>NC_137466.1:165564492-167964492 GCF_964235325.1 Thermobia domestica | reverse complement strand
CCATCTTAATATTGTCCTCCCATCTGGGCCTAAACCTTCCTAATGGACATTTTTCTATTGGATTTCCAGTCAAAACTTTTTAAAGCGTTTCTACTTTCTTTCATTCTCACTACATGACCTGCCTCCCTGAGATTCCTAGATTTGATGACTCTAACAATGTTTGGTAAAGGGTATAAATTATGCAATTCCTCGTTATGAAGTTTCCGCCATTGCCCATTCCCGTTCCTTCTGGTCCGAATATTCGTCTCAGGATATTATTCTCATATACTTTCAGTCTGCATTCTTCCCTTAAAGTAAGTGACCATGTTTCGCAACCATACAGAACAACAGGAATGATTATTGTTTTATATATTTTAAGCTTTAGATTCCTAGACAGAATTCGCGACGACAAGAGATTTTGAACTGAATAATAACACGAATTCCCTGCTTTCAGTTGACATTTAATTTCTTCGTAGATATGACTGATTCTAGATACTTGAAAGTATCCACTTTATCGAAAGTATTATTTGATACTTTGACGCATTAATAATTTGGAGTATTACGACCCCACCGTACTTCCATGTATTTAGTTTTTATTTCTACATTTACTTCTACACCCATGTTCCTGCAAGCGTTTAATAAGACCTGTGCATTTTTTTCTATTGTTCTCCTATTAGATTTACATCATCAGCATGCGTCCTAACCTAACCTAGTAAATACCATTTAGCTCTAGAACCTGGTTCCTATCTTTGATTTTCTTTATAGCATACTCCAGAATAAAGTTGAATAATAATGTCCACAACGCATCTTGTTTCAGGATAATTTCGACGTGGAAACTCGTAGACAAGAATCTTTCTACTCGAACTTTACTTTAGGATTCATTTAAATATATCTTAATTAACCTAACTAGCTTTTCAGATATTCCAAATTCTGCAAAAATGTTGTACAATGTTTCTTTCCCAAAAGATTCGTAAGCCTTTCTAAAGTCAATAAATAATTGATGTATCGGGATATTATATTCCCGTTTCCTTTCGAGTATTTGTCAAATGGTAGATATCTGATCAAGAGCTGAATGATTTCTTTTAATTCCGCACTGATAATCTCTAATAATTTCATATGCGTATGGGATCAATCTTGCCAACAGAATGTTTGAGAGGGTTTTATAGAATGTTGACAGAAGAGAAATGCCTCGATAAGTATTACAATCTGCTTTGTCGTCTTTCTTGTTAATTGGAACAATGATTCATTCTTTCCACTTTTGTGATAACTCCTCCTCATTCCAGATAAGAATGAGTTTGCGTATCTTGTTCCAAACTTTTCCCCTCCAGTTAAAATTAACTTGGCCGGAATTTCGTCTATACCAGACGATTTTTGTTTCTTTAATTTCTTTATAGCGATAATTTTGCTGTGTGCATTTCCCTTTCCCCACGAACATTAGTTTTTGGCTGCGTGTTAAGTAAATTGTCAAAGAAATCTTCCTATCTATTCAAGATGCCATCTGTATCAGTGAGAATTATTCCGTCATCTCTCTTTAATTTATACGCGCGAGGTTGATACGCTTTCTTAAATTCGATGATACCCTTATACATGTCTCGATTTTTTACTATTATTTTCAAGTTTAATAATTTTATCCTTCAAAAAATCGTGTTTCTTTGTTCTATACATTTTGGAAATTTCCTATCTGATGTCAACGAAATTTTGTGTAGTTATATCATTCGAATTTTGTACCTAACGCAATTTAGCTTGTTTTCCCTTCTCCACACTAGTTTAATGCATTCCTGGTCGAACCATGGTTTGCTCCTACGTATTTCCGCGTGCCTCATTTTTCCTCTTGCTGAAATTTTACTGCTATCCCTAATTTGAACCCAAGTATCCTCAACACTAGTGCTCTCAAATCCTTCTAAAACCGAGACTCTATTCGACACTTCAATCTGGTATTCCCCTCTAGGTATGGTATCGCGAGAGTTGGACAAATATCAGTTCTACTACTTCTTCGTAACACTGTCTTTTATATCATCATCATCATCTTCTGTTGGGGCATGCACTTTTAAAATAATATCACACCACCAACCCTTAAGAGTAATAAAAAAAAGTCTATCATTAAAAATTCAACCCGTTTTATTGCTGATATTAAACGTATCAAAATTAAAATGCTATTTGTGGTCATATACAGAATAACATTACAAAAGTTTACAATTATTACTAGAAATTAATGCTGTCACCAATTTCGAACATTTTAAAAGCACATAGTTTCTAATGTATTTACATTATATTTCTTATCGATAGAATGAAACGTTGTAAATATCTGTAAATTTTCATAATTTTCTCCAAGTGGATTTGTATACAACCAAAGGTAATTTATTGAACTTTTAGTCCAAACAAGCCTCTTGAAAACAGTTCTTATTTTAAAAAAATTAAATAAAATAAATAAATAAATAAATAAATATTAATAATAATAATAATCATTGTTGTTGTTTTTGGATGTTGCAATAGTCTGTCCAAGCAGCTTGATAAAAAGTCAGTATAGCCATAACAACAAAAGCTGCTTCTCTTTTATTTTAAAAAGCACAAGTTTGGTATGGTAAATTTGGGGGGGGGCGAATTCTTTTTCGCCCCGGGCACTGAAATCTCTAGCTACGGCTCTGCTTATGACACTGCTACTTGTTATTAAGAACAACAACTACCAATATGTTTACGAGCCCTTTGATTCCTTTACTGGTAAAAATGTTACCACAAACAGAAAGAAACGTGTTTGAATCATTTACTTAACACTTAACGACAGAAACTGAGGCTTTATAAACAAAATTATTAAAAATGTAAGTGAAACACATATTGCGTTGACTGCCTACGTAAGAGTTGTTGTTGTTGTTGTTGTTGTTGTTGTTGTTACTACTGCTACTACTACTACTACTACTACTATAATAATAATAATAATAATAATAATAATAATAATAATAATAACTACGTTTCAAAGATTTTTTTGTCGTGACGCACGGACACAGCGTAACAGCGTAGTAATAAGAGACAATCCCGTAAATTACGGGACGTATACGAACCTTCTTCTAACTTTCCCTCCTTAATGACGTAAGATTTAGCGAAAGCATTTATAGTGCAGAGATGGCTATTTTGCAATCCGCGCTCACTCATTTCAATAAGGTTCAAGCTCTCATTCCTTCGAGCTCAGACTCGCTACCCTCAATGAGGCTTGTACTCGTGATCACAGGTGCCCGCGCTCAGTTATTGAGCTCAAGGGGCCGAAAACGCAAGTTGCAACATCTCCGTTATAGGTACCTTTGGTTACTGTGATTTCGTTCTCGCTATTTTCTATTTCTCGTGATAAGTATTTAAAAAAAAATAAAATAAAAAAAATAAAATTAAAAAAAAAACCGAAATTATGTCTAAGAACATTATTGCGACTGAAGGTATTGGTGTGCGTTTAAGGAAGAAAAAAACACAACGTATATTAAATATAAAATTGAACATTGTCAACTTCCTAGGAATTCACAAAAGGGCACATTAATACGTCGAGATACCACTAACTATACTGATGCCAGCAGAAAATAAGTATTTTTATTACAAGTCTGGTTGAATTTGCACTTATACAGTAAACTAAAAACTCCGGGTCCTTACAACAGCCCTTAGGGACAGGGTCTGTTAGCCAGCTTGAGGCACTAATGAAGGGTGATGTGTGGTCGGCACATCGGGTCCCTTTGCCGTTAATGCTAGATTTCTAAACTAGAATTCGTTACTTGTTTCTTTCAAGTAGCTCCCCAGTTTTCCTCACAAGGCTGATTGGACGTCGCAATGCCAACAACATATGATGAGCACGATTATCCATGTTTCTTCGGACGAAAACTCAGCATTGCTTGACTACGCTGATCTCATGAAAAGCAATATTTTCATGTGGCATACACATACAGTAAGTTAATTGAATTTAGTGGCTTCCTTCCGTCTCAATAACATAAATCTTACGTAGATTTTCCTCTTTTCCCAGTACATAGCATGAGCGATCTTCGTCTCGTTCACTTTTTTTTTTTAATCTTAGTGAATAATTTGAAGAGTAAAGAATATTAAAAGAAAGAAAGAAAGAAAAGAAAAGAAAAGAAAAGAAAAGAAAAGAAAAGAAAAGAAAAGAAAAGAAAGTGATCCATATAATACCGCGTGTATCAAAAGTCCTTGGCCATACGTCAACTCCGTTATGAGTTAAGATACGAAAAAAATGGATAGTAGTTTAAAATAGATGATTTTCAATCTAAAGTGGTGGAATTTTTCCAATTGCACCAGCTGTTTGGTCTCCACGCTGGTACGGCGCCCTATATTAAACGAAAAAGCAACATTGACAGTTTTGCAGACTGTTTCCTTCGATCCTCATTATACCAACAATACGCCATTGTTGGAAAACGGATTGGAAGTCTTCTACATTTCCTCACACATTTATCGTGTCAATTTACGTGTTCTTACGTTTCGTTCGAACAACCTGCTAAACTCGAAAAATTAATTTTTCATATAACACAGAGCGCCCTACCAGTGCGGAGCTCAAACGGTTGATGTGATTGAAAACTAACTATTTTCAACAATTTTCTCTCTTTCCATTTTTTTTTTTTTTTTTTTTTTTTTTTCGTATTTTTACTCACAACTGAGTTGGTCCATAACCCCGGGCACTTAATACAACCGGTATATGGAAAATGAAATGAACAACTGCTGTTTTCAAATTCCTTCGTATAGAACAGAAATTTGAATATCTGAGAGGTATAAGTTGCAAACTTTGCACACCCAAATTCCTAGTTTACAAGGAAAGACATGGAGAAAACAGTTAAGTTTATTTAATAGCAGTTTTCAAATACTATTTGGCCCACTTTCTAAATTTGCTGTTATTTATTGTCTTTCAGTTTTGACTAAAATTTAATCACTAAGGCAGTGAGTATAGCGAAAATCCTTTAAGACGATTCGCCGAAAATTTGCTCAGACCAAATCAACATGAATTTGAAAATGTTGGGTTCATATTTACTACCTACAGGAGATGCTCATCACCTTAATTTTCCTACCAAGATCGGCAGGCAGTTCATCAAGTGGTTCAGTAAGTGCATGTAGAGCTTGTGCTGCTTTGCGCCAAGTAAATTTTCAAAAATTTCAAAATTTATCCCTTGAGTGATTACAACGTCAAATTATTCGAAATCCATCGTCTTGAATATCAGAGCTTATCAGGCAATATTAAATTAAAAAGTGTACGACCAAAATTTCTATCTAAATTAGAGTATGTCGTAAATATATATTACGACAAACTTTTCTTTTTATTTATTTATTTATTCATTTATTTATTTATTTATTAATAAGTAAAATCGGTAATCTCAGCCATTGAGTTTCTGCAACAACAACAAAGAAAAATTGCTTCAGTGACATTACAAAATAAGAAATTGCACATAAATTGCTGTAGATATAAACTGAAACAATTGCACGTGAGAAAAAAACATACATGAGAAAACTATTGTGGAAGTTACAACATGATTACAACACCAAGATCAAGAAATAACTAGTGAGCACACAGAAACCGGTACAAGAACTGCTTGTTCTTGTCAAATTGTCAGTGAACGGATACATATCGGATATGTCAGAGATAAAAAGTTAAAGAAGTGTTTGTTGGATTTTTTTTTTTTTTTTTTTAATTTTTAATTGGAATACTTAGCGCTCGTTTTCTTTTACAGGAAAGACAAAACAACACAGCATGAGAAAATAGTGGATCTCCAGCAAGCAAGAGAAGTGTTCGTGATCATATCATGACTACCACGAGAATCGAAATATCGAAAATATTTAACTAATAAACACTAGAAATACATTAGAAATAAAGATAAGTCCATTGTTCTATTTGAAGACATACCCTATAGCGTTTATTAATAATTGTATGTGAATGTGTAGAATCCGTTCATCGCAAGTAGTTAAATAACTTATACTTCTATGTATGCGTAAGTTAAAGATAAGACGTTAAACATTTAATGGTTGAGTAATGCTATGATTATTTCCTCGTAATGGGAGAAGCCGAGTGTGGATTTGTTTGTGTCTTTGTGTTGGTGCGTTCGTGAATACAAACCAAACTGTAAACAAGTGCCATTTTAAAACTTTGTGCAGTGTTAGTAATACACTAACTAAAGATAGTGAAACCGCATAAGGTAAAGGAGCAATTCATTACTCTTGGGTCCTGTGGGAAAGAGAGTAACAAATATTTTTACTTGTCGTATATAGGGTTGGCAGATGAAGGGTCTGAATATATTAAGGCTGTTGAGTTATTGAGGAAAAACCAAGTATGTTCCAATATTAGTCAAAAAGGTGATGTAATCGTCGTTCCTGACGAAAGTGTACAGAAACAGTAGAAATACCAATTACTACAAGTTCTATGAGAATCGAATTCCTAACCACTGGAATAACCGAAAATGTAAGTGACGTTGTCACACCAATGGAGTCTGGTGAGGGTCCTGCCCTCACTCAAGCTTCTACAATGGAGTAATTAAAGTCCATGAGTTCAACTATACCTCAACAAGCAAACAACTTGTCTCTGCAAATGGAACATTCCACATCAATAAGAGGACCAGTGGTGCCAGCTCGACCATTTCCAAAGTTAATAAAATTTGGTGGGAAGGTTCTATATTGCCTTTGAAGGTTATGTGTTAAATATCAGCCGAATATCTTCTTTGGTTGCATTGTTAGGGTCTTTCAAAGAAAGGTCACTGACTTTCGCTTCACGTACGAAGGTGTAAAGGTGCTAAGTTTGTTCAGTGTTTTTGAAAGTTGTAGTAAACATAAAAATCTGGTCTTTTGCACATTTGGACAACTTTTGATCCTGATTCAGAATGTTGCTAATTAGCCGTTTACACATACTCAGTACAGACATAATTCTTGAAAGTTGGCAAAAAAAAAAAAAAACTTTGAGCAATTCAGGGAGTCCACATTGAACACACCATAACTACAACGTGGATGCACCAATTCAATCAAAACTTGGAAGCATGATTCCCACCTATGACGTCGATGTGTGGATTAAAATCTGTTGCTACTGCCCAGCTGGATCCGACGATACACTATGTACTTGCAAAGTTGGTCAAAATTTCGTAGACACAAATTTTTGGGTATTCTTGAGGGATGGGGCAATATCTCAATCCTTCTTTTGTTGCCACGGTTGGAAAGAGCATGCTTCAAGATTTAAAAGTTATATAGTTTAATTTTAAAATCCTATATCTTAACAAAAAGATCTCAGAAGTAGTTGTATTTCTGGGAGAAAATTTGTGTAAGTGAAGTTTCACTGAGTATAGAGCGAGACAGATTCATCGAAAATGACTTGTATTGTACCGCATATATGTAATGACAAATATGCATATCAATTTAAACATAAAGCTAACATTAAAATGAATAGAAACATATACAGTAAATTTCAGAAACGTGCAATATACTGAACAATCAATTCCATTCTTGGCTAAATAGAGCTGCAATCCTGTTTAGACAGATTCTGGACAAATGTATAGTCTTCCTAATGAAGTTATTGATGATGCGTCTAAGGTCATAAATACATGCTGCTCTGAAATTCAACACATAACTTGAACAATTGGCCAATGGAAGGAGCAAGCAGGACTATGGAAAAATGAAATGAAATCTTTGAGTTTTACGTCTCACGGTTATGCTGGTTAGGCTAAAGGAGACGGTAATTATGAGAAATGAATGAAATGGTGGAATGAAGAAAGTGGGAGGAAACAGGAGAACCCTTAGAAAACCCACGCACACGGTGTTTGTCCACCACAAAGTTCACTTGGCGGGAGCAGGGTTTGAACCCGTGACCCCATGCACCAGAGGTGAACGCTCTACCACTGAGGTACCGCGGTCCAGGACCATGGGAGTTCATGAAGATAACAAGGGCATTTTGATGTCCATATGAAACTTCACATAATTTCCCATCCACTAAACATTGTTATAAATACATGCAACACCGTAGGTTGTAAATTTGATATTGAAAAGGCTGGATTTTCGTCATTTGCTTCAAAGGTATTAACTATGAATGCTGCAGCATCATTGGATACTCTGCTTAATCTAATTTAATTGAAACTAATGAGCTTAAATTTGTGATTTTGTCTTGATATAACAATTGTGTGCCTTTAGCAAATCTTCTTTTTTGATCAGACAGAATGTGTTTAATGTCGTCCTGTGTCATGCATTAAACTTTATGCCTGGAACAGTATTATGGCAGAATTCGAACAAATCATGTGGGGGTCAATGCTTAGTCATCTAAGAGCCTCTGTAAACAAACTGCTAGCCTTTTTTCTGTCCCTTCCATCCCTTCACAAGATTTTCAATGGCTTATTCCGAAGAAATTCTATTCAGCAGTGATGCTCAAGTCCTCTTCATGCAGACTTAAGTTAACGAAATTCTTATACTGAGCAGTCGATTCATCATTATCTTCGTAATAAATGTTCTTGATCATTCCTATCTTCGTCTTCAGATACTCAATCGAACGCATTAGAAAAACATGGACAGTGATGGTATCATGGCGGAGGCAGTCACTAATCACACATGTGTTAATAACTGAAGTTCGTTTCCACCAACATTGATGACAAGGGGATGCAATGTGGCCTGGGCACCATTTTGCACACCAAATGAGTAGTTCTCAGCAAAACTCATCAACATGATCATCTGATTATCTGCAAGACTGTTTTTACGTGTTTAAGTATACATTTCGGCGTTTTGATACAAATTAATGGCTTTTCAAACTGGTAAATTTTAAAACCAGTTCTTCTGTGAAGTCTTCAACAGTTGCATGGTGTGTCTGCAATGTGTCTCTGTCAGCAGGGCCGGATTAAGGAGGAGGCTTAGGGGGCTGTAGCCCCGAGCCTCTGGGTGGATGGGGGGCCTCCACTCTGATCAAAATCTGAGCTGGCTGTCTAAAAAGAATCATACAAGAGACGATCATAATTATAAAATGAAATATGACCAAAAATATAAAACATATTCCCTTAACTTTCCTATTGTACTGTCACAGAAATATATTAGGCGAAGTGCAGGAGCCACATATTTTTTCTAGCCCCGGGCCTCCAGATGAGTTAATCCTGCCCTGCCTGTCAGTATGGATTCATTGCTTAATTCTATCATTTCGTCTGGATCATTGTCTTTGAAAACATCTTCCAAATAAGACTCAGGCTGAGTTTTTTCCTTGGTATTGCTCACACCACTGCAGCATAGAGTCTTTTGTTTCGGAACTACACAATTTTCTTGATCAGTTTCTTGTAGTCATCTTTGATGAATGGTGCTGCAGCCAATATCAGTTTCACATTTTGGTCAATTGCACACACACAAAAACATTGAATGTGTTCCAGAAGCACCATTTGTAATGCATTGATTTGCTCGTAGCTCACAAAATTTCGAGAAGTTGAGTTGACTGCCATGTTGGCTACAACAAGCTATGAACATTTCTTCCAAATTACAATGAAGCACATGATTTTGCTTATGAATTTTTTCACTATTTATCCTTACTGCAATACAATCCTTTTTGCTTGGACAGACGAGAAAACTCATCATCCTCAAACAAGCGGAAATCATTTTGTTTAATTTCGTCACTGAGCTTTTTTCCTTTCTTGTTCGCATGGGTTGCTAAAAATACCAGATATATATATATATATATATATATATATATATATATATATATATATATATATATATATATATATATATATATATATATATATATATATATATATATATATATATATATATATATATATATATATATATATTAAGACTATTCATGGCTTTGGATTGAGTATTTTAACAAAATAGACACTGACCAAAGCTAAATCCACTTTATTTTAAATTATAACTTGTAACTGTTTCGTATATCTAGCATATCCTTCTTCAGACACTATCAAAAATAAATGAAAATACTATCGAAGGTATTTTCATTTATTTTTGATAGTGTCTGAAGAAGGATATGCTAGATATACGAAACAGTTACAAATTATAATTTAAAATAAAGTGGATTTAAGCTTTGGTCGGTGTCTATTTTGTTAATATATATATATATTTTATTTCTACAGTCCAGCTATTTTGGGTCAGAATTAAAATTTCAATATCTGGAAATGACTTCAATTTAAATTAAATTAAACTTTCTAGGAAGTTTAATTTTAAGTTCTTCAATGAGGATGTCCATGTCCTTACATTTTTGGAACTCTGCATCCATTTGAGTTTTAACAATATCAGTTTTACTCACACCAGCAGCTCACCTGGATAATGCTGGCGTGGGCTTTCTGAACTTTGTGTCTAACGTAACTCATTGAATAACATTTGTCAATTCATTGAAGCTTTAAAAGTGACTCTCCAAGTGATAATAATGACGTATTTGCAGTGTAACAAGCATCAACAACATCCATGTCTTCAGCAGATGCTGAGTTTTGCTCATCCTGGAGATGCTTTTGAGACACTTCACGTCTGCATTTAGCGCAAATTTTCTGACCTGGCTTGAAAACATTGTTATTCAGTAGCTTCAGCCTATCGGATGTTGAAATTATGATTAGTTGCAAATTATTCTTGGCTGTCTGCTTTTCCTTACCAAATGGGTTGCAGCAGCGCGCGGTAGGTATTGAAATTTGATCAACAGCAGAGCATGATGATAGGAATAAATTTGGGCATCTTCAATGAATTCAAGCTCAGATCTGCGTTGTAAAAGCTTCTTGTCCACTGCTGACATTTATTTCATTGGCTTTAGTTGACTTTTACCGAAATAAAAGTGTTAATGTTAATTAGTGCCATTTGCGATTCCAAAACAGCAGGTTGCAGATGTTTCTTGATTCATTTTCTGACAACAGTAGTATCAGACACAAGTGTACTATCCACAACGTTATCCTACGGAAGCAATTTATCATTAGATCACAACAAGAGCTCAATGAATGCGGAAAGTGTTGTAGGCTTCATAGGCTTCATACGACACTGAGGTACTGCAGGCACGTAGCCAGGATTTCGTAATAGGGGGGGTCCGAGACATGAAATACTGTGGTTATCACACCAGAGTTCGATTATTCTAAACTATGTTACTGGTAACATATATTGGTTCGTTTAGTCAGGATCGTGATTGGGGGAGGGGGGAAGTTCGATATGAAATATTGTGGTTATCACACCAGGACTTGATCAATTTAAACTATTTTACTAGCAACATATATTGGTTTATTAAGACTTTAAAATTAGGACATGTTAGCAAGGGCGCCGATTTCTCTGTAAATTTGGGGTGTCCATTCAGATGCAGAAGGCATATATGAGAATTTTAAGACAAATTGTATTCAAATTATGCCAATATATTGTATATTCATAAATACAACAGGGGCCCACATGACTTTTGGGGGGCCGGGCCCCCTTGGCCCCCAGGACCGGCGCCCATGCATGTTAGTAAGTATTTTAGTAACAAACTATGAAGAAATCTAAAATAAAAGAATATTTATAAAAATATTTTTAAAAAATTACAATATCTACGTTCCTTCTTCTGTTCATCCAAATATAACAATTTTCCTTTCATTATGACCTCAACTATTAAAAAAAAAAGTACGTATCCAATAATGTCTTGTAAAATATTTTATAATATCTGCGTTCCTTTCTCTGTTGAATCAAATGTTAACAGGACTTGCTTTCCACATAACATTTTTGTTTTCATTATTCTGTCAACTACTGTCTGTTCCAAATGACAAGTTAAAGGAGCAGTAGAAAACCGCTTCTGAAATAACATGTTTGATACTACAGGGAAGCGATGATAAAAAAATTTTTTATTTTTAGCTTTATTTTTATTTTTAACGCTGATTCTTCCTATTTCTTGTTTTTTTTTTTTTTTGTTTCGTCCTTCCTTAATTTTTTTATTTCTGGTCTCGAAGGGGGGTCCGGACCCACCCCTTGGCTACGTGCCTGGGTACTGTGTCTGATGAAGCCAAGATGTTTAGTTAGTTGGCAAAACTGTTACACAATTATTATTTTCAAATTAAAACTTGCTTTGTTCAGAAATCTTTATTCTTTTAACGGATTAATTACCAGTCTCAACTGGCATATAACCATCACAGACAATACAGAACCTTCCTGTATTAACTTTGGAAATGGTCAAGCTGGGACCATCTTTGGAACTGGCTTCATTGACATGGAATGACTCGAATTCAAAATGGTAATGCTAGTTTAAGATTAGACTTAACAGGCACTATAGATGTTAGTTCTCAGATTGTTGAACACAGAGCTAACTTAGAATCTAAAGTACAAACAGTAAGTATTAATCTAGAATAAGCACGTGAACTGACTTTTCGCACATATCAGAGCTGCAACTCAATAACACTAGTCCGGAAGATCAATTCACTATACTGACCTCTAAATTCACAACTCCCGTATTATTAACGTAAATACTGAAAGTGATAGGCTGGTAAAGGATTGTAGAGGAAAATGTTGATGATTTGTGTAATACTCTTACAAACCAAATTTCCAAAGTAAGTTCTTGTCTAAATGAAGAAACAACAAAATTGTCCTGTGATGTATTGGTTGCTAGTATCGCAAATATTAAAATTGAAGTTGTGCATTGTCAGAAGAAAGTTTAAACTTTAGAAAGGAAGGTACAAAGTATTGAAACTGTACACAAACTGTCACAAAATGTAGCAGTTTTTAACTGTACAGTGAAGGCCACTAAGTTCGGTTAGGCATATTAGAAACAGAGATTCATTCTAGTATTCGTACAATTCAAGGTTGAATTTCAGTTCTTGAGGACAATCATCCTGTTGGAGCTATTGAGATCATAGGTGAAACCCAAACTAAGAACCACAATTTTCTCTCACGATCAACCGCGGTACCAAACACAAAGACCTTATACATTTTAACGTGTGAAATGAACTACATTTTTTTAGTGAAAAAGATAGTGAATCTGAGGGTGATTTCAAATCCCCTTGTGTGACTTCATGTGCATCACCAGTTATTGTAACCACCTCAATTGTCACTACTAGTTGTTTTGATAACATACCTCCTATTGTAACCAGTTGTTTTGTTGGGTCCGTACCCCAAGCGATCACTTGTGGTGTAGCAGAGAATCCCACCACACCTACCTTTCTTACTTCTGTATGATCTGAAAGAAGAGCGAATACGTTAACATTGCGTTCCGCGAATTATACGTTCCTCATCTGCAGACCTTCACCCAATAATTCAAATATATATTACACAGGTGAAATCAATTTTAAAAGAAAAAATGAACGTTTCAAAAATTTCAACCCACAACAATAACACTTTCATGTTAGAAAAACGCCTCATTCATTTTTTCATATTTTATGTTTTTTTTAACGTAACAAGCATAATTATCCTTCGTGACGATTTGCATCTTCATCCTACCATGAAAACGGTAACTGCTTTTGACAGACTTGGTTGGAAGATTTTGGACCATACGTCCAGATCTCTCACCACCTGACTGTCGCCTGTTTGTGCCACTGTAGCAGCATTTGGGAAGACAAAAATTTAACTCCCAAGATAAGGTCGATAAATGTGTGAAGAGATGGTTAACAGAACGTCCGAAAAAAAAATCTATACTGTTGCAGTGGGAAAACTGTCAACGTGTGAATGGCGCGTGCCCGGAGATGAACGTGTAATTGGTAAGGAACTAAGGCGATTATTGCTTTTAATTTACGAAATTCTGGTTAGAAACTAAACTACCCTCATCGTTAGATAACGAGATTACACACTGCCAGTTTGTGTTTAGTAGTTTCATTTTAGCAGGTCGGTAGCATAAAGAATCAATAGGAGTTGCAAAGATCAACAACCTTTCCGAGTGAGGAAGCCAAGTGAAGTTACTTTGTAAATCTTGACACCTTTGGTACACAATTTTCTGTAAAAATGTGCACGGACATATCTGCGATTTCACTATAGAATATAAGCTAGAGCTAAGAGCTTCAACTCTGCGTTACACTAGGAATTGGTTCTCAGAACTTCCTTCTATTTCCGAAAATTAAGCCAAGGTATGAAGGAGAGTTATTTTCGAAAGATGGAAGCCTATCCATTCTTATAACCTATACCCTAAGAATGTAACCTTCTTTGGATCTTTCCAATGAGGAGAAAGTACTGGGAGCTGAGTCTTACAGCACAGGGACACTACTTCTGTATACGACAGATTAAAGAACTTAATTCAAATTATTAATTAGGGTTTATTCTAAATACTTATCACTTAGGTAGGTAGTATTTTGGTTACAGGCCGAATTTCGGAACTTCATGATGACCAAAATAAATTAGCTCCTTTTTAAAAAATATAATAATTGTAGAGACTATGTGTGCACCACTTAAGCAATGTTGTTTGTGTGCTTTCAGCTGCCCACTTCTTGCGTAGACCACACCTTGGTGCACACATTGTCATTAAAAATATAAAACAACACACTGAAAAAATGGAGCCACGGTGGCTCAGTGGTTGAATGCTTATCTCTGGTGTTCGGGCGCCTTGATTCAATCCCATTTAGTGTCTTGTGGACAAACTACCCGTGTAATGGGTTTTCCCGGGGTTCTCCCACTTCTTCATTATACTATTTAGTTCATTGGCAGCATCACCGTCTCCCTTAACCTCGAAGTATAATCGTGGGACATTAAATTAGAAAAAAAAAAATGAAAATAATATCATCTCTTTTTAGCGTGTAGGGTACCATCTTCCCATAACCTGTGACCCTTTGCTAGTCTGTCGTGAGTCCTAGGTGTGTGCGCCCCAGTTTGGGAACCACTGCCCTAATATACAGCTTTTGCGGTCTACACTATTTCCGTATACCTCTAGCTCCTAAACTAAGTATTTTCCGATCCACGTTGATGTCAATTTTTCCTTTCTTTTAGTGCAGCTTACCTGACTGTCATAAATTGTGTATCACCCTGTATGAATTTATTACTTGCCTCCAATTTGAGCCTCATTCGTAGGATCTTGTTCACAGGCGTTGTCTTCGCTTTCCATTTCTACATTCTCCACTTCTGGATCTACAATAACATACACAAAAACATACTTTAACAGACATACAATCTGGCAGATTTTGTTAAGATTAAGTAACACTCACATGTAATGCCCTGGGAATTCTAAAAGGATTGCTATATTCCTAGTATGATTTTGAAAATCAATCCTGTTGAGTTTCAACTGCTTTGGATTTGACTTTCAGTGGATTCAACAATAAATGTATTGCTACAATACCGACCGCGTGTGATTTTTATAGACATAAACAAATCGATTCCTTTAAGATTAATGGAAGTTACAAATGATCTTCTAGAAATCATATGTGAATCAGGTAAAAAGAATGGATACTCTAGGAAAACTTTGGATAAATTAAAGAAAAAAAACTTTCGATTTTCACCATACCTCAACCAATAAAGTTGCAACAAAATAATAATAATAATAATAAAAATCCTTTCCACATTAGTCTAAATTGTCATCTGAAACGGTTGTAACAAGAAGAAAGAAGAAGAAGAAAAAAAAGGAATTCACGTCAGCTGCAAATCATCCACAAATACTCAGTAGAATTTTTTCGCATTACTGAAATTAGTTTGTGTCTGCAACATTGTATATACCAGCAGCTACGAGGCCATTTGTCAACGCAGCATCTAGGTATAAATGAACACAACTTAAGGAAATCAAAGTTATTTAAAGAAAACGTTGTCACTAGTAATTAGAAAGGAATGTGTTCAAAGGCTGTTACATTAGAGGAAAACATCAAATTTAAATTTGGACGAAGGAAAACACGATAAGAACTGGGATTTAGTGATAAATAGCCTACATACGAATATCATCAATCATAAACAAAAACTACTTGGCGCTTAAATTGGTAGGCTGCATTTAAGTATAGCGTCCCTTTTAGCACCGAGACTATATGAGACGTTAATCTACAGCTTAAATGGGAGAATCACATGAGTTTCCACCGGGAATCGAATCCTGATTTCTTACACTTATATTGGTAACGCAATTTTTCAGATTTGTACATAGGCAATCTGTAACAGCCCGTTCCGTTACAGAACGTTTTTCTGAGATGACATACCCAAGGAAGTTTCATCTTGGCATGCCATCTTTCACGTGATATTTCAATTCTTTTTCTTAATGATATTTAAAGTTTATGAATTCAATGTATCTTTCTGTTTGCTATTTACGAAACTGCTTTATTAATTTATTGATCTAAGAATTAATTTACAAATTTTGCTCTATCACATTCTAATATAACATATTGTAAAACTATTTATTTTGAAGCTAATCAACTTGGCGAATTCTAAGTAGTTTGACTATCTACATTACGAATATCTTGATTATTGTGTAAATTGGTATCTGTAATTTCTTTTTTCACAACAATATAAAAATGTCTGTGAAAATTAAAAAAAAAAAAAAAAAAAAAAAAAAAAAAGAAAAGTCAATAATGATTTCAAGATTCTATTCTTTTGAAATTTAAACTACAGGCAATAATAAAATCAGAGGAGACTTTCAACTAACTTGTTTCAAGGATTATACGGAACCTTATTGATAAGGAGTTTCACTCAGAGTTGGATTATTGATACAGCATATTCAATTTATCTTAAGTACAATGAGCATAGTGTAATAGAGAATACAGCCTTAAGGCTGTGTAAAGTCACCTAAAACCCTACGACTGGGTTACAGAATAAGAATAAGAATACTTTTGATCTACTTACAGAATAACAATCAATAATATCTGAACTGAGAACAGTATGTTGTGTTAAGACTGGAAAACATTAATTAACGAAATGTCATTCTACATTTTATTATTAGTCTGTGAATGATATATCATCGGCAGTGGCGTATTTACGATTTTGTTTCGGGAGGGGTTTTGCCTGGAAATGTGAAAATTCTGCAAGATATTTCATTTACTTTACTATACTAAGTAAGATTTCGTGGGGGGCTTAAGCCCGGAAGCCACCCCCCTATATACGCCACTGATCATCGGTATGAATATAGTAACACTATCTTCTGACATTAATATCACTAATATCTTACATGTGTATGCCGCTAAAATGCACAAACTGAAATTTTAAGAAAATCGATTGCTGATATGTATACCTATGTGCCGAGACCTGTTTTATTCATCTGCTGTACTACTAGAACAACATGGAAGAAAGATGATGTTATTCCTAAGTAAAGCTGTGTATGATAAACAAATCTTCTATGAAGATATTATTGTTAAGGAAAGAAGGTTTCCTGATTTTATTAAAACATAACCAATAACTACGTGGCGTAATGATAAATTATGCTGTCTCCATACTGTTGGTACACCTTGTCTCAAAAAGGTTGAGCGCATTCTTTATTGGTGTTTTGAGGCAAAAATTTTCTAAGTCCAGCTTCGGGTATCTTCGGGAAAAAGTAAGCCAGGTTCGAACCTCCAAGCCAGCCTTTGCAATCGGGAAAAAGTTTGCAGATGTGTTTTTCTTCTTTTAAATATAATAAGATTTGTTACCAAGTGTTTAAAAAAGTAACATTGATGGAAATACTTAATGATACAATATTTCGAAACCTTGCACATGCTTGTTTGTCATTTAGCTCTCTATACGTAATGGAGCATTTAAATACGTTAAAGAATCTTTCCATATGTAAAAGAATGCTCAAAGTTAAGAAATAGAACATAATTATCGCCTGAGTACTAAAATAAAAGTCAAAGTAGAACAGAAACAGCGTTTGTAATGGATATGAATGTCATAATTATCTTGAGATCCGTTATACATCGCTAGAAGCTTAGTTCTAGAAGTCCTTGTGTTAGCTCATTGGTAAGCTGTCGGATTTCAAATCATAAGGTTATGAGTTCGAATCCCATCTGTGTCAATACATTTTTTTAAATTATATTTTCCGCAATGCATGAAAAATTATATAAAATAATTACATTAAAATACATAAGTTGTTTATATATAACATAATAATTGCAGAACATAGTAATTATTATGTTTAAAATATAACAACTGAAATAATTTTCACAGTAGGTCGTTATTTTATATGAGAATGTTAAATACAAGTTAGGAAAATCGTTTAATAGCAATAAATAAGTTATGTAGTGTATTTATTTGCAGCTATTTGTCATACAGATTTAACTTCTCAATATTCTCATTACAGTATGTTATTTATATTCGTGAAATACAGTATATTCCTACGGATATAGAAAGTGTATAAACAGAGTATCCAAAGTCGTATCCTGCTTCAAGACACATAGCTTTTCCCGATCCCCTTAACGTCACGGGAAGAAACACAAATTCTCTTTAGAACGGAATGTCGTTACTTAGAGTCTCATTCGAATACGTTGAATATGCTTTTGTGTATTCATCTCTCTCTCTCTTTCGCTTTGTTTATGTGTGTGTGTGTGTTGCAGAATATCCCAAGTTGAATACAACATTTGCAAAGTATATGAGCATCATTGTCATCGAATACCAGAAATTGAAAGTCGTGTTTCTTCAGGTTAGGTTTGCGTGTTCATGTTAGCTCACTCGTATAGTACGGACTTGCCACTGAAGAGGTCTTGAGTTCAAAGCCTACAGCTAATTATCATTCTTTTGTTAGTAGGATTGCACAGAAATCGGATACAAGGAGTGGTTTACTTCTAGAAATATTTTCAGAAGCGTTTAGGTAGCCCTGAAAAGGGCTGTTTTCGGGAGTTAAGGCGGGGTCATTAATATTGTGTCCAAGACCCTTCTGAATTTATTACACGCTCCATTCTTCTGGGCATGGAATCTATTACATGGGTGACAAATCTATCTCCTTCCCCTACCTCCAGCCATGCTTCGGAAACAAGATGCCACAGGTCATCCTGAGTTCTTGGTGGATCTGCCTCAGGCCAACTTTCCCTTAGAGTACGCTTCACTTCTGCTCGCATATTTTCCATGAGATTGAGGTCTGCTCCATGAGGCGGCCAGTCGATTAAATCAATCTCAGGGTGCCCTGCGAACCATTCCTGAACCACACGGGAATTATGTATTGGCGACTGGTATTGCTGGAACTGAATTACACCATCAGGCTGAAATACTCGTACAGATGGCACCATGATATTACTGATAATGTCTAAGTACTGAGCATTGTCCAGATGTCCTTCAATTCTATGAAGCTGTCCTGCTCCGCGACTGGAAATCCAACCCCAACATAAAATAGATACATGGCCACTGCGATTGCAAGCAGCCACATATCCATGGTCATATCGGGTGCCTCTCGGACGATACACAAAACGGCGTCCCTCCTTTGATGTTGTGAATATGGATTCATCTGAGAAAACTACGTTTTCCCAATTGAGACCCACATTCGCCTGTGCAAACGCGAGACGGTAAATTTTGTGGTCGTCTGAGAGTTTTTCCTTCACGGCAGCAACACGGCCACGTAACCCAGCATGACGAAGCCTTCGCAGAGCTGTATGCTTACTACCAGGAAAGAGAGAAGCTTCCCTTATCTGTCTAGACGTCCTTAGTGGGTCTAACCGGGCTTCGGTTGACACATGCGGACGACCAGGAGATCGTAAATTACCAGTCTGACCTGTAGCGCCATATTTCCGAATCCATTGCCTTCCTGTAGAGGCCGGGACACCTACTCGCCTGCTAGCTGCAGTTGCAGAATAACCTTCCAACTCCCATAAAGTAATTACTGCTGTACGTCTATCCATAGTTACCAATGTTCTGAGCTGTGAGAAGAAAGCAATAGGTAAAAGCTAGTACCTGACGTGTAGTACTTGCACGACAAGCCTATTGTGGGGAACAGCGTTGCCAGATCTAGCATAATGATGCTAGATCTAGCATAATTTGCATGTCTCTAGCACCTAGCATCTTGCTTTTAGCATCCTGCCCAAATCTAGCACAATTTCAGCAAGTTATCAAAAAGCCGTAAAACCTGGAGAAGTTGGTCGTGGGAAGAAAAAGAACGGCAGAAATGTATCCTCTTCCATTGATTCATACACTCGGTAAACCATACAGGCAGTCTAAGTAAGTTCGGAACGGATTTGGGCTTTTTTTTTTTTTGTGGCTCCACCCAGGGTTTTCTAATCCTTTAACTCCGAGGCATGGGCGGAGCTATGGGGGCCATTCTCCCCCCAACTTTTTGACAACTTCACCATCTTTACTTCTGACTTCATGATCATATTTATTCCTGAAATGACAGCTCCGAGACCGACCAAAAATCTGCCCCCTCCCCCAGCAGACGATTCCCAACTCCGCCTATGCTGCGAAGTAATTTTCTTTCAAAATATATAAACAAAAACTTTGCATTCATTTATACGATATATACGCCATTGAGTTTGGCAACGACTGCAGTAATTTAGTTGAGTTAAAATTTTGGTGCGTGAAGTATTGAGTTCTATCCATGCATTCTTGCTGTCTGTGTATTTTAAGTTACGTTATCGTATCTCAACTTTGTTTTTTTTTTCTCCTGAATTAGTAATTATGAGGATCTAGCATAATTTGACCGAATCTAGCATAAGTTCGATCAGGTTTTGGAATAATTCCGAGCTGTGAGTCTGGCAACGCTGGTGGCGAACGACTTGGTCAACAACTCGCGAAAGAAATCTGAAAATGGTGCGCCGTAATAATAATAATAAAAACAGTTTTTATAAAGGAATATTAATACATACGAAAAGCTGTTTAAAGAATGAATTGTTATACTGACTTTACACGTATAAAAACATATACCATATACCAAACAGATTGAGCGATATGATTATAGCTGTTTTGAGACGAACACTTTCGAAGTCCAACTTCGGGTGTCTTCGGAAAACAGTAAACTAAAGCTGCTGGTTCGAACCTCCACAGCCAACCTTAGTAATCGGGAAAAGATGTACAGATATGTTTTTCCTTCTGTTAAATATAATAAGACATGTTGAAATGGTATTAAGTGTAGAAAAAAGTAACATTGATTGAAATACTTAATGATACAATATTTCGAGACTGTGTATTCACACTCTCGTTTCGTCATTGTGATTTCCATACGGAAAAGAGCATTTACGTATGAGCTCAGTTATATTTCAGAAGCAGCTTCCGAAAAGCGGTCATGTTAGCTCAGTGGTACACCACCGAGCGTTTAAATCGTGAGTTCGATACCCGTTCAGGTGAGATTCCTTTATGATATTCTACTTTCCTCAATGCATGAAAATTATGTAAAATAGTTACATTACAATTCATCAGTTGTATATATATTTTCATATCATCAGTTGTATATATCAGTTGAATATATATATTCATATCATTTCACGACATAAGTAGGCCTAATTCTAATCTTTAAAATATAACATCTGAGGTATTCACAGAACGTCGGTGTGTTATGTGTGAATATTGAATACAAATTTTAAAAAATCGTGTAATAGCAATAAATAAGTTATGTAATATATTTATTTGCAGCTACTTTCATCGCAGATAACTTCTCAATATTCGCATTACAGCATTTAGGTAGAGCATATCGAAAATCGGATCGTGGTTCAAGACAAAAAACTAGCTAGCCCCAAACTGTCACGTAAGAAATTCACGAATCGCAAAAGTAAAGTGAAGAGATTGAGAGCGGTAATTCCTTAATCGCTCTCTCTCAACTCTCTCTTATCTGCATTTATACATATAAAAGTGTATGTATGTATGTTCCATCATAACTCATGTATGCCTAGAGCAGGGTTTCTCAACCTGGGAGTCGCGGCCCCTAGGGGATCGCGAAGATAGGCGGAAGAGATAAATATAGTTAGAATCTAGAATCTATATAGTTAGAATCTATACCAGAAATTATTTTTAAATATTATTTTTAATTTTGTTCTGATAGGCATACTTTTATTTTTTATACACACTGTAAAGAACAATAAAAAATAAGTCTACTGAACATTTTCAAAGGGTGTAGAATTCGTGTTACTATTCGGTTCAAAGTCTCTTGTCGTCGCGAATTCTGTCGAGAAATTTGAAGCTTAAAATATACAAAACGATAATCATGCCTGTTGTTCTGTATGGTTGCGAAACATGGTCGCTTACTCTGAGGGAAGAACATAGACTGAAAGTATTTGAGAACAAGATCTTTAGACGAATATTCGGACCCAAGAGGAACGGGAATGGGGAATGGCGGAAACTTCATAACGAGGAACTACATAATTTATACGGTTACCCAACATTGTTAGGGTCGTCAAGTCTAGGAGGCTTAGGTAGGCAGGTCAGGTAGCTAGAATGGAAGAAAGTAGAAACGCTTTGAAAGTCTTGACTGGAAGACAAAACGGAAGACGACCATTAGGAAGACCTAGGGGCAGATGGGAGGACAATATTAAGATGGATCTCGCTGAGATAAGAATACAAAGTAGAAACTGGATCCAATTGGGTAAGGATAGAAGTCAGTGTAGAGCTTTTGTGAACGCGGCATTGAACCTCCGGGTTCCATAGGCCATAGAGTTAGTTAGTTAGTAGAGTTGTTTAAAAATGAATTTAAATCAAAGAGGTATGATATAAAACTAATGAGAACTGTATATAGAAATACTAGAAAAATACACATGAAACAAAACCTGCACATTGAAATACAATTAAAATTAAAACCTAATGAGATACCTAAGCATGGTGTAATTTCACTAGTGCGGCAATGCCCGGTTCAATCTTCATGACGAATATTATCAAGCCGTTTTCAACTGATAAGCGATTTCTTATCTTTGTTTTAATGTTTACCATAAAAAAAAACACTTTCGCACAAGTACGATATAGCAAATGGAATTATTACTTTTAAAGCAGCAATCACCAGACCAGGATATTCTTCTCTCCTCATCAGGCAGAACTTGTCCAAGTCTTCGTTACAGAAAACCAGTTGCAAAGACTTGTCGCGTGATCATTCTATTATTTGGTCAAGAAGTTGTGGGCTTAGATCGGATACGTTAATGGCCTCTTCAATGAAGGAGTTTAACATCCATCTTGAACCAGCACCTTCGTCGTTGGGAATATAGATATTACAGTTACTGTATCCACTGTCAGTGCCGGGCGCCGAAAAGAGGGGCCACACATTTCGGAGGAAGTGTGTTACTCAAGTTAGGAAAGTGCATGTGCACATGTGTAAAATAGAAGGAAAAACGTAATAAAATGTGCTCAAAATTAAGGAAAGGTAGGGTTTATTTTGAAAATGTTATTGAGCTTCGTGCCAACCATGGTGGCGCTTCGTAGCTAGTCTGTCGACGTCACTCATATATACGGTGACATCGTACTATACTCTCGCCCCGGGCAATGATTTTCCATGGCACTGTTCAGTATAAACAAAAAAATGGATTCTATTATTATAGAAATAGGTATGTTAAAAATCCCACACAAGCTTATTATAAAACAAATTATAAAAGGGTCGCTGGCAAGAGCGTGTGATAAAAGGGGATCGTGATAGGAATTAGATTGAGAACCACTGGCCTAGAGTAATTTTAACCACATTTCTTATAGTTTCAAAAAGAGTGCTGTCGGGTTACCTATGGTGAATGGGAGGGGGATATATATAAAAGATTGCTAGAAAATGATCGATATTAGATTCATAGTTTTCGGGGTCGCTTAGATAAATAGTGAGACTTTCAATTTCGCTTAACTCCGATTAAGCTCTCATTAGTAGGGATGGGCACGAACGACTTTTCTTTGAAACTCGACTCGACTCGAAACAGACATCTTTGAGGTCTACTCTTGGACTCGGCGCGAAAAATATCTTCCAACTCGACTCGAATTAGAGTCAAGTCGAACCAAAACGAGCCAAATCCTGTGTGTAGTCCTACCTAGACAATACATAGACAATAATTATTCTATCATCAATTATACTACTGTTACTACAAATAATAATAATAATAATAATAATAATAATAATAATAATAATAATAATAATTATTATTATTATTATTATTATTATTATTATTATTATTATTATTATTATTATTATTATTATTATTATTATTATTATTATTATTATGACTACACCGTGTACAAACATGAACGATAGATGGTTAGTAAAGAAATACTAAAAGCTAGTTGACTGCCGACGTCGGTAGTCATGAAGTCTACAAGGCAAGGACATCGTTCATTACCCTAAGCTGTAAGCGTCGGTGGACTACAGATTGTCAACTATTAACCTCTCGCCAGAAATTGGTGGCCCCGCAGCGACGATCCGTGATGGCCCAAATTCCATATTGAAAACTTTACTACCAGCGGCAGAGACGCGATGAAACGCCAACGAACCACAAAATTACTCTCCCAAAATATGTTAAAATGCCTATATGTGTGATTTGTTTATAGTTAGGTGAAACAAAACAAATACCCCGGGGTGGACGCGAACTATCAATATTACGATTACTAGGCACGTGTTCTTCTGACTTCCCCACGGAAACGATCATAAAAAGCTTGGTTGTTGAAGGATAAATCATTGACGTCTTAATTTAGCCAATCAGACAAACCCCTACATCTCGAGTTCTAGGAGGTCATACCGTGAACCGTTTCAGATTTATTGCTTTCTGGTGGAGTACTATCCATGCGCAAAATTTGAGCATAATAGCCGACATGCATCTTCGGTGCCTCTTATCTTTAGTACAATTTTAACCAGAGATGGTGTGGGTCAATGAAAATTTGATCCACGACCCACCATGACCCACTATGACCCACCACCCAAATGACCCATTGGCCCACTCTGACCCATCAACCATCGTGATCCACTCTAACCCACCACCAACTATGAACCACTCCGACCCACCAAAACCCATCGACATCAACTCTGACCGATGACCCACGTCCTCCTCTCCATTGACTAAAGAGATTACACTTGTAATAAAACAAGACTGTGAAATTATCACTTATCGGAGTTTGAATTTCTACCGTCATTGGCTCAAGCACCTCTTTGTTACAATACTGGTGGGTCTGACCTTTACGATATATAATGGCAAAGTGTTTCTCATCTTCCGAATTAAAATGAATTTAAATTTATCATATGTAATTATTTCTTTGTTGCCTTACAGACACATTTCAGTAGAAAATAGGGTGAAATTTAAAAGTTTCGAATCAAGGAAAAGTAGACCAACGTTAAAAAAGAGAGAGAGAGAGAGAGAGACAGAGAGAGAAACTAATTTTCTATATAATTAAGCATGCCGTACTAATTGGAAATGCCCTTAAGTTTAGAATACAAATTTTATGGCCATTTTTCTCTAACTTTATGGCTTGATTGCCTTATGCTCGGAACGCTCCATATATTAAACACCAGCTTCAGCAATTACAAATAGAAAGCAGTGGGTATAAAATTCAAAAAGAACTTTAGTTTGCATTACTCAATTTTTTTCGCAACTAATATCAATCGTTTTCGATTATTTTTACAAATCAACCCACTACCAATTTCCAATATATAGAAAATGCACCCCCGTTCCCCCGCTCATAAAAGACAATTTTAAAAAATACCAGGGCATATTCTCTTTATTTTTAATAAAGAGTTATATGCTGAATTTCAGCTCTCAGTTGAACGGCTTGTGAGATACTAAATTTTTCGCAAAAATTCGGACTTCTACTCCCCCTAAGGATATGTATTATAATGAAAGTGACACGCGTATGATAACTTCCCAGTTGGGATTGGAGCCTGATTATATACCAAACGTCAATTCATATGACTTTGCAATTTGACCGTGATGATTACGCAGACATAGTTACTTTCATTTTTTTATGATACATATCCTTATTTCATATGTTACAGATGATTCAAAAATATTTTTTCAAGCAGTTAGCTCCTCTAGAATCTCACAGGCTGCATCCCAAAATCCAACTCCTACTATCCTATGACAATCCAAAAGTGACTGAACTTTTTTTATTAGGAACAAATGACAAAAGAAAAATGGAGATCTTGAAAGTAAAATGTAGAAAAGCTCGGTGCCCCCAATAACTCCATATTTCTCCGCCCCTTCATTCCGAACTTAAAAATAAAACTTAATTCGAATATGGTTAATTAGTGAATTTATTACAGTTAAATTCCACTCACTACATGCTACAGCTACAACTATGTAAGAAAAAATAACAACTGTGAAACATGTTCTGAATTACTATTACATTTCTTACGCTATTATTAAACATATTAGAATAGTAAAAGAGGATTGCTCGTGAAATAGTATATTTGCTCATGATTTTTAACTTTTCATACGGAAAAAATTAAAATATTATTCAAGTTTTAAAATTTGCACTCTGCAAATATGTTGCCCTCTAGGCAATGGGACTAATGTGGACTAATGGGAAATGCTGCACTGTTAGCGGCGCTGAAAACTTATGATTCGATTCTAATATCGGTTGATTTCGATATCTTTATGTCGCTACGTAACCACCCTGGGTGCTAATGGGAGCTTAATTGGACTTGAATTGAAAGTAGAGTTATTCACCTAAGCGACCACGAAACTATGGATTCAATAATAATATCGACCCGTTTCTAGCATTTTTGATATGTATCCCGACAGTACTCTTTTTCCAGACTGTAAGAAATATAGTTAAAATTGCTCTAGATATATCAGGATTAAGTTGAAACACACACATAAATCCACTTTTATATTCTGTATAAATAGAGAGAGAGTGAGCGAGCGAGCGAGCGAGAGAGGGCGACTCAAGGCATCACTACTTCCACATTGCAAAAGCATATATCAGGAATAGAATTGAAAATCTATGTAAAAACTTTCTGCTGTGGCATGCTT
The DNA here is from genome assembly GCF_964235325.1 of Thermobia domestica. NCBI lineage: Eukaryota > Metazoa > Arthropoda > Insecta > Zygentoma > Lepismatidae > Thermobia > Thermobia domestica. Next base: position 167,937,895 of record NC_137466.1, on the reverse strand, counting down.
CATAAGGACAATTCCAGTCTGCTCACGTGACCTTTGGGGTTCATGAATTTTTTTGCGAGCGTTCCGACTTTGGATTCTCTGTTTATACCCTCTGTTTATGCATCGAATAACTTTTCAAGAACATAAATGACATTCTATATTATGAATGTTGAGAATTACTCTCTATATGACAAACAGCTGCAAATAAATACACTACATGATTTATTTATTGCTATTGAACGAGTTTCTTAACTTGTATTTACATCCTCATATATAATACCGACCTACTGCGAAAATTATCTCAGATGTTATATTTTAAACATAATAATTACTATGCTCTGCAATTATTATGTTATATATAAACAACTTATGTATTTTAATGTAATTATTTTATATAATTTCTCATGCATTGCGGAAAATATAATTTAAAAAAAAAATATTGACACAGATGGGATTCGAACTCATAACCTTATGATTTGAAATCCGACAGCTTACCAATGAGCTAACACAAGGACTTCTAGAACTAAGCTTCTAGCGATGTATAACAGATCTCAAGATAATTATGACATTCATATCCATTACAAACGCTGTTTCTGTTCTACTTTGACTTTTATTTTAGTACTCAGGCGATAATTATGTTCTATTTCTTAACTTTGAGCATTCTTTTACATATGGAAAGATTCTTTAACGTATTTAAATGTTCCATTACGTATAGAAAGCTAAATGACAAACAAGCATGTGCAAGGTTTCGAAATATTGTATCATTAAGTATTTCAATTAATGTTGCTTTTCTAAACACTTGGTAACAAGTCTTATTATATTTAAAAGAAGAAAAACACATCTGCAAACTTTTTCCCGATTGCAAAGGCTGGCTTGGAGGTTCGAACCTGGCTTACTTTTTCCCGAAGATACCCGAAGCTGGACTTAGAAAATTTTTGCCTCAAAACACCAATAAAGAATGCGCTCAACCTTTTTGAGACAAGGTGTACATGATGCTCCATTATAGTGATTCCGTGTACTATTTAAGATGAATATGTTGTTGTTTAGGAAGAGTAACCTACACTGACAATTAATTTTATATATGAGTATTTATTTGATCTTACCTGCTGGCATATATCACGTACTTCTATGTTCACGTCATAATGTACTAACCCTAATAACGCTTGATTCTTAAGCAGATATGTTTTATTCTCGGAGGCAATTTACCATTCTCATTTTGTCGTATCATAGTTATTGTTTTTTAAAGTTATGATATATGTCTTCTTTGTCACCTTAACCATAGGTTGGTGGGCAACATGGAAACTTCAAAACTTTTATCTCTCTTGGGAGAGCTGTTTTATACTTTGATAAGGTCTTTTCTTCTTAAATTATACTTTGATAAGGTCTCTTCTTCATAATCGCATCTAGATATTCTATCCTTGATCTTTCTCTTCCTGGTTTTCCTTCTCCCTTTCCCTCTATCAACAGGGTGATCCAATTGAAGTACCGAATAAGATGACCAAGCATGCTGTTTCTTCTTTTTTCTATTATCTTCATGATCTATAGTCCTTCATTAACTTCCTTTAGTACGTCTTCGTTCCTTTTCCTTTCGGTCCATGATATGCGCAGCATTCTGTGCCAACCCCAAATTTCAAATGCTTCCAATTTGGATATTCCAGCTTTTCTCAATGTCCACACTCCGTAAAGCGACACGCTCCATACCAGAGTCTTAATAAATCGTTTTCGAACGTCCAACGACACATTTCATGATGTTATCAGTCCTCTTTTCCTATTGAATGCTTGTTTAGCATGTGCTATTCTGGAGCTTACGTCTTTTTCACTTCTTCCGTTCGAGGATATTAGACTTCCTAAATAGGAGAACATCTTAACGTCTTCGATTTTCTCTTCCTCTAGCCATACGTTTTCCCCTTACTGTCCTGCTCTTGTGCACTTCATCATTTTGATTTTCTTATTTATCTTTATTTTGCATGTTTTTTCCAGTTGTCTTCTTCGTTCTCCGCTATCAATGCTATGTCATCAGCAAACCTTATTGTGCTGAAAACCTGGCCATTTACTTTTACGCCTTTCTCGTTTTTATCAAAGAATTCTTTCATAGCCTCTTCTATATAGACGTTGAACAGGAAAGGTGAAAGTGATATATGTCATAGTGCTTTTGCTAATTTTACTGATTCCAGCTCTTAATAAACTCATAATTGGTACAGACATTGCGGAATTAGGATTAGCATTAAGTTTTCTGGACTTTCGGCGGCTAAGGCCATTTATCCCGTCACGTTTTGAGGGAAGACGTCCCTCGGCGATGTAACGATTGCAAAATCGTTACATTTTTTGTTGATGGTTTCAGTATGAAAATTACTTTTTTGTTTTCTTTTTTTAAAAAAGTAAGAAAGTTTATTGTTTTTGTTTTTGAAGAATTGTTTTGTTATATGTTGTTGGATTGAAATGAGAGTACTTTCATTGTAAAGAGCATGAAAAAAAGCTTTAAAATGATATATATATGTTTATATGTTAGCTTGGTTATTCTTGTAATACGGCAGAGAATCAATTCTTTTTTTTTTTTTTTTTAAATTACACAACCACTTCAGTTAGCGCAGGGGTCTGGAGTGACGTATGTAATGAGTTGGGCGCTGCGCAGTAGCGAGAGTCTTGCTCCTATATATGGCATTCTGATCCGCTGCGCCTCATAACTGTATTGTAGTTTATTGAGCCAACACGGGTTGGACTCAAGTATTAGACATCATTACTTCGCGCCAAAAATTGTTCTTTTTAGAAAACGTGGTCGAGAGTTCGTTATAGCTGTGCCTCGTTTAAACTTGTGAAGTGTGTCTTAATTACAACTGTGATTCTAAAACTCAGTGTTAAATTACTAAGAGTTCAGAAATATAAAATTAAATTGTGTTTAAATAAGTTCTGTAAGCTTAATCAGTTTAAAAGTGAAAAAGTTACTTGTGTTTCTAGTGTGTGAAGTTGTGTTAAAGGAAGACGTATCTTGCAAGTGAATGAAATTAATAAGGTCTAAATTTCCTCTTAATAATACTTCCGTAGTCAAAACCTTTTAAAGGCTAAAAACTACGTTAAATTCCTAACGCTGCTTTGTGAGAGACGGAACACGTGTATTACGTCATCGAGTCTAGTGCGTTTCTTGCTTTCGTTGTGCCACAGAAGGTCGAGTAAGAAATTTAACTGGGTAACTTTAAATGGGGGAAGAAAAATAAAACGTTAAATCAAGTATTAAAATTCCACTTTTTAAATTACATACTCGCGTAGTAACTAATATAAGAAGGATTTCCATAACTTCTTTTCATTCATTACTAAACTTTGTCGGTAATTAATAGTAATTAAAATTACTAATTACTTTTAATTTCGTTCTATTTAATTTTAAAATCTAAAACAGTCACTAATAACGTGTTTAAAGTTTTGAAGAACTAAAGTAAAATATAAATTGGTATTTCCTGCTTTGGAAATAGGTTAACTAATTTACAGTGCTGTTAATGAAAACGTCACTAGTTACCTAGTTCAGTAATTAATTGCTGTTAAATGCATATACTTCTATTTTAGCTCTCTTGGATATCTCGGCTAGGTTTCAAACGTAAAATTGAAGTAAAACGAATAATTTTGATTAAATCTAGAACATACTTTCGGACCGAATAAATTTTTTGCTTAATTTTTAAATTCTTGAAATATTCGCGTGCACTGTACTGTATGGAATTGTATTGTAAGGAACAGTCTCTAAACCCAAGAGGATCTGGAGTTGAGAAATGGTAACTACCTCTGCTATACTGTCACTATTATTTCCTGCTGTATTACGGTAAGTGTGAAGTAGTAATGCTAGTTAAAAGTATTGTAGTTAGTTAAATAGTTTTATAGTAGTAAAAGCACTGCGTACATTCCTTAACTAAGAATTACTGAGAGAATTAAAGAGAGAAATAGTTCAAAGGTTAATTTTTAATAAATATACGAGGCTACTTCGAAAGTCACGATATCTTTTTGTTACAGCTGGATTAAATTGATTGACGTGGTTGTTACCTTGCTGTTTATGAATTATAGAATTCAATTTAGCGTTTAATATTTAATGAATTGAGAGTTTTGATTGTGTTATCTTCATTTAAAATCTAATTACTGTAAATGATCTCTGCCTTGCAAAAATTAACTGTAGTTGTTAGAGTAAAGGTTTTTCAAGTAAAATTTTGAACACCTCCTTCGAAATTAAGAACCTATTAAGAATTTGTTTAATTGTTATAACTGCTCTGAAGGAATCTGAATTGCATTAAATATTTTAAATTAACACTTCTGGAATTTCATTAAATAAAATCTGTAATTCTAATCACTCACCTTCACTCAGTTTAGGGATTAAGATTGTGTGCTGGTGTGAATGGTACCTAGTTGTTATTTACTTGCTATAATAATACCTTTTTTACAGGATTTGTCCAATCAGGTGTGGTTAAGTCACTCGGGGTCACATTTAGTTTCCTTTTTAACTATTTCAGCTAATAGATGCAGTAAACATTCTGACCGCGATACCGAGAATTGTGACAAAAAAGATAAACTACAATACAGTTATATATTTTTGGTTTCGGTGATTCATAAATTAGTCTGTAGATTAAGCCTATTGTAAGATCACCGACCAGAGTTAATAGAATTACAGTAATTGTTAATAATTTCATGATTGAAGTTAAATTCCGGATTTACTAGAGTTGATTAAAGGTTAATTTGTGTAGGATATTTCATTGTGGGTGTCATTATCGGAAATTTGATTGGGGGATAGGATTTTTAGGTCCTAAATTAATATTAATCTCCGCGTTTGCCTTTTTGAAGTTATTGTTGGTTAAACACAGTTCAGTTGATGATTGCATTTATATTTTTGCTAAAAATTTGGTTTGCTTATATAGAGTTTGAAAATTTCAGAGAAATTACTTGGAATTTATTAAAAATTATCAGAGTTAGATCCTTTGAGAAACAGTTTGAAGTTTCATAGCTCCATTATTAAAAAACACGAGTGACTTGCAACTACACAAGCTGTCAGCTGTGGATGCTTTCTATTTACAATTGTTGTTCAATAAAGTGAAATTTAATAAAAATTTTGTCAACCTTTATTTGTATTGGCTTGCGTGCTAGAGATTGAATGAATGAGTTTCATTGTAGAAGTAGTTGTAGTGTAGCTAAATTGGAGTATTTATATATTGTCATAATTGAATTTATTTCTGTGTTACTACTTCCTTATTCAAATTGTACTGTGTTTAATTTACATTTTGTTTATTTATTGTGGTTTCAACATGGAATTTGACAATCGATCTGTTGTTTCTAATGCTACTTCAGTTATTATTGAAGATCCTATGATTGAAGTAGTTGAAGTTTCTGACATGTCGACTCAGTTTTTACAGGAGAATATTGTAGCGCCACCTAGGTTCGAAAATGATGTTGTTTACCAACTAAGCGATGAATTGAATAAACTGAAAATAGAAAATGGGGGTAAAAGTAAAGGCGCAAACAGGTGTTTTGCAGGATTAGGTGCTTACAGTAAATTACCACAAAATCCTGAATCGTTTAATCGAGTTGTCGGTTCTCATCGATATGCGAATAGAAATTTTACAGTACAACCTAATTTTATTGATAAATGTCTTAGTCGTAGAAGCGAACATGTGTCAAAGTTTGAGCCTGGTAGGTCGTTAGAAGTTAGTCATCAAGAACCATCTGTTGAAGGTCATGATTTAGGTAATCCTAATATACCAGTGGTGTTTAGTGGTTTAGGAGTAAATGATCATTGTCACATGCCAGATCAGAATCAACATTTAAATAAGAAGGAAATAAATTTTGATAATTTAAATCAGGAAAGTCAGGGAAATGATAGAAAATTTATTGTTCCGCCTCCTCCCTTGTATTATAAGGGTGCTATCCCTAAGGTAAGAGACGTTAGGTCTCAAATGAAGCCTAGTGGTCACAATATTTGTAAAAACGACTCTGAAATAGAAACCGAAGTAAAACAAAGGGTACTTAACCAACAAAACTCAGGGAACTTTGAACAACCGCCTCAGTATGTAGACAGAGTGGGAACTCAAGTGTTTGATGGTATTCCTAATACGTATGGACATAGTCACGAATCAGTAAGGTCTCAATATTGTGAACCTCCTAGAGCCTTTATGCCTTTAAACGCATACAGTGTTCCTGAGAGACTTCCGGTAGCAACAAACTGTGGGGATAATTGGAAATCTTTTGATCCTTTAATAGATAAGTATGTTTTCAATAAGATTAGTGTTCTTATTGACACTAAACTTAGTTCTTTGAAAAAGATTGATGGTAATGATAGTTTTCAAGTATTTGAATTGATGTTTATTTTAAACGATCTTGTTTTAAATTACAATTTCCCTTTAAGAATGATATTGTATGCAGTTTCTGTTAAAACTTCAGGGTTGTTGTATACAGAAATAATGAATAGTCTTACATTAAATAAAACTTGGCCAGAATTAAGGATGACTTTGTTGAACAAATTTATTTCTTTAAACGTTAGGGGATATTTAATAGGAGTTAAAGTATATAGGCCAATGAAACCTAGTGAACATGTGATGGAATTTATAGATGACGTGTATAATTCAGCCAAGGTCTTAAATGTAGGGTCAAGCGAGTTTGAAATCTTGGAAATTATCATTCATGGTTTGAATCCTGTGTATAGGTATAAATGTTTTTCAGATAGGATTCCACGAAACCTTACTGAAATGAAAAATATAATTGAGCAATTTGATTTGTACAAAAGATCAAAAAGGGAATACTTAGAAATTAATTCATATAAAAACAGAAACTTAAAAACTTGTTTTGTTGCAAATGAAGATCAGGAGGTAAGGGTGGCCAGTAGTGGTCCATCAGCTGAGAATGCTTATAAAGGCAATAGATTTAAGCTTAATTATCCTAATGGAGGGAATAGGTTTAAGGATACCATGAATTATAGATCTAATAATAATTCTAAAAAAGTTTCTGAAAATAATTTTTCAAATAATGTCAATAAGAAAAACTTTGAATCTGAACAGGGTAAGACATGTGTAAGTGGTAATAATGTGAGGTTGAACTCAGGTAAGTCTAACCAACTCAGTCTCAGCACAGGAAGTCCTGGGAAATCCATAAATGACAGAAAGAGTGTAAATGCTTCTTCTACGTACAGAGTGCCTTCTAGTGGAGATAATTGTTCTGCAACCTTTGTGATTGGGTCCATTAGTGATAAGAGACTTCCTCTTTGTATTGACAGCGGAAGTTCTGTAAATTTAGCATCGTCGACTCTAATTAATCAAATTAGTCATCTGATTAAGAGGCAACGATCGATTCCGTCGATGAAAATGAACTCAATGATGTGTTCTAATGTGACAGAACCTAGAGAAGTCACTGTGGACTTAAACTTAGGTGGATTCAGATTTGAAGTGGACTTCGTGGTGATAGCTTCATTACCCTGTGATGCTATCTTGGGTACTCCGTTTTTGCGTTCAACTGGTGCCATGCTTGACGTACTTGGAAATAAACTTTATTTTCGTAACCAAAGAAGATACGTTCCTCTTAGATCGATGGAGACTTTAAAGAATTTCTTTGAAGTAGATGGCATCAATGGTTTGAGCGGCTTGAAGGATGAGGGTCTGAAGCCTGTTTGTATTTATCTACATGGCTTCCGTCGTCGAAACAACTTCATCCCTTCCGTTCCTTCAGTGGTGCCTGGTGCTAGGGAGATTGGAATCCAGTGTGAACCAGTTCCTAATTTGGACTATCCGGAACCTGAAGATACAATAGTTAACACTTTTCCAACATCAGTTTCTTGTCTTGTGGATCAACTTGGACGTGTTAATGGACTTCGTGATCATACTAGAAAGAACCAAATAGCTAAAATCGTCTTAGCAACTGGTGAAGTGTACGCCGATAAGGATGGAGTGTTAGAACTGGTAGATTCAGGTGAAACCAAAAATGCTAACGAGTGGAGTGAATCCTTTGAAGAAGAATTTAGTGAAAGATTTAAGAAGTTAAAACAACAACTTGGACTGGAATCTTCGAGTGACATAATAGTTTGTGAGAAACCACCACTTGAAGAAACTGAAATTAACTTGGATAATAAAGAACTTCATGAACCTGAGGATGAATCTCCTATTGGTAGTTCTTCGGAAGATGATAGTGATTATTGGATTGATCCAGATATAGTCATTTGTGCGATCTCTCAAACAGGATTTTCCTGATGTTGTGAGTGAGAAGGTGGGCTGCCTCAAAGATTTTAAATGTAAATTGTACCTTCGGGAACAAAAATATTTTCGAGAAAAACCTTTTCCCATACCTAGGGAAAAAAGACAGATTTTTGAGAATGTTATAAAGGAATTAGTAGAACAAGATGTGTTAGTTGAAACAGATCATTCAAATTTTGGTAGCACATGTTTCATTGTGAAAAACCGAGATGGTTCATACCGCTTAGTTGCCAACTTTGTAAAATTAAATAGTATGTTGTCAGATTATGTTTTTCCGACACCTCACATGGAAGAATGTTTAAGTAACTTATCTGGGTGCCCCTATATATCATTGTGTGACCTAAAGAAGGCTTATTTTCAGCTGGAGCTTGATGAAGCGAGTCGAGATTTAACTACGATAGTCACTCCGATTGGTACCTTCCAATATAAGAAGCTCCCAGCTGGAATTAAGGTTGGAAGTAGTGTTTTATCTAAATGTATGAAAGATGTACTTGGTGACCTTGAACTGTATGGTGTTCATGTATACTTTGATGACATTTTAATCGCAAATAGGGATAAGGAGTCACATAAAAAGGCGATTAGAATGGTGTTAAATAGGTTTAGAGAATATGGTTTGACTATATCTCCTGATAAGAGTTTTTTCTTTAAAAAGAGGATTAAATATTTAGGTTTTATAGTCGATGGGGATAATATCACCATGGATCCTAAAAGAGTTGAGTCTATTCTTAATCTTCCACCTCCTAAGACCAGAAAGGCTGTGCAGCGATTCTGTGGAGTAGTTAATTTTTATTCAAGGTTTATACCTGGATTTCAAGAAATTATAGGTCCTATATCTGAGTTAAGATCTATTAAGAAGAAGTTTGAGTGGGGGGAAGTCCAAAATAACGCCTTTTTAGAAATAAAAAGAATTTTCTCAGAAGAGCTTATTCTAAAAACACCTGATCTTTCAAAGAGGTTCGTAGTACACGTCGATGGGTCCTCGCGAGGCTTAGGAGGCGTGATTTCACAGAAAAATGATAAAGGTGACTTAATTCCTGTGGGTTTCTTTTCGAAGAAACTAAGTGAGGCAGACCGGCATAGATCAATCTACGAGATTGAATTTTTAAGCCTAGTTAAAACCATAGTAAGATTCAAACATTTTTTGTTTAATGAGTTTGATTTGTATACTGATAACAAGGCCCTAAGTTGGATAATTAATAACTCTAAAAGACTACTAAAGTACGGTTCACTTATAGAACAACTTTCTCAGTTCTCATTTAAAATCCACCATTTAAAAACTAATGAGAATAAAGTAGCAGATTTCCTTTCTAGGCAGTATGATATGTTTAATTTTGACAATAGTGTTGAAGTCAAAGAAGGTAATGATAAATCATATTTAGTTTTGACAAATCTTTGGAAATTACCTTTTCTAAGTGAACCATTGATTGAATTGCAACGTAAAGATCCTGAAATAAATGAGTTAATCGTTAAGGTAGAAGGTGGTGAGAATAGTAATGAGTATCAAATCAAACATGGGTTTTTGTTAAAAAAGACTAGGGCAAAGAACAATGAGTGGAAAATCGTTGTTCCAAAAGATCTTAGAAGAAGTCTGGTCGAATACTACCATTTAGAATATCTTACAGGTGGTCATTCTGGAATATATAAAACTTTACGTAAAATTATGAAGAGATTTACTTTTGATGGTTTAGTAGAGTACGTAAAGGAATTTGTTAGGTCTTGTCCAGAATGTCAAAAGGCTAAACCCTTAAACACTAAAAAATATGGTAGACTAGGGTCTCATGTAAATAATAGAATAAATTCAAACTGGATGATTGATACTGTTGGGCCTTTACCTTCTTCTGAAGGGTATACTTATCTTCTAATAGCAGTGGATAATTGCTCAAGATATTGTATGCTTGAAAAACTAAGGAGATTATCTTCTAAAATAATTTGTGACAAATTGTATGATTTGTTCTCCCGTTACGGTTTTGTAGAATCAATATCTAGTGATAACGCCTCAGTATTTACATCTGAGTATTTTCAGGGATTTGTGTATAGTTTGGGTATTAAGCATATAAAACTGAGTCCTTACCATCCGGAGGCAAATATTGCTGAAAGGTTTATAAAAACTCTGAAATACTCCTTGAAATCTTATTTTGCTGAAAGACAAAACAAATGGAGTAAGGTTATTCGTGAGTTACAGTTTAATCTTAATTTGTGTGAGCATGAAGGATTAAAAGCTGTACCTTCAGAATTATTTTTTGGTAGAGAGTTAAATAGTCCATTAGAGATCAAATGGAAAGTTATGGATGCTGATCTTAAAGGTCTGAATAGTCAAGATCTTTGGAAAAATGCAATGGATAACATGGTAAAATCTTGGGAAAAACGTCGTAAACTATTTGAAGGTAAACGAAAGGATGTAAATTTGGTAGTAGATGATCTTGTGTTAGTTAAAAACCACGAAAAATCATCTCTGAAAGATAACGTAACTAAGAGTTTAACGTATCATTGGATTGGTCCATTCAAAATTGTGAAATTCTTAACTTATAACTCCGTGTTATTAGAAGATGTAAACAATGCTAATAATACTAAAAGAGCTCATGTAAGTGATATTAAAAAATACTTTGTGAGAAGGAATGGAGCAAACACCAACTGAACAGATGAAAATGAGAATCCTACACATGTAGAGTTAAACTAGAAGAAATTAAACTTTCATTAGTTATGTAAGGTTAGGTTAAGAAAAATTTAGATTTAAGTTAGGTTTAGAAGTAGGTTAAGGTAGGAACTAATATGTCATGTAGATTTAAGATATGATCATAGTCGTTTCATGTTCATTTTTTCATGTTCATTTAAATTTCATTTGTAAATCATGCATTAGGGTAAATTTATATCATTTATGGTGTTAATAATTGAAATGTGTTACATCTGAAATAATATAATATTCTACATGTGAAAGGGAAAATGTCGAAGATCTTTTTCTCATTTTGAAATTAAATCCTTTGTTACCTTACAGGACTAACATCTTGTAATTGCCTGAATTTAACGTTTCTATTTATATTTGTAGATTGCCTTTTGTTTTCCTTGCATTGATGTATTTTTATGGAGACATGTCAATATGGTCAACGCATCCTATAAATGGTATATGGTCTCGAGTGGAACTCAAGCTGTAAACTTGGAAGTTTGGAAATATCTTATCTGGCTGGCTGTTTTCAAACCCAGACTTAGAATGTTGAATCAAACTGGAATGGAAATTCTACAGAAATGACAAATTCCGAATGGACTTTTGAAAAATTTCGTTCAAAGGAAGGATAAATTCAAGTTTGAAATGAAAATTGTATATTGAATATTGTATATAAAATTTTCTTTTTCCTTAAAATTTTATATTTAACAAGGAGGTGGTGTTTGTAACGATTGCAAAATCGTTACATTTTTTGTTGATGGTTTCAGTATGAAAATTACTTTTTTGTTTTCTTTTTTTAAAAAAGTAAGAAAGTTTATTGTTTTTGTTTTTGAAGAATTGTTTTGTTATATGTTGTTGGATTGAAATGAGAGTACTTTCATTGTAAAGAGCATGAAAAAAGCTTTAAAATGATATATATATGTTTATATGTTAGCTTGGTTATTCTTGTAATACGGCAGAGAATCAATTCTTTTTTTTTTTTTTTTTAAATTACACAACCACTTCAGTTAGCGCAGGGGTCTGGAGTGACGTATGTAATGAGTTGGGCGCTGCGCAGTAGCGAGAGTCTTGCTCCTATATATGGCATTCTGATCCGCTGCGCCTCATAACTGTATTGTAGTTTATTGAGCCAACACGGGTTGGACTCAAGTATTAGACATCATTACTTCGCGCCAAAAATTGTTCTTTTTAGAAAACGTGGTCGAGAGTTCGTTATAGCTGTGCCTCGTTTAAACTTGTGAAGTGTGTCTTAATTACAACTGTGATTCTAAAACTCAGTGTTAAATTACTAAGAGTTCAGAAATATAAAATTAAATTGTGTTTAAATAAGTTCTGTAAGCTTAATCAGTTTAAAAGTGAAAAAGTTACTTGTGTTTCTAGTGTGTGAAGTTGTGTTAAAGGAAGACGTATCTTGCAAGTGAATGAAATTAATAAGGTCTAAATTTCCTCTTAATAATACTTCCGTAGTCAAAACCTTTTAAAGGCTAAAAACTACGTTAAATTCCTAACGCTGCTTTGTGAGAGACGGAACACGTGTATTACGTCATCGAGTCTAGTGCGTTTCTTGCTTTCGTTGTGCCACAGAAGGTCGAGTAAGAAATTTAACTGGGTAACTTTAAATGGGGGAAGAAAAATAAAACGTTAAATCAAGTATTAAAATTCCACTTTTTAAATTACATACTCGCGTAGTAACTAATATAAGAAGGATTTCCATAACTTCTTTTCATTCATTACTAAACTTTGTCGGTAATTAATAGTAATTAAAATTACTAATTACTTTTAATTTCGTTCTATTTAATTTTAAAATCTAAAACAGTCACTAATAACGTGTTTAAAGTTTTGAAGAACTAAAGTAAAATATAAATTGGTATTTCCTGCTTTGGAAATAGGTTAACTAATTTACAGTGCTGTTAATGAAAACGTCACTAGTTACCTAGTTCAGTAATTAATTGCTGTTAAATGCATATACTTCTATTTTAGCTCTCTTGGATATCTCGGCTAGGTTTCAAACGTAAAATTGAAGTAAAACGAATAATTTTGATTAAATCTAGAACATACTTTCGGACCGAATAAATTTTTTGCTTAATTTTTAAATTCTTGAAATATTCGCGTGCACTGTACTGTATGGAATTGTATTGTAAGGAACAGTCTCTAAACCCAAGAGGATCTGGAGTTGAGAAATGGTAACTACCTCTGCTATACTGTCACTATTATTTCCTGCTGTATTACGGTAAGTGTGAAGTAGTAATGCTAGTTAAAAGTATTGTAGTTAGTTAAATAGTTTTATAGTAGTAAAAGCACTGCGTACATTCCTTAACTAAGAATTACTGAGAGAATTAAAGAGAGAAATAGTTCAAAGGTTAATTTTTAATAAATATACGAGGCTACTTCGAAAGTCACGATATCTTTTTGTTACAGCTGGATTAAATTGATTGACGTGGTTGTTACCTTGCTGTTTATGAATTATAGAATTCAATTTAGCGTTTAATATTTAATGAATTGAGAGTTTTGATTGTGTTATCTTCATTTAAAATCTAATTACTGTAAATGATCTCTGCCTTGCAAAAATTAACTGTAGTTGTTAGAGTAAAGGTTTTTCAAGTAAAATTTTGAACACCTCCTTCGAAATTAAGAACCTATTAAGAATTTGTTTAATTGTTATAACTGCTCTGAAGGAATCTGAATTGCATTAAATATTTTAAATTAACACTTCTGGAATTTCATTAAATAAAATCTGTAATTCTAATCACTCACCTTCACTCAGTTTAGGGATTAAGATTGTGTGCTGGTGTGAATGGTACCTAGTTGTTATTTACTTGCTATAATAATACCTTTTTTACAGGATTTGTCCAATCAGGTGTGGTTAAGTCACTCGGGGTCACATTTAGTTTCCTTTTTAACTATTTCAGCTAATAGATGCAGTAAACATTCTGACCGCGATACCGAGAATTGTGACAGCGAGCACCTGGGGAAAGGGAAGGGAGAAAGGATTGGGGAAGGAAGGAAGCGGCCTGGGACCTATAAGTTAGGTACCACCCCGGCATTTGCCTGGTGTGAATGAGGAAAACCCAGGAAAACCTCATTCAGGATGGCTGTCCTGAAAAAGCGTTTTACACTTTTTCGACAGAGTGGCCCCACCGGGAATCGAACCCAAGACCGCTCGCACCGAAGGCGAGACCGTTAGCGACTACGCTACGCGGGGCCACTACAGACATTGCGGTTTAATATCTTGCGACGCGAACGATTGTTTCTTCCTAATAACAATAATGCTGATAGCCGACGATTGTATGGTAATTCAATTATCTACGGAAAAGCCAGTTGATGCTATCAGCTTAGAACTTCTGCGGCGGTCGTATTCATAATTTTAAATTAAACTGATTGATTGATTGATCTGATTTTAGGACCTTTTCAGAGACGTGGAACTACACTTTAACAGGGGATCCGAACCATATGAGCTCCCGCCGAGAATCGAAACCGGGTCTCCTACGCCAAAGGCAAATTTTAAATTGAAATCGACCTTCTATGGTAGTAGAAGACGAAGAGGTACAATATTTCTGTCTAAAGGAAAAAGAGAATATATTCTGAATATGTTAATTAAAAATGCGTAATATGGAAGTAGATACAAAAATAAGATAATAGTGTGATCTACATAATGTGCACTTCGATTTAAAGAAGTCCCCTCACAAGTGATTACAACGATGAATCGAATTAAGAATAATTCATTTGTTGAAAAAACCCTGGAATATACATTAAAAATGCATTAGAAAGGGCATATAATGTTACTTAAGTTTTTTTTTTTTGTTTTGTTTTGTTTCTTCGCAGGTACATGTCTGTAATCCTGGTACACATTGGAATCCCTGCGCCACAGTACTGTCGCACGTCGCTAGAGGAGCCAAAACAAAATGGTGCAGTTCATTTATAAAGTGGAGTATTGTGTGGTAATTCATTTTCTGCTTTTGAAGGAAAAAATTTACTTTCCCTTTTCAACTGGGAAAAGGGACGTACTTTAATAAGTGTTTGTTATGTACTGTACTGTACACTTCAAGAATTTATTATAGAAGAACAAAGCTTAAAAATAAAAACATTGAACACATTCTGACAAGTAAACCTTACGTTTGGGTGAATCGAGTTGCTGACTGAGACACATATGAGAAAGTAGTACTAAATGTGGTCAGTATTTCAGTGAAGTTGTAGGTGCGAAGCTCCAGGAGTTTAGGAGATACAGCTACCAGAACATCACATGGAAGTACAGAATAGTCTTCATACAGTTGGAGGTAAAAGCTCTGTAAAACCTCTTGTAACGACAAAAGGTGAATAACAAATATATGGGTATATATTAGGACTAGGGGGAAGTCATATAGTAAGGGTATACCTGACGGCGGCCATCTTGAAATCCGCCATTTTGAATTAAAGTTAAGTTTTTAAAATAGGAATAGGGTCATGTGATATATGATTTAAGGCGCAAATTTAATCAGAAGAACAATGGTCACGTTAATTTTGAGTTACCCACAATTGGTAAAAAGTTACAGGGAAATTAAATATTGTTGCAGCATATGTATTAGTCCTTTACCCCACCTTGTAAATTTTGTTTTTATGATAATAATTAAATAAAAAGCAGATGGATAAATATTAGGTCTATGGTAAGAGTTGCCTTGATGGCGGCCATGTTCAAATCCGACATTTTGAAGCAGACAAAAGTTTTAAACAAAACGCATAACATTGACACCTTATTAATAGCAAATTTTACCATAAATCCGACGGTATAACCATTTTTGCTTTATCATGAACCAGCATTTGTTATCGAATTCACAAGTTGCTAATTTAAGGAAAAATGACCAAAGAGGAATTGATTCATAATTGAACTTGGGTCTTTCTTCCAGAAAAGTCCTCAATTAGTACAATCAATATGTAATTCAGAAAAGAGTGCATCACTTGCACAAATGCTCTGCTCATAGTGAGCACACTTGACAAAGGCAATCGAGTTACACTTGACACATCTGTCGTTAACAATTCCGTCAGTAGTCGTAAGGAGCGATCCATTTAATTTTGTGCTGGATAATGATAAAGCAAAAATGGTTATACCGTTGGAGTTATGGTAAAATTTGCTATTAATAAGGTATCACTGTTATGCGTTTTGTTTAAAAATTTTGTGTGCTTCAAAATGTCGGATTTGAACATGGCCACCATCAAGGCAACTCTTACCATAGACCTAATATATATACACCTGCTTTTTATTTAATTATTATTATTAAAACAAAATTTACAAGGTGGGGTAAAGGACTAATACATATGCTGCAACAATATTTAATTTCCCTGTAACTTTTTACCAATTGTGCGTAACTCAAAATTAACATGAATTAACGTAAATCATGTATCATGACCCTATTCCTATTTTAAAAACTTAACTTTAATTCAAAATGGCGGATTTCAAGATGGCCGCCGTCAGGTATACCCTTACTATATGACTTCCCCTAGTCCTAATATATACCCATATATTTGTTATTCACCTTCTGTCGTTACGATAGGTCTTACAGAGCTTTTACTTCCAACTGTATGAAGACTATTCTGTACTTCCATCTGATGTTCTGGTAGCTGTATCTCCTAAACCCCTGGAGCTTCGCACCTACAACTTCACTGAAATACTAACCACATTTAGTACTACTTTCTCATATGTGTCTCAGTCAGCAACTCGATTCGCCCAAACGTAAGGTTTACTTGTGAGGTATTTTTTTTTTCTTACGCAGATTCGCATTTTATGAGAAAAATGTTATTATTAGAAACATTTTTCAAAATTCCTCATAGATGGCGCTGTAATCAGTGAAAACTTGTTTCGCTAAGGTTTTTCTTCAATTACGAGTCTCCTACCTTAGGAAAAAAAAAGCAAGACTTCGAAACAATTCTAATCAAACTTTTTTTTTTTTTTTTTTTTTTGTGAAGGCCTTCATTTTGATGCCCTAAACGTATCTTGAAAAGTACCCTTAATTTGTTTTTGAGGGGGAGGGCTGAAAGGGAAGAAAGTTTAGTCTTTTGCAATCATTTCGAAAATTATCAATTTTTCGAGGAAAATAGTTATGAGAAAAATTGGAGTTTATAGAATTCTACATAAAAAGAACCTTATTTTCCGTAAAAACAATTGTTGCCCATGCCAATTCCTAAACAAGCTAACACGCACGTTCCTTGCTAAACTTAGGCTTAAATGTCAACAAGACTGTCATCAGTCAGTTTAAAGACTCCGAAAACTATGGAGAATGAATTAATCTCAGCCATTTTTGACATTTTATTTCTCACCCCTCCTCATCCTCATCCTCCACGCTCAACTTGGACTTAAACACAACGGGAGTTTCACATTCACCTCAGCGATCCCGAAGGCTATGGACTTGACACTAATATACTCATATTCAATACAATACAATATATTCAGTCTGTAAGTCGTATGTGCATGTTCATTTGTTTTTAAAAATTACTCTACAAACCGAATGTCATCTTCCTAACATGAAAATCTCGTGAGATACTGTATTTATGGCATAAATCTTAAACCACCTCTTTAATAATTTAGAGCTACGCTCAGAAATTATATCAATGTACTTACAGATTTGTGCAATTCTTGAATACTATTTCCATTTCCGAGCTTTCGACTCACCCTTGGAGTCTTGGTTACGAAAGATAAAAATAGGATAAAGAAAAAGAAAAACATCAGGGGGGAAAATAAATCATAAAAAAGGATGTACAAAATACATTATTAGTGTCCACTACAAGCCTACAGCCGATACACAATACAAACATTATAAATTTGCTCATTCTATAAATACCAAAGCAAATATTTGGAAAAAGTTGTTTTTACGTGTCATTCGACTTACCTCTCTTGAACCAAACGTACAGATAGAGATTAACCATTTATCCTCAGTGACCAAGACTCCAGGAATTGAGTCGAAAGCCCG
This sequence comes from Thermobia domestica, assembly GCF_964235325.1. Taxonomy (NCBI): domain Eukaryota; kingdom Metazoa; phylum Arthropoda; class Insecta; order Zygentoma; family Lepismatidae; genus Thermobia; species Thermobia domestica. Next base: position 167,920,118 of record NC_137466.1, on the reverse strand, counting down.
GAAGTGTACAAAGAACAAATATTATTTTTATAGACGACCTCCTCCCCATCAAACAATTTAAATAGCCTACGGTCTATTCCAGACGATGGTCTCTTTCTTGAAGTTAATAAGTTGCTCAGAAGTAATCAAGCAAATGGTTTGCACTTGTATCCCGGACAAAAAAACACAGACATTCATTTTTATATATAAACCTATAGTAGTGTATAATATTTTTGTTCAGACATAATTCGGTCTCTGTTTTTGAAATGATTCTACGGAAAATAATCTAAGAATCTTTTGGTGTAGAATTTTATAAATTACAATTTTTCTCATAACTATTTTGTTGGAAAAATATGTAATTGCAGAAAACAAATCCTCCCTCCAAAAAATATGGCTCATACCAAGGGTGAATTTCAGAATATCCTGAGAACATCAAAATAAAGATTTCTACAAAAATTTAACTTGTACGGAATTTTTTGCGTGGGCTATACGGAGTTTTTTTTTTCTTTCTTTTCTCTTCTGGAACTAGAACGGATTGTCAACAGTCTGCTATACTACTATTATGATGAATCTAATGCTCACTGCAAAAGCAGCTGATTTTGGCATAGAGGCTGAATGGCATTTTGCTGCAACAAATCAGAAGAGGGGCCTTGTAACGGTGTTGGTGGCACAGTGAAAAGGCCATCAACCGAGTAAATATGCAACATCCATATGATAATACAATTCTCCATTCCGGCTGCTTTTTTGAATAGGTGGGCAGTGGCAAACTTTACTGAAATGAATTTTACATTGTCAGTCAAGAAGAGTTCAACGAGTTAGCAACATTCCTACAAGATCGCTTCAACGAAGTACAAACAACTCTTGGAACAAAGAAATTCCATGCGTTCATTCCTGCAGATTCAGATACTCCCAAACTTTTTGTCATGGTTTCTTTGTATTGCCAGAGCTCATTGGAACAGATATTCACGAAATTCAACAACCTGGCAATGGAAGGCGCAAATGGATACATAACAGCAATCCGTATCAACAGATGGTGGCTGACGTATATTTTGGAGAGAGATGAAAAGAAAGTGACGTTTCGCTATTCAACTGGCCTATTTCTGCTTTTTATATATCCTGGGAAGCTAGATGTTCCCTAGATTCATGCAATGAATGTTCTGCGTGACGTGAACCCTGTGATCCCAAAAGACTGACTATACATGTTGCCTGACAAAGATATAATGACATCCGAAAAAGCCTTTTAAGTTCATTGCAAACTAATTTGTATCCACAGAAGATTTAAAGTTTCAAATATGGAAAGAAATCTAGTCAATATTGAGATTGCTTACATTGTATCCGTGTAAAAGACAACCCTTCTTGTTAGAGGATTTAAATAGGCTGTGCTACTTTCTTAGGTAACATCGTGAAATCACCTAACAAAGAAGGTTGTCTTTTTCACGAATAATCTCAATTTATAAATATGTATGCCATAGCGTTCATTAGTAAAGATTAGTCAATGTTCTTTTTTGACACTGTGGTATGCTATTAATGATTTTTTTTTTTTTTTTTTTAGTTATTTATTTAATGAAAAGCCTAATTAATGAGGTTTTCAACTCCAAACTGGAAGTGAGAACTCTTCTAACAAATGATCCATATTAATTTCAAAATAAAATTTTGGGAATTATTTTTATAATCCGATTTTTTTTTTTTTTTTTTTTTTTTTTTTTTTAAGAAAATCAAATTTACAGTTTTGATTTTTCATGAAAAATATTTAATTACAAAACTTCTACAGTGTTATATATCACTTGAAAGCTCTTTTCATAGACTTAAATAACACATTAACCAACGTCCTGAGTCCTTACGGTCAGCCGCAATTACGTCGAACAAATGTCACGCAATTTTTGGTAAATTTTGAAACTTAGGGGGGGAGGGGTTGTAATTTCGAAACAAGTTCACAAATAAACTTGAGCTTTCTGTTTGTTCCACATACTGATAATATTCAGAATATAAAATGTCAAAGCAATATGTAAGAGTTGGACGAAACCATGTGTTGATTTGTCGTGTAATGGCTCTATCGATAAAAACTGAGAGTTCGTGTGTTTAATAATCGCCGTTTATAGCGTTTTGTATGGAAACAGAATAAAGTTGAACAAAATAAAATCGCAGCTCTTCATTGCTGTGTAGCTATTTAAGGCAACATGATTGTTTACAAAATTCATACTAGGAATATAACAATCTATTTAGTATTTCCAGGATACATTACAAGTGAGAGTTAATATACTATATATATACTGTATAAATATATACTCGCCACGAAATAGAGATTTAAGAAAATAAAATAAAATAAATGATGCAGAAAGAGTGCAAAGTGACTAAACGATGCAGAATATAAAATGTACATGTATCATATTTGGGATAACATGAAAACGTGCTAACAAATTGCAACATGTGAAAACTGAAACACTTATTACTTTGTGGATACTATGACAAGAAAAAAACAGTAGAAAATCTATTGAATGATATACGTTATTCACTAGTAGAAGATAAGAACTGTTTATAATCTCAAGGAGTGGTTCAGAAGTAGCTATAATAATGATATTGAATAATAATAATAATAATAATAATAATAATAAAGTATCGAAATCTCTGTATTTGTATATACGTTTATTACTAGAAGACACTTCTTTGTTATGCTACTTGAATACAACAACGATGACTGCTGCGTGACGTAGTAAGTTTGCTGTAGAAGCTTTAAGGAAACACTGCTGAGGAAGATGCATATTCCCATTGAAAATTTCGACAATTACTAAATAACGAATGCGTATCAGGATTATTACAAGTGAATATTTGAGAAACAAATTTAGTTTGTAGTTATCGCCGAGTTCATGCTGGTTCTTGATCTGTGTGTTTGTCTTTATTTACGTGTATACTCATCCTGGTGGCACAGGACGGACCCATCGGCTTGCCCTGCCCTAAACCTTTAGAACGTGTAAATCCCTAGCCCCCTTCGTGTCGAAAATAAATAAATAAATAAAAATTAAAATTAAAAAAAAGAACCTTCGTAAGTACGTGATTAGACCTGGTGAGGATTCATTAGTGTGCAAAATTTGCTGGAGAGATTCCTCTCTTTGTGAAAAATTTGATGACAGACAAACATACGTTCTTTTATATATTAATATAGACAGATAAATTTACAACCACATAATTTAGCATGCATATTATAAATCATACCGTAATGCGTTAGTTAAATCCCTATAAAGGATTTTTTCAGTTTAACATCCTTTTCTGCAGCGACGCTATCTGAGATGTGCACCTAGAGCTTAAAGTGGGATGCGAACCACATGAGCTCCCGTCGGGATTCGAACCTGGATCGCCCACACCACAGACACGTGCGCTAACTGCTTATAGTGCTCGCGCCGAGTCGTGAAGCTTTGGCTCTAAACCAATCATAAAAATGTTTCGCTTGAGCTCCGATACATCGGAAAAAACTTCCGTACAATTCGTGGAGCCGCTTCCCGAGCGCACACTTGGGGAAACGTCAAACAGCTGAAATTCACCAACAATGTTGCCGAACTTTGAAGACATAGTAAATGAGTTTTAAAAAAGGTATTTAAAAATTACTAATAATAATAGTGCACAACAATAACTACTGCAACAATTATTCTAAAACGATAACAATAACACAAATAGTAACAACGAAAATATAACACAACAAAGAAGCAATTAACAAAATGGAACTTAGCGCCAATCCGACAACACTATACTCTCGGAGATGTCTTCCGTGTAGCGCGAGACGACACTGACAAAATTGGATGGGTGGGGGATGACAATCGGAACACACCCTCGCGTTCTATTGGGTGGTGAAATCAGTAGACCTCGGCCAAGCTTCACGGCTCGGCGCGAGTACTATAGTTACGGGAGAGGTCTCCTTGTAAAGAAGAATAAGGGTTTTCTTTAGGGAATTTCCTTTGAATTTTACAACGACGCTCTATTTATAATCATATCAGGTTGGTGGTTCTAAAGTTAACCTGCGCGGAACGCGACGTCGCCTGTAAAACACGATTCATGAATATACTACAAGTCAATTTTGTCAAAGTGCTAGGTCATAGCTATGTAATGAATTACTAACGGGACACCACAAAATATTCACCTAAGCCAAAACCCAATAATCATCCTAATATATAGCCTCTAGTAATGACCATCACATACAAAATTTTACCCCATAGAAATATTACATCCATTCACATTTACAAGTAATTTACGGTGTAGATTTACTGCACGGAACCCCATATTTGTAAAATTTACAGAACTAGTTCATAATAATATCTTAATACACCAGTGTGTAAATAATCGAAATATGTTGTGTTCTTATCTGTGAGATATGATCTACGCAGAAGTGCATTACTTATATACTTATATGATCTACGAGAGTTGCAAATGTCCCGGTTTTCAATGAAAAACTTAACTGTCCCGAAAAAGGCTTTCGGGACGCCTGTTTGTCCCAGTTTTCGTTCTGCGGATAGAAAAAATCAGCCTGCAAGAACTAGGATGTCTCACCTAAAACTTTTGGGAAGTCTGCGTATTGCTAAATGCTAAATTTGTATTTCTTTCAGGGTATTTTTTCTGACCCAGGTGATGACGCAAAAAAGAAAAAAGTATCTCTTCAATCATCAATAGGAGGGTGTGTCGTGATTGGCGCAATATTTAGGACCTGTTAAAAAAAATCGAAATTCAGAATAAGGGATACCAGGCAGCTCTTATGCTATATTTTCACATTCTTTACGCATCCCTTCTGAGACTTCATTTGTGTTAACTGTGTATAAAATAAACTGGAAAATTGAAAATAGTAACCTAAAAACACAGGTAATTAATTGATTCTGAGCTAGGGTTACCAATTCTGGAAAATAAAAAAACCGGCACCTCCTCAAAATTCCCTTTGATATAGGTCTAAATGTGAAGTATCTCTGTTCGGACCCATCCATGGGAAGGAAATGTGAACAAAAGTGCATTAGCACCTGTATTACACATATCCTTAGTACATTCACTAATAAGCTTAACGGATACATTGTGCTATAAATGAGAAACTGAAATCGGCATTGATCATTTTATTGTATTTACCGGTAACTGCCACTTCTTTAAAATTACCGAAACAGATTAGGTATGTTAATCCTTGCGTGGCAATTTTGGATTTGGAAAATGAAATTTATTCTTTAAACTTATACTTCAACTACAGGAAATTGCTTTAAAAAGTCCTTGTTCACTCTCGAATAAATGTATAAAATTCCTTACAAGTAAATTTGCAAGTTTTCCCTGAAACAGATACAGTCCCTGTCATCTCTTTAAAATTATCTAAACTGATGAACAAAATATATTAATCGTTGATAGATGATAAAAGGTAACAGTTTTGGATTTACAGAATGAAAGTTACTTATTAAATCTCTACTTCCAACTAGATACAAACTTGAAGAAAGAAAAAAAAAAACTGTCATAAATGGGTTGGTAAGAAGTTTGTACCGGTCACCGACTTTAATCAAAATAACAGCAATATTTCCGTGACAAACAGGAAAGTTGGCAACCCTATTCTGACCAAATGAGGAGAAACCCTGACCTTACATATAGCCTGAGATTGGTGTCCCGGTTTTTTCGTTTACAAAATATGGCAACCCTAAGGTTACTGAAAATCTAACCTGTTAAGCACGGATTTGCCCATAAGGTAGCCATTAACTACAGTACACGAAGTGAAGTGAAGTATCTAAAGTCAGTGTGTTAATTTATCACGCGCAATCATAGAAGCGTCCGAGAGTTAAGGGATTCACACACAAATGTGCAAGCAATGAAAACACTTCGGGTATTACCTATAACGTCCTTAGTGACGTTTTAATACATAATCCAACACGTAAGATGTTTTCATATCATACTCAATGTTTATGTCTATCATCGCTGAGGCACCTGCTCTCTAGGGACGCACCCTAGCGCGGGAACCCCTGCCGCGCTCCTGCCCTAACTCAGGCAGCTTTTATGCTTTTAAGTTGTTATGTAGCACAAGTTGGTTAGTGTATTTGGTAAGAGTGTACTTTGAGCAGAACAAGTGATCTTGTGACAGGATGTGATATTGGAGAAGAAATAAAATCAATGTTATTTGTCGGTAATAGGTAGGATTCGGCTAGATCACATTAAATTATATCTTTCCAGCCTTAGTAAAAAGTGAGTGTCAACAAAACCACCTGAGTACCAGTGGATCGATGACCAGTGATTGGTTGTTGGTCTCACTGCACTAATATTCTACCGCAATATAATCCCTATCAAAATAATAATTTTAAATGAAAAGATTCGAATTTATCCTGTATTTTGTGATAATAAACGCAATATATATAACCTTTAACAACAGATGCAGCTTTATTTCAACCTCACCCGTCTTTGAACATATAGTATTTACTGCGTATGCGTTCGCTCGCCCACCCCACTAATTTGAAATTGTAGAATATAGTGTGTTCCATATCGAAAAAATGTTACAATAAACCACCTTCCTCTCGTGTTATAAAACAGAAAAGAGAGCATCCGGAACAGAGGCAGTCTCGTTTATATAACGATTTAAAAAATATGCATTTCCAAGGTAACAGTAGTAGTCAGTATCAGTGCGTTAATTATATACGAACCAACAGAGCCTTACGCTTTGGAAATTATGCGACGACAATAAGCTAGCGGATCTTGCTCTTATGTCTCTTGCTGCCGAAACACGTGTGACCTGCGGAGTAATTCCTTTCGCTTTGTTCACATGTACTTTGTTCTAAGGCTGGAAAGACTTTAGGTTAGGTTCGGTTCCTATGAACGTTTTGCTCAAAGTGCACTTTTGCCGTGTCTTTTGCACAATAGCTTTTTATCATGTACGTACACTGAAGCCCTCCTAAAGTCAATCTGGACAGAAGAATGCAAGTCTACCCTCCAAAAATGATTGTTTAAGATCCTGAGTCGATACAATTGACTTATGTATGGAGTCGTACAATAAATCTACACCTAACTTACTGATCATGTGAAAAAGATCTACAATGGCCTTAACAAAATACTTAGTAAGGCTGATGACTATTAGAATCCTGAATAAAAATAAATGAATGTAATTTTCAAGTAACAAGTCACAATTGAAAGTGAAAAACAATATATCGTAGATAATACCAATATAATTTATTTTGAAAAGCAGATTTTTCAATAGTTTTGGTTGATGAACTAATATAGCTCGCTATAAATGCTCTCTTAATTAAGGAACTAACTTAAGTTTTGCGATTCTAGCACCATTTTACGATGGAGCTATCATCTCGTAAACCCACAAACCTTTCGTCGTATTCTCTGCCATTTCTTGAAACACCTGTTCCAGTGACTGAAAGAATTAAGTAAAAATTGATTCTTAAACAACTGATGTCTTTGAAGCAACTAAGATATATTCTATTTTATTTTTGAAATATCTCCTTGTGAAAACAAAATAGTTCACTTCACAACACGCATAGTTAACTTGTTTTGTTTTCGATTTACGCTGTGCATTAGTGCATCCTGCATATCACATTTTAAATACACGTTTACTTCGCTTTGTGACCCGTATTCGGTATCAGCTTTAGAAAAAAAAAATAATAATAAAAGAAAACCTGAAAAAACACAAAAGAGAAATGTAACTGAATAAACATTATGTATAAAGTGATGTATATACAATTTCTACATTTATAATTTGACAGGCTGCTATACAGGGTGGCCACAAAGTTCCATTACTACTTGATAAATACTAATGTACGTTTCCCCTTAACCCTTGATAAATGCTAATGTAAGTTTTCCCGTTACCCCTTTATAAATTGTAATGTAAGATTTTCCGTTGTTTCAGATTGTGTGAATGATGGCTGAATGATGGCGCAATATTGAAGAACGTGTTTTTGTACTTGCCTACCCACCACGATGCCCAGACTTCACCACCTGTAATAATGCGCTATGGGGGTACATAAAGGGCACCGTTGCACAAATCCGTTACCATATCACTGCTAAGCTATGAAACAAGCTTTTACTCAAGTTACACCTGTAATGCTCTGCAAAATGTCGCACAGAACCTAGCAGTTTATTATCCTTTGTCATGAGAATGACAGTTGACTGACTGATCCTTTGGACACGTAATGTTTCCTATCTCAATAAAACTTCTCGAAAGCATTGTTGTTCATGTCAATCAGTTCTTTCCGTGTAGGTATTTACGTTTTCAGGAACGGGACTTTGTGTTTACCCTGTAAAATAAGCATACTCAACATAAATGGCATTCTGTTATTTCTTTTGTCCTGAATGAATTAACAAAAACAAATAAACTAAAATAACTTGAAATAAATTGTATGTGAATACTCATTGAAATTTTGGTTTACGACTTACACATTACAAATTATTGATTTAAAGTTGGTTCTACCACAACACTAATATTAGTAGTTTTCGATCATTTATTACGTCACAACTCAATTCTTCGCATAAATTATAACCTCCCTTGAAATGCAAATTTGCAAACATACTGGGACAAGAGCCAGTTTACTTTTAAAGAAGAGTGTCTAAACCGAATTTTATATTCCTAATTTAACACACTCGTGAGGTACTAAATTTTTTTCATATGTATTTTAATAAATTTAATTTCATGATCCTAAGGAGATCTAAGGTTTATAATTATACCAAGATTCATTTTCATTGGTTCAGTGCTTATTGTGTGATGGAATCAAACAGAAACTCTCTGTCACTGATGTAGATTAAGCATAGTTTGAAACTGGGAATACGAGCATAAATGGACAAGTATAGTAAAAGGGATGTGGATTAGAAAGTTGATTAGAACTTATTTATGGTATGTACAGCTTTCCAGAAAGCGTATCCGAGGGCAACGGTGGTTTAGTGGTAGAGCGCTCACCCGTGGTGCGTAGAGTCCCTGGTTCGATCCCGCCTCTCAAGAAGTGGACTTTGTAATGAGCAAAGATCGTGTGTTTTTTTTTAGGGTTCTTCCATTTCCTTCCACTTTCTACATTTCACCATTTCATTCATAATCATCACTGTCTCCCTTAGATTTGAAGTACTATATAATCGTGGGGATTAATATTAACTAAAAAAAAAAAACAAACAAACAGAGAATTGTATTCAAAGCTTATTTGGTTCTGGAGATTTCTCCTACCGAAAATTTACATTATCATTAAAGGAGACTTACATTACCATTAACTCCGCTCCCTATTCCGATTGTATGTTTTTCAACTACTTCTTTAAAACTTGTGGCGCACCAGGCACCTCATGAATTCGTCCAAACTGAGCTCTATATATCTAAGAGTCCTGAACCAAATACTTCTGTCGTTAGCTCATCTAATGAATCTCCAAAAACACTATGTGTTATCTGTAAGTGTGATATCGAACAAACTCCTTCGCGATATATTGATGACATCAAATTAAACAAGCATGTATGTCGTTGTGTTAGGGATCTTTTAGTCTCTTTAGTTTGCAAGCTACTTTCAATTTTATACCTGATATGGCAGAAGATGAACTGGTGGATAATGAGTGGACAGTAACTGGAGCACAAGACAAAATTTGATTTAAACGTTGAGCTTCAACAGCCACCTTGAGAAATTGAAATATAGTACTTGTACTGATTATGGCCCGGGTCCCTAATGGCCCACAGGCAATATCTCTGCAGATTTACGTTGGTGCTACTAGATGACAATATAAAGGATGTCCTCATGACAACGTAAACATATTTGCGCGGCTCAGAGGACAGTTCATATTGTCATGTAGTAGACCAACGTAAATCTGCAGAGATATGGTGGGTGGGCCATATTAGGGCCCGGGCCATAATCGGTACAAGTACAATAATTAGACTGGTCAGATTAGCAACAAATGACACATATTTTAACACCACAAAAATGTCTCGATTTTCTAGAAAACTACGCATGATAATTCCTCGTCAATGATTTTATGTGATTCATCTCAATGTGATCTCTCGATAGATATATGTATTGTGTTTGGACAATATAGTGGAAATCAAAGATCAACAAGGTCACAGTAGTCATTGACCATTAAAGAATCTTTCGGAACTGGGAGGAATACATATCATCATCATCATAGGTATTCTGCCATTGTTGGCAGGTCAGTTGCAGCAACTGAAAAGCTTCCATGCTCCACAGTCTTCCGCTGACCTGTTTGTCTTCACGTACGTTTTTTCTGTTTCGATATTGTCCATTTATTCTGGCCTCCTTCGCCTCCTCCCTATCTTTATGTCCACTTACCTTCTAGCACGTCCTTCGTGATACAGTTTCTTCTTAACCAATGTCCCAACCAATTTGTCTTCCTCTTCTTAATAGTACATAAAATTGTTCTTTTCCCTCCGACCGTTTCTAACACCCTCCCTTTAGTTTTCCGCTTGATCTGATTACTTCTCTCCAATGATGTTCACACCCACGTTTCGAAAGCTTGATCCGTATGACCACAAGAACCGCTCAAGAGATACGTATCGTAATCAAAACACAAGAAGTGGATGGAAAAGAAAAAGGATTCGGTAATCTTAAAAGTGATGTAGTGCAATTCAGCAAATACATGAGGAAGAGGAAGGCCATTGGACACCACAAAATACTAGCAGACTTGCTCAAGGGATTAGGAGACAATTAACTGAAAGTACTGACTTCACTTATTACCAAGAACTATCTAAGTGGAGAATGGTTGAAGGGTTTTCAAGACATTACAATAGTTGTATTACCTAACAGAAGTTAGTTTCATTTCACAATGTGAAACTACGGCAGACAGTGGCGTATTTAGGGGGGTGGCTTCCGGGCTTAAGCCCACCCCGAAATCTTACTTAGTATAGTAAAGTAAATTAAATATCTTGCAGAATTTTCACACTTCCAGGCAAAGCCCCCCCCCCGAAAGTTAGCAAAACCCCTCCCGAAACAAAATCGTAAATACGCCACTGACGGTAGACTTCCAGATTATGCGAATTCAATACTCGAACTTGAACACTTCGCATGTAGCTAAAGAAGTAGAGGAAGAATAGAAGAGAAAATAGAAGAGATTATAGACAGGGAGAAGAGGGATGAATGCATAATTGTAATGGAAAAAATCATTCCGTTGCAGGAGAAAAACAGGACGGTAATATCGTAGACAAGTATGGTTTAGGCGAAATAAATGAAAGAGGAGAGGGATTGGTTAATTTCTGCAGACAGAATTCACTAGTAATTGAGAACACTTGGTTCAATCAGCACCAGAAAATAAGATATACCTGGAAACAATCAATAGACGAAATCGAAAATATCAAATACACTATGTTATGACTCAGGACAGGTATCAGAATAGCTTGAAGAACTCGAAGGTTCTTTACGGGGACGACATTTTCTCTGATCATAACCTTGCGGTGGCCGAAGTGGATACTACTGCAGAAGAAAAGTAGGCAACAAGCTGTTGAATAGGCCTACTGAAAAGCTGAAAAATGAGGAAGTAAAAAAATATTTTCGTTGAAAAATTCGAAGAAAAATGATCAAACGAGAAGAGAATAGATGCAGGTGGTAATAGAGGTGGGAGCATTAAACTTTGCATACAAAAGGCTGCAGAAAGTAATAGTAGGTTACCGCGAACACAAAGTGGATAAGAAACCATGGGCTACACAACGAATGTTGCAGAAAATAAGGGTAAGAAGGGCGTGGAAACAGGTTGATACAGAAGAGGGCAAGATAGATGTTTAGGAAGTAAAACAACAAATTACGAAGGAAAATAGACAGAACAAAAGAAGAGTTTTACAAAAGAAAATGCGAGGGCATAGAAGAATTAGAAAGACTTGGGAAAATATGGAAGTGTACAAGGAGGTGAAAACGTTAAACTGAAAAGTATTTTCAATATTAAACTAATGGTAACTCGTGTTTCTATTAGTTGTACATTGTGATTTTATCGTTGTTTCGAAGATTTCAGATTACAAAAATTCAACTTAAGATTTACATAAATTTAATATAAGTGATAGACTATACAATATTATGAAAACCTATTAATCTAACAGATGTTAAGTACTCGAGGATGAATATTATTATTATTATTATTATTATTATTATTATTATTATTATTATTATTATTATTATTATTATTATTACATTATTCTGCATTATATACTTCAATATGTAAGTTATGATATTTTTTGTAAGTATATAGACACTTTAACACTTATGCTGCCTACCATCAGGGTGTTCTTCATGTTGGATTTCTAGCAAAGGGTATGCGCATTACTGCGGACACGTACTGGCAAACCACGGACAGGCTGAAAGCAGCCATTCTTCAGAAACGAAAAGGGCTCTGCATAGAGGGTGTTGTTATTGCATGATAAAGCACGATCACATGCAGCATAACAGACCCGCACATATCGTGAGATTCAATTCCGAAATTCTTGACCATCGTCCATATAGCCCTGATGTAGCCCCTTCTGAATACCATTTGTTTGATGGATGGTTCTATGTACCGTCCCAAAAATTTAAGATGGGTGCGTCAATATATGGAAAGGAAATGATCTGTACTCAATCACAAAATCATATAAGGTGATAAACCCTCATCAAAGGGGAAAAAATAGGTCGAAACCTGCAGAAAATTACATTTATGGTAATTTTAAACCCATGAAAGGGAACGAGATGGACCATCAAAACTTGCAAAGGTACCGGTCCTACACTACCATAACATTTTTTTTTAATTTCACTATTTCTAAAATGTAAGGGGTGTGGGTCTATGTACCCCTCCCAACATTTAGAAACGATGATCCTATGCAGAACTGCATTATGCCTCTGTGCCATGAACACAAAAGTTAGGCCAAGTTCCGTTCATACTACTGTAGGGTCCCTGGCTCGATCCCCGCCAAATAAGTTTGTGATGGGCAACATCGTAGACTTTTGGAAATTTCATGACGGCCTTAGGCTGAGGTCCAGAAAATTGACCTATTACCTTTCTCCGCCCATTACATGGTAGTGAAACAGGTATTTTTTCTGAAATCCGATGTTGCCAACAAATTCGAACTCCATGACAGCTCTCAGCTAAAATAGGAGGGGGTGAGTAAAAGCTGATCTCCGTTACTGGAGTAAGGAATGGAATGTTTTAAATGTTTTGGCGAAGGAAAAAGTAGCCTGGAAGCTGCGAGTCCTTCGTGTTGCTTTGTTGTTTGACACTTCAACAGAATATCTTTCTTCTTCCGTTAAGAAGGAGCGAACCATATGTGCAGGCCAGTTGGTCAATGTTTGTTCATCTCCCTGTTCTCTATATAGAAAGAATGAAATAAACAAAGAAGGCAAGAAATACATTTTGGCATTTTTTAAAAAGATAAACATGAATGCATCTATTGAAAAAAAGCACGAGGAAGATTTTAATCTATATAAAAGTATCTTCAATTCTTCAATTCTAGTCGAATAACAATATCTGAAATGCATGATGAAGAAGTAACTTTCTCATTTACATAATACATAAGGCAACAAGATATCAAAAATTTACGAATAGTGTATTTCAATTATATTTTACATTTTATTAAATTACATTATTTTTAATTATTTTATTACATAATTACACTATATTTTACATCGATTATTTTTATAGAATTCTTCACTAGAGCATAGGCCGTCTAAATTAATTTTCCTTTACTGAGTTTTCCTCATGACACCGGAAGAACATAGACATAATATTAAATTTTCTTCTTTCTCTTCGTTATTTAATAGTGTTATGTATAGGCCACGGGGTATAGATCGAGTTACCCAGGATGACTATGGTTAGTTATTAGCGGAACAACTATTCTCATCTATTATATTATTATTATTGCTGAGAGGTATTTACGTATTTAATAGAGATCTAGGTATAGTTTGAATGAATTTTAACATTATAATGAGAAATGGGGAAAAAATTTGGAAAGGATGCTGACAAATAATAAGTAAAAGGTAGTATCTCACAATTCGTTTGAGAGAAAACGAAAATCGTGGACAATTCTGTCAAGATTTCTCGTTGCATAATTCTGTAAACTTTCCAATTGTAATGTGAAATTTAGCACCAGGAAATGTTGCTTTACTATTATAGTTAATTTAATATGCTTTGTTTCGGATTGATTCCCGACCAAACACAGAATTTTCAGTTTTTAATCTACATCTTTAGATAATTGAATTAAGAAAGAGGGAACCTTGGCCTAGAACAACAATCAAGAAAGCAATGTGATAACCACACATGACACAACTTGCCTTTGTTGTAACATTGCTATTCCTTAGCCCGCCCTCTCTCTTCCTTCCTATCAATCCGCCACCTTTTATCCACAGAAATAACAAGTAAGGTTGGAAGAGAGTATTAAGCGGGAATCTTGCTTCTTTAGCTCTCTAGGGGTATGTCAAAGTAATAAACAAGTAAAAAAAAAGAAAAAAAAGAAGCCAAGATTCATAGATTATGGGAGGAATGCCTCCCCCTTCGTCGCTTCTCCAGCCTATCAAGGAAAAAAATTATAAACATAAACTAAGGTCGACAAAAGAGTATCAGCTTAAATAAAAACCTGAAATTGCCCTGGAATAACTCTTTATTGACTAGTTAAAATATCTGTACCATGAGGTTACTCGCTCTGTAACCGCAAGCTCTCCTAAAGGCAGAGACCTCCACTATTAGGCCTGCTGTCTCCTAACAAGATCCTCTAATTTCTCTAAAGAACCTTAAATTATTATTATGGACTCGAACAGGAACTCAAGCCTCACTCCAGCCTTCGTGAATTCCCGAGCCCTTAAAATCATCCGAGAACCTCATTAAAATTCTCATCCCGGCGAGCACCGAAAAGGTAACTGCCCAAGTCACTCTCTCAGACAGAACCAGTGCCAGCATTAAAATCTAAAGAGAAACCCTCATTACGGGCTACTCTGGCCTATGTCCCTAAAAAAAAAATAATGATCTAGCTATTGTTTACGAAGTCGCAGGCTTCATCACTTAGAAACCTGCTCAAAACTATCAGGAGCAGCTCATTCCGCCCGCTCCGTCCAAAAAATTCTTAAAAGTAAAAAAAAGAAGGTACTTTATTCTCCTATGTCTGGACATAGAGACAACCCTCTTACCGGAACAAGAGAGTCCCCGAAGAAAATCTTAAAAGAAGTGAATCCTGGAAGAAGGGGTGGGTTGACTTATATAGTCTCAAGCCTCTCGCCAAGTGGTCAGCTTTCCACACAATTTCCCCCTTCTTCCCTGTAAAAAAAAAAAAAACGAAAAATAGAAAGTGAAGCTTCCCACGGCGTATAGGGGAGTCAAGTCCAGAGCTCATTTTGTAACTTTCTAAAACTGCTAAATAAAAAAAAATGTTAGAGGCATAACAAGAATACATTTACACAAGATTCTTAACATTTTAAAATATATAAAAACAAAGGAAAAAATTAGCACTATACCTTCTATACATAAGTACCTTGGCCAAGGATTTTTCATACCACTAAAACAATACTAATATTATATTAAATACTAATTTAATTACAAAAATATTTACAAATGAAACAGCTATGCACCAAAGGTGCTATAGCATAGCCTACCTCCTTAAAAAAAAGGAAAAAAAAGAAAATTCTCTGTATTATAGTCCAAAGTCTTTGAATTCATCCTCAATTGTTCATTATTTTAAATAATTTCCTTTTCACTGTCTTATTAACAGAAAAAAAATGTATATCAAAATAATAAAACACACGAACTAATTCACTCATCAACTCAATAATTGTTCAAAGTCTGGTTCAGTTCTATATTTCACAAAAATTCGTATCTTAATTTCAATACACACTTACACTTAGATAATTGTTCCTACTGAACACAGTCACTAACACCACTGTAGAGTCCTTGTAGTAGAGATTTTCCCGGAGTCAAAATTTCAGTTTCCTTCTAGCCGGAGAATCAGTTATAGGGACATCTTCAACGTCAATGTCACGTCCTGGAGTTAGTGGAAGAAAATCTTCGTCGAAACAGAGGCAAAGAACATCGTCGTTCCCTGCTTCGTGGTCGTGTGAGGGAACTCGACCGGGGGTCGAACCAGTTCCCTCAGGTTCCGGAGTCGGAGCCGTATCTTTTTCAGTTTGCAGCAACCTAATCTCCTGCAGCGAACATGTCGACGGGTCTATTTTCTGGATCTTATGGTCGGGGTTATTTTCATCTGATCGTTTTAATCTTCGCTTATTGTTCTTGTTAGAGTCCACATTGAACAGGAGTATAAGTTCTATAGGATTAGCAGAATCCGGTCTGGCTGCGCAAAATACATGTCTAACAGACTTTTTCGGTTTCTTAAAATAATTCTTCTTCTTCATATTTAGACTGAACTCGGAGAAGAATCCTCAGGGCTTATCTCGGTCAGACGTAAAAGCAAATATGTCCAGTTTTCTAAGATCACAATTCTTATATCACTTTTTTTTAGAAAAAAAATGTGGAAAGGGGGGGACAACAACAAAATCAAAGAAGGCACTGTACAACGAATGACCACCCAACATTAGAAAGTTTTTTCTTTTTTTAAAAAAAAAAAAAGAAACTATTTCCCACTCTTTCCTATTCAAGCTTAGTTACTAATGACAATTGACGGTAAACTAAAGTAGTGAACAAAGAAAAGAACTATTTTGACGCCAATAACGAATTGTAGATGTGGAAAGTTTGTCTTTTCAATCCCTATATATACTTTTGTCCCTCACAACTATTGTTAACCTTTTTCCTCGGCACATGGTAGTCTTCTTTCTGTTCAGGAAGATGTCTTGCAAAGGCCGGGGGCTCATAAAATTTCTTAAAGAAGTCACAATTGACCCTTATTTCCTTGTTGTCAAAGACATTCCTGACTAAATAAGTGTTTTCAGCAAGCTTCGACTTTATTACGTAAGGACCATCGTATTTGGGTAAGAACGACTTCGTAACAGATTTCGCTAGGCAAGAAAGCCTGACTGATTTCACCCACACCTTTTGTCCGATTCTGAAGGGGTTAGGCAAGCGCGACCTATCATAAAACCTTTTCTGAGTGGCGTGTCTCTTCTTTTAAATTTCATTTGCACGCTCAAAAGCCCGTTTAACCCTAGACTTAATTTCCCACGCATAGCGGGGGTACGAATCCTCGCTCTGTTCTTCACTTTCAACTGGAGACAAAAGTGGGTCCAAGGGAGAAGATACACTGCGACCATAATGCAATTCAAAGGGAGTATATTGAGTGGCCGCACATGTTCTCGAGTTTAGAGCAAACTCAATAAATCTCAAATCTTTCGCCCATTGGTCATGCTCTTCATTATACATGGCCAACATCATCTTGCAATCCTTAACAACTTTTTCAGATTTATTCCCCTTTGGCCTGTATAGAGAAATCTTAATGCTCTTCGACCCTAATATACGTAAAGTTTTCGTCCACAATTTCCCAGAAAAGCTTTGATGGTTGTCACTGATGATCTTTCGGTATACACCGTGTCTGCAAAAAAAATCCACCAAGCACGACGAGACCGCTTTTGCTGTAATCTTCCTTAATGGAAACAAATTCACATATCGGGTGAAGCTGTCAATAACAATAAGGCAATATGAGAAACCTCCGTTCTTTGAGCGAGTCACGGGTCCAAATGTATCTACATAGGCCGTACGGCCGGCCACAGACTCCAGTGTACTGGACATTAAACCAAATTTTCGTTTGCCATAGTCCTTGTACTTAGCGCATACCACGCAACTTTTACAAAACTGCATAATATCCCTATGCATTCCCAGCCAAAAATATCGTTTTCTAATTCGAGAAAACGTCTCCCTGGGATGAGGGTGTCCGGAAAATTCAGCGTTGTGGGCTCTATCACAAACTATGGCTCGCAGTGAAGCGGGGACCCACACACACTGAAACTCAATTTCATCAAAAAGCATCTTCCTAATTAAAATTCCCTCGTCCGATATAAAAGTTCCCTTAGACCAGTTTTTAAATTTCTTCATCTGCTTCTTGGGAATAGCATTTCTTTCACCTCTAATAAAAGACAGCAATCTTTTTAGAAAAACATCCTTTTCCTGATGCTCGACTAATCTCGCAGGAACAATAATGTCCTCGTAATTGAGAGAATCGTTTCTTTCTTCGTCGTCTCCTTCTACCTCCACTATAAGACAGAAAGGTAAGACAGAAAGCATTTCTCTCTTCTCCCTGGGACTAACTTCTATGTGCCTAGGAAGCGTCCTCATACTATCCCTCTTTCTTTCTCTGAGTTTCCTCTTAACCTCCTTAATATCTTTACTAACTTGCTTGTCGATGATAAAAATCTCCTCACTCTGGAGATCTTCTGCATCAACAAGCCGTCCATCTTCACCTAACACTTTTAAGAAACCAGCGTCGGTCTCACTTTGAAGTGGCAAGAGCTCATTAGAAATTTCTGAACCTTCAAAATCTTCTGGTTCGGTAAAACCGTCTTCGATGCGGCTTAAATAGTCGACATAGTGTTTGGCGCCGTTTACAAATTTGAGCACCACCGGAAATCTAGAAATTCGAGTAACCCACCTAGTAATCATAGGAGGGGCCTTCGTCGTTTTTAGAAGCGAAAGAAGCGATCGATGATCTGTATGGACAACTACCATCGGACTGTGCATAATATAAAGTTCGTGACGCTCTAAACCAAGAAGTATTCCAAGTAGTTCACGATGAGACGTGCTGTACTTCATTTGTACTTCATTGAATTTGCGTGACCCAAATGATACAACACAAAGTTTTCCATTTTCATCCTTCTGTGCCAAAACATAACCGGCGGCAGTCCCGCTCGAATCGACGAACAGATGAAAAACTTCATTAATTCGGGGCAATAAAAGCTTCCTATTTTGCGCAATCTTCCTTTTTAATGCATTTAGTGCGTCTTCATGCTTAGCTTCCCATTTGAATATACTGTTTCGCTTTAAAAGATCGGTCAACGGGCTTACTATTTTTGCCATGTTCGGTATCTGAAATCTAAGATACTGGCAAAACCCAAGAATTGACTGCAGTTTCTTCACATTCTTAGGTCTCTGTAGCTGTTCGGCCATTTTAATTTTCTCATCAGTACATGATATTCTTCCGTGACAAACACGGTAGCCAAGAAACTGAATTTCTTCCGTAAACAGTTTCGTCTTAGATGGACTGAACGTTAAGTTTGCCCTCTTAAATCTTTTTAAAACCTCCGAGAAGAGTTCTAATAACTCCTCCTTATCATTCGAACCCAGGATTACGTCATCATAATATGTTATGACCTTCGTATAATACAGTTCCTTAAGAACATCTTGCATCAATCGGTTCAAACTAAACGGGAGGGAGCTTAACCCGTAAAATCCTCGAAGAAAGTGGTAAGTCCCGAAATGAGTTAAAAAGGTTGTGTATTTTTGACTGTTCTGTGCTATAGGAAGCTGAGCAAATGCATAGCTGAGATCCGTAGATATCCAGTACTTTTTATCACCTAAATAAGAAAGAGCCTCCATCATCCCCGGAATTCCCATTGTAACCCTTTCCGTTGCTCTGTTCAAGGATCTGGAGTCCATTATTAATTTAAAAGTTCCATTTTTCTTCTTGTGAAGAATGGGATTGCTAACCCATCGAGAGTTATTACATTTCTTAATGATTCCCTTTGCCTCCATGTCATCAAGTAGTTCCTTCATAATCTTCTTCTTCTCCTCCGAAAGAGGGCGTAACCTTGCACTAAAGGGGCGGGTATCCTTCAACACAATTTCGTGTTCCAACAAATCAGTTAGACCGGGGTCCTCTGAAAAAACTTCTTTGTTATCATAAAGAACTTCCTTCAAACGCTCAAAAAGATCTGGCTCCAAATCTACGCTCTTAAGCATTTCAACTATTTGATCAATCTCCGGTTCTAAGGCAGCGACTTCCGAGCATTTTTGAACGTTCTCAGCCTTAGGAATGTCAAATAAACAAATAGAATCCTCACCGCTACTGATTGACCATCCGGATTCCGAAATATGAAGAGCGATTTTTGCATTAGACAAAAAATCTCGGCCAGTTATGAGGGGTCTTGTACACGAGGCGAGGACGTGAAACTTTTGTCTCACCCTGTACTTGCAGAAATTAACATATACAGTAACGTAGCCTTCTGTTTCCGTCGTTCCAGAGGCAAGAGCTATCTTTAAAGGTTTTCTCTTTAATTTAACGCCTTTATTTATCCATTTATTTGCTATCTCCCGTGATACTACACAGATAGAGCTTCCTGAATCCAAAAACGTTAGATATTCATCCCCTAGGATCTTACATCTTAAAAGAGGCTCTCTTAATTGTGCTTTCCCCCCTCTGCAGGCGAGGAGAGAGTCCGTCCGTTTTTTTGCATTTTCTTGAAAAATTGTCTTTTTCCATTTCCTGGTCTGGGGCGACCTGTTTGTTTGTTTCTTTCTCCTTCCCCCTCTTTTCCCTGTGAGGACCTAAAGTGAGCTGTCTGGGTAGCTTCCCTCCCCCTGCTTTTTATGACTTTCTTCTTGGCCGAGGGACTCGACCCAGTAACTGTTTTGACTATGGTTAGTATTTACAAGGCTTTTCTTGCTTGCTTGTATCAAGCCTACTGAAACTGGAGGCAACCAGTTTTTCTTTTCCTCTTCTCTGGGAAACACAAAGGGTGTTAGGAAATTTTCGTCTTCAAATTTCCATGCACGTTTCCTCAGAAAAAGCGAAATACCTGCTTTTGATAGTAGATCAAAACCTGCAATAACCGGCAATGCCAGACTTTCCAAAACGTAAAAGGTGTGGACAAACCGCTTGTTCTTGATGCAAAACGGGATTGTAATCTTTCCGACGCAAGTAGCCCTTCCGCTTGCTAATCCCACCGTTAAGTTATCCTTCCGTAATTTGGCCCCCCGTTGAATCCACTTAGAAGCAGTATTTTCATCTACCAAACTAATAAAACTGCCACTGTCCAGGTACATGAAGGTCTTATTTCGCTGTACGTAACCATACAAAAACGGTTCCCGGTTTCTTTGGTTTAGAGGGGTGACTTTCCTAACAGAAGCTGAAACCTTCTTCTCGTCTCTTCGTTCTCTCTGTGCTTTAAAACATTGTTTCCGACGGTGACCATAGTTACCACATGAAAAGCATTGAATCTGCTTCTTCTCCTCCCCCTTTCCTTCCTTGTTTACTTCCTTCTTACCGGAAGCGCTTATTTCAGAAGTCCGGCGAACGAACCCAGGGTCCAGAGCTTTTAACGTAACTGGTGGTATTTCATTTTCGTTTTCCTTTGCTTTTTCAAACCCAGTAAGCGCTGCGACTGAATGCTTAATTGACTTGCTTTCCTGAATGTTATACTTCTGGGTGTACGTGAATTCAGACAATAGAAGGGACTGAATCTTCAAAGATTCCCGTTCTAATTCCTTCAACGTATTAAAGCTCTTTTCGAAAAGAAACTTCTTGTAACTCGGATGTGCCTTCTCAACAATTTTCGCCACTTGTTGTTTCTCAGGCAAAGGATCTTTTACACGAGAGAACAAAACGGCCATCTCTCTGATAAAGAATGACAGAGTTTCGTCTGGTGATTGGACCCTAGAGTTAATTAACGACTCTATTTCTGATTCATAGGTGAAACTAAAGAATTCTTGCAATAAACTATCTTTAAAATTACTAAAATTGTCGTACGGCTTTTTGAAATTATACCAGTGATGCGCATTATCTGTCAAAACTCTGGGAATAACGAACTCGGGTAAATCATCCAAACTAAGATTCTTTTGTTTCGCATACTCAGTTATCCCGTCTAAAACTCAAAAGGTAACTCCCCTTTCTTACCAGAAAACGTGGGAGGTGCCAGTTTAAGCTCCGGCAGATCTAAATTGCGCCGACATCTGCATTCGGAGGCGCTGTCATCGCTTCCACGTGAGCTGTTAACTTTCAGCCTCCTAATAGCTTCTAAGAATTTTTCTGTACTAGTATTCCCGTCTCCTTCCAAGCCTAACTCGGAGCTTAAGGCGCTTAGATCAATCTGACTCGCCATTTTCTGCCCTCTTGTTCTACCTGACCTTAAAATCATAGGCTAAAGAAAACAACCAAATATCAATTAATCGAAGGACACTAAAACCCACAAACAAGAAACGAAAGAAGAAAATATATCTTTAAATCTTAATTATAACTGCGAGGTTATAATCCCGGAAAAGAGCCCACACTTCTATGCTATTCCTTAGCCCGCCCTCTCTCTTCCTTCCTATCAATCCGCCACCTTTTATCCACAGAAGTAACAAGTAAGGTTGGAAGAGAGTATTAAGGGGATCTCCTACCATCTCCGCTTAGGTTTCTAACTCTCCATTTGATAACATGTAAAATTTAATATGGTAATTTCTAACAAAGTATTGCAGGTAATAACTTGAAATTTTTAATACAAATACACAAGACCCATATAAATCCAACCACGGTCTCCAATTTACGTTACATGCGTTAGATTAATTGCAATATATTCTTCAGTAAGTTTGGCAACAGAGAATAAAAAGTATGCTGCAGAGGGGAGAGGGCTGACCATCTGTTTGCTTGTTAGCTGCTTTTAAAAGGACGCTCTTACCAGAAAAATCACGTTGTGATTCTCACTTCTCAGTGGTTAGAATGGTCTGGACTGGAAGAGCCCAAAACCTCTTCTTTCTTCCTTTCACGGTTTGTTTGTTTCTTCCACCCCCTGCTGTCACAAGAAGACAACTTGTTTCGGAAAGCACTTTGAATTAGTTGCGAAAAGCCAAACTGAATGACACCACGGACGGATTAAAGGGAGGGGCGGTCACTCCCTCCGAGAACATTTGAATACTTCGAATAATCGGAGTAAGAAACTAGAAATTGCGTAATCTAATAAGAAAAGTTTGTTGAAGTATACAAATCAAGACGCATTTTAAGTGTCACAGCATTGTACTCGCATCCCCTCCCCTCCCAATTCCCTTCTGAAGAAGTTCTCTTTTGTTTCTTTGTTCCATATTAGCCTTTACACTTACACTTTCATTATCCAGTATTGATTTTTACCATACCATCTGCACAGAAGGCGAATAAGGTCTACGAGTCCTTCTTGCCCCCTTTTTTAAAAATTGCTAATTATAATAAAATTTATCGAAAACAATTCATCTCAACGATAAAGACTTATACACATTCATTATTGCAATTTTAAAATAAACTCGCCGCCTGTCGCGTATGCTAGCGATCTAATATATACGAATAGATGAAAAGTTAGTTTGAAGCGTATTGTTTTTCTGTAATGAAGTCCGAATTCATATTTGTTTCTATTGTTGCATCGACAAAAGTGAGTGCTAAATCGATTTAGGCTCGTTGGTCTTTGCGAGGTCCCTAAAGATGCAAGGCCGTGGGCAGTCGCCCACCACTTGAAACGCCTCTGCACTAGAGGTCTGCACGTGCTCGGGCCTACAAAGAATGTATCATTTCGGGCCCGGGAGGGGTTCGGGCAGTAGCGTCATTTCAGATTTGGCTTGGGGAGCCAAGACCCCTTGATATATGTAAAATTTCGCGTTTTTCACTGATTTACTACTATGCTATTGATAAAATTATATAAATCTCAAACTCGGGAGGGGGGCAAATGCCTCTCCCTGTCCTCCTAAATGACGCCCCTGGGTTCGGGCTGTGAATTTTTAAATATACAACCATATTTCTCGGACTTTTTCGGGCCTAACTTTGTAAATATAGTGTAAAACGATACAAATTGCACCGTTCTTTCTGGAGGACTTTTAAAACACAACTGCAAAATCAAACCTCGAATTGCTGTAAATAAAAATACAATTTTGCATTAATAATTAAGTTTCTGCAATTCGGGCTTATTTCGGGCTCATTTGATTCTCACAGAGCTCAGTCCGGGCTAGGGCCTAAATGCTAAGACATATTTTGGACTCGGGTCGGGCCTCACATTGTAAATTCACAGGCCGGGCCCGGGCTGAAAATTCCGGCCCGTGCAGACCTCTGCTCTGCACCCGCACACATTCCTTCCTAGTCCAGAAAATCTCCTCCCCTCCGCATCGTCAATAATGGTAAATTTGTTCCTCGTATATTTGCTTATTATTGTAAGAGAAGTTCAAACCAGAACTCTAAAATTTGTTCGTTCTCTGGGGTAATGTGAGTAATGCAAATTAAGAAAGATATGCGTAATATACAAATGTCAGAAAAACTTGATATCAATTTGAATAACCTTTTACGTAATGTTTATTTTAGAAATAATAAACTTATGCAAGTATATCGAGGCATCTGAAATTTTTTGTTAAATAGTGGCGAGTGAGTCAGAAGGGGCGTGCACTATTCAGTTAGTCAAAGAACTCATATATGTAGCTTGAAAACTAATACTATTTAAACCAATATTGAATTAGACAAATTTGATCACTCTGGCCACAGAAAAGGCGTCACCTTCTATGGCCCACCCATCGCATGATGGGAATGAAAGACAGAGGAAAAAAAAAGACAAATTTGTAAAAAGTAGGATAACCATAATTGGAAATAGTGTGTGTATTTTTTAAGGAGGAAACCCAGAAGTACATTCTCGATATAATAATAATAATAATAATAATAATAATAATAATAATAATAATAATAATAATAATAATAATAATAATAATAATAATAATAATAATAATAATAATAATCTTTCTCACTTCAATCATAGGTTGATGCGCAAGAAGGAAATTTTAAAACTTTTCTCTCCCCTGGGAGAGCTGTTTTATAATTTGATAAGGTCTCTTCTTCGTAACTGCATCTATCCCTGATCGGGCCGCGGTGGGTCAGTGGTAGAGCGTTCACCTCTAATGCATGGCGTCCTTAGTTCGATCTCAGCTCGCACCAAGTGAACTTTGTGGAGGACAAACACCATGTGTGGGGGTTTTCTCGGGGTTCTCCCGTTTCCTTCCACTTTCTGCATTCCAGCATTTCCTTCTTTTCACAACATCACTAGCTCCTTTAACCTACCAGACATAACTGTGGGACGTAAAACTTATAGATTTTTCTATCCTTGATCTTCCACTTCCTGGTTTTTCTTCTGCCTTTTCCCCTATCAACATGGTGATCCAATCGGAGTGCCGAATAAGATGTCCAAGCATGCTGTTTCTTTTTTTTTTTTTCTATTATCTTCATGATCTGTCGTCCTTCATTAGCTTCCTTTAGTACGTCTTCATTCCTTTTCCTTATACAGTATTATTATTATTACACAACCACACAAAATAAATAAAAGTTCTGTGCACTGGACCCCAGGGTATTGATTCGATGTATTTTGGTACCCAGAACCCAAATTTCGAAACTCCAGGACGATTTGACCGTGTCAACTTTGTTTTATGGGCGGAGAACGTAAGTGCTGTTTTACGTTTGCTTATGTTTATCGCCCATTAAAAAAAATATCACGGTCAATCGTCCTGGGGTTTCGAAATTTGGATTCTGGGTACCAAAATATTTTGAATCCATACCCTGGGGTCTGGTGCACAGAACTTATTCTTTTTGTGTAGCTGTGTTATTATTATTATTATTATTATTATTATTATTATTATTATTATTATTATTATTATTATTATTATTATTATTATTTTCCATGCGTACATTTTCTCGAAAATATCCTCCCCCTAAGAGATTATCAACAATTCATTCCTGAATAGTACTCAGCTTCTTTTCCTACTAATGACTATTTAGGAGTTTTTCCTTAGCTGAATCTCGTTATATTGTGTCTCCATTGTACGTAGAATAGGATTCGATTGCCAGTGTAAGCTCACAACTTCCGAAGTTGAGTCAACATCGTGAAAGAAATGGAGAACTATCCGAATAAAGTGGTAGCGATCTCTGGCCAAGAAAGACGAAAGGATTGTTTGATGTCATTGCACTGATCACGATCTTCTAGGTTATGAATGTTTATCAGCTGGCATGTCCAGGCCCCTATGGGCTGTATTGCTGAGTTTAGATTTTAGACTAATAAACAGCTGTCTTTAGAAAATAACCTTGTAACACAAATATGATAGTCATGAGTTCCGAACCATAGTGTCAAGTGGTATAAATCTCACTTGGGTGGTAAAATTTGTTATTAGACATTCGTGGAAATCAACTGCTCTGTTAAAATATTTCAGTTTTCTAACATTGTTATGCCTAATTATTATTAAGCATTAATAATTAATTATTATTAAGAAGAAGCTGAAAATCGAGAAACATGGAAGAAATATTTCAAGGTCCAAACTGAAAATTAAGAAGAAACGAAAAAAATCTCATCAGTCCCAGGACCGGCCAAAAGGCAGAATACTTAATAATAATAATAATAATAATAATAATAATAATAATAATAATAATAATAATAATAATAATAATAATAATAATAATAATAATAATAATAATAATAGCAAACGATCTCCATTGTATAACTGCTATCTCGATAGAGGCAGTGGACAAAACTGAGGACAAAGCTGCCCAAAACAAGTTTTTGACAAAAAAAAAAAAAGGAAGACCAGAGATAACATTTGTTTTTAGCCAGAAGCGCTCATAAATCACTACCACGTGACGCGAAGACTATTAGGGCTAGAGGTTCAGCAGAGAGCTCTCAATTCCTGGATAAATTCTATCCTCTACGTTGCCAAGTGTAAACGGAAGTATACATTATAATTAATCTAAATTGATCTGGGGCATTAAATCAAAAACAGAAACCATGAACATATAGGTATTGCTGTTGGAAAATATCATGGAAAATTTTGAGACGGTAAGTGCAATATCTTGTTAAATATTCACATAGAAATATCTACGTGTTATCTTATAGGGATCCTGAAACACTTGCAAGTGGGTAGACATCCCCTTAAGCGGGAATCTTGCTTCTTTAGCTCTCTAGGGGTATGTCAAAGTAATAAACAAGTAAAAAAAAAGAAAAAAAAGAAGCCAAGATTCATAGATTATGGGAGGAATGCCTCCCCCTTCGTCGCTTCTCCAGCCTATCAAGGAAAAAAAATTATAAACATAAACTAAGGTCGACAAAAGAGTATCAGCTTAAATAAAAACCTGAAATTGCCCTGAAATAACTCTTTATTGACTAGTTAAAATATCTGTACCATGAGGTTACTCGCTC
This sequence comes from Thermobia domestica, assembly GCF_964235325.1. Lineage (NCBI taxonomy): Eukaryota > Metazoa > Arthropoda > Insecta > Zygentoma > Lepismatidae > Thermobia > Thermobia domestica. The sequence goes on along the minus strand of NC_137466.1, from coordinate 167,893,191 downwards.
TGTAACCGCAAGCTCTCCTAAAGGCAGAGACCTCCACTATTAGGCCTGCTGTCTCCTAACAAGATCCTCTAATTTCTCTAAAGAACCTTAAATTATTATTATGGACTCGAACAGGAACTCAAGCCTCACTCCAGCCTTCGTGAATTCCCGAGCCCTTAAAATCATCCGAGAACCTCATTAAAATTCTCATCCCGGCGAGCACCGAAAAGGTAACTGCCCAAGTCACTCTCTCAGACAGAACCAGTGCCAGCATTAAAATCTAAAGAGAAACCCTCATTACGGGCTACTCTGGCCTATGTCCCTAAAAAAAAATAATGATCTAGCTATTGTTTACGGAGTCGCAGGCTTCATCACTTAGAAACCTGCTCAAAACTATCAGGAGCAGCTCATTCCGCCCGCTCCGTCCAAAAAATTCTTAAAAGTAAAAAAAAGAAGGTACTTTATTCTCCTATGTCTGGACATAGAGACAACCCTCTTACCGGAACAAGAGAGTCCCCGAAGAAAATCTTAAAAGAAGTGAATCCTGGAAGAAGGGGTGGGTTGACTTATATAGTCTCAAGCCTCTCGCCAAGTGGTCAGCTTTCCACACAATTTCCCCCTTCTTCCCTGTAAAAAAAAAAAAAAAACGAAAAATAGAAAGTGAAGCTTCCCACGGCGTATAGGGGAGTCAAGTCCAGAGCTCATTTTGTAACTTTCTAAAACTGCTAAATAAAAAAAAATGTTAGAGGCATAACAAGAATACATTTACACAAGATTCTTAACATTTTAAAATATATAAAAACAAAGGAAAAAATTAGCACTATATACATAAGTACCTTGGCCAAGGATTTTTCATACCACTAAAACAATACTAATATTATATTAAATACTAATTTAATTACAAAAATATTTACAAATGAAACAGCTATGCACCAAAGGTGCTATAGCAACATTAAATTATTATTTTTATTACCGCTAATCATAAAATTATTTATTAACTGGCTGAAGAACCGGCGTTCACGGGAAGAGCAGATTTATGGAGAATATTTGAAATGTGAATCATATTTGAACCTTTTTTTCGCATTTAGAACAGGTATTTAAATGGAAATTAAATTATAAAAGGTTAGACGACCCAAGTGCTATTTTCAAAAATTGATTTTAAACTGTTTAACAGCTTTTGACACATTCTATATTTGAACCCTTTCCCCCTAGGATACGCCTTTAATGAAAGTGACATGAAAGAAATCCTACTCTTATAAAAAAAGTTTATGTATGTACACTTCTTATAAAAAGTGTAGGTAAAGTCACTTCTTATAAAAAAAGTTCATGTAGGTAATTTTCCTCGAATGAAATTTCCTCAAAACATGTCGCTCGTATTTCATGTTTAAGCAATAACTGCAGCATAATATGATATACTTTAAGAAATTGGAGTGAGAAAATTTAGTGGAGTGGCCTGTATCTTTTATTACTTATTGAGAAAATAGTTATAGAATTTTTCCTCTTAAAGTGGAATTTCACAAAATGCTGGAGCAAATGTTCACTTACTTTTAATACTGAGTTTATATACTGTTTCATCTCCCTAACATATCGCGAAATATCCTATTCTTGACATACATTTTAAACCCTATTCCTCCACCTTAGCATATACATTTTGATGACATAACAAGTGACTATCGTTTTACTGTAATTAAAACTTTCAAACTATGCGAATTCAAGAAGGAGATTAAAACATATTCTTGGGACACTAAATCGATTGCAAAAAGCCGTTTCTTGTTTTACTCATTTAAAAGCAAATATTTTACTCATTATTTAATTAATATTCTTAATTTTATCGAAACAAAGTTGAAATAAGCAAAATAAATAAATAATAACAGAATTCATTCTCCTTAATAGTTGAAAGTGGTGTATATTTTGTATTTTAATACATACTTTTTAAGAATAAATTATGACATTTGCATTAAATAGTGAATATTACACATTATTTCTTGCTATAGATAGATCAGACAATAAAAATATGGTGTACTCTGAAATATTAATGGTCGTGTACTTAATTTTTTTTTTCTACTAGCATTAACAGAAAATAGAGCATGCACCTTTCGTTCGCGAGGGGAAGAAAAGAGCAAAGTGGAATCCCAAATCCACGGCAAGGGGGAAAAAGAAAGAGAGGAAAGTGACCTCTTAAACCCACGTGTGTAAGTCATAAATCAGAGTATAACAGAGACCAAAACTATGGCAACGTTGGTGGATACACATTTACTTACAATGTCACTAGTAAGAGGATACGAGTGTTCGGACATTGCCGAAACCACCCACGGAGAGCTTTCTTGTTCTTTCTACGACTTTATCCATGGATTTTCTTGAGGTACTCCCTTTTCCCTCTGTTTCCTCCCTCGTTTTCATTCCCCCAATTCTTCCATCATCATTCATTTGATTTAATCATCTGTCTGTCAGTCTACGAAGCTTAATCGTGGAAATTTAAACTGAGAGATTTTATTTTATTTATTCCAATGATTAATTTTCGAGATTTATAAAAAGTCATTTTATGGCGCTAAAATGTGTATCATTCGTGTTGTCAATATTAATTGAGAGTCTTTATTCTGCCAGAATATATTTGGAATTTATTTATGTACTGTTTATGTAAAAGATATAGTGTTCTACTGTTAATTAACAGATTGTATCTCTTGTTGTTTGTGTCACTGTTAGGAAAACAAATACAGGTCCTCCTAACAGTTACAAACATACTACTTGCAAACACTTTTGCCAAATTGGACTACAAATAGCGGAATGGGCGATTTTTTGATTCCACTCGCTACCAAAATTTCAAATTGGACAACACGCTGCTTTTGAATTACTTTTTATTATCTGCAGGCTATAATTTCTAAGAATGCTCTGCTTTCTTATTTTCAAATAAGTTATTAGTTTTATATAAAAAAGCTTATTATTAAATAATTATTAGTTTTATATAATACAATAGAAGTTTTGTTTGTTGAATGTTCTATCAACAACGAACAATAATTTTAATAAAATTAAACATATTCGATGCTACTTTAATTCTTGTTTCAGAACTTTTTAATTTCCAGATCTGACAGCACTGGACTTTCGTTGAGTTTGTGCTATTGCAGTATCACTAACGTTTTGCTATTTCAGTTAATGCCTAGTCCTAATAGTTGTACGGAAATATGTAAACGTGAACATCGCAAATTTAATTGTTACTGTATTATCGATACTGACATAATGAATAAGTGGAGTTACAATAAAGCTTTCCAAAACTCGTGACTCTCAAATAAGGGATTTAGCAAATTAATCAAAGAAGTGAAGAATATCAGTGAAAAATCATACTGTGATCGTTCTATAGTGCATTTAAGAAACTTACAAAACTGACTTAAGCAAACATATCTCATTGAAAATCAGAAAAGTCGCCCATTATATACAGGGTGCGGCACGTAAAACCGGCCCGTCGTAATATTCTGGTATATTGTGTTTTTGGCAACACTTAAATAATCTACCTTCCTACCAAGAGATGGCGTGTCGAGGTCGGGTCGACTTACGTGACCTGCAGCAGTCACGTGCAGCCGCAGCCAGTGAAACTTGTCGAAACCAGTTGAGAAAAAGGCCTCGTTGTGTTAAGCCGGGTGAGTGTCAGTGTGTGATAATGCCGTATCCGATACCCGAGCGTGTTGCCATTGTTGAAGGGTTCATTCTCACTGGATCTTTTGTGAAAACAAAGAATTTGTTTCGGGAGAAATTTCCAGAACGTTCTGTGCGAGCAAAAAGCACCATTCAGGAATTGATTGAAAAATGGCGGCGTACAGGATCGGTTCAAAATGCTCCCAGGAAGAGACGACCATCTGCCTGCACACCTGAATTAAAGATGCAGGTGGAGGAGATAATGACAAGAAGTCCTCGAAAGTCAACCAGGAGATTGAGTCAACAGGTTCATGCGAGTGAGAGAAGTTGCAGACGTGTTTTAAGGGGACTGAAGTTAAAACCGTACCGGATAAGTGTTGTGCAAGAACTGAAGGAGCCTGACCTGCAGAAGAGGGTGCATTTCTGTTCATGGCTGATGAGCAATGTTGCCAGTGGTTTCTTGGATCCACTAATGCACATCATGAGTGACGAGGCGTGGTTCCACCTGTCTGGGTATGTAAATTCCCAAAACAACCGGTATTGGGCGACAGAAAATCCACACGCAATCGACCAGGTACCCTTGCATGATGAGAAGATTGGTGTTTGGTGTGCCATTTCCGCCACACGCGTTATTGGGCCCATATTCTTTGAGACGACAGTGAACAGTGACGTGTATATGGGAATCCTGGAGGAGTTTTATACACACTTGACCGAAGAGGAGCGTCAGTTATGTTACTTTCAGCAGGACGGTGCAACATGCCACACATCAGCTGCATCATTGTCCCTTGTGCATGAGATGTTTACACCAGAGAGGACAATCAGCAAAGGCTTGTGGCCTCCTCGGTCACCAGACTTGTCCACGTGTGACTTTTACTTATAGGGACTGTTAAAGGGAAGAGTATACGAAACAAATCCACACACAATTGAAGAACTCAAGACCAGGATCCAGGATGTCACCAACACAAGAACTGACAAGGGTATATATGAATCTCCTCAATCGTGCTCACATGTGTGTTGAAGTGGGCGGAGGACACTTTCAGCACCTGCTGTGAAGGCTGCTGTGAAGGTGAGTAGTCATATTCAATACATTACATTTCATTTATGTGTTGTAGTTAATCATATTCAATACATTACATTTCATTTTATGTGTTCACTTTACGGGCCGGTTTTACGTGCCGCACCCTGTACTATCACCGTCTACCCAGTTCATTCCACACTACAGTTCTATTGGTCTTGATGTAGTATGGAGTTTGCTCTAACACACCATCGCAACAGTCGACCGTTGTCAATCCAGACATCTGTCGTATTTCTAACTCCAGGTGTTTACACATACACACACACACACACACACACACACACACACACACACACACACACACACACATATATATATATATATATATATATATATATATATATATATATATATATATATATATATATATATAATTCTGTAGCTGTAGCTGCAAAATAATTCACTTTTATGTTTGGGATGCAAAAATCCGCTACTTTTAGAGCACACCTTGCTACTTTTTGTTCTTCATAACTGGCAACATTGCTTGTAACACAACTGTTTGTTACTCTCCCCTATCTAATTAGATGGAGGGTCGACCTTAAACCGATTGTTTCCAACTAAGCCTCGGGCCTAAGCGGGTCCCACGCAAGAGTGTAATACATCTCGGTTTATTAAATAAAATAATAATATAAAAAACAATACAACTTATCTGGGAAACTAAGCAGGTCCGCAACCAGCCACAGAGGTTTTGGGGGGCCATGAATATGTTAGGGGGAGCCAAGTCATTAAACATTCTCTTACCAATAGCTAAATTGTGTTTTTGTATTAATAATAACATTTTGTGTTAAGGTCTAGAGGGGCTACGAAAAGTTTTAGGACGGCCAGGCCCCCTAGCTCTCCCCTGGTTGCGGCCCTGAACCTGAGACCGACCAAAATTGTTTCCAACTATGGCCTGTACCTCTTAAGGCCGACCTTGACTACTGCACACAGTTGCGAATTTATTAGTAGAGCCTTTCTATTTCAACTGTGCCCCTTCTGGAGCTACTGTCGATGTGTGTTTTCCTGTACCTCCCTCGAAAGAAGGAGGACTGTGGCCGAGATCCTTCAATTTTGATGCGGAAGCGTTGCTACAATGAATTATTTCACGGACTTCGCTGTGCTCGGTTTTCGTAGCCATTCTAAGTGCTTACGATCTTTACTCAAGACCAAACGACTGAATGGAAAATTGACAATACAGTTGAGGTCATTCAGTTTTTTTTCTAAGCAAAGGGTGGCGGGGTGGGGCCGAATTATAGTTGGCGTATTGTACGAGGGCACACTTGATATAGATAGTCTCTATGCTGTTCCACGACAAATATACTTTATTGCTACATTTTCTCCAACTTGTGACTTTAATTTCAAGCACTGTTAAGACCCATGTTAATAAGGTAACATTCTGCAAATATAACAAAATAATAATAGAGTCGTTTTGAAACGTAATTAGTGCCATACTAAAGAGTTCGACTAATGTGTGTTTTCTGCAGTAGTCAGGCCTTTAGTATGGCGTTACCCATACGTCAAAACGACTCTGCATAAGGTGGAATATATTTAGGTATGTGGGTAAAATATATGCATATACGGTCAGAAATTTGTCAGAAATGTATGCTCTCATATAGTGGAAGAAGACTTTTGATTGCTTTCAGTATGTATAAGTCCAACATAACTTACTAACTACACAACTGTGTAAATCAATGTTTATATAGTAAGCGTAAAGATATACCGCCTTATGCAGTTTCTTTTCAATCTGTGATTAAAGTCATACTAACGGCCTGACTACTGCAGGAAACATACATGTATATTAGTCGAACTCTTTAGTATGGCACTAATGACGCCTCAGAACACCTCTGTATAAGGCCCATGGAATCCAGGTAATGCTATATGTCCACACTTCACATAGCCTCAATAATAATAATAATAATAATAATAATAATAATAATAATAATAATAATAATAATAATAATAATAATAATAATAATAATAATAATAATAATAATAATAATAATAATAAAGTTAAACCAAGGATGTAACCACGGGGAAGGAAGATTGGTTCCAAATGAGATTCCTCTGCTATATGTTTATTAAACTTGTTTAATACATACAACAAATTAATGATGTTTATTTAAACAACGCAAGACTTCAAAAAAGTGCCATATCAGCACGCTAAAATTATTGTGCCTTATGCAGAGACGTTTTCACGTATGATTAGCGTCGTGTGGCTACTGGAGTAAACATGTGTTAGGCCGCGCCTCCATTGCATCCGAATGCGATTGCGAATGCGAATGCGAATTTCCCAGCACGTGTAAATGAATTGGAGTGCCTCGACTAGTTCCGACCTGCGAATTGCGAAAACCGACGAAAAGATGCGAATGCGAACGATCCCAACATGCTGGGATTGTTCGTCCGAATTGATGCGAATGGAGCGTCGTCTGCAGAGAAATTGAGAGCTACGTGAGAGAAGAAAGTTCTTTTTGCGTGAAGTAGTCGATGGTGCGAGGTGCGGAGATAAAAATGAAAATAATAATGGAAATATATGTTGATGTTTTAATAAATTGTGTTTTTTATAAAGTTCCATTGTGGATCCAAGGTCATCCAGATTACCACAAACGACACGTCGTGAACAAATTATGGGCAGATGTAAGTAAAGAACTTGGAGTGGAAGATATTTATAATTTTATTTGTTTTCTCTTTAAAATATGAAGATCTAATTAATACACGAACCGCAACTTTTTATTCAATTTATATTTCCTCTTTGTTCCTCAAATAATGATTTTACGAATACATATAATTATTGACTAATATGTTTGAAATAGCAAAAACGGGTTTTTTACTCATGGAGAAAATTTTCTTAGAAAGTTGGTTGATTTTGCAATCTCAAATTTTATTTGGTTTATTTATTTTAAAGTGAACATAGCGGTTACCACAGAAGCATAATAATAACAGGAGCGACATTTGCGACATTCACTCTATTTTGCACATAAAGGAAATTGATACATTATTATTATTATTATTATTATTATTATTATTATTATTATTATTATTATTATTATTATTATTATTATTATTATTATTATTGCTCTGAAAACTTTAAGATATGAATTTTCAAGCAAAAATATTTCACATTGAAGGTTTGAAAGAGATATTACAACTTGATTCGCATTCACAAAACTTCGGATGTAGTAGAGGCACATGAATTCGCAGTTCGCATTCGCATTCGCGTTCGCAGTCGCATTCGGATGCAATGGAGGCGCGGCCTTAGTCGAACTCTTTAGTATGACACTAATCACTCTATAGAACGTCTCTGCAAAGGCCCATTAAAACAATTGAAATTAGTCATTCACTTTGTTGCTATGCACTTTGTTGATCTCTGTGTAAATACATAATTGGCAATTGATAATTATAAGCAACTATTGCTTAACAATGCCTGAGTTTAATCTGATTTGTATTTAAAATTTTAATTTATATCTTAACCATACTCATATAAACACAAAGTCAAACAAATAGCGGTCATCCATAAACTTTTCCTTTCTTATGAATAGTATCTTGATACATTTCCTGCAACCTGTAATTCACACTCTGTCAAGATCTTTGCTGCAATAAGAACGATTATGATTTAATGGGGGCGTCACCAGCAAAACTATTTATTCCCCTCACGAACCATACTTCAACATGATAGCATACTACTACTACTACTACTACTACTACTACTACTACTACTACTACTACTACTACTACTACTACTACTACTAATAATAATAATAATAATAATAATAATAATAATATGTATGAATGTGTTTATGTATGTATAGTGAGTTATAAATTCTGAAATAATACTTTTGGATTGCTTTTAGTATATAAAAAGCCTAGCCCCTAAGAAAGTTATCTCTCCCACTAGAACCACTTGCTAGGTACGTCGCTTTAAACTACAAATAACTCCAAAGAACCAAATATCAGTCATATTAGACATCTTAGTCTGAAAGCTCTATATTATTATTATTGGACATTCGATAATGAAGTATCAATGTTCGATTCCGGGTGGGAGCTACATTGGTTCAGTAACCACGTTAAACTGAAGAAAATAAAATATTTGATTTCACGTCTCACGATTATGCCCTTTAAGGTAAGTGAGAAGGAGGATAAATGAAAATAAATGATTATGAAATAATTAGTGGAATAAGGATGTGGGAAGGAAAAGGAAAACCCTGGATATTATGTTGTTCACCACAAACTCATGGCCTGGGATAGAACCAGGGACTCTTGACAGGAAAAGGAAGCGCTCTACTATTTCCATATAACTTCGTGGAGAAAAGAGACACTAATCTTTAACCCTACCAACCAATTATTAATATTATTTGAAACAGTAATCGGACATTTGTATAATAAATTTTGACTTCTGTAGTTGTGAAGCGCTGAAGCAATTGTTATGTTGTGTATTTAAGTCTAATTTAAATAAAGCAGGTTTCCAATTTTACGAAACTCAACGCTAGGCTACTGCTAACACCCTGAACATAACAATTATCCGCCACTAATGTTTAAGTTTGGTACACTTAATACTGTACATTGAGAATTATGATATGAAAATTTTCTAAACAATATATTTCAATATAAAGATGTCCTGGCTATTTAAATAGAAAAGAAATGCAGATTTTTACCTGAACATATTCCTGCATATAATAAATTAAATTTTGTTTCTGTCAGAAGTTGCTGTAATACTTTTTTATTAAAAAGAAAAAGATGGAAATAAATGTGGAACTTGAGTGATTTCGACTACTATTCTCCCTTTGAGCTTATTAAACTAATTTATTTATGTGTCCTTTGAAAAACATATTTTGTGCAATGATCAACATGACATCCATTTCATAATTTCGAGACAAAGGCGAGCGCTCCGTTCTCTCCGGCAATTTTGTTAGTCTATGGTGAAAAGCTACAACCTTCCATCCCTTGAGAGCGGCCTGTTAAAAGTAGACTTTTCCAAAAGGTGCAAGACTCTCTCTGAGTTTACTTCGCAGTCTGTCATGAGGGCTAGCGCGCAGTTTGCGATCCTCTTGAAGTTTTGGTTATTATCCCGCCACGGTGACGTCATTCGTGTAGAGTAGTGTGCGGAGCGGAAATGTGTTTCGTGGATAAGGAATTTACTATGGAGTTATTGTGTATATTTTCGACGAGACAAACAATGTCGTCCACATGAAGACTTTATTACAAAATGGTTAGAGAGACTCGCCACCTCTGGGTCGGGAATTTACCGGATAATATCCGTGAAGAACGAATTCGAGAGCATTTCAAACGGTATGTTGTGGTGTGCAGCATTGCAGTTAGTGTAATTTGGATGTATTCGTTGTGTGCTACGTGTGCTGGATACCTGATCCACTCGTGCACCATTGATATAGGAGCATAGTTTTCCATTGTTGGTGAAAATGTAGTTTTTGAGATTTAGGTGTTGTGATAGAATGTCTTATAGTGTTCTCAAAAAGGTTATCCATATAGTGTAAAGAAGAGTCAAAAATAGTGCAGTGTGGAAGGAATTTGGTGCTAGTGTTAGAACTGTGGAGTGTTATTTAATGCAATTCAGTGTTCTTTTCCTATTGTTTGTCATGTGATGTTTGTTCAGAGGTGAGAATAAATATTTGTGACAGTGTCTTCCAGGAAGGGATATGCCGAGGGAGAATATGATAGTGCTATTCTTATTCACGTAGTTTCCGTCAGGTGGGAATTCGGTGGAGCGTCGCCAAAGGTCGTGAGTTAAACATTTCATTTCTTAAAGTTCTATATACTATATATTTCTTGTTAGTGAAGATTGCTATTCCTATTGGATACGTTGTCATTCCACAAAATGGGATATTATGATTGTTATTGCATTCATCAATGAAACCTGTTTGTTGTACTTGCAGTTGCTCAAAATATCGTTGCTTGCAATCTAATTTTTGTCTATTTTGAGTCTGTTGGTTAGCAGATACATAGTATGGTTCATAACATCGTTGACAATAAGAGGTTATCCATTAGATGTTGAAAAGAGCTGATAAACAATATCCGTTTATACTTGACAATATTGCCCTTGTAAGAATTACGCACGTTTTATTTATTTTGACTATAATGTATACGTGTAATTTGCTTCTAGGTCATTCTGACAGCTAATATGGGCTGATTCTATATTGTGAAATGACTTGTATCAATGGTTCATCAGCATGATAAACTTGTTTTTTCTATCTCGAGAATTGTAGAAAATACACTTAAAACGAAAGTGCCTGCTCTTTTAAGTCAGTATCATCGGGACAGGTTCATTAATTTTAATTCAGTTTTCGTTTACCTAGAGAGGACATTCTTCTCTGTATAATACAGAAAACTAATTCAGTTATACTGTTCATTATGAAGTTGTTGATATGGGAAGACGAAAGGTACTACTGTGTGCCCTTACTGTGTGAGAGAGAGTATATACATAGGTAATGCCGTCGTTTTAGTTATATTTTTGTACAAACTTCCCTGACATTTACTTTCGCTGTTTTGAGTATGAGCTCATAGTACACAAATTGGCTTTCGTTACGAGATCTAAAAGTCCAGTACTTATATGCCATGTGAAATAAGTACGAGTATGATTCTTGCAAATGATAACTTATTCTAAACGCCTTGTGTTCTTTACTGATTATATTGATTCCATATACCGGGAGACTGCTTAATGTAAGAGATTTTTAAAGAAAACATTTACGATGTTCCATTACAGCAGCATCGTAGCGGACACTAGCGGGCTGTTTACTCCCTTGCACATGGCTTATATATGTGGTTATTCACATTACATTTATTTCTTTGAAGCACGTGTTGTATTGTATTGCTACAAGGGTAGATTTCTTAAACGGGTTCATAATAAAGTACTCAAGGAATGTGCCGTGACATAAAACCCTACGTGCTAGGATGTATTATTTGGCCTTGATACACCTCAGCTGTTTCCCAAATGAACGTGATGTTTTAAATTTACTTCTTCTTATATAAACTTTAGTACATGTGCAAAGTAATACGCATTTCCGTACTGTCTTCTTCATTCTCAACGTATTTTAAAAATTGTGGTGAAACATAACAACACTGCTGTTGTTGATTGCACATATTTCTTATTGGTATGGAGACGATGAGAGAACTAAATTTCATCTAAAAAGTTACTTTTAATACATTAGATATATAGAGAAACAGAAATGGTATATAACAGGATTTACTTCTGGGGTAATAAACGTTCTTATTCGAGTCGAAGAACAGTATACATATATACAGTGGACCATTTGTCTTGATATACCCTTGTAACTTTTAAACTAAAGGATACAAAGCGCCGAAATTTCATGCTATGCAAATATGACAGGGGAAAACCTGACATACTCTTCCATACCACCAGATTAAGTGTTGCCAGCCCAACATAAAGTTACATTTCTTCACATAGCACTACGTCAGGGAGGTATTTCAAATATACATGTAAAACAAAAACATACTATACCATGCTTGTCATGCATTGTTGCAAACTAACGACGTTATATTATCACAAACTTTGAAAAGCCAATGAAACTTTGGAGGGTACTATGCAGCAATAACGCAAGTGAGGCGGACGGGGTAATACACTTCCAAAGTACTACGGGCGTGATGCGACGTATTTCGAACTGGTAGAAACAAAGTTACAAGGAATTGAATATTTTACTATTTTCACGGACTTTATTACGAATAGATAATTATCACATCGAATTACGTACATGGTTTTCAATAGATATAGAGATCGTAATGCCGTTTATACCAATTTGATGTCTCAAACCATTTGGGAGGTATGATAAAAATGATAAAATTTTATTGATTAAAATAAGGTGTTACTCGAAATTGAAAAAAAAAAAAATCTAAATTACTTTGTTGCTATAATATTACAATACATTTTGATAGGTATAATTACAAGTTTTCGGAATTACATAATTTTAAGCAGTGTTTTACCGTATCTCCAGAACAGTGTGAGATTCAAATTGGTGTTAACGGCATTGTGATTTTCATATCTACTGAAAACCATCATGGAATTGGATGAAGTACTTATCTAGTTAAGTAGTTTTTCGAAATAAAGGCTTTTGGAAAATGGTCAAATTTTAATCCTTTGTAACTGTTCGTATTCATCCGAAATCAGTCGTATCATGACCATGGTATTAGACCCTGAAGGATTTTAATTGTGCACTGCTCCCGACTATTATTTGCGTTATTACTGCTTGTAGAGGCCATCAAAATTAAATATTTGTTATGTGCGTCCTTAGGTTGCAATATTGAATAATAAATGAACATTGTAAATTGTCTTTTAACACGTAGATGTCAAATATGTTAACCTGACGTAGTGCCATTTAAAAGAATACAATTTTATTGGTTAGTTTGTAACACCTAACCTTGTGGTATCACAGAGGATGGCAGATAATGTCTCCCTGTCGATATTTGCTTAGTGTAAAATTCCAGCTCTTTTTTACTCGATTAGTTCAAAAGTTACAAGTGCATATCAAGATAAGGATCCATCATGTATAATTATTTTGATTTTAATATCTTGACTTTAGCAAAAGATTGTTTCTTTATCTATTCCTGAAAACCATATGCAGATGTTCTTGTCAGAAAATAACGTATCGAGGAAGATAATGTAACAAGTAATCCACCAGTCATCATATTCACCAGTCAAATAAGCTAATATACCAATTATTGTTACTATAAGAGTTTTCAATTACTTATTGCTAGCTGCTTGAAATTTACTTAAGTAATACTTTATTTCAATTTTGTAAACGATCAGTGTTAAAAATTCGCTTTTGATAGTGGAAAATCTACATCAAAATATTAACATCATCTTCATTGGTAATTATTTCGACAAACAACTGTTGCTTTATTATGTATTTAAAGGCAAATATGAAGCGTGAATCCCTGTTGGATTCTAAAGGAGTAAGTTCCGAAACTGACCACCCATTGAGTTCGACAATAATTGTAAAATAAGATGAGTAAATGAAGATAGAAGCAGTATTCGACCCAACAAAACCTATCGTCAGTGGAAGATAAATAGCACAACTTTGATACAAGACTGACTGACGACAAGATTATTGAGATAATGGTCTTGCAGCGAACTAAATGCAATTTTACGGCACGCGGGTGATCAGCTTCAGAACTATGCCCTTATATACTTTGCGTATAAGATTAATAACTTATATATTCAAGAGATTCTCCTACTGTGCTGTTTTGTATCTTGTTATAATTGAAACAAACGTGTTAAACGTCGAATTTCGGCGACAGCTAAGGTTTTTGGTGGAAATAGGATGTGTGAGAATTTTCATTTTTTCTATGTCCAATGTAATTCCCATATCCACCAAAACTCATTCTTGATAGCGAAAGTTCGACATTTAACATATTTGTTTGTACTTTATTGTAACATTATACGGAAGAGCAAAGTGATTATCTTTTGAATGTATTTACAAGTTCGCTGTTCAAGCGGCGTACATGAAAATATGAAAACGTTTTGTAAGTATTCAGTTCTGTGGAATATGCAGAACTGTTTGCTCACTTGTCACAATCTCATACTACATCGAATCAGGTATGGAATTATTTGAACCATTTTACAAACGTGTCTGACAAAGTGAATATTTATATGTATTGCTTGCAAAAATGTTAGATGTTCAGAGAAATTCTAATCGTTTCTTAGGATATAGTGTAATAACTTCTTAACTTTCTTAACCCATAAATGATTTTCAATTTCAGACATGACTGTGATCCTAAGTGCTGGGATGACCAGTGTTTAATAATTGGACGTTAGTAGTTCCCATGAATTGAGTAAGCCTCGAGATAGTATAATTAAACAAGCACGGTGATGATTGAGTTATATATATGTAACATGAGGTGTATATATATGACGAAATTTTTCGCATTTAATATTTGAATTTGTCAAGTATCTAAAGAGTGTCCAACGCATATAGTATCATGTTCGTCTCCTCATAGTCCATGGATAAGGGTCCAGAGGACATCAGCTGTATAGATTTTAGTAATAATGCTTTAGATGTTCTTCCTTCGAAATTGGAATCGTGGTCTGAATTTAATATATTAGTAATCTCCTTAAAGATTTGTTTTTGACACTTTTAATAATTGCATGTAAAGTTTATTATTATTATTTCTTTTAACCTGTTCCGTTGGATGTGAGGTTTGATTTAAACGTTTAAAATGACACTGCGTTAAGGCCAGTTTTTGGCAACTGCGTCAAGGCCATATGTTATTCCGTGTTATACTGCGCAGTAAGTTGATACGGGAAGATTTTCAACATATTTATTACCGGTCAGAAGTTAAATCTTTGGCGTTTCAATATTGTCTGTTGTTTCTTTCTTTAAAGTTATCCAAATTTCAGTTTACAAATTTCCTACAGTTTTAACCTCTTCATTACCTAGATGTAGCAACTCTTCGTTTATAATGCAGTACTACGTACAAATTGTGCTCTGTAGTGCTAAAATTACACAATTGTTCCAAAGTTTAGGCTCTCTTTTAAAAATGTTACATATTTCTTTAACCAGCATGACCCATCACTTGATATTATAACAGGCTTTGCTGAAGATGCTACAAAATGTGTTTGCTAATGTAGATGCTACGTCACAAGCAAAAATGAACATGATAGGGTAGTTCGTTTTTATAAAGATAATGAAAACATCTCTTCTGCATTACTACGGTAATGGATATACTGATACTATCTTTTGACGCATTGTTTAGTCTTTTAAGTATTGATTTATATGGGAAGATATTTTGTTGTGAGTGATTATTTTTAAGGATAAATTTATGATAATTTTACCGTCGTCGTTATTTTAATGTCCTGTGATCTGGTAAAATTACTTAATTTAAATGTGAAGCATGGACAAATGTGTATATAATTATAAATTTTATATATCGTGGTTGTATATTAAGAGCTATGAGTAATCAATCACAACGAGTGATTCTTCTGCTAAATGAAAAAGTGTAACTATTGCCAAAATTGAATATTATTGCTGGCCAAGCCCTTAACTTCTTCAGAAATTGAAGAAATGTTAAGGAAAGTATAGTACGTGCCGTATTTTTCCTAACATAATAAAGTTCCTTTGCCCCTCATCATTTACCGTAGATTATCTTTAAGATTCTTGCACCTCTAGGTTTCATACACTACCTGGAAAACCTGTTAAACCTGAAAATCTCAGGGAAATTGAGTTTGGAAGAAAAAAATCTTGGATAATTCAGGGAAGTCGATCATAGGTAGTAAAATACCTGGAAATATCAGGGAGGGAAATTGAGTTCAATATTTTTGTATATTTTGAATGTATTGAAGTGTGGAACAAAAGTATTTACTTTTTAATTCCCTTAGTAGGCTTCTCAACTTAATTTTTCAACTTAAATTTTATTTATTTTAATTATTTGTTTTCTTGTGACTCAATATTTAATTCCAATCGTTCATTGGGGAGAAGGGTGGCCATTCTTAAATATTTAAATTTATTATTTTTAAGATTCATGTGTTCTCTAAATGTTAGTTTCTTTCATTAGACCTGGAAATTGCAAAAATTAATACCTGAAAAACCTGGAAAATTCAGGAAAATTGAGTTCAATATTTTTGTATGAACCTTGACCTGGAAAGCACAGATACCTTGGCTAGTGAAGGTATTCGAGGATTGACAAAACAGTGGTATTTTTTTGACGTCGGTAGGAGAGTTATGAAAAATAGTATTGTTTTTAGTATGTATACTCTCAAAACAAGACGAATTTAAAGAAATCGTGGAGAATCAAGATCAGAATCCTACAGTATTTCAATCAAATAATAATAATAAAAATAAAATAATAATAATACGTTCCCATATAGATCTCTGAGATAAAAATTAAAAATACTCGTTGATCTATGCGACATTGAGTCCCGTTGAACTCCAAATTTGTACAGGAAAAATGACGTTTAATCTATGCACGTGTATAGCCTTTCCAACTTGTCGATCTGCACACACACACACATTTTGCTCGTGTTGTCGAGGTAACTGATTAAAATTTTGCTGCTTTTATTAGTGTTTTATGAAACATTTCAAAGTGGCAGTGTTTGCTTCAGTGTGGATCGTATAATTAGATTTCTTTCAGATGAGTATTTATTTATACAGGGAACTTTATATTTTTTATTATTATTATTATTATTATTATTATTATTTTTTTTTTTTTTTTTGCGTGTAAGCTAGAACTTTTATTATCATCTTATCGTATACAGGCCAACATTCATGTATATAAAATTGAGAGGTTGTGTATCCGCCTGCCTATTTGTAAAACACTATTTGTGAACTATTCGGTATTTTGAGGTCTTTTTCATATAGCTAAAAATGTAGGCGTCGTGATTTTAGTGACATCATAATTGTTAGGTTCGTAGGTTTCGGTAATAGTTCATTTTTATAGCTTTTTTTATTAGTATAACGTGTTTTAAAATTGTTTCAGGAAAGGAATTCGAAGTAATACTCAAGTGAATTTAAGAGTTGTGTTCATGTGGTCATTTTAACACTAGCTGGACATAAGGACCCTAGCCCAAGGCGACAAATTTCTAGGGGCGGCATATTAAAAATTTGAGATTGAAGTACAGTAAGATGAAAGGGAGACCATTCATAGGGGAGAAATTTGAGGGAGATCTATGTTTGTGCCACAGCACGACTGAGTTTACACGTTACGACGTTACTGTTGGTAGAATGTGCGGAGGCTATTGCTTACTGGTTGTCAGCATAGAACTAGAATGTGTTGCCTTTTGTCTGTTTTTGTTTTATCTTACAAGTAACTGAATACGAAGAAATACTGGGGAAAGAAGCGCAATCTTGAGCGTAGAGGGCGGCAGAAATGTTGAATACAGTCCTATGGCTATTTCATTTCCATGAGAATCCAGTAACTCTTGTTGTCTTACAGAAAAACTAAGAAAATAATTGCTAATTACTACTCAAATGCTTTCGTGGGCTAGTGAAGTACGTTGTTGCGTTTTTTTAAGGGTATATTTCAATACATATTATATCTTACGGTAATATTTCAGTGAAAACTACTCGTGTCCAGGTGAGTTAGTATCACCGTAGGAAGTCATGTTTAGGATCACACTTATGGGCCGTATAAGATTGTAATGTTAGGATGTTCGTCCGTTACTCCACACGTTACCTTTTGAACGAAAGCTAGATCAATTATCTTGGCCAAGTTCGTTAATACAGACAATCCATTAAGAGTCTTCACTACAGCGAAATTAAACTACCGCTAATTTTAGAGTTTTTCTGTAATATCTTCAAAACAAATAAAAATATTCGAAAAGCAGAAACGTAGTGAAGTAGACAGCATGATTTTGCATGTGATTCCGTTATCACCAACTCCTCTATCTGCTTTCAATTTGCAACTGTAGATAGATTTAGCTTTTTTGCGGGTTCTGTAAATAGCGGCATACCAAAAGCAGATAGGTGAATTGTGGGAAATATACCACTTGCAAAATCGTATTGTCTAGTTCACTACGTTTCTACTTTTCGATTATTTTTTTTTTTTTTTTTGAAGATATTACAGAAAAACTAAAATTAGCGGTAGTAGTTTAATTTCGCTATGGACGATGACTTCCGCTGTGGCTATCCATATCCCATAAGTGTACTGAGGTTCCCTTTTTTTTAGGTTAACAAATGTTTTGGAATAAATCTAAAATATATATTGTGACAGCAAATCTTCACATAGTGACTAGTAGTATGAGAGGGTTGACCGCTTCAGCTACCAATGTAGACGAATTGATAAATGTAAATTTGCGAGAGCATCTTTATTGTCTTTACCAGAGTTTATTTTGGTTTTCAGTTGTTGTAGAAGAACTGCGATATATTCTTAAATCAAGCAGTACAGATGGTCGAACAAAGATAATGTTGTAATATAATATGCAATATAAACTTTGTAATTACTAAGTTGATATTTTGGTATCCATTTTGTAATGCAATTTGTTAGAAACGTTTAAGAGATAATATGTATGTATTGCCAGGTCATATAAATTTAACTACGTGTTACTACTACATTAGTTACTTTCGTGGATGAATACTTATTTAATACTGATCTGTCACTTTCTTGAAAATTATTTTCATGGAATATTAATTACTGATATTGAAGTCAGAATATTAATGGAGAAGATGATTCTGTTTTCCGCATCCCAGCCGTAGTTAATATATATTCTGTCTTCTTCATGTCGGTTTTGTTGAACAATAATTCTTAAATATTCGATGACTTAGTTACACAGAGTGAGTTCAACTAGGCATTGTTCACATTTCCATTGTTTTTTGTCCTCAATAAGTTGGTTGACTTATGCGTGGCAATAGTTAATACAGTTTGGGAAATGTCTGTGACCTTCCTGTTGAAACGACACGTCTATATGAAAAAGTCACCTCGTTTAAGTTCCAACTTTTTTTTTTTTTTTGTATGTTTTAAGCCATTTATTGTGTAATGTGGTGGGTAACAACTGTGGTTCGTAATTCAAAAATTATTTAGTAACATTAAATAAAGATGGAAAATCGTAGTTGGCAGGTAGTGTAAGATACTTTAATATAGCTATTTAGAGCTCCCTCGTAACTGCGTGTATGGCGTATGTGGCCTTGGCGTGAGGGACCCGGGTTCGATTCCTGTCGGGAGTCCATGATTTGGATCTCGTATTAAGCTGTAGGTCCATATCTCATATAGCCTCGCGGCTGAAAAAAAGACGCTAAACACAGAATATTTAGTATTGTGTATTAGGTATCTTAAGTTTACAATGACGATTTTTTCCTATGATCTTTTGTGTGATTGTAGTATTGGGTCATCAGTGGGAGGTCTTAATGCAGGAACATAACATATAGCCTATACATTATAAATCAGAAGTACTCACTTGTAATATAACGAAATTAACAGCAGTTAAAGGACAGTGGCTCAGTGTGTAGAGCGCTCACTAGCCGTTCAAGCACTTTTGAGCAGTCATTTTTTCCGTTCTGGAAAATAATAACTATAAAGAAGATTGTTATTATCGTTTATTTTTTAATTTTTTCAATTTAATTCTTCCGTATAGTCTTATCATTCTCTTGTAGTTTTGAGTTCGATTCGGGTTTTTTAATGCTGATTCAGCATAATGAAGTAATTGAGGTGCTATTTGCGTAGCTCTTATGATAGTGAAATCAGTGTGAAAGAACGAAAACAACCGATATTATTTAATTTTAAATAGCCTATGTAAAATATTGAAGTACGGTATCTGGTAAATTTATGAGTTACAGATTTGCAAACCATTTTATTTCTTTGTAATATTGTTTTCTTCTGGTTGAGTAATGAAAAATATTTATACTACTGCATTATTATACAAATACATTATAACCTCTAGTGCAGTATAAAGTTTATAACAGCTGAAACTCAGACGTGCATTGTTTCGCCCTTTCCCTGAGACAAAAGTTTTGTTTATGTCTGTGCTTCGTATGACGTTTTCACGAGCAAGCGGCAGCGAGCCGCAGTTCCTCTCCCCACACCATTGTATGTGGGGCTCGGGAAAACGCGTGGCGAACGCGGAGCGGACGATCTTGAGTACGTATCTGTTAGTAGCCATTTTGCAATTCGATATATTTTTTTATTGTGTATAAAGGATATGTTGTTGAGGCTGTAGGATTGAATGATTTTAATTTTGTATATTAAAATGGCAGTAACGTTGGAATAACGTAATTTCAATTTTTAGAGCTGTATTTTTAAAAATCTTAGTGCAGAACTACGTAGTAACAGTTCACGTGGCGATAAAATACTCGGATTATTTTTATTTCTATTCTGCAGTATAAATTTCGTCTAGTTAGTATTAACGTTTCGTTCACATGCACATCTCTGAAACTTCTATTAATATATAACTTTTTTTTAAGGGGGGGCTTCTCAAGTTTATGACATTAAAGTGTTTTTGTACGTAAAGTGGAATTTCTTCCTTAAAAAGTATATATCATTACAATGGTGATTATGAAATTTGAACCATTCTTTAGTAGCATTTTTAAGTATTGAAATACATTATCGTTCATTAATGAAACACTTATCGTCTAAGAAAGAAGCAGGCCCATCTATTTCTTTTACTATGAAGGACTTCCGAGTTTTTTTGTAAAAGTTGAATTGAACCCAAGTGTTGAGTTGGAATTTTGTACTTAATTTATGTGTAATAACAGGTACTTTGTATATGAGTAGTAACAAATTACTTGTAAGTGAATTTCTTTAACTATAACTTCTTTTATATAACGATTATTAGCCTACGTTATAAATTCAGATACAATACATATAACTTATACATTCCGTACGTACATTTTGATTAGTTACGTAATGTATAAATGTATATAATATGTTTCATTCAAATAAATCTGAACGGAAACAACTTGCAACGTGTAGCCAGTTGAGCCCTCGCGATTCCAAGAACAATTTCTCTTCCTGGTGATTGGGAACGTACCTATACTGATTGTTGATACGCTTCGATTCCTACGGCAAATGCTGTTGAAAATTTTCGATTTTAGCGTAGGCCATCGTTAAGTGTATTGATATTTTCGCTTCGTATTCAAACGCTCGTCGCATTTGTCTAAGAATCAATAAAAATGAAAAAAAAAAAAAAATCCATACCTACTTATCAATTGTATGGAAAGGAGATCTGCATAAGGTAAAACGTCATTTGTGTGATTTTATTATGCGAATTACCAATAAATTTGTTGGAACGAAGATCGTGCTTTGATAGTAAATGCGTTACTTTATAACATCGCATTGAGTGTCTGCAAAGATTACGATGACGCTTAATATGGTTGGCAGTGGAAATTATACGTTCCGCTGCTGTGGCTGCCGACGCGTCATTTTCTTTTTGTACTGATGTGTGACTTCCCAGGCCGTTGCCTGCACGGTTGCGTGTTTTTTTTTTGTTTTTTTTTTAACCACATTTATTACATACTAAGCAACATGGAGGAACTAATGCTGAAGTCTACCATACGAATAAAAGTTACTACTATTTTACTTAATCTTTTAGATTCACTTATTGAATAGAAGCAGATAATAAATTGGGTATAAGATCAACAAGAGAAGAAGCAAGTTATTGCATCTTTTTTGTTTCGAAATAAGGGAAAAGTAACATTATTACTATAGTTTTTGACTTTAGTGCTGCTGAATACTTATTGTTAAAGTAGTAAGACATTTTAAATAGTTCTTACGTAATTCACGATAGGACTTAAATCTATATAATTGAAAATAATTGGATAAAATACTTAAGTAGAATTTGGCACTGTATCGTTTTTTAATTTTTTTGCTTGGAAGTTCGATAAATTCTTGAATTTCGAGAACCGAGCAGAGATTGATTACACAACATTCAGTACCACTATCGTACTGAATCTAATAAAATCTTTCTCAGCGCATTGATGTGAAATCTTAGTTTTAGATATCGTATAACGTTGTTGTCTGGCTGGCATTTGAAATTGTTCTCCACGATATTTAATATCTACTGTAATTTCCACATGCAATTCTGTGGAACGAATGTGTATTTACCTTACGACATACTGCACAGTACGTGTGATTTTGTGCTGTAAGATATATTGTACGTATCTCTTGTATGGGAATGTATGTATGTGTGTACATTCGTATTTGTAAATAAAATGGCTCCGATCGTTAACTCGCTTGCAAATGCCATTGTTAGTGATCGTGTGCAGTAACGTGGGACTTGCCAATTTCACCATGAAGTGCAAAATCATCGCATAGTCTCTCCTGGTAGTCAGAGCGGAGCCTCTTTGTTCTGTAGGGAACTAGTTTCCTTGGGTCGGGTGGGGACTTGTCCCGCTCCGGAGAAGATAACTGCTTTTTCTTTCTCTCGCTCTTTTCCATAGCCTACTCGTTTCTTCTTTTCATTTTGTTAGCTTGTAGAATACGAATACTGTGTGCGTTGGAAAAAAAATATATTGTATCGCACGGTAATGTGCAATGCTGAATTATTTTCTGTTCATAGGGGCAAATCACATCACCTAAATCTGTATATATCATTGTTTCAGACAACAGTTGCAATTCAAAGAATGTGTGTTTCAAATGTAACCTATGTTTTAAAATAAAAGGTAATACGATAAATTTTGTATTATATAAGCAGGGTATCAAAGCCATTTAATTGTAAAAATTCGTACGGTTATATATTCTATTCTGCACATGAAATTTCGTGTACCGTGAGGCAATTAGATAGCTACTTTGAAGGTAAGAGGCATCGAACGTCGGTCTAGAAACCAAGGAATAGCAACGATTACAGCTGACTAGTTTAGATGCCCATTCTTCGCACGGAGAAGATAGGTTTATGGAAAAGATTTGGAACCCTCTTAGTGTATCATTTTAATAATAATGAAAGTGTAATTAAAAAAAAAAGCATTAGATACTATAATCTTTCGCAGAAATTATGAACCTCTATCCCCTTAGGATATTCCCTGTAATCAAAATTCCATGATAAAAATCCCAGCTTGAGGTAGGTACTATGTTCCAGAGTTTATTTCAAACACAACTGTTTCCCGTGATTATTGCGAAGAAAGAAATTATAAGGATAATTTTACTTCCCTTTAAAACACGAATTCTCAAGAACGTCGGGACACGTTTTCCTGTATTTTTAATGAAAAGTTAATAAACGAGGTTTTATCTTCCTAACTTAACAGGTTCGTGGGAAACTCAATTTTTCGCATAAATTTTGATCCCCGCTTTCCCATTAGGATACACATTTTAATCAAAATAATATGATAAAAGTCCAGTTAAAGGTAGGTGATAACTATGTCCAAAAATACCATTTGAAACGATTCAACTGTTCCCTGTGATGCAATCACAAAGAAATTCCTTTTAATTTATACAGGGTGTTTCAAAACAACACCGACAACGTTTGAGAGGTGATTCCTGACGCCTAAGATAAGATAAAACTTATAGACCAACCTGGGTGCACAAACGCTTCCTTTTTGAGTCATAGGCTACGGAAAACATAAAGAAATGAACTTTTAAGGTCCATAGCTCCAATACTGTGTGCACTATCGAAAAATACATGTTTCAGAATCCTGTGACACTCTCACGACTTTTTTTTTTTTTTTCTAATGCAGGGAATTTGAAGTACTTACCAACTACCTCTATAAAAATTGTTGCGGAAGTACCGCAAGATCCTGAAACATTTTTTCCGATTCTTTTGGCATTTGGTCCTACTGATTTATGTTTGCTACTACTTCTCTGTACTTCAGTGCATAACAGAAAATAAAGGATAAAGTGAACCGAAGTACTACTAAGTAAACATTATTTTGCTAAGTACTATGTAATAAATGAACTAACGATTATTTCCAGGCTTTTCTTATAGGCCAGATGTCTGAGTGCGCAGTTTTATGATGTCATACTGTCCGGACAATCAAATTTCTGTACTATGTGAAAGGTATTGAAAGTAAATATTTCATTTAATAGGATTTAGTATGTGTAATGGCATCCTAAAAGTGTGGAGAGCGTAATAAAGAACCCGAAGTATCCTGTTTGTATCCGAGGCTTTGTTCCTCCATCTGGAATTAGACCTGAAACCACTCACACAGTGCATCAGTCTTATGACTACCAAGAGTTACATTGGCTGCCTGGTTCAGTTTAGTATTTCAACACAAAAGTTTTGCATTCGATAGTTACACATTGTAGTTGGCTTACAAATTTGAGGTATTGCAAATTTGCCGTTATTCAGTCAGGAAAACTGTACAGACGAGCAATGTTTTTATTGTCAGCTTGCATGTGGACTGCAAGAAGAGTTGGAAATAATCAGTTATGTAAGTCTGATTTTTAAAATTATTTATTTATTTATTTATGACCGATTCCATTTCAGATCGTTGAGACAAACCACAATTGGTCCCCATCATAGTCTCAAGTTTCATTTATTTATTTTTTTTTTTATATGGGATCTACATGCAATATTATTAGACCAATAGTTTTTCTTTTTGCTGAAAAAGAAAATCCTTCGATATACCGTCTTCCAAAATGGCTTGCCCTCCTCTCGGATTGTTCGAAAAACTGATAAACATGTCAAATTAAAAGTTCTGTTGTAGAGAAACGAGTGTACTTAGTAACAATCGCAATAGCAGGAAGAATATAAAGTTGTATTTGGTCTAGGAATTAATTCGTGCGGTTGGTACGCACACATTGAAACTGTAGTACAAACACAAAATACATAAATACCTTAAGAAAAATATTGTCCATCGCTAGCCACCACTTTCGCCCATCTGTCAGGCAATGTACGGATTCCGTGGCGAAAGAAGTCCTCATCCTTGGAAGCGATCCAGTCAGAGACCCATGTTTCGATATCTTCTGAAGAAGTAAACCGCTGTCCAATCAAATCGTTGTTCATGCAATCGAACAAGTAGTAGTCCGAAGGAGCAACGTCTGGTGAATACGGCGGGTGGGGTAAAACTTCCCATCCGACATTTTCTGAATAGGTTTTGACCGGTTTTGCGACATGTGGGCGAGCGTTATCATGTTGAACAATAAGTTTATCATGTCTGTTCTCCCATTCTGGTCGTGTTCTGGTCAGAGCTTGCTTCAAACGCATTAATTGTCGTCGATAACGTTCTCCATTCATAGTTTCACCCGGTTGCAGCAGCTCATAGTACACCACACCTTTCATATCCCACCATATGCACAGCATAACCTTTGCACAGTGAATATCTCGTTTTGGTTGTGATGGACCTGGTTTCACCCAGGCCTTTTTTCGTTTAGGGTTCTCGTAATGGATCCACTTCTCATCACCCGTAATAATTCGATGCAGAAACCCCTTTCTGCTCTGTCGTTGAAGCAGCAATTCGCAAATGGTTTTTCGTCTTTCAACGTCTCTGTCTTTCAATTCATGTGGAACCCAATGTGACATCTTTTGAATCATTCCCATGGCTTTCAAGCGTTTGGAGACTGTTGTTTGATCAACGTCTAATGCTGCTGCAAGTTGTTCCTGCGTTTGACACGAATCCTGCTCGAGCAATGCTGTCAATTCTTCGTCTTGAAATTTTTTTGGCTGTCCAGCTCGCTCTTGGTCTGCCAAGCCGAAATCACCACTTCTAAACCGTGCAAACCACTTCTGACACGTTCGCTCAGCTAGAGCATGGTCACCATACACTTCCACCAAAATACGATGACTTTCAGTCGCACTTTTCTGCATGTTAAAGTAATGCAGCAGGACACCCCGCAAAAACACTTTATCAGGCACAAATTGCGCCATGTTCACTTAACTACAAACTGGTGTTGTTGACGCTTTAATCCACTGCCCTATACTACGAACGATACGCGATGACAGGGGTTTGCAACACATGTGTGGATACACGGAACTGTGGGACGCTGCGTTCGTTGCGCCATCTCTTGTCCACCCGCACGAATTAATTCCTAGACCAAATATGTTTAGGTGGAGGGCCAAAGTCGTCTATTGGTCCAATAGGAATAGCGCAATTCACTCGCAATGTTGCCAACTCTGGTGAAATTTTCGCTAACTTCAAACATTTCTTTTCTGTCCTCACGAGCAATATCAACCATCTGCTTCTAGAAAATGTAAATGATTTACGTTTCTCATTATTACATCCCACGTTATAGTATGATGAAAATGTGAACATTTCATTAATACGCCATGTTTGGGCACCATTTTTTTCAAAAAACCCCACCTTTTAAAAATCTGAATTTTTTACAACTGTTGGAGAAGTACGTAAGGATTTAATATTCGTTAACCGTTCATGCGGCTGCAACCCCTAACATTCGCAATTAATTATTGAAATTTCGATTTTTGTACTTTAAATGTAAATATTTCCTATGGGCATTTAGGTCCTATACACAATGCGAATTGAAACCTTTTAATGAAAAACATGTAAGTTTTCGAAAACTGTGGTGATGTGGGGAAAATTGAGCTTCATGTGTTGTTCACGATCATTAATGAATACCAAATATCAAATAAAATCCAAGTATTGTCATTTGGAAACAAATAAAAGTTCTACCAAATTGGCAACACTGCCAACCGAATTGCAACGCACGTAAAAATCATCATATAGATACAAATCAACTTTCTGAACTTCATCATAACTTTAACACATAGTTTCTGATTTAACGCGAAATATATATTTTATTTTCTATTGTCGTGAGCCGATTTTGTGTCCCGACCTGGAAGCACTGTAACTCGAAAACGAAGCGGAATTCGATTCATGTTTATAGGAACCTTTCTACTTGATTTGATGTCAGGATTCATCTCTCAAAATTTTCATACTCCCTTTCAATTCGCCTTGTGTGTAGGACCTAAATGCCCATAGGAAATATTTACATTTAAAGTACAAAAATCGAAATTTCAATAATTAATTGCGAATGTTAGGGGTTGCAGCCGCATGAACGGTTAACGAATATTAAATCCTTACGTACTTCTCCAGCAGTTGTAAAAAATTCAGATTTTTAAAAGGTGGGGTTTTTGAAAAAATGGTGCCCAAACATGGCGTATTAGTGAAATGTTCACATTTTCATCATACTATAACGTGGGATGTAATAATGAAAAAAGTAAGTCATTTTCATTTTCTAGAAGCAGATGGTTGATATTGCTCGTGAGGACAGAAAAGAAATGTTTGAAGTTAGCGAAAATTTCACCAAAGTTGGCAACATTGCGAGTGAATTGCGCGATTCCTATTGGACCAATAGACGACTTTGGCCCTCCACTGAAACATACAACTTTATACTCTTCTAGCTATTGCGATTATGTTACTAAGTACACTCGTTTCTCTACAACAGAACTTTTAATTTGAGATGTTTATCAGTTTTTCGAACAATCCGAGAGGAGGGCAGTCATTTTGGAAGGCTGTAAATCGAAGGATTTTTTTTTTCAGCAGAAAGAAAAACTATTGGTCCAATAATATTGCATGTAGATCCCATATAAAAAAAAAAAAATAAATAAATAAATAAATGAAATCTGAGACAGTCGTGTGGACCACCCTGGACGATTTGAAATGGAATCTCTCTTATTTATTTATTGTGATCATTATGATCGAAAGCCTAAAATCAGAGCAGAAACCATAGATGGACTGAAGCTAGGACATTTAGGTAACATTGTATCCATACACTGTATTTATTAATGACGGCAAATTGAGTAGTATTCCGTTCTTTATATCCGTTTTTAGTTTTGTAACATTTCATTTCAGTATATTTTCTTTCTTTTTCTTTTTGTCGTCGAAACATTCAGATTAATAAAATGCTAACGTTGTTGAAAATTTTCTACATTTTAAAATCCATGTTGCTAATTTTTCATATGATTTATGAAATAAGCGCACAAACCAAAATATGACTCACATTGATAACTGCTAGCAAAAATTAGCTAACGTGAGCATATTAACTAATGTTATATTCATGTCCTTTATTATTATTATTATTATTATTATTATTATTATTATTATTTACACAAATACATTCAGTAAAAATGATTATTTGTCTCTTCTGTTATATCCTTCAATTTCATTTCATGGGGTATATCAACATACCGGTATATAAAAATGAAAGTCACTATGTTTGTGACTTCGTACCTTTTGAACCACAATATCGATCTCGATTAAATTTTCAACATAAATGAGGTTCGGGCCTGGGATGTTTTTATCATTTTATTTGACTATGCAACTTAGGGATGGGGGAGATATTTTAAAAAATGATTGAAAATGACAACTATTAGTGTCGAATTGAAAATGACAACTATTAGTGTCGAGTCCATAGTTTTCGGGGTCGCTGAGACGAACAGCGACACTTCTGATGCGTTTAAACCCATACTCAGTCCTTTATGTCCAAAATAAAACATATTCTCCCCGTGCGAAGAATGGGTATTCTGCTAGTTGAATATAATTTTCATAATGAAATGTAAAATGTTTTGAACGGAAGGAAATACTCAAATTCAATTAGCTGTACTAGTTAGTTGGCAAGATAAGTTTCTAATTCAAACTCCCTAACTCAATAGTCCAAGAAGAGTTGGTACTATCCCGTCATGTATCGCATCGCTTCCTGTTAGCTTGCGATGCTGCATCAGTACCGAAAATTTATGTTTAATTCACGGGAGATCTAAATGAAAATTGTACGCGATAACAGTTTGGTTAAACTACTACTATTTATGTATTTAAATTTTGTGTCTCCGTGTAACCAGTGATAAGTGCGTGTACTCCTAGATTTTCAATTCCTGATGAGAGTACCGATTTTCGAGTTTGACCAAGAACCCGTCCAAAGGCAGTCAGAGATTGCCTGAATTAACGAACTTTGATCTAGAAAACAATCGATTTAATGGCTTTTGGAGCCATACACTAAGAACTAATCTTGTCAGTTCAACATCCGTCATATGGTCTATTGTAGTCAGGGTTGGCAAAAACCAAGGTTTTTATTGAAAAAAAAAAAAAAAAAACTTTTTTTGGTTTATACCTGATTTTTTTGGGTTTAAACCATTTTTTTTTTTTTGGTTTAAATAATTTGCTCTATGTATTAGAAATAAATTCGTTTCACCTTGATGTTATTATGCAACAACTAGGTTATGTTGGAAGGGGTCACATAAGTTTAAAGCGGAGTCCAAACCGTTTCTCGACTTATATCCGAAACAAATTGTCCTCTATTTGAACTCGAAACGAGGACTAATTGCCCACTAATGTGATACGTCTGCCGACTCACTCACGAAGAACTCCTGATACGTTGTACTGATCTTTACATACTTGTTAATATAATTGTGTAATTGTCAAGAGTCATTTGAGAAGGACAAAAAGATAAACAGTTGCACAAATGAAACCATTACACAGAATTACATATGGCCAATTTCAAAATACTGCAAAGTACAGAAATACTAATTAAGTCCATATTAGTTCACTACTACGTTTATTAGTCCAAGTTAAGGAAATACAACGACGTAATTTGCATATCAGTAAGAAAAC
Organism: Thermobia domestica; assembly: GCF_964235325.1. Lineage (NCBI taxonomy): Eukaryota > Metazoa > Arthropoda > Insecta > Zygentoma > Lepismatidae > Thermobia > Thermobia domestica. Next base: position 167,863,653 of record NC_137466.1, on the reverse strand, counting down.
TGAATAAAGATACAAATTATTTGAGTCCGCTTTGGCTCTGGCCCATTTATACATAAATAGATAATAAAGATACTTCTCATTTCACTAAATGCCTCTCGTGGGGTTTGTATGACCCACATACAAAAAAGTATGGCATTTCGATTTATTTTATCAATAGTAAACATTGAAATGAAACAATCTTTAGATTTTTTCTTTGATTGCAATTACAAAGCAATAATAACGAACTATCTATCCATTAAATTTTTACAATAGCAACAAAAGCGCCTGAGCTCTAACTTATAAACTTTGATTTCAAATCTTTGATTTACGGTTATTTGTGATTTCACGTTTGACAAAAACAAATATTTCAAACTATGTGTACTATTATTATTTATTTAAGTAGATCTTTTTTCGTATAAAGTTTATTTTTCTTAATTATTGTTCAAAGAAGCCTTTGCATTTTTATAAGCCTTTTCCAAAATCAATGCAAATGAATTGGGCTGCCATCTTTGGAGTTCTTTTAAACTATACGTTTGTGGGCGTTTATATGTTTGTGGCCAATTCTTTCAACAATGAGATTTCGGAAACTACCGGTACAGGCTCTAGAAAGATGACGTTTTCACTGATCGATTGCAAATTTTGTGTAATTGTCCAGTTCTAATTGAATATTTAAAAAAAAAACATTGCCATTATTCCTTTATTATATTTTTACAAATACACTGGAAGTGTTGAAATTATAAAAGACTAAAGCTAAAGCATCATATCCTACACCTTATACATTCCAACACAACATAATTGTATATATGGGTTGCATACCTCTCAGGCGTTTGTTTCATGGCCAAATGATAATGAAAAACGAAGCATAGTCATTTCTACACTCTTAAGTTGAATCTTTATTGTTTGGAGTGTTTTGCCCAAAGAGCATATATCACTGACATTATAATTAATTGTGTGTGTAATGTATTTGCTTATTATATACTGCATGCAAGAAGAAGGAAAACACTGATAATACATGAATTAAAAACTCCAACCGGAAGTAGGCTCAAATCTTGCAAACGGTGCGAGATATTGAAAAAGTAATCGACAAATTTTCCCCTTTATGGTATCTCTTGCCAATTTTTATCAAGGCGTTGTGTCTGTAAAGGGACATGTACAGATGTGAGGAATAACAAGGAGATCCATGCTCATATGTGAATGATGCGCTGTGTAGAGAGCGCAGGTTCAGCTAGTAAAAAATCACAAAAGAAACATAAAAAATAAAAGAAGTTGCTTTTGTAGTATAATCTCTTTGAGTAATGAATGGGGAATTTAGGTCTGAATATAATACGAATAATATGCGAGAGTGACACGTGATAATCCACAAATATGTGTTCATCAAGATTTTACGAACACTTACACTGCCCCGAGATCTATAAACACTTCATATTGTCTGGGCACTTAAATTTCTTCAGGTATGAAAGGTCCTGATATGAAGTATTAGTTTATTTTGTAATAATTTATGAATATTAACGTTTTTGAAGAAAATTACTATGTTGCTGTAATTGAAGTAAGTACGAAAGTTGAGAGAAGGGAGTTGGGAGCGCATGAGTTGCTCGACGACCGTGTTTAGTTGTGTTACTATCTGTAGCGTCCGTGGGTTCAAAAACATGGAACTACAGACATTTCTCGATATGACTACTCGTTAATTTTCTCTTTCGATTTGATTGACTGGCGAAGGCGTGAGATTCCTCGTAGGGGTAGTTGTTTCGAATGCAAACCCGAGTAATGAATCTATCCCACTTGAAACAACAGGTCCTATCATATATATACCCTCGGTGCTGGCAATATCCAGTCAGTCAGTAACTGGCGTAAGTAGATGTGTGTTACTTTAACAGTAATGCGTCTTTTTTTTCTTCTTTGGTTGAGGCTATATGAGAAATTATTTTTGTTTGCTTTAAAACAAACAGACTCGTACTTCGGGAAAATTATTGGTAAATATTGTTAAATATAATTTTAGTATTTAATAACCAAATTTAATTGAAATAATTTATGTATTAAAATGCTAGAAAAGTTCATACGTTTGTGGCCAATTCTTTCGACAGTGAGATCTCGAATACCGCAAGTGCTAGAAACGTGCCGTTTTCGCTAGTCGATTCCAAATTTTAAGTAGATTTGCCAGTTCTCATTCAAATTTTAAAAGAAGAAAAAAACGTTATTATTCTATTCCACATTTAGGCGGCGTTTTGGTCCTATTAGTTTAATATAGCAACTATGTTGTTGCTTTTGTAAAAGGCAACCAGTAGAGGAGCTACGTATAGCGGGTTGATGGCAGGCGCTTTGCTTTAATGTGAATGACAAAACCTATTGCAAGAATGCAAGCTGGTAACTTCAAAGGCTGTGGACCAACAATGAGGCGTACTCGGATATGGAATTATAAGAAAAAGCTATTTGTATTTGGTATCATCTATTACTTATCCAAGTTTGCCACAAACTCCCCCCAACATTCTACATATTAAAATACTACATTTATGTGTTTGTCTATAGCAATTTACTCCCTTTAAGAGTTTTCATGTCCTTTACTGTTGTTCGTAAAGGGACTTGCACAGATGTAGTCAGAAGTGGAAAGGAGATTCACGCTCATATTAGGACTGTGCGCTGTGTAAATAGCGCAGGTTCAGCTAGTATTATATATAATGCTAGTTCACTTTGAGAAAACAAGAGGCAAATAACTATATCTGAGGAAGAGACCGAAAACATAACCACACAGTTAATTTGAAATATCATTCTATATATTGTATACACTTAGTGTGGATAGTCCTGGATGGTAATTTGAATTATCATATGTGTATAGAGTGAAACCTTATCTAGCGAGTAGATAAATGTAACCCGGATGTACGCGTATTGTCTATAGAACACCAAACTCTGCAAGATCTTCGAGAACGGCGTAGAAGAGAGAACATGTAGCAATAGATGATAATCAAATAATATTTCCTTTGCAATTAGATAAGATCTCCAGATAAGAGCACTGTCAGAATGGACACTGACAAGTGGAACGTGATAATTTTATGACATTGCTTTTACTTCTCTGTTTTTCAGTCTAATCTTGCAGCTTAAGTTTCACGCACTTGTATACTAATTGGAGCTCTAAAATTTTGTATAGATACGTAAACATAAGAACAGTAAATATTTTCACAGAATTTTCGCTGTAGCTTATTGTTTTATCTGGATTCAATAACATTAGAAAATAAATTATTGAGCACCTGCTACATATACAACCCAAGCACTCACAGAAGTCCGGCTGGTTGTAGGCGAGTAGGCGTTTGTTGGCTTCATAACAAGTATGAGCATTTTTCTCTCCATAGTAAGAGAAAGACGACCACTATCTTCGACAGTTCAGTAAAAATGTGCAGTAGAAACTATAAAGTAAAATACAGTAATAGTATTAAATAAATAAAGAACAACTTAAAATCCACTAAAAAGGAGAGTTTTTGTGGAGTAATTCAGTGCCACTTCCATAATATACGTTAATATTTTATCAACAAGGAGAACGCTCATTGCTTTCAATCTTTCTTCATTTTGCATCTTCTAAAGTGAATTTTTGTAAGTTTTCTTTATTTGTTAATTAATAATTATTATAATGATTAATACAGTTGGAAAATGGAATAGAATACGGTAGGATTACATCTCACATGCTCTCCCGACTCAAGGAGACGAATGAAAATAAACGTAGTGCCAAGAAGATAACCTAATTCTTCGAAAAGGTCTCCAAGTGGCGTTCTGTGTGTACTTAGATTTTTATTTCGCAAGCAGTAGAGTTGAGTTGAAGTAAGGTGGAGTTTAACGTCCCTTTCAGCTGCAAGGCTGTATGAAATGAGACCTACTGTTTAACATGGAACCCGAACCACCTCCCGCCAAGAATCGAACGTGAGTCTCCCACGCCAAAGGCGCGTACACTAATCGCTTAGCCACGAAGGAGCTCAAGCAATCAATGGAATTACTTCCAATAGAAGGAATTTAATTCATAATACATGTAAGTAAATTAACATTGATAATGCGATATGGTCATGAGGACAATAAAAGTGAGAGGATCTTGGTTAGAAGATCGAAACGTAACATGTAAAGTATTTATTTTTATGAATAGTACAGTCTTGTTCAGCAGTTAAGTGTTTTATTTCAGTTAAATACAGTGATAAACATTTCACAACGAGGGTTGTTGTAGTACATTAAAATGTCGCTGCGTTCTCAGAAACATTGAAACGACGACTTCCGAGATGCTTTTTTTAGAGGAATAAGTAAATAAAATAGAAAATATTGTTTGTGCATTGTGAGAATCACTTATAATTAGCCAAATTTATTTTTGTACGAAATAAATATATGTACAAACTCCATGGCTCTGGATAAGTAGAGTAACAAATAAAACACAGTTCTGACCAGAGCAGAATGAAATGTATTAAAAAGTATAGTTTTTAATATAATATATTAATATACTATATATAAATATAGTATTAATATATTTAACACATTGTAAGTATAGTTTTTAATATATTTCATGCTGCTCTGGTCAGAACTGTTTTTTATTTGTTAAATATAAGTAGAATATAATATTGTATAGGAGTATATAGAAACGTGCCAAATAGTAGCAGTAATAAAACCCTGGCACTCCTGTGTGGGGTACAGGAGCTTTCCTGAGTTAATTTTTTTTTAAATTGCACAACGGATAATGTGATACATATTTTAGTGGTAGTTCAAGGGAATGCGTATCAAGAAATTTGATTTAAAAAAAAAAAAAAAAACACACACATTTTATTCGATTAGTGATCAATATGCCAACATACAGGATACATACAAAGCAGTGTCACTATTTCAAGTTTATATATATACATATATATATATAATATATATACAAACAATATTACCGTATATGCGTACAATATTCATCATCAGCAGTGGCAACTGTCCCGTTTCTCATACATTATTTACAACTCTTCATATGTGCATTCTAGGGCATACGGTAATTAAAATAGTTTCAAACTGAGAGTAGCATGCCCTCTAATAGTCTGCAGTGCATACATCACAAAATGTCTGGCAGTGGTGGTACATAACTATTGTGTTCAGTGAAGCTCCATAGGAAGAAATCTCGTGGTGAAAGATTCAGCGAACGGGGTGGTCAGTGAGGAAGACTGTTGTCTCCATATGCATCACGTCCGATCTAACTGTTTTAAGAATATGATTTAAAAACATCCATATATGATTTGTGAAGTGAAAGGAGCTCCGTCCAATTGTAGAATGTATCATCACTAGCATTCAATTGAGGCATTTTCCAATACTTCCAGTCACGGTTACTTCAATGTAGAAAGTCGTACGTTTTTCTCCAGGACACCGCACAGGAATACATAACTTTTGACTGTGCAAACGGTTCGGTTCCTCAAATATGGGTTTGTTGATATTACCACTGATGTGGAATGTCACTTCATCAGTTCGCAGAAGTCACGCGCTCTCACTTCGTCTGCTGTTAATGGTCTGTAATAATCGCATCTTTTGATTTAGAACATAGGCGCTGATGTAAGCTTCTGCTCAGTCATTAGCATATCTAATATTGCAAAGGGTCAGAAAAAAAAAAAAAAAAAACGGAAAAGTAAGATAAAAACTAAGTCTTTAGTTTTAATCTTTTCAGCAGTTCGTGGATACACACTTGCAAAACTAAATTTAAGTAGCAAATTGTATGAAATATCCTGTCCCAGTTGCATATAGTTGCGTTATGTACACTTACTGCTGCCTGGGGCGGAATTCATTTTCAGTCTCCGTATTCCTTGACATGCATACAAGTAAACATAATCAAGGAAAATAAGAATTTGTTCTTAGAAGCATAGATGTAGGTCTGTTCAATTACGGAGGGTTTAATTATCCAGAGGTCAAAGTCAAATTATTTCATTTTTAGACGAAAATTTATGAAATAATGTAACTTTAAGTTCTTTGTATTTGCCAGTGTGTTGTTAAAAGCGTTACATTTATAATCAAAATAAAATGGACTTTTTAAGTTTAACGTCCCTTCCTTACCGGAAATCGAACCTGGGACCATGTACAAAAAAAAAAAGTTTCAACAGTACTGATTGGTTTTTATATATTGAATATTTTATAGATGAACGATAATGTACGTGAAAAGCATTCCATTTCGTTTATACATTCGAAAGTTGTAGGAAGTAGTAACGTTTTGAAAAAGAAAGAAAAAAAAAACTAGGCTTATATTCATTAAGTGAACAACACGTACAAGTTACTTAACTTTAGAAGTAGTTTTGTTTAAAAAATCGTAGCCACCCATCTCCCCTTAAAAAACCTTATACTCTTAATCTTTGTTTGAAACAGATTTGCTGTAATTCTGCACGCGGTTCCGAGATTAGAGCTTTTTGAAGACCATTTTTTTTTTTTAAAGAAAGAAATGTAAACATGATATCCTTTGCATTTACCCAAAATACACACTGATTCACAAAAAAATGCCTGTAATTAGCTAGAACCTTACAGTTTATTTCGTATCACATCTTTGAGGTTTCCATTGGTCATTGATATTTGAATAACTAGTAATTAGTTTCCTGCTTGTGGGGAAAAAGTTTGCCTTTCATTGATTTTAGTACATTTTTGTTATAAGTACACATTGCATTTTATTCCAAGTGGGCTTTGTGGTGGACAAACACCGTGTGTGGGGATTTTCTCGGAGTTCTCCAGTTTCCTCCGACTTTCTTCATTCCACCATTTCATTCATTTCTCATCATCACCGTCTCCTTTAGCCTAGCTGGCATTTTATTCAACATATAGCTTTTGTTCGATGTATTTCCCGATAATTCTTCTTCGCAATATTTTTTTTTTCCCGAAGATCTGAATAATCCAAGCCCCCGACTTTGATGGCCAATACTTCGAAAAGCAAACGTTTACAAAGGGAACTACTTTACCTGCTTACTAAGCAGATGAAGGTCTACCTTTATGCCAAGTTTGGTAAATTCTGTAGATCTCATACCATATACACTGTCACTGTCCTTAAGATTTTTAAAATGAGAAATCAAATGTTACAATTATAATATAGAAAATTCCTCATATAGAGTGTGGTGAATGATGGAAATACTTTTGTTTAGAAGGAATAATCTTTATGTTCCATAATCACAATTTAAAATACCTAGCAGAATTCCTATTCTTTGCATATAGAGAATATGGAAAGCATTTGAAAGCAGGGTTGGCAAAAAACATGGTTTTTATTGAAAAACCAAAAAACCCGTTTTTTTGTTTAAACCTGGTGTTTTTGGTTTAAACCAATTTTTTTTTGGTTTAAATAATTTGCTCTATGTATACAGAATTTGATTCTTACATAGTACCCATCAATGAAATAAATCCTAATTCATTTCGTCTTCTAGATGTGGACAATTATTTACATCACATATGGACAGAAATAAGTTTGTTTCGCCTTGGTGTTATTATACAACAGTCGTGTTACACTGGAAGGGGTTACATAAGCTTAAAGCGAAATCCAAAACCGCTTCTCGACTTACATCCGAGAGAAATTGTCCTCTATTTGAACTCGAAACCAGGATTAACTGGCGATACGTCTGCCGACTCACTCATGAAGGACTCCTGATAAAAAAAATGCATCGTACTGATCTTTACATACTTGTTAATATAATTGTCAAGAGCCATTTTAGAAAAAAAAAAAAAAAACAGTTGCACAAGTGAAACCATTATGCAGAATTACATATGGACAATTTCAAAATACTGCAGAGTGCAGAAGAACTAATTTAGTCCAAGTTAGTTCACTGCGACTTTTATTAGTCCAAATTAAAGAAACACGACGACTTAATTTGCATATCAGTAAGGAAAGTGAATAAAGATACGAATTATTTGAATTCACATGGTTCTGACCCATTTATACATAAATAGATACCAAAGATAGTTCTGATTTCAATAAATGCCTCTGGTGGGGTTTTGTCTGACCCTCTCCCCCCCAAAAAAAAGTACGGCACTTCGATGTATTTTACCAACAGTAAGCATTAATTAAACGAAACAATATTTAGAATTTTTCTTTGATTGCAATTGTATAACAATAATAACAAACTATAAAAAAATCGCAAAAGAAATATTCATAAAGTTATAAAAAGAACAAAATTTGCTTTTGTAGCCTAATCTCTTTGAGTACTGAATGGGGAATTTAGGTCTGAATATAATACGAATAATATACGAGAGTGAAACGTGATAACCCACAAATGTGTGTTCATCAAGATTTTAAGAACACTTACACTTTTACGAACATTTTTCGTTTTTTGGTTTAAACCAATTGTTTTTTTTTAACACCTGGTTTAAACCAGCCAACCCTGTTTGAAAGATTTTTTTTTTTGGGGGGGGGGGGGTAAAAATAATTGATGCAGTTCGATTTGAGTAGTTATGAAAACGCTCACACCTGCTTCTTCGTTTAGGGATCACATTTCGCAGAACTCGATCGTATCGTCAGCCTAAATTGCAGGGTTGGCTGGTTTAAACCAGCTGTTTTTTTTAAACCAACTGGTTTAAACCAAAAAACGAAAAATGTTCGTAAAAGTGTAAGTGTTCGTAAAATCTTGATGAACAGACATTTGTGTGTTATCATGTTTCACTCCCGTATGTTATTCGTTTTATATTCAGATCTACATTCCCCATTCATTACTCAAAGAGATTATACCACAAAAGCAACTTTTGTTTTTTATAAGTTTATGAATGTTTCTTTTGTGATTTGTTATAGTTTGTTATTATTGTTATGCAGTTGCAATCAAAGAAAAATTCTAAATATTGTTTCGTTTTAATAATGTTTACTATTGATAAAAAAAAAACATCGAAATGCAGTACTTTTTGGGGGGGAGGGTCATACAAACCCCACGAGAAACATTGATTGAAATCAGAAGTATCTTTGGTACCTATTTATAAATGGGTCAGAGCCAAAGTGGACTCAAATAATTCGTATCTTTATTCACTTTCCTTACTGATATGCAAATTAAGTCGTTGTATTTCTTTAACTTGGACTAATAAAAATGGCAGTGAACTTACTTGGACTAAATTAGTTCTGTACTCTGCAGTATTTTGAAACTGTCCATATGTAATTCAGTATAATGGTTTCACTTGTGCAGCTGTTTTATCTTTTTGTCCTTCTCAAATGACTCTTGACAGTTATATTAACAAGTATGTAAAGATGAGTACAACGTATTTTTATCAGGAGTCCTTCGTGAGTCGGCAGACGTATCGCATTTGTGACCAATTAGTCCCGGTTTCGAGTTCAAATGGAGGACAGTTTCTCTCGGATGTAAGCCGAGAAGCTGTTTGGATTCCGCTTTATGCGTATGTGGCCTCTTCCAGCATAAGCCGGTTGTTGCATAATAACACCAAGACGAAACAAACTTATTTCTATCGATATGTGATATAAATACATAGAGCAAATTATTTAAACCATAAAAACCTGGTTTAAACCAAAAAAACTGTTTTTTTTTTGTTTTTTTTTTCAATAAAAACCATAGTTTTTGCCAAGTTCCCTCTTTTTATCCACTTTAGGAGTCAAATCTAGCAAATACCCATCTTATATGCAATATAGGTACAGGGAGATTATATCTGCAAGGTTTCAAGGATCTATCTGTAGTAGTTTCTGAGATCTAATGAGCAAATCAAAAATCGTCAGTAGATTTACTCTTCGGACCTGAAAGTTGAATCAGTTCGATTATTATTAGCTAGGAGTATTGTATCCATCATATTTGTGGAATTGGAAACATGAAATATTAAATTTTAAAAGTTTATTGAAGATAGTTTATATTTTGGGAAATGATACACGAATAAAATTTATACGTACTTTTCCCACATTTTCGAATCTGGCTGATTTAAAAAAAAAAAAAAAAAGGAGAAAACAACAGTTCAAAATTTCCGGAAAATTTACAGTACTAAGCATGTCCAGTTACACTATTACATCGAAATTTAGATCGAAAATGTGTACATTCTTTAAATTTACGTTCATTTGAGCATGATAAGACAGGATTGAATAATAAAGGTATATAGGCCTACTATTTTTTTTAAGTGTATAAAAAGTATCAATATGTTTTCCAACATAATTAGAATGCGAAAATTGCAAAAACATTGACCCATCCTTGTAAGTAGCTGTGGTTAAAGTTGTTAACATCTATTTAGCCTTAAAGTGACAGGTTGGGAATATAATCAAGGAATATACTAACCTACAGATTTCTATAACCTTATACTGTAATATTAATATGAGCAGATCAATATCACGTAACCTGTGTTGAACGTTGGTATTAGAACAGATTTGTGAACTGTTCCAGTACAGAAAATTAAACACTAATGTACAAGATAAACATTGAGAGTACACTAATGCAGTGATAACAAATTCAGTACTAACTTTAAAATTTAGAAAAATATGTTATGTACAAATACACATTTTTTTTCTATATACAGGTACGGTGACCATTAAGTCATACCGGTATAGTGAATGAGGGCTCTCATTAAAACCCAAAAGTTTGACAAGAAGACATATACAATACAGTTGAAAAGTTCAGGTGAGCTACTACTTTTCAATGTAGGCAGAAGTTGAAAACCCTTATACATAATAAATTCCTGTTGGGTTTATTTTGAGTCTCGTTTGGAAGGAAGCTCATATCCAATATGTAAAAGCATTTTTTGTAAGCTCGCCTTTGAAAAGTCTCCACTCCGTAGGATCGTAATTAAATTTGAGAGCCTTTATAAGAACATTTGTCTACACATGCTACAGGCACAAAATATGAAGTGACGTTCTTCTCCCTATTCCAATAATGAAATATTTACTTCTTCCTGCAGTAAATTCCATTGTTGTAACCCTGACACTAAAATTTGGCTGTGCTTTTTGAGAGGTCCAAATTCCTAATGAGACGACTTAGTTTCTCTTGAGTTAGTCTGAGTAGTTCACTTGAAGATACGTTTCAAGTTTCTTCGAAGTATTTTTTCAGGGGACTCAACGTGTTAATCAGACAAAAGGTCGTATTCTTTGGGTGGGTAGTCTTTACCATGTGGAACTGGGGGCGTTGCAGATGGTATGTCAGGATAGATCAGTGAACTCGCTACTGAACTGTAGAAACGATACAAAAAGTAGCAATCACTGATGTGGTCACGTAACTCCCTGCATTTATAAAAAATGTCACTACCCTACACTCATAGCAGAAATTGTTTTTGTTAGAAATTCTGAGGAACTGCTTAGATATATATGCAAACATATCTGTTTTTATGTCCAACACTTCACATTGAACACTTTTGTAAATGTTATTAACTCTTATTAATGTTATCAAAAACTCTTATAAATGTTATTGAGTGTCGTTTCACACCTTAGCAGAACGCAATTGATGTAAGGAACGAAAAAACTGAGCGCTAATATAGCTTTTCCAGTTCCCAAGGTATTGTGACATTTATCCCGAAACGTGGCGATTTTATTCACTACTGTACTATAACATTAGACATGGATGTAAAACAAAAACGAGAGCTTTGATTTTCGTTGTCATATTCGTTTAGAGCACCACAAAATCACCAAATTGAGAATTAGGTAATTGTGTTCAGTTCATATTTTTTTTTGTTTTTGAGCAGTTTTACCTGTATCCTTTAGCCAATGATTTGCAGGAACTTAATGAGTCTCACGTACTCTTTCTGTTTTCACACACGTGAAGCCGACCTAGACTTCTGCCTTAAGCACTCCAACTTCTCTAAACAGTTGGTCCACTATTATTCGTGTGTGATGAAACTTCTGTAAACCGCGCATGAAGCTGCACTACAATCACTAGACTTCGGATCGATATGCACTACAAAACGTCAAAATATGCATCCAGCTACATACTAACAATTGCAAAAATATATATTCAAATATGCAGTAAATAGGTGAATATACACGGAAATATGCAGGGTAGGTGTTTACTTTTTATTGAGCAAGTTTATTGCTATTGTTAGTTTGGAGTCAGCGTCACTTTCAGCACGGAGACTATATGAATGCTATATACATCACGGTCAAAGTTGTGAGACTTTTCAGCTCGGGAGGGTACCTATTTCTGTCCCTAGGATATGTGCCCTCCACTCTGCATAAAAAAAATACATGTTTTGGTCTTGGGTGTATATTGTATTTGTTTAACACAGTCTTTACGGAATACATTTTCTCCATATAAATTTCATCACTAAAACCTCACTGCTGCTTGAAAGAGAATAATTTATAAAACTTTCCTCTTGATATCACGATGTCAAATATGCACATAAAGCAGAACAATTTTATCAACTGACTTCATTCATTGAATGAAAAATGTTGCTGTTGTTTAGATGAGTCATGCCCGAGCCGTTCCAAGTCAAATCAACACAATTTGAAGACAAAATTTACCCTATCACCTCAGATTGCCATGAAATTTTGCACAGGGGTGCCATTTATATAGACTTAGAAAAATACCACATTTCATCTTTATATATTAGCCGGTATTGTAGATAAGGCTATATACAATTTCAAAAAGTTGCCCAAAATTTATGTTCAATGTATTTTGAAATCAGAATTGTGGCTCTCCTAAGCTGGAGAGCTAGAGAGCTGGTTGAGGTGTCATTTACAGCACTTTTCATGCCCCTTCCTGAGATGTACATAATCACATATGCTAATGCAGAATTGTTTTTCAAAATCAAAATCAAAACTTTTCGAAGAGTACATATTTTAAAATTTTAAAATTAATTCCATGAATAGATAGTATTGTAAAGCACCTGGCAAAATATGAATTTGGGGTGATAATGAGTTCATTGACAAAAAATTCAAAACTAACACTAGAGTTTTTATTAATGCCCTGTGCCTAGCTGGAAAATACAAGTATGCAGTATTTTGTTTTACTTGTGGGAATAAATATGAAGAGTAGGTGGGTCTAAAATGATATGTGGGTCTAAAACATATCATACAGACTTGTAATCTGCTGGCAATACTTACTGGCTCATGCTCTAAAAACTTTAATTTAAAGCTAAGTGAAGGTGCTGATACTTTTGAACTTTAGTTTTATGGAAGTTCATAAAATAATATTAGTAAAAGTTTCACAAATATGTTACTGTAAGTAAAAAGTATGTATACTTTTTACATGGTTTGTAAAAAGTATACATCTAGCACTGGTACAACAGCAGGGTTGGCTGGTATAAAACAAACTGGTTTTCACATATCTCGAATCATCTGTTAGTTGACTCTAATTGTCGCTTTGTAATTAAGTACCCGGCTATTTGAGGGGATCGCAAAGCGTATTTATTGCTCATGCGTACGCTTGGAATACGCTGACCATGTATTTAAATGTAGGTGGCTAATCTCAAACGCGAAAGCAATAAAAACGTCAACTCGAGCGTATTTGGTGCGTTTCGGAACAATAGACCGCCTGCTGTTTAAAATATTTTAAAAGGAAGGTCAAAAAGAAAAGACATGTTGCCAGGCAAGGGGATTGTAGCAAGAAACAGCTGCTTGGAAAATGGTTTGTGCAGAGTATTGGGGTAACGCATCAAAAACGCTTTCTCAAATAGCCACTCTGTAAGGGGTCCCAATGAGCCACAGAATTTCTCCCAGCTGAAAACCGAGTAGTGGTTCAGATGCCACTTTAAGTAATACTATGTGCAATCCTACAGATTGTTACTTAAAGACGTTAAGCTAAACAAAGCAAACGAACTGAAACAGCTTTAGCGGGTAGGACCGTGTCTACCCTAAAATTTTGAAAAGCATAAACGTCTAAAAGATAACAAATGTATATTTACTGCCAAGGAACAAATCCTATACATTTTTATGTTAAAAAAATGGCCTACTCAAAATTAAAATCCTGAAGCCGCCTCTGCTAACGAAACAAATTCTATCTTATCTATCTACTTGCCCCAATGTCCCTGTCATAGTTATCAATATTTTTAACTTCGTTTAAATATACTAGGGTCACTACGAAAGTTTTGAGATGCGAAATAACTTACATACTTAAAATCAATTTAACACTTGCATTTTCTCAAAGTATTCACCATTACATTGTACAAACTTTTGCTTCCTCGGAAACCACTTTTGGAAGCAGTGTTGCCAGTCTTTTTCTTCAAGTGTTGAAAGCTCATTCTCGTAAGCCACTACAGCTTCTTCAGGGCTGCAAAATCTCTTCCCACGCATGCGATCTTTGATCCTGGGAAACAGAAAAAAGTCACACGGGGCCAGGTCAGGGCTATACGGCGGATGAGTCATAAGTTTGACCTCAGTAGATTCTAAAAACTGAATTGTGATGTTGGCCGTGTGTGCGGACACGTTGTCATGATGAAGCAGGATCCTTGAGTATTTCTTGAGTAATATCTCATACTAAGTTTTTAATTTTAAAATTCTAGCATTTATTGTTCGTATAAACGCCATTTTATCACACTGGTTATCAGAGACGTACGCAGGAATTTATTTCGGGGATCCACAGCCTTTCGGAGAGTTCAAATTCAATATGAGGGCAGGGAACCGCAATGGCTCAGTGATACAGCGTTCACCTCTCGTGCATGGGTTCTTGGGTTCAAACCCTGCTCCCGCCAAGTGAACTTTGTGGTGGACAAACACCGTGTGCATGGGTTTCCTCAGGGTTCTCCCGTTTTCCCGCACTCTTCATTCCACCATTTCATTCATTTCTCTTCACCGTCTCCTTTAGCCTCGGCGGCATAACCGTGGGACTTAAAACTCAAAAATTTCATTTTCAATGTGAGGGCAAATTGTATTAAAATTTTCAGATGGTTTCAGGTTGGAAAAAGGATGTGTCAAAATCCCCAAATAAACTTAAGTTAGGAGACGTATCAGGTTATATCACCGTTCTCTATGAAAGAAATGCTGGCTCGGGTATGTTTTATAGAAAAATGAACTTTATGAAGTAAAAATAACTTCTTCCTCCAGCTGGGCCATCTCCATCCTTCTCATATCCAAGAAATGCTGATGTTCTATGGATGTTAGTAGTGTACGTTCTGACAAAAGTGAACCCTGTAACTCCCACTGGAAGAAGTTCTGTTCTTGAAAGTGATGTATACCGAACAAATGTGGCCTTTTCAAACTTTAAATGATACTACTACTCATTGAGAAGTTTTACTATGGACTCAACTATACTCTTTCTTCAAGTAAGTAAGTGTTTATTTTTATTTTCACAGAAGTGTAAAATTCAGCATTCTTGTGTTATTAATCTACGTACAGTGTGTTCTTAAGAAATCAAGTTTTAGTTTTGAATTATTTTAACAATGAACCCATTACCATCCCAAATTCATGTTTTGCCAGGTGCTTTACAACAATACTATTTATTCACGGAATTAATTTCAAAATTTTAAAATATGTACTTTTTGAAAAATTTTGAAATAAAATTTTAATTTTGATTGTGAAGAAAATTCTGTATTAGCCTATGTGATGATGTATACCACAGGAAAGGGCATGAAATATGCTGTGAAATGACACCTCAACCAGCTCTCTAGCTCAATTAGGAGAGCTGCAATTCCAGTTTCAAAATTCGTTGAACATACTATTTTGGGGATTTTTTCCAAACTTTACATAGCCGTATCTTCAATACTGGTTGATATATAGAGTTGAAATTTTGTTGTTTTCTTTCTATTTAGAGGGCATCTATGTACCAAATTACTTTAAAATCTGAGATGGTGAGGTTAAGTCACTGTGTTGAATTTATATGGAATCACCCGCCCGCCGATAAACAAATATTGTAACAAGTTGCTTGTTTGGACTCAACATTTGATTCAACGCACCCTTTTCCTTCTACATAACGACAGAAACTTTACTGGAGATATTTTAACTAATAAATAACGATTTTAAACTTAATAACTTAACAACAACTAAATAACTTAAAGTAGTTCTCTGCAGGGGCTAATGTTACTGATCCAAGTTTTAAAAATGGTCAAACGTAATAAATTTATAAATTATGCGTTTATATGCGGCGATGATAGAAATGTGCATTATATACACCATAAAACTTGGTTGTTTCTTTTGCCAGACAGTTGTAATAGATATATTTGAAGACAGCATATTGATATCATAATAGGAAAAAAATATGTGAATATCCGAAGTTTAGTAATCACAGAATTGAAAACCTCAAAACCGAACACGCAGAAAGCTTTCTGCTACGACGTTATCTTGAAACTGAGGTCGTATTAAGCATGAGGAGCAAACTCTGCTGGCGCGTGAAAAACCTTGTTGCTGCTACTTACGATTGGTTGATTTCGGATTAAGTATCCATTTCAGCATCTGGTCTGTATGAGACGTGAACTTATACCTTATTCTAGGATCTGAACCACAGAGAGCCAAATCCGGGTCTTCCGTGTCTCACGTAATCTAACCGTACTAGAGAGCTCGTCACTTTTGACAGTGTGGGTAATGCCAGTCAAGGTGTTGAAATTTTGAATTAATTTTCTTGAGACGGGGTGGCATGTAAACACACACCCGATTGTTCCGTCGAGAGCTTATAAGCTTCATTTGCGTTTACTTTGTCAAATAATTCAGTCATAGGCTTGGTTTGGCTTTTAGGGCGTCCATTTTTTTCGTCCCTAATGGGTTAAAGAATATTAACTATACGATAATAATGTGAAAGATTTTTCATTTCTTTGTCGAAGTGTAGATTTCTCGTAATTTAATGGATACATGTTCCGAAATCGATTTCGAGTTATTCATTCAGTTAGTAAATTTCATAATCAATTAGTAAGTTTCATTCTTATTATTTCTGCTCTGCATAAGTTTCGTTATATAGGAGTGAATAAAAGGTTACGTTACATAGGGATTTGTAGCATACCTTCAATGTATATATAATGCATATACGAGTGACGTATTCACAAACTTTGACAGGGCTGTTTACACGTACTTGTCTTTGGCGCAAGAGACCTAGGTTCGTTTCCCTACGAGAGCTCATCCTACTTTAATATCCACATCTCATATAAACCTCGCTGGTGAAATTGACGCTATACTAAAATCATAATCAAAAACAGAACTGTTTATACATTGCACAATGCGTTCTTTCTCATGTTGGTATATTTTGATTCTTAACTGAGTAGACCGCCTTCCTTTAAATTACTCCATAGGTAGAAATCTATCAGTAAATTGTTCGGAGACAGGCAGCTCAACGGTTCGTGGACATCCAGCCATTCCCGAATATGTGAGAAACAGTTCCTTGCATTTTTGAAAGATCTGTCCAGTGAAGATTTGTATTTTTATATATATATATATATATATATATATATATATATATATATATATAATATTAACTTTCACAATAACTTAGAGCAACACTTCGTCACTGAACCCGACAGTTGATTCAAAGTATGGGTTCTCATTTTACGTGTTCATTCACAGAATTGTAAATAACAGTCTAAGTTTTGGACCTTTTATATGAATGCCACTTTTCCTTGTGGAGAATGTACACACTCTCTATTGATTGGTTTACGCCGTGTATCGTGTTACATTGATAAATATCTATTGCTTTTCGTTTGACTTTTGCACACAGTTGCTATCACACTCGTTAATGACCTTATATCTGTGGGAGTCTTTGATCTCTCGTTATATGGTTGTGCACATGTACACTACTAGTCTTCTAAATTACTGTACCAATTTTACCACTGTTTTTGTGCGTGATCAGCGCCCTGTTGTGGTCTTCGGTTCTACATCTCGAACGTCGACTTTTGAATCAGGAAAATAATCTCCATCCTTTCTTCTTGCATCATCTTCACCTACTCAATTGTACATAGAGATCTGTAACGAGAAAAGCAAAAATTCTTATGTAACATCTTTTGATTCGCCCTGTATAATGTGCCTAAACAAGTCGGAATTAATCTCAGACTACCACATTACAGTTTGATAGATGTATGTAGTTCTTTAGTAATTTTAGAATTTATTTTACATTGATTTCAGGAATTCTCTAAAATGTTAAACGCATTCTGTCAATATAGGCAAAATTTGGCGCATGCAGGTGATAACCATTTTAAAGGATGTAGTGAATATTCTGATAATTATGAAGAAAAACAAATACTGTGAAAAAAATGGGAAAACCAGCATTATGTAGTTTCTAATGTTACATGTAAGAAAATAGTATCAGTTTCAGTTCTTGTGTAGTCACGTTTTCTGAATTAATCAAGATTCGTACGAAGTCGTTAATACTTTTAATCGCGTATAAGCTTAGTGATGATAAGAATGATGTAATACCATCGTTAAGGTTTTCCGTACGAAGCATAATAGACTATGAATGTTTCTCAAACTTATTCGAAAACTTTAATACCGCAGAGCTTAAGAGACGGTATATTTTTTTCTGTCTTTAGCGCAACGCGAAGAATTATAATTTCTTAAAATTGCATAGAAATGCTAAGATATATATATATATATATATATATATATATATATATATATATATATATATATATATATATATATATATATATATATTTTAAAGGACGAAAATACGAAGCATCTTGATATTCATTTATAACAAACAGGATTGTTTTTCTTCGCTTGTAGTCTTTCAAACTAGTCTTCAGTAAATAGGTCCAAAGAAACAAAAATGTCAGTGTATTGGCTTCAGTATCTATACAGACATTTCAAATGACATCCATTCAGATTGCATTTCTAAAGAACATCATCATTTGATTTGAGGATTTTGTGATTTACATCTTCATGCAATACCGAGAGGTTAAGGGTATGGCTATTCTAGGAAGCGTTTCCGATGCGTTACCCCAGCAGCGAACGCGACCAAGGAGGCTACTTGGTAACTTTACTTTTGCCAGAGTTATAAATCATACTGTGAGCCAGTCAGGGTTTCCAGATCTTTTTTTGCCAAGTCCAGGTCTATAATAGCGGAGTTCCAGTACTCTGCACAAAGCATCTTCAAAGCAGCTGTTTCTTGCTAAAATCCCCTTGCCTGGCAACACGTCTTTCCTTTAGACATCTTTTAAACAGCAGGCGGTCTGTTGTTCCGAAACGCACCAAATACGCTCGAGCTGACGTTTTCTCCGCATTTTTATTGCTTTCACGTTTGTGATTAGCCATCCACATTTAAATACATGGTCAGTGTATTCCAAGCGTACGCATGAGTAATAAAAACGCGTGGCGAACGCTTATGAATAGCCATGGGCTAAGGTGGCTACTCGGTAATTTTACTTCCAGTGTTATTAATCATCTGTGAGCCAGTCAGGGTTTCCAGGCCTTACTGCCACACCGTTATTCATGCGAATCAGGAGAAATAACTCTATTCTGTTACATAGATTTTGCTGTGATTAGCTAATTTTTTTTTGGAATTATCTTGTATTTTTGTGAATTTTCTTTTGTTATACACGCACATATTTTATAATAGCAGAGTTCCAATACTCCGCACAAAGCATCTTCCAAGTAGTTGTTTCTTTCTAAAATCCCCGTGCCTAGCAACGTGTCTTTTTTTTTTTTCTTCCTCTAGACATCTTTTACTGATTCCGAAGTAGTAGGCGGTCTGTTATTCGGAAGCACACGAAATATACTCGAACCGACGTATTCTGCGCGTTTTTATTGCTTTCGCGTTTACAGCGCATGTGATTAGCCATACACATGTAAATACATGGTCAGCGTATTCCAAGCATACGCATGAGCCATAAAAACGTTGCGAACGCATCGAATAGCCGTGTACTAAAGGATGGGATCGAACAACGACAGGTGCTTCAAGGTGGTGCAGTAGGCGGGTGCACTGATCATTATTGTTAGTATGGGTCGTCTTAACCACATTACACCGGGTATCGGCAAGAAGAAAGGAAAATGAATTGACATATTCTGATAAGAAATCACTCAGTTCGATATTGGTATCACTGATAAAAACTTCTTCAAAATCCACACATTTCAGTATGCTTTTTCATTAAGGTATGCAGACTGGCGTTTGACCCAGATATGAAAGTTACGAAGCAACTGTGCAATTGCTTCTACGAAATATTTCCGGTCAGTATATCGCTAAAGTCGGCGCAAAAAGTTTTGAAGAAGAGGCAAGTTTTTGAAAAAAAAAAAAAAAAAAAAAAAAACACGAGGGTTGCAAACGGACGTGTAAAGAGAAAGGTGGATTGATTAATATAGACATGTTGCTGTTGCGGTGATAATTCAGATTTATGCGCTATTATTGAACGAAATATCATAAATTAGGAAACTGTTAAATAATGCAGTGGTAGTGCATGAATAATCAGTTCGGCAAACTTGTGGTCCCCAACATGTTAACGACAACTTAGCTATCATGTTCACTCATAAAAGTTGCGTATGGTATATTTTATATAAAGAACTAATTAATGGTCATGTCACTAGTAAGAAGTGCCCATTTTTGGATGTTTTTTTTTTTTTATTGCACTTTTCTAATGTAAGGATACTGAATCCAGTGAAACTATTTTTAAACATGTCCATCCATGATCTAGAAATTGAAATACATTTACTTATATCCTCAATTTGACCTCCCTTTTCTATTTTTAAACTATTTTTAACCACTGTGCTGAGCACCCAAAATAACCTCCGATACCAAAGATGAAGCGTGTATTTCGAAAAATAGTTGCTTCAAGCTTTTTCAAAATTGTTCAATTTTGAACTTTTAACGCTCGGAATTCAAACACACTTGTGATCGAGGATTTCTCCCTTTGCGTAATTGTTTCTTATGTAAATACCAGTCGATTGAGCATAATATCGGTACGAAATCAGAGTAACATCCTGCGATCTTTTCTAGTAAGATTACTAAAGATATACCTGCATCTTCTCAACACTAACGGCAATCAGATCGTGAAAGCCTCGAATTATTCTTGCTAATCTGGAGTGCATGACGTATAGTAAAATTACCGAATGTTATAAAGGCCCTTTAATCGTAAATTTATTGTAAGAAAGCAAGTTTGTAACTGAAAATGAGAATGTAAAAAAACAAAATCAATTTCCAACATTTCGGTTCTTAAAATAAATAAATAAATAAATAAATAAAATTAATAAAGCCGTTTTTTTTATCTCTGGGTCCTGAACTTGATATATTATCCCAGTATTTGTCTGGCGTGTTTTGAGAGAAACTACAGGAATCATTAGTTAGGATGATTGGCTCAGGAATTTGAATCCTGAGTGTAACAGGGGATTTTATTCCTATTCTGTATTACATAGAATTACCCACCTCCTTGTTACTCTACAAAAAGGCCTTCTTCCTTCTACAGTGTAAACGAGTATCAGTAATCCAGAGCGTGTCCCAAGCTAATATAGCTTCACGGATTACCTTTTTTCGACATTTTTTATTTTTAATTTAGTTCAATGTCCACTATTATGCTCCAAGGCTAAGGGAGACGGTGATAATGAGATAGATATTAATAATGACGGAAGTGGAAGGAAAAGGATAACCTCGAGAAAACCCGTACACACGATGTTTGTTCATCACAAACCCAGCTTGGAAGCTCCGCCAGTGTTGAAGCACATCGACCCTACAAGGAAATTCCATAGTTTCATGTGTACAATAAATCATGAATGCTTAAATTGTATTTTAAGTAGGAATATGGCTTTAAATAGGGCTTGCGTACAAAATTTGCGTACAATGGGCAGTTGTCTGTTTCAGAGGTCCTTGTGTTTAGAAAAATATTATAAGTAACACTCCAGATTAATTTTATGATTTTTTTCAGAAGAGTAAGAAAAATAAGCAATTATTTTTTTTTAATCGTAAAATGTGCCATATTTCGACAGTGATAAGTTCTGATGGTAAGTATCTATAACAGTGCTTAAATATCAAGTTTGTGAATGCATATTAAAAGCAGGGTGGTTTTGGAGTTGGTCAAAGATTGGGTAACACTGAATGCTTTACTTAATGAGACATTATACAATCTCTACCAGTCCTTTCACCGAACTTAGTATTATTTGTAATTGACTGTATATGACTTCTAGGAAGCGAACATAACGCAAGCTGAAAACCATATGTGATCTACAAGGAACAGTCAAGGATTACCGGTCTTGAGACATCGTCAGTTGAAAGTCAATAGTGAAAGTCAGTGATGTCGATTATGTGATTTATATCCTTAGTAGCTTTGCGGTTACTGAAGGTAAATTCGTATTTAGTCCCAATTTATAAACCCGTAGGTAGAAACGAATTCTCCGTACTCTCATCAATCGGCCGAAGGAAATGTACCACTGGTAGTCAGCTATCTTTTCTGGATTCCCCCCCCCCTTAAATCTAGTACTGTATGGGGTTAGTTATTCATGAAGAAAAAAAGTTCATATATGTATATATATATATACAAGGGCGGATCTAAGGGGGGGCTACGGGGGTATAGCCCCCCCCCTTGACGCTCAGGTTTACACTGGATAAAATGAGCTTCAATTCAGCTTTACACTGGATAAAACGGCAAATTATGGTTTAGCCCCTCCCTTGATCATATCCTGGATCCGCCACTGTATATATATATATATATATATATATATATATATATATATATATGCATGCCGTTGTATCGGAAGTCAGATGCTAGCTTCGGTATGAGAGAGAAGAGTAGTTGAAAGTAGGAGGTTTCTAGTCTAAAACAGTGAAATTTTCCCAATCACATCAGCCGTTTGGAATTCTCACTGTTAAATAATAAATCAGTGTTACCAGTTCAGCAGGCTGTTCGGATGGAACGTAAGGACACATATGAGAAACGTGCATAGTATTGTGTAGAGAGGAATCTAGTGGTCTTTGGTTCAATTCCAGCTCGCGCCAAGTGAACCTTGTGGTGGACATACACCGTGCGCGTGGGTTTTCTCGGGGTTCTTTCGCTTCCTTCTACTTTATTCATTCCACCATTCCATATATTTCTCATTATCACCGTCTCCTTTAGCCTAGCCGGCATAAGCGTGGGACGTAAAACTGAAATATTTCATTTTTCTTTGAAGGTAGTCAGTCAGCACCAACCATATCTTGGGAATTTCCAAAAAAGTTGATGCCATCGTTTCGCCATCGGAAGGGGGCGATCTCTGCCTTCTTTGAGATGGGGATGAAGAGTGTTTCCACTGGCTGATAGTGCTGAACCCAGCATTTGTCCATAGTGATGAATCCCAACAGACAATTGTCATAATCACGTTTAAAAAGTTTCAAAATGTTCGATGACATGGTGTACTGGATGCACACTTGTTCAAGAGTCAGAAGTCGTGCGACTCGTCCAGCTGAAACAAAGTTTATTTCTCAGAATTTGATATGCGTGCTTCTGCGATATGCTCAGCCAGACTGCTATCTGACGAGTCTTGCCAGTCTTGCATGGTCATATCAAGTAC
The DNA here is from genome assembly GCF_964235325.1 of Thermobia domestica. Taxonomy (NCBI): domain Eukaryota; kingdom Metazoa; phylum Arthropoda; class Insecta; order Zygentoma; family Lepismatidae; genus Thermobia; species Thermobia domestica. The sequence goes on along the minus strand of NC_137466.1, from coordinate 167,840,444 downwards.
GAGTTCTTGTTGTTGGTAACACTTAATGTCTTAATGTCTTCTTGATCTCGGTTCATCAGCAACACTCTTCCTACCATGCTTGGATTTTTGCACCCATCTTTTGATGATGTTATATGAAGGGATAGATTCACCTAAAGTACTGACCATATCCTAACCCTTTTAAGGACTTGGGTTTTTGGGGTATTTTTTAGACTTTCAGTCAAGCAGCTACTGCATCGCCACTATTTATCCTAGGATCATGGTTCATACCTCATTCTCTTTAGAATCAATAAAGCAGGCTTTCAAATGGTACCACTTAAATGTCCATACCATATACCAGGAGAGGGGGGAAAATGATGAGAAAGGGGAAATTTTTTGTCACACTTTGGGTCCCTCTGGAACGGCCCTGTGTGAACGTAGAGATCTGAAGAAAATCTGATAAATACTACTCGGTAGACTGAATGTGTGTACCAAATTTCAAGCTTCTATCGTAAATAGTAAGGGCGGGAAAAAATTATCAATAATCCTCACAATGCCCCAGATTACCGCAAAAGACCCTCATCTCAGGTTAAAAAAAAAAAAAAAAAAAAAAAAAATCCTGGGACATCCGTATTCATCCTAGAATAATGGTTCGCCCAATCATTCTCTTCAGAATAGAACTGACTTTAAACGGTACCATTCACATGTCCCAATCGTGTATCTGAGGCGTGAAAATCGCAAAGAAAGGGATTGTTGGTTAAAATATCCCCTTTTTAAAACTGTTTGCCCCTCTGGACCCCCGGTTTTAACGCAGAAATATATATACTTTTTTTTTTTTTTTTTTTTAAAGATCTGATAAATACTAGTCAGTGAACTGAATGTTTGTGCGAAATGTCAATCTTCTAGCAAAATTAAGCCCGCCAAAAAATAATGAAAATAGGCCTAACAAACGAAAATATTTTTTAAAGTTATGACGTCATCACCTCATGTCTCGACGCAGGAAAGCGTGAAGCCATACGTAACGCGTACTACAATGTCCCTAGACCTGAAAAAAAAAAAAGGACGAAAAAGCTCAAATAGGAGAAATAACGCAAAGTACCATAAAACACCCGTATGGTACAAATTGTACCAAAGTCCTTAAAAGGGCTAATGGATATCGGATGCTGATATTCCTTTCAACTGCAGATACTTGACAGTCCTGTACTCCATTTTTATTTAATTCTTCCAATTCTGACATTGACTTAATTCAAGGGCCTGTCGAAGAAACAAAGAAATTCCTAGAAGCATGAAATGGATAAATGTTATTAACAAAGATTATACTATTATACGAAATACATAATTTATCTATTCTAGCTTATTTGTTTGTGTGTTAGGGTTAAAACTCTTCCGTAATTTCCCGTATTTATACTATATATATTCAGTTTAATCCGGATGGGGTGGTACAGTTAATGAGGTTGATATCAAGCTTAGAGACGTCACTCAATGTATACAAGTTTGCTGTTTGTTCAAGATCTGTTAGAAAGTTATCTGTTGGATAATATATAGGAATTCACTTCGGATCGTTACAATAACAATTGCTTTCCATATACAGTGTTCCATGTGAACCGTATGTTCCTCGCGGTTTATCACAATCAACAAAACTTTGTTGAATGTGTGTGCGTGTGTCGGCTTCAGAGGTATTATTGCCGTAAGCAAACATTGAACATTTGTAATCAATCTTCTCACTTTTTGACCTTTATTATCTAGAGGCAACAAAACTAGCGAAAGTACCTTTAGACCGAAGAAAATTACAAAAATGAATTGGGTACAACGCTGCAAGAAGTATGTTGTTTTATTACGTGGAAGGAGGATAACCATTATTATTTGTCTTGCATCCAATAGTGACTGTTTGGTTTAAACGTATTCATTAGAAACGCTCCCAAGTTGTTTAAGTTATTTAAATTGATCTGGGAATTTTTGTAATTCACAAATATGTTCTCACAAAATGTAGTTTGTGTAAAATAGTACTTTGAAGACCTATTTTTGAAGACTTATTTTTCGACATGTGGACAGTATTGAACGACGGACAGTTTGTTTTGCTTTGCAGCTAGAAAATCGATCATTTGATTTCTTAGCCGTTTGATGTGATTTTATTTCTTCAAGAGTTTATCTTAGTCCTTACGGGAGCTGAAAGTGGAATCATACCTTAGAGCTGTGGTTCTCAACCTAATTCCTATCACGACCCCCATTTTATCACATTCTCTTGCCAGCGACCCCCTTTACAATTTCTGGTTTGTATACTATTGAGGAGAGTCACGATATCCATTCACTTCTATAATAGGGAATCCATTTCTTGTGTATAGTGGATACAGTAACTTCCCTAAAAGCGAATTTTAAAACCAAATTTGGCCAGTTCATTCATATTACAAATATCGAATCCGATCCGTCATACTGTTTCAAAATGGAGGCCGTTTGAAAATTTTGAAACTTCATAACTCCCTTAATTTTGGGTCATATGATAAAAAAAAAAAAAAATAAGTGGTTTCTGATTTCTTGGACAGTTGTTAAAAAGTTATTGAATATTTTAAATGACTTGATGTTCGTTATGAAAACTGAACCTGACATTGCCTCACTAGTGAAATGACACCATGCTAAGGAATCTCATTAGCCTTCAATTTTAATTGTATTTCAATATGCAAGTTTTGTTGCATTTGTATTTTTCTGGTATTTCAGTATGCAGGTCTCATTAGTTTCATATCATACATCTTTCAATTAAATTGATTTTTAAACAGTTCCGCACCTTTTGAAAATGTTTCATAGACCTGTGTATAAAAAAAATGCGTATGTAGGGGAGGCCGGGATAATAATAGACAAAAAAAATTCTTGCTCTTGCATTGATTTCTTGAGGAACTAGAAAAAAATGTGTGATTGTACTAAAAAAAATGAAACCTGTTGAGTATTAACACATTTTTCCAGTTGCTTTTTCACAAAAAAAAATCACGAAAATTTTTGTTATGAAGTCAGTCTCTCTTATTACCCCTAAGGGGTAATAAGAGACAGGGCTCTCAGTACTCGTACACATAGAAAATAAAATGAGTAGTGGTTTAAGGAAAAATCTTCCGACAATTCTGAACTATTTACTTTTTTTAGATCGGAAATATGTACATATGTTCCCGAAATATCAAGATTTAAAAAAGGAAATTCAGTAGTTCGTTCGGAAAATTTATTTGCCTGAGTATTAAATATCAAATCCATTGAAATATAGTATAGTTGCATTTTACGGAATCTAGATACATCATGCATAAAACTTACACTTCCCAATAAAAAAGAATGCTGACAAGAAATTTTCTGGAGAATGTCGAAAATGAACTTAGAAAGTGCTTAAATTCTCAACGAAGAAAAAACAACGCATTTGAAAAATAGTTTGTCAACTTAAATGGATTGAAAAAGCTATTAAATTGTAATCATACACGAAGAGAACATTGAAAAATGTTGTAAACGTATTGTTTCCAAATTTTATGTTAAATGTAGCCCATGTAAAACTACATTTTCGAAAAAGTATGTAAGATGAATATTAAACCTTTTACGATGTACAGTCGAACGATCATATGGAAAATGTACAAAAGAGTTTAGAAATGTCATGCTGGCCTATGTAAAATCCAGGTTAACATTTAAAAACCTCATAAATTTAATTTAAACTTTAGTGTTACATAATTTCAGCAGGTAGGCCTTGTTAATTATCTTAGGTTGGACCACTTTCCAAACATAGGAAAAATGTATAGGCTAAAAAGAACTGTTGGCACATAGGCATGATTTAACAAATATTAAGAATAGTCCTACAAACGCCCAGTCCTACCAAAAGAAGAGGAATCATATTTAATCTTTCTGTTTTGGTTTCAAAAGTTCTTTTTCACTTTGCTATAACACACAACGAATTTTTTGGAGCTATCCTCTGGAAATCTGGAATGGGCCATTTGCATCCAGTTTGATAGGGCCATAAAAACAAATTTGGATGTCACTGTTTGAATGTCATCATAGGCAGGCCAATTGAAACCACATAGTTCTTTTTTCAAAAATTTAACCTTGCACGGTCCTTCATCTGGGAAAGCAGTAACCCTCCCAATATCCAGTCAAGATCGTAGTACACGGCGTAATACATTTCTAAGCAAGATTCTGCTCTGGTCGGATCAATTTCTCCTGGCAAATTTTCACCAGTTGATGATGGGATTAGTTGATCCAAAGCATAGTCTCCACTGCATATTCTCCACTCCACTCCACTCCACTCCATAGATGCACATACTCTGACTGAATTGCCAGAGTAAGAATTTTCCTATTTACTTTCTATATACAAATAATAGCAGGTTATACTCGTCACATGCGCTAAATAAACATGAAGTTGAACTGGGGTAATAAGAGACATGCCCACAATTGACCAGAAATGCAATGTTTCAGCATTTTTCAAAACTTCACATCAATCTTCATAATCTTAGTCACAAAGTTACATAGTAGTCATTTCCACATTTGTAACTCACTTTTCACAATAAAATTTTATTTTAAAACAGTCATGAACTTCTGTAGTAAGTTCTCATAGCGTGACAACAATATAAAAACTCATATTAGTTCATAAGTGCAAGTGGGGTAGGAAAGTAAAGGTATTGACGTTGCCATTACTTATGTTTCTATAATTTTGAATTGATATTTAGAGTATTTTTTGGCCATGTCTCTTATAACCCCTGTCTCTTATTACTCCGGCCTCCCGTATAAAAACATAAATATGCCTATTAGAACAAAATTCAAAATAATATTTAAAAATGTGTTCCGGTATTAGATTTTAATTACGCGACCCCCAGGTTGAGAAACTCTGCCTTAGAGTATAAGTCAGGCATGTGCAAGTTGGAACTGGGGGTGGACCAATCACAGAGTAGGCTACTTACTGGCGTCGAGGGTCGTACGAGACAGTGAATAAGGTTTTCAAGAATTGAATAGCCATGTTCAATGTAGAAAATAGTTTATCGTATACTAGCATCATGGGAATACAAAGTTGTTATAACAATAATAAAAATATTTACTCACTAAAGAAAATCAGAACAATATATATATACCTTTTAGTGGCAAACCCTTCATGTTCTGAACACTTCTCTCAAGTTTCGGCGGCTTTAGCATGGGAGACCCAGGTTCGATTCCTTGCGGGAGCTCATGTGATTCGGATTCTACGTTAATCAGTAGGTCCACGTCTGATATAGCCTCGCTGCTGAACGGAACGTTAAACCCAAAATCAACTCAGCTCCACTCAATTTTCGGCGGTAATACTGGATGGTCCATTGCGGAGGATGTTAATCAAGATGGACGTCAGTTACGCAGGAAAAAAATCAGTTCAGTTTAAGAGATTACATAAGAAATAAATTTCCAATAAGGGTGAGATGGTACGGATGCAACGGTTCAGAGGTTGTTGCACATGGCTGATATAAATTGTAGTCTGTTACTTTAAATTTAGTCCCCAGTTTTGGTTACCGATGTTCCCAGTTTGAAATGACGAAATGAACCCTCTTAAATAAGTTGTATTATTTATCAGATTGACTGAAAGCTATTGACCCTTTGGAGACCAAAATTGAGAATACTTTCATTGTAATTTGATAATAGCATTATGCAACCACATTTGCACCACTTTGTTCGTTGACATCGTGCCATTTTGTTTTTTTGACCACACCGTAGTTACGTCACTTATAGAACTTCTGGGGTTTCTGGTCAAGAAATGGTGACGTGTTTTTCACAGGTCTCCCTTGAAACGAACTTAATACCGTTGAGGAAGTTTTGCAGAAACCGAAACAAATGATAGTACGTCGGTGTCATGTCTGAGGTACACCGTAGATGCAGTAAAACCTCCCAGTCAAATTCTCTCAATTCCTGACGGCTCGTTAAAGAAGTATGTAGTCTGGCGTTGTCAGTATGGAATATGACACCCTGTATGCTGGCTAGCTCCGGTGTCGGGAGCTTTATTCTTAATGAAACCACAGTTCTTACTCAAGTTATTGAGTGTTTGTACAGTTTTTAATTTAACGCCTTTTTATGTATGCAGTTGATTTCTGTCAGTAGCTTACATATATCTTGCCCACTCTCCACGTTCTTTAAGTTGGGAACCATGCTGTAGAATGTCTTTCTGATATTTAGTGTTCGTTATTTTTATTTGAGCATGAACTTTCAGTTCTGATTTACTATGCCAGGGAATTTACTAGAAATAAAATTCAATTCCTATCCTACCACTGCTTCCCTGAAAGGTAAGATTGTGTTATTGTTCACGATTACACAATATCTGACGCCCCTCAATACTAGTCCCTTGCATAGATGTTGGTATAACGTATCCTAAAGGTAATACACTGTATTTATAATATAAACCGGCTTTCATTGAAGCATCTCATTCAGTGCTAGTTTGATGGCCGATGCTCATGGATTCTTTGACTTGGCACGTTGATGCTGGGAGAACATCCCGTATGTCAACCAGTTACCTGTGAAACAGCATGTGCAGTTGTTAAATTTAGGTTCTTTGTGCGTACCTGAGACAAATAGCGGTCTTGTTATTGTTGCTGTGACAGGCCTACATTATCTATGGATAGCTGCTCCTCTTTGAATGTCCGTTGTTTCCATAGGAAAATAACGCTTTCTCGGAATACTCTTTGTTTTCGCTGCTCGAAGTGACCGTTTGGTGGTCAGTTTCAAGATATCCCGCTGCGTCGTATTTTACAGAAAAAGGTATGTGCATCATTTCACTAACTAAATAGGCAAATTTCCTTATGCACTGTAGGGTACCGATGTATCCTTTCCATTTGGAAGCCGAACTAAATCATCTACCTGCAGTGCAGCATGCAGTTTTCACAGTCCTTTTTTTCTTTCCTTTTCTGTTCACTTCCACAAATGCTATTGACAACGAAGATTTGTTCCCCGTCATAAACAGAATTTACATTCACGCCTTTTTGTCTTTCATTAACAGTGTCCTGCAGTCTATGTTGTATAGTTGCATACCGTTAATCCAGTGTAGACCTACAGTTTAAGGTGAAATCCGAACCATCATAACGAGTTCAGTGCTCTCGTGCCGGAAAATGGAACCCGGGACCACGTGCACCAAAGAAAATATGCGAGGAAAAAGCGCAGGAAATACTCAGACACCTTTTTCATTTCCACTGTCCACAAGAAAATAAAATCATTATTTGTAAGCGATAATTCGGCAACTGTTTTTTTGTTGTTTAGTAAATTATGTCAATGACCGATTCTTTTTTTATTCGTGAAAAGAATCCCAGTGCGATTGAATATGGCATCAGACCGACAGCAGACAGCGAGTTTATATACACAATTAGTATGTTTTAATCATTAAAAACTAAATAGAATTCAAAAGTATGTAGGATTAATCTTTACTATGGTTTTGGGTTCAATTCTCTGTAAATACATGATGTTAATGACTTGTCCCTAATCCTAATTCTCCCAACTTCGCCTTGTTATAAATTGGCAGTTTTCCATTTACGTTCTGAAATACGGAGGAAACACCCTAGCACGACGACTTAAGGGTCTTCAGTACAGCGAAATTAAACAACCGCTAATTTTAGAGTTTTTCTGTAATATCTTCAAAACAAATAAAATATTCGAAAAACAGAAACGTAGTGAACTAGACAATACAATTTTGCATATGATACCGTTATCACAACTTACCTATCTGCTTTCGGTTTGCAACTGTAGATAGATTTAGCATTTTTTTGCGGGTTCTGTAAATGGCGTCATACCAAAAGCAAATAGGTGAATTGTGGTAAAGATATAACATGCAAAATCGTAATGTCTAGTTGACTACGTTTCTGTTTTTCGAATTTTTTATTTGTTTTGGAGATATTACAGAAAAACTCTAAAATTAGCGGTAGTTTAATTTCACTGTAGTGAAGACCCTTAAGTTTCCTATTGAAATGCAATGAAATATATACCCTTTACACTGAAAGAGACTGATTATTAAAATGAAAGTGAATATGAAAGATTTTGTGGAATGAGAATGTGAGAAGAAATAGGAAATCCTCTAGAAATCTTAGACACAATGTTGTCACCACAAACTCATGTGGTCGGGGATCGACCCAGGTACTGCACACACCACAAGCTACTTGCCAATATGATTTCAAGTTGGTAGTCATTCCTCAAAAACAATATCGAACAGTTTCATTGAATAGTTTCAGGGAAGTAGTACCTTCAGTAGCTTCTGTTGAGGCACATTGCATTAAGTGAAGTAGAACATGGAAATGCATGGCTATCTTCATTATGAAGAGAATGAGGTACGAAGAATGGTCCGAGGAAAAATAGTCGTGATGCTCTACCGATTTACCGATTTTCCCGGGATAATACATTTTCAGTAGATTTTTATTCAATCATCTTCAGCATAAAGACTCTTCATTGTAGGAACATGAATCGTACCCCGTTTTCTTCGGAATGAATCAGCCTTTTAAACGGTACCACCCGCAGGTCGGTACCATGTACCTCAGAAGGGAAAATTCCCTAAAAAGGTTTTTAAAAAATCCCTTTTTCCAGATTTTGGCCCCCTCTGGGCACCCCCTGTGTTAATGCTCAGATCCCAAAATCACCTGAAACATACGTAATATATGTAATACCTGTGCAAATTTAATCTTATATCTTGAAAACTGAGAGCGGGAAAAATATTTCCCTCTTTGTAAGGAATGTCCTATGTCCTTTTTATCATGACAGAGAACAATATATTATATAAAAATTTCCTGAGACATCCCTAATTATTATAGGACCATGAATCGTACCTCGTTCTGTTCGGAATGAATCAGCCTTTCAAACGGCACCACCAACATGTTGGTACCATGTACTTGCTGAGATAAAATTCCCTAAAAAGTGGAAATTTTTGCGAAAAAAACTCATATATATTTTTTTTAATATAGACCTTTCTGGGCGCCCCCTGTTAACGCTCGTATCTTAAAATCACCTAAAACATACTACATAATGTATGTAATATCTGTGCAAAATATCAATGATTAATAGGGATGTGTCAGAAATTTTTTGTGTTTCTGTCATGATATAGGGGAACGTGGGATATTCTTTAAACGTAGGGAAATATTTTTCCCGCCCTCAGCTTTCAAGATATCTGATCTGTGATATTTTGCACAGATATTATATACACTATGTTGTATGTTTCAGATGATTTTGAGATACGAACGCTAACATAGGGGGCGCCCAGAGGGGCCAAACATTGAAAAAAGGGTTTTTCTATAAATTCCCTTTTTAAGGAATTTTGTCTCGAGGTGCACTCGTTCAAAATTATTGGTGCATGTCTATAAATATGTTGTTGTACTAGTATAATTTGGTAGCGAATTCATCCGGTATTTCTTATAATGTTAGTATACGTATAATCGGCAAAGACGTGTATGTGGCAAATTACATGTCAAAAGAGCAGTAAATAAGAACAATAAAACGAAAATAAAACTTTCTTGTCCATTTAGCAACATTTTGTTTTACTCATTCTAATTTTCATATTTATAATTCTTTTCCTATGAAATTTACCACAAATATACATACATTTTCCAATTATGTACATACAATATCAGTATTAAAAGTACCCTTCAAAATCATTATCAAATTATATTCTTTCAAGAAGACAGTTACAGATATGCGACAGTCATTTTGGACATGAGTGTACATAATACCCACATGGGAGTGGTACTGTTTGAAACGCTGATTCATTCCGAAGAGAACGAGATACGATTCATGATTTTAGGATAAATAGTAATAATACTGTAGATACTTTACTGAATAATCACTGATTACTGTAGATACTTTAATGATTAGTACCTCGTTTCATATAAGGTTAGGTTTCAAACGGTATCAGCCACATGTCCCTATCATGTACCTGAGGGGAGAAATTCCCGAAAAAGGAAAAAATTCTGAAAAATCCTCTTTTTTCCAATTTGGACGGGATTTTCCCACTTCAGGTACATAATAGGGAACTTGAGTGGCACAACTGCAGGCATTGTTTCATTAGAACACAACGAGGTACAAACCATGATCCTAGGATAAATAGAGATGTCGATTTTTTTTTTTAAAAAAAGAGCTCAAAAATATACTTTTTTCTTCCATGTTTGTGATGTCACTGTTCCCCAGGCATCGCACGTGTGACTGCAAAATGCCCATGAAACGTTCTTTGATGCTTCCACGCTTGAATGCGTGAAAAAAACCCGGTGTGAAAAGCTTTATCCCTTTAGGGATCTCATGGTACAATTTGTACCATACGGAGTGTTTCATGGTACATTGCGTTGTAACTCTCCTATTTGAGCTTTTTCGTCCGTTTTTTTTTTTTCCAAGTCCAGAGGCATTGCAGAAGACATTACGGATGGTTTCACACCTTCCTGTGTCGAGACATAGGTGATGACGTCAGAAGTCTAAAATTTATATTTCCGTGTAATACTTTTTTTTTTTTGGGGGGGTTATGTAATGTATTTTTGGCGGGCTTATTTTTGCACGTAGAAGATTGAAATTTTGCACAAACATGCAGTCCACCGAGTAGTATTTACCAGATTTTTTCTTCAGATTTCTGTGTTAATACAGGGGGGGATCCAGAGGGTCAAAAAGTTGAAAAAAGGGATATTTTTACCCAGAAATCTCGTTTTCCCTCATTTTCCCGCCTTAGATACATGGAGACAAGTGAATGGTACCGCCTGAAAGGCAGTTCTATTCTGAAGAGAATGATGGGCAAAACATGACCCTAGGGTAATTAGGGATGTCTCAGGAAATTTTTTACTTGAGATCATGGTGTTTTACGGTAATTTGGGGCATGGTGGGAATTCCTGATAAAATTTCTCCCGCCCTTGGTATTTAAGATAGAAACTTGAAATTTGGCACACACATTCAGTATACCAAGTACTATTTATCATATTTTTTTTTTTAGATGGCTACGTTCGCACAGGGTCGCTCCAGGGGGGCCCAAAGTGCGAGAAAAAAATTTCTCTTCAAAATTTTCCCTTTGACATCATTTTTCCCGCTCCTGGTATATGGTATGAGCATACAAGTGATATCATTTGAAAGCCAGCTCCATTCTGAAGAGAATGAGGTATGAACCATGATCCTAGGATAAATAGTGATGATGCAGTAGCTGCTTGACTGAAAGTCTAAAAAATAGCCCAAAAACCCCGGATCTCTTAAGGGTTATTCGAGATTATAAAATTCCGAAAGTCAACGCCATGATCGATATATAAGCCATAAAGTGTAAAAGGGTTAAGAATGGCTTACCTGTGGATTGTGTATCGTATACTATTTAAGCAGATAATAATATTCAGTTATTCGGTTCGAGAGAAGAATTAAAAGCCACTGTTACCAGCACGTGAGATTTAACAAGATACGATAGTTATTCCAAAAGTTCTAAGCCTACCTATGAACGGGGTGGCATAGTTTATGGATGGTGTTACTTTTCATCATAGCCCCTTAACAAGCCAATACATTTTGCCCATCGATGTTGAAGTACGTTAATGCCACTGGTAAAAATGATATGTCGAAGGCGTGTAAAATTTCATCTATGGCATGCATGACATCATCATCATCAGTGAATACCTTCCAACTTCTTTTTGAGCTTTGAAAAGAGATGAAAGGCAGAAGGTGACAAATCAGGCGAATAAAATGGGTGGGGACCAATCTGTTGCTGCGGTTGTGAATTGCTGCCATTACGACGATTGACTTGTGGCTAGGGCATTGTCGTGATGGAGAAGCGTACCTGCTGTCAGTTCCTCACGACGCTTCTGCCGAGTACTCCCCAGTCGCTGTTCGCCCCTTTGGAAGATAATTCATCACTATCCCTTCCGAATCCCAGAAGACTGTAGCCGTCACTTTTCCAGCTGAGGATACTGACGTGGCCTCCTTCGGAGGAGGGGTGAGGGGTGTTTGCACTCCTTGGAACTTTGTTTGGACTCTGGTTGGTAATGGTGGACCCAGGTCTTATCTGCTGTTATAAATCAAGTGCAAAAAGCATTTGAATTTTTTCTGGAAGAGATGAAGAGTGTACTTTGAAATGTTGCGTCTGGTGATCTTTGATCAGGTGCCGAAAAAAATTGACATCCACCTCGCGAAAACCTTTCCAGATCTGGGTGATAATTCGGTCAAGCTTGCAGATAAGTCAACTGTCTCAGTGATCTGCCTGTTGGTCATTCGCTGATCATTCATGATGATTTCATGCACTTTGTTAATGTTCTCCTAAGTTAGTGCTTCCGCGGGCCTTCCTGAGTGTTATGTTCAATGGAGATTTTCTCCTATTAAATTCGGCTGCCCATTTCTTCACGATGGCATATGAAGGGGCACTTATCATCTACAATAGCAACTATGTCGGCGTGGATCTCCTGCAGCTTTAAATCTTTCTTGTAGAGATACTTAGTAACAGCTTTCGCCTTCAGTTTCTCCAATTGGTCACACTTTGCTCACTCTTCCGTCTTTATGGTCTTGTAACAATATAATAAAAATCGACATTTAAACCAAATTTGATATCACATCATATTAAGGTTCAATAAATACTTCCTAAAAGTATTACATGTCTAGTTCTAATATTTCTTGGCTTGGCTTAGAATTCATGGAAAAACTTCTGTACTTCGTTGAAACCAAAATAATTTTTCCTTTTCTTTCTTCTTGTTTGTACTATGCCTTATGTTTAGTAGTAGTGTTAAATAAGCTTTTTAATCGGAAAAATAACCACCAAACGTACTTTAGACACTAAAACTGTATAGCTGCCGAGAAGTATTTTTACCCGTTATATTTGAGACGTAGAGGAAAAAAAATCCAGGCGCGTTGTGTTGTGAAAACTGGAATGATGCCTTAGCATCACTTCCAGAATATGTGTAGCAACTTCTTTTGTAGATAGCAGATTATTAGCTTTCTGTTCGATGTCTATAGGAATTTGGAGGTTTTAGCTAGAAATGTCATACCTGCGTAGTGAAAGCAGATGATGGATTATATTCGGGGCATTGGCTCAGTAATAGAGCTTTTTCATCATTCTCATCTGGCTCTCCCCTTACGAAAAATTTGACCATTTTGTAAAAAAATTTTGGAGCCAAAAATTGGCATGAAGGACATTCAATTCCTGCTATATTTAACCATTTCCGAAAACCTTTCTAGCCATATTTCTTTTGCAGAAAATACCATCCTGTGCTTTCAAGTACTTTTGATTTTACAGGCTTTCGAAATTGACAAATTTTGTAGCTACTTTTGATGCATTCGAGATGTTGAAAATTCCTTTTACCAATATATTATCCTTCCTTTATACACAGTATGTCGAAAAAATAACGGAACTTTTTAAATTAAAACGAATTAGGTATTTTACCAACTGTGATTCGTTTTATTCAAGATACATCCCTTCCGCATCAACACACTGCTGGGCACGTTCAAGCAATGCTAGCATAGAGTTTTTAATGCCCTTTTTCGGAATCGCCTCAATGACCCTCGTCACGGCAGACTGGGCGTGTGTAACATTATCATAAAATGTTCCTTTAATGGCCTTTGCGGGTCGTACTTGAAACATCAAGTTTCATCACCAGTTACAATCAATTCCAGCAATGTGCTGTTCCGTCAGGCTGTTTTTTATCAGGTCCTTGCAGTGTTTAACTCGAGCAAGATTTGGACATCAGTTAAGGTGTGCGGAACAAATCGAGCTCAGACTTTTCGTTTCTTTAAATCCTTTGCCAAAATTTTGTGAATCATGTCTTTTGTCGTATTTAATTCCTCCGGCATCCATCTCACAGTCGAATTCGCGTCGTGGGCGATCATTTGTCGCACTTTTTCTACCAACTCATCGCGATTTTTGTTTTTCGGTCTGTCTGGCTTTGGGTCGTCTTCCAAGCACTCACGACCGTTCCGGAATCGCGTATACCACTCGAACACACGTGTACGAGATAAGCATTCCTTACACTTGTTTCATGATTTCCAATGTTTGAGTAAATTTTTTTTTTTTTTTTTTTTTTTTTTTTTACCTAGCTTGGCTCTTTGCACCATCGTGCTTTTGTGACGGGGTGACACCAGATATTCTCACTTTTCTCGCTATAACTTGACACTCCGTTAATCGGTTCTCATGATTGTGGTCTCGTTTTGGTGAGCAGATATCCGCATTCCAATGATACGTTGCCTCAACAGATGGACCTAGTCGTTATCCGTGGTGTTCCGTTACTTCTCCGACATACTGTGTATATGTTGTATGGAAGACCATTATCTCTGCTTTAAGATAGTATGAACAACAGTACTTATCTTTCGTAGTAACTGTGCAGCAGCGTGTTTTCTGCATCACTGCAAACTCTTTTCATGCGCGGCAGTGAAGAAAAATGAGTAAGGTGGCGTAAGATGAAAAAAAAAAAAAAAAAATCTTAACGCGTGATTGGGAAGGTAACCTTTTGTGAAAATCTCAAAATAATTTCTGATGGTCAAGCAATTATTATATTTTATTTTATATTTTACTATTTATATTTAATGTGATGATTTCACATGGAATGCGGCAACTGTAACTTCCCAATCCATGTGACAGTTCGTCTATAAACAAGCTATTTTATACCAGTTTATAGCTTATTTCCTACCTTGCAGTATTGAAATAATTAATTTCTGTTTACTTGTTTATCTGATAATGGTCATTGTTACTTATGAATCATCTTCTACAAGAATAAATTATTGGCTTTCTAAGTACACACGTAGTTCTAATTTTCTTATATACAATAATTGTTTGTTACATATAATAATATTCACTGAAGTACATCATTTTCTTGAAGTACATAATATTCATTGAAGTACTATTCAGTAACATCGTTTTTTACTTCCAAACATAACGTGTGTATGGAATTTATCGCTACTACATTCCAGTACCGTATGAGTGAAGTGTTGAAAATAATTAGATTGCTTCCGCCCTGATTATCTGACTTGAACTATGCATATATCGGTTTTCGCATTAATTCATGGACAGGCTGGAAGCACACCTGTGTGGGAATAGAAGGAGCTGTTAAGTAATACGTATTATACAGGGTGCCCCAAAAGTAGGTATACACACCTGCATTGATCAAGTATAACATTTTAGCTTATAGGTTTGAGAAAAAATAATAAAAAGAACTTAAGTCTACCTGATGGATAACAATAAGAAATTATATAAAATGCAATGAGTTGATCAGTACGGACTGTATACCTACTTTTGGGCCACCCTTTATTTGGCATAACAAACTAAATTTATAGTAAAGTGAACATTCAAACTCACTTCTTACCCAAGTGAAAGAGGAAGAAATGAGGCATTATTAAAGAATAAGTGCGCGTTGCAAAATTTGAGATTTATTGCAGTTTATAATTCGAGACAAAATTTGCAACGGTAAAATAAACTGATGAAAACAGTGAAAAGAATCACGCAAAACAGAATATGGTTAGCCACCGTTAGTTATCCGTTAATATATTAACGGATTGACTGCACTAAGAAACTAAGCAAAAGTAATCGCTTATGTATATGGAAAAATGAAATGAAATCTTTGAGTTTTACGTCCCACGGTTATGCCGGCTAGGCTAAAGGAGACGGTGATGATGGGAAATGAATAAAATGATGGAATGAAGAAAGTGGGAGGAAACGGGAGAACCTCGAGGAAATCCACGCACACGGTGTTTGTCCACCACAAGGTTAACTTGGCAAGAGCAGGGTTTGAATCCGCGACCCCATACACCAGAGGTAAACAAACGCTCTACGACTGAGCCACCGCGGCCCCCCACTTACGTATATGGGATATGGGCTATAGATAGCAGCCGTTAGTCTTCTTTACCTGTTAATGTTAACGGATTTACTCCACTGAGATAATCGCTTTAGGTATCTATTGAACAAAAGATGGCTTGCTTACGATGTGCTACCCAAAATATCCGAGATGTCATTGTAAAAATCGAAAAGCTATATCCACTTCCCACTTTTGGAAATACTCTGGAAGTCCGCAGAGTGAAGGGTGTTTAAGACCCGTTACGATTCCTCTTGGATCTCTTCAGTGGAGTCAAAACGTCGCCCTTTCAACGCGAGTTTCATCTTAGGGAACAGGTAAAAGTTGCACGGGGCTAGGTCAGGGGAGTAGGGAGGGTGGGGACCGTTACCATGTTGTTGGACAGAAATTCACAACGAGCAAGGTGTGCGCGGGCACGTTGTCATGGTGCAGCAACCAGTCTTTCGTTTGCCACAGCTCTGGCCGTCTATGACTTAGGTCGCAAACATCTAAATACGGAGATGAGGTATATTTAAGGAAATGAATGGGATTGGTGGTTGCCTTAAATTGTCCCAAACTCTGTAATTAGGCGTTCTCTATCAAAGTAGCTTATATTTTCCCCCATGTATTGGGTTCCTGAATAAACAGTGTTGCCATCCCAGTATAAAGTTAGGTTTATTCAAATGGTATTACGTCAGATTATTACATATTTCAAATCAACATGTTAAACGAAAACTTAACATACCACATTTATTATTCAGTGTTTGCAAACTAAGGATGTTATCACAAACATACAAGATTTGGGAAGCCTCTATCACATATACAGCACAGCGAAGATGGACAAGACAATGAAAATCGGAAGTACCTTAGCGTAGGATCTACGGTAATGATATGACTTGTTTTGAGGGAATAGCGACGAGCTACAAGGGTTTGAAAATTTGGATTTTTTGAAATACTTTATTTCGAAAACATGCTTAGGTAACTATCATATCTAATTACTTGTGTGGTTTACAGTTGTCAAAAAAAAAAAAAAAGCCGTTTATAACACTTCGATATCTTAAACCGTTAAGGAGATATGATAAACATTGATAAAGTTCTGAACACTGCTGAATGGCGTATTTCTGGACAATATTTAAACTAATTGTCGTTTTCCTTCTCTTTTATAGCATTGCAGGAAACTTTTAGTAGGTAAAATTACAAGTCCTGCAATTACATGATTTAAGCAATGTTGCAAACCAGGAATGTTTATCATATCTCCGGAACGGTTTGAGATACCGAAGTGCTGTAAACGGCAAAATAATGTATACATCCATTGCAAACCACACAAGTAACTAGATATGATACTTGATAAAGCCTTTCGAAAAAATTCAAATTTTCAAGCCCTTGTAACTTTGTTGCTATGTATTCAAAATACGTCATGCAATTACCATAGTATCCAACGCTAAGGTACTTCTAATGTTCATTGTCTTTATCCATCTCCGTTGTGCTGTATGTGTGATAGAGGCTTCCAAAGTTTGGATGTTTGTGATACAACATGCTTAGTTTGCAACACTGAATAATAAATATGATATTTTAAGTTTGCGTTTGGCATTTTGATTTAAAATATGTAATAATCTGATGTAGTGCCATTTGAAAAATATAACTTTATACTGGAATGGCAATACTCTTCACTGAGTGGTGGTGTTTAATACGTAAAACGATGTCTCCCTCCTTATAGTTTTTTCATGCAAAGTTTCGCTTTTCTCCCTCTTCTAATTTCTCCGTTATCACGGATGATCCAGATAAATTGTTCACCCTATATATATAATATTGTTGCTACTATAGGATTGAAGAAAATACAGTGAGACCCCTGACTGCTGAATGTCTCCCCATATTGGACCTTGAGTATTATTTCTGAGATAAATAGACGTTTATTGTACTACTTGAGATGGTTAAAAAAATTAGGAATGACCCCCCCAAAAAAAAAGCATCAAAAGATTGCGATCTTGGCCAATAATTAGTTTTTGCGCCAGGGGTCACAAAATTTTTGAACGGCCCCTAAATCGAGCTTTTTTTTTTTTTTCTTTAATAATAATGGAATAAGCGCATCATACTGAGTTAAGTGAATTTGGGTTTGGCTACACTGTATGCAGCTCTCCAGATATAAGACTTAGAAGAAAATTTTTACCTGAAATATGTTGGATCTTTTGATCCAAAAAGTAATATGAGAGAAGCAACTTTCAGGAATTTTTGAGACTGTTTCAATGACAATTTATGGTTCAGTAATACAGGGTGCTATCTATGGTCAGAATGGAAAAAGGAAGTGCTGAAGATGGAGTATGGTTGTTAACACAGTTTAATTAGATTGCATTGTGAGAGGGTGACGAAGATTGAATAAATAAAATAAATTTTGGAATTACTCTGCTTTTTAAGATATATATATATTCCAGTGGCGGATCCATGGGGGGCGATTGGGGCAATCCCCCCCAGAAAAGGAAAGTTTTTTTTTAAAAAAATTTTATATATAAATAAAACCCATCCCAGAGTTTGGAGCTCTGAAAAGTAGCTCTAAGTAGCAGTATTACAACCCCCCCAGAAGTCCGTCCTGGATCCGCCCCTGATATATTCCGTAATAAAATGGTGGGTCTGGTAAACTTTCAATTGTAGATTATTTTCTGCTAGTGTGCCAATAGTGGTTAAGCAGAATACAGTAAAAGTAGCTTTGGCCATTTTTGTTTGAGGTGCCAAATTTGAACCACTTCTCGTTTCTATAGTATGTTGTACTGAGACTCAGAATCGTTTGCAAAAAACAGCTTCTTGCAAACTGTTACTGTATTCGTTCGGTGGTGATAAAGGGTTGAATCCGGAAATTTCTATCTTTAACCACTTCCGGAATCAACAGCGAGCTAACAGAGCGCTTAAAACCTATTCTGGGACGCGGAATCGATTGGAAAAAACCGCATCTCAGTATCTCTCACCACTTTTGGTATGTGGAAATAAGTATTTAAACCGAACATATTAAATAGGAACCATTTCTGATTTCGCTAGGATGTGGATAGCCATGATATTGTCTCGAAACCCTTAATCGTTTGGCAAAAGCAGTTTCTTGTTATCTTACTGTTTTCATTCTATGGCGATAAACGTTGAAATCGGAAATGGCTAATTTTAACCAATTCCTGTTTGAATAGAGAGTTAACAGAGGATTTGAAACGTATTTTTGGGATGATAACTCGATTGCAAAAAACTGCATTTCGGTATCTCTTACCGTGTTTGCTCTGATACATGTTGACAGACGGACGGATGTACACTCATGTCCTAAATTATTGTCGCATGTCTATAAATATGTTGTAGGAATATAATTTGATAACGAATTCGTCCGGTATTGCTTATAATGTTAGTATGTGTATAATCGGCAAAGACATATATGTGGCAAATTTCATGTCAAAAGAGCAGTATAACAATAAAATGAAAAGAAAACTTTCTTGTCCAATTACTGTCTTAGCAACATTTTGTTTTACTCACTCTAATTTTCGTATTTATAATTCTTTTCCTATGAAATTTACTACAAATATAATATATTTCCCAATTATACACATAGTATCAGTATTAAAAGTACTCTGCAAAATCATTATCAAATTATATTCTTACAAGAAGACAGTTTATAGATATGCGACAATCATTTTGGACAAGAGTGTACAAAGCCGTTCTACTCGTATAAGACTGCCGAGACTTACGCATAACGTACTTTGAAAAATGGTTCACTTTGGCAATAAATTCTTATTATAGATGCATCACATTTTACGGTGCAATTTTGTGATTTTATGTAGCAAACTGAGATACGATATTGCTTTAAAAAAATAATAAATAAATAAAAAAAACAACTTAAAACGTACTTTACTTTTGACAAAGTGTCTGTGAAGGCTTTGCGTGCTCCAGTCGAATACATTTAAGTTTGTGATTACACTATTAACCCGTGTATCGAGAGCTCAGAAGCGCTAGAGTAGCCGACTCTAGATGTTCTAGTTAGGAGTTCGAATCTCGTCTAGAACGTGTTATTATCTCATCATTCATTCTCTCTGTGTTCATGGCTTAATCACAATTACAGAGAAAGGCAGCAGGGCAAATAGGTATTGCTTTGAATGTTTGGGGTTCCGGGTTTAGGTTCCAATGGAAGGAATAGATTTTCAGTGTTATCACGGCATGGGGAGCACCTGGAGAGTTACTTAAGCTGGTAATAATAACACGTTTCAATAATAGCGTGAAGCCCTATAGACAAGTTACTAGTGTGGAAGATCTTGGTTTTTGAGCTTATGTTAGTAGGATATTTGAATTGTAATAATTTCTATGCAACGACTACTTAGGACCTATTCGCTTCCGATAGAACTCTAATTTGAGTTTTCCACGGCAAAGAAGTGCCGAAAAGAGCTGTTTCTTAAATATAACCCAATTGCAATTGTGCCTTAGACTTTTTTTGTTAAATACTTTCTGAAGCCTATGTTTCAGTAATAGAACTTGTAACTCGTTGTACGTAAGCATCATCCGTAACTTCCATTGTGAATAGTGTGGAAACTTGGGTTTCCTTTTTTTTTTCCTTTTCTTTTTGTTAACTGTACCGACATATCGCTGTTGAAAGTCCTGCTGAAATCAAGCGGAATACAAGATTTCCTAAAATATAAATGGGTTATTTTATTTTGAGTATGAGTTGGTTGCCAGCATAAGTCATTCACCTTTGCTATTAGCTATACGTAACGTAACATGATTCCTCCAGGTATTGTTGCTATAGCTTTATGTCGAGCAGTTTTACATAAAGATATTTTCTGATGAAAAATACTCGTTAATGAATCTGAAGAAATGCAGCAGACTAAGAAAATAACATACAAAATGAGAGACCACAACTTGTACCAAACATTATGTTGATCCCAGATATCTAGGCTATTGCAATTCCAATGATAGCCCGTATACAAGGAATATAAAAAAGTTCGTACAATCACCTGGAAGAAAACAACTATGCATACCTCTGAGACCATAATAGCATTGATCCTTCTTTATGTAGTTGCTGTGCTTCCTGGGACATTTTGCTAGCGGTTCTTCACCTTTCATAAGCTGCTTTTGTCGAGTTCTGTATTTGAGCTTAAAATCACATCTCTGCTTCAGAAATGGCGTCTTTTGAGCGAACGCTTCATTTTTTTTTAAAAAAAAGTCTAAAACGTGTTAAGTTGTAAACGCATAAATATTTTTTAAAATTAATTTGCTCATTACTCAGTTAACATGTTTTTATCCGGAAAAGGATTCTGTCCTCGTATGCAGAATAATATTGTTAACTATTATTGCTCATGAGACGAGATGAGAAATAATTCTGACGAGATACGAGACGAGACATCATCGAATCTAGTCTCGTGGGCAAGACTACTGTTAGCAAATTAAACCAGTATAATGTTTGCTTAAATTACATGTACTTAAAAATATATATTTCACAGCAACAATTATATAAAGTGTATAATGTTTTTTTATCTTTTTAAATATGTTTACGTAATTCAAATAGGATACTATTATTAATGTTAAATAAATTCGGGTATGTGGCTCCGTGTACCGTAATCGCTAACCCTCTCATCTTTGGTGCGACACTCGGTCGGAATGTGTGAGAACTTTTTCAGGCCAGCTATACTGAACGGTTTTCCGCATTCACACCAGGCAAATGCCGGGATGGCACCTAAAATATAGGTCCCAGGCTGCTACCTTGCTTCCTTCCCTTTCCTCGGATAGGGTGATCGCCGAGGGACGTCATTTTCATACGTGACAGGCTAACATGGCCATAGATGCAGAAAGCCCAGAAATCTAATGCCTAATCCTAAATTCGGGTGTATCAGACGGGGAAAAGCTCATATTTATGATCCCTTGAGAAAATTAGTAGTTTTCATATGATTTTACGATTCAATAACTCCGTCATTGTATGCCTGCTTGACATTTTCACACGCTTTCTCTTAGGAAAAAAAAAATCAACTTTGTTCTGTATGTGTAATCGTCAGCAAAAATAGATACATTATTTCTTTTCCTTAAAAACTTCGGAGTGAGTATACCCATCAAAATACAGTTTTGTGAAATAATATGTAGGTATCTATAGTTATTTTCATTTCGAAGTGGTTAACAAAAAGATCTATAAACATACACCCAATTTTGGTGCGGGGAGTGACTGATGTAGTTAGTTCCGTGTGGCCAGTCTCTTCAGCAACTTGAAAAACGTTAAAATTGTTAGTTCTGTGTCATTTATTTGAGTGTAACGCCCCCTTTCAGGAGACAAGATCTACTGCTTTAGGTTGGGGTTCGACCCACTACTTCCGAGCCGAAGTACCCCAACCGGGAATCGAACTTTGAATAACGCGCACAAGCGCCAAGGAAGTTTATTGTATTATAAATTCGCCAAGATAGCGTTATTTTCTAATTATTCACCGACATACTCTAAATATTCAAAAAGAAACAGTGTATGCCAGTGGGTAACAGGTGAATCAGAGAGAGAGAGTACTATTTCTAGTGTGTGGGGTCCCTGCTTCTTCGATTCTAGGCGATGTGAATTTGTAGAGGATAGCATCATGTATGTGATTTTTCTCGAGATTCTCCCATGTTCCACCATAAAGATTCAC
Source organism: Thermobia domestica (assembly GCF_964235325.1). Classification (NCBI taxonomy): domain Eukaryota; kingdom Metazoa; phylum Arthropoda; class Insecta; order Zygentoma; family Lepismatidae; genus Thermobia; species Thermobia domestica. The sequence goes on along the minus strand of NC_137466.1, from coordinate 167,818,174 downwards.
TTATCAGTAATCATCGGTCGTTTTTACCGTAAAGGGCAGGAGCCGTATGATCTTCATGTTTTGATAAAAATAAATAAATAAATAAACAATACATTATACTCCAGATCAGTCATTTTTTGGTAACACTCAGTAACAAAAATATAATAATTCTGAAAAGTGGAGTATTTAATATTTAATGATTATATTTTCAGTTACTACATGAAATTTAAATATTCACAAATTTTAGCCCGAAAAAAAGGTTTAAAAACAATTATCTTTTTTTTTTTTTTTAAAAAAAAAAAATAATACCATTCGTAATTATCTGAGTCAATTTTCTAATTTTTCGAGGCAGTCATTTAAACTACTCAGAGAAACAAAAAAGTTGTGGGAAGCGTAATTAACATTCTTAATAATCGTCTGCAGGCTGTGTGTTAGGGTGGAGAGAAACAAAATCAAAGTAGTCCAATTAAATAGCATTAGGTGTCGAAAGTTGTGTATTGACTCTTATAACATTTAGGAATTTCTTCATAATTTTTGTACTTCATTCCCCAAAAGAGCCTTAAATGTTTTTTTTTTTAAAATGAAAATTTGATTTTTTAAAAAGTATTGAATTGTTTTTAAAGCTGACCAATGGAATCGAACTAGGTGACAAAAGTTTCATAATGACTAGATTTACTGCACAATTCGTGATTTTTAAAATAATTTGCATCTTCATTCCCCGCAAGGGCCTGAAATTTTGCTGTTTTTATGGTATATTCTAAGGCATTTAGATGGCGCAATAGTGGGCCCTTCAAATTCTTAGGAACTATAGGAAAAATATCAACCAATTGTGGGGATTTACCAATCGTTAAGTTTCAAGCGATTGAAGGAAGTTTCCCGGCCATTAAAGAAAAAAAAAAATAAATTTTACGTCCCATGGTTATGCCGGTTAGGCTAAAGGCAGGGTTGGCAAAAACCATTGTTTTTATTAAAAAAAAACAAAAAAAAAGGGTTTTTTGGTTTAAACCAGGTTTTTATGGTTTAAATGATTTGCTCTATATATTCATATCATATATGGACAGAAATAAGTTTGTTTCGCCTTGATGTTATTATGCAACAACCGGGTTATGCTGGAAGGGGTCACACAGGCTTAAAGCGGAATAAAAACCGCTTCTCGAGTTACATCCGAGAGAAATTGTCCTCCATTTGAACTCGGAACAAGGACTAATTGGCCACAAATGCGATACGTCTGCCGACTCACTCACGAAGGAATCCTGATAAAAAAAAAAAATACGTTGTACTGATCTTTACATGCTTCTTAATATAATTGTCAAGAGTCATTTCAGAAGGACAAAAAGATAAACAGTTGCACAAGTGAAACCATTACACAGAATTACATATGGAACAATTTCAAAGTACTACGGAGTACTGAAGAACTAATTTAGTTCAAGTTAGTTAACAACGACTTTTATTGGTCCAAATTAAAGAAATACACCGACTTAATGTGCATATCAATAAGAAAAGTGAATAAAGATACGAATTATTTGAGTCCACTTTGGCTCAAACTCATTTATACATAAATAGATACCAAAGATACTTATTTCACTAAATGCCTCTCGTGGGTCTGTATGATCCCCCCCCCCCCCCACATACACACACAAAGTACGGCATTTCGATGTATTTTATCAATAGTAAACATTGAAACGAAACAATATTTAGAATTTTTCTTCGATTGCAATTACATAATAATAAAAACTACAAAAAAATCACAAAATAAACATTTATAAACTTGTAAAAAAAAAGTTGCTTTTGTAATATAATCTTTTTGAGTAATGAATGGGGAATTTAGATCTGAATATAATACGAATAATATACGGGAGTGAAACGTGATAACCCACAAATGTGTGTTCATCAAGATTTTATAAACACTTACACTTTTACGAACATTTTTTGTTTTTTGGTTTAAACCAGTTGGTTTTTTTTAAAAAAACAGCTGGTTTAAACCTTGGTTTAAACCATGGTTTAAACCACCTTGGTTTAAACCAGCCAACCCTGGCTAAAGGAGATGGTGATACGAGAAATGAATGAAATGGTGGAATGAAGAAAGTGGGAGGAAACGGGAGAACACCGAGGAAACCCACACACGCGGTGTTTGTCCACCACAAAGTTCACTTGGCGCGGACGGATCGAACCAGGGACTTCATGCACCAAAGGTGAACGATCTACCACTGAGCCACCGCGGCCCCCGGCCATGAAAGAAAAAGACGTTAGAAAACTTTTCGCAGACCAAAGATATATATGTGGGATATTTGGAGAGCAATCTCTGCTGGTGAGTGTTTATCGAATCTTGCATCAAGAAATTCTGAAAAATGATCCCATGCAAGATGGATCACTACTGCCAACAGAGTTATTTGAGTGTACATAAGGACTACTGACCCATCTTTGAACTTGAAAGAGCTTTTTAAATGCATCATAATAGTGTATGCTCCGATGTGGTTTTACATTAAATGTAACCCTACTATAAAGGTTGCTTCTGTGACCTTATATAGTATATATAGCCTTTTCCTGGTACCTAAGCAATGAACTGAAGCTGATTGTAGATAGGACAATTCAGCGCAATGGTTTCTTGACCCATCCGGAGAATTTACTGGTACCTATGTCCACTGATGAAGGAAAGCATGTTCGAGAACTAGCTATGCGTAGAATCCTTGACGCAAGGTCAAAATATCCAAACCAAACACCACCTGTACGCAAGTTCAGTATTCCAGCAATACACTTTACTTATCAGGATTACATTGTTTTAATCAACTGCGAAGTAATTCAGCCACCCCTGACGAGCCATTTGTCGGAGAAGGATCTACAGAAATGTGTAACAGAAGGTTCATCTGTCCTTCCGCCTGTTTTCCATTTGCTATGTCGTACCTAAGCAGTCAAGAGGTGCGTTAAAACCGTTGCCAAAGCTTCGTCTAAAGTGTGTGATATCTTCGCTCGAGATGGATTTATCAGAGCAAGACTTTTGGATATGTCAATTATACCCACATTCGAAACAAAATCTAGGGGGGCACGGTGGCTCAGTGGTAGAGCGTTCACCTCTGGTGCTTGGGGTCCCGGGTTCGATCCCAGCCCCCGCCAAGTGAACTTTGTGGTGGACAAACACCGTGCTCGTGGGTTTTCTCGGGGTTCTCCCGTTTCCTCCCACTTTCTTCATTCCACCATTTCACTCATCTCTCATCATCACCGTCTCCTTTAGCCTAACCGGCATAACCGTGGGACGTAAAACTCAGAGATTTCATTTTCGAAACAAAATCTAAATACAAACCGACGAGTTAAACAAGTAATTTCCAAAGGTAGGGTGCATGGGATGGGAAGATGGGCGGAACTCTACATGCAGCCATCTTTTCGTGGTGAGTTCTGAATGGTTCTGGGAACCAGTAAAGAGCTGCATATCAAAAATAATTTCAATCCAAAATTATTAAATTTACATAATGTATCTTAATATTATGCCCAAAGTATTTTTAGATATTACTGTGAAACTGCATTTTAAAACTTGTTGGAGGTAACGAAGATGAAGGAAAATATTTTTTGAAAATCATCGAAATTACACTATTACACTAGTCACGCACAAGGCTTAACATCTAGTAGCATATTATTTGACAGTTCTTGAAAATTGTCAGTGTCTTCAATGAATTTTGAGATTTATCGTATAAATTCCAAAATTTCAAGGCCCCTGCAGATAAGAAAATAAAATACGAAAATTATTTTAAAACCATGAGTGTTACGGTAGTGAACACAACTATTTCTTAAGCTAGTGTGTAGTGATTTGGCGGATTTTAAAACTTTCTTGATATTTTAAGTGAAATTTCGAAATTTCCCATAAAAACTGTGTAACTTCAGGTCCTTGCGGGGAATGAAGATGCAAATTATTTTAAAATTCATTCAATCCAGTCATTATGCAACTTTTGTCACCTAGTTCGATTTCATTGGCAGCTTTCTAAAAAATCAGAATTTTCAAAAAAATTCTAATTATTATAAAAATTGCAAAATTTTAAGACCTTTGCGGGAAATTAAGATGAGGTACAAAAATTATATATATATATATATATATATATATATATATATAAAATCACTAATGTTATACTAGTCAGTACACAACTTTGGACACCTACTGCTATTTCATTGGAGAACTTTTGATAATAGACCCTCCATTTCGCTCCACCCTACTATGTATCCCTTACCGAGGTAAAATTTTAACATAGCTCAACATACCAACAGATGAAAATAAACGTTTTATTTCCTTGGGAATCCGTTAAATTCCGTAGACAAGTAGCAATAAAACTTCATTTTTTGGAATATAGATGTGGGTAATGCCAAATGGAAAGAAGCCTTATTCAATTGAGATCTGATGATTTGCTGCAGCGTTTCTTTTTGAAAGATTCTACGTAACTAATTGATTATGTGAACTCACTTCCTTCATCGGCAGTGATAAACACTCATACCACACATTCCTGAATTAAGCGCAGATGTCGTATGGCTTTGCGCGTTTTAAAGCTTTACTTACACATTAACCAAGGTATCGATTTCAGTAAATTTCCATTATTTTTTTTAAAGTACATCATTACAGTTTTCCTGTCTTGAAAAATGCATTCATTCACATCTTGTAAATTAAAATAATTTAGATACATGTGTAGTATTCTAATCTTGTTCAGTTACATATGTTCTATAAGCTTAATTCTAATATGAAAGTAAACAATAAATTGCTCTCTAAAACAGAAACGTATACGTATTAAGCAAATTTATAAATATGCTGGATATGTAATATTTTTTTTTACACTTCACTAGTTAAGTACTACTTGTTACATGAACTATCAAAGGAAATCTGTGTTAATATGTTCTATCGGGTGTACGTATCGGGTTCACTCTAAAATGCTGGAATTTGTTTGCCGTCGCCCCAACCGTTTGGGCGCCCTATGCTAAATGGAAAACTTAACGTTCCCGGTTCAGACTGTGCGAACGGAACATTAGGGCACGCAAAATGACACGGGAAACGTGCACATTTTTACGTGAGGGAACCTAGAATACTTCGAATCTTTTCCAGCAGTGCTGTATTGTTGGTATGGTAAACCCCAAGGGAACACAGCCTGTTAACTTGCAATGTTGCTTTTCCACGTAACATGGGCGTCTTATCACGGTGGAGCCCAAACGACTTGTTAGATTGGAAACTACGTATTTCCAACCAGTTTCCTCGCTTTCCACTGTTCATAACTTCAGACATTTCCTTGAATTTACTGTTTTCAAGTATTCAAAGTTTTATATATATATATATATATATATATATATATATATATATATATATATATATATATATATATATATATATATATATAAATTTTAATGAGCTATTCGGGATGGAAGAAAGTTTGTTTGTCAATCAGCTTTGTTTTCTAAATGGAGCTAGCATATACCAGTTCCTGGTGTACTTGCAAAAGGAAAAAAACTGTGGTTCCGTGATCAGCCTCCCACTTCTGTGTGCAGCAGTTTCCGTGAGCTTTCTTCAACCTAGCAGCGTTCTTTCACTTACTTAAAAGTTAACTGAAATTTATCTGCCTTCTGCTTAATATACGTAGTATTTTTTAAGATATCATCTTACGTTCGTGATCGAAACTGTGTAATTCTTGAATTCGGAAGAAAAAGAATAATCAGGAAACTCATTGAATAATATCTTTGCTCTATGCACTTCAGACACTTTAAAAGAGAGACAGGCTAATCAGTTTAACTGTCACTCCTAACGGTACCTTCTTTGTGTTATCGTGAATGGTAAGCTTAGTATAAAAATATCAGCATCGAGGATCCGAAGAATCGCATTTCTTAAATGAGGAAATTATATTTTTCATCATTGAAGAACTGTAATAATCGTAATTGCTAGATTTGTCCATTGTGTAATATGTTCATTTTTTTACGAAATTAAATGCGTAGAATAAAATTAGATAGCTAGTTATTGTGCCACGTATTAATAAACTTCCATATCTCTAAACCGAAAGCGTCTCTTTATATCTATTTAATCATATATGTGCAGCAATCCAAAGCATATCTAGCCCTATATTTTTTTCAACCGTTTCTTGCAAAATGTTAAGCGTACTATTTTACGGGTCCCCATAGGTAGTTAAAAAAAAAGCTCGTTTTTTTTTTTTTTTTTTTTTTTTTTTAAACAGGACTGTCCCTTAGTATTTACTGGAATAAATTATGTAATTGGAGGAGCAGCCAATGGATTAATAATAATTTAAGTGAGGATATTTAAGTGATTCTTGAATTTCCGTTCTGGAGTCTAGCAATATAAATACTTAGCGTAATTCAAATCTCCAATACTTGCATGATTTCTTTGAATACATTTTTTCACGTATGATTTCAAAATTATAGAAAACAAAAGAAAATTAATTTTAAAACGGATTATTAGCGAATAGCAAACTCGTAATGAATCCGATACATCAAATAAAGGCCATAGTTCAGATGGTAAAAGCAAACATACGAGTTCTTCCTTTCGCCTTTTGTAGAAGCAAATTAGATTTACATTTTCAAATAAATGTGTCTGCAGCAAAGAACGATCGCAACGCATAGTCTTTGAAGTGAATATGCTTTGGCTGGATATTAACTGAAGCCAAGGCTGGCTGCTATGCTAGCGTGAGTGGGAGAGCTAACATTTTATCGAGCAGTCACGGCTGGTGTGGCCTCCCCAGCACGCAGCCACCTCGACCCTTCCTCTCCTACCGCCTGACATTTACGCGGCGTTGCCAAATGCAGGTCGTCCGTTACCATCGTGACGTTGGCAGGCCCTGCAGCTATAAAAAGTGGCTGTACAGCAGCTGGCAAAAGTTCTGTTGCGTCGCAGCTTTTCTTACAATAGAATTGCTATTATTCTGGAGATTTTAGAATTTATGTATTCAAATAATTTTGTTTTATATATTATTTCAATGTAGGAAACTTGAGTCAAACGTTTCAACAGATGGTAAAGATATATATGATAAAATAACGCAATACACTATAGACATTACATTGAAAATAAGCTAGACGTTACATGAAGCTTCGATTTTTATAAATTATATTTTCTAAACACGGTATTTAGTTTATGACAACCTTACAGAAACACAATATTTGATGATAAAAAGAAAAATGTCAGGTATTTTTCTGTTTGTACATCAACGTCCAAATATTATAATATAAATCTTTATGAAGAGTTTTGGGTATTTCTCAATGTTAACTCTTCAGAAGCAAAATATTTGTACTCTGAAGCTGGTGACTTGCAGTCTGCCTCGATTTCCTTATTTTGAAATAGCTTGAAGTAGTTTAGAATACCAAATTATTGTTTTAAAACTGCATTTTGACGTTTCAGTTGCAGATAAATACTAGGCCTATTCTGTGTATGTCCTTCAGAGTTCTGTTATAATGTAGGAGTTGGTAATAGCTTAAAGGAAAGATAAATGTAATTCACGTTGCAACTAAATTAATCCAATATTTAATTGTGTTGAATACAAGATGTAGAAAAACAGCAAGAATAGTATTATCACTTGGAGGGGGCAGGGGGGTTAGAAGTTAAAAGTTGATAAATTTTTAGCACAAATTGTTCAGTTACAAGAAAATGTTGTTTTGTGAAGAATACATGTTACAAGAAAATGTTTTGCGAAGAATACATAGCTGTTTCCGTGTAGCTAAATGTTTGACGCGCTTCGTAAGTTCGACTCCTTTTGCGTCACTGGTGAATCTCAGAGACAGCGATCTCCAATATAGAACGCCAGGAATAAGGTGATAGAAGAAACTGGTGTGTTGACTATGTCATTAACTGAAAGTCACATTATTAGCCGTACTTCTTTTCAGACTGACACATGGGGACTCAATTCAGAAAAATCGTAATTTGATCTTCATATTAGTAAAAATAGAGTTGTTCGCTGTTCAACTAAATTACATAGTTGTTCGAAGTACATTAGACTTAGAAATACTATTAACAAATACTGGTGCGGGAGACCCAGGTTCGATTTCCTGTGGTTTCGGGTCCTATGTTAAAGCCGTCTACATCTTACGTAGCCTCGGTACTGAAAAGAAACGTTACTGTTCCAAATCAACGTTTCAAAGTTTTACTGTAGAACAGTTTGTAGTGAATATGTATGTAATTAGCGCATTTCAGTAGCGTCATTTCAGGTTTTGTTCGGGGAGGGCAGGACTCCTCACCTGCGTAAGTACTAGTTGTTTTACATTTTTCCTTAGTATAATACTATACTATTGATTAAAATGTATGGGCCTTATGCAAAGTCATTCTGAGGTGTGATTAGTGTTGTACTAAAGAATTCGACTAACATGTTTCCTACAGTAGTCAGGTCTTTAGTATGAAGATAATCGTACGTCAGAATGACTCTGCAGCAAAAGGCCCATAGTATCAGAAACGTAGGGGATAATCAGTGACGTAACTAAGGGGGCAGCATCGGATTTGAGGGCCGCAAAACTGCAAATATTTATTTTTACTATAAGGAAAGGAAAGGAGTTTTAGCAAACTAAAGATCATATATATATATATATATATATATATATATATAAACTTTAGAAACTTAATAGGACAACGACGACTCACCAATATTAACGTAAGATCATATCCATAGAGAATAAGTTAGCTTCAAAGCTATCTTTTGAGGACATTGTGAAAAACATTTGCAGCCAAAAGAGCCCGCAAAATTATAGTTCCAGTTTTTTGTGTTTCATTTAATTTACAACGATTTAAGAAATTTGCAAAATATTCGAGTATATAACACAAGAGACAACAGCTGGACTGTTTGTTACAATTAAATATTCTATTCTAAAGCAACAAATTGTTGATTCGTTCTACACATGCACCTCCCGATATAATTCCAAAAACATTGTGATTTGCAGTAAAACATTGAGTGTAAGAATATGTCAAGCATGTTACTCTCAGATTATTTGGCAATCAAATACTAATTAGTTTGGTGTTTTATCTTGTACTAAAAATTAAATTATGTATTGCAGTTTTGAAATCAAGCTTTACGACTTGAAGAAAAATGAAATAGGAAAATTACTGTGTGATGCCAATATCAGGTGTAGTCGGGGAGCGTTTTGGTTTTGGTTTGGTCAGGGGGGGGGCTAAGACGAATTCTTTCCCCGGGCGACAACTAGCCTAGTTGCGTCGCTGGGGATACTGTTCCCCCAACACCTCTATATTACGCGCTTGACTCATTTCTAAATGTATTTAGTAACCTTCCTTTTTTTGAGTGTTAATTTTTATGTACGTATATTTCTGGTTTTATTTATTTATCTTTATATTTGTGTGTTGTTATTGTCCATTTGCGTAACATACGAGAGGCTCAAACGAATCCCCCCAAATTAATTTTGTTTCGGAATGGAATTTTGTTTAGGACTACGCTGTTTATACATTTCATTCATCAACCTACTTTACTTTAACAAAATACGTGATCATAACCACTGGCGAAAATCACGGGGGGATGGGGGACATGTCCCCTCCAATCTTGAAACTGAGGGGGACTGTCCCCCCAATAATCCGATTTGAAATGTGATGATTTTTGAAGAGAAATTTGATGATTTTTGCCCGATTGCCAGAAAGGATCATGAGATAAAATTGATGTCTCCTAGAATAAGTCTCAAGTCTGCCCGCCTCCCAATGTTGAAGACAACTTTGCTCCTCTGATCCTTCACAACATTGTTTTAAACTTCATAAGTATTTTGACATTGCACCCAAAAGTCAACCGTCTGTCTTACCGCCCCCCTTCCCTTCCCAGTGTTGAAGACAGATCTGCGCCGCTGACCATAACTGAAATCATACTTGAAGGTACGCTGTAATTCAGACTCTTTGTAAATATAGGACTGCATATTTACTTTTTCTCTGCTGGTTATTGAATTATTATAAAGATTGAATGTTATTGATTTCTTTGTTATGGGATATAAAACTTAACAGGCTTTTTTAAAAAAGATTGTCAGTTTTGGTTACTTTTATTAAAACTTCAAAGTGTTTTAAATTGCTTTTGATCATATTTGATTCCTGGTGGGACACAGAATTTTGTGATGTTGGCTTTCCAATTAAGGTCTGGCTAGTTGAATTTAAAATATACGAAATCTAGTCTCGAAATCACGACAGTGATAGCCGATGTACTTACTACTCAGTTCTTCCTAACTGAAAGCCTCTAATAGACTATAGCGCGTCATAGGATGTGACGCCAGTTTTAACGACTGTTGATGCCATATAATTCTTATAAGGAAATATCATTGGCTTTGAATCTTGAAATCGTTTGTGTATTTTCTTTGTAGTGGCTCTAAAAGAGAGCAGCTAATTTTACTAGTGAGAACAAGCGTATGAAAGTTAATTTCCGGTAGTGTTCACGTAAACATCTGTGCTGGTTTGTATGATCGTTCAAAATACGGTATGATGAAGATTTCTGTACGGTGTTTATTTCTTACAGATACAACTGTATTAATCTTTTCTTCCTTTGTATTGGTCGTTAACATAAAGAACAGTAATGGCTACATTCGTTAACGGTATCAGAATCTCATACTACTGCAGAAGTACGGTAAAAGGTGGCGAGAAGTAGGTTTTGATTAGTAGTTTTTTGTTTTTTTAATATATATTTATTTGAGGCGAGCGCATTCATTGTGTAGAAATTAAAAATAATAAAAAAAAGTTCGTATGCAAATATTGTTCTATATTTCCATAATGTTTCAAGCCGACAAAGGCTATATAGCTAGCTGGCCACACGGCTCTTAGTTGAATGCAACGTATTAAGACATCGGATTCTATCGCTGATAGTTGTGGTTTTCCACACCGAAGTTAGTTATCTCGTAATTCATCTGATTTTTCAATCCTCTTGATGCTGGACCAGCATCGAAATTTTTATGTACACAGGGAATCAAATCACGTTAACCATAATTTCCTGAACTATTCTAAGTTAACATAATATAACGTTATCTTCGTTTGAAATGGACTTTTGTCGCTCTCCTTCAAATATCTTCTGTTCTGCTGTATACAAGTGTACTTGTGGACAAGTACCATATGCGTGGATTTTGTCGGGGTTCTCCTGTGTCCCACTTTCTTCATTCCACCATTTCATTCATTTCTCATCATCACCGTCTCCTTTAGCCTAATCGGCACAACCCTGGGACGTAAAACTATGACTCTTCTTCTGAATTCTTCCCTATAGCTTATGGAACCCGGAGATCTAGTTGGTGAAGGACAAAAGTCGATAGAGGGCTGCATTCACAACAGTCCTCTATCGACTATGTCCTTCGCCAACTAGATCTAGTTTCCACTTCATGATCCTATTTGTACGAGATCCACCTTAAAATTATCCTTCTATCTGCACGTAGGTCTTCCTAATGATTTTTTTTTTTTTTTTCGATTGGGTTCCGAGTTAAAATTTTGAAACAGTTCCTTCTACTTCAATTCTGGCTACATGACCTGCCCACCTGAGCCTTCTAGACTAATGATCCTAACAATGTTAGGAGAATATTATAACTTATGTAATTCCTCATTATGAACTTTGTCATTTCCCATTCCCGTCCCTTTTGGTTCCGCAACTCTACAGCAGAACAAGCATAATTATAGTTTAAGCTTGAAATTTTGGAACAAAAGAGTTTGGGCTGAATAATAACATGAACTCCCTGCTTTTAGTCGACCTTCAGTTCCTTTGTGGACATAGTTTCCGTCTGATTGTAGTGATCCTAGATATTTGATAGTAGCTTCAGTTGTACTATTTAAAAGTTAAAGTGCTTTAAACTAACGAAAGAGTCTATTCTTAGTTGCCAAGTAATTAAGAAGATTAACGAAAAATAATTAAAATATATAGAAGTAATCTCTTCATGTTTGGGAAATTCGTTGTACATGATTAAACTTACGCGCTGGTCCTTTCCGCTGTTACAGTTTCTACGGTGTGGGTCGGTTCTTCCGGATCTAAACATGACTATAGGTAACGGAAAATTTGAGTAAAATCAAAGTTATATATTATCCATTATCTATTTTATTAAGGAGGCGAGTCTTCACTAAATGTATATTTCCTGTAGTAAATAGCATTAAATACCATTTGATACCACATATATTGTTCTGTTAAACATTCTTATGCATCTAGTTTAATGTATTATCGAATCTATTAAGTTTTTGTAGCATTAACGGCATTAACATTTTAATTTTTATCTGAAATGACTTCAATTTAGTGCACACGCACTAAGTTAATTGAGTTTTTTTTTTTTTTAATTGTATGATATTTTTAAGTTCATGAACTTCACGTTCTCCGTAGAGTAAAAGACACCCTGATGAATTCACGTTAATACTGATGTATTTGTGTAGGATTGTTTAAATTCCGAACTTAATGATCGCTTCTCCTACCCTACTTGATAAGCAGTTGTACTAAAATATCTGTTAATGTAACTGTATTGAAATCTACATCCGTTGTAGGGTTACTAAGCACAGAAGAACATCAAATTTGTAAGTAAGAAGACGATCCTTGATATACGTTAAGTATAACCGATATATCGCAGCAGTTAATCATTAATAGATTCAAATCAGGTACAATTTGGTCTCTGTGAAGTACTAGTGTTGTGCATCGAAGTTGTAGTTAACAAAAAGTCTACGGAATTTTCAGCGTGACAGCAGGCTTTCCAATGCTCCTATATTTCCTATTTTTCCTGTATATTTGCATCTCTTCATATAAACTCCTATATTTCCTACATTTTAACGAAACTTTCTATATTTTTGTGACGTTGCTTCTTCCACTTGTGAAAATAATATAAGGAAATAAGGTGTGGGTAATTGGAGAGCCTTTTGTCTCCACAGTAGGATAGTTGAATGGAGACTCTTCTGTGTCTCGTCCTTTCCTTTTATTGTCTAAAGATAAGTACACCAAACAAAATACAGTTAGAGCAAAAAGTATTCATACACCTACAAATGGAAGAAAAAAATAAACTAGTTTCGTCATATTCATTAAAAAGTTCTATGGAGTAGGTATTTTAAAGACTTATAAAAAATAATTTATTTAGATGTATCAATACTTTTTGCACTAACTTAGGCAAATAATTGTAGAATATGTTACACATAGTCAAATTTTATCTTAAAAACCGCCAGCTGCAGAATGTTTACATTTTAGATTTTATTTTACATTTCAAATAGTTGTTCCAGGAAGGGTGCTACGGTATTTCTGCGTCTTCCCTGGAGCGTTTTCATTATTCCATTGTCATGTCCGCGTTTTCTGTTCTATCATTCCTGTTCTAATTTCCAATTTTCTGTTTGTGACATCTGTTGATCTATTTCAGTAACAATTGATGTAATTTCCATGTGCTTCATTATTATTATTTCTACTTATTGGATAATTGGAATGTTCCTTTTTCACAGCTTCACGAAACTTCCTATATTTTTTCGTCGTGATTTCCTATATATATATATATATATATATATATATATATTCCATTAGCATTGGAAAGCCTGTAACAGACACTCATGAGCAATTGAATTTGAAACCGTTCTGCCGAAATGGCGCTGTGGTTGTTCTGGCGAATGTAATAGGAGGGCGCTACATGTAATAGCGAGGAGGTCAGACCTCGCACAGGCTGAATGAGCAACAGTGGATTACAAGATGGGTAAGACATGAAACACAGCGCATTTGATCGCGGGCGGATTATGGTGGCCAGGCGTTCGGAGACACTAGGATTTCCAAAGGCCACCATATCAAGCGAGTGTGTACCGCAGGGGGAGATCACCCCCCCAGAAGAGGAAGCTTTCTTATGTTATATATATAAATAAAACCCATCCCAAAGTTTGGAGTCCTTAAAAGTAGCAGTATGACAACCCACCGGCCTTCTCCCAGAAGTCGGTCCTGGATCCGCCCCTGGTGTACCGTGAGTATGAGGATTCGGGAAAACCACCATTGCCAGGGTCAGCTGTTGTGGTGTACGACTCGATGATAGAGGTCATTGTCGGCTAACTTGGGATGGTAAAAGCGGATAGACAGACCACAGTGTAGCAGATCACTCGTCAATTCAATGGTGAACAACAACGATGTGTGAGCAGTCATATTATTCAGAACAGTCTTCTCGCCATGAGGTACAGAAGCAAGCGTCCCACGAGAATACCTCTGCAGAACACTGGCACAACGCACAGTATGAGTGTCAAAGCGAGGAAATAGGTCGCCTGGACAGAGGAGTCGAGGTACCAGTTGGTAGATGCCGATGACCGTGTACATGTGCATCGTCAAGCATATGAGGTATCTCTCTTGCGAACAGAGTACAGTTCAGGCCGGTGATGGTTGTATATTTGTACGGAGAATGTTTGCGTGGTATAAGAATCCGTGGTAAATATGACAACGTTTATTACCAGCCATCATTACAGAAACCTGCAGTTAGGTTATGTTCACTCCTTTTTCGCCTCCAACACCCTTCAGGCGACTTATATCTATAGCAAGACAATGGTCCACTCTGTCTTCCCGAATTGTGGCTGAGTGATCCGATGAGCACCCAGGGATGTTAAGATGCTTGCCTGGCTCTCAAAACTCCTGACCTTAGTCCCATTGGTCATATTTGGAATTCTGTAGAGAGGGATGTACATTCTCTGTACTATGCTAAGACCACGTCGATTGTGTGAGGCTGTGCAGCAATCAAGGATCAATACGGCTCTCTTAACGCTTCCGGTGTCTTGCTAAATTCATGCCACGACGCATCACCGTCGTCATTAAAGCAAGCAGAGATACTGCATACTTCAAGCCAGGAGTCTCTAGATCACTTGCTTATGAGTATATGATGCCTTCAAAACAGGGCATTAGAACTGAACATAGCCAAACTAATGCTAAACTAAAGCCGTACGACTAAAGCAATGACGTTTAGTTCAGCTTGTGAAAACAGTTGATGCTTTCTTTTGGTTAACATTAGATGAACGCTTATTTAGCGAATCAGTTAATCGGGATTCGGTTAAACGGGGCTACAGTGTAGTTGAAACGTCAACCCTTTATGTCAGCGATATTTTTTACTGTCACTTGTGTCAGTTGTGATTTTTGTATGTTCATCAGTGTCTGTTTACTCTATCGATTAATTTAACAAGAACGACAGTAATGAGTGAGTTTCTTTCACAATGTGAAAGTACGATAGACTTCCATACTATGGAAATTCAGTACTCAAAGAGAAAGTAGAATATTTACAACTATTTGTTGCAATAGATTAATAAGATCAAATATAGAACCTGGTCTTCTGACGCTGAATCCATATCCATTTCTCGCTATGCCGTACTAATTTTGTTCTATGACGATAAATGTTAAAACCGGAAATGGTTAATTTTTACAGTTTGGTGGGCATGTAGATTCAAGAAATTATTTATGTAACATATGCCCCTTCTTAAACATTTTTTAAAATCTACTTTTTTCCTCTGGAAGCTAAGGTTACAGTTAAAGAAGATTAAGTTACAGGATTTTATGTAACAGTAAAATCGTTATGAATATGTACATTATTATTATTATTATTATTATTATTATTATTATTATTATTATTATTATTATTATTATTATTACTAGCTGAACCTGCGCTCTCTACACAGCGCATCATTAGCATATGAGCATAAATCTCCTTCTCATTCCTTACAACTTCTGTACATGTCCCTTTACAGACACAAGTGAAAGACGTATCAATTTTTTAAAAAAAAGTCAAGGGGTATCATAAAGGGGAGACTTTTTCCGATTATTTTTCTCAATATCTCGCACCGTTTGCAAGATTTGAGCCTACTTCCGGTTGGAGTTTCTAATTCATGTATGACCAGTGTTTTCTTTCTTCTTGCATGCAGTATGAAATAAGCAAATACATTACATACACAATTAATTATAATGTCAGTTATATATGGTGTTTGTTGGGCAAAACACTCCCCCCAAAAAAAGGTTCATCTTAGACTGGAGAAATGGTTATCCTTCCTTTTCCATTATTATTTGGCCATGAAACACTCCTGAGACATATGCAACCCCTATATACAAGTGTGCTGTTGGAATGTATAATGCGTAGGATGTGATGCGTTAGTTATTTTTAAATTTCAACACTTCCAATGTACCCGTAAAAATGTAAAAAAGAAATAGTGACCATGTTTTTTAAATATTCAATTAAAACTGGACAATCTACATGAAATTTGCAATCGATCAGTGAAAACGTCATCTTTCTAGAGCCTGTAGTTTCCGAGATTTCATTGTCGAAAGGATTGGACATAAACATATAAATGTCGTTTAAAAGAGCTCCAAAGATGGCAGAACAATTCATTTGCATTTATTTCGGAGAAGGCTTATTAAAGGCAAAGGCCTTTGAACAATGATGTAAAAGGATAAACTTTGTGAAAAATATTTCTGTAAGTAATTTATTTAAAGTACACTGTTTTAAAAATATTTGTCTTTGTTATAAACGTGAAATCACAAATAACCGTAAATCAAAGTTTTGAAAGCTAAGGTTATAGGTTAGAGCTTGGTCGCTCTTAATTGGTACTGTAGCATTTTAATAGATAAATTATTATTATTATTATTATTATTATTATTATTATTATTATTATTATTATTATTATTATTATATTAACTACGATAATTCACAACGATAAATAAAAACTAAATTTCTTGAAAGACTTAAGCAGGTTCTCCAAAAGTTTGACAGAAAACAAAATCCAGTATCAAAATTAAACAAGACTCATGCTTTTGTGTGTTTAACTGCCACTTCTTGTGCCAGAGTAAGTTGTTACGGAATTTTAGCGTGAAAATTATTGAAATTTTATCAGCTAAAGAAAAAATATATAAATCTAAAATTATTAAATGCGTGCACAGCATCTTTAGAAATATTTATCTACCCATGGGAAAATATATTAAAGACAACTCAGTTAGTGAAAAAACTGCATGGCGCTCCTTATTCTGAATGCCGACTTGTTCCGCGTTATGCAGAGTCGTTTTGACGTACGATTAGCGCCATACTAAAAGCCTGACTACTGCAGGAAATATACGTTAGTCGAACTCTTTAATATGGCACTAATCACTCATCAAAACGACTCTGCATAAGGCCCGTTATGTTTAGCAGGTCCTAATTTTGCCTAAAAATACGGCAGACAAGGGAAATAGTTTAAATGCGGTTAAAATGCATCGACCGAGACCAGTATCGGCATCGTTGATTAAAGTTCTAACGATGAAGCAGTTATGCTCTTCCGATTGAAGATAAAATAACTAGTAGTTAAGGCCCGTCACAGGGAAAAATACGTTCTTTTCTATTGAAAGTGATATTCAAGAAATTATTTATGTAACATATGCTCCTTCTTGAGCATATTTTAAAATCTACTTTTTCCCTCTGGAAGCTAAACAACCCATAGGACTAAAGAATGGATGTGAATGTTTGTTTCCAGGATTATTTGAACTAGTTTTCCTGTTGCATGCATCTACTTTATTATTATTATTATTATTATTATTAAACTTGATATTAGCTGGCGATTGTAATAGTGACTATCTGTTTTCACTCTTTTAAAACCAAAGACCCGCGTTTATTATATTTTGTGCAAACTATTTGTTAAAGATATAGTTCGTGAAATTCTTTCGCCTGATTCTGAAGAAAATCGCAGTTGTTTTGGGTATTATTTTGTTGCTGATTATCACGCGCACATACACACCACCACATTATTATGTATGCACAATTTTGAAATCACATGTGCAAATAAAAATAAGTTAGCGTAATACTGCATCTTTATGCGACTAAAAGTGATTCGTATCCACTTGATTTGCATCATTCTTCTATTAATTAATTTAATTTATTATCTCCCGGCGTAAGCGTACTATAGCTTATAGTTTCAAATTTGGTGGACAAGTAACCTATCATCTAAGAAATAAAGCTTCCTGTATTTGGTGGCCGAGTTCGCCCAGAGACTGTCTCAGTTCGACTTTTCTTGATTTTGAATGTGGTACTTTATTTCTCGGTAACTACTGGCCTCTGAATCAAATTTGGTGGGCATATAGTTCATAATCTAGGGATAAAGATTGTTACATTTGGTGGCCAGGCGCGACTTGTGTTATATGACTTTATTTATATATCATCATCATAGGTTTTCTGCCCTTACTGGCAGGTCATTTGCAGCAGCTGAGAAGCTTCCATGCTCGACGGTCTTCCGCTAATCTCTTCGTCTTGACGTGTGATCTTTCTGTTTTTATATCATCCATTAATTGTAGTCTCCTTCGCCCCCTCCCTCTCTTTCCCGCCACCATACCCTCTAGGACGTCCCTCATGATACAATTTCTTCTTAGGCAATGTCCCACCCAGTTTCTCTTCCTCTTAACAATATCTAAAAGTATTCTTTTCTCCCCCACCATTTCTAACACCCTCTCATTCGTTTTCCGCTCTCAACCCAACTAATTCTTTCCATTCTTCTTCACACCCACATTTCGAAAGCTTCCAGTCGTTTTTCATCACTTTTACTTAAGGTCCACGTTTCCGCCCCATACAGTACAACACTCCACACGTAGCATTTTATGAGTCTTTTTCTCTAAGGACTAAAGCTCGTTATATTTGGTTGACGAGCTCTGCTAGGAACAGGCTCGGCTTGGCTTGTATTTGGTAGTTTATTTCTCGGGAACTACCTACCGATTCTGAATGAAATTTTGTAAGCAAATAGCCCATCATCTGAGAGATACATATTGGTATAGTTAATATAGATAAGGGTCGTCAGCAAGTGACGGCTTGCAAGCAGAGGCTGTATTCCACATTTTTGCGTGATAGGAGCTTCTGACTTGGGTTCACCTCGGCTTGTTAGTAGTGCAGTTACAGTTTGTATGGTTTTCATACAAGTACTGCGAATCGAATTCTGTTTACCTCCAGAATCAGATACAGTCGCTGTTTCTGTAGGGCCACATATACCAGGGCTCTAGCGGGTCACTTAAAAAATATAAACTAAAAGTTACTTTTTTTCAAGTTTGTCACTAAAAGTTACTTTTTTCCAGATTTGTCACTAAAACAGGGTGTCTACTGGTCATGAAAGTCATGAAAGTCATGAAAAAGTCATATATTTTGCTTAGTGGTCATGAAAGCCATGAAAAAGTCCTATATTTACTCAAGTGGTCATGAAAATCTGAAATCTCAGAGTATATTTTTATACTTCATACTTTTATACCTCATACTGCATGTACTGAAACAGTTGTATCAGGTCAGTAATTGTGAGAATTTCCCCCAACAGTTAGTGCTGGCTAACTTGTGCTTTACTGTCTTCCTAGCTGCTCCCCATTTCATCTTCTAGTCTCTGTAATATAGTAACAACTTTTTACTGTCCAACTTTCTGATCTGCTATTTCTTTACTTCTAAGAAATGTAAATTGTGTATTTTTGGGCCTTTAGACTTATGCAAATAATATTATTCGTTTGAGTTTGCAGATTTTAAATTTGATGATCTATTTTTTTAAAACTAATTTCTTTTATAATTTGTTTTGTCTTTTTGAACCGCAATTAAAAATTTGTTTACTGCCTTTTAAGTTTCTCTTGCATTTTAAAATTAGTTGTCAGCTAATCGACATTATGTACATTAGACAAATAAGAACATAACGTGATCTTCATCTTAACCGATGCACCACTGATGGTAGGGGTTTATTATTACTAATGGTAATTTTTTATCGCCATGGTCATGAAAATTTGAACAAAAAGGTCATGAAAAGTCATGAAAAAGTCATGAATTTACTTTCTGGTATTCCAGTAGACACCCTGTAAAAGTTACTTTTTTCGGAGGAAAAGTGACTTTTTCGTGTGATTTATGTTTAGCATTGGCAGTTCTCTAAGAAAAGTATAAAAATAAATGAAAAAAGGCAGAAACTTGTTACTCATTACTCTTCTGAAAGCTTCAGTACTTGCTGCCACATGTGAAACAGTCAGCTTTATTCTCACTTCAGCTTTTATTCTTTCTAAAGCACAGTGGATGGTTGGTGGATTCTTAAGCTCTCAAGGTGGGGTTAAGAACCCTAGTTTTCTCTCGTAATAATTAATGCTCCGCTCAACATTGTGTGTGTGTGTGTTTGTGTGGGTCATCATGTTCGTCTTGTGTTATGCTTCTTGTATGTTCTTCTTAAGAGTAGGTGATGAATTTGAATATTTCATGGCTTGAAGAAATTCGGAAATAGGCTAGAACTGGTTCCACTTACTCAGAAGCTCCTTACATCTGCCAAGTCTGCTTACCGTAACTACAAAGCATACTTAGAAAACCTAAGAAAGGAGGAAGCTCGAAAAGAAGAAGTAAAGATGAAACTAAACAACAAAGAGAGAGGTGATGGAGAAATTGACAAAGGAAAAAAGAGCCATGATGAGATTTTGGTCACTTTTTCTTGTGCTTTTGGTCACTTTTCAAGTATTTACAAGAGGCCAGACCACTGTGAGCCCTGAAATACTGACTTTCAAATACTCATTCACTTTGCATAAAAGTCAGGAGTTCCTTTAGTCCGTAACTCTCATACGTTTTGTCATGTTAAACATGCAGTTACAGATTTACTTATTCATTTTTCCACATCTTATTTCTTGTATTTATGCACATAATCTTGTAAGTTAACTCTAATAGTCGCCTTCACCCCGTGACCTTTGAGAATTGTTTTAATTTGGAAAGCCAAAATTAATAGCATTGGGAATTTGCTGTTACCACATATCACCCAGTTGAGTGAGTGCCATCTGATTTTAGTTAGCTTTTCCTTGGCTTATCCAGCGCCAGGGTCGTACAATTATTAAAAGTGCGAAATTAATGACTAAAATTTATGCTTGAGTAGACATGAGGAAGTTGTTTGTCATGTGTAACACACTGTGAGAGGAAATAGAACATTTTTGCTTTCTAACGTTACAGGAAGTCCTTACAATACCGTTGCAGGAAAATCCATGCATTCCAATAAGCCCGTATTTCTCAGCTTGACCATTTTTGGTAGTTAGTAATGTAAAATTAATAATTTGCATACTATGCAGTTAAATTTAACATTTAGATCAGGGTACCGAATTAAGACTGCTGCCGTAGTGCACATTTCTAGAATGTGTGAATATTGATAATTTTTATGCAGTAATTGATGAGATCACTTAACTAGTTCTTGTTTTCGATGTATTTCGATTCGATTTTGGAAAATTCTTCTTTTGTTCCAATTTAACAAACAGTTTAATAATTAACACTTTCTGCGAAATGATAAAATGGAGATATGATATATTCAACTTGTTTATTATTGGGGGCCGCGGTGGCTCAGTGGTAGAGCGTTCACCTCTGGTGCTTGGGGTCCCGGGCTCGATCCCAGCCCCCGCCAAGTGAACTTTGTGGTGGACAAACACCGTGTGCGTGGGTTTTCTCGGGGTTCTCCCGTTTCCTCCCACTTTCTTCATTCCACCATTTCATTCATTACTCATCATCACCGTCTCCTTTAGCCTAACCGGCATAACCGTGGGACGTAAAACTCAGATTTCATGTCATTTCATTTCAACTTGTTTATTAGGTGATTATATAATGAATATGTCAAATGCATACTTCTGCATAAAGCTTTGAAAACGTTAATAAAATTTGTTTCAAAACTTTTCTGAATACGCATCTGTTTCTATTGTACAAGCTCTGTCGTGTCACCGTCTCTCACTTGCGTTAAAAGATGAACGATCCTTTCTAGTAAGTTTCTCCTTAGACATCGTGGTCTGTAAATATGCCAATGGAAAACAAATGAAATCTGTCAGTTTAACGCCCCATGATTGTGCTCTTTAGGCTAAGGAAGACGGATGATTAAGACAGTGAATGATGATGGAATGAGAATGTGGGAGGAAACAGGAGTACCCCAGGAAAACCCAGGACACAATGTTGTCCACCACAAACTTACTTGCGTGGGAATCGAATCAGGAACCCCCACTCTACCACTGAGCCATCGTGCCCCTCAAATGTGGAAACGATAAGTACGTAGTAGTTGAACTGCATTTCAGTCTTTCTTTAATATTTTCGTAAACTAATATATACATAATGTAAATCTGATATGCAATAATGTGGACATGGAAAGAAAATCCTCAGTATTTTGATATAGTATCGTCACCAGCAAAAGTGTATGTGTCCACTTACTACATATTCTTTGGTCAATGTTCAACTTCTAATGTAAATTTATACAGCTGTCAAAATTACTGACACATACACATTCATTTCAAAGCTATTAAAGAAAATATGGATGTGTGAAACACTAATCAGTTTACAGTGTGTTGATACATAACATGTTTATAAGTATATCCACGGATATTTCGCAGTTTTTCGTGGACATACGATGTAAAAATAAATAAAAAGTTTTACTACGTATGAAAGCATATAAATTAATAATATAACGTAATAGATTATCATTAGAGGAAAAAACATGACACTATAACCAGGCACGTAGCCAAGGGGGGGGGGGTCCGGAACCCCCTTCGAGACCAGAAATGAAAAAAAAATTAAGGAAGGATGAAATGAAATGAAAAAAAGAAGAATCAGCGTTAAAACTACAGAAAGCTTTTGGTTACTCTTTCTTATGAGGAGATTTGTATTACTTGCAATACATGGTGGCGAGGTGAGTGGGATATCCTGGAAGAGTCAGGGAATTTGAAATTTCCGGAAGTTACGCAATTCTTAGAATTTCTGCTACTAGTCAGGGAGATTTCAAGCTTCTGAAAGCATAATGCCGGTTTTGTGACAGCGTGGACATTTTTAGTCATAATTTTTCGTCATCGCATCCTTGCAGTATCAAACATGTTATTTCAAAAACAATTCTCTACTACTCCTTTAACCTGTCATTTGGAACAGACAGTACTTGAAGGAATAATAAAAAAAAAAAATAAAAAAAAATGTGAAAAGAAAGTTCTGTTAACATTTGATTCAACAGAGAAAGGAACGCAGATATTGTAAAATATTTTACAAGACATTATTGAGTTTGTATACTTATGTCCAAAATTATTGTCACATGTGTATAAATATGTTTTGTAGGAGTATAATTTGATAACGAATTCGCCCGGTATTTCTTATGATGTTAGGATGTGTATAATCGGCAAAGACATGTAAGTGGCAAATTTTGACAAAAGAGCAGTAAATAAAAACAATAAAACAAATAAAACTTTCTTGTCCATTTAGCAACATTTCGTTTTACTCACTCTAATTTTCGTATTTATAATTCTTTTCCTATGAAATTTACCACAAATAGGGTCTATACATTTCCCGATTATATACATGGTATCAGTATTAAAAGCACCCTGCAAAATCATTATCAAATTATATTCTTACAAGAAGACAATCATAGATATGCGACAATCATTTTCGACATGAGTGTACTTTTTATAATAGTGAATATGTACTTTTATAATAGTTGAGGTCGTAATGAAAGGAAAATTCTTATATTTGAATGAACAGAAGAAGAACGTAAATATTGTAAAATCATATTCAATACCTTTTTTTTTTTTATTATTGTACTCGAGATTTCTTCGTAGTTTGTTATTAAAATACCAACATATCCTCATTTTATGGTCCTAACAAAACCAATATATGTTGATAGTAAAGTAGTTTAGATTGATTCAGTGTTTCATGTCACGTCCCTCCCGTTACGAAATCCTGGCTAAACAAACCAGTATATGTTCCAATAAAATGATTTAGAATGATCGAGCCCCTGGTGTGATGACCACAGAATTTCATGTCACGGACCCCCCCTTTTTTTTCTTCCACGAAATCCTGGCTACATGCCTGCTATAACAATCGTGGTTTTAGCGTTAGAACTTTCCTTCATCTATTACAGAGTTTATTTATTTATTTTAAAGATATAATTCTGTTCAAAAATGTAAATGAACATGTGATGTGTAATAGTAGGTAGAAACACATTCAGTGCAACTTACAGAAGTCGTGTTCTATTACGTAGGACATTAATTCAGATTTATAGAATCTTGGTTTTTCTTTGTATTAGCACACTTAGAATCACATGTTGTTTAAAGAAAATTATAGACTTATAAAACTGCTTCTTTTACCCTAATTACCGTAGATCAGGGGCAGCCACATTTTTAAGCTTGAGGACTATTTTTCATTTCAGAACTCATTGGATGTTCATTAGTCTGCTAAAGAGAACCATAAATCGATTACCAACAGTAATCGTTAAAGACAGTACGGTACAAAGTATCGCGGGCTACTTCTCACGGCAAGACGGTCGACGCATTGGCCACCCAGCTGTAGATTCATAATTCGTATATCGTTTCTCTTGCGGTGATCAGACTTTTGGATATCACACCTTGGTCACCCTGTGCGCAATGGGTATCGTGAAACTATTTCCTGCCCTAGGCTATTTGTTGCCAAGTTTCATTAACGTACGGTTAATATGTATGGAAATAGAAAAGTATTCTGATATTTTGAAACATAAATAAATAAATAAAAACTTGAGAAAGTCCTGCTCGTTCCATAATTATCTTGGGTTCACGGTTTGTACATCGTCTTCAGAATGATGCAGACATTCGAACAATACCATATATATATGTTACGAGACAATTCATGAATTTGGGGAAATTTTGGAAGTAGAATAGAGAAATTCTAGAATAAATGAACTTAAAAAAGAAAAAAATTTGGATATCCTTGTCGGGGGGGTTGCACTAATGATACCCTGAAAAAAAATTGTTCTAGACCAGAGCTGTCCAAATGGCGGCCCGCCAAACCATTTTTTGCGGCCCACAAAGTTCTCACGATTTACGATTTTTATTACTGATAATATTTTCATTTATATTTATTTATTCTTTTAATGTTTCCACTCTCTTTCGAAATAAGGCATCCATTTTGGAAGTAGAATAGAGAAATTCTAGAATAAATGAACTTTAAAAAGAAAAAAATCGGATATCCTTGTCGGGGGGGGGGGGTTGCACTAATGATACCCTGAAAAAAAATTGTTCTAGACCAGAGCTGTCCAAATGGCGGCCCGCCAAACCATTTTTTGCGGCCCACAAAGTTCTCACGATTTACGATTTTTATTACTGATAATATTTTCATTTATATTTATTTATTCTTTTAATGTTTCCACTCTCTTTCGAAATAAGGCATCCATTTTGGAAGTAGAATAGAGAAATTCTAGAATAAATGAACTTTAAAAAGAAAAAAATCGGATATCCTTGTCGGGGGGGGGGGGTTTGCACTAATGATACCCTGAAAAAAAATTCTGAACAACAAAAAGTCGCGGGCATCCACAGCAGCTCTAGAGTCGGTAAAGTAATTACAGGCAAGGCATCGTTGTGGAGAGGCAGATTACGTCAATAAACTAAACCAAACCAATACATCTGATCTTGCTTTGTAAAGCAGACCTTTTCTTCACCGAACTCTGCCTAGAAGATAAAAATTTAGCATCCTTTACAAGTTTCAGTCATCTGACATTAGATTTTGAAATGGAAGCATTTGATTTTTCTGAGTTCTGTAGAAACATCGAGAGTATTATGAATGAATTTACTACAAGATTCTCAGATTTTGACAAACTAAAAAACGACATTGCATTATTTACAAATCTATTGCCACCCAAACTAGCAGTTCGAACTTTATGACTGTCAAGCTGATCCTGTCTTTCAGACAAGGACAGAGAAAGAAGTAGATTTTTCAGGCTACTTTCTAACGAACTTTTTCTTAACTTTTGTGAGTTTTATCAGAAAATACTGTCAATATTTGGTAGTACCGTACTCATTTGTGTGAAAGAGCCTTTTTCACTATGAAAATTGCGAAGAATCGCTTCAGAAGCTACCTTGGAGATTCTTCTCTTTTATATCTTCTATGGCTCGCAACAACAGAAATGGTTGTACACTCATGTCCAAAATTATTGTCGCATGTCTAAAAATATGTTGTTGCAGGAATATAACTTGATAACGAATTCGCACGGTATTCCTTATAATGTTAGTATGTGTATAATAGACAAAGACATGTATGTGGCAAATTTCAAGTCAAAAGAGCAGTAAATAAGAACAATAAAACGAAAATAAAAGTTTCTTGTCCATTTAGCAACATTTTGTTTTATTCATTCTAATTTTCGTATTTATATTTTTTCCCTACGAAATTTACCACAAATATACATTTCCCGATTATACACATAGTATCAGTATTAACGGTACCCTGCAAAATCATTATCAAATTATATTCTTACAAGAAGACAATTACAGATATGCGACAATCATTTTGGACATAAGTGTACATATTCCAGCCCTTGTAGATATTGCTAATCACCCTCATTTGATGTAATATAAATGTAATATTATGTAATATTTCAAATACATTTTTATATTTTTCTTTTGTATTATTATTATTATTATTATTATTATTATTATTATTATTAGCTGCGGCCCTCCACCTTAGTAGTAAAGATGGTTATGGCCCTCAGGCTTATTATAATTGGATACCACTGTTCTAGACAATATACTTGCCAAATTTCATTAATATTCAGTTATCAGGTATAAAGATAGAAATTTTCGGAGTGTTGAATTATGGAAACAAGCATTGGAGGTTATGCATATGTATTTACAAGCAGTGTTCCAGATACAATTAGTATGAAGGCATTTTATTCGAAAGTCTTCGTAGAGTAAAATGTGACGAAAACGGATCAAGAGACACGTGAGCATAAGCTATTCATGCGGATTTTACCTTCCTGGGCGTATTTTTTAAAATACGTATTTCATCAACTTGAAGTCCAATAAAAAGGTACTAATTTACCTATGTCTTCACACGTGCAGAGTGACTGATTTTATTATTATTATTATTATTATTATTATTATTATTATTATTATTATTATTATTATTATTATTATTATCTTTCATCTTTCATTATTATTATCTTGATATATTAACTTGTGAAAACTAAATATTCTGCATCTGAATTTCAGGTGACAAACTTCGTATGTATGAAAGTCATATTAAATAATGGTAATGGCAGTTTGTATTCGTTCAATCAAAATTATCTTCAGAGAATTTCTCGAGTACCTACTGCAAAAACATTTCTATCGTAGAAATTTCTAGCCTTGAAATTATCATTTATGATAAAGCAATTTTTCTCGTGTTCAGCATATACATATTAGAAACGACAATGATCCAGCTTTCCTTCATCCTGACATCATCGAATCCTTATTCAGAGTTACATAATGCGTTTAATGTCAAAACCTGCAGTGGGCTATGCTTTTTTTTTTAAATTTTTTTTACCCATCCTTATTTTCTAAAACTCATTGTGATTAGTTGGCTATCAAGAAAGAGTCATAATGGCAGCTACATGTATATGGATGCTTAAAAATGCAGACATTTGTTAAACTAATATAAACGTAACGTTAATACGAAAGAGTGCTTGGAAATTTTAGACCCCCCCGCCAGAAGGAATGCAACAGGAATACAATTCGCACTCCCCTCGAAACACTACATTCCCGTGCACGATGCTGAATTTTGCTTCTTACATCATCCTTCCATGGCAGTAATTACATCATAATCAGAGGCAGTTTGGCGTCCCTTTAGGTGATCTTTGAGTTGGGGAAAAACTGATAGTCAGATGGAGGAATTTCCATCTTTTGATGGACAAGTCGGAGGTTTTCTTGGCATTGAGCATAATCTCCATAAGGATGAGATCTGTGACTAACATAAGACTCCAACCTTGTATCAAAAGAACGATTCGAAAACTAAATAAATTTTTTTCGTCTATGGTTATTAATAATGAGAGTAATTGTTCGCATTTTTTATGGTCAAAATGAGAAGTGATTTGCCTAGATGCTTCTATCTTGTCGTATGCTGACATCACGCTCCCCACTCATTTCGCTGAACTTGCACATACCCAGATCATCATGAATTATGACACCAACGTATTCTCAGAAAACGAGCTGAATCTTTTTCAAATGTTTCACTAATATTTGGCAGGTAGTGAAAATAAGATGATCCATTTAATCAGTGTTTTCCTGAACAATTACTGTTTTATTTTGTTGTGTGTGTGTGGAAGAGGAAGAGGAGGGATTCCGTTGAGGAATCAATCATATTATACCTGGTTCCTTATAGCAGTTTTCGAAGGAGCAAAATCCTGTGTTGTTCATTTTCTCATAGATCTGCTTCGAAACTTTCTGAAAGGAACAAAAACCTGGACAAATTTGATGGTTTCGCTGTTTCTTAGATATGTTCATTTCATAGACCTGAAAACACAGAAAGACTTCCATTAAGAGTACTATGAATTGTAATGAATAAACAGTTATTATATAGCTGTGATATACGACAGTTCGCCGCCAGCCTAATTTGGGTTCATAAGTATTTTATTGAAAGTAAATAGCGTTTAGCAGTCCTGTTTTCTTGCGATTTAATATTCTAAAAAATCGCACCTTGGAACTGAAAGTTGAAGAAGTTCTTTATAATTAAAATTTAATGAAAGTCGAAATTCTTATTTTACTTTCGCTCTGGTCCGAGAAACCTGTCCTGTTAATATCGATAAATGATGCATATATGGCTTGTGAATGCGACGAAGGCTACATTCCCAGCTCCTGATCGAATTACGCTGTGTAATGTTCGTTTGTCAATTGCTTAACGTCTTTGCTGTTCTTTCAGATGCACATGCAAGGCGATATATTTCAAAATATAACAACTTTGGTGCGAACATTGTGTCGTGTGAGGTTAACTGTTAGTAACATGGGAAAAATAAAATTTTAATTTATTTGGTTACTTTAATTTTAGTTAAAGACTTGTAATGTATTTCAGTTCTAATTTTATCATCAGCTAATCGTAGCTATGTTTCTCACGTGGCCATCTCACGCGGTTGATAATACTTCGCCGCGCTCGTCCACGAGCGGAAAAATAAAAGATAACAGTTGAAGAGGTTTATGGATAAAGTGTCATGTTACATTTTTTTTTTTTTCCGAGAAGATGAGTTCTGACGGTATTATGCGTTATTTGTACATAACACCACATTTAAGTGATTCCTCGTTTGGATGAAGAGATTCAGGAACAGTGAAGAGTGTATGCTACACAGACAAACTTGTGACTTCAATTTTCTCGAAATGTACAGTTTGTTACATATCACCTTCATTCTCTAATCCTTTCAATTATTAATATACCTAGAGCTGGTCATGCATATATTTTTATAAATGGTTGCTTATCACAACCTTGCATAAGACAGTTTACTTCTTATTTTGACTTACAGATTTTCGATAGCAAAGGTAGATTCATAGTTGTTTCATTTACATCCGCTAATAGACAGAGAATGCAGGTTTTTTTTCTTTTTCTTTTCTTTTGCCTTAAAAAAAACTTCTTTTGCCTACCCCTCGTACAAATTATTTCACAAAAGCAGTAATATTAAAATGTAGTAGTAAGTTTCTTTCGCGTGTGATGATGTTCGGCTTCGTTATTCAGTAATACGTACTTGAAGTAATGGATAAATGAACAAGTGGATAAATATACAATGGACATTTCATTAGATCAGCAGGTGGAAAGATCTTATCATATAAAATGATCAATGGACTTTGTAATTATAATAGATTGTGGTAGGTGATTGTTTTGATATATTAATGGCAACTTAATAAACTTGATTCAATTATTTCTTTTGTAAGTTTTCTCACACAAATAAATTTATTAACTTCACATACAGAAGTAACTCGAGCTTATATCTTAATTTTTATTTTGTTATTTTAGTTTAGTTGCCGTCTAATCCGGGAACAATAAGTTGCTTAATTCATATATATATATTTAGCAGAAATTTAATAATTGTTTGAGATGTTGATATTAAAACTGTGAAATTCAACAAAAGGTCCTGGTGTTTATATAAAAGATGTGACATCGCCAGATGTTTGCCTGACAGAATTTTACCAAAGTCGCGTCTGTAGTCGCCAGCAAAAATGACATTTCCAATAACCACATATAAAAATACATTTCGAAGTAAGTAGTCGCTTTAGTAACTATACTCTGTTCAAAGTAAGAAACGAATTGACATTTAGAGAAAAACTTACTCTGCTGTGACATAATGAGTATCCCGCTGAAGTGTCCTTTATTAACTACTTTTCATTAGAGGGGGTAGCATCATAGAGGACGCCATAGCGGCATACTCATGATATGACAACAGAGTAAGATTTTTTCTCTACATGTCAATTCGTATCTTATTTTGAACAGTTGAAGAACACTATGCCCTCTTTCAGTTGCAGATATGTGCACTTAAATAATTCCCCCAAGCTTGAAGACAAAATAAAATTATATAAGTAATTATGCCTTTTTGGTGGTGATTTCAACCATACATCTGTTAGAATAACACCATTCACCCTGATACCATGTTCGATCGCGGTGGGATTCTTTTCACGAATAAAAATGAGTAGTTCGGTTTCACTTTAATGATAAGCCCGTTTCATCTTGTCATGATGCTAAAAATGGACAAGTAAACTTCAAATAATCACCGAACTATTAAATCTGTATATTCTGTAGTTGCAATACCCACTTCTGTCTCCCTGATCCTGTCATGTGTCTGCTCAAAAAGTCTTGTGCTTAAGAGTTTTACATATATATACAGTATATTTAACGCGTTGCTTCCCAGTTTCGTTAACATTGTTCCATTCTTCGATTGTTAATTTGCTTTTATCATCGGGTTCCTTTATCCTACATTGACAAGCATTGAATCAAACTAAAAGTATGATTGATGTTTACACATACATGCTCTTCAGAACTATTAAATTGTTACTCTAGTGAACTATTAAAGTGTTACTTTAGTACAGTTTGTGAAAGAATTTATGTTTTTTACTGATCATCTCAAACATAATAGTAATAAATTATTCTGTAATGATATATCACTTGAATATATACTGAATAATTACCGTGCTCTATGGTCCACAGTCATTCAACCTCGTTTTTGCAGATAAGAAAAGATGGTCGTCGTATTCTTGTGTTTACACCCAGCATATTTTCTGCTATACTCAACTGATTCCTTCTCACAGTCCTGTTCTCTGTATAAATATCTGTAGTTTTTCTCTTCAGAGTGTCCCTCAGATTTGCTTTTTCATCTTATTGTCAATCTTTTTTTCTCTTATAACTGTTCAAAGTTCGTTTTTTAATATATATATTTTTTATTGCCTTTACATTGTAATTAAATTTTTGTCCCCTGCAGTACAATGCCGTGCGCGAAACATCTGAAGAAGCTAGTATAAAACAGTACCAATGAAAATTTTCAATTAAAAGGCCTATCTGGTTGCAATGATACTAGTAGACTTTAGGGAAGATGGCTGAAATTCAGCTTAAATGTAGGCGAGACTATGTCAATGCTATATTCGGAAAGCAAATCGTCTTAAAATGGATGCACGAAATATAAGCATTAATGTCACTGGAAAATTAATGAAAAACAATTCCTCCACTTATCTCAGAAACCAAAAGAGGGAGATGGCTGAAAGTAAGCTGAAATGTAAAAGAGAGTATGTAGATTGTATATTCTAAGAGCAAATTGTCCTAAAATGGATTGAACATAATCAAAAGAAGCACGAAACATTAACTTGAGTGGAAAATCAATAAAAAACAAATAATTCTTCCACTTATCTCAGAAATCAAAAGAGGGAGATTGCTGAAAATCCGTTTAGATATAAAACAGACTATGTAGATTCTACATTCAAAAAAGAAATTGTTCTAAAATGGATGGAACATAGTCAAGAAAATCACGAAACATGAACATTAAAGTCAGTGGAAAATCTATGAAAAAAAAAAAAAAAAGAGAGAAAAGAATTCGTCCACATACCTCAAAAACTATAATAAGGGGATGGCTAATTAAAAGCTTATTGCAAGCTGAGGAGCTTAAAAACGATGTATAGCACGTGAGGTAAATATGGATAGCACATGGTCGAAAGTCGTTTGAGTAATATCAATAATAATGATAAAGTATGTACATCTTCGAATTACCCAAGGCACCCACGCTGGAGTTACGTGCTTGAAATATCTCACATCTTGATTTGGAATCTGCAGACTCGATTTAGCATGCTACGTGACTTTTGACATGATCACGTGACACACACTGATGCTTATGGCGAACCGGATAGGTCCTTTGATACTAATTTGGCCACTTGTAATGACTACATCATGTATTTACAACTTCATCTGTCTCCCCCACCCAAGAAACAAAGCATATTTAGCTCCTTCGTATAAAACTAGAAAATACCTAATGAATATTGAATTGTCGAATCATTTATTTTTATTAAAGGTAACCTGTTGCGCTTGCGCCGCATTTGTCTTTTCTTTATCAGCAATGGACACATCCTACTTTAATTCTTAAGGCTCTGATATAGATCGGAAGGTGGCTAAGATCGTAGCATTTTGATTAATTCTACCTATGAGTAGAACTCCCACAGTTGCATGTGGTTCGGATCCCATAGTAGCCCGTAAATCAGTACCTCATGTAGCTGTGATAATGAAAACTAACATTAACTCCGAATAAACAAACAATGTATCTATGAGTACAGAGCTTTTCCAAGATGTGTTATTGAGTTTTTTAAATTATTATTTATTTTTTTAAATAGATAATTTCACAGCTTATACTGACAAGTGAGTAGGATTGCTTTCATTGGATCATTTTCTTCGATTTCTGTTTTTTAGTTGTGTATAATGATATTGGATTACAGGCAGTTAACTTTTTCAACTTGACAGAAGAATATAATCGGGTTAAATCAACTTTCAAAATAAGAGAAAAATTATTACATTAAAAAAAGCAGTAGAATTTGTGCTGAAGAAGCAAAACTTCCATTGCTGGCCGCATGTATGATAGACATGCTATTTCCAACGAGAAAATGCATCCTGTTAGATTCATTATATCTTTCAGATTTAAGACTGCCTTACAGCTCGTTGAGTCTTTAAGAGATTGATTTTGGAAAGTATCAAATAGCGTATTTGTAAATGCGTAAGTGTATTACAGAGTAAGTACAGAAACAATTCATTGGGTCCATCCAGAAAAAAATTTCCAGTGATTTTTAATTTGTGGTATTCCAGTTTGGCGATTGAGGCTAAAGTAAATAGTATTCTATGAATAAATCGTATAAGCTAAAATAGATCGTGATAAATACAGCCGAATGATGGCAAAATAATAATAGGTGGATGTAATGTGAGAACAGGGTTAGCTCAGTGGGCTTAATGCACTCTGAATTGTACGTGGAACCCTGTGTTTCAGATCAGTGTGCTGCACCTCTGTGATATCTTGATCACTTTGAACCTTTTAATAGAGATGCAAGGGCTCGGAAAAAAAACCCGGCTTTTTTGAAAAAAAAACTCGGTTTTTTCTGCTTCGCTTTTTTGCTTGGGAAATTTTGGGCTTTTTTGAAAATTTTGCTTTAAACTGATAAAGCAGACTTTGATTCGCTTCTCTACAACAAAAAACTCATTTAAATAGTGGTTGATGCAGATAATAATATGAAACCTCGAAAATAAACCATGAATTTCAAAAAGATTTTTAAAAATTCTTAACATATTTACATTATGAATTCCAAAGGATTAACCAATATATGTAATAATATTTTAACCTCTTATATAATAAGTACTTTTAAAAAAATGATACACAAATAACTAGCAAAATTGTATGTAGTATTTTTACTTCAAAATATCACACACCCTCTTTTTGAAGCAAAATAAAGAAAAACATGAGAGAAATCTGCACATCAAGAGCTTCATTTCGGGTGGTTCTGTACATTCTTGAAATTTTTCAGTTAAATTTTAACTTTCATATACATTGTATGAATATTTCGAACAAATTTTTCACTGATTGATCACATACGTAATAATATGTTACCACCTATCAGGTGCTTCGGGTCTGCAAAATCGGTAAAGCTCCAATCTCTGTAATGCACTGACTGCTCCTTAAGCTTGTTCAGAATTGGGAAAGTATCGAATTTTCTGTTCATGGATCATATACGTAATAGACGGTTCATCTGAGCGTATGGTTTCCTAGTCTGTAGAATCACCATCACGGTTTACCCAATGCTGAAGGTTTCTGAATTTTTAACAAGAAAATTCAACATATAGTTACGATACTTTTTTTTTTATATAAAAAAGAAAAACTATGGAATACATTTAAAAAGAGTGGAAGAATCAATCACTGTTCCAATTCACAAGAAAGACGACAAATTTGATTGTAATAATTACACTATGCAATACTTTAAAAAAATGTTTTTGTCCTTCGGTTGCTATTGTTGATTCCTTAGTCATATTCATTAAACATTTACGAAAATGTGCATAATTCTCATGAAACTTCACTTTTGTAAGTTTAACACCGATTTGTTTGAAAAAACATAACGCTATGAAATATATTAGACATTGCATTTAAATTGATTAAAGGAGTTTGGTAGTAAGTTCCTCAACACCCCTATTATAACATCAAAAGAGTAGGCTACTTAAATACTTAACTTGGGTACATAGATATCAGGGGCGCCCCAAGAATGTTTTTCAGGGGGCCATCTCCATGACTGTTATATTACATTTGATATTTCTGGTATTTAATATACATGGTTTGCTATATTACGTATACATTGTCATGAGTCAGGGGGACCCTCTCTGCCCCCTTCGTGCGACCATGATAGATATCAATGTGTACGTGTGTATATCTTAGAAATGTGTCCATTTCCTACATTTTCGTTTATGCGTATCATCATTTTCATGAATTAGCCCCCAGATGTAGTTCCTCATCATGTTCTCTTTATATTGTCCTTGGTAACAGCGTCCGAAAGTCATAATGTCTTGGTGAGATCGCTCACCGTCTTCCTCTGTATTCATAGTTTCCTTAAAACTGTCCAGATGAGAGGCAAGAACATGTAACTTAAGTGACATCCTCCAACCCGTTTCGCCATGGTTTGTCACCATGTTCATAATTTCCACATAATTTTCTGTTCTGGAATTTATCTAAGAAACACTGAACAACTGCCACACAGCTGCTCCAGGCTTCTTTTTCAATCTCAAAAACGTGGAGACCTCAGTGGACTGAATTATCATCATCGTTTGCGGTCCTACAAACACTCCAGCCTCCATCTTAGCATGAGATAACTGCAGAAACATGTCTTGTAAAAACTTGAATGTGTCAGAATCTCTATCCAAAGCTTTTACAAATTGCTTGATAATGCCAAGTTTAATGTGTAAAGGTGGTAACAATACCATTGTACTGTATGTTCCACAAGTGGCTCGTATTTTACGTCATGTGTCCTCACAGTGTTTTATTCCCGTTGTGCTCGGCATCACTACTGTCTCACAAACAAAGGTAGCACGAGAATTTGGTGAAACCGCCCTGCAACCGCCCTGCAAACTCATGAGTAAGGCAATAATTTTGAAGTCCCCTATTACTTGCAACCCATATTTTGTATACTCTAAATTGTCCAATAAGGTCTTCAAGCTGTTAGTCTTCCTTCATAGAGACGGAATGAATCACAGGAATAGACAGGTGCTTATTCCCATTGTGCAAATGCACAGCCTTAAGACTTCTATACGAGCTGTCTATAAACGAACGCCACTCTTTCAAAATACAGGGTATCTTTAAAGCATAAACACTTATAACCACAATCCAGCTTTCATACAAAAAATTTGGAGAACTGTTCGTGCCATCTCCTTTGAGCTGTTGCGTTTACTGATTTATCAACTATACCTATGTTCCAACCTACCATCTTTACTCAGACTTAGATCTCGAATAAGATCATTTAAATCTGGTTAGGATAGTAGGGTTGTCTATTAATAGTTCATATCTGCAATGTTTAATAAGAAAGGCATGCTATGACACAATTGCAGTATAATAGGATATTCTTTTGTTATACAAGGTGGCTCAAAAGTAGGTATATAGTACCGTAGTGATCAGCTCATTACATTTTATATCATTTCTTATTGTTATCCAACAGGTAGACTTAGCTTCTTTATTTGTTCTTAATGTGTTTTTACTTACATCTTAAGCTCGGAAGAGCCGAAGCAAATATACCCATAAATTAGAATGTTATACTTGATCAATGCAATACCTACTTTTGGGCCACCCTGTATATACATATACCTTTAAATTCTTACAAATAGCCTTGAAACACTCTGCCCAATGCATGTTGATTCTATCGCGAATCTCTCCGTGTTTGCAGGTTCTTCAATCGAATTTAAATGCAACTTAACGCAACAGACATTTTAAGATGCGCATATAAATTAATTAATATAGGACAAATTCCATATTTTCGATGCTGCTACTTGCATAAGCGAAGTTTCATGGAAAAAATACACCATTTCTAGTCTCATTCAAGGTAACAATACAGGAAATCACTATTATAAGACAAGAACAAAATGAGTGTTGCATAGTGTTATCGAGGCATTTCTCTTAACATTCTATTAATAAGATTGACCCCATACGCAGATGAAATTATTGGAGATTATCAGTGTGAATTTAGTCGAAATCGACCAGATATTTACCATTCGACAAATACTCGAAAAGAAATGGGAATATATTACCCAGTACATCAACTGTTTATTGATTTTAGAAAGGCTTACAACTCGGTAAGAAATTAAATGTCGACTAAAATCAGGAAATTCTTGTTATTATTCAGTTCAAAATATTTTCTCGTCGCGAATTCTGTCAAGGAATTTAAAGCTTAAAATATATAAAATGATAATCATGCCTGTTACGCTTTATGGTTGTGAAACATGGTCGCTTACGCTGAGGGAAGAACGCAGACTGAAATTATTTGAGAATAAAATTCTGAGACGAATATTTGGACCCAAGAGGAACGGGAATGGGGAATGGCGGAAATTTCATAAGGAGGAACTAGATAATTTATACGGTTTACCAAACATCGTTAGTCATCAAGTCTAGGAGGCTTAGGTGGGTGGGTCATGTAGCCAGAATGGAAGAGAGTAGGAACGCTTTCAAAGTTTTAACTGGAAATCCAATCGGGAAACGTCCATTAGGAAAACCTAGGCCCAGATGGGAGGATAATATTAAGATGGATCTAGCAGAAATAGGAATACAGAGTAGAAACTGGATTGAATTGGATAAGGACAGAAGTCAATGGAGAGCTTTTGTGGTCACAGAGAAAGAAGTCCGGGATTCAACCCCGCATTCGACCATTTTGACAAAAGTTTAATTCCATCTGTGAATGTAAAGATAGTGCGTGTACTGTGAGTCCTGGCCGACTTACTTTCTAATCGGTTTTAAATCTTTGTTATTATTAATTACCAGCAGTGATGGGTTTACGAAGAGGGTTAGGGTGGGGATGTCTTTCGGATTGAAACCTCTACCCCGAAATTAGGGAATTTCTAAAACAAACTAAATATTAGTTTTGCCTTTACTCATAAACTTCAAGCTGTCTTCAAATAAAAAAAAAAAAAAAAGAAAAAAAGAAAGAAAAATAGGAATTTTTGGAAAAACTAAGCATTAATAAGAAAAGCCCCTCCCAAAATACTTTTCTAAATCCGCCACTGATTATCAGTATAAAATGATCTTCAAGGTTGTATCTGGAAGATTATAGCTGAATATACAAACGAAACGAAATATTTGTTATGCCTGTACTCATAAACTTAAGCTCCTCTTAAATAAAAGTTAGGAATTTTTAGAAAAACAAACATTATTCAGAAAAACTCCTCCCAAATATTTTTCTAAATCCGATATTAATTATTTCTATCAAATGGTATTCAAGGTTGTGTCTGGAAGATTATTGTTAAATCATTGTATAGCTACAGTATAACGGAAATGTGGAAGTACGCTCTGACAGACATATTGAAAAACGTATGCTCTGAATGATATATTGAAAACCATAAGTTTAATTATGTGCCAGAAACTAGAGTACTAAGCTCTAAGAAGTGAAACACGGATGACTAAAAAGAAATGATCTAGAGAAGAAAAAATGTCGATAATTCAGAAGTTAAAGTTAAATAGCTTCTAAAATTGCCATCAAATAATACGTACTTTATGTTTAATTTAATTCATAAACCATGTACTCCATCCATCATGATGGTGAATTTCAGAGCGAAATATGGCATTCAGGTCATGGAATCTTATTTAACTTTAGAGTATGCTATAAGAAAGCTATTTAAACAGAAAAATCATGAAAATGAAAAAAGCCAAAATTTCCAAAATTCTCGTTTTTTCCCAAAAAAAGCCGGCTTTTTATGTGCAAAAAACCATCGATTCAAAAAAGCCGGCTGTTTTGCATCTTTACCTTTTAAAGAACACTTTGCTTTGTTCATTTAATAGTAGAGGCACTTGATTCATTTAATAGTTGATCCACAAATGAGAATTTTCTTTACATCAGAAGTTTTAATTTCAGAATACCAGTAGCAGCCAAGAGCTATCATTACGTTTTTGTGTAATATAAAAATGAATGAATATAGATTAAATCTCGTCTGGAGGTCACTAGATGATAAATATAGTTGTTAAATGAAATATTAATCTTTTAACATTTAACTTTACCACTGATTAAACTGTATGAATATACAAGTTAAATTGATGACTATGCATTTTATATGAAAGAAATAAGTTGTTTATATATAATATGGGGCTCGGGAAAATAGTGTTACATTTTCTAACTTTCGAGTAAACGGGGGGAGGGAGGTTCAACATTCCCGTGCAATTCAATGCAATGATACATACCCTGCCCCTTCCATCTGTAAGTAAACTTCCGAAATTAAACTACCTACATACTGTTCTGTATTTCAAACCCAATTCATTCCATCTAATAACTCTGTTTCGCTGGAAGTGGCACTGACCATTGTTTGGCCCAGCCACTATCGCATCACAGTTTGCGATACAAAATCATAGAAAGCGATGTAAAGGAAATGTTGCATCACAAAATGCGATACATTTCTAATCAATTTATTGTTGAAGTGAGCTACTTAAAAATATATATATATAATCATGTCTTTCGTTCAAGGCAGAACGGTTTTCTTACATTGAACGATCCTCTCGCTTGAAAACACCTTTGTGTGAGTTTTAGATTCTTAATAATACAGACCAATTTACTATGAACTACACACCATATTACTGGAGACTGGTCGCGACAGGAAAGATACATTGTGTACTTTGACATTATATTGCATCTGAAAATAAAGCTCCGCAATCGGATTTGGAAATGCAAGATTCCATCTAAAGCCACATTGTCACGTTAAAAGAACTTGTAGATCATTAAAAAAAAAATCTTGAAACCCTACCATATTTCACCGTAGTCTTGAAAGGGTCATAAAACATTTTTTCCATCTTGCAAGGAGTTGAACGATGCTCAACTTTCTGAGACGTCTTGCTTGCTGCCTGCTATTGCCCTCTCGCTGACATAAAAGAAAAACCAGTTTCGCCGCTTCCGAAACAACGGATTCTTTTTGGACAGGGAGAAGTGCGCCAAAATACACGTTTTTAATTAGGAGGTTCACTGTTTGTCCACTAGAGTGTAGTCCTGCATGTGTGGAAAAACCTTTCTTGCCTTCAAGAAGTTGTAACATGTAAAGAGTAAATAGAAAGACCGGGTTAAAAGTTTATATATATATATATATATATATATATATATATATATATATATATATATATATAATATTATGACAGCTACAAGATTCATTTAACGTGACAATGTGGCTTCAGACCACGTTTCCATTTTACATGAATCTTGTAGCCGTCATCGATCTTTCTATCTACTGTTTAGATTTTATAACTTCTTGTAAGCAAGAAAGGTATCACCACCCATGCAGCACTGCAGTCTAGTGGACAAACAATTAACCTCTTCATTAAAAACATGTATTTAGGCGCACTCCCCCTCCCTGTCCAAAAGAGTCCGTTGTTTCGGAAACGGCGAAACTGCTTTTCCCTTTATGTCAGCGGGAGGGCGATAGCAGGTAGCAAGCAAGACGTCCCAGAAAGTTGGACACTGTTCGACTCCTTGCAAGATGGAAAAAATGTTTTATGACACTTTCAAGACTATGTATACACGGTGAAATATAATAGGGTTTCAAGATTTTTTTTAAATGACAGCTACAAGTTCTTCTAACGTGGAAACCCATCTTTAGTTTCGGAAGCAAGATCACTAGGAAAATCACTAAAATTTAGTAACTCTTTCCTGACTGTCCTTCTGTCTTTGCATAGTTGTTCTAAGCTGTGGTAAGGAGTTTATAAACAATACATCTAATTGTTACATAGCGTAGGTTCAGAAATATTCTTTTTGCTAAGCTCTCTTGTTTTCCATTGAAAATAGAGAAGGAAGAGTATTGTTTGGTTTAGAACTTTCAGAAAAGTAGGAAAATGTATGTATTCAATCCGAGTAGCATTTGAATACAGTATTAGGAAATTAATAGTTCATGTACAATTAACTTATTGTGAAAATGAAGGTTCATTTCGTAGATTGCATAACTTCAGTTCTAGTTTCGCATTGAAAACTAGCTACCAGCTTAGACAGTCTGTAAGATAAAGCTAGCACTTAAAAAGATAACTGAGTTACATTTTCATTGCGTTGCATTTTATATTATTATTGTTTGCATTTTCTGTCCGCATGAAACAGTAAAGAGTTTCCTACACTGCCAAATATATGGTACAAAACATAAATTGCTATGCAAATTTAAATTGGTTTAGCAGTTTGTGACGCAAAGACCAAAATTCTAAACCAGCAATTTGTGAATAATCGGTGCTTTTTTTTTTTTTTTTTGGTCATTCAGTTTCTTCGGAAAATTGCATAAAATGATGTAAATGTAATGACCCATCAATATTGCCTATTCAGCACTAGATTTAAAGACTTTATTTACTAGGAAGTCTTAAAGGATAGTAAAAACGATGTATTCTAATAAATGTGGGAGATAAATGGAATTTCAACAGTTTTCGCGATTAAACTCTAACGTAGTTTTGACTTCGACTCAGTGCAAGTACAGTTGTATTTATGACTAGCCCAAGGTGGCTTGATCAATTTAGCGCAGAGAATTGAGTCGTTAACTTGTGCAGACCAAGTCAAAACTAACTTCAGAGAAGTGTGACAGGAAAGTTAGATGGGTTTTAGTTCTATTCACTTCGATCATTCTAATGAGTTTTCAGTTTTCATACCAGTCCCCCATCTTCAACAGGAAAAGCTGATATTTGGTCCACTGTAATTCTGGATATCATGGAAAGACTTGTTCACATTTCATAATATAATTCAGATATTTACTCTTTCCATGTCCGAGTTTTGAGCGTCCCTTCCACAGGATTTAGCAGCCTTGTTTTATAAGCGATATAGTATGGCTAACTACTACAGAAATAATGGGGGGGGGGGGGAGGGAGAACATAATTTTCTTAAGTAGAAAGAGGCATTGTCTGGACGTATTTTGAGAAGAATTCTAATGGAAGTGTGGTTGAAGGAAAAATAGGAAGAGAGGAAATTAAAAAAAAGGGGGAGGGACGGTACTACTTTGTCAGGACGAAGAAATTAGCTGAGGACCGTAATGAGGAAACTCAATTTAAGGCAAAGTGCGGTGTCTCTTGGTAGAACATACCCGTCTGATGCAAGGGATTCCGGGCTTGATCTCAGCCCATGTGAATTTGTGGCGGACAACATTTGTTTGTGGGTTTTCCCGGGATTTTCCCGTTTCTTTATTTTATTCCAACAATTCTGTCATCACGTTCTTCCATTAGCTGTATTGGAAAGACATCAGTAATAACAAGTTTCGTTTCACAGTGTGAAACTACGTTCGACTTCCAAACTACTCAAATTCAATACTCAGACTTGAAATAAAATACGTAGTTTCTGAATGCAATGGAGAAGGACGCTGAATCATATAAAAAAAGCCATTACTTGCTATATCTTACTGTTTTTGCTCTGTGCAGGTTAATATTGAAACCGGAAGTGCTAATTGATGTATGGCACTTTCGGTTGCACTAGAGGAATCAAATCTGAAGTGAAGCATATTCTTGGGAAATGAATCCATGTTAAAAATGCTTGTTGCCATTTATTTCCGTTTTATCCATTATGGAATCTCAGATTTTCACTATTTACGATTTGAATAGATGGATAAAAGTCATTCTTGGGACGTTGAATCTGCCAAGAAACTTTTTTTTTTGTTTTTTTTTGTTTTTGTATCTCTCACGGTTTTTACTCTAAAAATTTAAGTATTGAAGCTGGAAGCACTAGTAAATACCAACCATTTCCAAGTTTAGTAGATTATTGCGGGTGATGAAGTGTTCTCTGGAAACGCCGAGTCGATTGCAGAAAACGTCGATATTTATTATCGATTTTGTTGTATGACTATCAACGTTAAGACAAAAATAAACTTTATTCCTATCACTTCCGGTTTGAATAGAGGTTAACGGAAGAGATGGAACCTATTCTTGGGACACCGAATCGATTACAAAAACCACTTCTCGTTATCTTTTCCCCATTCTCTATGGAAACAGGGTTGGCTGGTTTAAACCAAAAAACGAAAAATGTTCGTAAAAGTGTTAAGTGTTTGTAAAATCTTGATGAACACACATTTGTGGGTTATCACGTTTCACTCCCGTATATTATTCGTATTATATTCAGACCTAAATTCCCCATTCATTACTCAAAAAGGTTATACTACAAATGCACTTTTTTTTTATAAGTTTATAAATGTTTGTTTTGTAGTTATTATTATTGTTATGTAATTGCAATTAAAGAAAAATTCTAAATATTGTTTCGTTTCAATGTTTACTATTGATAAAATACATCGAAATGCCGTACTTTCTGTGTGTGTGGGAGGGGAAGGGGTCATACAGACCCCATGAGAGGCATTTAGTGAAATGAGAAATATCTTTGGTATCTATTTATGTATAAATGAGTCAGCCAAAGTGGACTCAAATAATTCGTATCTTTATTCACTTTTCTTACTGATATGCAAATTAAGTCGTTGTATTTCTTTAATTTGAACCAATAAAAGTTGTTGTTAACTAACTTGAACTAAATTAGTTCTTCTGTACTCCGTAGTACATTGAAATTGTCCATATGTAATTCTGTGTAATGGTTTCACTTGTGCAGCTGTTTATCTTTTTGTCCTTCTGAAATGACTCTTGACAGTTTTATTAAGAAGCATGTAAAGATCAATACAACGTATGTTTATCAGGATTCCTTCGTGAGTGAGTCGGCAAACGTATAGCAATTAGTCCTGGTTCCGAGTTCAAATGGAGGACAATTTCTCTCGGATATAACTCGAGATGCGGTTTTTATTCCGCTTTAAGCTTATGTGACCCCTTTCAGCCTAACCCGGTTGTTGCACACTAACATCAAGGCGAAACAGACTTATTTCTGTCCATATATGATATGAATATATAGAGCAAATTATTTAAACAAAAAAAAAAAAAAAAAAAAAAAAAAAAAACCTGGTTTAAACAAAAAAAAACCCGGTTTTTTGGTTTTTTCAATAAAAACCATGGTTTTTGCCAACCCTGTACGGAAATAAGTGTGCAGAGGTTGATTGACTCATTTATATAGAACCGAATTTGAATGTGCCACTTACCTATGAAGTGCCGTGTTTCTAACACCAGTTGTGTTCGATCTGCAGGTCTCACCTCTACTGACTATTGCCCAGCATCGGAATTTCTATTGTAGAAGGCTGCATTGTAGATGGATGATGGGTATTGAATCTCACCATCTTTACAAGCTTTCCACAGGCCGGAGACAATGCAAACTCGACGATGGGAGGAGCTCCTTCG
Organism: Thermobia domestica; assembly: GCF_964235325.1. Classification (NCBI taxonomy): domain Eukaryota; kingdom Metazoa; phylum Arthropoda; class Insecta; order Zygentoma; family Lepismatidae; genus Thermobia; species Thermobia domestica. Next base: position 167,774,658 of record NC_137466.1, on the reverse strand, counting down.
TGACTTAGCGATTAAGCAGCGTACTCGCCTTTGGCGTGGGAGACCCGGGTTCGATTCCTGGCAAGAGCTCATGTTGTTCGGTTTCCACGTTAATCAGTAGGTCCCGTCTCATATAGCCTCGCTGCTGAAAAGGACGTTAAGCTCAAAATCAACTCAACTCAACTCAACTCGATGATGGGACAAGCGCCGCTTGGGGAGTCGGAAAGCACAATAGTCCATTGGGCTGACATCTGGATTTTTGGCAAGGATGTCAGAGAATGAAATTACCGCAATTCTAGTTTTCTGTTCCATACGGCGATATAATTCCAGCAATGTTTTCGGCGTGTGGCTGAGTGCCTTGGTTTGGTGCAGTTAATGTGATTCACGTCTTGTTCATACACTTCTGGGATTTCATGCTGGTACATTTCAATCAGAATGAGCCTGGTAGTACGCATACTTGATTTTGATGTTTTGCTTTACCTTTTGGAGACGCAGTGTGCCCTAATACCAGAAACCGGACAATATCATGAATCATTTTGGGAAAATTTGCACACTGGCGTCAGCAGGTGTGTGTTATGGCACGAACTTCATCATGGTCTATGAGGCAGGGATAAAAGTAGATCTGAAAAGGTAGGGGTCGCATGATGTCTAGCCGTCCCCCGTGCCTATCTTCGCCCATTGTATTTGTTTTAGAAGAGGGGGATGCTACAGATATCTGGAAGTGGGGGACATCCCCCGCGTCCTCTCGCCCATTGTATTTGTTGTAGAAGAGGGGGGATGCTACAGATATCTTGAAGTGGGGGAGACATCCCCCGCGTCCTCCCTCACTTTTACCCCTGCTATGAGGTAAATCTACGCCTCATCAAGGGTAATAAATTTCCACTAATCAGCCGTGACGTTATGTTCATACAGTCTCCTGCAGTTCTTTTTTCGCTCAGCCATATTACACGGTTTCATTGTGTGCACTTAACCATCTTGCGAACGACTGTTAGTCATACATCCCTGTGAATGACGCGGTTGATTGTTGCTGCGATATGTGACATTTGGTGGTCATCGCACGCTGTGTGTGTGGAGATGTTTGGAGGTCGCAATATGCCAAACTACACGCAATAGTGGCAAGATCTTGTTCATGGAAGGCCGGTGTCAAGCTGCTCGCATCTGTCTGGTTGGCCCAGGACTGTGCTGCGTATTTCCATATAATGCGATTCACAGCGACACGACCTACACGAAAATTACGCACTTTACACATTTCTACGATGTGCGACTCCGTGAACGTAGCGTTAGAAAGGGTCACAATGTGTCCCTCCCAGAATCGGTACAGTTTCGGCGGCATCAGACTACGCTGGATCACTTCTCTGTGTAAAAAGCTTGCTTGCCTAGTGACATTCTCACGGCGATGAGTTGTGCACGTACGATACAGTTACACATTAACTTTGGCTCTATATAAATGAATCAACCACATCATGCTTTGGTAGAGCGTTGCGGATTTTGATGATACTTTACCTTGAGATGCTGTAGCAATTTTGTTACCATTTTTATTTTATTGCGATGAACGTTAGAACAGGAAATGGTTGATTTCTAACACTTCGGTTTGGATAGGGTTGGCTGAAGAGATGACGCTGAATTGATTGCAAATCACGCTTCTATATATATATCTCTTACCGTTTTTGCTTTGGTATGATAATTGTCGATAGATGGACGGATGGATATAGCCATTCTATAAAATTTCTAACACGTATGCATGGAAATCTTATGATACTAATAATATAATGGAGCTATATACGGTTAAACTTATTAAATTCTGCGTAATTTGGTTTTCTACTTCATTTCGCTAGATACGAACAATTTATACTGGCACTCGTGCCGTTAGTTGGACAGTCGTACGTATATTGGACATCCCATAAGGACAAAAGATGTCAGTGGTCACCTTTAACAAGTATAAACATTATCTCTAATAAGATTTTTTCTCTCTAATCTCCCACTGATTATGCAGACAAGGACAGCAAACGATATAATGGTCAAGGACTTTTTTTTTTTTTTTTAATAAATAAAGATAAGAGTTTCGAAACACACACTACAGTATAAAGACTAATTTAGAAGACAGTCTTTGAACTACATAATAATATATTCTTGGATATGGAATAGTAAAAATGACATTACTTCTTGTACAAAAAAGTAACGTCATTTTAAGTATATACCTATATATTTATTAACTTTGTCATTTTGCAAATTGTAAGTATAAACTGATAGTTGATTTTGAACAGGTTTCCAACTTGGTGGTGGTGGGGAGAGATATACAGAGACTCACTTTAATATTCGGCCACCACATTGTATTGGAGTTTTATCTTATATTATGAACTACAGTAAAGTAGAGTGATAATATTGTTTATGCTATGTTATACCTCTATATTTCTGCAACTTTTTACAAAAATTAAACCATATAATTTTTACTCTAACGTACAAAAATCGGAATATTTCTTCTCAAACACAAAAATTATAATCACTTTAATATTCGGCCACCACATAATGTGGAACTTTCTTGTCGCCTTCTTCGATGCAAGAAAAATGTTTTAATACCTAGTTGGATACCCTTTATTGCGTATCACTCTCTTCAAGTGATTTTGCATATTTCCAGTTATTTTTGCGGTATATTCTGGAGCAATATTGGCTCATTCTTCTGTTAACCTTCTCTCAAGTTCCTCCTCTGATGTTACCGCCACTTTCCGAACTCGAGCGTCGAGTTCATCCCACAAATTTTCAATGGGATTGAGGTCCGGACTTTGTGGTGGAGTTTCGATACCTTTAGGGTAGTTATACAGAAGCCACTCACGTACAACATACGCCTTATGTTTTGGGTTGTTGTCGTGATAAAATTTAAAAGCCTCGCGGATTCCAAATTTGTCCTCACTCTTGTGTAAAATCTCTTTAAGAATGCTCAGGTATTGTTCTTTTGTCATTTTAGCATTTATAAACTTGAGTTCATCCACACCGACAGCAGATATGCACCCCCAAACCATTATGTTACCACCACCATATTTGACTGTTGCTAGTAAATTCAGTTTCCTTAGTTCTTCATTAGCCTTTCGCCACACTAGAACCCTTCTATCTGACTTTAAAATGTTGAATTTGCTTTACTCAGCAAAAATAACATCTTCCAATCATCCTGGTTCCTTTTGCACGTAGATTTTAGTGAACTGAAGCCGTTTCTTTCTGCTCACTTTGTTGACAATGGTTTCTTCCTAGCTACCTTTCCGAGGTATCCTTTGTTTCTCAGTACTTTCCGAACAATCTCTGGGTGTACATCCTTTCTACATCCCTGCAACAATTCCGCTACAATCTGCGGTGCATTTAATTTTGAGTTTTTCTTAACTTTTCTCACACTCACACGTTTTTCTCGTTCATTTATCTTGCTAGGGCAACCCTTCTGCTTCACGGATTCTATCCTGTCTTCTTTCTTATAAGTCGCAAGATATCACCGACTGTACTTCGTGGTATATTCAAGATTACGAGCAATATACATATTGGAATCCCCCTTTTATGATGAAAAATAACTAGCTGGTGCTGCTCAAACGTTGCGTTACAACTTTTTCGCCCCCATTGGAAGTGTTATTCTGCAAAGCCAATACCCACTCACACTTTCTAACACGAAGACGAGACATGAGTTATACATACGACGTTCCTTCCCCCAGTCATATTGTTCTGTAAACTGGAGATACAGCAGTAAGATCATCAAGTCACTTTAGTGGCCGAATATTAAAGTGGCATTATATAAAGGCAGTTTGTAGAAATATGGCAGTTAGTTAGGCATAGTTTGCATTTACAACTTCTACACATTATAAAATAGTACACGAGACATGATAGTTGTTCCCTGTCATCGCTTACAAATTCCTATGTATTTACATTAATGCGTTCTTTGACATAAATGACAACAATATGGGGTGGCCGAATATTAAAGTGAGTCTCTGTATGTTAAAACAGAGTAATGGGACCAACAGTAGCCCGTGAATTCGTGTTTGCCCTGGGTGACACAAACCTTAATTGCGGGCCTGATTTTGAGTGAGCTAATATGGGGCTTTTTTTAAATTATTAAATAAATGCTAAATCTATAATGCTGTCAAAAGACGGAGGATCGATATTTGAAGTAAAGTATGAAGTAAACTTTTATGTTTATATCAGAAACACCATTTAACTTCACACAAATGTTATTTTCCAACTCACATTGAAGTCAAATGCTACGCGGATCCAGTTCTTTTTTCCATTTTTAAAAATGTTCCAAACGGTTCCGCTATTTCAATGAAAAACAGAGGATAAGCGAAAGTAATATCTGTGGGCCTTTGCTGTGAAACAGGTAGCTGTTTCATTTGTGTAATTGCTCACCAGATATTAAAACAACTATGAAAAATTTGGAAAATATAAAACGGGTACTGCTAAATTCTCGTGAATTTATTAGTGGTCTACTTTCCGAATTATGCTAGGGTCTTGGCTTTCGAAAACCTCTTACATCAGAGCTTTATTTTCAGATACTATTCAAGTGGACATGGTCTTCCTGTCATGGGTTCTGTAGCAAGTATCCAGTAATATGGTCTGTGGTCTGTAGTTAACTGAGGACCTAAGCAGTGGTTCTGTAGTATAGGAAAGACAGTGAATGAGATATGTTAATTTTTTATTCTTTTGCATTAATAGCTCACTTGGTAATTATGATCATAGATACATTGCATTTTACTATTTTAAATTTTGGTTTACATGTCATTTATAATTTTTGTTTTTGTTTCAAACAACGATGAAGTTACTGTTTTAAATAAATGCTAATATATAAATATTAATCAAAAAATAAATAACTAAATAGAATTATTGTTCGCCTGTGTGCACTTTCTTTTTATGTTAAGCGCTGGAAACTATGTATGCCCTAAATAAACTTACATTTTGAATGGTGTTCATGGGCGCCGTCGTCGAGAACTTGGTGAGGTGGGGTTAATTTAGTTCTCAAAGTATTCTCAGCACAGCCTACTGCAGTGGTTCCCCAACCGATATGTCGCGAAATTTTAGAATTTAATGAACCAATTAAAATGAGATGTGAGACAGTGTACCACTAAATGCTTTAAACGGCAGCAACAATGTCCAGTACTGGCGTCCACAAGTAGGGTGTCGGATTTTTAACTCCCTTGAATAAGATATTATGGAAAAATAAACATTTACTATATTAGATATACAAGAATCGCACTATACAGGGTGTAACATAAATGCATGTTCAAAAGTGATGAGGTGATTGCGAACATCGAAATAAGTAAAAATGTTTCTATAAACATGGGTCCGATGCCGCTTCTTTTCCGAGATACAGGGTGTTCAAATGTCGAGTTCCTCCGTTGGCTCACTATGGGAAAGTGAATGGAAATGTTCAATATTACAGGAATAATGCAATCAAGTGGAATTATGCCAGTGCAAATACATTTACACTAACATAGAGAATGAAACTGAACAACATTTAAGGTTATTGGGTTGTTAGTGTTGCCAACCTGGTACAAAGTGTTACGTTTTCAAATAGCACTAGACGTCCACACGTTAGCATATGGTTGCTGACATCAAAACGTTCCTAGACATGGGGCAGATCGCGCTTCGTTTTCGGAAGACAAGGCATCCAAGTGTGAAGTCTGTTAACGACCCACAAAAGGAAACAACGTTTCAAAGATCAAAGCTCTTGCATGAAAGTGTTATTGTGTCGTTACAAATGAATGCACATGAGAATAACTTACGTATGAAGCCACAAAATAATTAAATGTTAAAAGCCACGAGATAATGTTATTGAGTAACAATGTTGCCTACTTCGTGTGGACGCCTAGTACTATTTGAAAACATAACATGTTGTACCAGGTTGGCAACGCTGACAACACAATAACCTCAAACGTTGATTAGTTTCATTCTCCATGTGAATGTAAACGTTGACAGGCATAATTCTACTTGATTGTATTATTCCTGTAATATTGAACATATTCATTCACTTTCCCATAGTAAGCCATTGGAGGGACTCGGCATTTGAACACCCTGTATCTCGGAAACGAAGCGGCATCGGACCCATGTTTATAGGAACATTTTTACTTATTTGGATGTCCGCAATCACGTCGTCACTTTTGGACATGCATTAATGTTACACCCTGTATATTCATTATTGGACTGAACATTACGGAAATTAGAGAAGAAATATTTAGGGAGCTTTGAAATGTGGTGGTGAAGGGAGATGAAGAAGATAAAATGGACAGTGAGAGTAACAAACGAAATTATTTTAAAACGGATAGAAGAGAAGAGGACACTTTTAGCCATCATCCTTCGGCCAATTGGATTGAACATACCTTGCGAAGAAATTTTCTTCTTCATATCGCCATAGAAGGGAATCGAGAAATAGGAAGAAGGAGAATACAACTGATCGATGATTTGCAAAATAGAACAAAATATTGGAAGTTTAATCCTTTTAAGATCTAGTAGAGCTTAGATCACGAATCTCTGCCGCGATTCTAATTCTTTTTTGCCGTCAACCGCGGCAGAGATTCGTGAGCCAAGCTATAGCTATTTATAGGCACTAAAATAATGTCTTCATTATTCGATTAAAAATGAAACAATGAAGTTTTTTTTTTCGGTTTCTTTCTGTGTTTTCAAGTCTAAAGGCATTGTAGATCTCGTTACGTACGGTTTCAAGCCTTTCTGCGTTCAGACACAGTAGTGATGACGTCATAACTTAGAAAAATACCTTTTTTAAGGTATGTTTTTATTTTTTGGCGGGCTTACTTTTGGACCTAGAAGATTAAAATGTTACACAAACATTCAGTCCACCGAGTAGTATCCACCCGATTTTTTTCAGATGTTCATTAACACAGGGGGTCCAGAGGTAAAAAATGTAAAGAAAAGGGATATTTTTAATCAAAAATCCCTTTTTCGCGATTTTCCCGCCTCAAATAAATGAAGGCATGTGAATGTACCGTTTTGAAAGGATGTTCTGTTCTGCAGAGAACGAGTTACGAACCATGATCCTAAATAAATAGGGATGTCTCAGGAAATGTTTACTTGAGATCTTGAAAAAAATTCTTTTGATTAGGCCTGTTTTTATTATTTTATGGTGGATCTACTTTTGCACCTAGAAGATTAAAAATGTGCACAAATATTATTTGTGAGATTTTTCAAATCTCTGCGTTAACACAGGGATATCCAGAGGGGCAAAAAGGTAAAAAAGTTATTTTTAACAAAAAATCTTTTTGTTTCGATTTTCCTGCCTCAAATACATGATGGAGACATGTGAATGGTACCGTTTGAAAGACTGTTCTATTCTGAAGACAATGAGATACAAAACATGACCCTCGGATAAATAGGAATGTCTGATTTTTTTAAAACCTGAGATCAATGTCTTTTGTGGTAATATGGGGCATTGCGGTGTCATTGGTAAATATTTTTCCCGCCCTTACTATTCAAGATAGAAACTTGAAATTTTGTACACATCCCTTAGTATTTTTCATTGATTTTCAGCTCTCTGCGTGAACACAGCGGGGGTCCAGAGGGGCTCGAAATTAAAAAAGAAATTAGAGAAAAATCTGATTTATCTCAATTTCCCACCGCAGGGGTATGATAGGGAAATGTGAATAGTACCGTTTGAAAGGCTGTTCCGTTCTGAAGAGAATGAGTTATGAACCGTGGTCCTAGGATAAATAGGGATGATGCTGTAGCTGCTTGACTGAAAGTCTGTAATTTACCTAAAAAAAGAAAGAAAAGAAAAAAAGGATTAAAGAAGAAGCCGAACATTGAGAAATGTGGAAGAAACGTTTTAAAAAAAAACCCGAGACCTGCCAAAAGGCAAAATACTGAATAAAAGTCATGCCTGTCCTGAAAGGATATGAGATTGAGTGTTTGGACCCTACTGTGATGAAACTGTTCACACACCATTGGTAATTATAATTTATATTATGTTACTGAAAAAAATGTTGCAGTATCAAGGACATACTGTACAGTAAAGGGGCATCGTCAGTCAAAAAAGATCGGGAAACACAGCTAATGTGTAGTAGGCACCTTATGTTAATAGGGAACGGGTTGAGAAGGAGGAAGGGGACTCGAGCTCCGTGCCCCTTTGTATTGGTGCCCTTGATTTTAGATATGGTAAATAACACTATTTATCAAACAAATGAAAAAGAGTGAATGAGAAATGCATTAGTTTGTTTTCCGGTATGTTGATCTTCGTTAGGACTTCCTTTGTATACTTACTTGTTAGTTCCCACTGTGCTGATAGTATTTCTTAATCAACATTTTTTTTTTTTTGTCCATATTTCTCATAGCTAGTAACCGACCCAAAGGTGTAAAGTGATCTTCGAAGGTTTTTTGTGTTTGTTTGTTTAGAGTTCGAAGGTTTTGTTTGTTTGTTTAGAGAAATGACACAAGTGTTTTAATTAGCTTCAGATTTGTTTCTTAGACATCTGGCAATAATATAAACAATTGTAACTACGTGTAAGTATTTAGAAGCCAGCAATGTAGATTGTTACACGCAGTGTTTCTGAGTATTGTCATTTGTTAGAAGAAGAAGAAGAAAGAGGGAGAGAGAGAGAGAATACAGTGTATGAACATATGTGAAACATGACCTTGGATGTCATGGACTTCGTGTGGGTGGCAAGTCAATTCACTCTCTGGTATGTATGATCGAGGTCGGTTCTTAGTAAACTGATAGTCCCGGTGTTCCATTCATTGAGTCACAAGGGGTGTGAAGAACACTGTCCATGATCAATTACTATGCTTCAGTACAGCAAGAAATAAAAGTTTCCTTGCGCTGATGATGAATATTATTTATGTTATATTTAAACTTTCGTATAGGTGGGACATGTTCTTTTCATAGTGACAAGCAATTTCGAGGTTTTCTAGCCTGTTTCAACTGGTTACATTATTCTAGAATTAAAATTCGTTATTCCTCTGCTTTCATCTTACTGATATAGCTCTTGACTACTAACTAAAGTAGTTTTAACACAGTAAGCAATAAACCTTGAGGATTGTAGAAACCAAAGCAGCAGTAACATTCTAAATCAGTCTTACGTCTGAAATATGCATCGTCTGTAGCGTATATGGAAGAAAATAATAATAATAATGCCTTCGAATTGCGAAAAAAAATTGGCCAAGCTCTTTGACTTTGTTACTGGATTCAGACAAAAATTCGTGCCCTAGAAAAACATTCTCCGACTTGACATCAACTACAGATCTTATACAGGGTTTGAGAAGTGTATAAATGTCAAGGAATAACCGAAAATTCGAAGATTGTAGAATTAAAATCAGTTGGTTTGGAAGGAAGAGGATGGCGAGTATTCATTATCTGTATGGGCAGAATAGAAATATAGTAGGAATTTGTTATATCGCGGCTGTTTCGGGACATGCTTTATACTCATGTTAAGTATAACACTATCGCGATGTAATGAAAATTAACATTCTGTGGTAGTTAAAATAAATTTTCACAATTTCATTAACATAACTTTGTTTTGAAGAAATTACGCAATTAATCGTCAACTTTACTACCCTCCCCCTATTCAAGCTCTTTTTCCGTTGTAGTTCCCCATCACTTTCGACCGAAGACACACAAGTATACTTTTTTTTTTTTATTTATTTATTTACCTATTTCCTTGTGCTGTTCCATATTAGCGTCCTTCTGCTATTCCACATTCGTGAAATATATTCGCTTTTGATACGCAACTTTTAAGTCCCTCAGTTACTATTAATTGTTCTGATTTTTTTTTCTCTTAATGCTTAAAGCCATTGTTACTTCGACTGTGATATCCAGGCGAGCTTAACCACAGCTAGAAAATGTGGAAACTTCAGAGTGACCGGTTAAGATGACAATAAATACTTATTACGCTCTCACAACTCCTGTCAATGCCAAAATATTGGAAGTTCAAATTAAATTGCACGTAGCATAATAGGAGCTTGAAGTTCAAGGAGAGAGTTCAGGGGATGTCTTTAACCGCGATATTATCGATTCCACATTGGTTGGAGGCGCGATATAACTGTTTTTTGCTATACCAAATTTCAGCAAAATCGTGTTATTACAGTATTAGAACAGTCGTGAGATTTCTCAAGAGTACTCTGTTAATAGCAGTTCGCAGAGCAATAGGAGACTGCATCTGTAGCTTTAACGTGGAAGTCACAGAAGAAGCTGTAGCATCTGATATTAAGGCTGTCAACAATTAATCCCTTCCTTTGCCCTATGTTCGTCGTTGAAATAACATAACTAACGCTATGAATTACTTATCGAAAAATGAAGTTTAGTTTCGAAATTATTTCATGCATTTAAGTATTGTTCAGAGACTGATTTTCTTTTAAGGGACTTTTTCAGTTAGGATCTTGTATTGCGTACTGTCCTGTATATATATTTATCACGTTTTTAATGACCTATTTCGCTCCAAAAAGTACAAAATCTGTTGAATCATTTTAAAACGATTCTGAAAGCTGTTTGTCGGAGGAATGTTCGCTGTTGATTGCACAATTGTTTCCAGCTACTCGTAGATCACAAACTGCTGTATTCAGTTCTGAAAATTACAGAAGGTAGAAAAAATAGACTCAAACTCTTCATGTGACGTCTGAACATATAATTTAATTCAGCGATTAGTTAGTTAGGCCCATTCTTATGGTAGTTTTATGTAAGTAAACCTGAGAATACAAGGTCGTATTGTGAAAACATTTCAATTTATGGCTTCATGTGACATGCCCATAATAATACTAATTCAAGTTTTAAAATAAACCTTGTTTTGTAAAAATCTTCAGTTCACAAGCCTACATCAGATAGCCCTATTTTGATTCCTAATAGGGTAAGAAAAGACAGAACTCAAAAGTGGTACATTTTCGGCATAGTTTTAAGCAGGAATATTTTTTTGGTATTTGAAACAGCCAGAAATATTTTAGAGGAAGTGAAATCTTCAGATATTTTTTAAAAATGCTTCCTACTTGTTTTTCCGATTTTTGTAAATAATAAAAAAGTCAACTTGACAATATAAATAGGTACAAAATCAACTTACCCCTCCCTCTTATCTTGAATATACTGGTGAGATTTCAGGGTCTGAGAGTTTGCATTATTAAACTAATTTGATATAGCCCGCGAAGTGCTATGACCATCTATGTTTGCTTGAGTTAGACGAAATGTGTACATAACTTGTTTTTATTTGAGGCCTTTTTGGCTTTGTAGATTGGAGTAGACTCTCTCTTAATTTAAGTATATGCCCTCAATTATCTCTCGATCAGCAGGTATGTTCACTAGGAACAGAAGTGGAACCATACTAAAGGCACTTGTGCTAACAACCCAACCGTATGGGAACGGACACTTTTAATTTGTTTAACAGAAGTTACAAATGTTATACAAATTACTTATTTTCTAGAGGATCAGTATGCTATTAATGCTCTATGACAGCGCTTAAAAAGTAGTAAATAACGTTAATTTTTCGTTAAGAGAGACATTATACATTATATTTTTAGATAAATGATTATGGAAGATGGTTGAATAATGATGGAAAAATCTGTGTAATGAGACAATCGAAAAGGAAAAGGGAGAAATATCGAGAAAACCCACGGACCCCCAAGCGTATATGGCCTCGTGTCGAACAAGCAAGTGCCTTGAGCATACCCCTTACCAAAACTTTTCCCTTTGTACTGGCATAGTCATTCTTACGGGAAACGAAACTTGTGAAGGACGAAAGAAGGAACATATTTTTCAAAACAAATATCTTAGTATGATACTTTAATATTGAAGAGAAGCTATACTATACTACTGTTTACTAGTACATATCGAGAAGGGGTTGAGATATTCGAGAATACACTGTATGATGTGTATTACAAGACTGATCAATGGTGACCATTCCAAGTGCTTGGCGCAATCCTTTTAAATATATCTTCTCTTCCCCAGAAGTAATAGGAGATCGGAGTTGGTTGTGACAAAACCAAGATAATTTCCTTTCTAGAACAATTTTTATTCAGTTAAATTTTACTCGTGCTGACGTCTTCACAGTTAGCATTCTTAAAAGCACTATAATATAATTAAAGTTCGAATATGCCGATTTTAATGAAAAATTATGACTTGCAAAAACATGGCGCACCCTAACCCTAAAAGCCTACTTGTGTGGAGCACCATTGAGACTGATCAACTTTATAGTATGCGCGGAATCAAAATAAAAATTAATTAAAAATACATTAAGATATTGAGTGATTTAATATGAAAAATGATTTGCTTATCATATATGTTTGGTTCCTCTTGCTAATTTTAGACTCCCAGACACCTGTACCAAAATCTAAAAAAAAAAAAAAAAAAAAAAAAAGAAAAAAAGTGGTACAAACTGTTCGATTTCTGGCAGGAAGTCAAGTCATTCTGATCTCACTTGAAACTGTGGGTCCATATCTTCTATAGTTTTGGTGCTGAAAAGGACGCTGAATTCCAGTCCACTCACACTCTCAATGAACGGCTATGTGCATGTCCATCCGTTTGCCTATCGATAAATATAAGAGCACAACAGCAAAAGATGGTGATTGAGTTTTTTTTTTTTTCTTAATATGAATTTAGTGTCCCCAAAATAGGTTCCATCTCCACTGTACATTCGAACTACAAGTGGTAGAAAGTACCTTCGGTTTCAGCATTCATCAGCGTAGAGCAAAAACAACAAGGAAAGAACTTTTTTTCGTTTCTTTTTACATTTTTTTTATAAGGACTCAGCCTCCCCAGAAGATGTATCATCTACTGTCTTTATCTCCGCGCAAAAATCAGGATTGGTAGAAATGTACTACCACTTCCAGTTCCAATATTGATTTTCATAGACTTAAAACGGTAAGATATTATAGAAAATTGTTTGCTGATATGAGTTCAGCAGCTTCCATCTACAACAATCTTTCTCTATTGAAACTACTCTTGGTTTCAATTTCAATATTGAATCTACAATTCGAAAGTTGCTGTAGTTTCAGTGTGAAACCAAGTCGCAGGTGGAGGTGCTGGGAAATGGTTTCTGCACTGTAATTAAATGCGTCTCCCCCTATGACTCAACATGTTCGGGCTCTGTTGGCCTCAATAGCCCGGTTGGGGAGTTCATCGGCATTGTAACTGTCTGTTAATTTACTACATTCCTGCCGAATGCTTGGCATAGTATTCTTGTTTTTACTAGCGTTTATTCCCAGTTTAAACTCATAAACTATACAGGCTCTTATAACGCTGTTTGGATTTTCCATGTCTTACTCTGACATTCTTATATTACTTTGGGTACTTGGTACCGAATACGAGGAGAGTTTGAGAAGTTTTCGACCTAAGCCAGTATCAAATTATCCAATGTATTCTTCTCGCAGTTCAATACACTTCCCACCACCGGTCCTGTTATTTGTCTGTGTCCTGAAATCACGTGTAAACCATCGATGTCAGCATTATATGCAAAATGATCTCCTTTGAAGTCTTGTTTTGGAAACACAAGTCCGACGGAGTTAGGTCCAGGGAATAAGGGGGATAATCAATTATTTTATAGCTTAGCTTGCTCAGTTTCTGTATTGTTGTAAGCGCCTTGTATCAGGGAGCGTTGTCCTAAAGAAACATGACGGGACCCAGTTTGTGGACGAGTTCCTTAATAAATGTGTGATAAATATACGTTCCACAGATGGCCCTATTTTTTGAGTCCTCTTCGTGCTGCCAACTCGTCTGTCTCAGAGAATCGTCCCGTGCACATAATCAACTTTCTCGACGGTTGTTGCAGCTTTGGATCGTCCTGAACGCACCTCGCCGTCGGTCGATGTTCTTCTCTCTTGAAATCGACAATCCATTCCTTGATTGTTGTATAAAGAAGTTTGTTCTTACATCCTATCATATAATTAATCGGTAATCTAGTTTATATTCATGTTCTTACGAAAAAAAAAGTCATCGACCTTTTTCCTTGCCAGGTGAATTGCACATTTTGCTGCTCACACTCAACCCACAAGAATAAAAATACACCACGGTGTTCAAATTGCTACTGCAGTACACAAAAGAACCATTTAATCACTCACTCTATAATATCTATTCCATTTCCATGTCAGACCGAAAACCGGGACATGTATAAGAGCATCAGCGAATTTGAGAGAAGGTATCAACCTCGTGCTTATATATAATGAAAGCCGACGGAACAATACTCACTCATATAGCTAACATCTTGAATAGATGAAAATATTTGGTTGACGATTTACTTAACATGCAGCAAAAACTAACGTTCGTAGAGAAAAGGAAATCCACACAACAGAACCATACATTTCAGAGCCTAACCAAAGAGAAGTAGAAATTGGTATAAAGAAATTAAAGAAACTCAAATCTCCGTGTGTAGAAACTCCGGGTAAGTTAATTTTAGATTAAGGGGGAAAATAGTGGAACAAGATACACAAACTCACTCTCCTTATCTGGAACAAAGAGGAATTGTTACAAGAGTAGAAAGACTCAATCACTGTTCCAATTCTCAAGAAAGGCGGCAAAACTGATTGTAATAATTATCGAGGCATCTCTCTTCTGTGAACATCTTGTAAAATACTCTCAAACATTCTCTTAGCAACATTGACACAGGTGAAATTATCAAAGATTATCAGTCTGGATTTAGGCGAAATCGATCATCTATGACAAGATATTTTACCATTTGACAAATGCACAAAGACAAATGGGAATACCCCCCCGTACACCAATTAGACCTATTTATTGATTTTTAGAAAGGCCTAGGTTCGGTTAGGAGGAAGACATTGTACAACATTCTTACAGAATTTGGAATACCGAAAAAGCTAGTTTGATTAATTAATGTGTGTTTAAATAAATCTCAAAGTAAAGTCCGAGTAGCATAATTTCTTTCCAAGAGCTTTCACGTTGAGAAACAAGGATATGAGTTGTTGCCATTATTATTCAACTTTGTTCTGGAATACGCTATGAGAAAAATCAAAGGCAGCAACCAACCTAGAGCTGAATGGTATTCACCAGATTACAACGTATGCTAATCATGTATAGTAATAGGAGATTATAGGAGAACAATAGAGAAAAAAATGCAGAGGCCTTATTAAAGGCTTGCAGGGACATGTATTTAGAAGTAAATACAAAGAAAACTAAATACATGAAGTTCGCCGGCATCATAATACTGCAGATTATGGATGCGCCAAGTATCAAATAATACTTTCGACAAAGTAGATACTTTCAGATATCTAGGATCAATGTTACAGACCAAAACCATATTCACGAAGAAATTAAATGTTGATTGAAGCAGGAAATTCGAGTTATTCAGTTCAAAGTCTTTTGTCGTTGCGTATTCTGTCGAAGAATTTAAAGCTTAAAACATAAAATGATAATCATGCCTGTTGTGCTATATAGTTGCGAAACATTTTGAGGGAAGAACGCAGATTGAAAGTATTTGAGAATAAAATCCTGAGACGAATATTCGGACGGAAGAGGAACAGGAATGGGGAATGGCGGAAACTTCATAACGAGGAACTGCATAATTTATAGGAGGTCAGGTGAGCAAGTAATGTAGCCAGACTGGAATAAAGTAGAAAGGCTGTCGAAGTTCGAAATCCAATCGGAAAACGACCATTAGGAAAACCTAGGCACAGATGGGAGGATAATATTAAGATTGATCTCGCAGAAATAAGAATACAAAGTAGAATTTGGACTCATTTGGGTAAGGGACAGAAGTCAGTGGAGAGTTTCTTTGAACGTGGCATTGAACCTCCGGGTTCCATAAGCCATTGAGTTAGTTTGTTATAAGCCAAGATTAAGATGACTGAAGTAAAATTAAGCAGTACGTTTAGTAATTTAGTAATTAAATTTTCGTAGCATGTCCGCTGTCACTTTCATGATCCGACATGAAAACTTAGTAGCATTGAAGACTTCCAAATCTAATATGACATTTCCTGTATCGCGGATGCGGATGCGATTGATGACGCTAGGTGTTTAATATAAAATCAGTGCAATAAAAACATATTAGTGGGAAATGTTATTCTCTTTCCTTAAAATGTATGTATATACCTAAGTACTGTGAAGATAATGTGAACTACGAGCATATCACTTCACATGAGTCTACAGAATGACTGACTGATACGTTGTATTCTCTGTGTATGATTGATATAATTAAGTGACGACCAAAGTGAAACAAGTAGCAGTTTCTTGTTTGAAAGATGTTCCATACATTAAAATGAACCCTACATTTCATGTATGAAACTGTTAAAGGCGGTTTTGATAAAATGATGTAATGCAAGTTTAAGTAAACCCATTTGTGAGTTCTTAAAAGTGATACGCAGTTTTCAATCTTTCATATATATATATATATATATATATATATATATATATATATATATATATATATATATATATATATATATATATATATATATATATATATATATATATAATGTAATGCCATTTTCATAAAAATTACCGTATGTGATCCTAATAGTTTCAGTTCTATAATTGAGTAGGGATAATCCCTCTCTCTTTGTAATCCCAGATAACCTTGACTTCTAATTTGCCGTCTATCTCTATTTTAACTGTATTTATTAACTCGTGTATAATCTGACGATTTTCTTCCACTCGTTTCTGCCTTTATAATGACTTAAATAACTGACATTTTATATTCTTTCGGCAATAACTATTTCCTTAACGTATTCAGACCACTTTATTACATGATTTCTGTTTACGTGACTGCTGACTACATCCTCCTCCACCTGTGTTTCATTGTGCTATACCACACTGTCCATAGTTAGAATTGAATCAATATGTTTGTCTTGCGTTCTAAAGTGTGATGTTTACTGTTCATAAAATATATTTAATGCTCTTATATTCGTATGACATTTATCTCGAATTTTAAGCGTCGTGAATCACATTAAGTTTCAGATATTGTGTAAACGTTACAGCAAGAGGTTTGACCTTAAAAACTGACGTTGAACTGTTGTTTTCCACATCAAGTGTAGACTAGAATATGAGATTGTAGTCCAGATAATATCATAAGTGGGGCATTTTAAATACCATTAAAATTCACCCACAGACTTCCTGTCCATTGTTTTAGTTTTGTTTCAAAGGTAGTAATTCATTCTTTAGTTTGAAATTAGACGTTGTGACAGTTTCCACACTTAATTTATCTGGAATCAATTGGCAGATGTTCAATTTTATTGGCCCTGTCAGCTTTTGCAGACGTGTTGTGACTCACATTTCCTGCTAATTTGATTGGAATCTGTTCACCAGCTAGGCTATATAGGAGATAAGCATACAGTCTTGCTGAAAACAACTCCTGAATGTCCATTTGTCTACCAGAGGTCATTTCCCCAGGACCGTGCATATTATATTTCATTATGTAGACTTTTAAGAATTAAAAAAAAAAAAAGCTTGTACGCGCCTTTGGCGTGGGAGATCCGGGTTCGATTCCTGGCGGGAGCTCGTGGTCGGATTCCGTGTTAATTAGTAAGTCCCGTGTCATAGAGTCTCGCTGCTGAAAGGGGCGTTAAACTCAAATTCAACTCATTTTATGGATATAAGTACAGAGCTTTTTAAGAAGAAAAGTGTTCACACAGTTTCTTTTTATAAAAAGTATAAAAGGATTGTACAGTTTTACATAACTTAATAATGCGTACTTTAACGGAATTCAAACCGAGATGTGCCGCTTCAAAGGCAAGACCCTTGTAGATCATTTAGCTTACAAGACGACTGTATTTTAGTATTGTGTTAACATGGATAATTAAGGAAGTCGATTACGTGGATTATGGTTTTTAAAGTTCCTTTCAACATCGAGGCTATATAAAACGTGGATCTAAACTGGAATCCGAACCGCGTGAACTCTTACTGGGAGGCAGTCTTGGGCATAGCGCCAACAACGTACACGATAACTATATAACCGACAGGGAGCTCTTTAACAAGTCAAGTTTGTCTGTGATATGTCTTACGTCACTGCAAGTCGTACAGCTCCAATAACAATCCATTGATTCTATTTGTAAATGAGGATTCTTCTGCTGTTAAGAACATGCCGTTATTCGTCCATCCCAGAATTCTCATCTTTATATTATTATTATTATTATTACTATTACGTAATCGTAAAAACATTACTTGCCATCATATAAACAAATTTCATGCAAAATAAATTAAACTGGAAATTGGTCCGGAATTTTATGCTTAGGGCGTAATTAAAAATCCGGAATTTCACAGAATATCTGTGCAGTGTAGTGTCCTACAGGGAGGTATGAATTTAGTAAAATACCTTTTATATATATTTATGTGTATTTAGTATTTTCCCACAGATTTTAATATTTGAGTTGTTAGCTTGTTTTTGATATATTTTAAGTATACTATAGTAGGGTGGAAGGGGCATAATACGAAAGGTATCGACGTATAAATCTGGCAATTTCCGGGATAGTGTTTCACTACGCACACTGCGTTCCTTTTGGAAGAAGTTTCTTTGAATTGTTTGTGTTCTCAGATATGTCTCATGATGTACGTGCGCAAGAACTTAACGAAAATTTTAGTTGCAAGTTACACTTAACAAAGCTCTTGTGTAGTGAAATCACATTTCTAATAGAAATGGTAAGTGGTTTTGGGATCAAATAATTTCGTGTATTTTACGACAGTGAAACATTTTCAAATACAGGGTGTATCAGAAGTCCAGTGCCATAGGCCAACTCTGTTATACGAGTAAAGATACGAAAAAATGGAAAGAGTAAAGTTGTTGGAAATACGTGATTTTCAAACTAAAATGATGGAATCCTTTCAATTGCACTAATCGTTTGGGCTTCATACGAGTAATGTACCCTATGTTATATACGTATATTTAAAGCAATGTTCGAATGGAACGTAAGGACATACAAAAATAACATTGGAAACGTGCACATTGTTTTGTGAGGGAACCTAGAACACTTCGAATCAGTTTTCCAACAATACTATATTGTTGGTATGATGAGGGCTCAAAGGAACAGCCTGCTGAACTAGCAACATTATTTTTTCATTCAACCTAAGCTAAACCTGCGCTCTCTACACAGCACATCACACATGAGCATGAATCCCCTTGTCATTCCTCACAACATCCGTACATGTCCCTTTACAGACATAAGTGAAAGATGTCTTGATAAAATTGGGCAAGAGGTACCATAAAGGGGAGACTTTTCGAATACCTTACACCGTTTGGAAGATTTGAGCCTACTTCCGGTTAGAGTTTCTAATTCATGTATGATCAGTGTTTTCTTTCTTCTTGCATGCAGTATGTAATAAGCAAATACATTACACACATAATTATTTATAATGTCAGTGATATATGGTGTTCATTAGGCAAAACACTCCAAACAATAAAGATTCATCTTAGACTGGAGAAATGGTTATCCTTCCTTTTTCCATTACCATTTGACCATGAAACAAACGCCGGAGATATATGCTAACCCCGTATACAAATGTGTGGTGTTGGAATGTATAACTCGTAAGATATGATGCCAACACTTCCAATGTACTCCTGAGAAACGTAATAAAGAAATAACGACCATTTTTTTAAATATTCTATTAGAACTAAACTTCTACACAAAATTTGCAATCGATCAGTGAAAACGGCATCTTCCTAGAGTCTGTTGTTCCCGATAACTCACTGTCGAAAGGATTGGCCACAAACATAAACTTTTCTTGACCACAAACATATAAACTTAGCATTTTAATAGGATGTCTGTCTTACTCTGTGGAACCTGAATGGATGTTGCGTTTGAAAAAAGAATCATCATTGTAGATTGTAAACCACATATTTCCGAAAACTTTCCTGTTTCCTTTCTGTCATATCTTGACTTGTAACGGAATTAGTCTCTGGTCCCGCAACTTTTGATACATTCGTTATAATACTTACGGACTTACATAAATACTAGGAAGATACTGCAACTATCTGTGAAAGGATCCAATTTGTAAGCTGAGGATTCTGTTCAAGTACTTGCATACCATTATATGTAGTTCTCAGTTTTTATTTTTGATTTATTACTAACTGGCGTTCTGGTTCTTAAAATATTCCTGACATATATTTACCTTCCAGCTTCTGGTTTACAAAGCTTGTTGACGTGAGTTCTAATTCAGTTCCAAATCTTATTCCCACATCCTAAGGTGACCCCTAAATAAATTTTCTGAAAGTCGAGATACATCTAGGTACGTTATATCTCTTTCTCGTACTTGAAAATAATGTATTCACCTCTTTTATGACGAGAATTTAAATAGAGAAGGCCAAATCAACACAAAATTTAGAATCGGCCAGCGAAAACGGCATATTTCTAATACTTGTGGTTTTCGAAATCTCATTGTCGAAAGGATTGACCAGAAACACACACTTTTCTAGCATTTTAATATATAGACTAACTGAACCTGTGCTCTCTACATAGTGCATCATTCACATATGAGCATGACTCTTCTTGTCATTCCTCACAACATTCGTACATGTCCCTTTACAGACACAAATGAAAGACGTCGTGATAAAAATCGGCAAGGGGTATCATAAAGGGAGATTTTTTGATTATTTTTTCAATATCTCGCACTGTTCGGAAGATTTGAGCTTACTTCCTGTTGGAGTTTCTAATTCATGTATGACCAATGTTTTCTTTCTTCTTGCCTCAGTATGTAATAAGCAAATACATTGCACACATAATTAATTATGTCAGTGATATATGGTGTTCATTGGGCAAAACACTCCAAAGCCTGGAGAAATGGTTATCTTTCGTTTTTCATTATTATTTGGACATGAAACACGCGTGAGAGATATAGAACCCCTGTGTATAAATATGTAGTGTTGGAATGTATAACTGGTAGGATATGATGCTTTAAAAATAATTCAACACTTCCAGTGTACCCGTAAAAATGTAATAAAGAGATAACGGCCACATTAAAAAAAAAATATTCAATAGAACTGAAATCTACACAAAATTTAGAATGAACGAACGAAACGGAACGTTTCTAGCTCTTGTGGTGAAAGGATTGGAGTCAAACATACAAACTTTTCTTCGAAGACACACATATAAACCTAGCATTTTAATATATAGATTGTCTTTGTTATTCACTAAAATAAAACAAATGAGAGTGAAGTTAGCTAATTGTCGTAGCATGAGCTCCAAGCTACGACCGAGGCTGTAATTTGCGGTGGCAGATTGTAGTGAAAGATTAACCCTCAGAATATATGCCGTTCCCCACCACACTGGATTACATTGTCACATACTAGTGGTTTCGGCTACTTTTACGAGTTGTGTGATAGTGTAAATATATATATATATATATAATATTTTAAATATGGTATATTTTCAATTTGGTTGAGTGCTCAACTATTTTGAAGAAAAAAATGAAATCTTTAAGTTTTACGTCCCACGGTTATGCCGGTTAGGCTAAAGGAGACGGTGATTATGAGAGATGAGTGAAATGGTGGAATGAAGAAAGTGGGAGGAAACGGGAGAACCCCGAGAAAACCCACGAGCACGGTGTTTGTCCACCACAAAGTTCACTTGGCGGAGGCTGGGATCGAACCCGGGACCCCAAGCACCAGAGGTGAGCGCTCTACCACTGAGCCACCGCGCCCCCCTATTTTGAAAAGCGTTGTCGGTTGTATCCCAGGCCATTGAACATGTTGTGTCCGTGGATTTTCTCCATATTCTCACGTTTGTTTCCTTTATTATTCACTCTTTGAACATACGGAACTCATTTGATGTTTATCCCCTGGTAATATGTGTTTCTGAGAAATCTGTAAACATATATATGTAAACAAATATATGTTAACATATAAACATATATATGTAGCTTTTTGGTTTCCATTCTGCAAATATTTACATTTAGTCACATCATTCAAGTTTATCTAATAATTACATTTGTTAATGCAGTTAAAAATAAAATTATGATCTCACATCTGAATAATTTTAGAATCTTATTTTATATCAATCAGAATGAAAAAAAATATGTATCATTTTTAAACGTATCAACTTTAGGTAATTACAGTGTGTTATTCTAGACACAAACTTTTTCTTGTTAATGACCCGTAGTAGATTATATCGTTAACATATACGACAAAAGGGCGTAAGTACCAAAATTAAACATATTGAGATTCTAGTTCATTCCACCTACAGAATCCTTATGCCGCAGTCCAGTATCTGACGAAACTGCATCTCTTTACGGAAATGACATTTTTCGTCTAGGACACGTACGTTCAAGTGGCATAAAATATTTGTTTTCATTTGGTGTGCTGCAAATATAATGTTTGCCACTTACGCGGTTACGTCTTTTAAAAATAGGAGAGAATTAAAGGAATTCCTTCTTGAAAACTCGATTTTGTCTATTTCAGTGTCTGCCTTGGCACTTCATGATCTGTCAGACGACGCTTTTGTTTTCAGTATACGCTGGAGTGATCAGTCTAAATTGGTCAAAATCCTGATTTATTATTATTAACTATTCCCTTGTCAGTGAAGAAATG
Source organism: Thermobia domestica (assembly GCF_964235325.1). Lineage (NCBI taxonomy): Eukaryota > Metazoa > Arthropoda > Insecta > Zygentoma > Lepismatidae > Thermobia > Thermobia domestica. The sequence goes on along the minus strand of NC_137466.1, from coordinate 167,752,264 downwards.
CCTCTACCATTAACCACTGGAAGTCGAAAAATGTGTCCAATTCATGCATCATTCTGCTGTGTTTTGAGCGTACTGTCTATGATAGGGAGTGCAGAAAAGTTTTATGCGGTCCAACGCTGCTAATGTTGGTCTGCGATGGAGTATGGTCTTTATTATAGATTAGAGATTCAGGAACTTCAAATGAAAGGATGCGGGAAGATTAAAAATACATAACATTTTGCCAAGAAATTTTGAATCCACTTGAATTCATTTAAGAATGACATACAACAAACTCACGATTATCCGCAAAATTTGGTGGCGTGGCAAATATGCGGAAAAGCCGCAGATGGTCGAAAAAGGACAAAAATCATCACGAAAATGGATTTGAACAATTTTTATTTGCAGTACGGTCAATCCATCTGAAATGGTGCAAAAATAGTGAAAATGGTTGCTCGACCACCTCCGAAAATTATAAAAATTTGAGTTTGACGAACCGTGTGTATGAGAAGGTCAATAACATCATTCACGTTGTCGTGTGTGTCGTGAGTTCGTGAATGGCGACCATGTTTGTTGTCGGTGGAGTGCTAATTTTTGCATTTACAAGCGTTTACAAAAATTACAGTTGCTCAGGACGTACGAATCAGACGAACACCAAACAGAAACGAATGTTTACAGGACAGACTGAGGTACACGGAGAATATAAACTTTTGCATCTAAATAAGTATTCAGGGTTGCAAACCAATACATGAAATCACCAGAAAAACTACAGAAAATTACACTTTTAAAGGGGCTGTATTTTGGAATGACATAAAGGGGGGGGGGTTCATAAGTTTTGTGCTGAATACTATTGCATGTAAAGAGTCTGCAGAAATATCCACTGATATGATACTACTGGCACCGTAGATTTATGGAGGTCCGAAAGTTGAAGTTTGCGATTTTGATCCCATGTTTGGTGCATAATGTCTCAGAAAGGCAAAGTGCTAAAAATTGCTGCTTATGCCACAAAGTAATTCTGTATGTGAATAAGCTATTGCTAAAAATGATGGTCGTAGCCCGGATAAATTTCAATGTTTAGATTATGTTTCATGCTAGATCTCATAAACTATGTATGGTGCAGCAATTAGGCACGCTTTTGTTTGTGTTCAGTTGTGCAATAGCTTGCGAGTGGTGTCGGTTCCATCTTTCTAGCTCCATGATCATTGCTACGTCTATATGGTAAGGGTTTAGCTGCCCCTTGCACTCACTACACGCATTGTCGAACTGGACTGCGGTATTAAGGCACTTAATGTATCAACAAAGTGACATTGAAATCCAATTCCAGTTACGGAAGTTAATATGTTCAGAAGGTTGCGTTACATCTATCCAAACTATATATAAAACATGAAGTGACATAAAATAAAGGGGTACTTCCGGTTGACGTGGAAAGTTGAAATTTACCATGGTTGTAGCTTTCAAGTACTTTGCCACAGGAAAATTCCCAAAAGGTAATATTTTTAATTTTTAAGGGGTCTAAGGAGGGATGAAGAAATTCTCTACGTTACTTAAATAAGCCCTTTTTGAAGTTATAATCTCATATTTTAAGTACTGGGAATTGGAATAAAAACTTGCGATTCGATATGCTTGTACGTTTCCGTTAGCGTTACTTAAGTAAATCACCAAAAATAAAAAATAAAAAAGTTCTACCGTAGAGAGGTTTTATGGGAAACTGAAAAGAATTCCCAATGTTATTTATATGGGACATCTACATCCCAAAATGTTTAGGCACTTCCGACAGGATTAGAATTAGGAAATTGATCTTGATGTAGACTTCTGGGACTACCCACAGGAAAATTGCCAAAAGTGAATATTTTTAGTTTTTAAGGCATCTTTTGTGGGGATGAAGTAATTTCTATGATATTTAAATGGGTGTTTTATTGTGATACAAAATCTTATCTTTTAGATAATTGAAATACGAAAAGAAACTTGAAATTTGGTAGAATTGTAAGTTTTAGAGGTTCGAGGCCGTAGGCCGAGAAAACGCAGGGTTCTGGGGGCGAATTCCCCAGCTAGCCAAAGACTAGTCTATCCTATGTAACGAAACTTTGTAAACATACTAACTTCCGTAACTGTGATTGGATTTCAATGATACTTTGCTGATAGGTTAAGTGCCTTAATATCGCGGTCCAGTTCGACGATATGTGTCGTGGGTGCAAGGGGGAGTTAGACCCGTTGCCATATAGACGTGGTCATGATCATGGAGCTAGAAAGATGAAACAAACGCCACTCGCAAGCTTTTACACAACTGAACACAAACAAAAGCGTGCCTGATTGCTGCACCATGCATAATTTTTGAGATCTAGCATGAAACATAATCTAAACATTGAATTTTTTCCGGGCTACGACCATCGTCACGCACGTGCTTTCTTCGCATTTTTTTTTAGCGTATCCTCACTTTTTTATCCACGTGATATCAGTTATGATTTTTTGGCAATAGCTTATTCACATACAGAATTACTTTGTGGCATAAGCAGCAATTTTTAGCACTTTGCCCTTCTGAGATATTATGCACCAAACATGGCATCAAAATCGCAAACTTCAACTTTCGGACCTCCGTAAATCTACGGTGCCAGTAGTATCATAGCAGTGGATATTTCCGCAGACTCTTTACATGCAATAGCATAGGCGCCGACTTTGGGGGGGCAGGGCACTTTTGGCCCCCCCAATATTTAAAGGTGGGGTCCTCGCCCCCCCAATATAATCCAGTTGAGGAAGAATTACCAAAGAGGAGCAAGAATTTCTGTCGTAAATTACGTCGTGCCTTTAATTCAATATTAGGAACAGCCTTCTTATTTGATAAAAAGCACCGTTTTCAAATCGGCGTGTAACCCTTTTAGGATATCCACTTTTTGAGGTAAATTTTAGACTTTCACTCAAACAGCTACTGCTTCCTTACTATTTATTGTAGGATCGTGGTTCATACCTCGTTTTTCTCAGGATAGCTCATACTTTCCAACGGTACCACTCTCTTGTCCGTATTATACACCAGAAATAAGAACATTTTTTAAAAAAATGATATTTTTCGAAAAAAATCTAAATTTTTGTGCCTCTCTGGCCCGGGCCAGGGTTCACGTAGGGAACTGAATCTTAAAAAAAAAGTCTTGTTATATACATAATACATGCGCAAAATTTCGTTCTTGTATCTTGAAAACTGAGATCGGGAGAAATTTTTGAAAGTCTGAAGGTGACCCATCTTTTCATATATGTATATAAATAGAGGAAGTTCGGGTATTATGGAATAGTCGGATAATATGGAATACCTCATTATCTTGCCTGTGATGTGTTGCTTCCAAGCGGAGAGGAAAGAAACTACTACCTCACGTCCCCATGATGCTCAACAGTCAGTCTTCATGTGATTCTGACATTCGTTGTGTTGGTAGACGTGAAAATCTGATTTCTTATTCAGGAATACTTGTATAGATGAATGGTTTACAACCTGTATTTTCCTATTGAAATGTAATAGAACAACAATTCTTTATTTACTATGACGTTGGATATACAGAGGTAGTTTGATAAGCGCCATTATCCTATACACCTTCGAATGCGTTTAACAGCTCTTTCGTTTCCAAGGTGGCGTGGAGGGCAATATGGAATACCCGCAAGAAAAGCATGGTATTCTATATTCCGTATGGTATTCCGATTACAAAAATATCTATCGGAATTGGACAATTAAACATACATTTATGATGACAACAATGCTAACTGTATATTTTATTACAGCAGATTTTCTGATGATACAAGGGGTGAGCTTGGTTGCAGCGTTCATCATGTTTAATGTGAGCACACAATGACTGTGCGGATCCTGAAGCAGAGTATTATATTTATGACTTTTGCAAGTAATCACAATCAGTTATGGCTTGGCATTCAGAATTTTCATATATTGTCACTGTATTCGTTGTATGTACAACAGAAAATTCATTTCTTTTCTGTATAGCATTTGTATTGCATGCTCGACTATTTCATATTACCCTCCAAAGTGGTTTCTTTACAAATTATAAATTTTACCCACCCCTGTAACGAAACTTCTTTATCAAGATATGCATAAATAAAGCCAAATATGTAAGGCGTATACTTGTTTTCCTTTTTGTTTCAATGTGCAATTATTAACTGAGTTACAAGCGAAACAAAAATGGTATTCCATAATACCCGAACGTTCTCTATATATACCTAGGTATAAAATATTTTAAAAATGTACTGCGTCATTCCTATTTAGCCTAGAATCATGGTTCAAACACCATTTTCTTCAGTATAATAAGCCCTTTCCAACGATATCACTCACATGTCCGTATCATACACTTAAACCAGATAATTAGGGAAAAACTCGGAAGTATTTTTGCAAATCCAAGTCCAAACAAAATATTTTGCCCCTCTGGCCTAGGCCTGGGTTGACGTAGAGATCTGATTTTTTTTCTAATAATACATTTTATGTACATAATACGTGTGCAAAATTCCAATCTTATATCTTAAAAACAAAGGGCAGAAAAATTGTTGAAAGTCTGAATTAAGGCTCTCTCTTTATACACACACATATGTATATATTTATTATAAAAATTTACTGCGTCATTACTATTTAGCCTAGAGTCATGGCTTAAACGTTATTTTCTTTAGTATAACAAGTCCTTTCCAACGGTGCCAAACACATGTACGTATCGTATTTCTGAACCGGAAAAATCGGGAAAACTTATTTTTTTTCTGAAAAAATCAGCCCCTCGGAACATTTGCACCCCTCGTGCCCGGACTCGACTTCACGTAGAGATCTCAGAAAAATTTGAGAAATATCCAAAGGTACATACAATTCCAATATGATATTGTGAAAACTACAGGCGTGAAAAATTTTTGAAATTTGCCTTAAGAAAAAGTAAAAAGTCACGCCCTTCCGCCCCCACTTGGCGCAGCCAAGTTGACCATCCGGTTCCAAAACGCATCTGGGGTGTTCTTTGGTCTATCCTTGACTAATAAAAAACGACTCAAGTACCTGTTATAGAAACTAAATAAGAGGTCAAAGACCATAGTACGCCATGGTAACAAAAATTACCAAAAATCCTAAAAGAGTTAATAGAGCACTGAAGCTTCAACCAACACTATGGTAACACTGATATGAAAAGTGAAGATCAATGTGGTGCAGTGAAGTTCCCAGAATTTGAACTTGAATTTGTTTTAAAGCGTTTACACAAATTTGACTTAGGTCATGAATTTGGCAGTGGAGCGGATGCAGCAGACCGAGATCTGGAGGAAGAGGGCCTTTATCCAGCAGTTGGTAGAAAACGGCTGAATATGATTATATATTTATTCATTGTTTTGGCCCCCCCAATATTTTCTTCAAGTCGGCGCCTATGTGCAATAGTATTCAGCACAAAACTTATGAACCCCCACCCACCCACTTTATGCCATTCCAAAATACAGCCCCTTTAAAAGTGTAATTTTCTGTAGTTTTTCTGGTGATTTCATGTATTGGTTTGCAACCCTGAATATTTATTTAGATGCAAAAGTTTATATTCTCCGTGTACCTCAGTCTCTCCTGTAAACATTCGTTTCTGTTTGGTGTTAGTCTGAATCGTACGTCCTGAACAACTGGAAACGCTTGTAAATTCAAAAATTAGCACTCCACCGACAACAAAGATGGCCGCCATTCAGGAACGGACGACACACACGACAACGTGAATGATGTTATTTACCTTCTCATACACAAGGTTCATCACAGTCAAATTTTTATAATTTTCGGAGATGGTCGAGCAACCATCTCTGGACCACTTCGTATGGATTGACCCAGTAGAGGGCCTATGCGCACAATTATGTCTAATAAAGTAGTTTCCTGTATTAAGAAGTTTATTGGTTCACATATAATGGTTCCTAAAGTAGCAAGGAGCTCTTGTGCGCTTCCGTGCGTCACTAATGTTGATTTCAGTGCATGTCGTATTTCTGAATCAGAAAGCTCTCCAATATCAAATTTCTTCGCCCCTTTTTATGTCTAGCAGCATAAAAGCTCTGTCCTTTGTGCCAACAGAAGCACATTCCCTTTACTTCCGTCACCCACATTGAGTTCCTGCTGAGGTTAGATTCTGTATTTCATGAATCATTAAGCTTCCAGACTATCTTTGGTCACTGGGAAGTTACGTTTTGCGAGCCAGAAACAGACAAGCTCCTTACTGATCGAATCTTTTCTTAGTGAGTATCTAAGAAGCAGAAATAGAACCCAGCCAAATTTTATTGTCACTCGATTAACGAGTTCCGAAGATACTATAATGGTGAGTCAATTTAATATATTCATATATTACTAAGTGTTATATTTTAAAATTTGTAGGATTGGTGGTTAATTCCTACTAGGGCTAATGTATGTTTACACTCTTTCACGAGTTGTGCTTGATAAAACAAGTTAAACTGTTCCCTCTAAACTTTATCTGAACGTAGGTCTACAGGTGGTAATCGTTTAACGCAGCTCATATGCCTTGTAATATAAACCATTTATTCTCCTGAATGCACATTTTGTTCAACCATTGATAACAACCTTTATATATAGATTTACATTAAACAGATTCTGTGGACAGATTAAATCATCAGCCAAACCTAACTCCATGGCGCAATACCATCATATACAAAAACTTTTTAATTACGTAATTATTATAGTTTCTATATGAACGCGCAATTAACATCAGCATATCGAAAATATACTAAATCGTCTTCCAATTCCAAGTGTAGGGGCCACGGTGGCTCAGTGGTAGAGCGTTCACCTCTGGTGCTTGGGGTCCCGGGTTCGATCCCAGCCCCCGCCAAGTGAACCTTGTGGGGAACAAGCACTGCGTACGTGGGTTCTCGGGGTTTCCCGTTTCCTCCCACTTTCTTCATTCCACCATTTCATTCATTACTCATAATCACCGTTTTCTTTAGCCTAACCGGCATAACCGTGGGACGTAAAACTCAAATTTTTTTCCCCCAATTCCAAGTGCTTCATTCTTTTCTCCATTGAACATAGAGTACTCGACTTGATTCGTTTTACCTTACGATTTCATTTAGTCTTTATGACTTTTCTAAGCGTTCTCCTCTGGTATTTGGTTCATATTTTCTTCTTTTCTTTGTCTTCATCTTATATAGAATCAGGCGCTAGCGAAGCGTTTTATTTATACTATCTCTTCTTTCTTCTTTAAATATTACCTGCTTACCCTTCTAAGCCTGTCCACATGTTGCCCTAAAAGTCTTCAACTAGAATTCTATATCCCCCCCCCTGAGTTTTCCATTCGAGCAACGGGTCCCGCGTATATGCGGCGTGTTGAGTCAACTTGCATGACATAGAGTTTGCTCATACACTGTTGATTATGCCGTTATGTAACGTTATCCATTCACATGTTTGTTCGTCTCTTTTAGCACCGAAAATGTTCAAGACCATATTCCTTTTATAAAAACCTTAGCTTCTGTTCACCTCGTCATGTTGATGATCAACTTCTGGGTCTACACTATGCTTTCGTAGACGTTCACTTTTAATTTCCTATGTGTTATTTCTAACTCTATTCCAAGAAAGAGAAAGAAGAAAAGTTTCAGTAAAGACAACTGAATAAAAGATAATTCACAAATTGTAGGTCCACGTTTGAAAATTCTGACTGCTACGTAGGAAAAGTATATAATATAAATTTATTTAAAAATACATTCCGAGTGTTATGAAGCATTTTAGGAACATACGAATCACCAATTTTTTCAGTATATTCCTAAATCTTAAAAAAAAAAAAAAAAAAAAGTTACAAAAAGTTACAAAAAGTTTACAACACAACTAATGCTATTTAAAATCATCTTGCAACCGTATCTACTGTAGATTTTCTTACGTGTGTTGTAGTAAGGTTGGAAGACTGCGTTTCCCCGTAAGTTTTACGTTTTACTGTCACGTTTTACGTTGTAGCTTTTTATTTTCCCCGTAAAACTATTTCTTCCATTTTCTAATAAACAAAAGAAATGGTAATTCTGGACACTTTAAAAAAATGTTTTTACAAGTTAATGCAATAATAATAATAATAATAATAATAATAATAATAATAATAATAATAATAATGTAATTTGGAGAACTTATTTCGTATACACTGTCAGCAGTGCAACCCAACGATTATTCAGTGTGTGTTTTCCTTTCTGTTGTAGAAGATGCACAAATGATCAAAAAACTTCAAAGAAAGCCCCATAACTAATTCAAAGTCCACATGGGATCGAACTGATCTCCTTAAAGCTGAAGACGAGTGATTTAAATCCCGTGAAATTGTATTAAGATTTAATTGATGGGGAGTGTTTGAAAGTGGTGTAGTCATTCTCCTCAACTACATGTTTTCTTTGAAAGATCGCAAAGAAAAACAATCCATGAGATAAAGAGAGGTGGTTAAAGCTTAGCTATATAACCTATAAAATGCATTTAGATATTATTTTTTAAAAATGAAAAATTGCGAAAGCGTGACTAACATAACACGATTAACGTAACCTAATTTGTCTTAGATAATGTTGACATTAAGCATGTTATTTGACAGGTTGATAAGATAAAGTATAAATGTGTATAGAGTCAAAATTACATAAATTTTGTTCTCATTAAATAGTCCATTTTTAGTGTTGTTGACAGTTGAATGGTTACGACGGAATACGTTTTGTAGGTACAGCCACGAACATAAATAAGTAGAAGTTGGAGCCATAGAAAATAGACTCTTACATTTACTTACTTATGTTCGTGCCTGTACAACTAATCATTGATTGCACTATTCAGTACTCAATGAAAAATAAGCTCTTTAGAATTTCTTTAGAATTTTTTGTTAGGACACTTCTGTTCCCCATAGTTTTTAGACTGTACCATACTACCGACCATTAATTTTATGCAGCACTTTTTAAATACTAACCATTGTTATATGTTACATGGTGCTATGAATATCTTTAAAAAGTTGTATATATTGGTGTACGTTTTTTTGGGGGGGGGGGGAATCGTGTCACTTCTGAGAATCGACAAAGCCTTATCTGTGGTTCAACGGTATTCTAGGAGTACAACAGAGTCCTTAGGGGAGCCTTGCCCCGCCCCCCCCCCTAGTTACGCGTATGCTTCTAGGTAGGATTGCACGAGATTCAAGTATTTGTAATTCATGCTTTTCAAGACATATTACTGGTCTGTGTTTACATGTATAAAAATGTACTTTTTATGGGTGTCAGTAGTGTGACTTTGAAAATAGAGGCAAATGTTATTTGAAATATTTATTATATGTCTTGGAAAGCTACCACAAATTCCGGTGTGTGAGAGTTCTGCCTGAAGGCAGGTTCTCATCCACTTATCCTTATGTAGCTAGGTGGAACCTCTAAGCCAGTTAGGCAGGGGTAGTGTGCCCTGTTTCTTTTCCCCCATAAGTAAAAAACGTGATATGGAAAACGAAATCAAGAACAAATTGAGAATTAGGATTATACAAGGTTACCACATATACAAGAATTGTGTGATTATGGCCTCTTGTACACATGAGTTAATACTCTTTCAATGTAAAATACGCGTACTTCCTGTAATGTCAAAAAACCAAAGCTGTAGACAGGGAAATTAATAGAAAAAATGGAATAACTGAAAAAAAAAAGTATTGATTATAGCAAGTTTACATGGCTGGAATCGAACTAGGGAGTCGTCAAACTTGAAGTGGGCATGCTGCTATTGAAGTATCGTATAAAAAATTAAATCCGCGTGTTTACATGGGAAGTCTTAGAAGTACAAATATCGCTTTCCGTTTATTGTTTCGTTGTGCAATAGATAATACAATTTTCTTCATCTTAAATTGCAGTTTTATAGAAAGATCATGAATTGTAGCAATCCTTTGTATTGTTCGGTTTTAATTACTAATGGTTTATGGGCTATGCCTATCTTGCAGAATTGTTGTTTACTCTGTTTGTACCAAGTAATTTTAAATTTTATATGAGTGTTTCTGTTTCGACGATATCACAAAATGATATTTAAGAAATCAAAGAAAAGTACAAAGACAATAGACATTGCCATAATGTTTTTACTTTGTACAAAAACAAGAAAGGAAAGATTAAGTCCTCACCGTTGGTCTAGTGGCCAGCGCGCGTGCCTTTACTGCTCGTGACTCTAGGTTCTATAGAGGTTGATTCATTTATATTGAGCAGAAGTTAATGTGCAACTATAACGCGCATGCGCAGCCCATCACCGTGCGTTCATTAATCACGCAGTAAAGCAGTGTGTTAGAGCGTAGTTTGGTGCCACCGAAACTGAACAGATTCTTGGAACGGTACATTATGGTTGTTGTATGAACATATATTTACTGTTATTTTTTTTCTTTTTCTTTTTCTTATTTTGTTTATCACCTTCGATGCACCTCCCCTCTTAGCAGTACTTACCTGGAATGTCACTGTATATAGTGTATATAAAGGATCGGGGTTCGATTATAAGTTAGTGTATTTCATAGTTGTTATATTATTATTTTTGAAGTCAATGTTAATATTGTATAAAAGACGAATCTTTGTTCTTTAAGCTATTGATAATGTGCCAGCCAAGAACAGGATGTAGGGTCACTGAAGGGTCACACATATGTGATGATAGTGTATGTACTTTCAAAATACTCTCTTTTGTAATGGTTTCTTTTTCAAGGAAGTAAGATAATGTACGCGTGTGTACATCACGCAGTGAGAGCATGGATTACTAAGTCCAGTTTCAAAGTCTGTATGATAGGTCTCCACGTGCATCCACGTGTCGACCTAAACTCATGTGATTATTCGATCTTTGTGCTTACGATAGTTTTATATACTAGTTGCTATACAAGGCTCGGCACATTCCGGGGAAGCACTTCGATATTGTTACTAAATTCTTCGCGGTCTGTATCGGCGACTTCTGTATCTAGCGTTACTGTATCTGAGACTACTGTATCTAGAATTACTGTATCTTGATTCGTCACAGTAACTTGTTTTATAACATCTTGTATTTTCGTCTATCTTATTAACGACATTTTTACATCGTATATTCTTATATTTTATCGTATCTGGTGTCTTGTTTTCTATCTGAAGTGGAACTTTAATAATTTTACTGAAAGAACAGTCAGTGAGATTTTGTAGTTGTTTGTTGTGGAATTTGTAACTTCTGTTTTTCTCATTAACTTCAATAAACTTATCACGCCTACCAAAAAGAGATCCTATTTTATTTGAAGAAAAAGAAGAACCTGCGCGAAACGCAAACGTTAATCATACAACAGGAAAATAAAGTGGTGGCAGCTGGGCAGGATCTCAACCGACGTACCCGAAGTTCGATTCCAGTGCACGTTCCACAGTTACCAAGTTGAACATTCACCATTGTAATCAGAGTTCGTTCTTCGACACGAAGCTGATACGTTTTAAAATATCGTTACGTCCAGATACAGACCGCACTTCGTCGACAACACCCTTTTTACTGTGAGTGCAAGAAGCTTGCCTGTACTAGGTGTAGCGGATACCTCGGCGTACACACCGTTCCAGTGTTCCAGTTTTATTGCAACCAGTTCCAGAGATCCAGTAAGCAGTACCATTCTCAAGTGTGGCTGGTCCCAGTTGAGCAACAATCCAAGCGGAGATCTTGTGGAAATTCAGAGGCCTCATCTTTAAACCAACATCAGGAAAGTACCAGGATCGACGCCAGCAGCACCCCCCATCACAGGAAATTCAAGGTGGGTTACAATTTTCATTGCTTGTTTGAACTTCCAAAATTTGAAAGTGTTACGCCTGGAGATAGAAAAGATTTGTTCTTTGGTCACCGCGGTTGTTGTTTACTTGTGAAGTGAATAACGTAAAATCAAGACAAGAACAGTCTAGGATAGAAGGCTTTAGTATTCACCGTTCCTCTAGGGAAGGATTAAAATATTTCATTCGTTTAATCTTGGGAATACTTAGCAAAACAGAAGGTGTAAGAAAGGTATTGTCGCTAACAAAATTTGTTGTAAATATAAATTGTATAGTTTAACGTAAGTACTAATTGCCAATGGCTACCACTGGTAGTGCTGATTCTTCTGATACAGAAGTAGAGTATTGTAGTGTCTCCGAAGCACTAAAGTTAATTTCTGTACCATTTTCGGGAAAAAGAGAAGCATTAGAAGAATTTCTGTCTAATGTAAATGCTGCTTTTGAATTGGTTGACCCAGCTAAGCATAGTACCCTTTTGAAATTTGTTAAAGCAAAAATAACTGGGGATGCTAGATCTAAATTGTTAGTTAGAAAAACCACTACTACATGGGAAGCTGTTAAACAAATATTAATAGAAAATTATTCCATTAGACGAACTATTGATTTTTATGCATGCCAGCTTTTTAGTGCTAGACAAACCAAATCTGATTCAATTGCATCATGGGCAAGTAAAGTAGACACTCTTCAAAGTCAATTACGCGAAGCCGTTGCTCGTGTTATAGATGCATCTAAATTGCCGGGAGCTATAGCACTTGTTGAAATTTTAGCTAAAGCAAGTTTTATTCAGGGGCTAACAAATGACAGAATTCAGATGATTGTACGATCTAAAAGCGATGATGATACATCCTTAGGATATATTATCGAACTCGCTCTAGAAGAAGAAACACAGATCACTTCCCACACTTCTCTCCCCTTTCCAAATGTAAATAGTAAGAAAGCTCAAAAGAAAGAATTAGTATGTTACCTATGCCATAAGCCTGGTCACACCAAAGCTCAATGCAAATTACAGAAAAGAAAGGAAAGAGGAAATTCTTCTAATCAGTTTATGAAAACGGTACACGTTTGTGAAATTTGTCCTGAGATCGCCGCGAGAGGCACAGGATGTGTTAATGGAAATTCTCCTGAGATCGCCGCGAGAGGCACAGGAGGGGTTAATTGTAATTTTTCCGAGAGCGCCGCGCGAGGCACGGAAGGTTATAGCAATTGTTTGCATGTTGCTAGTAAAGTAAATACTAGTGGAAATACTAGTAGGGTAAATACTAGTGGAAATGAGAGAATTTGTGATAAAGAACAAAGTTCTCTGCATTTTAATGAAGTAAAAGCCTGCAGTAGTCAGATGTGCTCAAGTTGTAATGGTCAGGGAAACCGCAAATGGATGTAAATAAGCAGCCTGTTTGCATCTCAGATAACACGAAGGGTTGCATAGTAACAAATCAAGAAGAAGGTACTATTACGGCATTCATTAAAGAATTGCATGCTGATGCAACTTTTCTCTTAGATACAGGCAGTGATTTAAGTCTTTGGCAAATCCATGCACTTCCATGCAGTTTTAGAAAGAATATCGATACAACACAAACTGTGACATTGAAAGGATTAAACAATGTTAAAACTAGGTCACTAGGTACTATTTATCTAACGTTAGTGATAAAAGGAGTAGAATTCTCACATAAATTTCACATTATTTCGGAAGGATGCTTATCAGAAGGCAGACACATTCTTGGACGTGATTTCTTGAAACAAAAAAATTGTTTGTTAGAATTCCATCCTCCTCCTCCTCCTACCTTGTCAACACATGCTTACCAGAAACTTGACCTTAAGGGCAGCGATAAGCTTATACTACCGTTGACATATAGTATTCCAGCTCGATGCGAGAAGTTAGTTTTTGTTCCCACAAACAGCACAGGAATTGGAATTGTAGAAAAACGAGAAATTAAACCGGGTGTTTTTCTTTCTTCTTGTTTGACAGTAGCGAAAGAAAATAAATGCATAGCTAGTGTGTTAAATGTAAATTCTTCAGTAGAGAATATTACCTTAGATCCGATAGACTTAGAGAAATTAGAAGAAAACCATGTTTTAAATATTCAGTGTGAAAAAGACAGGGTTCCACAAAAGTCAAATTCAGAAAGTTTAACTGAACGTTTAAAATTACTTCATAAGCTTTTAAGGCTAGGTCATTTACCACCCAAAGAAAAAGAAAGTATACTTGAACTTTGCGATGAATTCAATGATGTTTTCTTTCTACCAGGAGACAAACTAACTGCTACAAATGTTCTTGAACATGAAATTGTTATTGATCCTAAACATGTAGGCAAAATTGTTAACAAAAAGAATTACCGAGTGCCAGAATGTCATAAGGAAGAATTAAATAGACAAATAGAAGAGTTGTTAAAACAAGACATTATAGAAGTTTCAACTTCTCCTTGGAACAGTTCTATTTTCCTTATTCCAAAGAAACTCGATGCATCAGGAAAACAGAAATATAGACTAATAGTCGATTATCGATCTGTCAATGATCTATGTGTCCATTCGTCCTTTCCGTTACCTAACATAGACGACATTTTGAGTAATTTAGCCAATGCGCGTTACTTTTCCAGTTTAGATCTCCATAGTGGGTACCATCAATGCTATATTAGGGAAAAGGATAGACCTATAACTGCATTCAGTACACCTGAAAATCATTATCAATTCAAGCGACTTGCTTTCGGTCTGGCGACAGCACCGGCCACTTTTCAAAGATTGATGAATACAGTGTTAGCAGGGCTGACAGGTACGAGTTGTTTCATCTACCTGGATGATTTAGTGGTCTTCTCTAGTTCTTTAGAAGAGCATAATAGTAGATTACGTGAGATTTTGCAAAGATTTCGCAAAAGCAACCTGCAGTTAAGTGTAGATAAGACTGAATTTTTGAAACCAGAATTAACATACTTAGGACATGTCATTACACCTAACGGAGTAAAACCAGATCCAAGATTAGTGGAGAAAGTTCAGAACTTTCCTGTTCCTCAGAATAAGAAACAAATTAAGGGATTTCTAGGACTTACTGGATATTATAGGAAATTTCTAAAAGACTACAGTAAAATTGCTTTACCCTTAACGTCCTTATTAAAAGAAGACGTCCAGTTTTCTTGGGGAGTCAAACAACAACTTGCATTTGATTCTCTTAAAGAGAAATTGACAACTCCTCCAATTTTGCAGTATCCTGATTTTAAAAAAGCCTTTTATAATCACATCGGATGCTTCGGCATTTGCCTGCGGAGCTATTCTCTCACAGGGTGAAATAAACAAAGATCTTCCAATTGCGTATGCTAGTAGAGTTTTCAATAAAGCAGAGAGATCGTATTCAGCGACTGAACGGGAACTGGCGGCTCTAGTGTGGGCTAGCAAAGTTTTTAGACCGTACATTTACGGAACAAAAGTAACTTTTGTCACAGATTGCAAGCCACTAACGTGGGTTTTTAGAGTACAAAATCCGACATCTAGACTTTTAAAATGGAGAATACTTTTAGAGGAATATCAATACGAAATTGTGTATAAGAAAGGAAGCTTAAATACAAATTCTGACGCCTTGTCACGAATGTATTCTTTAGATGTTATTGAAGAAGAAGATAGGGTATCAAATTGTGATTCACAACAGAAAGAAAAAGCTGAAGCTTTAGACTTAGAAACGAAAAACAAAATTTTAGAAGAGTTTCATACCCAAATTCTAGGTGGACATATAGGAATGAATAGATGTTATGAAAAGATTAGGAAGTACCTTTCTTTAAATAATATTGACATTAAAGAATGGCCAAAATTGAAGGAAGATGTTGAAGATTACATAAAAGGGTGTGAAATATGTCAAAAGAATAGAAACACACAGCAAAAGGTAAAAATGAAGATGGTAATAACTGACACGCCCAGTACAGTTTTTGAAAAGGTCTCTTTAGATTTAGTCGGGCCTCTCCCAGAAACTTTAGAACACAGAAACAAATATTTATTGACTGTACAAGATAACCTTTCAAAATTTGTTATTGCGATTCCCATCCCTTCTCAAGATGCTGATACAATCAGCAAAGCCTTTGTCGAGAATGTAGTGCTAAAATTTGGCATTCCACACAGTATATTGTCTGATTGCGGAAGTAATTTCTTAAGCGATGTCTTCACGCGTATTTGTAAATTGTTACAAATAGAAAAACTACATACTACCCCATATCATCCGGCATCGAATGGTGGTATAGAAAAATTCCATCAGTCTTTAAAATTTTTCTTGCGATGTTATGTGGCAGAAAATCAGAATAATTGGGACGAATTAGCATCATATGCTACTTTCTGTTATAATACCACTCCTCATAGTTCCACTCAATATACTCCCTTCGAACTGTTATTCGGGAAACCTGTAAATGTACCAGGTGTATTACAAAGAAAACCTTCTGAAGTTGTATACAATTACGATGATTATGTAAAACAGTTGAAACACAAATTGCAGGAGATGCACGGATTAGCTAGAGCAAACCTCATTGACAAAAAGGAGAAAAGTAAAGAATATTATGATAGAAACGAAAACGAATGCATTTTTCAGAAAGGAGATAAAGTGTTATTATATGATGAGTCAGTCCGCCGCGGCAGATCAAAGAAACTTGACAGTCTGTGGCGCGGACCGTACGATGTAATCCGAACAAAAGGTGTAAACTGTACCTTAAAGGTTGGCAAACAAGAGATGACTGTGCATGCCAATAGATTAAAGATGTATTATTAAGTAACTCAAATTCTTCATGTTATCTTGTAAAAAAAAAAAAAAAAAAAAAAAAGTAAGGAAAGTAAAATAACGTTTCTATATTTACAGGATTGTTCAAAATGATAGGACTTAAAGCTATTCTACTGGTTTCTCTTATATGTAGTAGTCTAGAGCTTGGAGCACGCATAAAGAAATTTGAAAATACGGCAGGTATTTATTATGACTCTTTAGGAGAGGTTCAGTTATATAATACTTACTGGCAATTGGTCTCTTACGTTAACTTAACTAAGCTAGATATAAGCTTTCGTAATTTGGAAACTTACGTAGATAGGACACAAAACCTGTGTAGACACTCAGTGGTAAAATCAAATAAAACAAGTTGTGCTACAGTGTTCGTAAATCAAGTTTTGACTAAGGTATCTGATATCAAAGAGGTTAAGGAAATAATAAAAGAAGTAACAAAAATTTTTTCGCAAGAAAGTAGAAGAAAACGAGGGTTAATAGATGGTATTGGTCACCTTGCTAAATTTCTATTTGGCACCTTGGACGATGAAGATGCCAATTATTACACTCAAAAAATCAATAAATTAGAAAAAGAACAGTTAGATTTCTTGAAATTGAGTAAAGAGCAGATGACTATTGTTAAATCTACCCTACAAGGTATTAATAAAACTCTTCACACAGTGGAGACTAACGAAAATATTTTGAGTCAAGGTTTAGAGCATATAAGTAAAGAGATATCAAAAAGAGAGAGACATTTAAATGAAGCATTTTTGGATTTAAATTTAAAGTATACAATAAATGAACATATCGCAAAAGTTGAAAGATATTTAAGAGATTTAAAGGATCAGTATGAAATTGTTTTGCAAGCAATTTTAAATGCACAGAAAGGTGTATTACAGCCTCACATAATCACTCCTTATCAAATAATCCAACATTGGAAGGCTAGTCAAAGTGACCTCCATAGTGCGTTATCTTTACCAATTGGGACAAGTACTAGGAATAGTTACTTGTTATTGAAAATAATTAATTTAGATGTGTTTATCAATAATGGAATATTAGCCTATGTAATTCGTCTCCCTTTGACAGATTCCATTCGTTATCTAGTATATAAGTTAACTCCCTTCCCCACTAAAATAAAGAATACAACAAATAAGTTTGTTTTTATTCAACCTGAAAAACCTTACCTTTTAGTTGATTCAATTAAGCAATATTACGCAAAAATGACTGAAATTGAGTTCAATAAATGTAAGATTCTTAAACAAGATTGGTTTTTGTGTAAACAAACGTTTCCTATCTTGTCTAGTCATATAAATCAAGAGTGTGAAATGAAATTATTACAATATGTTCATTATGTTCCCATGGATTGTAATAAACATGTGATACAAATTGATCATTGTATATTCGTAACCTTAAATAATAATGAGTGGATTTTTGCTGCTCCACAGGAAGAGAAAATGACAATATTATGTAATGGATTTGAACCTTATGATTTAATTCTAACAAATTCAGGTATTATTCATCTAGATAATAATTGTAAAGCTTATGGTTTGAAGGCGATCCTCCAAACACAAACATGGTATGAAACCAATGTTACAGGTAAAGACTTTACTCCGAAATTAAATCTTACTGATAATTGTTGTGAAATATTAAATTCTCATATATACCTGGAAGATATGCAAATTAACCTACCTATTCAGCATGTAATTAATTCGGTTAGTGACTTAAAAGTAGCAAGCCATAAAATTCAGGAAGTAGAAAAGAAAATAGATGATGAACAATGGAAACTACTTCATTCTGAAAAGGTAACCCATCTCTCTTGGTTTTCATATTTTGGTACAGTTCTGATAGCTCTAATATTAATATTTTGTTGTTGTTACCGATGTAAATGTTTTCGCTTTTTCAAAAGGTATTTTGATGATGATAGCTGTTGTAAACAAATATGCATTAAACCTTTTATTATTACCAAAATAAATCAAAAACAAGATACCACTGAGCCTGTAGTCATGTCAAAAATTGCAGAGCAGCTTACTGAGATTACAGATGAGTTACAGGTAGCTGTTCCCCCTAAGAAAAGTCCTAATCTACGTAAGGAAAGGTAAAAAGAAAATCTTTTAATGTTTCATATCAGACTGTGAATTTTCAGTATCCAAATTCGCAACCAAATTCGCAATTTGATATGAAAATTCAAAAAAGGAGGGAGGTGTTGTATGAACATATATTTACTGTTATTTTTTTTCTTTTTCTTTTTCTTATTTTGTTTATCACCTTCGATGCACCTCCCCTCTTAGCAGTACTTACCTGGAATGTCACTGTATATAGTGTATATAAAGGATCGGGGTTCGATTATAAGTTAGTGTATTTCATAGTTGTTATATTATTATTTTTGAAGTCAATGTTAATATTGTATAAAAGACGAATCTTTGTTCTTTAAGCTATTGATAATGTGCCAGCCAAGAACAGGATGTAGGGTCACTGAAGGGTCACACATATGTGATGATAGTGTATGTACTTTCAAAATACTCTCTTTTGTAATGGTTTCTTTTTCAAGGAAGTAAGATAATGTACGCGTGTGTACATCACGCAGTGAGAGCATGGATTACTAAGTCCAGTTTCAAAGTCTGTATGATAGGTCTCCACGTGCATCCACGTGTCGACCTAAACTCATGTGATTATTCGATCTTTGTGCTTACGATAGTTTTATATACTAGTTGCTATACAAGGCTCGGCACATTCCGGGGAAGCACTTCGATATTGTTACTAAATTCTTCGCGGTCTGTATCGGCGACTTCTGTATCTAGCGTTACTGTATCTGAGACTACTGTATCTAGAATTACTGTATCTTGATTCGTCACAGTAACTTGTTTTATAACATCTTGTATTTTCGTCTATCTTATTAACGACATTTTTACATCGTATATTCTTATATTTTATCGTATCTGGTGTCTTGTTTTCTATCTGAAGTGGAACTTTAATAATTTTACTGAAAGAACAGTCAGTGAGATTTTGTAGTTGTTTGTTGTGGAATTTGTAACTTCTGTTTTTCTCATTAACTTCAATAAACTTATCACGCCTACCAAAAAGAGATCCTATTTTATTTGAAGAAAAAGAAGAACCTGCGCGAAACGCAAACGTTAATCATACAACATGGTCTTTTTTTTTGACGCCATAGCGCACGGCGTAGCGCATTGTAAAAATGTGTAAAGTGCATAATTTTTGTGTAGGTCGTGCCACTATGAATCGTAGTATACGAAAATATGCGGAACAATCCTGGGTCTACCACACCGACGTGAGCAACTAGAAACCGGCATCCCATGAAGAGAAGCCCACAACTATCGTGTGGTTCGGCGTATGGCGACCTACGAATATATTCATATCCACGCATAGCGTGCGTTGGCCAGCAAATGCTGCATATCGCAGGCGACAAACAACCGCGCCATTCACAGGGATTTAAACCTCACGATCGTTCGCAAGAGCAGTGTGCAGTTGGGCGTTCGCTTCCCTCTTGCCCTTGCCAAATGACACCCTTGATATGTATCCTTTCATGACAAACATGATTTCTACGGACTAAGTATAAAGTTTCCGAGTGGAGAAACGGGCTGCTCTTAAACTTTTAAGAAACGGCTGTCAGTGTTCAAACTGAAACCACGTCATACCCTTGAGGTTAATGCATAATTCAGTGTCATTTTTAAAATAAATAAATAAAAATAAAATAATTAATTTGTTCATTGTCTTGAATAGAGATAATCTCTCCAATTGGAGAGAAATTATTAGTACGTTTAATACCCTTTTTTGGGTTGCACGTATGTAACTTTTAGAAAAGTATAGTCATTTTAATCGTGAGCACCAAATGTATTCCATTCCAGAGTTTACTTCTTAATTGTCGTTAAGGGTCTTCACTACAGCGAAATTAAACTACCGCTAATTTTAGAGTTTTTCTGTAATATCTTCAAAACTAATAAAAATATTCGTAAAGCAAAAACGTAGTGAACTAGACAATACAATTCTGTATGTGATACCTTTACTACAATTCACCTATCTTCTTTTGGTGTGCCGCTATTTACAGAACCCGCAAAAACTGTTAAATCTATCTACAGTTGCAATTCGAAAGCAGATAAGTTGTGATAACGGTATCACACGCAAAATCGTATTGTTTAGTTCACTACGTTTCTCCTTTTCGGATATTTTTATTTGTTTTGAGGATATTACAGAAAAAACTAAAATTAGCGGTAGTTTAATTTCGCAGTATTGAAGACCCTTAAGTTCTTCTTATCTGTCAGCAGGAGATACTTTGAGATCACGCTTTTAAGGCAGTGCTTCACACACTTTCTCGAGTCATAACGCCCTTAGTGTTAAACGATTTTTTTGACGGTGCCCCAGCTGTCAGAATATTGGCGTGAGTGTTAAGTAAATCGCCTATGTGGTTTTTGAAAGGACAGACATGAGATTAGTGAAAACTCTAAAATAATTTAGACTTTACTAATCTTCAAACTAAATCTATCACTAATCATTTCAGTAAAACTTTCCAAATATTTGAGAGCGTCACTGAAAGTCAGCCAGGACGCTGCGTTGCACGGTTTAAGAATCCTTGCTTTAAGAGAGAAATCTTTTTAGAGTGATATGACAGTTGCAAAATAGTACTGCCAGTATTTGATACAGATGGATAGGGCTCACTTGCTGTGAATAAATTATTCATAACAAACGAGAATGAATACATATTTAAGAAATGCCATGTCAGTAAATCACAAAATATTAACAGAATTTTTGTTGAAGTGACGAACCTTTGTGGTACCACCGATAGAAATATTTCCTTTTGTCTCAAAAGAATTATTTTCATAACTCTTTGATGTAATTTTTAGGTATCGAAAATATTCACATCTACAAGACTTCTTCCAAAGTTATTCTGGTGTAAGTTTTCTAAAAGTGCACTGTCAGATTGTAAACTCTTCTCTATTAAGTCACGAAAGCGCAAAGCATTTCCTGCTGTTTGGTGATTTTACGTCAGAAACACTGCAGAAATAACTTCTCTCTGGAATATGTAAGTTTATTTCGAGTCTTCAGATTAGGAGTAACTTCAAGAAGTCCACTTTTTTTTTTTTTTTTTTTTTTTTTTTTTTTAAGGTTGAACAGTTTCTTCACGTACCAGTTGATTGAATCGAAATTGTATATTCAATAATAATCAGTGAACGAAAGAGAAAGGGGAAAAAATGTAGAAAGAGGTTTCCTCCATCTAATGTTAGAAACAAATTGGCCATAAACTCTGAGGCTACATTGTACGAGGATTGTTAACAAAAGTTCCAAGCCTACGTATGAACGGAGAAGTAGAGAGTTTAAGGGTAGTGTTATTTTTCAATATAGTCCCCTGACAAGTCAACGTATTTTGTCTATCGATTTTCAAGTGTATTAATATCGCTGGTTTTAAAAAAAAAAAAGGTAAAAATTCATCTCAGTAGTCCGGCTAATGGTCATTCACGTATCATTCATGATGATTTCATGTACTTTGTCAATGTTTTCCTGAGTTAGTGATAACACGGGCCTTCCTGATCGAGCGTCGTCTTCAGTGGAGGTTTTCCCCCAGTCCTAAATTTGGCTGCTGATTTCTTCACTGTGGTATATAAAGGAGCCTTATCACCTAAAGTAGCGACCATGTGGGCATGAACTCCTGCAGCTTTAAAAACCTTTCTTGTGAAGATATTCAATTACAGCTCTCGCCTTCACTTTCTCTATTTGGTCTCACTTTGCTCACTCTTCTGTCACCCTGTACCTGTATCATACATAGACCTGAAGTTTCATAGTAGTTATATAAAATGTGCTGTTCTGAATTTTACGTTAGAAATATAACTTATCGAAACAAGGTACAAGCACTTTCCAGTCTTGTCCGCACTTTTTTCACTCTTGGTATGATATTAAAATATAAGAAAAAAGTGTTATACCATTTCTACGTAATTTTCTAATGACTTGAAAATACTCCTTAGTAAACTAAGATTTCGGTGTCCGTTTTAGAAGCGAATGGTATAATTGTTATGAAGACATTTTCTTTAACAATGGAAAACGTGTTGAAACAGTAAGTACAGAGTTGCCGCGTGAATTCGAACTCCCAGAATTTCAGTAACTTAAAAATGTCTCGGAAGGCGAACACTGCTTTCGAATCCTAATACCTACAACTTCTTTTGGGTGTGTTTTGCGTACTATTCCACTGCGCTCCATACGCTTTGTCGTTCAGTTCGTTGTCCCAAGCTGGAATTGTCGTGTGATTTTTCGCTACTAATTTTATGCTTTTCTTACCTTTTTTTGTGTTATTATCTTGTACAGTGGAGTCTCTTTAATTCGAAGTCCAAGGGGACAAGAAAAAAAATTCGAATTATCCAAAATTCGAATTAACCAAAAACTCTCATTTTAAAGTAAAATCAAGGGAACAAAATAAGTGTACTAATGTAACAAAATGACTGTATGGAAAAACTAATTAACATGCATGCACCTTACCTTAGCACCACATTTTCGTAAGGAATTAGAATAGGCGCCGTGATTCGACATTATGCATAATGCACGCCAATAGATCACAAACAAATCTGCTTACTTTTTTGTCACTGTTTTAGTTCAGTTAAAAAAAAAATGCACAAATATCTCGTCTTGCAAGTCATTTGCTAATAGTGGAGGTCAGGGTTCAAGGTCATTGACATTTCTACAGAAGGGGTGGACACTTACAGGTTATTGAGGAGGTGGAGAGATGCGTACCAACCATCTTCTGCCGGATTTTCTATAACGGGAGGGAGTCCAACAGAGGTGATATCAACAAAATTTATCTTTCCCATGATCGCTTCTGGATAAGATAACAGATAAATAAAAACCAGTTGAAATTACATTGTTCTATTTGCAAATTGTCGAACACTGCAAATTTTTCCACTATAAATACTTCGAATTATCCAACAGGAGGTTCAAATGTTCGATTTACCGACGATTTTTTACCATTGTTTTTAATACAGTTTTCAGGGGGAATAAGCTTTTGTTCGAATTATCCAAGTTCGAATTAAAAAGAGTCCGCTGTATAATGTATTTGCTATGGCCCTAAAAAGTTAATTTTTATTGAAGTGTGGGTATTTTTTGTTAATATTTTACCTTAAAGTTCATTATATTTGATACTAAAATCATTCAAGTTTGTTGGACCCAGGAACAGATTAATCCAGTTTTGTTTATTCTAGAGAAAAATACAGGTAATTATCTTAGAACTTGAAGAGAGTTCTGGAACGGTTTAAGTTTGTATTGCCGGGTACCACTGTATTTCATTAAGTAGTATTTCTAAGTAATGAATAATTACACAGCCAAATTTTAGCGTTCTTTGGTCTCTGCACAATTAAGAAATAATAATAAAATAAAATTTGCGGAACTAATGAGCAGCCTTAAATCCCTCTCGTTCAAATTAAAATTCCAAGTAGGCCTATGAAAGCTAAAAGTAGTAAAATATACGGGCCACTGGACTAAACTTCCTCACCCCAAGTTAATTAATGAATTATATACAACATTGTAGGGTTGTTAATGAAATATTTATAGGTAAAACATGAACAAATCTGCTCTGTCGTTTCGGAATAAATTGTTCGGAAAAAGTGTCACCCTTATGGATTTTTATCGTTTCATGAGATTCTAAAATCGTTTTTGAGAAAATCATCTGAAAGAAACAGTAACCCTTTCTGTTTTCTTTTCCCGCAAATATAATTTGTACTATGCTGTTACTTATTTATGAACTACTTACACAAAATTGTTAGTTATTTTTTCAGAAAATCGTATTCTCTCAATAAACTATCCATAATTTTGAGGTTAGGAAGAAAATTCGACCCTATTCTCCTGTAGAATCTTATAAAAAATTTAAGTTTAAAATTTGGTCCAGATAGTGTAAGCGATATGGTCCCTAGGCGTGTGAATATACATGAAGATGCACAAATACGAACATATAAATATGCTTAAATTTCGATTTATTTCATAACTACAGTCTCTATCGTCACTTAAAAGTAAATGTAATGAATAAACATACACTGAAAAATGAAAGCGTTGAACTGGCTGAAACATTGTAGTATACCGTAGGATTCAGATCGAGGTAGCACTAGCAGTTTAGCTGATAATTTAGGCTCTCGCTTCCAAAAGTATGTGTAATATTGCACTCGCTATACCAAATCAAGGTATAATTGGCTTAATCAGTGGTTAAAAATGTTAGTGCAGTTATCCAGAAATTAGAAATGGAAACCAACTAGGTGATATGAACCAACTGTGATTCTACAATCAAGATATGCTGCTGTGTGAAGGAAACTAGAGGTTCCATGTCACTCTCCGCCTGTTATTTCTCCGTCAGTTTAGTGTCTCTTCGTGGCCTAGTGGCTATAATATAGTTGCTTTATGTCCTGGATTCGATTCCCGATGGAAGTAGGCCTACTTGCCTCGGATAGAAACAGCCGAGTAGTGGTTCGAATTCCACTTTAAACAGTAGGCCCTGTCTCACATAGCCTCGGTTCTAAAAAGGGACAGTAAATAGAAATCAGTTCAATAAAGTGAATTTAATACATCTCCTGATAGTCTTTACTTCTATTTAAGTGGCTGTGCTAGTGGAAGAACATTTGGCTGGAATGTAAATTAAAAAGCATATAATAAAAGAACGTCTGGTTGGATGCTACCATGAAATAATAAAGTTACTTACATTGTTCAAAAATGATTGATACTACATTTGTGTGTGTGTTATTAAAGGCATTCCCCGCTAATGTCTATGACTTTTGTCATCGTTCTGACAGCTTCCGCATTTGCCTATCAAACAATTCTTTGGGGGTATCCCTGCGCCACTGTAGAAAAATGCATTAAGTTCTTCATTGGTGGTGAACTTCTTACCCCACATGTCCTCTTTCATTGCGTCGAATAGGTCATAGTAGTACGGAGCCAGTTCTGGTGAATATGGAGAATCTGGCACCACAGTAAACCGTAGTTCACACACGGTGGTAAGGCTCTGGCGACTGACTTGTAGCCACGCATTTTCATGTTGGAGCAGAACGCTACAATCCCACTTTCCGTGTCGACGTTGTTGAATGCGCAGGGTTCATTGCACGTCAATTCAATCAAAATTTGAGGAAATTTAACCCACTATCTCAGATTTGGATGAAATTTGGTAGTGTTATAAAAGTTTTTATGCTAATTGCAAGTGTGTAAATTTTATTGAAATCGCATCAGCGGTTTAAAAGTTATTGCATTTCAAAAATGAGAAGAAAATCCATGTTTAACGGTCGCGACATATTTTCCCGGTTTGGAAGAACACTAAAACAATCATATTTCGGTTCCTATTAATGCCAGAAACATGTTTCTTGTTTTATTCAGATTGCCTTGAAGTTGTTTACCATTAAAAACATGAAAATTTCCTTTAGAGCTGATAGAAAATTTTTAAAGTCATTTGAAAGGTAACATTTTGAGAAAAAAAAACTAGAACGCCATTTTGTAAACTTCAAACCTTTATTTCTCAAAATTTTCATCATGGATTTCAATGAATTTGTTTTTGTTTGAAAGCTTATTACATCTAGTTTCACACATACAAAAATTGTGATGGGCCATCCAAGCACTGAGGGGATATCCCAGTCAATGTTGTCAACTGATTGCGAAATAAACATTTTCCAATAACTTCTATACGATGTAACATATTCACTCCAAAATTGGTATAAGCACTCTTCGGTATCCTAGAAACACGTCTGTGAGCATTACTACTAGTCCCAAGCAAGCCAATTATCAGGGTTGCCAACCAATATCATGCTTGCCTGTCACAGCGTTAGATGAATCTGTGCGACATTTTGCAGTAAGCTTATTACATCTATTTGCACTATACAAAAATTGTGATGAGCCATCCAAGCACTAACGAAATATTCCAGTCAGTGTTGTCAACTGATTGAAAAGTAAACTTTTTCCAATAAGTTCTATACGATTTAACATACCCCATCCCCCCAAAATAAATATTGGTATAAGCACTCTTCGGTATCCTAGAAACACGTCTGTGAGCATTATCCTCCTCCCAAGCAACCCAGTTATCCGAATTGCCAACCAATTTCAGAGTGCCTGTCACAGAGACGCATCTGTGCCACATTTTGCAGTAACCTTATTACATCTATTTTCACTATACAAAAATCGTGATGGACCATCCAAGCACGGAGGAGAAATAGGAAGTTTCGAAAATTTATAGGTAAGGGAAAAATACAATTATCTGAACACTAAATGGTCATTAGCATTTTTAAATACCAAAGAAGCAAATATAATAAAGCTTAATAGTATTATAGGCCTACATGTTATGGCACATAACATAAATCTTCGATTTTGCTGTAATTAGATATTAACATCAGTGGTGCCCCCCCCCCTTATGTCTATGACGCACCCCCCAATTGTCTATCCGTAGGTGTTCTTCCATGAAAAAATCTTCTTTTCGATTAATTTTACCCCCTCATCAAACATATTTATATAGATTTTAACCCCCCCCCAAATATTTCAGTGACGCAGTTTGCGTCATACCCCCCTTGTGGGCACCCCTGTTAACATCAAATACTTTTTGTAAACGTTTCCCACTTTGAAGTAACTACTTGCAGAGACTTTGGAGATAACTGGTATGTTCTGCCAGTAGCAGTTGTTATATCAACTTTACATAAGATGTGAGTAAACGAAACACAACAGGAATCATTTTTAGCCCAATAAAATTAGGGAGATGGGCCATGGGGATGTCGGAAATTTACTGATGCATCACCTTCATCACTATTCACTAACTAAAATCTTCATCCAGACCTGTACGCATCACCTTCATCACTATTTGAATGGACCAGTTAAAAAAAAAAAAATTCATTGCACGTGTTCCCGGAATAGTTTTTTCTTTCTTCTCAGAAATCTTTATTAAAGTGTGGCACGAACAACAGCCATTTCTTCTTTGTACACAAAGAAAATCATGATGCTAATGATGTTTTCTTCTCAGAAATGAAACATAAGGATACATGTATTTATTTGATCAGACAAAGGTCTCTTTGTCACAACTCGGTTAAAAGCACCACCAATTCCATCGCATGGGAACTTAAGGCTGGTAGAAAAAAAAAAAAAAGATACCATTTTGCCACCATACCATGGAAATCATTTGAATGGAAGTAAGATTTAAAGAAAGAAGGCTTTGCAGTTTTTATATTGGGCTCCACACCCATCAGTAAAATATTCCACTTTTGTTACGTGAGGAAAATTTTGTTTCAAATCCGACATTACCAGTTTCTGTGTTCGAAAGACTGTTGGTACGTCATGTTCCATATCATCTGAAAGAATGCAGTAACATTTGTGTTGAATAGTGTTAATTAGTTGGAGGAATCACATTGAGATACAATAGTTTCCTTAATTCTAACAATAACTATACTACATTAAAACAGCAGTATAAGGCTTTACTTGTTATATATATATACTATCTGATACGCCCTCCGTTGTGCGGGGTAAGCGATATTTCGAAGATCTTCAAATACATTCACTAACTCTGACTTTCGGAAAGATTTAGAACGTTCAACCATGTAGTATTTTTCCTAGTGTCATGGACATTTTCAAAGCAAGAAAGAAAAAGACGAATTTCGCTGTTGTTTGGAAATGAGAGCAGAGTGAATATGGGTTTTGAGCCCTACGTAAAGGTTAGTAGGGTGTCGAACAGTGTTCTGTATTAATTGAATATATATATTATCTTTTTACGAAATTGGTAGTTCAGTAATTAGGGGTATTTGGGCCACTCGATTTTGTATATTTGTAATGTCGCACGTAATAATGCGAAGTGTGGGCACAGATATTTCTAACGCTGTGACAGGCAACCCTGAAATTGGTTGGCAATCCTGATAACTGGGTTTCTTGGGAGGAGTGGTAATGCTTACAGGCGTATTTCCAGGATACCGAAGAGTGCTTATACCAATATTTTTGGGGAGCATGGGGTATGTTAAATCGTATGGAAGTTATTGAAAAAAATATTTCTCAATCAGTTGGCAACACTGACTGGGATATCCCCTCAGTGCTTGGATGGCCCATCACAATTTTTGTATATGTGAAACTAGATGTAATAAGCTTTCAAACAAAAACAAATTCATTGAAATCCATGATGGGAATTTTGAGAAATAAAGGTTTGAAGTTTACAAAATGGCGTTCTAGTTTTTTTTTCTGAAAATGTTACCTTTCAAATGACATTAAAAAATTTTCTATCAGCTCTAAAGGAAATTTTCATGTTTTTAATGGTAAACAACTTCAAGGCAATCTGAAGAAAACAAGAAACATGTTTCTGGCATTAATAGGAACCGAAATATGATTGTTTTAGTGTTCTTCCAAACCGGGAAAATATGTCGCGACCGTTAAACATGGATTTTCTTCTCATTTTTGAAATGCAATAACTTTTAAACCGCTGATGCGATTTCAATAAAATTTACACACTTGCAATTAGCATAAAAACTTTTATAACACTACCACATTTCATCCAAATCTGAGATAGTGGGTTAAATTTCCTCAAATTTTGATTGAATTGACGTGCAATGAACCCTGCGCATTCAACAACGTCGACACGGAAAGTGGGATTGTAGCGTTCTGCTCCAACATGAAAATGCGTGGCTACAAGTCAGTCGCCAGAGCCTTACCACCGTGTGTGAACTACGGTTTACTGTGGTGCCACATTCTCGATATTCACCAGAACTGGCTCCGTACTACTTTGACCTATTCGACGCAATGAAAGAGGTCATGCGGGGTAAGAAGTTTACCACCAATGAAGAACTTAATGCAGTTTTCTACAGTGGCGCAGGGATACCCCCAAAGAATTGTTTGATAGGCAAATGCGGAAGTTGTCAGAACGATGGCAAAAGTCATAGGCATTAGCGGGGAATGCCTTTAATAACACACACACAAATGTAGTATCAATCATTTTTGAACAATGTAAGTAACTTTATTATTTCATGGTAGCATCCAACCAGACGTTCTTTTATCTTTTATTATATGCTTTTTAATTTACATTCCAGCCAAATGTTCTTCCACTAGCACAGCCCTTATTTAGGAGTAAAGACTATCAGGAGATGTATTAAATTCGCTTTATTGAACTGATTTCTATTTACTGTCCCTTTTCAGAACCGAGGCTATGTGAGACAGGGCCTACTGTTTAAAGTGGAATTCGAACCACTACTCGGGTGTTTCTATCCGAGGCAAGTAGGCCTACTTCCATCGGGAATCGAATCCAGGACATAAAGCAACTATATTATAGAAACTTAAAATGCATAGACGAACTCTACTAAAAATATTTTTTTGAAAACTGTTGAATTATCTTTTTGAAAAAAGTACCGTATTAAAACACTGTTCTATAAAATGATGTCCTGTCCGAATGCTTCTGATGAAGCATTAGGAAAGTACTGATGACACCATTAGTTTATAGGTTTGAAGGACAGTTTCCCTCAGATATAGGCCGAGAAGTGGTTGAATTCCGCTTTAAGCGTATGTGACCCCTTCCAACATAACCCGGTTGTTGCATAATAACACCAAGGCGAAACAAATTTATTTCTGTCCATATGTGATATAAATACATAGAGCAAAATATTTAAATTAAAAAAAAAAACGGTTTAAACCAAGAAAACTGGTTTTTTGTTTTTTTCGATAAAAACCATGGTTTTTGCCAACCCTACTTAAAACAATTGCAAATTTGAGTTATAAGCCAAAATTAAACGTTACGCACGGGACTCAGACAAAAAGCTCATTTGACAACCTCAATTTCATTGGACATTCTCTGCCATTTATGGCAGCATTTTCATTTTATATGCTATCACTTATGTTCTACATTCATTCTCCTTACTGTGCACTATATTTTTAAATTGGAAAACAGAATTTAATTAGCTTCACATTATTTTTCTTTTTCGACTCTCCGTTACGCACGGAACAGAAAATGACCATGAATTGTTTGGTTGTTCTAAGACTATTATTATGCAATATCCTTACTAAAGAGATTGACATTTTAAGATTAACATTTCAACATTAACAAGCAAAAAAATTTGCATCTATAATTTAATTTAAATGAATTCAATTACATTCCAAAGTATCAAAGTCGAACTTGGATAGGCAACTCGCTTAGTGTTATTATCATTCCTTTGGAGTATTTGTCTGAGCGCTGATTGGTGGCGTTCAAACCACATAATGTACAGCTATTGAGCTGTTTGATCTTCTCTGCTACCTACCAAACGTTGAATCGTTTGAACGCTGGCATTGTGAGGTGAAATGCGAATTGAATTGAAGGGAAACAGTTGGGTTTTGATTTTTTGGTATGAATTATTGTCACTTCACAGTAAAGATTTGCTTTAATGTGAGTATTGTAAGTAATATGGATTCACAGGCAAGTAACCCTGTTCCAAGCACCGTAATATTGTCAGTGATGAACTGAATGAACAACAGTTGTACAAGGTTTTGTTTTGATGAAAAGAACAGATCTTATTTCTCATTCGATCAAGTTTTAAATATACTTCAAGCACCTAATTTGCTGATAAAGGAAGAAAGAATATACTATGAAATTCCAGAACCAATAGCCGTTTTTGTAAAGAACTAAAGAGTTTTGAAGCGAATCCAATTGCCCCCTACAAGACTGTCAAAACAACTTGGATACCCACCTTACTAATGAAAAGAAAAAAGTGTGATTTATCATGATAATTTGTTTTTAAGAATTGCGGTAAATGTTTCTATGTAACATAACGTAAACGTTTTTGGTAGTTACGTTCGGTTTAGTTTCTCTCAGCAAATTCATGTTTCTTTGAGTTAATATAAAAGTTTACTGTTCATTGTTTAACCTCAGTAACAATAAACAGGTATTGAAATCATAATAACATAATTTTATTCACTTCTTTGCATAAATCTGTAAATGTCCCGTGCTTAACGTTACGCACGGGACAACATTTCTATATCTCATGAAATAAATAAGGAGGATAATAAATTTAATAAGTACCACTAACAGGCTAATAATAATTCTACTTTGGAGCAAAAGTTTCAATACTTTATCTTCTACAATTACAAAGGAAACACTAAAAATACATGTTTCCGTTACGCACGGGACAGCAAAACATGACATGAGAAAACTACGATTTTTGCCTACCAGAATAAAACATTAATTAAAACAAAATTGTCAATTTTTTGCCAAAGGTCCACTTCATATTTTTTGCTATTGTTCATATAATTACAGATTTAGAATTTAGTTTGAAAATTATTTGAAAATTGGGATATGTGAACAGTATTGAGCATGGTGTAGAACAGATAAAGTTTATGTGGTCAGAACCTAGTAAATATATTTTACAAAAATATTTTAAATGTCTCAGTATATACTTACACCATTTCTTAATAGAAAAACAAAAACATCATAGTTTCAAATTAATTTTGAAAATTTACTGACAATGGGCCACTTGCCAGAGAATCGCCCTAATGCTTAAGCAACATTGTCTGCAATTGAAACAGGTTAACAATTGCGGATTAATTCAAAATTCAATCCCAATATGTTCACTTAAATGGCATAATTAAAATTTAATATGAATTCTTGATGTTTTTTTCTTCAGTTCGCGACTTGTATTATACTAGAAGAAATATTTGAATTAAATAAAAACAAATAAATTTAAATAAAAAATCAACAAAAATGATTTTTTTTAAAAATCATGATTTTTTTCCCACCCTGTATAGGTTGTTACTTTTAGTGTACCTATATTTCTTCTTCCTCCAACTTTTTATACACAAATACCAATACCTCCTCCAGCTTTTTATACACAAATACCAATAACTCCTTTGCGTGAATTTTGGCAAGTCTACCTCGTTCCTTTCAGCACCGATACTACATAAGACGGACCTACAGGCTAACATGGAATCCGAACCCTGTGAGTCCCCACCCAGCTGTCCTACACGAAAGTTGCTCTGATAACCATATAACTATAATGAATCTCATTGGGCAAGGTTGCTATTATTTTATTACTAAGTTCCAGAACAGTTAGGGGTTCATTTATACTGGAGATATTAAGGTAAAAAATAGAAAGAACTGCTTGGAAGGAAGTTGGCCGAAGATTATACAATAAAAATCCGATCTGATATTCGTCTGATGGAACTGAGAAAAGCACTGGAAAACCTAATCAGAATAGCCGGTCTTTGAAATATTAGCCCCGGTAATAACACGTAGGGTCATTTGCGAGTATAGAATAAATGTTCTAAGTTTCAATACTCCATTCGGTTTGTAGAGTTCTTAAAAGGAATAACATATTTTCTCCGTGATTTATCAGTTCTCTCTTATCTAATTACAGTTTAACGCACTTTTATCTTCAAACCTATAAACTAATGGTGTCATCAGTACTTTCCTAATGCTTCATTTGAAGCATTCGGACAGGACATAATTTTATAGAACAGTGTTTTAATATGGTACTTGTTCCAAAAAGATAATTCAACAGTTTTCAAAAAAATATTTTTAGTAGAGTTCGTCTATGCATTTTGTTTTGCATTTTGCATTTTTTTAATGACAAGGTTTGACTTCTGTTTCATTGTACTTTTCTTATTGCGAAATGTATTCCCAGATAGTCCTCATTCTAAGTCTGTAAAAACAACATACTAACTTCTTTGAATATTACAGGGTGGCCCAATGCATCTATCAAGTATGACATTTTAATTGATTAAGATAATGAATTTATTTGCTTTGGTCTGTTCCAAGCTTAAGGCGTAAATGAAAAGAAATTAAGAAGAAACTAAGTCAAAACCTGTATGAATAACAATAAGTAAATAATATAAAATATCAGGACGGAACTGTATACTTACTTTTGGACCACTCTGTATTTTGAAGTTTGTTTTCTTTCTTTTATACAGCTCAGTCATTATCTTGGCATATTGTTCTTGTTTATATTTCTTCTTATGCATTTTATTGTTGTACGAGCTGAATCTACGCTGTTTACACAGCGCATCTTTCTAATATGAATATGAATCTCCTTCCCGCTTCTTACTAAGTCCATTTACAGGCACAAAAATAAAAGACAAGACGACTCCCACAAATAAAAGACAGAAGACTCCTAAAGAAAGTGAATTGCTATAGACATACAAAATGTAGTATTTTAATATATAGAATGTTGGGGATGAGTTTGTGGCAAACTTGGATAAGTGATAGATGATACCAAATGCAATTTTTTTCTTATAATTCCGTATCCAAGTAACGCTTCATTGTGGGTCCACAAGCCTTCAAAGTTGCCAGCTTGCAATAGGTTTTGTCATTCAGATTAAAGCAAAGCGCCTGAAATGTCCATCAACCCGCTAAATATAGCTCCTCTACTGTTTGCCTCTCACAAGCGTATCAACCTTAACATTCTATTGGCAATATTAAACTGATAGGGTCAAAACGACGCCTAAAATTTGGAATTGTAAAAAATATATATAGCTGTTTTTTTTGAAATTTAAATGAGAACTGGCAGATCTACACATAATTTGAAATCGACGAGCGAAAACGGCACGTTTCTAGAGCTTGTGGTTTTCGAGATCTCATTGTTAAAAGGAATTGGCCACAAACATATATACTTTTCTTGACCACAAACATATAAACGTAGCATTTTAATATATAGACTAGCTGAACTCATTCGCAAATGAGCATAAATCTCCTTCTCATGCCTCACATCTGTACATATCCCGGGGGCCGCGGTGGCTCAGTGATGGAGCGTTAACCTCTGGAGCTTGGGGTCCCGGGTTTGATCCCAGCCCCCGCCAAGTGAACTTTGTGGTGGACAAACACCGTGTGCGTGGGTTTTCTCGGGGTTCTCCCGATTCCTCCCACTTAGCCTAACCGACACAACCGTGGGACGTAACACTCAAAAGATTTCATTTCATTTCATCTGTACATGTCCCTTTACAGACTAAGTGAAAGACGTCTTGATAAAAAAAAATCGGCAAGAAACATCACAAAGGGGAGATTTTTTCGATCATTTTTTCTCAATATCTTTCACCGTTTGCAAAATTTAAGCCTACTTCCTGTTGGAGTTTCCGTGATGTATGACCAGTGTTTTTCTTTCGTCTTGTATGCAGTATGTAATAAGCAAATACGTTTCATACATAATTAATTATGTCAGTTATATATGGTGTTCATTGTGCAGAACACTCCAAAAATAAAGATTCATCTTAGACTGGAGAAATGATTGTCCTTCCTTTTTCAGTATTATTTGGCCAGGAAACAAACACCTGAGAAATATTCAACCCGTATATACAACAATATGGTGTTGGAATGTATAATGCGTAGGATATGATGCTTTAGTTTTTTTTTTTTTTTTTTTAAACTTTCAGCACTTCCAGTGTATCCGTAAAAAATGTAATGAAGAAATAATGGTCTTTTTTTTTTTTTTAAATATTCAATTAGAACTGGACAATCTATGCAAAATTTGCAATCGAACAGTTTAAACGTCATCTTTCTAGAGCTTGTAGTTTCCGAGATCTTTGTCGAAATGATTGGCCATGGCCACAAACATATAGTTTAAATAACTCCAAAGATGACAGCACAATTCATTTGCATTGATTTTGGAGAAGGGTTATTAAAATACAAAGGCTTTGAACATAAGCTTTAGAACATAAACTTTATAAAAAAAGATATATTTAAATAATAATTTATTTAAAGTACACATACTTTAAAATATTGTCTTTGTTAAACGTGAAATCACAAATAATGGTAAGTTAAAGGTTTGAAATCCAAAGTTAAGAGTTTGGAGTTTAGGCTTTATATATAGCTTTCGTAGCATTTTAGTAGATGGATGATCATACAGTGTAATAAATGTTTCTGGATTCCGTCAGTTTTGTACTGTATAGTGTAACTGCCTGTTTATGCTACTGAGTGAAGTTTTATGATACACACAACTATTCCTTTATGAAAATATCTTTTGGGGCATATAAATATATATTTTTAAGAGGGGTGTCTGAACGTAGAATATTAACGTATTGCTTCATCGATGACTACCAGATTTTGTGGTCTAGTAAGCAGCTATTTCGTAGTATCAGATTGTTGTAATAATTTCAGTGAAATGTTATCTTACTTTCGGACACTTCCGGGTTTCTTCGTCAATATAGTATTTATATTTTTCTCTTAAGATATAGTGATTTTTTTTTTAAAAGACTGAGGTGATAGATAGTGATGTTCGTTGCGTGTTTATAAAATCTTTGACCAGTTTCTCTCAAGAGATACACTGTTGATTCGTTCTGTTCTTCCCCGGTACCTATTCTTCCTAGGTGTCATAATTTTTGTTTTTTAAACAGCTGCTTCGCTATTCCAAGAGTTGGGTAGCCCACTGTCTTTCCACCCACATTTTTTTAACGTTTATTGTTAATTCTAACATTACACTTCTGATATATTGTATTCACAAACTGCACACTCTTTTCTCATTGTTGCTTTGGAAGAATTGACCATTTTCTTTGTAAATTCATTCCTACCACGTAGTGGAGAAGGATTATTCCCATATTTTTATTTTAATCTGGCAATTTCTTCTGACGAATCAGACTACTACTTCAAACATGAAATATGCAAAGGATTCCTAAATCAGATAGTTATTTTTTATTTTGAAGTTATCCGAGACCAGAGTGAAATTCACATTTTTACAAAATTGGACAAATGTGCTTTTATGCATTTTCTCGAAGGTTTGGAATTTCCGCCTTCCTTTCCCTGGTGTTACATGCAAAAACGATACTTTCGCTTTTCTTGAACTGAGGCCACATTATCTGTACATTGTCAAAATTAAGATTAAAAATTCAGTAATGAAATCTCTGTCTGTCTGTCTCTCTCTCTCTCTCACACACACACAAATCTTGAAACTCATCTTTTCCCTTTAGGTAATCGCGCTTTTGCAGTATCTATAAACGAATGTTGAGTATTAAACAATGATATATATACCATATTTCTTTCTTTCTTTTGTTTGTGTAATTGACGTGAAATACAAAAACATATCCATCTTTCTCCGTCGAAAATATATCTACTCTAGCGTATTATATAACATAACACAAACCAATAACATGCACAATTTCATTAAGGGTGGGTGCGGGAGGGGGGAGTTCAAGCTCCCAAGTTTATACGTTTCGAGGTTTTTGTTTACATATCTTAATAAGAATATGGCAAGTGGTAATTTTTTCGTAATATCTTGTTCAGGGGAGAATTTAAATCCAGAGACCTCCTCGTGTGTACGCCACTGTTACAGACTTTACGTGAAACATCACAGAAACGCGAAACATATAATAAAATACAACGTGGTATTTAAAATAATTTTAGATGTGTGTCAAAGTCATCTAAAAATGCATTTCACCTTGTAAATATATTTACAGGATTTGTTCATAACGTGTGATATACGTATATATATATATATATAATATCACCCGACATCTTTAGCTCGATCATCTTTAAACTGATCGTGTATGTACTTTTGAGGTCTTGAAACAAGTGCGACGAACGTAACTATTGTACAGCATCAAATTTGAATCCAAAAATAATTATTGTAAGACGATCGATTAACTACTTGATTCCCCTCCCCCCTCCTCCAAATAAAGAATCTCCAGACTTCAAGCCTGTTTGCAAATGATTTGGTGTAATCACTGACAAGAGAACAAGAATGGAAACTCGAGAATAACGGACCGACGTAACTATTTACCTATATGGTGGTAAATATTCTCATATAGCTTTTCATGAAACTGGATAAGGTATTCGTTTCGTAAGAAGGGATTATATTTTAACATTTTAAAAGCGATGCTTCCAGCGTTACCGCGAACAATGTTTCTCGTTACATTCTCGCTTCCTTAAATTCGTGCAAGTGATGCCATTCATATTCTCTGAAACTAAATGCCATCATATATCAAATTTCGTGCATTTATATTCAGCAGTTCGACACACACAATTATTGCTAAATGGTCCTTGGAGATGGAATTTGGGATATTCTTATACGTGAATGAAATGTTCGTATTCTTGGTGTCAAAAATCCCACGTAGATATTGTGATTTTTATGATCAGCGGTTCGAAAAAAAAAAAAAATGCTCCGTGTTTCTCTATATTAATTTGCCTCCCACCAGTTGGAAGAGTAAAATGCTCAAGTTACTGGTAATAAGTAAAAGTTTTGTCTATAGTTGCCATTTGAGTTTTAGGATGAATGTATAGAAGTCAGTAGTCGTAATAACAAAGGCTGTATTAGCTTCATACCTATTTTTTCAATTGCGATGTTGTGCCATTGTGTTATACTTCGTAAGTTATAATAATAACACTGTATATCTTCTATGCATGAGAGGAATGATAGAGCTACCGATTGACAACCACGTAACCCAGTGAAAAAGATGACTATACAGCATATGAGCGTAAAACTGAAAGATTTTTCAGAAGTTTCAGTAATATATTATGTACACTCTTGGCCAAAATGATTGTCCATATCTGTAACTGTCTTGTAAGAATAGAATTTGATAATGATTTTTCAGGGTACTTCTAATACGGATACTTTGTGTATAATCGGGAAATGTATATTTGTGGTAAATTTCATAGGAAAAAAATTATAAATACAAAAATGAGAATGAGTAAAACAAAATGTTGGTAAATGGACAAGAAACTTTTATTTTCGTTTTATTGCTCTTATTTAATGTTCTTTTGACATGAAATTCTCCACATACGTGTCTTTGTCGATCGTACACATACTAACATTATAAGAAATACCTGGAGAAATCGTTACCAAATTATATTCTTGCAACAACATATTTATAGACATGCGACAATAATTTTGGACATGGGTGTACATGGAAGGATAATTACGTAGAGTGTTCTTGATCTATCCACTCTTTACCGATTCCATAATCACATTTAGATGATCTGATGGAACTTCCTGGACTTCTGTTAATTGGTAATTTACTGTTCATTTGTATTTTATTTTATTTTTTATTTGAACTTAACAAATGCGTTTTTCCAATTTTGCATTCCTTGCTGTACATCTCACGTTAGTACCATGGCCGACAAAAAATGTTTACGTACCGGACAATCATTAATTTCCCTACTCATTCGACACTAACTATAACTGAAGGTTCTTTAAATATTCATCGGTCCCTTTCTGTTTTTGATTTTTTTTTTTTTTTTAATTTATAGAAATATATTGCAGTAATCAAAGGAATATTCTGCTGAGAAAACTAGTCCGTGTTTTTGAGGTAATATTCATTCTTATTCAGTTGACCTTCTAAACCTTTGACCATGGTGAAACGTTGTGATTTTCGACCTAGCTGAGGATTTATGGACAACAAAGTTTTTCACTAGTTGTGCTTCCTAAGTATTAAATGGTTACTTTTCATTATGCTCCTAACCTAAGATCATTTGAGCCCATGATTATGCCACGAGGCTAAGGGAGATGGTGATTATGATAATAGACGAAACGGTGGAATGAAGGAAGTAGGAAGAAACGGGATAAGTCCGAGAAAATCCCACGCGCACAGTATTTGTCTACCACAAGTCTGACGGCGCGAGCTGGGATCGAACTAGGGATCTCCTGCGCCACTGCGGCTCCTAAGTCGATTGAATGCACTATATAAACTAATAAAAATGATTTTTTTAACGCATGTTATTGTTTCCATTATTCAATTACTCCTTAATAAATTTTGAACATATATTTTCCGCCAAAATTGGAACTTTTCCTGGTATGTACGGTTTTGGATCATATCATATATACTCAATTTCGTAACTTACAGCTGATAGTGTGTGTAACCTTATAATCTATTCTATATATATAAAAGAGAACGTACAAAATCCTTTGTCCGCTCATCACGCTAATACGGCTGAACCAATTTCTTTCATTTTTGGGGGGTTATTAGGATTTGGACCCTAGATGGTTTTTATCATATCACTTTAATTTTTAATTACCAGTGTCTTGAGATAATTGACCATTCAAGTGTCCATAACGTACAAATCCTTTGTTATTAGTTCATCATAGGTAAAAATAAACGTATTTATATGCAACCCGCATGACCGTGTCACTCGGCGGGTTAACATAAATGACAGGCGATATACAGCGGAAAATAGCTTGAATCTTTTGTTTAAAATTTTTTAATTGATTTGCTTATTTTTACAGACACTTTTACAATATGCCAGCACCGGGATGACCGCAGCGAAGCGGGGCGGGTTAACATAAATGACAGGCGATATAATGTTAAGATTTACTGCAATCTTCTATGGTTTTTATCATATCACTTGAAAGCGAAAAAGTAAAAATTATCTAAGTAACAAAGTTTATTGCGTTCCGGGGTGACCGCAGCGAAGCGGGGTGAACGCTGCTAGTATACATATATAGTTTTTCATGCCTAAAGGATGTAAAGTCCAATCAGAAAATTTAAAATAATAATAATAATTAATAATAATAATAATAATTATTATTATTTTGTAAATGTAATACTTAGTAGGGGAAACTTAATGCTTGACTTAAAACTTCAGATGTTCACCAGCAGTGTAAGGCGCTTTAAAAAAAATGGCTTTTACAGAAGCAGGAATATTTCAATCTTTTTTTTTTTTTTTTCAAAAGTATGATTTTGAGCTTAACACTTTTACGCAGTATACACAGATATAATATCACTAGTTGCCACTTATTAGGAATTATCATAGTATCAATAATAATAATAATAATAATAGTAAAACTTGGTGCTTGTACTACAAGCGTAGGAATTAAATTACAGCTGTGTTTTGAAATATAAGTTTAAATTTACCCAAAAATACTTTGACATGGGAAATAAATTTCCTTTACAGGAAGTTTCTTCTATAATGTAGACTTGGAATATATCTTATGGAAGTGACAGACACCTCTTCTTATTCTCCTGATAATTGGTAGCAGCTACTATGCCTAAGAAAACCAAGCAGTTTATTAACAAAAGAAAATCATTAAGATAAAAGAAAAATCCTTATTCTATAATACTAGAAAGTGTTACAAAAACTCTTTGTAGTCTTGAACTTCTCGTTACCATAATTTTTGCTTTAATCATTGATATTGCATTAGTCACTGTCAAAGGTCTCCTGAAATAAATGTAGTACATTAAATGCTACAAATAAAAAAATAAAAAAAATATGTATTTCTTGATTCATGTTTTGAACATTTTTCTCATACTTTTTTCCCCCTATAACCTAAAGAATAGCGTTTACTGGGTAAACAAAAATAAGCTTATCTTGATGAACATTTTAAAATTTCCATAATTATTGATTCCATTCCGGAAGTACTGTATAATACTTTCATTTTATAGTTTTCGTTTATGTAGCGTAGAAGTATTATAGCAGACTTCTATATTAAGAATAACGTTTAACTATTGTGTTAACGTGCTCTAAATGTCATTATATTACGTTTTTAAATAGTATGGCAAAACTTTATGCTGTTGTTAACTCAGGGCAGCTAACATATTATGTCCATAAACAAGTTCCAAGATGTTTATGGGAAAACATACCGAGATAGTGTTCTGTATGTTCGATTTTACCATTTGTTTTAGTATTTAAACATATATCCTTTAATGAAGGAGTGTATATTAGTGGCTCTTGTAGCCAGGAGATTCTGGGTCCGAATGACTTGTTATCCATGGTCTTACCGTAATCATTATAGGTATTGTGCCAGTATTGACAGGTCATTTGCCTCAAACTTCCTGAGGCCGTGGTGAATCAATGATAGAGCGCTAATCTCTGGTGCATGGAGTTTATGATTCGATCTAATCTAATCCGAGTGGCCTGTGTAGTGGACAAACACTGTTCTCTCTCTCTTCTTCCATTTTCATCATTATTCCACCAGTATCATTCATAATGACCGTCTTTCTTAGCCCCAGTAGGACATTTTATATATATATAGGAGGTTGAGTTAGAAAGGCGTGTTCGGTCTCATTACCCTCCACCAGCATCCCTTAAGGAACTGGAGCATGTTTTGGAGGAACAATGGTACAAAATTCCACACACCACGATTCAGGAGCTATATACGTCCATTCCACGTCGGATCCAAGCTGTTTTGGTCGCAAAAGGAGGCCCCACACCATACTAGGTATGATTTTCACACTTTTGCAAACGTTTTAGATTTTTTTGTCCAACCCCTGTATATATACAGTAGGAAGTCGAAAATCCGAATTAATTGGGACCGCAGGTAGTTCGGATTTTCGAAAATGGTCCCCCCCAAAAAAAATGCCATTTAGGCTTAAATATACTGTACGGTATGCTCTTTTATGGATACAATGGTTATACAGTACATACAGTAATTACAATACCGTACGTAAGACTACTTAAATTTAATATTTCTGAAGAACCTGCTTGTACGCTAAATTACACTGTCCTTGTAACTCAGACTTAAAACGTAACTTGTATAGGCCTAAGGGAAAATAAAAATATGTATGAAAACAATTACATATGAATGAGGTTCTGTAAAAACACTGACTTCACACAATGCCGACAGACAACCCTTTTGTTTTATTGGTAGCGCTAAGACAAAATGTGAAAAGCTTCTAGGGACCGCGTTCGGATTTTCGACGCCCTACTGAATAATATATATAATAATAATAATAATAATAATAATATGCGCATTTAAGCTTGAAACTTTCCATGCTCCATGATCTTCAACTAACTTCTCCATCTTCACGTAGGTACTTTTTGTTCTAAAACTGTCCATCAACTTTAGACTTCTTTGCCATTTCCCTTTTATTCCTTCCACTGTACCTTCTAGTATCTCCCTCACGATACACCTTATCAGTCAATATCCCAGCCAGTGTCCCTTCCTCTTTTTAATTACATCTAAGATTGTTCTTTTCTCGCCTGATATTTCTAACACTTCATCGTTCTTTATTATTCGATACAGCTAATTCTCTCCCGTTCTTCTTCACACACATGTTTCGAAAACCTCCAGTACTTTCCCATCACTGCGTAATGTCTGCGTTTCTCTACACGAAATATATTTTCCTTATACTTTATTCAATGATCCAGAAAATAGACTTTTCTTCTTCCTAAATGATTCATTCTCCAGCCCTGTAAGATACCTGTTAGTATAATATAATTCGTGTTCTTCATCCGTGCAGTTCCTTGTGTATTATTGTTAAATGTTAATGATTTCCAATGTAAATTGGGCATGTGGGCTGCATCGGGAAACTTGTTAAATTAATACATATTTTGCAATTTCTCGTAGTAGTATTCTTAACTCATCATTTTAAACCTATTTTAAACCGATACATTAAAAAAAAAATCTTTTAAGAATGTGTAGTATGCCAAATTAAAGGAAATGCTGACTCTCGTGCAATATATTACATATATGTAAAATTCAGATTACTTTATAAAAAGTTGCACTAAAGTCTATTTATAATTCAAAATTGTATATTGAATTTAGCACAGCTTTTTATGGTTAAAAAAATGATTAGAAAATGGTAAAAACAACAAGCAGTGATGATATGAAATACAGGGTGGCCCAAAAGCAGGGTTGTTTTGTTTAAAACAAATGATTAAAACTTGGTTTAAACAATTGATTTTATTTTTTAAAAAATATATACGTTTTAAACATTTTGTTTTAAACACGTGTCATTTTTTAAGTTTTGTTTTGAAAATATGTTTATTTTTATTTAATTTTTGTAAAAAAAAAAGTCTGCCAGAGAAAGAAAATTACAAAAAAAGCGATCCCGTTCAGAAGGCTGTTTTCTTCCCGTACAGTGTTGCCACACTTGGTACAATTACCAAATTCCTGCCTTTTTGTTATTCATCGGCCCGTTGGTACCACGCTGGCATTTTCAGCCCCTTTTGTGAAAAAAGTTGGTACAATTCTATCCAATTCAGCATCATGTAACAGATGCTTGTCACATTTTCAAAAGTGTCAGTAAGACTTTTCCTACATCTCATGATTGATTGATTTTTTTCCTCGTTTTATATATTTTTCTCATATATGGCCATAATACCGTTTTGGTCTATTGGTCACTTTGAAATAGAGGAGCGTTTGATTTCCTTACAATACATACCGAAGATGATAACTGTTTTCCCTTTTAATTTGCGGCCTCTTTCATACTTCCTACGTGCGAGAAAAGTTTCACCTATTTCCACAATTGTTCGGGGTCTTTTTATTTGGATGTTTTTAAAA
Organism: Thermobia domestica; assembly: GCF_964235325.1. Taxonomy (NCBI): domain Eukaryota; kingdom Metazoa; phylum Arthropoda; class Insecta; order Zygentoma; family Lepismatidae; genus Thermobia; species Thermobia domestica. Next base: position 167,708,803 of record NC_137466.1, on the reverse strand, counting down.
AGTATTTTTTAAAAAGAGCAATTTCTTGATTTGGACTCTTGGAGAAAGGGGGCAGAGTGTTCTAGAACTTCTTTTAGTTTCGTGTTATACAGCCATGTACTTACACTGTGATAAAATAATGACTTCAGCCCTTTTTTGTTTTAATTTGGTACTATTTTTCAGCCCATTCCAGAGCTAGGACTGTGGCAACACTGTTCCCGTGTGAATGTTTTGGTTTCTCATGGCTACAGCAGATCGATGTTGTGATCCACAATTTATTTCGTCTTTTCTTCTTCTTCTTCTTTTTTAAATCGTCTATTGCATTGTTTAAATGCTTATCAGTTAACTTGTGAGAAAGTGTTGTCGAAGATTGGACTACTTGTAGAAATGATATTAAACAATAAATGAAAGAATTATAATTGAAACCAAGTTTTTGTGTTGTATTTAGAAAACAAAGAGTGGTTCTGAAATTAAAATATCGCAGGCATTCGTTAATACATACCGTACATGTTGGTTCTCAGTCTTCGTACAACTTGGAATTGTTTAACATGAGTTTTACGGGAAGAAAAAAGGACATCATTTCGAGTAAACCGAAGAAACCAATTTTATACGTTTCGAACAAACTTGGGTTGCATTATAAATTTGGCTCCAACTTAGGGCTTTTAAAAAAATATTTTTTAGATATGAGTCATTCAGAACACAAGGATCGAAGTCCATTTTCTAAAAGGTTCATTTTTACTCAGCAAACATAGTATCTTCGTAGAGAAGAGTCCTAAATAAATAAACCAAAAACCACGTGAAAAGCTGTAGTGTGGGCTAGAGTTTCATAGGACAACCGCTAGACAAGGGCGTTTCTAGAACGGGGGAACAGAAGGGCTAATTTCCCCCTCCCTGCTCAGAAATTTAAGATATTGTGTACGCTGCAGCGTGAGAATGATTAATAAGTCAAGTTCCAAATATCATAGTCAATGATGCATAATTACATTAAATGAATGCAGGGTGTGTCAAAAAGAATACACCGACGGAAAACGTCATATATTCGCAATCACGAATCCGAAAAGGAAGAAAGATAAAACTACGTGACAAGGTGCAGTCTAGAGCTTTTATATGATTACCGCTAGAGAGGGGCGTCCGTTTAGAGGTCATCCGCCCTCCTACCGCCTACTCTGAATTTCAAATTTTGGGACAGTAATGCAGGTTTAGAAATCTTTTGCTGAGCAAAGTCCAACAGAACAAAATTGAAGTCCTTACGCCGAATAAATACGGAGTTTGATCAGTTAAAATCCATTTCCATTGGTCGCAAGGAGGTATAGGCTTATATTGCTTTTTTGTATTTTTTTTTCTTTCTTTTTGACCCAAGGATTCCAAAGGTGGTTCTACTTTCGAGTTTCGGGCCTGCTTAAAATTCTGGGAATTGTGCCTAAGCAACTTTCCAGTTTTGATAATCTATATTCCCTCCGTATTTATTCAATGTAAGGACTTCAAACTTGTTCTGTTGGACTTTGCTTATCAAAAAGTTTCTAAATCTGTCTTACTGCCCTCAAACTCTGAAATTCAGAGTGAGGGTGGGCACGGCTGGCCTTCTGCCCCCACTGACGCCCCTGTCTAGCGGCCGTCATATGAAACTAGCCTACACCCTTTCACGTGGTTTTAGTTTCATTTATTTCGTACTCTTGACTGCTAAGCTATTACGTTTTGAAATAGCGTTCATTTGCTGAGCAAAACTAAACATTATTGAAAATAGACTTTGATCCATTGTGCTCTGAATGTCCCAAATATTGTTTCTCTTCAATACAATTACTGATTTAAACAACAACCAATACACAGGCTTGTAGAAAATATTCTAAAGTTAGCACAACACGAAGTGTGCTTTAAACATCACTTTTCGAAAATGTATTATTTTAAAATAATTTTATTAGCATCAGTATTCCGAAATAGCAATCAAATTTTTGCAACTACAATTTCACCCAGCTCCAGGTGATCAATTGAGTAAAAATTATGTACATGTGTGCAAAATTCCAATAATAATACAATTATTTGAGCCAAATGCCGTTAAAAAAATGTCATATTAAATTCAGTGGTCATTCGAAAGTTACTTTGCAAACCACTGGTGTTACACAAATTAAACTAGGTAAAAAAAAAAAAAAAAGTGCGTTATCAGTGACAGCTTACGGAAATACAAAGTCAGCATTTTGAATCCGATACGGACACTCAAAAGTCATTTCCAAAACCACTGATACTACAAAAACGAAATTTGATATATTAAGGCGCATTATCAGTGTACTACGAAAATATTTAATCTTTTTCCGAAAATCATCTTGAATAGCAAGTGGCCAATAAAAATTCATTACAAGACTATATAAAAGCCATTTTTAGTCAAATGATTTTATTTCAGTTATCAATGTTGCACTAATCAGTATATACAGGATGAATCTGTAATACTGGCTGCAACTAAAGAATAAAAAGTATTAACAGATAAGTTATTACACGATTTTGAAATATGTTTTAAACTGTTCAAAATGTTTAAAACATGTTTTTTTCGTTCGTGTTTTAAAACATGTTGAAAACATTTTGAACATCTTTTTCATGTTTTAAACACATGTTTTGTTCTTTTTTATAAAAAAGAAATATATGTTTCCAACCCTGTATATAGGTATACAGTCCCGTACTGATCAACTCATTGCTTTTTATATCATTTCTTATTGTTATCCATCAGGTAGATTTAGTTTCTTTCTTATTTGTTCTTAATGTCTTTTTACTTACACCTTAAGCTTGGTATAGCCGAAGCAAATAAACCTATAAGCTAGAATGTTATACCTTATCAATGCAAGGGTGTATACCTGGTCCACCCTATACATTCTCCGGATGTTACTAATATAATGTTGCCCATGAAACGAGACATAATTTTTGTGTTGATATACGAGAGAAGACAAAGCTCATATAATAAAAACATACAGGCTACTTTTGAGACGAGACTGTACTTTGGTGAGGACACGAGACAAGGGATCCCGAAATCTTGTCATGTGGGCAACACTACCAACAAAATACCAGTAGCTTGCTGTTGTATAAAACAAGATAGTACAGTGATATACAAATGTTTACTCCCTAATGTAGACTACATTTAATTCATTTTGCAAAAGTATTAATATAATTAGTTCGTACGTATTCCAGATGATACTACCTAGGTATCTTACACTAAAAAAAAATAATAAAAATAGAATAAAAACAAGTGAGAAAGCACAAAGAGATAGGTCAACCTCAGGATGTATCCAACGTCCACATGAAACTACTGGAAATCCCTAATGAAAAAAAAAAATCTGTAGGCATAGGATACGAACTCTGGACCTCCCAGTTGCACAACAAGAATGTTAACTACATATCCACGCTAATTACTTCAATTAACACCAGGTTTTTGACGAAAATGAAAATGATAATAATACGCATAGTGTGATAGAAGAAATGGTCAAATATCCACATACTTTATGTCTCCCCTGGTTCCGAATAATGTCCCGGCAATGTAGTTTCCATTTACTGGTGCCGACGAGAGGTTGTCTCGTCTCGTAAACCTTGTAGAAATCTTGTCTTAATTCTAGAAGAATATTTTTCTAGTCTCGCCTCGATTCCCTAAAAGTTTTTCTCGTTTCGTTTTGTACATTTAAGTTCAAAATTGATGCCCCGATATTTTTCTTAATGTGATCTAGAATATTTTAGAAGCTTCCGCGTAATGAGTAATCCACGAAGGGTTTAAAATAGTAGCAACATTTAACCATATTTGAGGCGTTCAGAAGCCAAACCAATTTACTCTCTTTCTTTTTTATTTTATTTTCTTTTTTCTTTTAGTTCTACATATTTTTTTAGTTGGAAAAGATTTTCAGGAACAAAATCAATTAACTCCATAGTGTAACAATTTCCCACTAGAATGCGTACAGTTCTGATCACTCTCATTTCTTGTATGTATCAAGGAACGGGCATGAACGTACATCCGATTCAAACCAAATCCATTCGATAAACATAACAAAGATATGTTCATGAAAAAGAAGAAGAAAAAAAATAGGTGCATGGACAACGGAGGAAGTTCCTGGGGCCCATTAACCCTGTTAGTTATCAGGAAAATCGTAGACTCGCAGTGAAAAAGCTATTGCATCAACACTGTTCATTGGAAAGTCATGGTTTATAGTTCATTCTCTTTAGCATGAAACAAGCTTTCCAGAAGTGCTAATTATTGGGGCCCATAACGTATTTGAACAAGGAAAATTGGGAGAATGTCGGGAAAATTCCCTCCAAAATCCCTCCCATCAACTTTGGCCCCCTCTGGAGTGTCCCCGGGTAAAAGCACACAATTCCAAATGCATCTCAAAAATATTATAGGGGATAAGAAATGAGTGTACCAAGTTTTGTTTTGATAGATGGAATAGGTATGAGGGAAAAGGTTGTATACCAATACGCTCTGTACATACAAAACCGAACCTATGAATCGAACCAGGATTCGACAACCACGCTTCATCCAATGTAGTGATGCATCTTTGGTTTTCCGCTTTTCCACTTGCGTTTCCAACCATCGGTGGGCATCGATAAGGTGATGACAGGTAGCCTTAAATTGAAGTTTCAGTCGTTGGCACAGAGTGAGGTTGATAGTTCTCAAGGACACATTTAGACGATTCGCTATCTATCTTTCTGTTAAAGGTTCTCTTGCATGACTATTCTACAAAGTATCGTTTGAATGCTGGTGGTGAGTTGTATGCCGGCCATATTCTCGTTCCCTTTGTTGAATAGTCGAATGCTGGGACCACTGAATTCTTGTCCTTACCGTTCACAGTCTTGATTAAAGCATTGGGCTAGATATTTTGGTAAAGGGGAAAGGGGTATGTTACCTCATCTCTCAGAACTTAAATATCCTTACTGCAGTCCAGTGGAATTCTACTGGGAACCAACTTTGTTCTAGGAGGGTCTGGCCCCTTCTAGTTACGTCTATGGATTAGGATCAAGATAATATCACAAACCTTGCTCTTAACATTGGTTCATGATCATTGAAACATGTTTCGTAAAGGACTACAACATAATTCCCCTCCCCCCCCCAAAAAAAAAGCAGCTTGGGTTTGGTGGCATTTTCGGCCCAACGAGAACATACAAGTACTCTCACTTCTTAAACATTACCTGACAGACGTGTCTGACCAAGGTTGGCGAGTTTGTTCTGCGGACTCGCTTTTGATGAAACATACAGCGAACAGACTTCTGTATTAGTGAAACACTAACTTATGATTGTGTGTGTGTGTTTTTTTTTTTTAAACATTCCTAGGACATCTCTTTATCATGGTGAGGGTAAGAATTTTCGGCCTCCTTTCAAATGCGTGATTATTTTGTGTCGCTGCTAGCGAGTAAAAATGCGAAAGAATCTCTCCTTGGGTCTTACTGTTTAATACGTTCGCCAGTTTTAGCATTTTAGGACGCTTAATTTATTCGGCTAAGTATTAATATTAAATCTATTTAAATATCCAGTTCTTCATTATAAAATTAAAGTTCAGAACTGTACCTCTAGTGTTGAATACTAGCAGAAAAAAAAAATTCTTCGCACAGGAAGAATAATGTTTAAGCAAAACCTTTGAAAGTAAAGAAATGCCTGAAATATACAACGACGAACAGTGCAGTATACATTGAGATTGAAAGATAGACAATCTGGATGACAGGAAGTGCGGTTGATTTGGCTACCTCACAGGCACTATGATTCACCGTATATAATTTTTGCATAAATTTTGACTCCGGTTCTCCCTCATGAAAAATTGAACAAAATGGTTTCGTACACGATCAGGTGAAGGTGGATGTACAAAATTTGGTGGCTGTAGGGGACTTTTCTCTATACTAAAATCCGATGACACACACACGTTGACACATGTTCTTTTACATATTGGTAAAAATAAATTTATTTTTTATACTTAAACATTTGAACATAATTTTAAATAAACTTGCAAAAAATCAGTAAAATCAAACTATTAAAGATCTGTCATGTTTTAAGAGAAAAAGGGGATAAGTTAAGAGCCTGAGAACTCAAGCTGGCGCAGGTATTCGACAGGCGTAAATGAATTTTACTGTTCTTGGTTTTGGCTTTTTTTTTTTTTCTCTCCCTCCGTAAGTTTTCTTTCCACATAGCATTGTTTTCCGTAACTTCAGTTAAGATGGAGTTAAGACGTGACAGGTATTAGATGTAATTACTTCGAAGCTTGCAGATGCTATTAATTGAAAAAAGAAAGGAAAATAAAGTTCATAATGTAAGTACCGAAGCAATAGTCAAAGAAGTCAGTCCATACTCCCATTCATTGCTAGGTATCCGTGTATGCAAATGGTGTTGATAAGTAACAATGGAAGGAGGAACGTGCTTAGAATAATGATTTTGACCCCGTGGTCCTAGAACGTAACCAGAACAAAGAATCCGTGGTTAATACAAACGGAATACGCCGTGACTCATAAACAGAATTTAAAAAAGAGAAAGAAAAAATACGTATTTAAACCAGTATTTCTTCAACTTTTCTTTTATTGGAATCCGTTAAAAAAATATTCAGTCGACTAGTTGCGAAAAAAATACAAAAATTTGATATATAGTCATGAGTGAAATTTTTTGGTTAGAACTAAACTAGCTGAAATGCCCTGTCTTCACATGGGGAGAATAAGATGATAGATTTATGAAAAGTATATGAATTCCGTACCCCCCTTCCTCTTAGGATATGCATTTCAATGAAGTGAAGTTATAAAATCCATAATGTTACTCCCTCCCCATGCACATCCCCCATGCTTTCGGCGTTTGCGTCCTCACGCCTGCGTTGAAAGTAAAGGAAATAGTCAAATAGATAACGAATAGCAACGCCCCCAAAAATGGCATTGTCCTTCTGTCGGTTCCCGGACCAGCTGATATGCACGGGAAAAATAAGATCTATGCAACATTTCAAAATGAGAATTGAAAAAAAATAACAAGAATTTTAGGAATGATCCAAAAAGAGAAAAAATGGATAAAAAATTGCGATTTTATCCAATAATTATTTTTTGGATCAGGGGCCACAAAATTTTTGAACGGCCCTTAAATCGAGTTTTCGTATTTTCTACGGAATAAAACACACCATACTGAGTTAAGTGATAGTTTGGGTTTAGCTACATTGTATGTAGTTCTCCAGATATAAGGCATACAAGAAAATTTTTGATAGAAATATATTTTATCTTTTGATCCAAAATCGAAGAGCAACCAACGCCTTTCTTGAAAGTAGAGGAATAAGTGAAATAAATATCCAAGAACAACGTCTTTGTTGCCACCCTCGCCTTCGTTGAAAATAAATGAATAAATGAAATATCCAAGAGCAATGCCTTGAGTTCTGCTCTCCTGTGATCCCAGGCCAGCCACCATGCACGGAAAGAATACGGGTAAGAGCAACGCCTTGGGCGTTTCCATCACCACACATTCGTTGAAAGTAAAGGAATGAGAAATAAATAACGAAGAGCAACACCTTTGGCGTTGCTCCAGTGTCAATTCCTTGTCAATGAATAACTAAGAGAAACGCCTGTTGCGTTGCCCCTTTGGGAATAAAGGAATCAGTAAAATAAATAAGGAAGAGCAACACCCTGGGGGGCACCCCTGTCAGTTTCCGGACAAAAGCAAGTCTTGGGCGTTGCACTTCGGAAGTAGAGAAATGCGTGAAATAAATAACGAAGAGCTATGCCTTTGACGTTCCGACCCACGTCTTCATGTAAGTAAAGAAATGAAGTAAATAACGAAGACTAACACCGAATGACAAAACTAAGATAATGCCTTTGTTGCTGCTCCTTTTGAACGTAAAGAAGTGAGTGAAATAAGTAATGAATAGCAACGACTTTGGCGTTGCCCTTGGCAATTCCCGGGCAGCGCTAATTGATATGAATAACGAAGAGCAATGCTTCAGGCATTTCTCCTGCCGAAAATAATAAGTAAAATAACGTTAGCAACGCCTTCGGCATTGCCCCCGTTGAATCCCATTCCACCTAGTATGGCCCCTTTTATAGCGTTGCTCAGATTTTGTAAACGAAAACCCGGGATACCAATCTCAGGCTATATATAATGTCAGGGTTCCCACTCATTTTATCAGAATCAATTAATTACCTGTCTTTTCTAGGTTACTGCTTACAATTTTTCAGTTCATTCAATACACAATTAACGTAAATCAAGCCTCCCTATGGGTGTATAAAGAATTTGAAAAGATAACGTAAGAAGAGCTGCCTGGCGTCTCTTATTTCGAATTTCGATTTGTTGTGTTTAACAGGTCCTAAATATTTCGCCAAGTACGACACACCCTTCCATTTATAATTGAAGAGAGACTTTTTTTCCTTTGTTGAGTCATTACCTGAATCAGAAACACAACACTATGAAAGAAATACAAATTTAAAATTTTGCACGAAAAAATCAATTTACACTAAATTCAGAACGATAAACAAAAAATAAATCTCTTAAAAGACATGTAGATTCTCCAAATGCGTGGCAGAACAAAATCCAGTATCAAAATTAAACAACACACATTTGTATGTGTTTAACTGCCACTTCTTGTGCTAGAGTAAGTTGTTACGCAATTTTAACCTGAAAATTAGTGAAAATTTTATCAGATGAAAGAAAAAAAAAATCCAAAACTATTGAATGCGTTTTAGCATCTTTAAAAAATATTTATCCACACATGGAAAAGTAGGCTATATTAAAGACAACTCAGTTCTGTAATCTTTGAAGTGAGATTTCAAATGAAACTTGACGTGTAAGATTACGGATCTAAATGTGACACAGATTTAGGTAGCCTTCCTATTATTCTTACAAAACAAGCAGTGAATTGTTCGAAAAATAAAGCAAATTCTTCACATGAAATGTATATAACACATAAGAGATTGTTCGGACTCAGATTAATTTGCGAAAGTAATATAGCTAGTAAAATCTTAAAATACCTCTTCGTAAGGACACGGGTTTTGCTATTAGGCTATACAATATTTTTCTGCTGGTGTAAATTTCTGCTAGTAAAAATTATGGTTTTATAGGTGATCTAAATTCCTCTCTCCTTGTTACGGTATTGTTTGAAACTTCTAGGAACAGGCTCCTAGTGAGCCCTATTTTTTTTTTTTTGGGGGGGGGGGAATCCAACCATATTATAGTTCATTAGCATATTGTAGCACATTTGCAAGCCAACCGTGAAGATTTTAAAGAGGCTAGCAAAAATTTAGGGACCCCTCTCTGTGGATACGGGCCTCTCTAGAACGTTTTCCCGCTAGATCGTAATGTGTTTATATAGGTGAAGTTAATATGATTTCCAAACCAAAAGTAAAGAAGCTAATGAATTTTGCCACTGTAAGTCCGTTGAAAAAATAAAAATAAAAGTGGAAATTTAAAAGAACGAGTAGGCACCTGTTTCAAGCACGTCAGGAAATATCTGATGTAGCAGAATGGAAGTTGAAAACAATACGTTCGGAGTAACTAACAGCATCTACTCTTAGGCCAATACCTTGACTTTTCCTGCTTCACACAGTCTCGCTTTATACATATGGTAATACTGTTCACTATATTGTAACAAACTAATATCATGTATGAGTTTTATTTTCAGAACATTATACCATCTATAATACAGTCAATAAGCAACTCACATTCAAGTTATTACTCTCAGTCCTGATATTTACTGTATCTGATTTAGAAGCTCTGCCAAGATAATCTCGCCGCTGACTTACATAATCAAAGAATTCTAAGCAGCTCATTCCATAGTTGAATACACATTTAATTATTCCTTCAATTGTTGACACATGCAGACTATACCTTTTCTCTGTCCATTGCACATTCATGAAAGAGAATACCTTTTTCACGTCAGCTTTATGCCCAGAAACACTGAAGATAAATTCACAAAACCGGGACAAACAGGCGTTCCGAAAGCCTTTTTCGGGATAATTAATTCTTTCATGGAAAACCGGGACGTCTGGTAACCCTGCCCTTTTACCAAAACTTCGGCTTAAATGTAATCGTGACTGTAAACCAATCATCCCAGCGACTCCGAAAACTATGGATTCGATATTTAATATCGGCCGTTTTCGATTATTTTTAGACACATCCCTTTCCACTCTCGTGACGAGTTCTAGGTGTCTTACCCCCACTTTTTTATTTATTTATTTACAAATTGTAAATTATGTTGTACAAAGTTTGGTTGATATTGCTTTAGACAATCGGAGTTATGCTGTACAGACACACACACACATGTACGTACATGTTATATAGATAGATGTCCCTCCCCCTAAAACGGAAATTTTCAGAAACACTGGGACAGGTTTCTTTATTTCTAATGAGAAGTTTATATACATTTCATATGTTTAACGGGCTCGTGAGATACTAAATTGTTTGCATAAAGCATGAGCCATGCTCTTCCCTGTTAGGATATGTAATTTAATAAATTTGATATCACATGATCCTTGTTGAGCCAAGGTTGGTAGCATGTCAATTGGTTCAGTAGTTATTGCGTGATGCTATGAGACAGAAACTCTCATTCGCTTTTATATAATAAGATTTCTTTTTTTAGTTGTGTATGTTTTACTTCCCCCTCCGGTTAGTCATAAGTGGCTCTGTGAAAGAGTATTCCTATTTAGTGTAAGGGGTTCTTTGTTCGATCCTAGTTCAGTGTCATGAGTGGACGTGTGCTGAAGCTTGTAGTGGATAAAATCATGTCTTGTCCATGGGTTTGTTTAGGGGGCTTCCACTTTGTCATTCTTCCAGTTCTCCCATTACCATTCACGTGCTGCATTTTGTACTTGTCTCTTTTAGTCAATAGAGCATTATAGCAAGGGGTTAACAAACTTAAAATTACATGCTGTTGGTAATTTCGTGTGGTTAACAATATAATGCTTGTAGGTTTTTCTCGGAGTTCTCACGTTTCCTCCAACTTTCTCGCGCAGTCAGTTCATTTCATCATTTACTTTCATTAACCATCCGTTTCTTTCAGCCTACAGCGCATAACTGTGGGACGTTAAACTCCAAGCATTGGTAATTTCATGAAACAATCATAAAAAGTATGATTATGTATGGAACACAAATTCTATCAGTTATTTTTCTCTGGAAGAATTTCATTTTGGTGGAAAGCGACATTGGAGAAAAGTAAATACATTTTTGAATGAACGCAAAACTGTGTGGAGATATTCAGTATTCAGCTGAATCTAATGAGATTTTGATCTTGAATCATTTGGAAGATTTCTAATGGCTTATCACGAGATCAGTCTTTAGAAAACAATGACTTTAATTTACAAGTTTGAGTGTTGCAGTTTAGAATTAATTTAGTCCCTCTGTTGGACAGTTGATAAGGCGTCTTCCTACATCTAGACATCTCGCGTTCCATCTTTGGTGGGAACGGAATTTTTGTTGCTCAGCCTATAAGTCTGTAATGTCGGACAAAACACACATAATGTTACGTGAAAGTCTGAGAGTGTTTAATAAATGTTCAGGAAATAATATAAAATCGGGGAGGACACACACCGTCATTATTGGCCTTTTTTAACTTCACATAGAGATAGGAAATCCTCTGAAAATTTTGATACCATATTAGGGGGTGGATAAAAGGAAATTCTCAGAAAATTCATATTATATTAGGAGGGATAAATTTTCCGCTTATTCTTGACTAATTGTATCCCCAAGCACAAGGGATTACGAAAGAGTCAATAATATATGCACAATATTTTGTGGAAACCGAATGGGTTTTATACAAGTTACCATGAAACTAAAAACAAATCTGGGAGGTACCCTGCTTCTTTCTTCTTTACTGATTTCAGCTTCTTTCAAATGGAATGATTGCGAAGTCATAAAGAAAATATATGACATTACACTAAAATGGAATAGTGTGAACGGAATTTAGCGTGGAACATAGGGGCTAAAATCACCGCTCACTCTTGACTGGTTTTAATTTCAAGTGCTGGGGATTACGGAAAAAGTCAAAGGAAATGTACACTATATTGTATAAAAATCCAAATGAATTTTTTAAAAAATATATCGTCGAAAAGAAATCAGCAGAGGAGGGGGCAATAAGAATGTAAATCAATTATTTTATTTTTCACTGATTTTGACTCCCTACAGAGGGGATAATTGAGAAACCTGAAAGAAAATCTATGGCATATTACGCCAAAATTGATCATTTTTTTAATACCAAAATTACCGTGAAACATTTTTAAATTGAAGGGGGGGGAGGGAAAAATTTACACTTCCATTCTTGGCATATTTTAACCTTAAGATGTGAAAATGAACCCCATGCTATAAAGGAAAACTTTTACGTGGTTTATAATTACAAATTCTTTGCAGTTATATATGTAAACTTGTAACATGGGGTGGATTTTACCCTGTTTTAACCCCTCTTATACTTGGATTGCAACCCAAACAATAGGATTACTTTGATAAGTAGACTGAAGGAACACGCCAAGTTTCATCAAGCTCGAGTAAGTTTCAGGGGAGTTATCACGGAACAAACGGACAGCACACAAATACTAATCCGAGTCGAATAGTAGAAGCTTCGCTAACGCTCGTTTCAGTTAACATGTCCTCTTTTCATTGTTCATTGCAGTAGAGCAAAAACGGTAAAATATAGCAAGAAACTAATGTAGTGTTTTCTTTTTCTTTCTTTTCTTTCTTTCTTTTTTTTTTTTTAATGATATGGATTTATTGTAACAAAAATAAGGGTAAAAATTTTTACTTTTATCTGCTCTACTGTAAAATCTCGGTTGTAATTAGAAGGAACAGAGATTACCATTTCCGGTTTCAAAATGAAATGAAATGAAATCTTTGAGTTTTACGTCCCACGATTATGCCGGTTAGGCTAAAGGAGACTATGATGATGAGTAATGAATGAAATGGTGGAATGAAGAAAGTGGGAGGAAACGGGAGAACCCCGAGAAAACCCGCACACACGGTGTTTGTCCAACACAAAGTTCACTTGGCGGGGGCTAAGATCGAACCTGGGACCCCAAGCATCAGAGGTGAACGCTCTATCACTGAGCCACCGCGGCCCCCCATTTCCGGTTTCAGTATTGATTGCTATATATATAAAAAAAATGTTAAGACATTGTATTCCTTATTATTATTACACATGCCAAATCTATAAAAGTTGTTGATTAGTGTTGTCAACTCCTCGAGCGGCTCGGCTCACGGCTCAGTCATCACCGAGCCGAGCCAAGCCAACAACTCAGCCAACCGAGCTGGCTCTAGCCCTCGGCTTAATTGGGCCGAACCGAGCCGAGCCAATGGCTCACCTGAACTGAGCCGGCTCGAGCCGATAGCTCACCTGAGCGAAGCCGGTGGCTCAGGGCTTGAGCCGAAACGGTTGGGCGCAACATTGCCCTGATTAACAACAAAGAAAAAATACAAGTTCGGTTAAAAATATTTTTCAGTTATTGATAAATAGATAGAAGTAATAAAACAAAACGTCTCTAGATAAACATAAAAGATGCCTTTAGAAAACTACGTAGATGCTGTTACACGACCTTAACAATAATAGCTAATGCAATACGAAAGCCATCATTCTTTCCTCAGTTGGGTTATTTCAAAAGATTGCGATTATCACTTCTTGTTTAAGAAGGAGAACTTGCATTCTCCTAACCCCCGTCTATCCCCATAGCTTAAACAGACAACATAGGTTAAAAATGAATTTAAGACAAAACCTCTGTATTTTTCGTTTATTTATAAAGGTATTAGTAACATCTAGGAATTCTTATAACTCCGGTAAAGAAAGATTGAACTCTATACTGGCCTAGATTAGATCATATTCAGTAGACAAATAGTGTTGTCAACGGTTCGAACGCCTCGGCTCAAAGCTCAGTCACCACCGAGCCGAGCCGAGAATTGAGCCGTGACAACAGCTTAGCCGACAGAGCCAGCTCGAGCTCTTGGCTCAGTTGGGTCTAGCTGAGCCGAACCAAGCCAAGCCGGAGCTTGAGCTGAGCCGAGCCGGTTGATCACTAGAACAGATAGATACCATCTACATCCTCTTTTATTGAAAACGAAAACGGTAGAAATTTACTAAAACTTCCTGTTTTCAATATTGATCCCCATAGAGGATAAAACGATCATAATATGGAACTGTTCTTTTTATTTGAATTTACTATCTATAGACTCAATCTCGGTTTTAAAGTTCCTTTTGAATCTAGAAATAGTAGAAATCTAATATCACTTCAGTTTCAATATTATATGTAGAGCAAAAACGGTATAAATATCGATAAACGAAAATGGTGAGAAAGCGAGAAGTTCTGATATTCCTTTATATATTTATGATATTCCTTTATACCTTTATATATTAAAACCTTCATTTTAATATATAAAGGTAACCAAGGAAGTTCTGTCGCGTTTTGTGGAGTTCAATGACCGTCACACCATGAGTTGAATGCGAATGGAGATAAGGCAAAACTGAGTTGTTGGTGTGGGTATATCCAACACACTACCTGGTTGTGGCAGTTCAGTTACATCGTAAACTTGCATAAGGACAGAGTGAACATGGGGTCCCTCCACAGAGCGTCATAAGGGCGTGTATGCTGTACGAGTTCAATCTGGGGTCAAACGCCGCTGCAGCGGGGCGGAAGATAAGTCAGGCCTTTGGTGAGGGTGTCGTGATTACGTGGACAGTGAGCAGTGGTTTAACAAGTGTAAGGACGGTGACGAAACACTCGAAGACGCATCACGTGCCTGAAGTGCAACACATGTACAAAATGAAGATCTTCAGCAACATTTGAGACGAACAGTGCCAGAAATGTAAGGAACTGGGACTACAATTGAGTGTGAATGGAGAAGCCATTCGGCAACACCTCCATCAACTTGGGAAGCACTAAAAGTTTTGTCGATAGGTCCCACATGATTTTGACTCCGGGCCAGAAGGCAACGCGAGTAAACGCCTGTGTTTCTTTACTGTTTCGTCTGAGGATGGAATCATTTCTGGACAGGATGTTAACATGTGATGAGAAGTTGGTCCCTACGAAGTTTCACGGCGCCGTCGTCATTGCTACGAATCTGTTCCAAAACAGCCGGAACCAACACTGCACCAGAAGAAGGTCCTCCTGTGTGTTTGGTGGACTGCTCGCAGCATCGTGCATTGGGAACTGCTACCAGTTGATCAGTGCAACTGTGTACTGTCAAATTGTGTTCAAGAGTAACTCAAAACTCTATAGCCAGCACTTCTGAATCACAAAGGAGTCCTCCTGTTACAGGACAACGCTAAGCCCCACGTGACTAGGATAACCCGGGACACCATTCTGCGCCTTGGATGGGAAACACTATTGCATCCGCCATACTCCCCGGACATTGCACCGTCCGATTATCACCTTTGTATTCCTTGGACAATCACCTTAGAGGCCGCCAGTTCAAATCCCTAGTAGAGGTGTGAAATGCTCCTGATACCTTCTTCGCTTCACGTTACACCAAGTTCTATCGCGATGGAACCCATGGCCTTCCAGAACGTTGGCAGAGGGTCGTCGATGCTGGTGTGAACTATTTTTGATCTTCCAAGTACGTCTTAGGTGACATATCGATGTTCAAAAGTGGTAGATGAAAAAGCGAAAGAACTTTCTTGGTTACCTTTATACATTGAGCATCTCAAGAACAAGGTTATCTCCTCTCAACTACCTATTGAGACTGAAACTATTATTTCTGGTTGGAATATTGGAATGTTATAGCTTGGAAGTTTACCGTAGTTTCAAATTATGAAACGGAATTTGTCTTTATATATATATATATATATATATATATATATATATATATATATATATATATATATATATATATATATATATATACAAGGTCTGTATGATAAGTAATGAGACTCGCCGCGCCGCGGCGCGCGTGTCGCTGGAGCGGGTTTGTCGGTGATGGAGGATGTAGGGGGGGGGTCCGAGCAAAGCAACGCACCGCGCGTCAGTTGGCTCCGAGCCTTAGTGGAGCGCGGACAAGCCTTGGACAAAGCCCTTGTGAACATTCTTGTCACGGCGGAAAATCAACAAACATGGAGGGTTCCATCGAACAGCGTTATGCGATCAAATTTTGCGTTCGCCTGGGGAAAACGGCTACTCAGACGCTTTCTCTCATCACGGAGGCCTACAAAGAGGAAGCCCTATCCAAAGCCCAGGTGTTTCGTTGGCACAGTGCGTTCCGGAACGGCCGGGAAAGCGTTGAGGATCTGGAGAGGGCTGGACGCCCGACAACAGTGACTACGGACGAAACTGTGGCAAAAGTGAGGGATCTCCTGAACTCAGACCGTCGATTATCGTTGAGATTGATTGCTGATGAACTCGATATGAACCACACAACAGTGCACAAGATTGTGACGGAACAATTGGGAATGAGAAAAATCTGTGCGAAACTGGTGCCGCGAGTGTTGACTGACGAACAAAAGCAACGACGTGTTGATTGTTGTCAGGAACTGTTGAACCTCATGAACAGTGACCCTAACTTTGAAGATGACGTCATAACAGGTGACGAGTCGTGGGTGTTCCAGTACGACCCTGAAACGAAACGTCAAAGCGCGGAGTGACACACTCCTGCGTCCCCGCGCCCCAAGAAGGACAGAATGTCGAAGTCAAAGGTGAAAACAATGTTGATTGTTTTTTTTGACAATGTGGGGGTGGTCCACAAGGAGTTTGTACCCCAAGGACAAGCCGTCAACGCCGCCTTCTACAAACAAGTCCTTGAGAGACTGCACAGGAGCGTCAAGCGGAAAAGACCGGCGATCGCTAGCCGGTGGAAGTTGCATCACGACAATGCCCCTGCCCACACCGCCTTCTTAGTGACCTCCTTTTTGACCCGGATTGGGGTGGAAGTCCTTCCACAACCACCCTACAGCCCAGATGTGAGCCCGGCCGACTTCTTCCTCTTCCCGAAGCTGAAGCCACGCTTGAAAGGAACCCGTTTTGCAGACGTCACAGCCATCCAAGCAGCCGTGACCACATTTCTAAAGGACATGCCGGCTGCTGACTTCCAGGGGGCGTTTGCAGCGTGGAAACATCGATTGCAGAAGTGCATCGACGCAAGAGGAGAGTACTTCGAAAGCTTTTAAGTCCCTGTACAGATCAGATCAATAAAACAATGTTTCCAGACCTGGTCTCATTACTTATCATACAAACCCTGTATATATATATATATACTGTTTCTTTACGAGATTGTTCTAACGTGATTTTGTCTTCCAGAATTTAAAATGGGACTTGTACCTTTTTCTGTTATAACTGTGAACAGTTACTTCGACAAAAGAAGAAGAAAAAATAGAGACTTCTTTCAGACATATTCGTAGGCATTGTGTTAGAGACAAAAGCGTATTTTTATTTCTTACATTTTAAAGTCTTTAATGTAAGTCTTATTGTTCGCTTCTGTTACACGGTATTGAATTCTGTAATTCCTATTTTAGTGTGATATGGTCAGTGTGCTGTATAGAAAATTTTAAAAGAGAGGTAAATAGGTCTGCATAAACTCTAGTACAAGTAGATACAATTTTAAAATCAATGTTTTCCGGCTTTTAAAATTCCTCGAAAACCGTCAGAAATGTAACATAAGAAACATCATATGCGTAAAATTGTACTTCTTGAGATCACTACATTAGGCCAAATATTGCATTTATGCGTTGTATTTCTTCTATATCTGATACTACACATCAGCACATTTTTTGGATGGAAGTTGAATATTCTTCTAATACTTGCAAATAAAACAATGTGGTAAATTAAAAGTATGTTCTCGCAAATCATACACGATAAAAGCTTAAAGGAAGAACCGATTTCATTTGAATAATGCTTTTCATGAAATGAATACTAGATGTTCTTGGAAATGCAGTGAAATTCTATTTGACTATATCTTTCGTAGTGTAAGACAAATTGTGTTTAACAACTTCGCAAAACCCTAAAATGCTTACATTAATCATAAGACAAGCTTTCCCTGATGTTCATTAAATAAAACAATTTTCAGTGTATCACTATTTGCAACCACTGTAGTTTTAACATAGGAAGGAGTTCTCGCCTTAGACACACGGCAAAAGCGTTCTTTCTTTACGTGTAAACGCAAGTTCAAACCCTACATGCTGTACGGCGACTTGGATGTATACCAATTACTCTATTTGTCTCGTTCTTCATAACCTTCGTGGTGCCAAATTATCGCTCAAGACAGAACAATTAAAGTAATAGTTACTAACATCATTTTTGCAAGATAATAAATATATTCAAATTGTGACTCATTTGTTATTTCACAGTAGTTTTCTATTCCAGATGTAGGGACAATTGTCAAAATTTGCATCTGGAAGAATATAAATCTTTCGAAATGAATGGTAGATTTCCTCCCCATTAAGAATTATATTTAATTGAAATACTTAAATTTAACCTGGGGGAAATTTGTTTCCTCGGGGAAATCCCCAGTTCCCTATAAATGCCTTGCAGTGTTAATGCTAATAGTAAGCTGGCGAAGTGTACTAAGTTCTATAGTATGATACTTTTTGCTCAGAAGTAGAAGTAGAAATCGCTATAAAGAAATTAAAGAAACAAATCTCCGGTTGTAGACGAAATTTCGGCTGAGTTAATTTTAGTGGGAGGCGAAAAATTGTGGAACAAGATACACAAACTCATTCTCCTTATCTGGAACAAGGAAGAATTACCACAAGAGTGGAAAGAATCAATCATTGTTCCAATTCACAAGAAAGGCGACAAACTAACTGTAACAATTAACGAGGCATTTCACTTCTGTCAACTTCCTATAAAATCCTTTCAAACATTCTAATGTTATTAGCAAGATTGACCCCATACGCAGATGAAATTATGGAGATTATCAGTGCGGATTTAGACGAAATCGATCAACTATCGACCAAATATTTACCATTCGCAAAATACTCGAAAAAGAGTGGGAATACAATACCCTGGTACACAGTGATGAAAATTTTCCGATTCATAAAAACATACTCCACTTATTCCTACATCGTTGTATAACCGTGATGTGAGGTGGAAAATTTTTTTGTTCTATACTTTTCCGGTAAATTTTCCGTTCTTAACAAATATCAGTGATCAAGTAACAATTCCTCAGTATTCATAAATTAATTAAATTCATGTATAGAAATGTAGAAAAGTGAAAGATTGTTTAAAGAATCTGAAAATTTTCATGGCTCAGACAATTTTCAGTACTGTGTAGGAACAAGTGAAACAATTTTTCATGAATCGAAGAATTGTCTGTCCTGTACCATGATGAAAATTTCCCGGAAAATTTTGAAACGGAAATTTTTTCTATTCATAAAAACATACTCCACTTATTCCTACATCGTTGTTTAGCCGCGATGTGAGGTGAAAAATTTTCTTCCGTATTTTTCCGGAAAATTTTCCGTTCTTAAATATCAGTGATCAAGTAACAATTCCTCAGTATTCATAAAATAGATTGAATTTATGTATAGAAATGTTAAAGAGTGAAAGATCGTTTAAAGAATCTGAGAATTTTCATAGCTCACACAATTTTCAGTGCTATGTAGGAACAAGTGAAACAATGTTTCATAAATCGAAATATTTTGTGTCTTGTATGGAGAAATTGAAGAACTTTTTTATGAGTCGGAAAATTTTCATCATTTTGAAGCAAAAAGTAAAACAACTTTTTGTGAATCGGAAAGTTTTATTGCTCTGTAGAAACAAATGTAAGGAATTTTCATGAATCGGAAAATTTTCATTACGTAGAAACAAGTGAAAACACTTTTCATAATCCGGACAGTTTTGGATATTATGTATAGTGATGTTAGGTGGAAAATTTTCCATTATATTTAACTGCGCATTGAGATATACAATTCCTGTAGAGGAAAATTAGGCAGCAACAAATTATAATTTTCCAGTTAGATTTCGGGAACCAGAAAATTTTCTAATATTTCAAGTTGTGAAGTAAAAATTTACATATAGTGTTTCTCTCTCTCTCTCTCTCTCTCTCTCTATTATATCTACTTATTTATAAATGTTGCAGAATGTAAATCTATAAAAGTAGTAAAGCTATGTGAAAACCGACTTATCCGTATTAAATTGACGAAATCTAATATTGTAATATCAAAGGTGGATTCTGAGGGAAGAACGCATTGAGTTTTTGAAATATTCTTGAAATGAATGGTTAGATTTTCACTTCATGAAACTATGTAAGACAATACTTATTACCAATAAATTCTACGGCTAAACAACGATGTAGGAATAAGTGGAATATGTTTTTATGAATCGGAAAACATTCATGACTTTTAATAAATTGAAATTTTAAATAATAGAATAGGATATTTGTACTCTACGAACTCATGTTCTCTGCACTTTGCATATATATATATATATATATATATATATATATATATATACAGAGAGAGAGAGAGAGAGAGAGAGAGAGAGAGAGAGAGAGAGAGAGAGAGAGAGAGAGAGAGAGAGAGAGAGAGTGAGTGAGTGAGTGAGTGTTGATTTTGAGTTTAACGTCCCTTTCAGCAGCGAGGCTATATAAGACGGGACCAACTGATTAACGTGAAATCCGAACTACATGAGCTCCCTCTGGAAGTCGAAGCTAGGTCTTCCATGCCAAAGGCGCGTATGCTAACTGCTTACCAACGAAGGAGCTCGCAGATGAAGAGAGAGAGAGAGAAACACTGTAAAAGTTTACTTCCCAACTTGAAATATTAGAAAATTTTCCGGTTCCCGAAAGCTAATTGGAAAAATATAATTTGTTGCTAACTAACTGTCCTCTACAGAAATTCAATTTTGTAGCTGAATGTGCAGTTAAATATAGTGTAAAATTTTCCACCTAACATCACTATACATAATATCCAAGATTGTCCGGCTTATGAAAAGTTTTTTCCACGTGTTTCTACATAGTGATGAAAATTTTCCGATCTATGAAAATTCCTTTCACTTCTTTCTACAGAGCAATAAAACTTTCCGATTCACAAAAAGTTTTTACCTTTTGCTTCAAAATAATGAAAATTTTCCGACTCATAAATAGTTCTTCAATTTTTCCATATAAGACAGAAAATATTTCGATTCATGAAAAATTGTTTAACATCTTCCTACATAGTACTGAAAATTGTCTAAGCCATGAAAATATTCAGATTCTTTAAACGATCTTTCACTTTTTTACATTTCTGTACATGAATTCAACCAATTTTATGATTGCTGAGGAATTGTTACTTGATTACTGACATTTTTTAGAACGGAAAATTTTCCGGAAAAATATAGAAGAAAATTTTCCACCTCACATCACGGATAAACAATGATGTAGGAATAAGTTGACTACAAAACACTACCATTCTAACTTAAGATTCTATCTGCACTGCATTTATGTTAGAAGGATAGCTTGGATTTAAGCGACTGCATCTAATTCTTGCTTTTAGATGGTACGCTGTTTCAATTTTTTTTGGGGGGGGGATATGTGATACCCTCTAAGTGCCCCCAATCGTAAAAATCAATGAATGTATGGTGCTGCTTAGATCATTCCTAGAATTCTAACATAAGGTCTAGATGGACTGAAAGTATCGAATCGACGTTTAAAAGCATAGTGGCTATATTGAATTGGTATATCAAGTATCATGCTTTGGAAACGTAACTTGACTTTGACATTACCTGGCATAAGTTTATTTGTAGATGTTTTCATGTATTTTCTTTTTTCTTTTCTTTCTTTTTTTTTAAAATTCTTGTTTCTGCGAATTTTACTATAGCCGTAGGTAGTTCACATACAGACGATGCGCATTTCATCAGCGGTGCTTTTTGTTGAGTGAAGGCAATGCGTGGTCAATTTTAAGATTGATGTAGTAAAGTGTTTGATGAGATAACATATTAAGCCCCTGATTGATTTCTTCTCCAAATTTTTCTTCCTTAATATTTCCAGCCTAAACTAGCCTAGTATAGTCTGAACTGTAAAATTTAAAGTACAAATGAGAAAGGAAATGCTCAAGTTTCTTGTTCACTTTCCTCAGAATATCTCTATTATAATTGCTTTGTAAGAGGGAAGACAATAAACGTAACTGAAACGCAAAATTCAGTTTATACTTCTAGGTATTCTACGTAGTTCTATTACTCTGAAACTGAACAAGCTCTTTTGTGTATGGCCGGCCAGAACATTTAATTAAGAAGTTGGCTTTCTAGACGAGATTTGTTTTTCTGTAATTTAAGTAGAGTGATAAATAAAGAATAGACCCCTATTGAAATTGTTAGACAAAATGCACCTTAAAAAATCGGACAAAAATTGTTGCCAATGAGTTCAAGTTTTTTCCTAATTAAAGTGTTACAAAATATTTACATACTAGGATCCTGGAGGAACTCTGATTAGACACAGTATTGTAAGTTACTTGTCTATTTGCAGTAATTATTTTTTAAAAATTGATATTTTATAGAATTGGTACCATAATCTGGAATTTTCCTTTGAAGAATAGAGAATGTCTTTCTCCACTTTCCCCTGCCGTTGTTACATCATATACCATAGATCGGTCTGTCTTTTCGTCACTTAACGAACTCATTATCAATGCGTGTATTAGATGGTTCGTAACGCCTCGGATATAAATCAAAATTGAGAAATATCACGTTTCATCGTCAAAAAAAGTACTTTTGACCATGAAATAAAACATTTTTTTGACCGTGTCGAAAATACTAAGCAAACCATGCCTCCAGAAGAAATAAATTTGTGGTCTATTTCATAGAACTTAGATGTTGAGCACAAATATTATGAAACACGCACTAAAACAGCGATATATAATATATAATATAATATAATATAAACTTGAAAATAGAAGTGCTATTTTACTGTTCTCGCAATTTTGGGAAGAAATGAGTCATTCCAATATATACGTACATAGGTTACATTAGTACCGAGAAATCTAAATTGGTTATACTTGGTTCATAGAAAGTATCCACTACAAGAAACCCGTTTACAAGACGTGATAACATCCCATCCACATATATACATCCCCGTCTGTTACAAGGCGTACGTCTTTTATGAAACAGGCTCCTTATAGATTTACTAAGACCATAATAGAGATTACGTAGTATGTATTCTTCGCTGCCACCAGCTGCCTAAGACACCCAGTGTTCGTTGTATCAAAATGATATCGAAGTAGTGTCACAAAAACTCACAATATCTGTGTTGCATAACTCATTGGTGTGCTCACTCTCATTCGTCATGATAATTTGTATGAAGAACTTTCTCCTCCTCCTTCCCCTGAGGAAGATAAATTGCGTAACGAACAGGATTCAATATTCTGTGTATCGTATATTAAGACCATCTCCTTACGGTGCAGACAAATTCAGCTGGTTAATACTGCTACGGCTTCTTTTCTTTTTTCATTAATCACAGCGTCAGTATTGATGTAAGCTATTAACTATGTAACATTTCTTGTACGTAACGAACGTTACTACGTTTTTTTAGGCCTCCTGTAAAGTCAGTCAGTGTTCGAGTGGGGGGGGGGAAGGATCTGGCGAACTACATTTCGCCACTACTAATAAATGTATATTCTTCAACTTTTCCTGGCCCACTTCGAATAATGATCGTAGGAAAAATATATTTGACTCTGCGAAGTACGATACGTATTTCCATATATATATATATATATATATATATATATATATATATATATATATATATATATATATATATATATATATTCATGCTTGTAAGTGAAAGAACGGTTTCAATAATTGATTATTGAGTACTCATGACTATGCTTTTTGTCCCCTTCACATACGTATATATGTATATTTCCGTTGCCAAAGGATGGATGAATTGTTTGATTAAACCAGAAATAATTCATAACACTGATCTGCAAATTTTCAACTTTTTTCTGTTGTTTTGAAATAAATCGATTCGGATACGCTACTTTTTTCTGCAGATTGTGAAAATGACCTCAAAATCGTGTATCACATCAGGTTTTCTCACAAATCACGAAAATGTCAAAATTAAAAAAAAAAAAAAAGAATTTTTTTAACCTGTAGACGCCTGCCAGGGAGTTCATATTTTGACGTTGTTATCCCTGGCGCCTCTTCTAATCGTTTAATCGTTGCAGAGACATGAACGACACCTTGTTGGAAAGCTAATAGAACAACTAATGCAACGAGCTATGTTTGCTGCATCTGAGCTCCCATTCGTAGAAGAAGAAGAAATTCGAAATATTTGTAAAAAATGTCATTTTTTGAATTTCCGGCCACTCTGGCAACACTGTTAGTTATTCTATGTTGGTAAAAAAATAATACGAGTTCCTTACATAGTCATATCAACCATATAGAAAAATGAAAGCCGTAGCTACAATAGGAAGCGAGGAAAAGAAATCAAAATGCAACCACCGTTTATAATTTTTTTTTGGTTCGTAATCATTCACGTTGTTACCTGTAATCGTGATCCTCAATACTTTGTATAGTCACCGAGACTATATGAGACGTGGACCTATACTTCAAGGGAATCTGAACCACCGTAATTCGTTCTGATTTTAAGGTTATTTAATCGGGAATCGAATACGGGTTCTCATGTACCAAAGAAACGCACTTGCCACCAAACCAGCGAGGAGGACAATAGTTCTTTAGTTTTTGATTTCAGTGATAATAGTCTTGAGTAAGATCAATACATATGTGGCATGTAAGTCTATTGTATCGAAGTAGAACTCATCCGTAAATACCTGGATTAAGTAAGCCTGCCATACATCCCGTAAAAAACGGGACAGTCCCGATTTTGGACCCGAATGTCCCGCGTACCCGTAAATTTAGCCGGGACAGGCAAATGTCCCGTATTTTAGTAATGTCCCATATCTGCTTTCAATATCAGCTTATCGAAAAGTAAAAAATCAAAAATTCTGACATAGGTTGGCAATCCTGTTATTAGTGAATGAACAATAAGCTGACATAAACAGCTTGGTTCAAGTTATCATACCACTCTCTCCGATTTCATAGCGAGCAAGCTAAATAGGCTTGCAACGTAGAGTTGCAGTTGGGGATCTGTAATCTTTGATCAAGTGCACGACCTAAGCTGTTATTAATAATATAAGTGAAATGTTCCAATTTTGTCAACAAGAATGCCTAAATGGACATGCAGTTTTTCAGTTTGAAGGAGAAATAGCCTTTTCTGTAAGCAACGAAGTTAAAACTGTGAAGTTGACTGTAAAATTTTCAATGCTACTTTTTCATTGCACGTGGTGGAAACTCGGACATTCTTCAACTCAGGAAACAAGCAAACATAAGATGACTTAAAGTGCTTCTATATCTACAAGCACAGAGAAGATAAGTGATTATAACCAGATCTACAGTTTATTGGATTACACATCAAAAGTCATTTAAAAAAAAAATACGATGTTCAACTGTGCCAGAACAATTTTGACTCCAAAATATGAACAAAAGTACACGAAACAATGTAAAATGATCCCTGAATTCAAGGATCGGTTACTCCCAGTTTACAAAGATGTGAGAACATTATTTTACTTCTACAACTTTAAAACAATGCTTATAGACATAGCAAATTATATGCCAATAGCACATTATTGTGTCTATTTAGGACATTGTAGGTGCATGATTTTCTTTCGTCTGCTACATGTAATATAGCATATTCCGATGGAAAAAAAAAAAGTGTAAATGCACAACATTCATAGGAGTTCTCCAGAAGCATAAAGTTTCCTGAGAGTGAATTGTCCGTTACTTCCTTGTATTCATTTCAAATAATGCAGTGAAAATGTTTCCAAAAATATGTATCGTGCTGGAAAGTTAAGGGGGAAGGGAGGAGTGAGATTGAAGATGTCCCGTATTCTCATGAAATAAATATGACAGGCTTAAGATTAAGACATTCTTGCCGTAAAAGGATTATTCTTCTTGAACCAGGTGTTGGTAGTTACTATAGTTTGTACTATTAACAAATTTGACCACCCTGTCCCCATAAAATGCAAGAACTCCGATCATCGTCTGATTCTGTGTGTAGGTACCTAAAACTACTTAAATCGCTTCACTAGTTCTAAAGTTACAAATGAACATGGATGGAATATACTTTTGCTGGCTAGTATACGTGACTATGCAAACGATGAACAGATCTTGTGAAATTACGTTCGTTTAACTTCCGTATGTACTTGAATGTCTAATTGAATGGAAAAGGAAGAATAATGACTAGGTGTAAAGAACTTTATGTAATCTGCACTTTATTAGTAATGTCGACTGTAGTTAATAATAATTCCACTAGGGAGTTATTTGTTTTTATGTGCAAAATGTCAAGAATTACTTTCTGACGATATGCTCTGTTTGTATATAAATTATAAAATACTGCAATATTTATGTCGCCCACAATAGCAGCAACAAAACTACCTTTTCTTTTATTTTTTTGAAATGAAAGGTTTTAGAATACAATATGCTTAAGAAAAACAAGGAAAAAAAGACCTGCGAAGATTATCATCAGTCACTACGGTCTCATTAAGATGATGCACGTTTGGCAACGCTGTTGGCAAGTGTTTGGTCTTTTCTGCCAAGAGGTGTGCAGTGAGAAGGGAACGGATGGGGATCGGGAATTCTTCAGTGCCGACGTTCGAGCTAGCACATAAAAATGGGAAAGCGCGTTAAGATTTTAGTTACGTAACTCGCTTGTTTATAGTCCACGAATTATTTTTTCTTGATAAAATCATTTGTCTTCTTTCTTGTTGAGAGATTTTCATTGATTGGCTCATTATTTAATGTTCATACATACATAGTTTAACATAGTTATTAATTCTCTTCCTGTTATTGCTTTCACTACTAGCACTATTCAATCACGATTATGCAGTTTTACGAATATCATATGACTCTTGCACAATATTGTATTAAAAATGTGTGTCTATTTACAAAATCACATTAAATGTAGTACATTTATTTAAAAATCCGAGAATATTTTAGTAGACTAACGGATTTTACATTCGTTTTTTTTCAGATGATAATCTGTAATCAGGGGCGTCATGTGGGGCTCCTAAGTGATATAAATAGGCATTTTAATGAATAAAACACTAACAACGCAAAATTGTAAATTATCCGAGTCTGCTACATGTCCTCCAAAGCAAATCCTGAAATGATACTATTGTACTCATGCTAAATACCGGGCATCTTTGGCTACGGAAGAGAGTTTCGGTTTGTAGGACTTGCATTCCTACCGAAATAGTACTGAATAGTAATTAATATATTGCACATGGTACTGAATCATTATGTTAAACTACAGATCCACGTCTGATATAGCCTCCGTAGTGAAGAGAAACATTATAAAATGCAATGCAGTGGATAAATACAGAACACTTCGCGTATATAGTTGGCATAAACATATTGCATCTGTTCGTTCTTCTACAGTAGCAACGTAATTGAAGATAACTAGGTTTCAGGTCGGATTATCAATCTAAAAATCGCAAAATATATATATATAAAACACATTTTCTAATACTCTAAAGGCTAATACAGATCATCCTGTATTAGACTGAAACAAAACATGATACACGTAAATTAGTGCGGTACTAATAACCCATTTACTCAGAACACGACTGGAATCTTGGCTTAGAACACCACACACAATGCGAAAAACAATATATGGAACTAACAAGATAGGTACAAATTTTTGTGTTATATGTATTGATGATAATTTTATTATGGTCAAATTACATTATAACACAAAACACAGTATCAGGGACACAAAAAAAGCGTTCTTTTTTTATTGAACTTTATGTTGCTTAGAGTGTACTTTAGCACTCTTATGCTAACGTACTGCTGTGTAATACTATATGGGATAATAATAATGTAAAAATTGTGTTATATAGAAATCGACGCTCATTTGTTAGAGGAAAACCAATTGCAAAGCAGTGGGGATCACGATGTTAGCACAACATAACGCGCTGTCTTAACGAGTCACTGGTGAGGCAGCCATGCGACTGCGGCTGCTGATACATCTGAAATGAAGCTACATTTTCTTGTGTGGCGTGTAGTGCGCATGTGCAGTAAGTTGCCAATTGGAGTTCCTGCTTCTTTCTGAAAATAGCACAGCGGACACGTAAGCGCATATGGGAGTTTGGCACGAGGCCAAGAAACCTGCGTTATAGGTTCAGCAGTCGAGAGGACATAATAATTATATTGTGTAACTCAGAAATCGAAAAGAAAGGCTGTTCGCTTGCTCTTGAATTCATGAAAATATCAAAACAAAACTTAAAGCAAAAGTATAGTTGATTAATATAACTTTTGTATTAAGGAAACCTATACGTAAATGGATACCTACTCGTAGTGAAAGAAAGTTTATGGTAATATGAATAAATGCAAAGCACACTACGTTTTAACGAATTTTTAAAATCAACTATAAAAGAAAAACACGAAATAAATGGAATAAACCATGAAACCACTTCATATCATACATTTGAGGGAAGGATATGCACCATAAAGTGAATAGTTATTATTTGATGGACATATTGAAAGCCATGCCTCTAGTTAACAGAAAACATCCGATCGGCGTCCATGGGTATTACCCATTACCCGTATTTTGGTCAATCCTAGAATATATTTTTCGATTTGTTGCTAGCAATGTTAAAATAAGACTTGTTTCTGCAGTTAATATATAATGAACTAGGTTCATATCATTGCGTATTATTCTTGCAGTTAATTTATTGTACCCATGGTTGCCAATAGTTCAGCACGGTTCGTGACCAGATCAAAGACTTAAAACCACCAGAATACCACTAAAACGCTTAAAAAGCTACTAGAAATCCCACTAGATATGGACATTAAAAGTAAAATCTCTAAATTCCTTCAATGGATGGTAATGTTTTGAGATGTCGATTACATTGTAAACTCATGTCCAAAATGATAGTCGCATATCTATAACAGGCTTGTTGTGTGAATATAATGGGATAATCATATCACACGGTACTTTTAATACTCCTACTATGTGTATAATCAGCAGAGACAAGTATGTGGTAAATTTCATGTCAAAAGAGCTGTAAATAAGAACAGTATAACAACAAAAAAAGCTTTTCTTGTCCATTTAGCAATATTTTGCTGTACTCATTCTGATTTTCGTATTTATATTTTTTCTATGAAAGTTACCACACATATACATTTCCCGATTATACAAATAGTAACAGTATTAGAAGTACCTTGCAATATCATTATCCTATTATATTCGCACAACATGACTGTTATAGATATGCGACAATCATTTTGGACATGAGTGTACATATGTTATCGTCATGCAAACCTCGAAAACCACATATATCTTACGAGAAAATTTTATTTATTTGTCTTTTTGGTACACACACACACTTGAAGAAGATACGGGAAGTTGAAATACAGTATCAAACCCATTTTTTAAAAAATCAGACGTATCACTTCAGGTTTTGCTTGGAGGAGAGAGATTCTCCACGACTAATTGGTTTATTACTAGACTAGTAATACATATGTACAGTACAGAGGGCGCAATTGCTTCTGCTGTCCACCCTCAAATGACATGACTCCTGTTTCTTTTTAATATTTAATACATAACCGTATTGATTCCCATCACACTCGCATTGTCTGTACAACATACTCCAGGTTGTTTAAATCTAAATTGAATTAATCACAATCGAGAGTTCAGCTTTTTTTTTTTTCAATTTCCCATTTACACCTCAGTTTATTTTAATTACAAATGCGCAAATCAAGCAGGATTTTTTTTTAAATAAAGAAAAATCAGGACTCGCCGTTATGTTGCGCGGATTCAGAATCCTAGTGGAAGTCGTTAAAGGTCAAATTTTCATTTGATTGCATCAGGAGGGATTTTCAAGATGAGCTACTAGGTTTACTTTATTAGTAATCTGATATCTCTGGATAATGTTTGAATAGTTGCAATTCGTTCATTCAAAACAACGAAGCGGGATCGGTGAGTGAAACTTCAAATATCAGATAGTTGCTCTTCAGAATTACTAAATTTCCACAGCCACCAGATTAAAATTTTCTTCACCAAACAAGCATTGAATACAACCAGATTTAGTGGAAAAGCCACTAAATTGTTAACACCGATTGTATCCTTAAAGTTACGGATGGAGGCATTCCATATTTTGTATGTTTATATAGATTGGACATGGTTTTATATTTGCTGAATATTAACTTGCGTGTATACATGACTAATTGTGGACTGAATTCGTAATTACCCAGTTCTTGCATACGCGGTATCTCTAATCTTAATTTAAACCTGTACAGTTCTTTAATTCATAGTTTGCCATAATACTTTCCACAAGGGAAAGCAACTAGTCACCCTACTCCTGCCCAACTGGCAATGACCCTATGTAGCTATGTTAAGATAAATGGACTAGAACTTGCTCTCGGGCAGGGCACTCAGATACATATACTTTTGTTGTATACATCTTGTTAATATGGCCCTCTTTTGTTCTGAATGAGTAGGTTAATTAGAAAGAAAGTATAATGTCATACGAGATATGGCTTCATTCGTTGTCTATCCACTTTGAAGGTATTGACACGATAAACTGCTTCGAAAAAATAACTTTCTAAGTCGCGTGTTAAAAAAAAAAAAATCAGAGACTTTCTGACAAGTCAGTGACACTTATCCCAGTTGACTTCGTAATCTTTTGTAAGAATCTACTTGTTTACCTCGTCCTAGTTTGGAGTTAACTCATCGTAGGAAAGTTCAATGTATTCTTTCAATGTTTTTTTTTTTTTAAATCCTAAGTTTGTGATAAAGCTAAATCTATTACTCGTTAAATGAAATAGGTATTAGTTCAGTATAGCATAGGATTCCGGGAGTATTACTGAATATCTACCCTAGCTGTGCGCACTTTCATTATGTGCCCTGGGTCTACTCTTGATTGGGGCACACATAGTTCGGTTAGTTATTACGCAGGGTTGTATTGTTCCTTCTCAAGAAGACTGTGTGAAACATTGATCCATCCAGTGTGAAGCTTAACTTGAAATTTGAATCACTTGTACTTTTTTTTTTAAATCTAGAATTGAAGCCGGGTCTGTCGATACCAGATTAACTCGAACCATTAAGAAACTAGGGACCATGTAATTCGGATTGCATGTTAAACTATATTCATAGAATGACGGTTCAGGAATAGGACTCGAATCAATAAAAAAAAAAAACTTTTTTTTTTTTAAAGTAAAATGTCCGTAGTGAAAATTTGTGGCAATCTTGCTTACCAAAATATTGTGACTCACTTTGAGTGGTCTTAACTGGAAATACATGTACAAAATTTGTTTGGTGAATAATATGCAATGAACGATTTTTTCCCCCCAACGTCCTACGGCTATGCTCTTTAGGTTAAAGGAGACGGTTGGTTAATAAAAGTGAATGATCTATCTATTAAAATGCCACAATAGCAATTGAAAGCGCCCGAGCTCCAACGTATAATTATGGCTTTCAAATCTTTCATTTACGGTTGTGTGTGATTTCACGTTTAACAGGGACAAACATTTTAAGTACGAGTACTTTAAATAAATCAGTTAACTACATCTTTTTCATAAATTTTATGATATAAAATTGTTGTTCAAAGCCATCAATGCACATGAATTGTGCTTCCATCTTCCGAGTTCTTTTAAACTATATATTGTGGACGTTTATATGTTTGTGGTCAATCATTTCGACAATGAGATCTCGGAAACTACTGGCTCTAGGAAGATGACGTTTTCACTGATCGATTGGAAATTTTGCGTAGATTGTCCAGTTCTAATTGAATATTAAAAAAAAAAACATGGCTGTTATTTCGTTATTACATTTTTTAGGGTACACTGGAAGCGTTGAAATTAAAAAAAAAAAAAACACTAAAGCATCATATCCTATGCGTTATACATTCCAACACCACACTGTTGTATGTGGGGGTTGCATTTGCATCAGGCGTTTGTTTCGTGGCCAAATAATAATGAAAAAGTAACGATAACCATTTCTCCAGTCTAACCAGTAAGATAATCTTTATTTTTGGAGTGTTTTGCCCAATGAACACCATATATAACTGCCATTATAACTAATTGTGTATGTAATGTATTTGCTTATTACATACTGCATTCAAGAAAAAGAAAAACACTGGTAATGCTTGAATTAGAAACTCCAACCGGAAGTAGGCTCGAATCTTGCAAACGGTGCGAGATATTGAGAAAAAAATAATCGATAAAATCTCCTCTTTATGATACGCCGTGGCGATTTTTTTTTCAAGAATTCTTTCCCTTGTGTCTGTAAAGGGACAGGTACATATGTTGTGAGGAATGAGAAGGATATTTATGCTCATATGCAAATGATGCGCTCTGTAGAGAGCGCAGGTTCAGCTAGTTGAGAAATCAAATTTTTGTACTCTTTCACCGGAGATCGGACCCGGGACCACGTGTACCAAAGTCGCAGAAGCTAGGCAGTGGAAGGGCTAATACCCAAATAAGTTATGTTCTAATGAAGTGACCAGTAGCGGGAATTGTAGTACTAACGTAATTTTTCGTCTGATGGTAGCGGTATGGTTAAAATGAATTCGCTTGTATTTAACCTAAGTACAACGTTAATTAAGCAGTGTATTATATCTAATCTAAGTAAATTGTGCCCAGAGAAATGTTTAGAGAAGTGTGAACTTAAAAATTCTAGATTCGCCTTGCGTTTGAAATTAAAACGGATGGAACATTAAAAGAAATCTTGTTTTTCCCTTCTTTGTAACAATGCAATGAAGAACTAATTTAAGAACCTAGTTAGAACGAGTATTAACGTTACCAGGTTTGTGGAAGGCCGTTGGCGAGTGCAAACTGTTCCTTCCTAACATTATACGGTGTTCGTAAAACTTCACACAGGGTCAGTTGGAGTCATTTCTGCTGTTTAATAGACTTCAAATGGGTGTCGGTGTGTTTCAGTGCAATAAGACAAGACTGTCGGCTTCAGTCTCAGTGGTAGTAAGTCTACATGTCTTTCGTGATCGCACAGCTTGTAAACATACATGTCAGTATCGGAACCTCACGTACTAGATAGATAGATAGAGATAGAGAGAGAAAGAGAGAGAGAGAAGAAAAAGAATAAATAAATACAGTATAAGTCCCTTCGCTAAGCTCAGCCCTATATTAAAAAAAAAAAAGTGAATAACTAGAAGGCAATGAAGAATAACAAAAATGTAGGAATGAACCAGATAATATATTTCTAGGTACAAAATGCTAGTAAATAAACATTAATAACTGTTTCCAAAAATGTTCTTCTAGACCAGAAGTTTGGATGGCAGTTCATGATGATGATATAGTTAAGCAGCCAAATTTATACACTATACGAAAGTTGTTGAAAATGTTCATGAGATACACATTTTGCAGATACTATATTTGAAAACAATTTCATGAGATACACATATTTCAAATACTATATCACTTTCTGAATATTTTTTCCTTCATTGTCGTTTTAAGTTACTCATTAAAAATAAAGAAGACCGTAACAAAAAGTAGAAAGTCTAACAAAAATATGAAAATAATTTGTTCGTCGAGCAATATCCTAACGAATTCGTTTCTGATGAGCAGTGGACACTTTTTTTTTTTTTTTTTAATGCAGTTGGTTTGCTAAATATATTAGTATAATAATAGCGCTGTTCATCGTAAATCTTTTACTTTACTTATTCCGTGGCTAAGGCTCCATCCTAGGCCCAGTTTACTGATATGACTGAATAAAAATAAGAGAATTCTTCTCGTCACCGGCAGCGAGGGTCACATCCTAAACCGAGTCATCCAGTTAGATAGAAGCTTTCTATTTGGTTCATTTATACTTTCTAAAAGTCATTCTAAATATAAAAACTCTAATTTAAATTGATTTTTTATTTTAGTTGTGCATCGTGTGACAGAAGTTGAATAGAAAGATGAATTGATTTTCCAAACAAGTTGCATAATTTATATTGTAAAGTCGTATGCAGAATTGTACAGACATGTATTTGCTGAACCTGCGTTGTCCCCACAGCACATCGTTCTAATGTGAGCAAAAATCTTTCCACTTCCTTTCTTTTACACACAGGCTATTCTTAAGTATAAATCTTTGCCAGCATGCAATAGGTTTTGTTATTCAGGTTAAATCATAGCGCCTGAAGTGTTCGTCAACCCGCTGTACGTACCTGTTTTACTGGTTGCCTAACAAGGATATGAACCTAAACAAGCCGTAGCGACGTGGCTCAAAACTAGCCAGTGAGATTGAAACATTGGAAAGGAAATAAGCGAAAGTTTCTAGTGCTTGTCTCATAGCATTGATCTCCGAGATCTTCTTGTAAAAAATAAATAAATAAAAGAAACCACATACATATGAACGTAGGATTTTATTATAAAAAATATAACTAAATTTGAAACTAAATAACTGGTTACACCTTTGGACACAGAACTATAGTCTAAACGTATGCTCCTGATGCTGTATTTTGAGGCATATTAAAAGTGTCGAAATTCAGCAAAGATGACAAGTAACTGAAATACTGAGTCTCGTTATTGTTGCTTTTTTTCTTCGGTATTACATGATTAATAACTTCACTCTTCTAGATAATAAATAATAAAGCAAACATTTGAAGAACTAAAATATCAGTGGCGGATCTAGAAGGTAAAAACTGGGAGGGCCTACAGAATCCAGACTCTGATAGGCATATCATGAGCTTACTATAAACTTTCAGAAACATATAAATAATAGCTTAACTTATTTTTGTCACTAAACCGGCCCCGGGCTTATCCGCCACTGTAAAATATACTATTTTACGTGTAAGTTTTGGCTAAACGTCAGTTTTACGTACTACTACACTAATGTTGTCTTAAAAGAAATATAATAATAATTAATTAATTAATTAATAATAATAATAATAAACTACCAACTTTTCATTTGAAGGACGTATTTTTTGAATCTGTATACAGGAAGTTTTAATATTATGGCTTGGGAAAGAATCTCAGTTGGCCAAAGAAAATTCATTAAAATATAGCAATTAAATGTTAGGGGATCCTAGAGACGTTTGACTGTAACTGTATAAAATCTTCATTTTCAAAGGGCAGTTGGATAATCACAAAACTTAATTTTCTGTATATGTCTTCTCTATTGTCTTCTGCATACTCACCACTAAAGCCAATCATAACCCCCAGGATGATAAAATATCCGAATTCGTATAAATAAGTTTTGTAACTATTCAGTTTCGATAAAACCTATCCAAATGCTTATTTCGTTAGTTATCTCTCTTAGAAGAGTTCCAATTTTGTACTGAATCAAATAACTTCATCATAATGGGTTTAGAAGATGTGACGTAAGTTGTTTCCAATTATATTTCGTTGCAGTATTATTAGCAATTTAAACTCTTATATATGTAAAATATATTAACTAATATTTTTTATGCTCTTTTCCATTTACGTCTTGGATAATAAACAATTTATGCAACTGTAAAGATGATATAGTTAGACATGATTATTATGTCTCTATCTAAAATTATATCGCATTGTATAAGTAATGTTACTTTACGTATATTCACAAGTAATTAATTATGACATGAGTGGGGTGGATTTATGAAATGTGGGTAGCTACATCGGGATAATCATTTTCTAGTTTCCTTAAAGGGATTTAAAATAATAATACGCTTTGTTGGGAGATTAACACATTATCTGTAGCAATATTAGGAATACAAGTAGTCGTTTCTAATATTATTTTAAAATAAAAAGTCCATTAATTACTGAATTGTATACAAAATACTCTCTGGACAAGCGACAAGCTCAACCTATCATGCAACTAATGTCCGGTAGGACAGACGATGAGTGTAGCCTTTCCATTGCTTTAAATTTTTATTACGAATCAATATATTAGCAGCTCGTGTCCTGTGCATATTCATTGGTATCAGTTCGTTTAAATTTGAATCGCTACATAAAGACAGGGGGAGAAAATGGACAAGAAAAGACTACTTTTCACGGTTCCAATTGTAATGTACCCCTATGCTGTCCTCAAACCACACACACCAAAGAGAATAACTAACTAACTCTATGGTCTATGGAACCCGGAGGTTCAATGCCGCGTTCACAAAAGCTCTCCACTGATTTCTATCCTTAGCTAACTGCATCCAGTTTCTACTTTGTATTGCAATCTCTGCGAGATCCATCTTAACATTGTCTTCCCATCTGCGCCTAGGTCTTCCTAATGGTCGTTTTCCGATTGGTCTTCCAGTCAAGACTTTGAAAGCGTTTCTATTTTCTTCCATTCTAGCTACATGACCCGCCCACCTAAGCCTCCTAGACTTGACGACCCTAACAATGTTGGGTAGATTATATAAATTATGTAGTTCCTCGTTATGAAGTTTCCGCCATTCCCGTTCCTCTTGGGTCCGAATATTCGTCTCAGGATCTTGTTCTCAAATACTTTCAGTCTATGTTCTTCCCTCAGAGTAAGCGACCATGTTTCGCAGAACAACAGGGATGATTATCGTTTTGTATATTTTAAGCTTCAGATTCCTCGATAGAATTCGCGACGACAAGAGATTTTGAACTGAATAATAACACGAATTCCCTGCTTTTAGTCGACATTTAATTTCTTCGTGAATATGATTTTTTTTTTCTGTTAATATTGATCCTAGATATTTGAAACTATCCACTTTATCAAAAGTATTATTTAATATTTTAACGCATCCATAATTTGCCGTATTACGGTCCCGACGCACTTCCATGTATTTAATTTTCTCTGCATTTACTTCTAAACCCATGTCCCTGCAAGCGTTTAATAAGATCTCTGCATTTCTTTCTATTGTTCTCCTATCATCCCCTATTAAATTTACATCATCAGCATATGCCATAACCAGGTGAATACCGTTCAACTGTAGGCCCTGGTTGCTACTAAAGTGAATTAGTTGCAAAATTTTCTCTTGCTTTTATGTTCAAATATGGAGTTTTCTAATAACATGTGCGAGATATATTCAGTTTTAATGAGATTTTTCATCAATTCTTTCTTTATTACTTACTGTCAACACGTGTACAATAAGTTCTAATACAATGTATAACTTTTCTACATTAATCGCCCAGGAAGCGATTCACCTTCACCAAAAGTCCCTTCTACTTTCGTTAGGAGTTCGAATCTCACGTAAAATAGTAGAATCATTCTTCGTCCTTTGTAACCTTGTTGTTGCATAAGGACGTAAAGCAGGAATCAATTTCTTGCTTTGCCAAAAGCTGTTAACGAAAAAGATTTATAAATATAAGAAGAATTATTGTAACTGCGAGCAGTTAAATATCTTTTG
Organism: Thermobia domestica; assembly: GCF_964235325.1. Lineage (NCBI taxonomy): Eukaryota > Metazoa > Arthropoda > Insecta > Zygentoma > Lepismatidae > Thermobia > Thermobia domestica. The sequence continues at coordinate 167,671,700 of NC_137466.1, read as the reverse complement.
AAAGGGCAAGTTTTGTAGTTTCCAGAAATGTCTTTAAAATGAATGTAATTTAAACAAACTTTTTTGATGCTAGCAGAGCGCCCGAAGAAAATTTTATAGAGGGGTGGGCTTCTCTATGGTTGCTATATTATGTTTACATTTTCGTGAGCCAGAGGGGGGCCCCGGGCCCCACTCTGTCCTCCCGCCTTTGGATGCTAGGCTAACTTGTTAGGATCTGGTTTGCGAAGAAACTGTATTCTGAGGGACGTGGTAGAAGGTGTGATAAAGCAGCGTTCCTACTAGTCAGGGAAAACTCAGGAAAAATGGTGCAGGTCAAGGAAACACAAGGGAAAAGACTGGAAATCAGGGAAAATTGGGGAAATTTTATAAAATATATTTTTCCGGACATTAATTATACACCAAATTCAGCTTAACCAACCATTATAATATCTATTTTGTTTTTTATTGCTTTTTTTAATTATACGTATAAACAATTGGTCAACATTGTTTCTATAGAATGAATTAGGGATGCAAATAAGCAACAAAATTTTACTAGCCCAAGAAAAAAGCTACTAGCCTATATCCCAGTCTTTACAATTTGAAATAAATAATAGTGATATTAAAAACCCGCTCGCATTGATGAACCACTCGCCTGAGGCGAGTGGTTATTGGCATCCCTGGAATAAATTTTCTCATATATAAATATTCACCGGTATTTATTCCTTATTAATATGTCAACGTCATCCGACACCTTTCATGAAAGTCAGGGAATTTCCTGCCAAAGTCAGGGAAATAGATTTCTCCAGATCAGTAGGAATCTTGTGAAGAGAAAAGAAAGAAAATGTTGCAGTTGATACACAGTATTAACGGAACCGGAAATTTTCTATTCCAAAGTGAATTGCTGCAAGTATCTTTTACGTAATGGCAGACTACATCGTCGGTAATACGCTAAAGCAACCAATGTGCAGTTTAGCCATTTTGACTTGGTAATATACATTCTGAATTGAGATCTGTTACTTTTTCCATTGGTACCTTTGTCGTAATGTACTCTCTTGCCAAATAAGTCAAAATCAAACATAACTTTGCGAATTCTAGTAAAAGTATACAATTGCGCAATTTTTATATTTTGTCAAAACATTGGGGAAGGGGGATAGTCGTCTTAGCAAGAACATATTTTACGTGTAGTTAATAACTTTTCTTTTTCCGTCTTTTTGTCTTTTTAATGGTACAATAATCATAACAACTGGGCTACACGTTTAATGTAAGTGCATGGAATAATTGTAGATGTAATTGGCGTTCAATACAATTGAGATGTTTTATCATAGAGAGACAAGCCGATCGAATTCATGCCAGGATACCCGATTGCCCTTCTCCCCTCCTCCGCACAAAAGTTTTGTTCCTCGCCGAAAAGTTTGAGGATAGATAAATTCCGGCGTGGAAAGTAAAGTTACCTGTACGTATTTACTTAATCTGAAAACGTACGAAATTTGAACGCAAATATCTGAAAATTGGGTGAAAGTAATGTCAATTAGTAGTAGTATGATGCGCTACTTTATTATAAGCTATTACTATTTATATCTCAATGGTGGTGTTAAGTTTTGAAGGGGAAACACTGTCCATAAGTAAACAGATTTAGTATGGCGATCGCATTTCGCTGTGCATTAAAACGTAAACACTTTCTTCCATTTCTCTCTTCGGCTTATACCGTAAAGGTTTTCGTGGTATGATGTTTACATGTTTTACGTTAAAAAAAAAAGCCATTAGGTCTAACAGAAAACTAAATTTATTGGTATTATATCATTTTATTAAATGATGTGATTATTTGATTAGTAACAGTTGTTACTGGATTAGAAATTATTGTTAGGCTATTTGTCACGGAGGATGACCACTCATATATATTAAGTTAGAATGTAAATGTAAACGAAAAATGACCCTTATCTATGCGAACAGGAAGAATGGAATGGCTTATGTGGAAAATTCATGTGTATGAAGACCCACTTCCGAGCCGACACAATTTCCATAATTCCGTATTCGAATACCACCAACGTTGTCAGTCAACCGCTTAATGAAAGTATCGATAATTTTTCTCCCACAACCCTTGTTACTCTTAATTTTGTCACATCTTCTATGAGGATGCAAGTGTCTGTTGGTTATCCAGTTAGAGCTTGCTTGTCCATCGATTGCTATCTTGTTTTGCAGCATGTCTGGTCCTTTGTTATTTTAATACCTTTATTTTCACTATGGTCTCACATCTTTAAATAGTCGTACGTTCGAACATCTATGCTATTACCGTATATTCAGATAGCGATTGATTGAATAGTAATTCAGTTATAATTGTAGGGGCAATGATAGCTCAGTGGTAGAGAGCTCACTTCTAATGCGAGGTTCGAGGCCATGTCATGGACAACATCGTGTTCATGTGTTTTTTCCGTTTCCTTCCACATTATTATTTCACCAATTATTTCATGCTCATTTACTTTCGTTAATCATCCATCTCCATTAGCCTACAGGCTATAATCATGGGACTTGAAGTGATAATTTTGTCCTACGAAATCTACATCATTCAGATGTTAACACTATTAAACTTCTTAATAACACATTTGTGTTGTTGGGCGTTAACTTAATAGCTGTATACAGGTTTCATTGAAGTTGTTTATAGATTTTTCCAGTGATTTGAACTTTTTCTATGCTGCTACTTAGTGACCGATTTTCAGTAATCAAATGATTTTCCATGTTATAATGAGAAACCCAAGATGGAACATCCTGTTCTTTTTCCATTTTTTATACAAAAAGGTCAAAAATTTTCCAGTCAAAAAGTGCACAAAAAACTTAATTTTTTAAAAGCTGTTTTTCTCCCCGAGTCCTTGCAATTACGAAATAACGAATTCTGAAATACGAATAGTAAAAAATTAGAAATAAGGAGGTTGGAAAAAACATTTGGATATAACTTAGTATAATACTCGAACCGAGTTAGTAAGTAATGAAAGTGGAATTCGGACGCAGAAGCAATTATTACTTGGACGTGCTGTGTGATTGGTTGATCTAGTTTCTTCCAGAACAAGGCAAGTTGGGCAGTCAAATCTTACATATCAGTTTAATACAGTTTTCTGATTATTTGAAGATAATGCTACAATTGCAACAAAAGCGCCTCAGCTCCAACCTCTAACTTGCCCCTAGAACAATGTCATTCAGGCTTATCTTGAATGTGTATATCTTGTTGAGATGGTGTAAGAATACACGAGAAATAGACTGGTATACTTCATAAGCGTGTAGTAGGGTTTGTTAAAGAGAGAACCAAAGAATGTACATTATGTGATCAAAAGTATCCGGACACCTGTCTGAAAATGACTTACAAGTTCGTGATGCCCTCCATGGGTACTGCTGGAATTCAATATGGGGTTGGCCCACCCTTAGCCTTGATGACAGCTTCCACTCTCGCAGGCATACTTTCAATCAGGTGCTGGCAGGTTTCTTGGGGAATGGCAGCCCATTCTTTACGGAGTGCTGAACTAAGAAGAGGTATCGATGTAGGTCGGTGAGGCCTGGCACGAAGTCAGCGTTCCAAAACACCCCAAAGGTGTTATATAGGATTCAAGTCAGGACTCTGTGCAGTCCAGTCCATTACAGGGATGTTATTGGCATGTAACCACTCCGCCACAGGCCGTGCAGTATGAACATGTGCTCGATCGTGTTGAAAGATACAATCGCCACCCCCGAATTGCTCTTCAACAGTGGGAAGCAAGAAGGTGCTTAAAACATCAATGTAGGCCTGCGCTGTGAGAGTGCCACGCAAAACAACAAGGGGTGCAAGTCCCCTGCAAGAAAAACACGACCACACCCCACCACCTTCGAATTTTACTGTTGGCATTACACACGCTGACAGATGACGTTCACCGGGCATTCGCCATACCCACACCCTGCCATCGGATCGCCACATTGAGTACTGTGATTCGTCATTGCACACAACGTTTTTCCACTGTTCAATCATCCAATTTTACGCTCGTTACACCACGCGAGGCGTCGTTTGGCATTTACCTGCATGATGTGTGGCTTATGAGGAGCCGGTCGACCATGAAATCAGTTTTCTCTCCTCACGCCTAACTGTCATAGTACTTGGAGTGGATCCTGATGCAGTTTGGAATCCTGTGTGATGGCCATGATAGATGTCTGCCTATTACACTCTACGAACCATTTCAACTGTCGGCGGTCTCTGTCAGTCAACAGACGAGGTCGACCAGTACGCTTTTGTGCTGTACGTGTCCTTTCACGTTTCCACTTCACATCAGACACAGTGGACCTAGGGATGTGTAGGAGTATGGAAATCTCACGTACAGACTTCTGACACAAGTGACACCCAATCACCTGACCACGTTCGAAGTCCGTGAGTTCCGCGGAGCGCCCCATTCTGCTTTCTCACGATGTCTAATGACTACCAAGGTCGCTGATAATGAGTACTTGGCAGTAGGTGGCAGTACAATGCACCTAATATGAAAAGCGTATGTTTTGGGGAGTGTCCGGATACTTTTGATCACATAGTGTATCTCGCGGACTGTTGTAGTGTATGGAGGCATAAAGGGATGGCATTATAAGAAATATTGCAGATAGTTGAAGTAAAAATACATTTTAGGATAGTTCTTGAGGAAAAAAACGTGCTATTAGAAATGCAAATAAGTGTGGTAGAAGCTAAAAGGGGAGAAGGAGATTCCGATTGATTTACAGTACTAAATAAGGTAATTTTCGAACGTTAAAATGAAGGGTTATTTTAGAATGATAATGCAGAGAAGCTTTTAAATTATGACAAGCAATGCTAGCGATGATGATTGGCGTATGCATACCACGTATTTGCCAATTGATGTGAAAGTTATCTATTCTTAACATGTAAATGCTATCAATGCTGAATGGGACACGTACGTGTCGTAAGAGTTGATAAGATAGAATATAATCAGTTATCAGATATATGTCTATGTGGCAGGAAACGTGTTTATCACAAGATCATATGGTGAGACTGAAGAAATACGAAAAAGTAGGTGTTACTTATTTCCCTACTGCGTTTGTTCTGATTTACACTTGTATAACAAATCTTATATAAGTGATAGACACATTACAGTTAGCGTCGGTCGTTTTTTTTTTTTTTTTTTTTTTTATTATTATTATTGATCTTGTCCTAGATATAAATAAATATTCGTGACTTAGAAATAAATGCTGTATTAAACTGAATATCAGCACTATTTTCTAAATATGATTTATTTGTATGTGAGCACACACAACCAATAACGTTGTGCGTAACTTTGCATCAGTGCTTTTCTGTCTGTTTCAAGTCTTGGAACCTGGAAGGATATTCAGTTTTACTAGAACCAGAAAAGGTGCTTATGTTACTCAGATATTGCATTACTCCAGATGTTAAAATTTTAAATTATAAACTAGCTAAACCTGCGCTCTCTACACAGCTCATCATTCGCATATGAGCATAAATCTCCTTCTCATTCCTCACATCATATGTACATGCCCCTTTACAGACACAAGTGAAAGACGTCTTGATTAAAAAAAAAAAAAAAAAATCGGCAAGGGGTATCATAAAGGGGAGATTTCTTCGATTATTTTTTCTCAATATCTCGCACCGTTTCCAAGATTTAAGCCTACTTCCGGTTGCAGTTTCTAATTCATGTATAACCAGTGTTTTCTTTCTTCTTGCATGCAGTATGTAATAAGCAAATACATTACATATACCATTAATTATAATGTCAGTTATATATGGTGTTCATTGGGCAAACCACTCAAAAAATAAAGATTTATCTTAGACTCGAGAAATGGTTATCCTTCCTTTTCCATTATTATTTGGCCATGAAACAAACGCCTGAGACATATACAACCCCAATATACAACATTGTGGTGTTGGAATGTATAACGCATAGGATATGATGCTTTAGTTTTTTTTAATTTCAACGCTTCCAGTGTACCCTTAAAAAATGTAATAAAGAAATAATGGCCATGTTTTTTTTAATATTCAATTAGAACTGGACAATCTACGCAAAATTTCCAATCAATCAGTGAAAACGTCATCTTTCTAGAGCCTGTAGTTTCCGAGATCTCATTGTCGAAAGGATTGACCACAAACATATAAACATAGTTTAAAAGAACTCGGAAGATGGAAGCACAACTCACATGCATTGATTTTAGAAAAGGCTTATTAAAATACAAAGGCTTTGAACAATAATTTTATATCATAAACTTTATGAAAAAGATATAGTTAACTAATTTAGACTATTTAAAGTACAAATACTTAAAAATGTTTGTCTCTGCTAAACGTGAAATCACACATAACCGTAAATGAAAGATTTGAAAGCTAAAGTTATAGGTTGGAGCTCAGGTGCTTTTAATTGCTTTTGTAGCATTTTAATAGATAGATAGATAAATAATAATTACCTGAATTAGTGTGTACTTCGTGGCTGCTGGTTTTGAAATGATAATGAAATTAAATTTTTAGATTTATTTTTCACGATTATGCTCTTTACGGTGAAAGAGACGAATGATTGCTGACTGATTACGAAATAATTGGTGGAGTGAGAATGTGGGAAAGAAACGATGAATTTAAGAAAACTCAAACACAATGCTGTCTGTCCACCACTGAGCTTACATCAATTTATTCTCACTATTTGTATTTATCATATTCCACTTCCATTGGATTTCATTCCGAAGAAAAACGGTAAATGTCGTACTAGGTGTTACTTCCAGTATTTTGTTTATTACTTAAAAGACGACGGGAATTTTGCCACTTTACAATCGAAGCATTTGGATGCCGAGCTGAATCTATTTTAAGAATTTAATCAACGCAGATCGTGCTTATTGTTGAAGAATGAAACAAACTACGAACCATGCAAGCTATTTTTAGCCTGTAAGCTTTCATATTCAGCTGATTTATGACGATCATATAACTGCCCAGCTGCGTTCTTCAAAAAATCGGAATGTGCAGGATATCCTAATCCAGTTGCTGTATCAGATATACGTAGCTATACTTTTCAATGGAGATGCAAAACTTTTCGCTTGGTAATTGGAATTGTGTAGTTGAAGTTCATTAAAAATTATAAAAAAAATGAATACTATGATCATAAATCGATTTAACTTTACTTGATAGCACATATCAGTGTTCTTTTTCCTATGGTTCAATATGTTCTTACGAATATCCGGACTTCCCTTGTAGTGGTTTTTGGATTCTACGAATGATAACAGCTAAGGAACTGCCAATGGACTTATTTCAGAAATTGAGGATCTGTTGTTCATAAGTTTGCCCTCATACCTGCCGACTTATTATTGTGAATTACAATTCAAGTTTTACTTATAAATTTTACGAAAATAATGTATAAACTGATATCACCTTTAAGCAAATTTGCCCACTTCGTAGTATCCTCATATTTACACAGTGCTACCTAGGAGAAAATGAGAATAAATCTTAGTTTAATATACCGTGTTTTCCATGTAAGCTAAAAAAGACTGGTGAAAAACAAGGGAATAACTATATAAAAGAAATGGTGAAGTGAAATCAAAGGTAGAATACCTAGAGAAAACACACGAATACAGTGTTTCCGCATATGAACTTACGTGGTAAGAGTGAATCCACTTACTGTTTTACCTGTCTCACTAGAAATGAACGATCTCTCTACTCTCAGCCACCGTGCCCCGCCCATTTGTAATATACTGGGAACATAGGTTTACATATAAAACAAAGATTATATCGAATTATGGTAAATGTGGTACAAGAATCATAGAAGCCTTATTTGCTTTTTTTTTTTTTTTCCTTACAATTCTGTGCACATACGAGGTTTCTGATTTCTGAAAAAGAAGTTATTATATTTCACCGAGATCACTATGGAGAAGCTAGAAGACATATTATCATGCAGATCAAAGAGAGGTTCAGTTGTTGTCGATGCGTGAAATCTTACTTACATGCACTTTGCTTTGTACTTTGCTGTTTGGCTCAATGTAGGGAATAAAATACGACCATATTGTTTCTGTTATTGAAGGTTTATTTTTTTTTAAATTTTTCACTCCGTTTGAAATTGCTGCCGCAGTAACTTCTAAACCGTTCGTCTGAAAAAAAAAATGTTGACCTTTTTTGTAGCTTAATTCAAGCTCTTGTAAACGGTGTATGAAAACATTACAGCTTAAGGAAGGATCTCGGAATGCGCTCCTGTGTATGAGAAGATGTGCCAAGTGATGCATTCAACTCACTCAGAAGGAAACTGTGCTGTTATTGCTTTGGATTACAATTTTTTTTTCCATAAGTTGAGCCATTTTGAGTTTGTGATCTCTTCCGGTGTCAGAATTAGAATTAAAGCAACAATAGTGAGATTCTTGACCCTGAAAACATGGGAAATGATGCTTCATACCATGGACGTCTCCAGCATGTAAACATTAAGGGGGAGACGGCTTGTGCAAAGGATTGTAAGTCTCAACCAAATTTACGTCAAATTCGTGAGGTAAATGAGAAACTACTTGAGCTAGCGAGATCGGTTTCTACCTGTATTAGTATAATTAGTCATAATATATTCTTCGCTTGTTACATATTTAGAAGTTTCTATGTACTATGATCCATAGGGAGTGTCATCCTGATGTAAGGATTACACTACTACTTTACGTTCTTTATACGTTCCTCTTTTCCTTTCTTAAAGGTATTTCACAATTTGTCAGGTTGCTTTTTATTTTTCGTTTGCATTTCATACTTTCGTTAATCGTAGTACCTAAACATTTAAAACTAGACACCTATTATTCTTTCTTTGCTCCGACTTTTACAATAGTTACAGCCTCAATAATCCCAGTTTTAATCATTTTCATATTTATTTTAATCTCAAATTATTTTCACAGTTTTTCTTTATCTTCATTGTCATGTTAATTTTTGATTGAGATTCCACAACAGTAGCCATTCCATCTGAATAGCAAGTGTTTTGGTTATAGTTCCTACCAAATTAACCTGTTCCTTAACCCAACTCTTTCTCGCTGTTTTAGATAGTAAAGGCGAAATTTGCGTCACTATTCTACATAAGTTCTTGTATTTCAACGTTTAATGGTTGGTTCATATGTGAGTTTCTTCCAACTGATCATAGTTTGAAACACATCGGACACAGTAAATGGCACGTTGATCATAATGTGTGGACAGAGCTCACCATAGTTTTTACCATACTTTTTTTTTTTAAATACCATAATTCTTCGAAGTTTCTTTTATAACCCACGCTTCTTACCTTTGCTACTGTCATGATACCGTACTTTTACTTTCAGACAGGGTTGGCGAAACCCATGGTTGTTTTATTTATTTTATTTTATTTTATTTTTTTTGTTTAAACCAGGTTTTTTGGTTTAAATAATTTGCTCTATGTATTTATATTACATATGGACAGAAATAAGTTTGTTTCGCCTCAGTGTTATTATGCAACAACGGGGTTATGTTGGAAGGGGTCACATAAGTTTAAAGAAATCCAGTCAGTAAATTTCTTAAATCGAGAAACTGTCGCCTTAGCCATTGGGAAAATCCCGTAATTACTTTAAATGCAAAGCAATAAAGGGAAAACTCTGTTATTGCTTTGCATGGAAAATTTTAAGATCAACGTATCATAATCAGTACGCTAAAACTGAGGTATTAAATTACAAATTTAGTATGTAGATATCATTGAAAGTACAGTCCAAGCTAATGTGGGAAGCTACGTAGGCAGTCGTTAAATTTTGCCAATTTTTATCAATATATTTAAGCAACATTTGCTTCTGTATAAAAACAACAGGCATTCAGGCAAGCAGAAATACACAATTTGGTTTGGTTTTGTATGTTTAGGCGTAATTCCTTATGTAATACTGAGGTTATCAAGAAGACTTTCGCTTAAAGTGACATCCGAACCTCTACTTGGTTAACACTTGAAAGAAGGATTGTGGTTCGACCGAGAATTAAACATGGGACACCTTGATTAAAAGGTGAAAAGGAGATAAAACTAATGCAGATAATTTGGTATGTGGAAACAACCCCATGAAGTTCACGAATCGCATTTTTCGTTCTTTAATTTTTTGGTTTAAATTTTTTTTTTTTTTTTTGGTTTAAACCAACCCTGCTTTGAAAGTTCAAAATACTCCCATACTACTTAGTTTCCACATCTGCTTTCGAAGCGAAATTCGACTTTCAGATCCGTGATCAGCAATCTTATTATTCCTAAAAATGCACGTTACCCAAATATATCAAAAAATGCCGTTAAAATCGTTTTACAGCTTGTTTTTCTGAAATGTTCACCAGCGCACTACTCACTTCCAAATTTTTTTTTCAGTTTTTTTAAGTACTGAGTCTCTTTTTGTAGCTTGCTTTCAAAATCTCTGAAACAGTGTATTGAAACATCACATCATGGTTGATAAAAGAGATATGATCATTCAAACGGATCTATGTCTCACGACAAAGCGGGCATTATAATGACGTCACGGTAGCGGTGAATTATTTCTGGTCAAATGTCTCCCAGTAATTTTTAATTATTGTTATTTATTGATATATACATAACCACTGTACAAAATGACACATCGATGTCAAAAAGTGAAATATTTTGGTGATATTTGCATTAACTCCACAGACTATTACATTATATCGAGAATAAAATTTTGTGTAATTTGTTTGGTACTCTGTATGTTGTTATTAATTATGGAAGCAATATTATAATTACGAAAAGTCATTGTGTGGATTTTTGGATCGGATTAATACACACATGTTGTTGAAATCCTCCTGCCTGTATACATAGACTTCAACGTAGATATAATTTTTGACAAGTTGAACAAATTATCTCTTTTCGTCCCCACTTTTAATCAAAATTAACACACTGTTTTAAAGCAAGCTGTAGGATCATCATACATGTCATCGCGCGCTACTGCAGATGTGTGTAAAACAGGTACATGGCATTATTGACTGTCTAAGATCGTCCTCATAAATAGGAAAATGATAAATACACTGCATTAAATGTATGTGCAAAGTAATTTTCTTTCCAGTGCGAGTCAAACGAGCAAAAACGAAAGAGAAAAATGTTAACATAGAGATGATGAATGAGTATGAAATTTGGGATTATTTCTATAAAGTAGAGTTTATTAAAAACCTTTTTATTAGGTGAAAGTTCTTTCTCTTCTGTTTTTGTTAGTGTAAAATTTTGCAACTGTAATGGTTATTTGAATTTAGCGTCTCTTTTCAACACTAAGAGTATGCAAGACGTGGACCTACAGTTTGAGGTGGATTTCAAATAACATTAAGCGGTCAAATTTTTCAATACTTTCGCAGTGAAAATTGAACCCCGGGTCGTGTGCAACAAAGACACATGTGCTAGCCACTAGACTAGCGGAGTGGGCTCTTGTAGATAAATTTTATGCACTTTCACATTCACTAGAGCTCGGAAATTTTACACAGATACGTAAACCGAATCTTAATACAATATTTTCACATAATTTTCCGATGTAGCTTGTAGTTCTACTGTAAAATTATGTGAGTAATTATTGGTTTTATAGTAATAAATCCAGGGTTTGAAAAAACCCGTTCTTTTTTTTTTTTTTTTTTAAAAAAACCCTGGGCCCATATGGATATTTTCGGGTTTAATTTTTTTTTCGAAATATTTCAATGTCTTTGGGGTAAAAGTGTTAAAATATGATTTATATTTCAAGAATATCATTGTCACAACTTGCAACAATTTTCTTTTCACTGCTGTTTTGAAAAAAATGGCCGCCATTTTGAAATTGTACGTTGGATCGCTGCCAAAATATGTACAAGTAATTTAGAGTATCTTGTGCTTCTACTCTCAATATTTCAACTTGAAAGACCGAAAATTGCGCTTTGTAGCGTGGATAACAGCTATTTTGAAAAAAAGGTAGCCATTTTGAAATTTTACGTTGGTATGTCGCCAAAATCTATACAGGATATTTAGAGTGGCCCATGCTTGTACCCCGAAAATTGAAACTTGATAGACCGAAAGTGATATCCTGTAGTACGTGTTGTAAACCAGGGACGGATACAAGACAGGACGGATGGACTCCAAGTGGGGGGGGGGGGGAGGTCAGAGCTGATGGAGGTGAAATATTCGTCTAATTATCTAAAGGACGAATGAACAAGTAGATCGAATCATCTCAGAAGCCTCAGTGTCATTCACCAAATGTTTCGCAGAAGTTCACTTCCCATACTTTGTGCGTTCAATTACGGGAACTTCCCGAACACTTGTAGCAAGACAGTTCTTGCCAGAAAATTAATTTAACACAATTAAAGATATAATTCATATTTTATAAAGTTAGTGTTTCTAAATGTCTTAAATGAAATTAAATATTTTCCAGCTTTATATAAATGGTTTTATTGTTGAAGTGTTCACTTCCGATGCTTTGTGCGTTCAATCGCGGGAATTTTCCTAGTACTTCTTTCACGATAGATTTTTCCTCGAAAATGCAGCTTTCTTTACTGTACAGCATGGTCCGGAAGTGAGCATACCCCTAATTGGTGTTTTCTGACGGTTTTAGGATGTTCATGGACATTCTTACCTGGAGATGCTTAATGAGTGGTTGGTGCCTCACCTAGAAGAAAATGGTATCAAAGACATTGTTGTGATACAGCAGGATGGAGCACCAGCGCACTTCGCGATTCACATGCTCAATTACCTGAATCAGACATTTCCTGGCCGCTGGATTGGAACAAGTTATGCATCTTCACCAGCTCCCTTTGCCTGGCCTCTAAGAAGTCCCTATCTGACGACACCAGACAATGCTCTCTGGGCTTTCATAAAGCAACGAGTAAAAAACGCTCGAGCAGCTGTGGAACACGCCTTCACCCTCGTGACTTCGGTGTATTTCTGCAAAACATCTGCGAAACTTGGCGCAGAATTCAGCTGTGTTACGACATGGGTGGTGATCATACCGATGTTTATGACTCTTAAGACTTTTCAAGGTAATTGTGTACAGACTATAACTAACACTATACTGTTGAAACTAAAGGGGGTTACGCCCACGTTCGGACCACCCTATACATCGAAACTTCAACTAGTACGGAATTTTGAATTGAGCGTTACGTGGTCTTCGGAACTCCGAACATTAAGCTTTCAAATTTGACATTTTTACGCTGTTGCTAGTGTTGATTCTACAGAATTATTATTTGAAGAGTAGCAACAAATAACTGAACTAAACTGTTGTTGTTGGAAAACCAAATTTTACTGAAGAATATTTGTGTTACCATCAATGGTATTAAAAATAATACTAATAGTTTTACTAATGCACTACTGACATTGTCGGCACCTATGACCTTAAACCCGTCAAACATATGAGGGATAACGTCCCTCGGTGTCACCAAGTCGGCGAGCACACTATTCACGGGGAATATTTTCTAAAATATAAAGTTGCATATTTTACTTCAAACAGGCTATAAGCATAATCCATACATTAATTTGCTCTATAATTATCTCAAGCTAAGGTAAGGTTTCTTATTCATTCAGAATTTTTTGAAAGTCTTATGTTGAGAGATGTTATACCTAATGCGAAAGGATCTAATTCGCCCAAGGAAAGACCAAAATCTGACAAAAATAACTTTCAATGTGATCAACTTAGTTGTACGCAATATACTAACAAAAAGCTCAAAAACCCAAGTGGGTTTTAAATTTTTTTTTTAGGTGGGTCCAACCCGCGGGTTTTTTCGGTCTGGGCCCACTTGGGCAAAACCTGAATATATCCCGTTGTTATCCAACCCGCAGTGCGCGTGGTTAGCGTCCACCTTCAGGAGAACGATAGACTTCAAGAACTGCTTGAATGTGAAATATCTTACAACAAAAAGTAAGAAATAATGTTAAAAAGGTTTTAAATGAAAACAATGCATTTATTGTAAAAATGCATTTAAAAGAATGGAATTTTACTTTTTTGTGTGTGTGTTCGATAAAATGAAGAAATAACATTAGGACGAATGGTTTGTCTCAATTTAATGTGTAAATAACATCCTAATATGCATAAAAACTAGCCCTTAGCCTTAGGGAAAGGTTCAATACTTTTAATATCACTGCCATATCTTCATTTAAAAAAAATAAATAAAATGAAGTAAAACTTCTGGGCATTTTTTTAAATAGCTGGTATAATTTTAGGTATCTTAAATTATTACCGATATGAAATACCTTCTCATACTGTCACAATTCAACCTCTGTTCGAGATCATACATGCAAGGATGAAGTATAATTCAAATATTAGAAGTAGCTAAAGGAATCTGTATTATTTTCTTCACCCTTCTACAAAATCGCAATCAATCAATATTTTCTTCACATCAGCATTATTAGTATACAACCCAAGATTAGTTTTGTATTGTCATTGAAAATTATATTGCTTTCAGTAGCTCTGTTTTAATTATTGTTTAGTGCTATATATAAATGCAAAATACAAATTACCGACAGTGGTCTGGCTCACTATATCTGCATAGTCCCTTGACCTGATAAGATTGAAGTCGGAAGCTTTTATTATTATTAAGGAGGTTGAAAAGGAGAATTTGACCTATCAATCTTAAGTTTTGAACCGATGGGCGTAATGACACGAAGTTTTGTTTCTCAGGGCTTTTTATTTCAGAGAGTATAAATCTAATGTTCACTCGGACGAATTCTATGCGTGGCACGAGGTGTTGCTAAAATATCGACCTGAAACCGCGCAGTATAGTAGATATACGTATTTGTATACAGAGAGAGGAGGAATGTGAATATTAAATTAATTTATTCAGAATTCTCCTTACAGAAAATGTATAAAGATTGTTTTCTCTGAACTAAGTTAAACTGCACTTAGATTCAGTGGTAAAATCATAATTTGATGCACGTGTGTGTCTACTTTAATATTTTGTAATAGTAATTAAAAAAAAACACTTTTCTTTAATGTTATCAGTGTTGATTGACTAATTTCAGCTGCATTTATTCTGAAATATTGTTAATTGACTTTTTCAGCTTCAGTTATTCTGAAGTATTGTTGAATCTCAATGAAGAAAAGATTCTAGGACTAGTTGTCAAGTATGATGTCAAAATGAGTGAATTTTCTGATTGCGGAAGAAATTAATATATGCTTTGGTCAGAATTTGTCTTTTAATTTATACAGAAGTTCCAAAGCTAGAATGAGTTGTATTCAAATCACTATTATATGAGTATACCTCATTTACTCGAATGTTTAACCTATTTGGTCCACCTTGTTCTGAATTTACTCTCACCTTGTTCTGAATTGCAATTAGTGAAAATTTGACTAAGTCCATTCCCGGTTTTCGATAGCCTATTGGTCGCGAATCAAAAATATGCACAGGAAAATATTTCACATACGTACTCACCAAATCCAGGTCTACCTGCATACCAAGTTTGGTCAAGGTCGGCTGAGTTCTGTATGTAATTCGTGTACGAAATATCAGTGGTTCCCAATTGGTATGTCGCAAAATTTTAGAAATAAAAAGTCATACAGCATTTCATAATTAGTTAAATTTAATTTTGAGAGAGGTTGTCAATAAATGCCTCCAGCAGCAGTAAAAATGGTCAGTACTACGTAAGAGGCATAAGAGTCACTATTTCATAAAACTCATAGTCTTATACTGTTATAATTGATATTATTATTGATGATTAAAAAAAATAGTGCGTCACGATGTCGAAACGTTTAGTAAAATGTCATCAATCAATTTTTGGAACCACTGTGGTATATCAGTCAATTTTTTGGAACCACTGCGGCATAGTGCTATATGTCAACAAAATGATAGCGTGTGGGAATTTTAAATCTTATTATTTTATAACTCTCTTCCGCTAGTAATGATCATTAAATACCATTGCAGTAATCGCACACGTAACTTTTTTTTTCTTTCTTTAAGTGCAGAAAAATCATAGTTACTATTTCCGTACTTTCAGGAAATTTAGTGACATATCAGAAAAAAAAAAATGTTTCTGTTAACTTCAGTTGATAAATGTGAAACTGCATGTTGGATGTCATAAAATGACACGTTTATACAGTATTGAGCGTCTTAAATTTCATGACAGATCTGTGTCGTTGTTATGCTGTTGCCAATAAACATATTTCTACCTTTCTCTCTCTTTAAATTGTAAATATTTTTCTAATTCGATGTATTATAATCAAATTCTAAATAGAATCAAAATATATTAATGGGAGAAACAGAAGCAAAAGCTATTACGATTCTTTCTAGGCTTACTTAAAGAAAAGACAAAATACAGCTAGTATGAATTTTAAGTTCCAGTTGCCTTTGTAAGCTTTCACCAGTACTGAAATCCATTACTATGACAATTGTAATAACATTGCTAAAAACTCAGTCACACCATACACTAAGATATATGAATAAAATTATAATAAATATTATTTTCAGTTTCAGTTGAAAATAATATGGATTTTTATGTTATTAACACGTTGTGTATGAACGTACAAAGCTTCTCGTATATCAGTTTGGTTTTTGTATCGCTCATTCTAACTCTGGACTTAAAACAACGTTAAATAAAAAATATAAAGTCTGACTAAAGCAAAATCATATATTAATAATTTGTGGTACAGTTAAGATAGTGCATCTGATGAAGACATTATTGCTGAAACTGTAACACAAGATCTTGCTGTGGTCAGATATATATATATTTTTTTTAATAATGAATACTCGAAGTTATCAATTCGCCACACCGTTTCGGTTCAGATGTTATCAAGTTATCAAGTACTTAGAATTCTATTGTAGTTATCTAATACTAGTGATAGCGACAATCAACATGTTACAGGCTCTAAAATTAACAAAAATATGTTTTTTCGCAGTACGGTTAAAAATTGTATAATTCTTGAAGATGCTTAACAATCATAATATAATAGTATCTTTGGACTGATTCGTTCCACACAGAACATGTTAAAAAGAAGACTCAAGTACACTTAACAAAGATACAAGAACGGAGGCCATTTCAGAAAGTAGTGTAGAGTTCTAGTTGGAAAGTGTGGTGGAAAAAGGCTTTTGGGTAGACCAAGAAGAAGATGGAAGGATAAGAACATTATTTTTTTGACTTGCTTGGCTTGGCATTTCAAAGAATCCAATAGCGGAATTGTTTCTGCGGCTATAAGGTTTCAGGTTCTTAAACTAGACTTGGACATTATTGTGCTTTGAAAATTACGGAAGCAAACAAATTAAATATAAATGTGCTAGCTTATTTCTCGGAAATTTCTAGTAGCGTAGGGGAACCAGCAAGAGAAGGTTTCTGAGAGCTCGAAATGACGTTGTCACTAGACACGTGTCAAGGCTTTTTTTCTGTGCATCAGTAGTGACAATTTAATTAATGGTGTAAGATAGAGTGACCGTGGTTGGTAACACTAGTACCAAAGTAGGAACTGCGTTGACCCTTCACATGTGGTAAGAAACGTCAGAGCCCATCTCTTGTTGGCCCTGCTATACTATAATTCAGGGCGCAAAATTTCAAAGTCAGATGCACTCGCTAATACAAAAATGATGGTCACCAATATCTCTCACGTACAAATTATGAGAGCCCCTCCCCGTACACACATACACACACACAGCCTTTGCTTTGACAAAGAAAGAGATTACATCAGGGCATAACATTTTAAAAACAGACAATTAAATTCAGGATAATCAATTTGAATTGTACAACTCATATACATGTTAAAAAATACCTTACTTTAAGACTTCTAGTACGTTTGTGTAACGCTCTCTCAGTGCACTGAAGTACCAGTTGTTGGTTGCAGTTTTCGGATCAAATTCCTTAAGTGAAGGGCCACTGATGGAAATTGTAAGCAAATCATCCAGTGTGTCAGTCTTAAGGGGATTCCTGTAGGCAGTCTTAACTCTGTTGAGACTGCTGAAGCCGCTCTCACATGAAGCAGTACTCACAGGGAAAACTGCACAAAGTGTGATCATTTCAATTGAGGGGGGAAAACAGGGGCGAATTACAACGTTGTGAAGACTTCACACTCCGTTTTCTTCCACTCAGTGACAATTATGTTTGTGCGAAACATAAACTGCGCAACCCTATGAGATTAGACAGAAATCATTGCTACTGAACACTGGACGCCAACTGGCGACGCGACCGGAAATTTTTCGCCCTGGTATAATTCAAATTTACAACATCGGTAACTTTAGTTCATGGAGATATTGAAATCTACATAAATGACTGCTTTTCTGTTTTAAGATATTTTAGTTTTATCTTTATTTTGATAAAGAAGGAAATTACATTTAATACGTATACAGGAATGTATACGTATTAATCATGTAAAAGCATTATTTGACTACTTCATAGAGAAAATTAAATCTTCTGTTTCAAAAAGAATAAACAAGATAATACATGAAGCCTTAATCAGTTTGCATGTTAAGACATACACATGTACTTACCTGTGTAATTTATGTGGTCGTGAACGTATGGAATATGTTGTACATTCGTGTATACATTGGTCTAAATCAGAAACCTACGAGTTTTGTAATGCCAGCTTAGTTTTTTTTTGCATAGTTGTACATGCATTTAAAAAGTCTGTTATATTAGTGTTACCATTACCAGTATCTATAGGTTACTTAAACAACCTTTATAAGTTTAATGTTTCTGGTTTTTTAATCTACAAGGGTTAATAATTGTAAGACTTTAAAACTTTCACAACCTTGTTTCCGCTATGTAATACCAATAAGTTCTGTGAAATATTTGTTTTGGAAAGGGACATTTCCAATCAATCAATGGACGCCGAATTTAGAACTGAATAATTGTTCTTTCAGCCACTGGCCACTTATTATTACGAAAAGACCCGTTTCATAAAATGGAGTATTTTGATATAACCGATAAACAAGTTATAAAAATCTGTTACATCAGTAGCATCTGGCATGATTTACTAGATTTTCATTTACACGGTTCTACCTACCACTGTTATTATCGTAAAATAATAAATAATTGTAATGGTGCAGTAATGAAGTCATTCACTGATCTTTTTAGCATTTGGAAGTATCAGAAGGATTTTTGTAAGAAATTCCTTCATGAATATTAGTTATGTTATTCTTCGAAGTTTATCCTTTACTCTGTGAGCAAGAAATTAAAATAAATAAATTTGAAATTATCTAATTTTGATAGCTTAGTTTCTTTAAGGAAAAAAAAAAATTATCATGAGGTGAACCATTGATTTCTTGTATCTTTTTTCCCCTCTTTCTTGGTGCGCGCATACTGTATTTGAGATAAATTTGTTCTTGGTATATATATATATATATATATATATATATATATATATATATATATGGTATATTATTGGATACCAAGATACATTATTTGAATATATTTATATATATTATATGCCAAATATGAGTGATGCTTTCTTCGCGCTCAAACACGTTTTTAAACGATGACGATACTGTGAATCAAAGAGGAAATTGTAAGAAGGTATTTTAGAAAATATCGTGAAGATTTCCGTGTTTTTGCAGTCCACCTTTCGTATCCAGGCATTGCTTAAAAAGCCCGTCAAAAATACCTTTGATATAAGATACTTTTACGGATGTTGCATTTTTCAGCATTTAGTGGCGAGTCAGGTTTTAAGTTTCAAGTTTTCGGTTCGTTCTTAACTGAGTATTTTCCTTTGAGTGTTAGTTTTCACCTGGTTTAGTTGTTCTCTTTATGGTGGTCGTTTGTGTCTTTTTGCTCTTCTCAGTTGTTGATAGTACTGCAGTTCGTTCCTTCTTCAAAAATGATTTCTTAGATGCTCGAGTTGAGAATATAATTTTTGTTTAGTTTTTGTTGTTTTGTTGTTGTTACTTTATGGTTTCAAAATTTAGTTCTGTCCACTGAGTTGCAAAAAGTATAAACTATCTTAAGCAGTTTACTATTTATATAAGTTTTTAGTGATAAGATTATAATTTTGCATAATTACTGACAGTATTACGATTAAATATACTAATATTAACATCTGAATAAAGGCAGTAAAGAGTATAATGTATTCACCAAGGGTTGTGTGTTTGCTGAAAGTGGTATGTTCGGAATAGAATAAGGAGCTTTTCCGTTCATAAAGTTCCAGATGTAAGTATAACCTTAAGATGCATTAAAGTTGAATATCAATTATTCTTTACTTAGTGCAGAAATACCTTAAAGTAAAATCACAGAGGAAAGTTCCTAATTGTTTGTGTAAAAATTAAAAGCGAAACTTAGAATTATGTAATTTTAAAAATGAGGCTAGTGAACGCATTGCGAGAAAATTATGATGTTTACGGGAATCCAACGATTTACGAAAACTTCTAACAAAGTACTGTGTTACTCCAATAAGCTAATTGATTTCAGTTGAGTTGATTTCTTTTGTATCTACGCACTGATCGTTTAAAATATTTTATTGAATCTTAGTTTGTACGATTTCCCTGTTAAGTCTTGTTTTCAGAATATTCAGATACCGGTATATTAGGTTGTCGACTCATCTAGGAACTCACAATTGTTATAAGCTCTTGCAACAACTGCATAAATCAGAAATAATAGTGTAAATCAAGAATGGAACTTTTAATATTACATCATAAATGCTCTTAGTGAGCTAAACGTACTAGTTTTTACCAATTATGGCTCTATAGATCTTCACCGTTGACATAACCAAGTATATATAGCTATGTAAAAGCAAACAGAAATATCAATATACAGTAAAATAGTATTATAGCTTATTTTTTTAGCTAAATGATGTAAATTAAAATTGTTTCTTATACAATCAAGTTCGAGAGTTGATTTTAGAGGGGGGGGGGAGAAAATACTATGACACTATTATCTTAATTGGAGTTCATGAATGGTATTTCGTTAACACTGTGTGAGAGAAAGAGTCGATAAGAAGAACAAAGAACGTACACGAAATAAATAACTTTAGCTCTCTGAGGACGAAGCGAAACGGGACAAAGAATGGAGAATTTTGAGATAAGGAAGAACCAGCTAGCGGTGGTGATAATGCTGGGCAAACTGGTTATGTGTAGAAGTAGCACGTGAAGTAAAATCTATAATGAGAACAAACACACTGTAACAGCGCTTTGAATCTGAAATAGACAGATTTCGGAAAATTTACCCTGATGATAATAAATATTCTAGATAAATGTAGTAAATATTTAAATCTAACACTTCTATCCTTGTTGCTGGGATCCGTTTTTGTGATCGTTACATAATATATAGGGTGGCCCAAAAGTAGGTGCAGTACCGTGCTAATAACATTGTATTTTATGTCATTTCTTATTGTTATTCATCTGGTAGACTTAGTTTCTTTATTATTTGTTCTTAATGCCTTTTTTTCTTAAGCTGAGAACAGCCGAAGCAAACAAATCTATGAACTAGAATATTATACTTTCGGGCCACCCTGTATATTGCATTCTTTAAATAAATAAGTAAATACACTTTTCAGTAATTTGAGTTGGATGGCAGTAAATCTAGAATATTAACATGAAAACGAAACATCATAAAATTGATGCAAAATTAACTAATTTTCAACCACTTTAGTAGTGAAGAAACTTATTAAGTTAGCGTCAAATCTAGAAGTTTCAAGGTGAAGCTCATTTCAATCATTTAACATTGAATATCGTTGATATGAATAGCGTTTATTCCAGCTAAGTGTGAAAAATATGGTATGAAACCTGAAATTCATTTTAATTTACTTTCGTCTTGGCTGAAAGTTATTATTATTAAAATCAAAGATTCGTGAAAGCTACTTAAGTCAAATTGTAGTATATTGGAAGGAATACAGAAAAGCGTACTACTGTCAGTAATTTTGACTTCTATAGTCCTAGTTTTAAGAGAATGGGCTTTCAAGTTACGTCAACAACACTGAACGCTGAAGGTGTTTGTCCCTCTAATCGTCCCTCCCTTTTTTCGGTTTCAGAATTAAAATAATAATAATAATAATAAAATTTCGTGCATACTTTTCTAGAAAAATACTAGACGATGGTTTTAAAGTATTCTTTATTCTTGCTTAGTTCGTCATCAAAGTATATGACACATCAAAATTGATTTGAAAACTAATCCTTCTAGAAGTGTAATAGCTATATCGATAGATAGTGAAAATTATTCTACTCAGTGGTATTTCCTAGATACTACATAACTACGCACTGAAATGTATGTGTTATTTTATGATCTTTCTAACATTTTGAAAAATTGAAAAATGAGGGAAGGATTCATGAGCTCCCTTAACCCGTAAGTACTACGCATGTTTGTGTCACATTACTACTACGCGGAGTCTGTCAGACTCCAAACAATATATTGCGGAAAAACTGTCGACACGTTAATTTTCGCATATACACTGAATATAACCAAGAAAGTAGTGGAAGCGACAATTCGGGGAGGCGGTAGAACGGGAAGTTATGGTGTACGGTAGTACTTACGGGTTAAAGAAGGTTTAGCCTTCACTGTAGGAAAGGATAAGAACTTGGGACACAGTGTAGTCAGCAGGTTTATTCCTGTTTAAAGGATGTAACGGACTTGTCTTTCGATTGTTACTTCTTGTAATATTTTTGAGTACCAAATTTTACAGTATCGATATAGCGCTGAGAAAGCGAGGAACTAAAACCAGGAAGAAGTCAGCGTTTATAATCTAACGAGAATAGAGAAAGGTAAAAATGGGAACACCGTATGAGTACTACCGTCTTATTCATTAAATTCCTTGACTGCCCATAGTTATCCCCGGTTCCTGCGTTCATTCTTTGAAATTAAGACTATAGTAAGAGAAATAATTTTCCGTCTTTTGACATGATGTTTCTGATAGTCACATTTTCCTTTCAGATATGGTCGAGTGCAGAGTGTCAAGTTGTTGCCACGCCACAAAGAGGAGGAAGGCGTTGGGGTTGGGCTTTGTGCCACCGTGGCGTTTATGGACATCAAGTCAGCCTCAAAGGCGCACAACGCGGACCACAAACTTGACGAGCGAACTTTGACTACCGAGTACTATGAACCTCCCACGCCGTCAACCGCCAGCACAGCCATCCACATTCATGAAAGGGAGGACGTACTTAGGGGGAGTGGAGGAGGGGGAGCCACTCCCCTGTACGCACCACGTTCCCCCCGCTTCCCTCACGGGTAAGTATTTGATAAACTTCCTTCGTCGGTGATTTATCAGGTTTGTACAGGTGAGAGATGTTTGTGAGACAGTTGATCTTCATATAGTCAGGTGAAATGATCGTACTTACGTATAAATAGCTGTCGTTGATGTTTCATTGATCAGTAGCATCTCTTGGGGAGGGGGGAGTCATACCGGTCAAATTAAAATACGTCGCTACGAGCTAAGGGAAGGAGGCTTGTAGTAATAAAATTTTAAATATTTGCAATGTGACTTCTCTCCAGAGTCGCCACTGCATTTGGTGTCTTCGTAATGATTTTCTACCGCAACTATAATATTGAAGGGTTGTGCATAGCTCGCCTATTGGAACAGACATATACACTGTTATAAGGCATATACTTCCTAAAAGTAAATTACAACATGCACACCTATTATACGTGATTGGGTTAAGCCCCTTGTTATCTTTTTTTATGGATTTAATCCTGCGTTATATTCCTATAAAAGAAAAGGTTTCCAGAGATAAATTTGTAGTGAACCGAACCCATATACAGAGTAGCGTTAACTACAGAGTAGCTTAGTCAGATAACTGATGTACGTAGCATCACTGTAAACAATATAATCCATGTCACTTCAGCATCTTTTAAAACACTTGATTTCTCATTTTAACATTCAACATAAATAATTCAAATCTGTGATCTTTATGATTTTAATAAGATACTAACAGAGAATATCATAAAATAATGTTTATACTTGAGTAGGTTAATTTTTATAAACACACATAATAATAATAATATAATAAAGTACGATGCGTTCGGCCGTTGGAACGTGTTATATGAAGTCAACAGGGCAAATTAACCAATAACATAAGATACATACTACTGTGTTCCGTTAAAGTACGTCCTTAATATTCTGCATTTGTTCGTATTATATAATGGTTACAATCACGTATTTTTTTCCCCAATTCTTAAAAATAATAAGAGAGAAATAAACTAATAAATGAACAATCTGTACTCCAGTAAGCACAAGTCCCACATGTATAGGTTTGACTGTATTTTATAGAAGTATTCGGTTTTCATAACTGAACACCCTATAATTCCAGATTGATACAATATTTTCTACTACATTTTCTTTGTAACCATATAGGGTAGATTCAAATCCAATAAAAAGAAATAATAAAAATGCATTATTTTAGTTGTGGTTGCGTTCACTGCTATACAGTAGTATTTAGAAAATGAAAAGTGCACAACTAGCCAAAGACGTGCACTTTGGCTTGCTTATAGTTATAGCAAGGGATGAAAACATAGGAACGGTAGAAGATTTTTAAAAGAAAGATTAATCATTATATAGGATTAGTTAATTACTCATCGAAATGTTCTTAGTAGAATTTTATAGTCCAATAGTCATTTCAAACGCCTTCCTACTTCTCTTCGTGTCATTGGAAACTAAAGAAAGGTGCTCCGTAAATGCCGTGTTAATAGTAGCGTCATTTCAGGCTTTGCTGTGGAAGACTAGAGTCTTCCTCGATACAAGTAGTTTCATTTTAATTGGTATTATGAATGAAAATGGTAGAAATCTTGAATTAGGGGAAGGGAATTGACTTCTTTACGCTCTCTAAATGACTTTCCTGCTTATGGAATTAACATCTGAATGGGCAAAATAGTTCTGAAAAACCTAATAAATGGGTGTTTTAGCACAGGTATGGAATACATAATATTTAAATAAATCTTGTATGTGAAACTTACGTGCTCTATAATGTTTTAGGCTTATTTACCAATTCAGAAGGTGTAGAATTCCTAAAGACCTCTAGCGATTCTCGAATCAGAAAACGAGATGCAGGAGGCGATCGAAGTGATTGTTTACTACCATATTCTACCAAAAACACTTCGTTGAGTAATTAATTGTGTGTCCACTGGTTAAAATTTCTAAACAAAATATGAATTTCTTTCGAGAGAGAAAACCTATAGTTAAAACTAATGAGGTGATCACCATATTTCATAAACTTAAAACATTGGAGTATGCTAGGTTGTAAACTAATTACAGTCTAGTGTACCTACGTATAGTGTCATGTCACCCTTTTGTCCGAAATTTATTGCATAGGAATTGAATAAAATCCATACAGATATGATATTGTTTATTGTTTATATCATTTACATATAAATTTTTAAGTATAGGTAAAAGAATTTCAAAAACGTATAGATTTTGTGTATTCTCAGAAGTTGTAAATACCACAGTAAATTTTTTAGTGCTGGATGTTGACTATAACTCAGCAGTGAAACTGTTTTTTTGTGAAGTCGCGTGATAAATGCTCCATATTCCGTGCTGCGTATGTTGTAGACCTTTGGAATTCTTATCGTCGGAGATAGCAGAAGTTTAATGCGTTTCTGCCAGGTAACAGCCGTGAATTTCTCTTCATATTCCTTGGTTATAGCCTATGAGTCATTGCATTATGTACGTGTGAAGATCAACAGGTAACCTTTCTAAGTATGTAATTACCAGTGGCTTACCAAAGTGAGGGTTAATAGTGTAGCTCTGTATGGAGGAAAACACAGTCTTCACATGAGGCGTTATTGAGTGAAATATATGTTGTAGGTGAATATATATATTTTTTATAATTTGTGGTGAAGATGCGTGGTGCTTTTGTATTTTAATGTGTGTTTAAGTTGCTGCCAGAATATCTGCTACACATTAATACGGTGTAGACTGTAAGTTGTTAATTAACTACATTATAGATATTACGCTAATGCAAAATAACGTACAATTAATTGTTGGTGTGTTCAGTTGATGTAAGGTGTGTAGTTGTTACGCAATGTCGTACTCTGGGTGGAATTGATGTGCCAACACTAATACAATGAAATGATACACTGTATGTTGGTCATCATTTTGTTTCTCAAATCCGTATATCTTTTATTAAGTATCCACATTATAGAATTACAGTAAGTTATTTTCCAGACCCATTTAAGAGAGAAAGCAAAAAACACTTATATTTCAAATAGATGGCCAGTTACAGACTTACACATCTAGACTTACATGTGTAAGTGATCATTAAAATATTGATTAGGCTTCCTGTGCGATTTTTCGAGAACGGGTTACATGTCATCATTATATCCTGGTTCATACCAACATTCGCGAACTTGTGTTATCGTAACACAGCTATATTCTCTGTTGCTTACGTGGTATGAAATAGTGCTAATAAATCGCGAGTTCAGTACATATAAAGTGGATAATATTTTACTAGCATTAGAACTAGAGTGTATATCAAGTTCTGTTCCAGAAAGCTTAGAACCTATCTTCTTGTAAAAGGATTAGTAGAGCAATTGAAAAGTTATATAACATCTAATATATGCTATTTGGAAGTATGCTGGTCAATACATACTACGTACGTATGTATGTACTGATTGGTGATGATATAATCACTTAAACACGAGTGTGAACTAGTGCTATTAATTTCGAACTAGTAAAACATTTAATTATTCTATCGATTAAACATTGAATATGGAAAGCTAAAATTGATAACTTTCTAAATAAAATATAACTTATTACCATATCTCTAGTGGCTAGTGTAAAATTTCGGGAAATTTTGAACCTATTGGTTAAAAAAAAAAGTTTTTACGGGTTCTTTCCGAAAAAAAAAAATTGGAAAATAACAAAAATCTTTGTATTACGTTAATTTTACTAGTAATGGATTTTTTTTTTTTTGAACGCGTGAAAAATGTAAGTTGAGAAATTTCAATATTGCGAATATTTAAAAAAGAAGCATTCGAAAATAAAAATATAATTATTCTTAAAAATTAATAGTCTGCACTCATTTCCTTTATGTACCTTTTATTAGTTTATTCCTGGTAATGCATTAATAACAGAACTAACTGTTGCAACACATCTACCAGCATGAAGCATTTCCGTTGCAACAAATAGTGCTCTTAAATGAAACTGAGCTCTTAGTGTGCTCTTTGATCTGGTGAAATTTTGTTAATTTTAACCAAATTGCTTCTTATAAGAGAGAGCAGTAGGCAAATTTCACTAATAGCCATACACTAAAACATATAATTACTATTATTTAATATTCTAATATAGCCTTTTATATAAACTTTATGTTCAAAATTTTATATGCAAACAAATACGTGTTTTCTAATGCGACAAATCATATAAAAATGAAAGTAACTAACTATATTTGTAACTTAACAACTCTTGAACCACGAGACCGATCTCGGTAAAATTTTCAACATAGATGAGATTCGGGATGTTTTTTTTTATATATCATTTCACTTTGAAGGTGCAACTTGGAGGAAGAAAGAGGGGATATACATTGAGAATGATCTATATGAACAGTGACACGTCCGATGTCGTTTAAATTCAAATTCAGTCCCCATTACTATTTATGGGAGAAGGTGACATGTAAAAGTAACTGAAAATGACCGATACTAGTGTCGAATTCATAGTTTTTGGGGTCCAAGTTTATTTGTGATAGTTTTGTTGCCCTTTATGTCCAAAATGAAACGTATTTTACCCGTGCAAAGAAAGGGTATTTTGCTAGTCTTTAATAATGACCGGAAGTTTCACATGTTCAATTCTTTAATATATTTCTCACTGCTAAAATTTACGCAATTGAGCGGTGTATGTGTGTATATACAAATAAGATAATTTCTCTTTTTGAGTTGATCGAAAGATATAAAAATAATAGAGGAAATTTTCCAGAAATCAGAAAACTAAAAAGTAAAATTAAAACCTGTTGCTTTAAATATTTCTCCTGGTAGCGAAGTACGTTGTATATATGCTGCAAACACGTTACAGCAAATGAGATTAGCATCAGGCGAAGAAATAGTTTTTAAATTGTATTTTCCGGTTTTTGTCAATATTTCCGAATGAAAGATTTTTTCTAATGGGTTCAAAATTTTCTGAAATTTTACACAGCATAAGGAAGATACTTATCTCCATAAAATGTATATTTGATTTGAACATACCAGTATTAACTAAAATGATTCTGGCCCCGTTATTTTAACACTTTCCTGCCATAAAGCGGAAACTTAATAAGATTGCTTAAGATAATTTAAATGCATCTATATTAATTAATCTAGGTAGGATTATATTTTAGTATCTTTTGTAGCCATAACTCCATTCTATCACGGTGCTTGCACATATATTTGTTGACGCAAATTTTCCCTAAGCTAATACAAGAAACATAAGTACTCAAAAAAATCTTAACTGTAAACTAGTAAATATAAAATAGTTTTTATCTTAAAAGCATTTCGTATTAAAATATTCAAAAATTTCAATTTTTTCCAAATTTTCCGTTTTTTCCAAGCTCAGGAAAAAAACGGTGAAAAACTGTTTTTTTTACCCAAAATTTCCGTTTTTTTTTCAGGCCTTCACAACACTACTCGTGGCGCAAGGTAAACATTAGGGAATATATTTTTGTAAAGAGATTAAAATAATTTACTTGATATACGATTACGCAGATATGATACAAGCAAGAATAATTGAAAATCTTTCCCTATAACAACCACCGAAGTTAGAGCGCTCCGGAAGTGATAAATTTATTATTGTTGTTACATTCTTGTAACACAAATTGTTTGGATGTGTATTCGTTTGTTTTTTTTAATTAATCCTACCTCCTGCATTGTAGTCTCGTATTAGTTTTCCATCCTTTGATACTTTTAAAAAAAAATTTTATTATTACTAGTTACACAAATAAAATTAGTAAATAATTGAACATGACGGACAGACGTAGTTTAGTGGTTAGTATTCTTGGTTTGCAATCGAGAAGTTTCTGACAGAGTTCTCGGCGGGCTATCCAGGCTGTTTGTCAGTTTTTCCTCAGACTCACCAGCCGAATGCCGTGTGACACCTTTAAATGTAGGCCCTGGTTTCTCCCACTTCTTTCCCATTGCACTTGTAAATTTGTGTGCAGGATGTATATGGACGTACGGTAAATGAAATAAATGAGTGCCAAATAAACTATTTAAAAAAAATATCTTGCAGACATTATATGTTTACACAAATTAGTAAACTACAATTTCTTGTAAATCAGAGCTGTTAATTAGTTCCTAATTGCAATTACAGTGAAACCTGTTTATGTTGGACACCATTGGTTCCATTGGAAAGTAACTAACATACAGAAAGTTTTTTTTTGTTTCTTTTTTTACATCAAAAACTATTATAGATTGTAATATACACCTCTAATGCACCTACTAATTATCTATATATTGTTAGCATTTTTTACAAATAATATACAGTAAAATTTACTTCTGCAACATAAAACACATTCAATGAAATAAAATCCGTATCTTACTTTGTCATTTACATGTTTTACATGTAATTTCAACAAACAACAAGATGCTTAGACACATTTTTTCCTTTCTTCCCACATATGACGATAGATGAGATCAGATACCAGTTACAGAAAATACTCAAAAGATCCTTAGTGTCTCGTCTACCGCTCCCAGCAATGATACACGAAAAGCCACCTATTATGTATATAGAAAATGGTTGTCGACCACGAGCAACGAAGTAAAAGACTGGTTCTATGACTTATCTTTGTTTTAAACTCTGCAACAAATAACCGATCGTCATTTGTTTTAAATTTCCTGCTGGCTTCGCGGGAGGGTGGAGAGGAGGTGGAGGATATTGAAAGAAGTGACGAAAACAAAGAACATTGAATTCATCTAGACTGAATCTGAACCTCAAAATGGCCTTTCATTATAGAATACGAGTGAGAAGTCGTAACAGGATCAACCTACGCACTCGGCGACAGTAGTAATATAAACAATAAAAAATTACCACCGCTAGATATATGGAGTAGTTATTTTCAGTGAATAAGTTTTTCCTTTTTCCGCTTGGTTTTTCTCCTGTAACACTTAGTACCAAAAGATATTGTGAAAAGGTTTTTTAGAAAGTAGGTGATTACGAAGGTGTCCATCATACCGAGGTAAATTTAACATTAACAGCGTTGAAAAACATTGCTTCAGTGTGTCCAGTTTTGTGTCCAAGTTTCAACTTATAGAGTAATAAGTAATACACGTTTTATAGGAAAATTTCAGATTCCATGGGGGGAAAAAAGGGGCTAATAGGAGGTTGTTAAGTTAACAAGTTTTACTGTACTGTGTGGCAACTAGGAACAGAAAATATAAGTTTTACCTTGTTATGAGGATAATACATATCATTTCCTTTATTTCAGGCCACCTGATGACCATACTGGTTATGACCGTTCTAGTCATTTTTACGACCGTCGCGAGCGCGAGGGGGAAGCGTATCTACGGCGGACCTACCACGTAACTCCGGAGGAAGCGTATGGACTTCGTGGTAGGCCGAGAGATCGCTTGTATAGAAATGGCCCATACCAACAACTTCTCGAGAGGTGAGTATTAATATGTATTTACATTTAATATTGTTTATGTGCTCAATATTACTTTCAGTCAAATGTGAAATTGTCTCTCACTATTGCTTTGTTTGTGGTAAATTGTTTCTCCGAGGGCATACATAATGCTATAAAAATGAGTTTTAATGACTATGTTGCTGCTTGATCTACTTAATTATTGTTCATTATTTCTCTCTCTACGATACAATGGTGCCATAGCGCAAAAACAATTTATTTTTTTGAATGGTAAACTCATGGAGGAATAAATGGACAAAAACAGAAATCTGGACATGTTGCTAGTAGCTCGATTGATAAGACAAAACAAGTTATCAGGGTTAGAGCCTTTGGTACTCTAGTGGTCAGTTTTTTTATGTTAATATTATTCTATCGGTTAAATGTAATTGTTCTTTTGTTGGTATTATGAGTTGAAACTGTTTTCCGTAATATCAACATTTAATGTCACTTGAATTTCAACGTCAATAGTGAGTTAAAGGGAAAATATTAGAAGTTGTTAGAGTGACTAAACTGGAGCACTAGTTCCAACTGACTGCGTTATGAAATGTGTAATTTTCCTTATAAACACGTAACTAGGTATATTCTTGTTTGTTCAAAATAATGGAAACACCTGTAGAAAATAACGTAGTAGCTCCATTAGCCTACAGAACAAATTAATCGTTGTGAAATAAAGGCACATGAATGAAGAGCGTTTCTAAAAGAATATTGTACCGTTCTGCATGCAGTACAGCACTCAATTCTAGCATTATGGATGGAGAATGATATCTGTTTCGGAATCTGAAATCTAGAATTGAGCATCGGTCTTCAATAATATTGAGGTCTGGAAAAGTGTTGCAGTTCATCCTAATGTTTATAAAACTACACCTGAACAGCTCTAGCAGTGTGAATTGGTACATTGTCATTTTGGAAAACTGCCTCATATTGACCGGAAAGAACATCTTAACATCTTGGTCATAGAATGCATGTGGTCACCTAAAATGTCCACGTAATTTTTGGAGGGGAATTTCCCTAGATTTCGCGCACCCTGGTCGCTTCTGGCTCCAAGTACCTGAATATAATCTACCTTGAAAAATACTATGGGCTATACATAATGCATATGCGAAGTTGTGATGCAATATCCAGAATAGTTACGAGAGGAAAAGAATCTCTCTCGATTTTGTTTGAAATAAAAATGCTATACTATCGGAAAATCGAACCCAGTAATGACAGTTTTGTCCTAATATATCACGCATTAACTCAAAGTACACTATACCAAATTACCAATCCTTAATAAAAATGCAACAAACACAAATAGCAGCTGAAAGAGCACTCATTTCCCTTGCTTGGGTCAGAACTAAATTGTATAAAATTTTCTGGATGTAAGAAGGGGAATGGGAAGAGGGGAAGGAGAAAATTCTATAATGTTCATATCTTAATACATGAGCATGAATTATGGACCTAAAATACCAACAGAAATACTAATAAACTTCTTTTCCTTCCACTTTATTCCAAAAACTATGGGTAGCTTCGTTTCAAGCCCAAACTTGAAGGGACATCATCACCCTATCCTATATTATTGTACGCAAAGAGCAAAAAATGCTTTTTGTTAGAACATTATACCCTCTGGACATAAGACAAAAAATAACTTTGAAGCAAGCATATAAGTTTCAGAGGATGATTATTGATATGTGTACGTGACACAGAATTTGTGCCAAAAAGATTAATAAAGTGACTTTCTTTCATCTCTGGCTCCTGACTTGGAAGTACTGTCCTAGTATTTGCCTGGTATATTTTGAGGAAAGAAAAAAGATCTTTAGTGGGGACAATTAGCTCTTGAATTCTGAATGTAATAAGGGATTGTGTTTCTGTTCTATATTTAGAATTATCCACGGCTTCCCATAACCATTATGGGAGGTTATGGTAATTTTCTGAACCAACTAAAGGAAGATGAGGAGGAGATAATGCTCGATTTATTAAAAAAGACATCATCCGTCAAGACAATGCATGATTTTATACTGTGACATTACAGTGGAGAAAATAAATGAATTGGAGGATGATCTGCCTTATTTGGTCCCGCCGGCGTACCATCTGTTTCCTGCGAAAGAAAAATAAAAACCTGTCATAAGCTGGAAGTATTTTGTATTTCTAGGGGCTTCTATCTGATTTCCGCGATGGCACTAAGGTTTTAAAACATCGTTGGATCAAGTGCACTTGTAAAAAGGGGGAACTATGTTGAGTTATAAGAACCTTTCTAAATTATACAGTAAAACCTGCGAACCTGGCCACCTTCTTATTTTGGCCTGGTTCGTCTTGAACCTGCATTTTTCCATAAGACATTCCTTACATATTACTCTGTAAGTTGGCCACCTGTCTATCTTGAAAGTTGGCCACATTGAAGCAATGTTTACCCTATGATGATAAATTTACCTGCGTGTCTTGGCCACGCAAAATACCGTTTTGTTATTTTCCTTTACTTTTTCGTATTCCCATATGAGAGGCAGATGTTCTGTATTTATGATTGGACACAAAGAAGCATGGGTTCGCACGATTTGTTCTTGGAGGCCAATGGCCAGAACACTACCCTCAGAAAGGGTTGGTGAAGGAAGATGTGAATATGAAAAAGCACGTACAGAAATTCAGGAAATGGTTATACGTATTTGTTTACCCTGTCTGTTTTGGTAAAACAATTAGCTATATCAGTTCCTTTCATCAGTGGGGAGCTTTAGTAATTCCGGAAAATTCTGAAGATTAAAGCTAACCATCTCAATTGTCAACTGTTGGTACCTGATGGCTTGGTAGCGGAGGTTATGAGATATGAATTCCCTTAAGATTTTCTCAAAACATCTTTTGATCCGAGGGAAACTACAAAATTAGAACGTACATATGTGCCAAAAAGAATAAAAGAAGTACGTTTAGAATGAACCGCCATGTATAAATTTGTATAATAACTGATTTGCTCTACAGAAAATATTTGTCACTGTCGATAAAAAGTCATATAAACTTGTTCAATTTATAATTTTGCTTTTCTTATTTCGATCTGAATAACTCAGTGTGCTACAATGTCAATTTCAATTAACTGTCTACATACATTTCTATTTTATGGTTATTTGTGTTGTGTTTTCAATTCGAAAAGCTGAGTGTACCAGGCTAGGTTTCGGGAAGAAAAAGGTACATACCGTATATTAAACATACTGTAGTATTTTTCTAGTACTGTATAAGTAGCTATCGTGCCATTGCTTATTAAAATTTTACAATCAAATAATACTAGAAATCATATTTTAAAAATACATCAATCACACTTATTTTCTGTAAGTTGGCCACCTGTCTTAAGTTGGCCACTTTTCAATTGAACCGATGGTGGTGAACATAGACAGGTTTCACTGTACCAACGTTTCGCAGTTCATTCTGAGAATTTTTCAACTTACTATCGTAGGTTATATATAAGGACATAACTGCGAAAATATTTAACTGCGAAAATATTTATTTCGAGCTCTCTTTTTTAAAGCTTTTATTGCCTTGGTAGTTGTTGGAGATGTAGACTTTGTTTTTAAAATAGACTTTGTATAGTTTCAAGCTCACCATTTTATAGTGTGTCCCGCTACTCTAAATGGGATACTAATATTCTTCAAAGTTGACATGTTTAAAAATGACGATATAACGTATACATTACGACATCTTAGAATTTCGTGTATTTGCTTTGTTTCCTAATTAGCGCAACATTTCTTATAATGTACTTAGGTATAATAATGCAGGATTCCTACTGGTCAGAGAAGTCAGGGGAAACTCAGGGAAAAAGACTGGAAATCAAGGAAAGTCAGGGAAATTTTATAAAATATATTTTTTCTAACATTAATTGTACACCAATTTCAGCTTAGCCAACCATTATAATACCTATTTTTGTGGGAGATACGTGGAATGTACGTATGAGCAATTGATTACTATTTATCTCTATAGAGTAAATGTTCTCATATAAAAATATTCACCGTCATTTATTCCTTATTTATATGTCAACGTCATCCGACAGCTGTCATGAAAGTGAGGGAATTTCCTGCCAAAGGTCAGGGAAAGTCAAGGAAATAGATTTCTCTAGATCAGTAGGAACCCTGTAATGGCCAAAAGGTATCGTACATCCTTACCTAAGGAAAACAGACATTTTGTAGATATATTAATAAGCTTGTTAATTACCAAGGACACTTCAATGTTGCCTTAATAATAATAATAATAATAATAATAATAATAATAATAATAATAATAATAATAATAATAATAATAATAATAATAATAATAATAATAATAAGCATCGTTGTACCCTTATATGTGTCAAATATCTGGGGTTGTAGGCGAACTCCATGACAAATAAAGATATGAAGAAGGAAAGAGAGGAAAGTTGTTGAAAATAGCTGGTTTTCGATCTAGAAAAGGTAGCATTTTTGTAATTATACCAGCTGTTTAGGCTTAACACTGGTAAGGCGCTCTATGTTAAATGAGAAAGAAACTATTCTAGTTCAGCAGCCTGTTCCCATTTACCTTCACCATACTAACAATACAGCATTGTTGGAAAACGGAGTTGAGGTGTTCCTCATATAACTATGTGCATATTGCCCTTGTTATGTTCGAGCAGCTTGGTAAACTGGATACGTTGCTTTTTCATTTAACATAGGCGCCTTATAAGTATGTAGCCCAAACGGCTGATGCGATTGCATGAAGTCCACTATTTTAGGTTGAAAACCAGCTATTTCCAACTATCTCTTTCCATTTTTCGTATATTTACTCAGAAAGAAATTGGCCTATGGCCCCGGACGTTTGATACACCATATGAAAATCAAGATAAAAGGGTGAAAAAGGAAGTTTAGGTAACGGAAATAATATATGTTCAATAATACATCCAGTGTTTAGTTTGAATTTGCAATAGATTGCTTGATACGCCGAGAAACGTAACATTGAAGTAACCTTGCAAATCAATCAATTTTATCTACAAAATGTTTGTTTTCCTTAGATATGAACATCATCATCATCATTATTTTATATATATATATATATATATATATATATATATATATATATATATATATATATATATATATATATATATATATATATATATATATATATATATATATATTTGCCGAACATGCAAGTAGAAAAAAATTCAGGCGTATATATTGAACAATTTAAACTGAGTTTACTTTAGCATAGCAATATATAGTATCCTGGTTACGTTTCCGTATTTTCAAAATACTCAAAAAGTACTTTGAATCACTAAAATATAAAATAAAGATCGACCAGTACTAATTTCATTTTTCAATTTTCATTGCTATTGAGAATATGGAGGTGCTGCACTGAAAATTCCCACCCTCGACGTGTGTGTATTTGGTATCTATCCGGCACAAAGCTTTTAGTAGTGGTACCAGTATTATTGAAAGCGGTGTGTGTTAGAAATTTTAATATCCCTTGTGAGTTGTAGTGTACTTACTGTCACATGTGTGGAAAACAATATTCTTTTTAGGATAATTTATTGATAGAGTATATCTCTTTTTGTGAACATGAATAAACAAATACAAAGTAATATAATTTTAGAAAAGAAAAGAGAAAAAGTAACACGCTAATAATCAAGGTATCCGCATAAGATTATTAGATTGTCTTCCTATGTGCTAATTATTTATTGAAATCGGGAGACGGCTTATAGTAGATATTTAACCAATTTTGTAACAACTAATAAATTATTTTTGTCTGAGTGTGTGGGGAAAGAATATGGTAAGTCATCGTTATAGCATGACTTCCTGTTAAGGTCATCGCACCACCCGAATTGGAGGACACCTTCATTTTAATTTAAAGAACAGGAAATCTTAATCGCCAGTTGCTCTTGTCTATGTCTTCTCATTACTGCCAGTTTAACATGATTACATCTTACTGGCTGTGTTTTGTATGGAAAATTTTAGTTGGTCAGCAATATGGTTTGGCGTTTGCAAGCTTCGCGACCAACATGCACATCACAAGCCATGTGGGCGTCGGAGAAAAGAAGCTTTAGGGACGTTCGTGATCGTGTGTACATGTGTGTCCAAAAATTGATGGCATGTCATTTTCCAAGATTTTATGCGTGACTCGCTTTCATTGAGCGACATGGCAACGCTGGGATATCGGCATGTTCGTGTCACTTCGCTCCTCGTTCGCTTCCTCCATATTGATTTCTGCCTGGCCCTGCCCAGCTCGTCTCAGGGGATCAATACCAGTTTTTCCTCTGTGTTGCTAGGTAACGCATTCGCTAGCAAGCAATGCGGTTTCTGTTTACTGGTGCAGTCCCGTCCCTTTTCGTGAGGTCATGTGACCTAGTGAGTCAAACACTGATTGAATATTTTTATATTGTTCTCTTCCTACTGCTATGAGCATGGAACGTGCCTCTGTGCATACAAACTCAACGTACATTTGCAATATCTAGATCTATTTGTAATAAAACCCATTTTCGTCAAATGTGTTATTTTTCTGGTAATGTGGCTAAGAAGAACATCATAACAGCTGTTACCATATTTGTTTATATAGCTTCAATTACGATGGAACTCTCAAAACAACTTTCCATTTTTACCTGAATATGCTGCACTGTCTTTTATTGTTCATGATTATAGACAATGGAAACTCTATTATTTTTTTGTAATTGGCCTACTTTAATAATCACTGAACTAATTGTTTGTGTGAGAACTTATTGAGCTTGAATAGTTCACTTGGAGGATGTTTGCAATTTAGAATAAATTTTTACATATTACATAAATAGCATAAGTAGATACTATTCCTTTTTCGTACTTTTAAGTAATATGGTCAAAAGTTTTTATTTCTTGTGTGTTCCCAGTTAAGAAATGCCGGAATCGAAAAGTGGAATTAGTAGAATAGCATAAGGTTCCTGTACCCAACACCCTCTGTAGCGTAGTCGCTAACACTCTCGTCTTTGGTGCGAGCGGTCTTGGGTTCGATCCTCGGTGGGGACACTCGGTCGAAAAGGTGTAACAGCTGTTTCAGTGACGTTTTTCCTCATTCACACTAGGCAAATGCCGGGATGGTACCTAACAACATAATAGTCCCAAGCCGTTTCATTCCTTCCCCATTTCTTTCTTCCTCGCCAATTTTCCGGGCAGTATGATCGCCGACGGATGTCATCCTTCCTATATGTGAGGGACTACCATGGCCATAGATGCCGAAAGCCCAGAAATCTTAATTCCTAATCCTCATACTGTGCCCAACAATAGATTTTATTCAGTTTGAGAAACATGTGTTCTGAGTATTGCAATAAATATTTATTTTAAAGTAATTGACATACGTAGTTGGAATTGTGCTTGCGGTCTTGGTAGCACTTGGCGGTTTGGACATTCTAAGAAAACGGCAAAGCGTGAATTAATGTTTTCGTGATATATATTTTTATGTTCCGCTTGGACATTGAATACTGTCAGGGTTTCAGATTACCAAAGCATTTTTACTAGGTATTGAAATTATTGTTAAGCCTTTAAAACCTTTATCCATTTAAATCTGTTTTGAGTAATATGTATACAATATAAGAAAAAAATATTCTTGAGAACAGAAGTCAGAGGGAAGTTGGTGCATCTTCTACTCCGTATGCATCATGAAAGGCACAAGATACTAAGCAAACGGATAACAAATGTACTCTTTAATCCTGTGTTACCAGTTTATGATGGACGTACATTAGCTATAAGTTCCGAGCCCTCGCCCGCTTTGTACTATTATTATTAAGTATTCTGCCTGTTGGCAGTCCTGGGACTAATGAAGTTTTTAATTTCTTTTCTTCTAAATTTTCAGTTTGGGCTTGGAAATGTTTAGTCCATGTTTCTTGATTTTCATCTTCCATTTTTATTTTCTTCTATTTTTCAAATAATCGATCACTTGTGTTCTTCCTATTCCACGCTTTCCTTCCATCTTTCCTTCTATGGTAGTATGAAGAAGGCAATTTCTTCGTAAGATGTGTCCAATCCAATTGGCCTTCCTGCGAAGGATGCCGGCTAGAAACGTTCTCTTCTCTCCTATCCATTTCAAAACATTATTTGTTAATCTCTCTGTCCGTTTTATCTTCTCCATCTTCAACAACAACATATTTCGAAGCTCTAAACATTTCTTTTCCAGCTTCCGTTATGTCCAAGTCTCTGAGAGGTTTGAGAAGAGTCGTCGGGTATCATACTAAACGAAGAGAAAATCCCAACCTACACCTCCTCGCGGGAGAAAACGGGTGCCTTAGGCAATTAACGTAGGTGGGGACCGACTGACTCCTGAGATAAATAGTTAGCCTCTACCAAGTGCCAACTACCTTTGCGGAGGGCGGATGAGCGGGTGTAGGTCAGGGCATCTTCTTGTCTTTACGAGGGGAAACTGTCCTAAAGGCGAATGAACCAGAAGGACTTCAACAACGTGGAGATGTGGAAAGGAAATGGGAATACTACCACATTATCTTTATTTCCAGAAGGGCCGAAGGATGAGAATAAATATAATGATGGTTCGTCCTTAGGCTTTATACTATGGGCTAAAATCGTGCTTATTTAAAAGCTCTGATTGTTTACATTTAACAGATTTATTTCTTTTCAATTTGCTTGCCAACCATCTCGCAGTTACGCAAATATTAATTCTCAGATCTAAAAATGATTACGGCCATTGTCGTATTTTGAAATAGCTACATTGAAACCATACAGTTTTTAAGTTGCAATTAAATCATCGCGATAATTTCAAATCGGCAAATAGACTATGCTCTAGCGATATCTGTCAGCATCGGGCAGGCAAGCGATAGCGCAGGTAGCCACATGCTGTTAGGGTGACTATTTATTATCAGGAATTAGCGTAACACTCTGCGACGTTTTTCTTTTAAAATTGAATAATTACATAATTATCATGAACATTCTAAGTAGACATACGTTCAGAGTTACTGATTCTAATTTGTACTGCTCCATCATCGTTAATAATTTCAGAAATGAAATGAAATGAAATATTTTAGTTTTACGCCCCACAGTTTTGTAGGCTAAACTAAAGGATAAGATAGTGATGAGAAATCAGGGTAATGGTGGAATGAATAAATAGGGGGAACAGGAGAATCCCGAGAAATCTACATACATGGTGTTTGTCCAGCACAGAGTCCACTTGGCTCGATCTGAAATCGAACCAGAGACTCCACGCACTGGAGGTAATCGCTCAGACAGTAAGCCACCGCAGTCCTTTTAATAATTTCAGAGTGAACAAATTTGTTTAAGAAAGAAATTTTCATGCAATACATACTCTCATCTTCAGTTCTTTTTTAAAATGTTACCCTTAGAAATTAAATGTCCGTGGAAAAAAAAAAAAGTATGGTCGACACAGACAAGTTTTCAGTAATAATAAATATGTGGAAACCATGACATTTTTTCATAATATTTTGTTAGTGTTAATTTTGGTATAAAGCTATATTATTTCCGCATTTTTGAGACTGGAAAGGGAGTGAAGAGTAAGTTGGACAATTAATATTTGTTCGTAAGATGATGTCTGAACCAATCTTTTGATTAAGTAAGAGCAGGTAAATATGTGAAGACGAGTTTGGAAAACATATTCATATAGCTTGTGTAACTGAAACAGCCTCTAATACCGATGGCCAGAAAATCCGTGAATGTATGGACCGATGGGATAACTGTCTTAATTGCAGGAATATTAATATCTAGCGCTATTAACAATACGGTGTCTTAATATTACGAGTTTTGTGTTGTGCGAATAAGAAACAATTTTCCATGTCTCATTCGACATAAACTATGTATATATTAATAGATGAATGTACATAGAATATTACAACATTTTGTTGGCTTGATTGGCTACGGTTAATACCAAATCCAATAAATACTAAAAATAAAAGACGTATTAAGAAATACTTGTAATTTATTCTGAATAACGGGTAACTTAGTAGTTTTTGAAACTGAGTGATATTGTCATTGTACTGTATTGTCAGATTTTAGGTACTCAATAGTTCACTGATTTTATTTCAGGGGCCAAGCTGCACATCATCGAGGTCTTAATCCGTGGAGCTACGAGGGATCAGCTAGCCGTTACCCACTAGGGGACCAGTTTCCAGATGAACCAATTGGAAACAGACGCGATTCACCACGCCCACCTCCTGTACATAAGAAGCGTCCGAAATCAAGGTGAGATTGTTTAATTACGATTTCAGAATTCCGCGAACTATTAGACACGTCTTGTTTATCCTCCAGTCAATGTGGTATCTTTTTCAAAGAAGTGATTGTATATCTTTGCACACTCAAGGTCATTTTTTTTTTGGCTTCTACAGGGTGTCCAATATACAATGCAACCCGGAGTTTGGGATAGTAGAACTTTTTAACCTGAAGCGATACACAAATAATGGTTACACCAAAATGAAACCTTGTCATGCGTATGTTTTTAAACTAGAAAGCAACGATTAAAGAACACTAGGAACCACGCAGTGTTGCCAAATGTAACCGAAGGTGTATTTTTTGTTGTTGTTGTTGCAAACAACGTAAATTGACTCGTAACTCATACATATGGATACCCTGTCGTTAATTCCCAGTTTGTTTAATTAGAGGAGCTTGGAAACTATAGGAAAAAAAAATCATTTCCACCGATAACTAACCGGATGAAGCCTCTGTAAGGGGGAACTAGAGAAATCGTAGTTTTCATAAATTAACACTTTGAATTGGCAACAGTACTGATGTTTCAGTGCATCAAAAGTGTGTCTACAGTATGCAATTCCGGAAAACAATGAAAAAGAAACTTTGAAATTATCATGATAAAACTTTTACTTACATGCACCCGACGACACTGCCAATTACGAAATGAGCTATCAGCTCTACAGCGTATGGTGGAAGTGTCCCCTGTTTTGATTCAAACACTGGTTCACACGTTCCACCATGTTGGCAGCAACTTCACGAAGAATAGAAGTGTTAATGTTCTCAATAGCATAGCGAAGGTTCGTTTCCAGGTCTTGTATAGTCCGAGAATTGTTCTTGTATACCTCTTGCTTTAAGTAGCCCCATAGAAATGAACAGTAGTGTTGCCGGGTACATGTAAGAAAAAGTTTTATCATGACAATTTCAAAGATTCATTTTCGTTGTTTTCAGGAATTGCATAATGTAGACAGATCCCTAACACACCTTTTGATTCACTGAAACATCAACACTGTTGCCAATTCAGAGTGTTAATTTATGAAAACTACGATTTCCCTAGTTCCCCTTACGGAGGCCTTATCCGCTTAGTTATCGGTGGAAATGAAAAATTCTTTTTTCTGCTCCATAGTTTCCAAGCTCCTCCAATTAACAAGATGAAAATTAACGACAGAACATCCATACGTATGAGTTATGAGTCAATTTATGTGTTTGCAAAAAAGTTGATTTACATCTTCGGTTACATCTGGCAACACTGTGTGGTTCCTAGTGTATTTCAGTCGTTACTTCCGAGTACAAGGTTTCGTATATGCATGAACAAGGTTTCATTTTGGTATAACCATTATTTGTGTATCGCTTCAGGTTAAAAAGTTATACTATCTCAAACTCCGGGTTGCATTGTATATTGGACACCCTGTATTTTGTAATGACATTTCCTCTGCCTATATTATAATCATTTGTGTTCGGAGATTTCCGACTTGCGTTCGGTGTTCGTCTTCACTTATTTTGTTATCTATGAGTAACTTCAAGTTCTGTCATTTGCTTTGGATGACAACGTGAAGCTCCCGAAACATTATAGTAAACACATTTTGTAGGTCTGTCTAAACACTGATAGAAGACTAAAATTGTAAATTGTATCTTATGATATAATCGAGTGACTGCTGGTGGCTTCTTCGGCTTCCATTGTGTCGTTTGTTTATGAATTTTTGTGATTAGCGTAGTATTTCTTAGGAGTGGTTTGACTGATTTAGACCAAATTTGGTTCGAAAGCATTGATGGCCAATCTAATTAAGTAGAGAGCTGGGTCTCATATTGGTACTGACCAAAGAAACAACTACATCTCCGGCACTCAATTGTAATTGAGTTAATAGTAAATAATATATGGTGCTTCCAGTCCAATATAATGTTAGAAATAATGTATTTACTTGTAAGTGAGGCTAAGAAATACGTCAAAATCGGTGATGTTACTTGCCAAGTAACCGTGCAAGAGCGTCCACTGACATGATTCAACGTGCAGCGACGATTCTGCATCACGAATTATCAAGGGATTGTTGTTCGTGAAGCACGATTTTCAGTTAACTTCAGTGTCATATTGAAACTACCATCCATAAATGTTAA
Source organism: Thermobia domestica (assembly GCF_964235325.1). NCBI lineage: Eukaryota > Metazoa > Arthropoda > Insecta > Zygentoma > Lepismatidae > Thermobia > Thermobia domestica. Next base: position 167,629,130 of record NC_137466.1, on the reverse strand, counting down.
CCTGGTTACTGACACGAAATAAATAGATAATGCTTCTATATTGAAATAAATCTTATATTTGAATAAGGAAGCGCAGCGGATCTGTCTGTTTGTATTAAAACAATAAAAAGTACTTTTAATTATAATACGAAAAAATGAATTTAGAAATATATTTTTTATATTGCCTCTTACGAACCTCAAAGTCATTATTGCCATATTACGGAATATAAACCTACAGATAGTTACTAAAATAATGAACACATCCATATACAGCAACACGTAGGTTTTGTGCGTTAGTAGTACTGAACATCCATGCAGCACTTACATTTTGTGCTAGTGCTTAGTTGAGTGTTAATAAGTGCATAAGGTGGTGTAGTATAGAGTCGTGTATACAGAACTTTAGCGGTGCAAAGTAGGATTTCAAAATAGGGCAAGTTGTCAGTGCGCGATGAGTGGGAGCAGATATAAGACTTCAGGGTGTTAGGTGTATCGAGAATAACAGTGTTCAAGGTAATGGTGGCAGAATCCGTAAAAAGCATCATCAGAGAAGAGAAATAGTTGATGGTGACAGGAATCACTAAACGTTGAATAGGACTGTCATAGAGAAACGTAGAGAATGCGGCACAACTGACTGCAGAACTTCGTATCTAGTTTCAACAATCACAGTCAGATGGGAGGTGCATACCCTCAACATCCGAGGTCCGATTGTGATTTCGAAACCTCTGATTACTTAATACAACGTGGCATGAGGAAAAATAACGGCGGGAACGTAAACATGCACTGACATAGTAGTGATATTATACGATGAGTCATCTTTCTCCTTGTTTTCAACAACAGACTGTGTTTATGTACGGCGGACTCCCAAAAATGCCAATGATCCGGACTGTCTAATTCGTAGTGTTAAACATTGCGGCGACTCTATGCTGCTTCGTGGTTTTTCATGTGTTCTTTCGGTACCCTAATAAGGACGAATTACTGCCACTGATAATGTGAACATTGGAGGTGACCAGGTATATTATATGGTACAATATTGTTCCTAACAACCGCAGTCTTCCAAGATAACAATTAGCCAATGCACAGCCATTGATACCATTGATACAGCTAATATCTTGCTCTGTACGATATTATAAATAATGAATTTTAAAATAAATATTTCTAACATGTATTCTCTAGGTTTTTATTTTTAATTTCGTTCTTTCACAGGGTAATAAATTTCATTCTGAATTTTTGTTTTCTTATTCCAACAGATCAGCAAGTGACTCTGGATCTGATTCTGGAAGCAGTGTTTCACGATCACGTTCCAGGTCTCGATCCAGTCGATCTCATTCAAGTTCCAGCTCCAGTCATTCCGGCTCCAGTAGCTCAAGTTCAGTTTCGTCACGCTCAAGATCCCGTTCTATTGGTTCGTCGAAATCTCGCTCTCCCAGGTAATTTTTAAATTATGTAGCATGTAGGTTATATTCAGTAAGCCAGGATACTTTACTTTGGAATCTATAGGTCCGGTCTGGAAGATTTTAAAAGAAGAAAAGCGGCAAAACTAAAATAATGTGTTTTTGTAAATCATATTTTGAACTGTATCTTCGTGAAATAGTCGCAACTGTCGAATGAGAAAATTTAGTGCAGACAGGAAGGGCACAAGTTACAAAACGATACATTCAAGAAAGAAAGTTTGAGTTATGACTTTAGGTAATTTTGATATTACTTTGATGTTTCTTTGTAACCAAGGGCTAACATGGAGTGGATTAGGCACTCGGTCTTGTGAATTGTAGGTGTAAATTCAGCATTGTAAGATAATTGGGGAGTTACTTATTGTTTGAGAACCTCGGTCTAGAAAGCCAGAAGTATTAGCCTTGAATAATTGAGAATGTCCTTGTTATTTTATTTTTACAGTGCTATATATTAGGTTACTGTTTTGTTCGTTAGAGTCAAATTTTGCACTTCCATACTAATTACAGAACTAACATTTTGCACAGATACGTAAACCCGGTGACAATACAACAATCATATCACATAATTTTTGGCTGTAGCTTATCATTTTACTGTAAAATTACTTACAATTAATTATCGAACATTGCTGCTTATACAACTCAAACCTTCGCAAAAGTTTGGTTGGTTGCAGATGACTAGGCATTCTGTTGATTTCTTATCAACAAGTTTGAAAGATGTTAAAATAGTTAACCAGTGTGTATTAAATAACACACTTATATAGTAGGGTAACTGCTAGAATATCATACTCTTAAGATCAGTCGAGAACTGATTGATTCCGGAAACATTTTATAATAAAAAGTAATTAAGAATATCCGAAAAAGAAATTAAAACAATGCTTTTATAAAATACATTTAAAAAATATTTTTTTTGGGGGGGGGGGAGGGTATAATGAAGAAATTGGACGAAGAGTAAAAACATTTGGCACTCTTCTGAAGGTTGAGGGCTAAATTTTTTCTTGATATCATAGAAATAGTTCCCGATAATCCGTTACAATCAATCACTCTAGAGCTTTTAGTCTTAAGTTTAATTTCTTCGTTTCCAGTGCATTTTTTTAAAAATCTGTCGCTGAACGGATGCCATCTGGGCTGTAATAACCATTTATAAGTTGTGTAGTGCTCTAATGTTTATTTTTCGCGTAATCCTACTTGTACATCAGGAGAAGAATACTTCGCCGAATAAGCTTTCATTAAAAAGCGCTGGCTTTGTTAACTTTATTTTAGCGGAGATATTAGCTGTTCCGTGTTGTTGTTCTTGGTTCGATATCGTATAGTATAGAGGTTTGATGTGAAAATGTGAGTGTTCATCATAAGCAATACCTTATTTCACGAACTGACACTAGCTTCTGCGTTAGGTCAAAATGTTGAAATTAGATAAATTTCTGATCTATCTTATACGGATATTCTATAAATTGCAAAAAATCAAAATGTAGTACCTATTTAACTGTTCTCAACAGTGTAAAATACCAAAACTTCAAAACTTGGAACATTTTACGTGTGTATTATCTCTCATTGTCAGAAAACGATAACAATTCACTTCTTAATTCTTATTTACCTGCTTTAGCCATTAATATGTACTTAATATTTTGTATTTAAATATTTTCTTTAATTCTTACAAATCACTCAAGTTGCTGTTCTGTAGAGACACCTACTCTATCAGAAACAAACAGTTGTCTTTCATGTGATCTCTTTATTTAAGATCTAAAATTGCACAGCCACCTTTGATGTAGTACACATAAACAGTAATATTAGTAATGTTAGAAGTATGGGAAACGTAATAGGATAATCACTACCATTTTATGGAAACTTCAGCAACAATAGCAGCTATCACAAGTAGAAGAAGCTTCTTGGATATAAATGTAAAATTGTAAAATAACTGACTTGCAGTAATATGTAGAGATGCAAGGGCTCGGAAAAAAACCGGCTTTTTTGGAAAAAAACTCGGTTTTTTCTGCTTTGCTTTTTTGCTTGGGAAATTTTGGGCTTTTTTCAAAATTCTGCTTTAAATCGATAAAGCAGACTTTGTTTTGCTTCTCTATAACACAGAAAGTTATTTAATTAGTGGTTGATGCCGATAATAATATAAAACCTCGAAAGTAAACCATGAATTTCGAAAAGATATTTTAAACAATTTTACTTCAACATTTTTACATTATGAATTCCAAAGGATTAACCAATGTATATAATAAACACATTTTAACCTCCTATATACAAAAGTAAGCAGAGTTGGCAAGAACCATGGTTGTTTCTGAAAATGCCAAAAACCCGTTTTGGGGGGCAGTTTAAACCAGGCTTTTTTGGGGTTTAAACCAGGTTTTTTGATTTAGATATTTTGCTTTATGTATTTATATTACATATTCACAGAAATAAGTTTGTTTCGCCTTGGTGTTATTATTCAACAACGGGGTTATGCTGGAAGAGGTCCCATAAGCTTAAAGAAGTCCGGTCAGTAAATTTCTTAAATTGAGAAACTCCCGCCCTAGCCATCGGGGAAATCCCGTCATTCTTTTAAATGTAAAACAATAACGGGAAAATCCTGTAAAATTTAATTTGCATGTAAAATTTAAAGGTCAACGTATTATAATCAGTACGCTAAAACTGAGTGACACACAATCATAGTCAACGTCTTACGAATAAAATCAGAAAAATAAACACACTGCTGAACAAGACTGCACTTATTTAATATAAAAACACATTTACACGTGACGTTTCGATCTTCTATCCAAGATCCTCATCAGACGTGAGTGTACGTCTGATGATCTTGGATAGAAGATCGAAACGTCACGTGTAAATGTGTTTTTATATTAAATAAGTGCAGTCTTGTTCAGCAGTGTGTTTATTTTTCTAAAACTGAGGTATTAAATTACAAATTTAGTACGTAGGTATCATTGAAAGTCCAATCCAAGCTAATGTTGGAAGCTAAGTAGGCAATCGATAAATTTTACCAATTTAAATCAATATATTTAAGCAACCTTCGCTTCTTTATAAAACAACAGGCATGCAGAAATATATAATTTGGTTTCGTTTTGTATGTTTAGGCTTAACATCCTTACGTAATACCGAGGTTATCAAGGAGAAGACTTTCGCTTAAAGTGACATCCGAAAGAGTACTTGGTTTACACATGAAAGAAGGGTTGTGGTTCGACCGAGAATTGAACATGGGACACCTTGATTAAAAGGTGAAAAGGAAATAAGACTAATGCAGATGGTTTGACATGTGAAACGTCACCATGAAGTTCACACGATTCGCATTTTTGTTCTTTTAATTTTTTTTAGTTTAAACCAGTTATTTAAAAAAAAAAGCTGGTGTAAACGAGCCAACCCTAAGAGTAAAAACTTCTTTCAAAAAATACACAAATAACTAGCAAAATTGTATGTAGTATTTTTACTTCAAAATATTCCATACCCTCTTTTTGAAACAAAATAAAATTAAAATAAGACATAAGAGAAATACTTAGATTTGTATGATACAATTAAAGGCTGCACATGGTTCTGTATATTCTTGAAATTCTACAGTCAAGTTTTTTATAACCACCATCAAGGGCGCCCATCAGGGGGGTTAAGGGGGCGCTTGCCCCCCCTAGAGGAAAATGTACTTCAGAATATTGAAAATCCAATAGGATTTTTACATTAGTTACAGCAAAATTTGAAACTATTTTTGAAACGTCGCTTATACTTGCCCCTCCTTGGAAACAACAACATGGGCGCCCTTGACCATCATCACGGTTTACCCAGTCCTCAAGTTTTCTGAATTTTTAACAAGAGGTATTCAACATATCATTACGGAACAAAAAAAAAAAAAAAAAAAAAAAAAAAAAAAAAAAAAAAAAAAAAAAAAAAAAGACTACGGAATATATTTAAGTTAAGCTAAATACAACTGCACAACAAACGTGATTGAGTGGTTGGCTTTTGCGCTTCTATTGGGAAGTCCGGGATTCAACCCAGCATTCGACCATTCTGACAAAGCCTTCCTTCATTCCATCTGAGAATGTAGAAATAGTGCGTGTACTGGCCGACTAGGAGTGTAGGAGTTGGCCGACTTCCTTTCTTATTGTTTTTAAATCGTTATTATTACTAATTACCAGCAGTGACGGTTTCGCGAAGGTTAGAGGATCGGTCTTTCGGACTGAAGCCTGTTCTCCAAAGTTGTGGAATGTCTAAAACGAACGAAATATCTATTAGTTATGCCTTTACTCATAAACTTTAAGCTCCCGTCAAATAAAAATTACGAATGTTTAGAAAAACTAAACATTAGTAGTAAGAAAACCCCTCCCAAAACACTTTTTTAAATTCGCCACTGATTCTCAGTATAAAATGATCTTCAAGGTTGTATCCGGAAGATTATTGCTAAACATATAAACGAAACGAAATATTAGTTATGCCTGTACTCATAAACTTCAAGCTACTCCCAAATAAAATTAGGACTTTTTAGAAAACGAAACAATCAGAGAAACCCCTCCCAAAGTACTTTTCTAAATCCGCTATTGATTATTTGTATAAATTGGTATTCAAGGTTGTATCTGGAAAATTATTGCTAAATCATTGCACAACTACAGTATAACAGAAATGTGGAAATACGGTTTGACGGACATATTGAAAAACGTATGCTTTGACGGATATATAGAAAAACATAAGTTTAACTTTCGTGCTAGAAGCTGGAGTACTAAGCTCTTAGAAATGAAACACGGATGACAAACTAAAATGATCTAGAGAAGGAAAAAAATGTCGATAACTCAAAACTTAAAATAAAGTTAAATAACCTGTAAAATTGCCCTCAAATACTACATTCTTCATGTTAGCTTTAATTCGTAAAATATGTGCTCCATTCATCTTGATGGTGAATTACAGAGCTAAATATGTCATTCAGGTCGTGGAAATCTTATCTAACTATAGAATATACTATAAGAAAGCTATTTGGATAGAAAAATCATGAAAATGAAAAAAGCCAAAATTTCCAAAATTCTCGGTTTTTTTCCAAAAAAGCCGGCTTTTTATGTGAAAAAAACTATCGATTCAAAAAAGCCGGCTTTTTTGCATCTCTAGTAATATGTATTACAGTAATGTGATATATAGAATGTTAGTGCGGGAATTTATTAAAGTAAAAAGTGCTTTGTTGAGAGAATAATGTAAATTGAACTAACACATGCGGATTTTTCCTTTTTAGTCATCACGGAACCGTACGAAGGTTGGGAGGTGTAGTTCTGCAATCAGCTGTTACGGCGCCCCATGCAAACAACTCCGGAAATTCTTCTCATCTTGCAGCAGTGGTTCATTCTGAAGATAGAAGACCTTTGGCTATTTGTGTGCGGAACCTTCCTGTGCGGTCAAGTGGTGAGCATGTTTCATGTTTTCAGTTTATTGGTTAAGACTTTTTAAAGAAATATGTAATACTCCTTGCAAAATAAAAATAGATTTTTTCACTTGCTTATTTGATTAAATACATACTAATTATTTGCTGACAAAATCATGTATTTTCGTTAAAAATTAAATACATGTTACAGTTTCACCAACTAACTCTGGCTTCATCAGACACCATGAGATACAGGATTAATGTACAATCTTATAAATACAACAGCTGAGCTTATTTGAATAAATAATTCGTACTTGTTAATACAGTAAAACCTCTTTAAGTTATACACCTACGATTCCTTCGAAATTGTCCGAAGTTGGAAGGGCTGTTCAATCAAGGGATAGATATTTATATCATAGCCATGCTTGCTACTACACTACAACAGGGTGGCGCGGAGCCTATTGATACACATTTCAAAGTTGAATATTGCGCAGGTGTGATAGCTTGGAGTGGGTTACGGATGGGAGATTGGAAGAGAATAGGATGTCATCAGGTTTTTTAGTTTAAATAGATTTGTTCTGTTTATTCAGATTGTATATGGATAGAAATAAGTTAGTTTGACCTTAACGTTCTTATGCAACAACAGGGTTATAAAGGACAGGATCTGAACCATTCCTCGGTTAACACTCGAGAGAAATTGTCCTCCATTAGGACTCGAACCAGAAACCCTTTGATTACAAAGACCAGTCTACTGACTCGTCCACCCAAGACACTGATGGATATTGTAGGTACTTACTGATCTTGCATACTTGTATATATTTTAAGTTACTACAGGAGAAAAATTAATGTTTCCTGGATTTGTAATGTATGAGAAAAGGTCTTCTAGATGGTTTGAGATATGTGGAAACATCACATGAAGTTCACAGGATTTGTGGCAATTTGTTTTTCGATTTATTTATTTATTTATTTATTTATTTTGGTTTAAACCAAGTGATTTAACCCAACCAACCCTCTTTTTTTTTTCGACTTGGATTCAACATCACCAAAATAGGTTCTTTTTTTTCCTTTTATTAATTAATTAATTTTCAATAACATGCAAGAACTTATTCAAACTGTGCCCTTATCCCACTATTGATATTAGATTCCTGTAGGTTAGAAATCTATCGTAATGTTCATCTTTCTTCTCCCTCATCTCACAGATGTGTGAGACTCGTAGTTCTTCTGTAGGCAGGTGTCTACGAGTCATGGAAGTTACGAAAAATTATTCATTATTATCTGAAAAAAATCTATTGGGATCATTAAGAATAATTTTGATTAATTCTGATTTTTGTATGTTTGCAGATACAAGCTTGAAAGATGGTCTATATCATGAATATAAGAAACATGGCAAAGTTACGTGGGTTCAAATCGTCGGTCAAGGAGGAGGTAGATATGCAATTGTATGTTTTAAGAAAGCGGACGAAGCGGAGAAAGCTCTGGAAGTATCTCAGGACAAATTATTTTTTGGCTGTAAAATTGAAGTTGTTCCTTACGACGGATTCGATATTGAGGATGTTGAAGTCAGATATTTGTAAGTACCCACTATTTGCTTTGGATAACCTTCTGTTATCTATCTCCTTTAAATTTATTATTATTATTTTCTTAATCACATTTTGTTTGAAATTAATTCGTATTATTCTCATTTCATTACAACTTTTGAGGTGTTAAACGTTGACTTTTGCAATTGAATTAAGAATAAAGACAGGAAAATATACAGTAGTTACTTGTATCTATGAATCTTCACTAGTACATTTGCAGTTCATACCATGCTATTTACTGTAAATAACAAGCAAACTTTATATAATTTTTCTAATTGGAAAGTAAGTAAATGAATAAAGTAAATATGCATTTTCAATTGCTTTGTCTTTCTTTCAACTATAATATGCAGTAATATAAGACAACAAGTACAAGTCTGCTAAAATGCAACAGTAATGTGTGTATTTACCATACTAGAAATTACTGAGGATTAGTTTCATTTCAATACAACAAGTTCACTGAAATAGCAGTTAAAGAGTTTATTACGTTTCTATCCTTTGCCGATTAGTTTACTTGCATTGTTTGAAATCATTAAATCATTTTAGGACCAAAATTCAATCAAAACAATGAAAAGCGCATTATTTGTGATTTTAGGAACGCCATTATTCGTGTAAATAATAATGATGGTCACATAATGTTTGTATTTGATCGTTTTAAATCCTGTCTTTAAAGACTCCTGACTATGTATACAGTTTATGGTTGTGGTTAATTCAAGTTTTCTTTTCAACAGGCCCTTTGAATCCGAATTGGATGAGTTCAGTCCTAGGGCAACAAGAACACTATTTATTGGCAACTTAGAAAAAGATATTACAGCTCCTGACCTTCGAAAGCATTTTGAGCAATTTGGAGAAATTATCGTAAGTTGATGATAACAAATAATTATGCTGAACTAGCTGTTCAATTTAGTGATAGTGCAATCCATATTTAGCTTAATATATCTGTATTGAATTGAAGAGTTTTCGTACTTTTTCTCATAAAGATAAGGCATACTTAACAGTTGGACTAAATAATATCAATGGAGAGGTGTTGTGTGTATTCATGCACATTTATGAACTCCTTTTTGTACAAACTTCGGAGTAAGTTAATTTTAAATAATGCTAAAAATGTGAATTCGTTAGATTTTTATTTGCAACAGCTCTAGAACAAATTTCTTTAATATGGTGAAGAAGCTTACGTTAACACAAGTGCTAACGTTAATCGGTGGCAAAAGTGAGCACTCAGTTCCATAGAGACGTTCATGGGGTGCCAGTTTTTAACGTAATACGTGTAAACATATTTCTTGAAATATTTATGAAACCGAAGTAAGAACTGAATATTGTTCTTAAAGATTTTGTTTCATATTTTCAGGTTATCAGCTGCTTTTCCGTGTAATTGATGTATGTATTTATTTATTTTTAAATCTAGGAAATCGACATCATGAAACAGGGTCAACCTTCTCCGTATGCATTTTGTCAGTTCGCTGATATTAGCAGTGTTGTAAAAGCTATGAGAAGTATGGATGGAGAATATCTTGGCGGAAGTCGAGTTAAACTTGGATTCGGGAAGTCTTTGGCTACCAACTGTGTTTGGGTGGATGGTATTTCAGGTAAATTCAGTTTATCGTGTATGGAATAGTTTACAGACATTTAAATTTGATACTGATGTTCAAGAATTTCTGTTGAAGTGACACAGAAAGATAGTTGAGTTTAAGTATGCATTTGGATCTATAAATTTAACTAAATCAGAGAAAGGAGAAAAATCGTCAGGTATTTGTGTAATACTTGTAAAAAATTAAGGGCAATTTTATGTTCAATTTAATTTTAGAGAAGTTGTAAAAAAAAATAATTTTTTGGGGATATATTTTGGATTAATGTCTTGATTTGGTCCGAAAATGTCCTACGTTAATTAGACAAAGGTGCAATTTGTTGCGAGAACATGTCATTATGATCTGTATGAATTGAAACGTGTTTTAATATTTTTAGGTATGCTTCGTTCAGCTTGATTATAACACTTCCTATAGTTCTAAATGTTCCTTGTATATTTAAAAAGATACGAAGTTTAGTGATTAGATACCACTCTTAATAAGGTGGTTCATTTGAACAAAACAATTAATTCTAATATATTGGATTCATTTCACCAATTGAACATACATATTTATTTCTTTATCGTTTCTTTTTATTTTGGATACAGAAAATTGGATGTTATGAATTTCGAGTAAAATTGGTCTCAATACACATTTTTACGAAATAAACTTTTTTCTAAAGTCAATCGTAGAAGTGAACCGTTTGTGTGAAGATCAACATTTGTTATACATTGCAAACTGTCTTTATAACGATCCTAACAATGTTCATTTGTTTTGCAGAAGCAGTCTCTGAGAAGTACCTTAATATGCAATTCCATCAGTATGGACCAGTATCTCATCTCATAATGGACAGAGAGCGAGGACATGCTCTTGTATACTTTGAACAGGTAAAAATACGTATTGTGTTCTAAGAATGATTTTTTAAAGCATGTATTCGTGTCAGACTGTTTAGTGAACATGAATCAGCTAGTTCATCAGAGCTATTTACATGATGTAACGTTTTCTTCTGACTCTTATTCAGTTGGAGAGCTACTTGAATGAAGCGGTAGCGAACTCAAAGGTCTAGAATGTCAAATATTTGCGATACAGTCCATATTCTCACTAAACGTTATTCTACCATCTGGCTGTGATGCCAGGAAGTATTATTTATTATAATTGTATCTACTGTTATCTATTGTATCTAAAAATTGCTTTAGTAAAAACTGTACTACATGTGTGGGACACAATCTGTTTGAAGAAATAAATAAATGAACGAAACAATCGAATGAATAAAATTATTATAAGTTTTGTCTCGTTAAGAATCCATTTTAATTCATAATTGTCTTTATTGAAATTATTATGATACTCATTCGTGGTGTTCGTGTGTTTAGTTGCAACATGCCGAACAAGCTGTGAAAGAGATGCGTGGGATGGTTCTGAGAGGACGAAAGCTTCAGGTTGACTTCGCTTCTCGAGAGTGCCAAGTGGCCTTCTTCGACCACCTAGAAAAGCAAGGCCATGTGTCATCAGGGGAGAGACCTTGGGAGCGAAGAGAATCATCTTTTGAGAGCCGGTAAGTTCGTCAAGATTTCAAATTTACTTTAAGAAAATCTTATGGAAAAAACTTGCAAAGAATATAAAGAAAATTAATGAATGATTATATAGTTCGAAAATTTGAGTCCTGCATGTGAAAAAAGCTGACTCTTATCCAGTCTGAGTTTTGGTGTCTAATTCGCGAATAAATATTGAGATCAAGATGTAATAGTAATAGATGGGTTCTGTAGTGTTGTGAAACTAAGCTGCATATGTATCATCTTAAGAAATTATGATCGTTTATTGACTGAGAGAGGCCCTATGTATATCTTCATGTTGTGCGGCTTATTTGACTCCGTAAGTCAGAAAGAGTGGCTACATTTTGCATGTACATTATACAAGTTTCTGAGTACACTGGAAATGAACGATGATGAACGTTAATGATCGTAGAGTATATATGCTACTGTAGAAAATCTTCAGGATAACTTATAAAAATTACGACTAGTAGCGTTTGTAATATTAATAATTTAAAATATTGAAAAACAAAACTAATAAAAAAGTAAATTCTACGTGTTAGAATATTATTTGCCTTTTAAGTAATTCATTGAGTTTAAGGACAAGGAATTTTAATCAGAATAATACAAGAATAATAAAAGTAACGATAAACAAGCTTTGAGGGATAAAGGGGGCGGGGTGAAATTTGTAATGGACTATAATAAAAATTATCTAGTATTCAAAATTCGTGATTTTGATAATTTTGTGGTAATCTTTGTGCCAAGTCATCTTAAGTGTTTTTGTGTGATTTTTTAGTATGATATGACGCTGTAAATACAAATACTGAGAAGACTTATTAATCTTTTTATTGAAGGCTTAATCGTGAGTCAAATTATACTTGATAGAATGTGAACTTATTTAATATTGTGTTCCTTCTGTTGCGTTAGTTTGGCCATGTGTCATGTTCTTTGTTTTTGTAGAGATTCACAGGGAAGATTCGAACCTCCTGTTCAGGGTCAGCGCTACAGTCGTTACGATGCCCAACAACGCAGTAGATCAGCATCCTATAACAGAAGTGCGAACAGTACTCCAATAAATCAACTTCGAGCAGCAGCTTACACCGCATCTGCTCGTGTGCGATCAAGCCAGTGTCGATATGAATACTACGACGAATACACGGATCGCAGGTATAGGTAAGTAATAAATTGGTGGTGGTGGTAATATCGGTGGATGTGCTGAATTTCTCGTTGTTTATGTGGGATTTTCTTGTTCTGTTTGTTTAAATGTTAAAACTCGTTCTGTAAATATTATGTCGATCGTTTATATGAAAATGTTTTATTTCATGCTATTGTTATGGATCTTAATATTGTAGTTTTACGTTCATTTGCTTTGCAACACGTTCAGTTCTTAATAGTAACAGTACATAAAACTTGCTAGATGTAGTAAACAGCAACTTAATGCCTCAAACAAATACGAATGAGTTTAAGTTCTGTTAGATCGCTCATACAGACTGGAATTTTCGAATTATTTTTTCTTTCTGTGTTATTTGACTAAAGTTGAGTATTTTAATATTTGTGTATGTGTATGATCTTCCAAATTTTGTACTCTTACACTGTTCATCACCAGGTTTTTATGGGTAGTTAATGATTTTTTTTTTAATATGTAAAATTAAGTAATTCTGAAATAAACTAATACTAAATAAAAATACTGTCCACGTCATAAGTGAAGATGGCAAGGAACAAATAATGGTATGTTAAAATTAGTAAAATTAAAGATAAATAAATAATATACAGACTGAAAGATAATAATAATAACAATAAGCTAAATTGATAAATATCTAAGGAAAAGCTTTTTGCATACAAATGCTATGAGACACATATTAAATTTAATGTTCTTATCATATATATCTCCAGTTAGGTGATTTATTTAAATAATTTCAGTGTGCCCTGCCACTTCCTTCAGTAACTTTTTACAATTGCTAAACTTTACACATCGTTAGATTCTTTCTTCGTATGGAACTATCCTACAAGAATTGATAAAACATTAATCTTCGGAAAGTTTAGTTTTTATTGAAGTCAGTAACAAAATTCCAGAAAACTGTTTACACTTTTAAAACTTCAACCGAACTTTTTCTTAGAAAAAGTATAATGTTCCGCGTAAATGTTAACACATAGTTTGTAACTTCTTGTGAATAAAGAAAATGAAAATCAACCATTAACACTGAGTTCGTGACATTTAACTGGAGATACAACGTAAGATCATTATAAGTAAATGTTAATTCTCATCATTTTGATAGAAGAAATGTTCTTACTTTACTTAATGTGTGCTGCACGAACCTTATTGTTTTGCTGATGTGCTAGGAGTATTTGTAGTGACAGTTTTCCTTTGTTTTCAGAAGTTACGACGAATACAGCCAAGGGAGCGCTGCTAGTCATGATGATTCTTACGAACAGGAACTTCGTGAATATGGGTTTTCCCAACGGGAGAGGCGAGAATATGGTGAAGACCGAGTTGCAACTGACAAAGCCTACAGCCCGGCTGCATATCGTCGGCGAACTGCAGAAGAGAAAAGCCCGTCACCCACGCTAGTAGGCCATGAAAGGACTTACGAGGACTACGAGGATAACAGGCGGAAAGGTCGTCAGAAAAGTGTCAGTGACCAGGAAAGCTATCCAAGTCAGTCACCTCCAAGTTCAAGGCATCAAAGCCCATCGCGTGACCTGAAAAGGTATAGTGGTTATCGGGGACTCACTCATGCTGGAACTCCGACAAGTCCAATGAGAGAGGTAAACTATTACGAGGATAAAGATAGTGGTCTTGATTCTCGTGAAACCGTGAAATGCAAGCTCTCAGATTCTAAGTGTGATCTCAGAGACTCCTTGGCGTCGAGGAGCCTTGATATTGATAGTGCTAGAGGCAAATTTGATTCAGACCGAAGCCGACTTCAAAGGTTTAGTGGTGCAAGTGACAGTGCCAAAAGGCCAAGTGATGATGGGAGCAAAGAAGGGACTCCCAGTTATAAACGACATACGCTGCAAAGTGTGGTGACATGTAGTAGTAGATCTCAGGAACGGACAACAGTGTCCTCGAAAGCAGGAAGTGTAGACAGTGATGTGGAAGGGAAATGTGGTAGTAGTAGTAAGGTGGAAGTGGAACAACACAGTTGTGATGTGAGCATATCTGACATTAGGCATTTACAAAAGGAGAAAGTTCATATACAACATTTACTCGATCAGTTAGAAGATCGTGTTAGTTCAGGGGATGAGCGAGGATCTGAGAGTGAAACAAAACCCTGTAGTGTAAAGAAACCTAAATTGTGTAATGATAGTGTGTGTGAAAGCAGTGGTAGTGGACAGTTGAGTGTGTTGGGTAGCGGGAAAGTGATTTCAGTGTGTGATAATGAAACGGGGAAACAGGGGGAAAATGTACAATGTTATAGAAAATCCATAGAAATTCGCAGACTTCCTGAAGTGAAGAGTAGAAGGCTTTCATCGGATACAACCAAACTTTGTTCAAAAGATTCTGACATAGATAAACACCTATTGCCCGGGAGAGATTTCGCCCCACCTTTTATTACAAAGAGAAGAAAAACGGGCAGCTCTTCTGAAAGTGAGGATAGGTGTTTATCGCATGCCAAAAACAATATGAGTGAATTGAGTGGAGACGAAAGTGAGCATATGTCTTCCACTTTTGACAAATCACATCGGGATTCAGATGGCAGTCGACCAGGAACTCCGCTTTGTGATGAACGACCCGAAAATTTTCCATCTGAACCAAGAAGAATTCGCGAAAAATCAACTGAAGGTCCTCTTTCTTTACCCTTACCTCGTTTTGCTCATCAGGTACTTTCCTCACAATCGTCTCTCTCTCCAAAGTCCAGTTGCTTATCAAGCAAAACTACATATGGCACAAAATCCCCTCCTCTGTCTAGTCTAACGGTAAGCAAAACGTGTTCGTCTTCTCCGAAGGAGAGTACACATGGAAAATCTCTTCCGACACCAGAGATGAAAAAGCTAGACTTCATTACTGGTAGTGATTCAGGCAGCTTGGTGACGAGTCCCACAATCGGCTTATCATCACCACCTGACTATTCGAAAGTCGATAGTTCTTCAGATTCTGAACATTCCCCGCAAACATCTCCTAATGCTCCATCCATTGAAGAAAGAATTCGAATGTTAGACGAAAAATACGAAAAGTGGTCTGGTTCTAGGTCATTAACTGTCTCTCTTACAAGTGAAGCATTAAGCAAATTAGATTCAGAAAAATTCAAATTCAGACACAAATTACCAGATTTAAACGAAATTTGCAGTCAGCCTTCCGAGATTGTAAAATCAGTTCTAGCAAAAAGAAGCGTATTTGATGAAGATTCTAAGCGATTGGAAAACTTCAAAGAGAAGTACGAACCAAAGGAATTCCCTTCAAACTGGAACGTAAGAACATCATTTCAAAGTTTGCACACCAGAAATGATTGTAGGAGTAGTTTATTGGATATTGTCAGCTACGGTACCTCATCATGTGGATTAAGCAGCTGTTTGTCACTGTCGAAAACTATTCCTTCTAAACCTTTATCTGTCACTTCGCCTACTTCAAAATTACCATTTTCACCGTGCGTAACAGTACCTTCAATTGTTCGAAGTCCTCCTTCAGTATCGACACAGCTAAAACCTCAAACTCCAAAAACTCAAACGTCAACAATTACGTCCTCTCCCTGTTCTCGAATGACATTACCAAGTGTCAAAGGGTTGCAATACCCATTTCCCAGTCATCCACCTGTTACTCCGACAACGTCAGTTGTTACAACCACAGCACCGCCGCTTGCTTCATCCGGAGGACCCACTATATCTCAGGTTGGTCTATGTACTAGTACAAATGTTAAAGCACCGCCATCGCCGCTGTATTCTTACTCAGTAGCTGTAACTGTTCCAACCACAGCTACAACAACCATTGCGTCAGTTGAGGTGACAGAACCTTCTCCAGGCGTTTCGAGGGAAGTAGACACTGTTTCGGAACAGAAAATGGAACCATTATCAGAACCCCGTACACCATTGAGTGACAATCCTTCTTCCTTATCCAGTCGCAGAGAATCCGTTAGCTCTGAGAAGGCTAATGTGGATGCTGATGCAGGACAGCTGTCTACGATAGATGTTCCACGTCCAATATGCAAAACCCCGAATCATGATGCAACAGAGTCACAACTATGCAAGATGTCTTCAGATTCGTCAGCTAAAGCTGCGGATGTCGTGACGACAGTAGTTGCTTCGAATACCGTAACAACTACAGCAATAACTACCACTACAGCATGCACTGTTCCATCTCTTGCAACGACTTTTGCCTTATCTGTAGCCGTGAGTACAACAAGCTCATCATCGTATTTGAAGAGCGTTGAATCCTATGAAAAACCGACATTAGCCGAACACCAAGCAGAAAGTTCTTGCTCCGAATCCAAGGAGTACGCAGAAAGTGTAACGAATCCTACTGAAAGCAAAACGAACACAATAGTAGATGATTCTAGTATTGAAGAAGGTCTTAGGAAAATTTTACATCCTGATAATCAGCCCACAACTCCTTGCCCTGACAAAAGTGAACCTCTGAAAGAAACTTCGGAAACACATGAAGATAGAAATGTAGCAGTGTCAAGTCTACAAAGTAGATCTGTTTCCAAGAAAATGGCAGCTAATTCACTTAGTGTTATTGAAGAAAGTAAAGAAACTATTATAGATGACGTAACCACTGCTGATACGAAAACATCTCATGCATGTGGACTTAAGGACCTGAGTTCCAAACGCGATTTTTCGTCTAA
Source organism: Thermobia domestica (assembly GCF_964235325.1). Classification (NCBI taxonomy): domain Eukaryota; kingdom Metazoa; phylum Arthropoda; class Insecta; order Zygentoma; family Lepismatidae; genus Thermobia; species Thermobia domestica. The sequence goes on along the minus strand of NC_137466.1, from coordinate 167,611,935 downwards.
AAAGGAAGAGAAAAGTTTCGAAAAGCGAGATTTGGAAGAGAGAAGAGAAAGCGTTGACAAACCAGAAAAAAGAAAAGAAAGGCGTGATAGTGAGAAAGAACCGAAAAAGGATTGCAATCCAATAACGCCTACACCTAAAAACGTAACAACCAATCCATCTGGAAGTATTGGCATCAAACGACGTATGAGCTCTCAAGATAGTGTCGACAGCACATCTGATCTTAAATCGAAAAGCGAGAAGGAATTAAAACTGAAACGTGAACATGGTAAAGAGTTATCAGCTGAGCCTGAATCGAAAAAAACTAAACTATCCCCAAGTGTTGTAGTGGTCGACAGCGAAAAACACAAAAGCTGTAAATCTTCGAAAATATCGGATCGAAGAGATTCTAGAGATTCCAGAGATTCTAGGGATGGGTCTAAAAAATCTGAGAGCAGAAGAGAGGAAAAGAAAACCGAGAAAAGCAAGAAGGAAGAGAAACATGAAAAATATAAACACGAAACCGAAAAGAAACCTGAGGATAAGTATACTGTAAACATCGTTGAAGATAGAATTAAGGAAGAACGAAAACATGAGACTAAGGTGAAAGAAGAAAGTGAGCGAAGAAAATCGAAAGAATCATCATCATCAGTAGAACTGAAGCATGAACGAGAAGTAAAATCTCAGGAAAGTTCAGAAAAACACAAATCAAAAGACAAAGAAAAGCAAAAGAAGAAGAGCAAAAATGATAAGGAAAGAGAGAGAGAAGAGAGGGACAATCCAAAATGTAAGGAAAAGGAGGAGAAAGAACCTGCGATAAAATCAGAAAAGAAAGTAGATGACGATGAAGATACCAGGGATTCAAAATCGAAGTCCAAACGAGAAGGAAAAGAGAAAAAGAAGAAAGAGGAGACAACTGTATCCGATATCTCAGAGGACTTACACAAGTCGGCGAAGAAAGAGAAGAAGAGCGAGAAGAGAAGAGAGGAGATCAAAGAGGAATCGAAATATATAAGTAAAAAGAAAGAATCGAAACCAAAGAAGAAGGATGGTAGTGAAAGTGACAACATTAGTGAAGATAGTGATCCAAAGCCTAAAAAGCACTCTATTTTTGATATCGTTATTGATGAACCTGCTTATATTTCAATGTACGACAAAGTAAAAGCAAGATCAACTAAAAATATGCAAAAGCAAGAAGAGGAGAAGCGACAAGAAAAATTAAAAGAAAAATTCAATCAATTGAAACAGTCACGTGCTAAACGTGAAGAAAAGAAAAGATCCACTTCATGGGATGAAGATTCAGAATCGGACGTTGATAAGGACAAAACTAAGTGCAGCAGGAAAGCAAATAAGATGATGATAACAAGTTCATCCGAAGAAGAAAGTCGTACAAAGGAAAAATTCAAACTTTCTAATTTTCCTGAATCTAGCGGCGGATCAGAAGGCAGACTTGGTGAGAAGAAATTTTCGAAAACGAAGAAGAGAGATCTATCCAAAGAAATCACAGAGAAATACGACACTGACTCTGATCTTGATATTCTCCATACTCCCATTAGACGAACTAACAAAGCTTTAGATAAAGCTAAAGAATCCAGAAGAGTGAAGGAAAGATCGGATTTGGAAATAACGGACGAAGAAGGATCAGCAAGAACTAAAATTGTGAAAGCATCAAGGAAAGGCCGAAAATCAAAAATAGCTTCTGATAGTTCCGATGACGAAAGCAGTTCGTCAAGGCTTAATAAACACGGCAAGATAAAATCATCGTACGTGTACTCTGATGATAGCGAAGTGGAAATGGACTTCTCTGTGGACGAAAACAAGCAAAGAAAGTACCTTGCAAACAAAAGGGAAATGTCCAGTACAAGTTTCCACACGTCTGATGAGGATATTCCAGTGGAGAAAGAAAAGAAATCGGTAGAACTACCTGAAAATGCATTCCGTGATATAACTCCTGATAAATCTGACAACGAAAAACGAGATACATACTCCGATGATGATATTTCATGTATACAATCTTCAGTAGAGAAGAGCATGTCTTGTTATGCAAGTCTTGACAACAGGAAGCCTCATAAAAAGAAGCAGAGAAGATCATCGAGCAAGAAAAGCTCGTCCATTGAAGAAGGTATTTCAAAGAGCATCGATCATGACCATGATTTTCTGAGTAAAGTATTCGAGCAAGAGAGTGAGACCACACAAGAAGATGGTAAAATAAAGCTTGAAAGTGGAGAGCGGAAGAGACATTGTTCGAAGAAAGAACGAAGGAAATCAGGGCATAAATCTGAAGAACGAAGTGAAAATAGATACGAAGAGTTGCCGAAGGAAGAAAAGAAACGAGATGAGACACACCATGAATTTAAAGTGAAAACCAAGAAGAAAAAGAGCGGAAAGCAAGATTTTGTGAATTTATGCAAATCCGAAACTTCCAGCAGTATGAAAAGGGATGAAAAAATGGAAGATATATTCGGACCTTTGTCGGATGACTCCGAAATTGGGTCAGCCTCATCGTACAGCGTTCAAACCAACAAACTATCCTGTAATAATAGGCTGTTCAGTCCGTATCCAGGCAAATGGAAAGTGTCTGTTGTATATGGCTCAGATTCTGACTCTAATCTTGAACCAGCACTCGGAGCAGATGCTGAAGGTATTTTCCATCCAAATTCTCCTCCCGCTGAAAGAGAAAGTGCTGAACTGAAGGAGAAACCAACTCAGAGTATGGAGAAATTTTCAGCAAGAAAGGATGAGGAAGAAACTGAGCTTAAAAGGACGTTTGAAGAACGAAAGCGAAAGAAAGAGAAAAAGAAGAAAGATAAGAAACGAGAGGATGTTGCAATCAAAGAGGAACCGAAGGAAGATCATAGTTGTGAAGAAGAATCAAGCGAATTAATTGAATCCACTCCTAATGTAAAACTAGAGCCAAAATATTTGGATGAAATATCTGAACGAATAAGAGAAGATTCTGCGGTTCATATGAACATTAAATCTGAGCACAAGCGTGATACTAAAGATATCACAAGCTCATACGATATATTCAGATTCACCGACGATGATAGTAAGGAATCCGGTGAAAGATCTAAAGAGAAAAAGAAAAAGAGGAAGAAGTCCAAGGAGGATAAAACTCGGAAGGATCATAAGTGTGTGGATGACAGCTCATTTGAACGTAAGTCACATGCTTTGGACTCTGTTAGATCGTCGCAAGTATTTACTTCCTCTTCGTCATATAGTCTATCATCGACAAGAAGCCCTAAAACGGAACATCTCAGTCCTTGTAACAGCCCTCGACAAAGCTTTTTGAATAACTTATTCGAGCCACCTAAATTGTCACCTCAGAGAGAGATAACGTCACCAGTTGACAAGAAGAGTGAATTTTCATTTAGTAATGAAGGCCCTTCTCATAAACCATTTGAGGATTCATCAAGTACAATCCAGCCCAAAACCGAAAGAAAGAAGCCAGAAAAATTTATTCCAGGATTTGGAGCAGCAATAGATGAAAACATTCATGAAACTGCTGTTAAGAGCATCTCTGAATTTCCGGAGAACGAGCCACAGAAATGCAGTGAAACACATCTAGAGATTACCGAGTCGGTTATCACAATGCCAAGCTTGAAACTAGAATCCAAGGAAGAAGAAGAAGAAGAACCAGAAGAGAAGCCTCGCGCTGTGATTTCTCAAGAAGAAACTGAAGATGCAGTCGCAGCTTTGCTAGGAGAAACATTCGGTTTCGAACGCTACATTGAACCTGAACCAAGTATGTTGGAAGAGAGTGAAATAGAAGAAGATATTCCACCAGCAGAAGAAGATGCAACCACGCTAGAAGCTCAGAAAGAAACCCAACAAGCTGTAGAAAGTTTAGAGGCTGAAATGCCAAAAGGTGCTATCAAGGAGGTGCCGTGCAAATGGAAAGAAAGTGATCTCAAAGAGGAAGACAAAATAGATGACACCAGAGATGATCTTGACAAACCAAGTACTCCTCAATCAGAGCCAGATCTTCAGATTGATGAGGATCGTTGTGTTGATGACAGTGATGAAGATCTGAACTATTCTGGTCTTCGATTTGATGAACCTCCAAAGACACCAGACATAACATTGCAGCCTCCAAAGACTCCAGATGTATCTCCAAAAACACCAGAGATTGAATTTACAGGACCTCCGAAAACGCCTGATATTCCACTATATTATCAACATGATAAGCTAGAAAAACCGGAAGAATCGGAAGAAAGTGGTACACTCTGTAAAGACATAAGCGATGCTACATCGGAAGAAGCGGAGACGCAACAGAAGGAAGAACAACCGGTGGATGAAAATGATACGGAAAAGAATGATTCCTTCAATGAATTGAACATCAGTGACGATACGAAGAATGGAAGTCCTGACCTAGCTCCTAGCAAAGAATGTGAAGATTTGAAAACAATTTCTCACGAGAAAGAAGAATCAGAACAGTTTGAAGAAAGTAAAGAAAACACCTCGTTTGAGGAAATCGATTCCTGTGACGGCGGAGAACAACTTGAACAACTAGCAGACTCTGAAGTATCGAAAGAGAGAGAAACTGTTCCCATTATGGAAGAATCATGCGACATCGAAACAGCAGAAAAGGTTGAAGACACTGAAAATGTGGTTAGTAAAGAAGAAATGGAAGAAACACACAAAACAGTTGAAGACAAATCTAATATTAGTAATACTGATAACAATGCAGTACATTTGGAGGAAATTTCCAGCGAAAAACCCTTTGAGAGCAGTAAAGATGATATCCCTGATTCGGTTACAGAAAAAGAAAATATACCGGATGATGAAATTATTACTTCCATAAAGGAGGACAGTATGACATGTGCTTCAGATAGTACTGATAGAAAAGAGAACAAATCTGAGGATGAACTAAATCTGCTTAAGAGAGACCTTAGTACCAAGGTATGTGAAGAAACTAATGAGAAGGAAGATAAACCAGATGAAAAAGAACCAGAGAAGATGGACGTTGAAAGTAAACAAGAAATTGCTGAATGTACAACATTAGATGAAACGCAAAAACATGTTGAAGAAACTGTTAACACGGAGAAAGATTCGCCACCCTTTGAAAGCCCATCTGAAAATACTGCAATAAACGAAGTGCCTAGTCCTGTGAAAGTACAAGACGAAATAAAGTCGGAAAAAGCTGATGAACCGAAGCCATCACTAAAAGAAAATGACGTGGAACCATCAGACAACCAAGTTGCAGAAAATCTTGAAAAACTTGAAACTGAAGAGAAAGAATCTTTGGAATCTGAAATTGAAGAGAAAATAGAACCAGAGGAAAAAGTTGAACCTGTTGTTTCAGAAATGTCAGTCAAAATTGAGAGCAAACCTGAAGAGTGCCTTCCTTCAGAGGAAACAGTTTTCTCTGAAGATAATATCAAGAAGGAATCAGCTGAAAACCAGCAAGAGGAGAGTAAAACTGCTGAAAATGAAGTGGTTCCATCAACTGAAAGTTACTCAGACTCAAACGTAACTAAATCTGATAACGTAGACAAAATATGTGAAGATGATGGAGACCTCCATAAGAAGGAACTTGATAAGTCTGAAGATGATAACGCCAACGATCAGGATGAAGATGGGCCACGAGAAGAAGAGAAAGTAGGTGGCTCCTCTTCAAAGAAAGGACAAACAGTAAAAGGTGTTTCAACTAGAAGAAAAGGTGGTAAACCTGCCACACGACGTTCATCAGTACAAGTGGAACCTGTGTCATCAATTGCCACACGCACTAGGAGAAGCAGAAGAGTTGGTAAATTACCAGATCCTGAACCACAACTGACTCCTACTTTGGGAGTAACCACAAGGCGTACACGACAAACTAAATGTGCACAGATAAAAGAACTGCCATTGCCAAGTGCACCACAGCAAGAAACTAGCCCAACGAAAGAAAAGCATGAAGTGAAAAGCGAAGTAAATGTACCCGCAGTAGAGCCTGAAGTAAGCTCTGAGACCCGTGGAAGGAGACCAAGAAGAGGCCGCCGAAAGAAATCAAGCGATACATGTGTTAATATTCAGCCAGAGGACAGCGAAGATACAAAGAAAAGTGTTACTAAAACCGAGCCGACAGATATTTATGAATTCCGTGATTCAGATGAAGATATGCATTTTGAAGTGAAGAAAGAGGAGAAAGTGGAAAAACCAGTAAAATCTGAAGAAAAAATTAGTAGGAGAGATAGTACAACAGAGAATAAAGATATCAGAGAAGTAATGACCCATGTTGACAGAGCCAGACCAAGATTAATTTTAACCATTAAGAGTCCAATGAAGGAGCACGCCAAAGTTGAAACCCGAGAAGAATTTTGTAGTGAGAAGACAGAACCCGAACCACCAGAAAAACCAAGCACTGTGGAGGAAACAGCCAAAAATAATGCACCAGTAAAATCTCCACAAGGTCCAATCAGAAAATCGCGTAGGCTGCAGGAGAAAGATGGCAGTAGAAATACTGTGGATGACGTGATCGAGGACGTGGTTCGTGGTCACTTCAAAGTTGGAGAGGAGCCAGGGGCAGCCCCAACGACTAGAATGACAACAAGACGTGCCACGCGGGCGAAACAGAAAGAGATGGAAGTTGTACAGGAGGAAGTGCCAAAAGAGGAAAAAGTAGAGCCAAGAAAATCTCCCCGAAGTGCTCGTGGCGCGAGTGTTGTGAAACAAGAATTTAAAGTTGAGAAACCAATCGAAGAGGAAACGTGGAAAACAAAGAAGCAGACTAGCGTTGAAGCTCCGAAACTACAAAAAGATATAATAACCGCAAAGGAGGAGGAGAGTAATAATCCATCTATTGCAAATCCAGCACCAGCTGTGAAAAAGGTGGAATTGCCGAAAATACCGGTGTCGGAAGCAAGTGCCTCTACAAAACCACAGCAAAGCGAACCAACAACACTAATAGATCCAGTCACCGGTCTTCTGATCCCCATGAGAGAGTCTGAGGAAGGTCAGTACATCCCTGTTTCATCAACACCATCAGTGTCCTCAGTTCAGACGAACCCTACAACAGTTCCTGCAACCATCACAAGCACTACCATTATTACTAGTAGTCAATCCTCTTCTATTCCAGCCTCCCAAACATCGGTAATCGCAAAGTCTTCGGATAAAGAGAAAGTAGCTGTAACAACAACAGCAGCTGCAGCAGCAACAACGCCAGCACCAGCAGCAGCGACACCAGCGGCAACAGTAACAACAGCAACAACCACAACAACAGTAGCAGCAACAACAACCGTTACGACTACGACAACGTCCTCAGGTATTGCTAGTAAGACTATTTGTTCTTCTAGCCCTGTTGGTGTCCCTGCAACAACATCTGCTGTAGCTTCACAAATATCGTCTCAAGAAGCCTTGCAGAGCTCTTCAAAACAAGAAGGAAATATGCCGGTTCAGAGGTAAATATAGATTTTTATTTTATTTTATTTTATTTTATTTTTTTCTTCGGAAGTAACAGTTATAAGCACTGTACAGGGTTCCTACTGGTCAGGAAAGTCAGGGAAATTGGTGTAGATCAGGGAAACTCAGGGGAAAAGACTGGAAATCAGGGAAATTTTATAAAATATATTTTTTCTAACATTAATTGTACACCAATTTTAGCTTAGCCAACCATTAATGATCACAGTATGGAACGTTGCTCAGATTTTTATGGGTGCTAAGTGGAATGTATGTATGAGCAATTGATTATTATTAGTCTCTATAGAAAATAAATGTTCTCATATATAAATATTCACCGTTATTTATTCCTTAATATATGTCAACGTCATCCGACATCAGTCATGAAAGTGAGGGAATTTCCTGCCAAAGGTCAGCGAGAAGTCAGGGATATAGATTTCTCCAGATCAGTAGGAACCCCTGTTGTAGTACTCTGTGTTTCTATTAAAATGAAGATGATTGAAGTAATATCCCTCACTACCTTAGTGCTCAAAAATGACTAATATTTTTAGGGCATTTCATAGAGTATAGAGAAAAATATCACATCTAAGAGGAATCTAAATAAGTATTTGAACTTTTGACTGTTTCGTTATTCGTTTGATTGCTCACTTGTAACTATAGTTTGTAGACCATAGACATTTGGGTGACTTAATAATCTTAATAATACAGAAATTCAAGTAAATATTTTTGAGAACAGTGCGTAGATTCTTTGCTTCCCGTATTTGTATGTTCTCCCCTTTTTGTTTTAATATATTCCTTTCATTATTTGGTTATATTTCTTCACCACGCAGTAATTAGCATTGTACGTTTACTCTTATTGACTTCTATGTATCTTCCATGTGGTGAATCAATTGGTATTCGTTATTCTGTTTAATACTGAAATTACCTGATTTCGATTATCACAGGGCTGCAAATTAAAACCGTTTAAAACTTGCTTTACCGTGTTGATAGGTGAATTTAATAGTTTTTGACTCGCTGATTTCGAAAATGAAATCTATTTTCTCTCATCGCCCTAGGTTTGTTCGCAAATTGACTTTAAAAATCCTACCTGATACCACAAAATTTATATATACACTCATGTCCATTGTCGCATATCTATAAATGTATTCTTGTTAGAATATAATTTGATAATGATTTTGCAGGGCACTTTTAATACTGATACTATGTGTATAATCGGGAAATGTATATTTGTGGTAAACTTCATAGGAAAAGAATTATAAATACGAAAATTAGAATGAGTAAAACAAAATGTTGATAAATGGACAAGAAAGTTTTATTTTCGTTTTATTGTTCTTATTTACTGCTCTTTTGACATTAAATTTGCCACATACATGTCTTTGCTGATTATATACATACAGTGAAACCTCTCTAAAGCTGACAGCCATGGGGAATAAAAATTTGTCCGCTATAGAGAGGTGTCCGCCTTAGGGAGGTTTCAATATTTTCTTACGTAAATGAGTAAACAAGGTAATATGCAATTCGAAACAAATATTTTTTGCATGAATCATATATTTACGAATGTTGCCAAAATATTACTGTACCTGCATTATCCTCCGCCGTCCAATACTCTATGTTCGAGGGATAACATGGAAATAAGATGATATAGCTCTCTGCACTTTACACTTATCACTTTATACGTTTTCAGTATGTCGCTTTTATTTGCAGTTAATTACAGTCCAGTAGTATCTTTTTTGGAACAATATGCGTGCCCCCCCCCCAAAAAAAAAAAAAAAAACTTGGTTAGAGATTCCAACGGGACAGTAGAATAACATGTCATTCCAAACGGCGGACAATTGTCAATCACTTTTGTGTCTAAAACAGCTTGGGTGGGAGTGGGATGCAAGCAAAAGACATGAGAATGTTGTTAAACAGAGACGCTTCATCTGGGTTGCTGAGCACAGTTGAGGAAGAAGCTAAATGTCACATTGCTTCCTTGGTGACACATATATGAAAAAATGATTTTTTACTATACTTTAAACTTGTTTCTAGAGAAAGTGTCCGTAATACGGAGGTAAATAATACCTATAAAAGACAGAAAAGACTGTCCGTGTCCGTACTAGAGAGTATCCGCTTTAGAGAGGTTTGACAATATGTTTTTTTCCTATTACAGTGTTTGGGGATTACAAGATATGTCCGTTACGGGAGGTGTCCGCTTTACAGAGGTGTCCGTTAGTAGAGGTTTCACTGTACTAACATTGTAAGAAATACCGGGCGAATTCGTTATCAAATTGTATTCTTACAACAACATATTTATAGACATGCGACAATTATTTTGGACATGAGTGTACATGTTATATACGGGAACAGAAATACAAAGGAACTATACAGATATCTGCATTGAATGTTCATAAATTTATACGTAAATGTGATGAATGTGAATATATTCACCAACACACCTATTATCATTCTTAGATTTATATCACAAATAAATCCAACTGAAATCGTAGTGTTACACAAGTTCGCCATGCGTTAACTGAAATAAATTATCTGTTAACTGCAGAATAGTTTGACCAGAAATTATGCATATTACACAATTTTATTTGTCGATAAAAATAAATGTAGTTTATATGGACTAAATTTATAACTTATTTTCTTTTCTCATAACTATATCTGCTGTATAATTGCTGGTAAATGGACTTCTCCCATCTAGCGAGCTTTTGACGAACTACAAAGCAAACAGGAGCTATTCTAAAATTCACCTTTAGTTCGGAACAAAGCGGAAGTGAGGGGAAGCTAAGTGCAGCGTTGCCGCTGCTTAACGCGAGGCAATGGTGTCGTCTGCTTCAGACCAAGGAGTTCCAATGTCGCGCACTGAACAGGCAGGAAAAAAAGAAGAAAGAGAAGAAAATAGTTTCATTTTTTGTTTTCAGATACTAAATTTAAAAAAAAAATATAAGGTCATATAATATTAATTATGTTCACACTGTAACATTAGTTTCATAGTAAGTTATCTAATTAATTGCATACTATGAGAAAGTAAAGCAAATTCATGGAAATGAAATGAGAGGAAATAAATTCGTCGGAAAACTTACCATGTAAGGTCAGTCTTGTAGAATACTAACTCCGAGGTCCTCTTCGTCTGCCATTCCTTCGTCCACTGCATTATCAATTGCTCCCTCCCAAATGTCACAAACATCCTCCTCTTCAGAACTAGTTGACGTGTCACTCTCGAGATTTATTAATATCTTGTCGTGTATTATTTTGATAAGACCGTCTGCTTCCCACATTTCCTTTTCAATTTTATTTATTTATTTATTTATTTATTTATTTATTTATTTATTTATTTATATACGTGTTTTACGTAATTTCTGCTGTCTTCAGCTGTAACCCTTTCCATGTCCTCCCTAAGTAATGTCTCTATAACACTTAAACTAGTACGATTTTGATTTTCCCTTGCTACGTATCCTGTAATTTTGCTCCAAACCATCTCTATGGCGAAAAGTTCGTAATGATAAGGGGGCAGGCGTAGCACTTTGTGACCAGCTTCCTTTGCTAAAATGTCAATTTTGTACGGTACCTCTATGTTTTGTAATGTCTTATTCAGTTCTTCAATTACTTCAAGTTTGTTCTATTCGGATCACACGCAATTCCTCTACTTTCTAACCACTGGACGATTCCTTTTTTTGAACATGATTTTGTAGGAACTTTTTCAACTTTCACGGAATGCGTTGGTGCATTATCCATTACAATAACAGAATTGAGGGGCAAATTAGGCAGTAAAGTTTCTTTGAAGTACTTTTCGTACGCAGCAGCATCCAATTCGCCGTGGTAGTCAACTGATTTTTTGCCGTGGAACAATTTGGCAGTTCCAGAAATTAGGCTATTTTCGGACATTGCATGCATTATGATGACCTTTCCTCCCTTCCCCGACGGCGGTTTGAGACTTGGAGTTAGCCCCTCCTTCCACGCTTGTTCTGCCGTTTTAATTGATGTGTCTTTCTAAGCCTTTGATTTGGTTATTCCGGTATTTGCCCACGATTCGTCTGTATAAACAATAGTTCTGCCGTCAGCTCTGTAATTTCTTATTTGTCTCAGATACCTATGCCTCCATGCTATTATGTCTTCTCTATCAATCAACAACGATTTGCGGCCACGTTTTATAAATTTAAACCCCATATCAATGATGAATCTTCGAAGAGTAGAAATAGAAAACATCGGTAGGTCACTATCTTCATTTATAACGCGCTGAATTTTCGCTAAAGTAGGGAGTTCGTTTTTTCTATACATGTTATGAATTTTGCGCCGTATTGTTGCTTGTGTAAAGGTATCATATTTCTGTAGCCGAGTTACTTTTCTATCATTCGGTCTCTTCTTCCTAGGAGTGGACAATTGACCATTATTACTCAAAAATTCCCGCTTCACGTTCATAATAGTGGAAAGAGAAATGAGAGTTACTTCAGATGTTTTTCTCAAAAGTCTCTCTAACAGTTTCCATGCCCCCCTTTTCCCCTGATTTCGAAAATATGTATACACATTTAACAACATTCTTTTCTCTCCTGTAGCGAGAGGTTTACCTTGTTCCCGCTGCCGTTTGTAGCACGTGAGGAGAATTTGAAGCTATTGCGATTTATTCGCAAGTTGAAAATCAAGAATAACAACTAAACACAACACAACACAACAAAACTACAAAACAAAATGTTAAACACCACCACAAACTAATGTAAAAACAATGTAGATAAAAACGCTTGGCACACCACCGCTCGATAACTACAAAGACACCAAAATGTCAAAGTGAATTGACAACCCGTGGCAACGTCTCCGGTCATTGTTGTCGAATTTCCTCAAAGACTGCGTGAATGCATTAAGGTTAATGTTCAAAAGCCATATATCACACACAGCAACAAGGGAAATCCGACAACACTGACACCCACCCCTACCAGGGCCTACCCCTCGGTCAATGAACGGTTGCCAGTGCATGGCCATCCTTCTTAGAATTCGGCTAAAAGTGTGTTCTGGGATTCATCAGAGATTGCCTTACTAGGACAGTGGGGTATATACGGTTTTGTTTCAGGGGGCTTTGCTGACTTTATTCCTTGAAATGTGAAAATTGTAAACCTCATATTCATGCACTAATACTTTTCGAGAACTCGTACTTAGCGTTGTCTAGTACTGGGGGAGGAGGCTGCTTTCTCTTTCGTTTGTGAAATATATACCAGAAAAAAGACATATGTATTTGTATGTTATTTAAGAGCTAAAACACTAAACATTTCTTTTTTATTCCACATATTTCTGAAAATGAAATACAAATGTTGATGACAGCCCTGCTCCTCTGATCCTCCACAACATTGTTTTTCCACTTTATAAATATCTTAACCATTTTATATATATATATATATATATATATATATATATATATATAACTAGATTATGCGAACGACCCTGCCCGTCCCATCAGTGTTGAAAACATATCTACGTCCATATGAAGTCCAATTACAGCGGAAACGTTCCCATATTATTTACTATACATTTGTCAGAAGCATTTGTGCCGCACGATCTTAATTGCCCAGCAACCAATGCTATAGAAGCTCCATAATAATAATAATTATCCATAAGGTTGAAACTCTACTGGCTGTTTTTTTGTCAGTTGCAGTTTACACTTCAGGTTGATATATTTGGGAAGAAGGGAACTTTTCTTGATCTGCTATCTCAGGGCTAAGGAATTCGGTTGTAATTCAAACCGATTCCATGTAAATGAAATGAAATCTTTGAGTTTTACGTCGCACGGTTATGTCGGTTAGGCTAAAGGAGACGGTGATTATGAGAAATGAATGAAATGGTGGAATGAAGAAAATGGGAGAACTCCGAGAAAACCCACGAACACCGTGCTCGTGGGTTTTCTCGGGGTTCTCCCGTTTCCTCCCACTTTCTTCATTCGACCAATTCACTCATCTTTCATCATCACCGTCTCCTTTAGCCTAACCGGCATAACCGTGGGACGTAAAACTTAAAGATTTCAATAAACATTTTCTACCTGACGTACTGGCAACCATGCTAACTGTCGTCACTTCCGTTCTGATCCTAACCTGAATTTTTGTATAGTAGGCTCTAGCGTAACTAGTGAATTGCTAGTAATTCTAAGGTGATAGAAAAAATAATGCCAGATTCTGAAGGAGCGACCTCAAAAACATCCAATCCACCTGAAATTTTGGAAACAAGAATACCCATGCGGACCAGTTTTATCTGTATGTACTTTTACTAGTATTCATTTCCAATGCATTGTGACACCGATGCGTATTGAACAACTGTCTTAGATAAATGAAGCAAAACTTGTTATTCAAAGGTTAAAATTAACTTTAATTCTAAATTTAATTAAATTTAGATTCAATGTCGCATTCACAAAAGCTCTCCACTGACTTCTATCCTTAGCCAACTGGATCCAGTTTCTACTTCGTATTCCTATTTCTGCGAGATCCATCTTAATATTGTCCTTCTATCTGCGCCTAGGTCTTCCTATTGGTCCTTTTCCGATTGGTCTTCCAGTTAAGATTTTCTTTCATCCTGGTTACATGACCTGCTACCTGAGCCTTCTAAATTTGATGACCCTAACAAAGTCTGGTAAACCATATAAATTACGTAGCTCCTCGTTATGAAGTTTCCGCTATTCCCCATTCTCGTTCCTCTTGGGTCCGAATATTCGTCTCAGGATCTAGTTCGCAGATACTTTAGGTCTGCGTTCTTCCCTCAAGGTAAGCGACCATGTTTCGCAACCATACAGAACAACAGGTATGATTATCGTTTTTATGTATTTTAAGGTTCAAATTCCTTGACAGAATTCGCGACGACAAAATATTTTGAACTTAATAATAACACGAATTCCCCGCTTTTAGAGGACATTTAATTTCTTCGTAAATATGGCAAAATTATAACAAAGTATATAAATAAATAAAGTGTAATACATCAAAAATATTAAATACCCCATAAACTGGTTTATTTACATGTTTCTTCTTATCTTTGTACAGATCGTTGTCTCTTTCCCATACTGTTCCATCAAGTGAAACCGCTAGCGAAGCAACTGGCAGAATGAGAACCCAAAGTCTTCCAGCATCAACCGCAAGTGTGGTACAGACGAAACTTCCTCCATCAATTGGCCAATCAGTTAATATTCCAGCAACAAAGGTACGTTCCTAATTACAGTGTGTATAGTTTTTCGTCTGTAAATCGTTTCGTCTAATGCTGAAAATGTAATTTTAATATATAAATTTAAATTATATTAGGGATACAGGTTTGAGTATTGTACAAAACTGTAACATTAGTATGAGTTAAAACTGTATTGCCAGACGAAAATCAGTGCTTCTACTGGAAGCTTGAGTTTCGTGTAATTATTGTCAATTTAATACAATGTCAGCTACATAAATATATGATGTTGTGTAAAAAGTATTGAACCCTTGGAGGTCAAAATTGAGAATATATTTATTCTTGAAAATAACATTATGAATCCACACATGCACTGTTTTGTTCGATGAACTTGTGGCATTTTTCTGATAACACCATAGTTTCGTCATTATAGAAATTCTGTGGTTTCTATTTTTTTCTTCTTTTTTTAAAATTTATTTTGAAGCACGTGGTTTCACAGGACATCACCGTTCAAGGAATTCCGAAGAGTCGGGAACAGATTATAAATCTGACGATATCAAGTTCTGGCTATACGGTGAATGCAGTAAAACACATATATATAACTTTGGAATTTTTTACCTTTTAATAACTTTTGAACCTCTCAAGCAATCACAATGAAATTTTCGGCATTATGATCTTTGTTGATTCTAATTAGCTACTATAACTTGTCATTGTCGTATTTATGGTTATCATCATCATCATCATCATCATCATATGGTTAGGTTACACAAAATTTGGGAATGCCTCACCAGATCAAGCCCAATTTTTCTGTGTGGTCTCTTGGGGTTCCTAGGTGAGCGCAAACTTGCTAAATATTGTCGGGAATAACAGTACTCATACTATGAGCAAGTATATTCGCCATACGCAATACAAAATAGCCAAAGCAAAATGAAAGCGTACATATACGCCATCCGCACAGCAGGTGCGTTTTAAAGACACGAGTTAACTCGCCACCCACACTGAAGGGGTTAATTTCTTCTAACAGGTCATTAAAGATATATGCGATGTAGCGTTGTCAGCGTGGTATACAACAGCCTTTCTGTTGACAAGTTTCGTCCATTTTTCTTGAATTGCTAGGTGCATTCACACTAATTGTCGACAGTATAAAATGAAATCTTTCAGCTTAACGTTCTACGTTATGTACTTTAGGCTAAAAGCTAGTAAAAAAAATTTATAAGGCTAGATTTTGCGCCTTGATGTTCTAGTGTATTTGAGCTTCTAAGACAAGAACAACGGTTATTTTTAAGATTTACCGTATAACTGTACTGAAACACTTTTTTTTTCCCATTCATTAAAAGAAATTGTGGTAAATAATAATTAATACATTTTTCCTCTGCAGCAATCATCCCAGTCTTCAAGAACCGCGTATATGCCAGTACCACGAATGGAGCCCCATACGTCACCTTGGGCACCAGCGTCTGGTGCTCACATTCCTCCGACAGGAGCAAAAGTGCCCAGTACTTCAGCACATATGTCAGTCATTTCACCAAGTCAGCCACAGGTTGCTCATCTCCCAAGTGCTATAGCAACTGTTCCAGCACACATGAAACCATCGCAGAGACCGCACATGACAGTAACAAGCTTGCCTTCTGCGGTGCATGTTGGAAGCAAGACTATAGTTCCTGGTTCTCATATGATCACTTCATCTGCAGGCAGCACGAGAACTGTTGTTTCAGTTCCACAGGTTAGTGAGCGATATGCAGAATTAAAACAGTATAAACTGCGTTTATGGACGCAAAAGTTGGAAGAGCATATGTATAATAAAACATAACATACATACTTCATGATTCTGAGCCTTTATATATTTTGTCTTTTACTATTAATGTTTCATTTAAACTAATGATTATACTTTAACCTTCGCACTACCTAGGCTTTTTATTATATATATATATATATATATATATATATATATATATATATATATATATATATATATATATTATACATATTATACTCAGACTACTAAGGGGATTATTTTGTGCCCATCTGTTAAGATTAAATATATCTCGCAAAAGAAACAAATTAGGAACTCTCACAAAACATCTATAGAGACTGAAGTAAACAGTACACAGAAGAATACTACCAGCTATTTATTATACTGCTATCTAGGAGTGACACTTCTAATGCCAGTCACATCTCTACGAACGGGGGGTGGGGTGGGGAGTACTTTGTGCCCTCAACTTAAAATAACAAATTTTATGAGACACACTATAACATTGAATTTGAACCACCGTAAGGTATTCGCTTTGGTTAAAGATGTTGAGCATTAATAAGTTTTCTTACAATTTTAGACAAACGATTGAAAGAGTAATTACTATTAGAGTAATTTCAATCGTGTATATATATATATATATATATATATATATATATATATATATATATATATATATATATATATATATATATATACACACGAGGGGGGACCCAAAAAAACGGGAAATTCGTCGTAACTTCATTTCTCAATATTTTTACACCAAATTTTCATCACCTTCAAAGTATTGTCCATGGACCGCAACACATTTCTGCAAACGATCCTTCCATTGTTCAAAACAGTTTTGAAAATCACTTATCGGGATCTTCTTTATGACCTCCAGCGATTTTTGTTTTACCTCCTCCACAGTGGCAAAACCTAATCCACTGGCTTGATTGCTGCTTTGATTCGGGGTCATAGTCATAGCACCACGATTCATCATCAGTAATCACCTTGGCAAAAAAGTCAGGGACCTCTTTAAGCTGATTTTGAAGTTCAACACATGCCTCAAGTCGACGCTCCGTTTGCTCGTCTGTGAGAAGGCGAGGGACAAATTTGGCTGCAACCCTTCTCATGTGCAAATCTTCTGATAAAATCCTCTGAATTGAAAATGAAATGAAATTTTTGAGTTTTACGTCCCACGGTTATGCCGGTTAGGCTAAAGGAGACGGTGATAATGAGAGATGAATGAAATGGTGGAATGAAGAAAGTGGGAGGAAACGGGAGAACCCCGAGAAAACCCACGCACACGGTGTTTGTCCACCACAAAGTTCACTTGGCGGGAGCAGGGTTTGAACCCGAGACCCCTAGAACCAGAGGTGAACGCTCTACCACTGAGCCACCGCGGCCCTCCTCTGAATTGAACTCCACGATATTTCAGACATCTCACAGAGTTGATTAATGGTTCGGCGACGGTCTTCACGAACGAGGGCATTGATTTTATCGACGTTTTCGTCAGTTCTTGCCGTTGAGGGGAGTTCTGAACGGGGTTGGTCTTCAATTGACAGTTCTCCATTTTCAAAACGTGCAAACCACTCGTATACTCTGGTTTTACTTAGGGCAGCATCCCCATAAGCAGTCTTCAGCATTACAGTAGTTTCCGCGGCCGATTTCCCCAACAGGAAACCAAATTTCACAGCCGCCTCGATAATCTGCCATCACGTTTTCGCCGAACTGGAAAAAGTTGGTTTACTAAACAAACTCTCAAGAGCGAACCGATGCACTCACAGCGACACAACTTCGCATACTGACGCAGGTGACGTGATCGTAACGGACAATTGGTACAACAATGGGTTCCCCCACTCTCCCTCCCCACTGCATCACAATTCCCGTTTTTTTGGGTCCCCCCTCGTATATATATATATATATATATATATATATATATATATGGGCACAAAGTATCTCCCATTGGTAGTTCAAGGATTAAAGAGAAATTAAGTGATGGAATAAGGATCCTTGAGACTAGTATTACGCCTTTGATGCCTGGATTTAATTCCTGCTCCAAGTTAATGTACAGTAGAGCGTCGATTATCCGAAGTAATTGGGGGACATGGGTGTTCGGAAAACTGGTTTGTTCGGATAATCGAACTGTACATGTTTATTTGCCAAAAAGAAGTACTGTACAGTAAATTTATTCATAAAAAGAAGTGTGCTGATTGTTAAAACACAGCGACTGGCGGCTTGGCCGGTCAGCAGCGCCTTATGAAGGCCCCATTAGAAGCAATGTTCCGCCAGCGGTGGCTCAGTGCGGCGACTACTGTGGGAAACTTGGTTTTGGGAGTGAGGGGGATGATGGACGGTAGGGTGGGAGAGTAACAGGTGCGAGCGAGTACACAGTTCGGTTAAGCGGTCGTTCGGTTAACCGACGTTCGGATAACCGACGCTCTACTGTATTTTGGATTCCACTAGATCTTACCTATGGAACTAGATTTGGACTGTCTTGTCTCAAGAAAATGCTGTCTCGTCTAGAAGAATATGTCTGTTTTTATTGAAAGAAGCATGTCTCGTCTAGTATCTTGTCACAAAAATTCTGTCTCATCTCGTCTTGCCTCGTGAAACTAGATTCCACATTAAACTATAGTTTCTAATCTTATTTAAACTCAGTGCTAACAAGGTGTGCTAAACTCCAAACACACAAATAATTGAAACGTAATTCATGTATACGTATAGTAATTAAAAAGTTATTACTGCAGTTGGCAATAATAATCATAATAATAATAAGTTTGATTTATATTACGTTTTATTTTCATTATATATATACTGCCTATGGATTCGGACATTGCTTCAGTTGTGCTCCAAAAGTTTGCAGTAATTTTCGAGATTTTAATGAAATTCTACACTGCCTGTTAGATATGAAAATATAATTAAAGTGCTTGTAATTACGAAAACAAAGAATTAACACAATAAATTTTCCAATTCTACCAGAGTTGTCAGAAGCTAAGTAAACATTGCATAAACTTTCACTTCACCTCTCTTACAGTATTCTTGCCTTGGTCACAACAAAATTGCATGATATTTATCAATTGAAATAATACCTCTCTAGATTGGAGTAATTGGTGACTCGTATGTATCTTGTGAATATACTAATCTCATGTACTCTAATGTGTTCAGGACTTATTACATTAAATAAAAAAAAATTGTTGTTTATTTTTTGTCTGAAACTAAAAGTAATAATTATTTTTCCAGATACCAATTTCCGCTGTCCATACCGGATCTCATGTAAAACTAATCGGTGAGGCATCTGGTAGTGTTGACAGATCGAAGGGAGGCTCACATCATGCTCAGTCTCAACCACAACCTCAGCAAATGGTTTTCCCTGGTCAGCCCGAGGTTGCTCAGGAAGCTCTCAAGCGAGAGGCAGCACGAGGAAAAGATCCTATGAAAGGAGAACGTGACTTTATTCCTGGTGCACGAGAGACTTGTAAAGATCCTGAGAAACAACTACAACCCGAAAGCCTATTGAAAGAAACTGTTAAACTTCAGCATGCGAAATCCGACTTGGGTCTTCGTGTCCGACCCGCTGGAAGTTGTGACGTTACCCCACGTGCAACACCACCGCACAATCCTCAAGCACAGCTGCCAGATATTGCCTCGAGGCCACCTTCCAGTGTGACAGAACCACCAAAGATAGAGGTATCAGCAGGAAGTTGTATTGTGGTTCCTATTCCTAGTCCAGCTACGGTGCAAGCAAGAGGCAGTCATGGCAGTAGAGAAAACTCACCTCAAACAAGGCACGGACAGGTTTTGCAGTCGAATCTTCCAGCAGCCGCCTATGAGCCTTCACTGGTTAGTATATTCATACACGTAATATATTATAGATAAGTGCAATTTTAGATATTTTTGTAAATGAGTTTAGTTGTTTGACTTGTCTGCTCAGATATGGACGCACAGTACGTTGCTTAATTAATTTTGCTAATCTGCGTGTTACGATATTTCTTTCTTTTTCTTTATATATATATATATTAAAGAAAGCAGTAGTTCAGTTGTCGCATTGAAAAAGTTGTGGGTGGGCATTGCAATGCATTTTAAAATAACAAACGTTTTGGAGATGACTTGGCATCTCCGAGGAAACGTTTTAGAATTTGACCTGGCACATATTTCCACTCGTAACCTGCGCTTCTTTATAAGTGAAATGATGAATTTTAGTTTGTAAGAATATTGAAGATTCGTTAGTATTATTTCCGACAAGTCAGATCTCTGTTTGAGGAAAATATAATATCGAATATTACGAGTCATTTTGTTTTTAAGTTTTATGTGAAGTAATGTGTAATTAAGTGCTTATTATTGATGAATATAAACGAAAAGATAGTATACTATAGTATCTGATATATGGAGAAAATAATTAGTTTCTTGCTCCATAAGTCAATGAAATAAATTTGTAATATATTCATACGTAGAATGAGAGTGAGCTTTAATTCAAATAATAGTCTAATGTGCGGGGAAAAAAGATTGAATTTCAGTCAAGTTGGAAAAACTTAACCTGGGCTTCTGTTTTTCTTTCAAAATGTTTTAAAAGCTGATGGATGGAAATATGGACGTTAGTGACAAAATAAAATAAACATAACTGATGATGTATTACATTGAGAAAAAGAGGAGTTATGCAAGTTTTGCTCTCCAAGTGCTTTTTCTATTCACTTGGGATGAATAAAGAAAATAGTTTATAAAACATTTTCAACAAATAATATGTTGTAAGACGATAAACTGAGAAACTGAGAGGAAACAGAAGTGTGTGTTGTTAAAACAAGGAAATGCCCAAATTAGAAAGATATAAGCCTTGATGGAAATGAGGATAATCGAGGATCATATATTTAATTAGAGAAGACTAAAGATAAGATCATCTGAATAGGGACAAGACGTGGATGTTGACCAGATAATTAGTAATAGCAACAACCTCTTACTACTTTGAGAACCAATATCCTCTTAAGGAGCAACAGTTAGTATGGAAGTGGACAAATGCGACCATGGTAGAGGACTTCTCAGTAGATTTCATTAGAAAATAAAATATGTAGAAGTAGAGGTATCATTTGATGATGCTATCATATGATAAACGACCCACACAAGTGTTTTATTATCTTTCTTTCTTTTTTTCTTGTCATATGTATGAAATAACAATATTTGGACCTTTTACCTAGAGGAAGAGCAAAAAGATGATCAAATAATCTGGACTGTAAATGTACCATCTTTTTTATACTTATATTTGGCAAATACAAAATGACTGTCGGCATACTTAAAACTTTCAAGACCTGATTAGAAACCGACATGTGTGCATATCGTTGTGCAAATGATCACCGTATTCAGATTTGTTGGTAAAGATTGCTTCCCAGTTTTCTGCATTTGAGCTTTTGATTGGAAACTGTACATAGTAACAAGAATATGCAGTTCAACAACAGAATGTTCAAGTGGAATTGTTGTATCACTTGTTATCAGCATTGAAACCAGCGAATGTTCATGGATATCATATAATTTATATTCAAAATCATGGGCCTGAACGTGAAAAACAGCTTTTATTCTCTAAGGACATCTGATTATTTCAAGCTACATTCGTTATGTGCGTCTAGATTGGAGCTTCCTTTAATCAGTGGCATTCAATATTTGTTACATTTATACTATGAACATTATTAATGTAGCATTGAGTTTCTTCATCTTACGGCTTATAAGCACAACCATCAGTTCTCCAGTTCCAGGATCGGCGTATTCTAGTGATTAGTAATATTTGGCAACAACATATAATCCGCTAAATTCCTGTTTCTGAACTGTATGTGGGGAAAAAAAAAATGTAACAGACTTAAGTTAGCTTTAATCGTGCAGTAAAGGACGGTTAACCTGACAAATCGAAACTAATTACAAAGATTGGTTTGGTACTAGATTTAGTGAAGGAAAGAAATTTGCAGTAGAATGGATTTTCAGAATAAATTAGTTGCTAGCATATTAACCGGCGCAGAATTGCATAGGTCGTCAATACCTTGAACTTGTCTACTATGGCGAATAATATTATCAAACAGCATTTGAAGAAATTACTTTTTTTATTATTATTATTATACCGAAGACACTATTTATTTTGATTTACAGAAGGATTTAAAAAAGATTTATTAAATAGCGTACAAACTGTTAAGAAGTAATGAAAATCTTTACCATGGACAATTAAAATAAATCTGCAATAGTTTGTCAGTAATAATAGCTTGATAATTTCGTGAAAGAAATTAGAATATCTCTCTTGAATTTATCAGCTGTTACTTCATTCCATTTAATAAGTTATTTACACATAGTCCAGACTGGTGGTAGTAACCGCAGTTAGTGAAAACCATGCCATTTTCTTCTTATATTTTACACAAGCTATAAAAACTCAAAACGTATATTATATGATCTGAGCCTGAAACAGCTAAATTTCTCATCTTGAATTTCATGTTGGAAGTATACAGCTACTAATTTAGTGTTCGATACAGATACTTAAGACTATATATTTTCATAATGCGATCTAGATGTTGTGGTTTTAATGGAAAAGTATACGACTTGGTTAGGCTATCCTTAATCGTATTATTTTAATTCCGAAGCTTCAGTGAAAAACCTACCATTTCAAGTGTTGCAACCAGACTTCTTAATAGTATTCTGTTGATTTAGCAAGTTAATAATAGCAGCATGATTCAAAGATGATGAAAATTTATTATTAATAATTTTTTTCTTAATTATCTACATATAAAGTGCAACGAGACGGAAACTTACACGAAAAACCATAAGAAAATATCTTTCATATAATGCTTCGGACTAATCTTTAAAAAATTTCCATGCAGATACTCAAAAATGATTGCCAGCTCAATTTAAAAATGAAAATGAGTAGTTAGTATATTGAATACCAACCACGCTCATATACTTCATCACCACTTTGTACTACTATTGATCTCCAGAGAACTGTCTGTACATCAGTTCTAATTCGACGGTATTTGCTTTAGTTTCCAAGTAACTGCGAGAAATATAACTTACTGGAATCAGCTGTATAACATAGCTGTAATACATTCAATAATTAAATAAATATATGAGAAGGTTGAAGAAATTGAAAAAATGTCGCGAATAACTATGGCAGAAAACAAATTCGTAATCACCCTGAAACGTATACTTATTACAGAAGATATGAAGCTTTAGAATATTGTGTATAGTACTTCTTTTGTTATGAATGTCTTCTGACATCGAGCCTGACACTTCCCGTTGCAGCATCTCTCTCACACTGGTCAGACAGGTGGGGCCATAGCAGAACCTCTGCAGAGTCCTCCGTACCTATTATCTCAGCACAAAGAGCAACAAGGGAGCGGGTCCAACCAACAGGGCTCTTCTAAGATCCCCCCTCCTGCCCATCAGCACGGCAGCCAGGTAAAATTAATGACTTACCTACCAGTTGTTGGCGTAATTAAACGTTTTTCTTTATTCATTTTTCTTTCGTTGCTTGTCATTATAGTTCTGTATAGCATACCGAAATGATTGATTCTGGCAGAATATATTTATACAATGCCTAATGATTTTAATATTTTATCCCTTATGAATCGTTCTAATTGTTGTTGATTCTTTTTTATGGTTGTGCTTCTTTTCCTGACGTAAAAAAAGAAATCTTTTAAAGCTGGCCCTTTTTTACTTTATATTTATTTTACTTTTTTCACTGTTCCACTTTCTTTGTATGGATTTGCTTGCCTTGCCTTTGTTGTGGCACTTAATTGTCTATTAGTATAATCAACTTCGTTCATCAAGTAGATAAGGAATCCTTTTAATGAAGGTACCATTCAACATCGCTTTTAAGAAAAGACTGTCTTCTCCGTACCAATCAGTAGATAAGCCTCACTATTAAACGTTCATCCTTAAGCAAATACATTATGTTTTTCGTGTTACAGTTTGTGTATATCGTCTGTAGTAGTAATGTAGCCGCATCACTGAATAAGGTGTCTCTCATCTTAACCTGTTACGGGTAAACTGTCATTCAAGTGTGTTTATTTACTTTTTTGTCTAGTATATGTATCCAAATGTTGAATGTACAGCTTAGTAGCCTTTCCCTTTTCCATTAAATATTTCAGCTGCACATTTTTGTGATTTTATGTTCAGATTTATTAAATAGTTAAATTTTTAATCCTAATAATGAGAAAAGATGATATTTTGGGACGAAAGAAAAACGCTTTGATCATATATTTAATATGTTCACATATTTCTGGTTTTATTGAAAAGATAATACATTGTACAAAAGAGGAACGTGTTCATAGTTAGTTGGATCAAGGAAACATTAATACATTTTAACCAAAAAATTAATGGTTGGAGAATTATCAAGATAATGGCTTGTGCTTTAGAGACTGAATTATCTGACTCAAATTGAAGACTTGGGCATTTTATCGTGAATTGTATTTATTGTACAAGAGAAAAGAATCAGTCTCAACACTCAATCTCAGTAAACAAATATATAAGAAGAAATCTGCAGATAAGTTAACTAGAAGGCCATTCATTACATACTTGTACTTTGAATGAATCAAATATTAGAAGAAAACAAATTTCGATAGACGAACTTGTCATTCAAGAAGTGATACAAAATAATGGAGATAAAGTAATTGAAAGTTGTGAATTTACGGGAGACGAAAACACAGAAATAACTAAGTAAATCAAAATTAGGAACTGTAGTTGAGCAATTAGTATCAAAAAAAGAAGAACGAAGACGAAGAAAGTGACACAGAAGTCATTGTATGTGAAAATTACTTATGATGACATGGAGCATCCAGATGAAATTATACAAACAATAAAGTTGTGCTATCGTGTTTGTAATGTTTCACTTTGTATGATCAACATAGAGAGCAAAGCTAACATTGATAAACATAGTGATGACATTAAGAAAATTAAAATATAGTAATGAATAAATAAACAAATAATTCATTTTGAAAACAGTGAAGGCGTACAAATATTAAAAACAGGGTTCCGCCTATTATTTATTGTATAATATTAATCAACAATAGCAAACTTAATGAAAAAAGTTACGAAAGATTTATCATAATAAATAAAGGAAATAACCGATTATTCAAAATATCAGAAATTTTCCTGTATGTTTGAGAGTCACCTCAAAGATGCAAACAAAAGAGTTAATATTGTGTTTAGGTTGGAGAAAATATTGTAGCATGATCGTTAAAAAGAGTCAGAACTTTGATTGCTGTTAGTACTTACATATCTGCGTGTTGTTTTTGAAGTTGAATCGTCATTACAATATGTTTCCTCAACAGATGTCGATATTTTCATATATGTAATTCGATATTTTCATGACGTATGCCGTATGATAATGAAACAAAATAAGTGGTGCACGCATGTCATTTGAGGAACTGAAATTCATTTTAAAGTGGTATTTCAGGTTTGAAAATGCCGCTGAAGCGTCAGTGAAAGTCTGCGTTTGAAACAGAACGCTCCACATGGTTGGCAAGTTACCGGCTTTGTAACAAGGTGGAGACGCATTAGTGTTTTTATGTGCACAAAAGAAAATCTAAAAGATTTTGTACAGCTATTCCAACCACTTCGAGCTCTTACAGCAACTGTACATGTGCAGGAAACTTGTATTGTACTTTCTTGTAATAAGTATTAAGTTTAACACTACCTCACAACATATTTTTTTTCTTCGTTTTTGTGACTTTATTGAATACTTTGTTTTAGAAAAAGCTGTTACACTTTTAATTTTCGTTCTGTTCGGTTGTATGATAATCATTTCCTTATTTTCTACTTCAGGGTGATGTAGTTCGTGTACCTGGACAGCGCATGTCATTTTCACATTTACGTCCTGGTGCGCCACCTCATTATATGCATTCACTTGTTTATCAGCAGTATCTCCAAGCCCAGGAGGCAATGGCGGCGCAGCAGGCTCACATTCCGTATCATCTTGCTACAGGTAAGAAACGTTAATATGTACATTGACATTATTGTAATCCTGTCTATACTCAGATGGTTGAACTCTTTAAAAGTAAACAATGTTTGAATGTTAGCGAACTTTATTTTTTCCGATGTGTATCAAAATGGTTACTTTTTGTCCAGAATGTTTTTGTAAGACTGTATTTAACAGTGCAATTGAGCCTTTAAAACGGAGTGTGGATAGCCACTTATTTTGTTCAGAAATTGTCAAAATTATAAATCATTAACGTAGGATTGGCTGCATATATGAAAAAAATTATAAAGACATATTAAACAAAAAGTATTAACTTCTTCTGGGTTATACTCTAGGTTGTTTTTTCTGTCTTTCTTAAATTTAGTTTCCCTGATTTTCTCGCTGCAAGATTTTTCTTTCCTTTTCTTTTTTTCAAATTACGTTCTCTGATCTGACTATTGATGGTGGAAAGATTAGGTAACATTTTATGCTTCTGTACGTATTAAAATCAAAATCTAGAAAGTCATATAGAGTGAAATCTCCCTTAATGGACTCATGAATAAAGACAGATGTTGTGTTTGTCCTTGCAAAAATATGTATTCTTGCGGAACAGAACCTCCGTCCCTTTTACGGACACGGATAGTTTCATTTTATCTTAGCGTTTTAATAATTTTTTCATAATGGACCGGACTTATTGTCAGTTCATGTGTATTTAGCGCAGAAAATACTTCCTGCAATTGAAAAATAAATTGGTGGTACAGTAAAGTGGACAAAAAAATCTATTCTACAAAAACGTTTTATCGTAAGTCAATGGTCTGGTGAACCACCATACAGAATTTGCATACTGAACTTCTTTTCTATGCCCACAATAGATTGCTTTCTGGCGGGAATCTTAGAAGTATCTTGAATGAGTTAAGAGCGGTGGTGGAGAGTCCATCATGTGGTCAAGAATTCTGTGTGAAACTTCTGAAGAACTCACTGTTCTTTCCTTTGGGGTTTGCTTTATGATAAAATTTCAACGATGAAGATTTCCCCGCTTACTCTGTTCTAAAAATATCACGTTCTCCCAGTAATTCGAATACAGAATTTCAGTATTAACCTAAATTTACATTTATAATTAAACTATTTACTGTGTACTGTTTACGATCACTACATGAGCTGTAAGATAACCTCTCTATAACAGGCACCTGTCATTTACTGACAGATTATGATGTCCCTTGGTGTCCGTTATTTACAGGGTTCATTATGTAAGTATTTTGTATTACGTTTGTGCTGCGGTTTTTTAGATCTAGTTGCAACGTTACGTGTCGTGTACAGTATTTTTGTGTGTACATGTTTATATAGTTCTTTCTTCATATTTATCTTGCTTGATTTTCTTTCTCTAAAATGTCAAGATAGTCAGATTATGGTAATTTATTATTTTCATAACCATGGCTATAAGTCACTTCATTCTTACTAATCATTTTGTAGGTACTGTTCGATCTTCCCTCGTATCTGGAATCGATCTGAAGTCCGAGGCCGATTCCGAAGAAGCCCAAGCAGGAAGTCCTCCTTTGGAACTACACAGACCATCAAGTGTTGGTGCAGGAACTCGTTTGGCTCCTCCAGCACATCTACAGTCACCACATTCTGCACACGATCGAAGCACGGACTCTCCTGGTATCGCGAATGTTTATGCCTACGGAGCACGACTATCCCACCCTCATGTGCATGCGCATACTTCTCGCAGCCACCCGCCGTATTCGACTTCACACCCAGACGAGAAAGTATCCCGTAATTTGCCAGCCCACATGATTCCTTCTCACTCTCGACACCCGTATGAAGTGGAGGAAAGATTAAATCGTGGCGAGGAAGTGTTTCATCATGGGCCGCCTCCTGCACACCTCACGAGCAGAGTACACCCAATACCTGGTTCGGAGGCGCCGCCTCATCTTCCTCCTCCTCACTCGAGATTACAAGTACAGACACCACCTCATGCCAGTCAAGTGCCGCCACAGGCAGATTCTCTTCTCATGCTGTTGCAGGTAAGACACTTTTTCTCGCCATTGTTTTTTGTAGAGAAATTGCCTTTCCTAATATAGATCAATTGTTTTTATTTTATTTATTTTTTTACGTATGAGCACATTACATTTTACTGCATAATTCATTTGCCATATTATTATAAGTAACTTAATAATACAACTAAGTTTTGGGTGCTTACTGGACAGTGAAGTTCGTCCTTGTTCGTTTTTTCAGTTACACATTTATAAATTTGTGTATTACGGTATTTGAACAAATCAGTTATGTGAGGATTTTATTGAAAGGGATTATTTACTGTTTCCTTATGATGGGGATACTAACTATTGTTTGTACATTAATAATGACGAATAGATGGAGTTTTTACTGCTAGTTTTGCAACGTATATTATAACCGAGGAAGTCAGCAGAAGGAATTCTTGAAATATCTCGCAGGGATCAACATAACAGGCATAATACAGTTAAATTTATTATTACGTTTATTTTAATTGAAATCAGAATAATGAACATCATATGAACATTAGTTTAATGAACATATTTCTAGCAAAAGGCGTACAAAGTGAATAAGACAGTTTCTGTACGATTGATTTGAAGAAATTGCGGACAGTTAACTCCGGGACTAACCTTCTTCCATTTTTATCCTTATATAATTCGCATAGTAACTATTATATATACTTTCTACTACATCCTTGAAACGTGCACATTACTTACAATATCTAATATATTATAAATGTTACGGAAAGAGTTTGTATATATTATGTAAGGGATGATAAGAATTGTAAGTCTGTGAAAAGATGCAAATAAGAATCAGTGGTTTCAAACAGGATTAACAAACACTAGCTTTTTGTTTATATATGCAATGGGATTTCTGTTTCGATTTCTTCGGTTGCTAGGACCATTTAGCAATCAATCGTGCTGCTACTTCAGCCAAACACTTTATTGAAGAATATTGGGTTCTAAAAATATTTACATGTTTTTTGTTTTTTTTCTGAGTCCTTTCCCAAGAGAACTATAATTTCAAAGTTACTGTTTTAATACACGTACACTAGCTCAAAATTTGAATATGACTGGTATAGATATATACAAATAAAACATACACATACACTATTCATAATTTGAAAGAATTGAAATTGGCAAGTTTTCACTTCAAATTTCACAAATGGACAAAATGCTTAATTTTATAGTCGCAGAGCATAACCAAAAAATCATCATTATAGAGACTATTTGAATGAAACTATCTATAACGCCAGCCCAATCGTTATCGAGGATGCTCTCATCCAGATATAGCATTGAATGCCTGACCCAATGTAATGTAACTCGTACATTTTTTTTTAAATATATACTTGTAATGGCGTTGTCTTAATAATTTTGATCTTTCAGTTGTTTGAGTATGTATAAGTGTAACGATAGGCCAGGAATCGCAGTATATATATCAACAGCACTATGTTCGGGGTTTAATTTGCCTTCTGTATTCACCTGTATTTATTATCAATCTGTCATTATAAAGGATATAAACACATGACGTTAATCCAAAGATATTTCTCTTCAGCACTGAAGGTATTCATCCCAACTTTTCCATTTTTTTTTTTCACCTAGAAACTTTAGATGTTGTCTTTGTGGTATATTCATCAAACGAACTACCCTTGAGGATGATGTGGATGAATAGATAAATGATCTGGGCAGTATTGAATTAATCAGATGGGACACATGCCTAGATGTTAGAGACCTGTATTTAAATATTGTGTTTCCATAATTAGATCAAAGTTTGACAGTGGTTTCTCATACATATAACTGAATAGAAAGTTGAATGTATAACATTACATCCATATATTATATGTGATTTTTCACGTATCTTTTACAGAGGTACCCAGTGATGTGGCAAGGCCTTCTGGCTTTGAAAAACGACCAGGCAGCGGTGCAAATGCATTTTGTATTCGGAAACCCACACGTAGCGAGGGATTCACTTCCTTGCAATTCAGATGGAAGCACACCACCTTTACGCATCGCCCAAAGAATGAGGTTGGAACAAACGCAATTGGAGGGAGTTGCAAGGAAAATGCAGGTATGTATTATTTCTTGTGTCTTTATCAAAACTATAGGATGAAATAATTTCGAACGAGATGTTGTTAATGATTTAAAATACTGTTACAAAAGTTACTTTCACAGACTTCGAAATTAATTACCATGCATAGATATATTCTTTCCCATATTTCACTACGTCTAAATTAATTTTATTGTAAAATCCAAAAGCGCTTATCTTAGTTGCCTGTATTCTGTTAGGAATAATTAAAAAAAGAAACAGTCTTCGATCGTCGAATATTCGTTAACTATGTCAGACATATTGTCAAGACTGTTAAGATGAAAGGGGTTTATTGGGGATAGAGTGGATGAAATTAATTACGTTTACATCCAACTGAATGCTCTGTAACGTCACAGTTTGCTGCTCGCCTTCTCAGTAAGAGGGGAGGAACAGATAGGTAAGCTGACACTGATAAAAAACATTGGTGATAAGCAAACAAGAAGGTCGATAGCGTAATCGATGATTTTGCAGGCATACTACTCGTGGATCCATGACTGCACGTACACCATCCTCTTTTTTCTTTTGCTGATTGTTTTTCCTTTCTTTTCTCGGATCGTAAAAGCGTGCTCATACGTTATACATGGGCCAGTTGGAAATAAGTGAGCTTGAGGCTTTTTGAACTGGGAAGCTCAAAATTTTAGAACTTGTTGTACATTGAGTTTTATTTAAAGAACAAGGGCTAGGGCTGTTTTTTAAAGTAAGATTCAATTGTCAATAGAAACAAAACTAGTAAAGATAGTGGCGTTTTTTTATTATTCTATACACATTAATTGTTTTTCTACATAGTTACCATTTTTTTATATATAAAACATAGCGTTCGACAAGTTTTTGTATGCTCACGTCGTAGAGATCCGTCTTAAGTCGCTGTTTTTACGTCTTCATTGGTGTCGAACCGGTGATTGGCGAGAGGCTACTTCATGTATGGAATTAGATGATAATCGCCCGGCGCAAGGTGTGGGCTGTATGGCAGGTGGTCCAGTAGCTCTCATCTAAAAGATCTGATTAACTGTTAAATTTGAGTAGCAGAATGAGGGCGCGCATTGTCATGCAGCAACAAAACATCATATAAGAGTAGACCACGGCGCTTATTTTAATATAACACGAAGCTTTTTTCAAGGTCGCGCAGGACGAAGCTGAGTTGATAGTTGTTCCTCGCGGCATAAACTCGACTAACAGGAAACTGTGGCGATCTCAGAATATGGTAGCCATAATCTTGTTTATAGACATTGTCTGTTTGGCTTTTAGTTTGACTGGAGATGTCGTGTGTCGCCATTCCTTTGTTTGCCGCTTCTATGGTGGAGTCATGTGGGAAACCCATGTTTCGTCCCCTGTGGTTCAACAGTTGATATTCCTCATTGTATCGGGTCGGAGAGGTCAAATCACAAGCCAGTCTCGTCTTCTTGTGTTCCTCAATTAGTCTGTGAACCCGTCGCGCGCACAGATTGCGGAACTTCAAAGTTTCAGAAACGATTGTGTACATCACCAACCGTGAACGAATTATATATTAATTTTCTATGACTGGTTCAGTTTGGAACTTAATCCTTTAAACAACGAAATGGTGACATTTGCATTTTTCATTCCCACGAACAGAATAATTAATTACGTAATAATTTGTAAAGATGCTTCGTGGTCCCTCATTGTAGTTGTCAAATGCTTAAGTTCAATTATTTACATGGAGCACTATCCTATCGTAACCGTTCAGGTGTCATTTGTAGTGCAAAAATAGGAGGTTCTACGCCGTATGAACTTCTGGAAAAGCGGTGTTTCCATAAATTTTCTTTTGAGTCCTCGCGTGTCCCCTTCCTTTCAGTTCTTTTTTATCATTACTTTGATTTTCATTTATTTCCTATAGTCTACAGACATGTTCGTAGGAGGTTACACGAAATATATTTTTTGAAGTTACACGTGAAAGTTTGAAAGGCGCTGATTAATTTTCTTTGCAGTAAAATTAATGTAAATCATTTTTCAAAGGCAACGTCATCAGGCAGTAGTCGAAGTGAGACAGTATGCGGTGGTATGCCATACCGCCTCTGGGTTTTCAGTGATCAAGACATGCCGTTATTGGAGAGTAGATGCTAAATACCTTTAATAAATCAATTTTTATACACTGTAATTGACGAATAACTTAGCAAGTAAAGATTTTATTTCTTATATAGAAATTATTTCCAAGTCGACAATACCGACATTTTTGTATCTTTTCTCTATCTTTTGTTTTTAAAATGAGATCTCTTCAAAGAAGTTCATCTAGTTTATAGTTTGATGTCCCATATTGAATTGTTTCTTTCTTATTTATATGTGTATCTTCTTGCATTAATTCATATAAAGATCGCGTTTTGAGCATGGGCTGATTTAGGGGTTGTCTGCTGTAGGGGCGGATCTTCCGGGAGTTTGGAATATCCCTCAGTCTAGTGGGGTTTCTGGAAGTTTTCCCGCAGGAAATTGTTAATATAAAAACTCAGTTTTTGATCATTTCGTGTATAATTCTCTTTAATACAACATAAGGGGATTTTTTTTTTATTTTTTCAGGAAGTTGTTGGCAGATCAGACTCACCATGCCCTCCTCCCCCCCCGTAACTACAGAGAAGCTTTCCAGTAGTTTTCAGTCATTATATAAATAGAAATGTCATCTTGTAGGCAACATACCCTCACTATATTTCATCATTTAGATAGCCGGTATGTCCAGTCGAAATCGTAATAAAACATACCGCCTCTCTATTTTTTCCACTGCGAACACTGTCATCAAGGCTTCCTGATGTGCGGTATTTATAAACCTAGGATTTATTGTGAAAATAATATGTTCTGTTATTATGCACATACTTAACAAATTCGGACTTATTCTTATGACTTGGTACTTCTATCATCGTATAATTTCAGTTTCCACTCTGCGACTTCAGATAAGGTTTCGAAAGGGGGGGGGAGCTTCTTACATGTTCTGAAGTTAAGGATTCTTTAATACGAATTTCGATAAATCTTAATAATAATAATAATAATAATTGTGACTCTTGCACTAACATATATTTTGTGACAATGTGTTCCGTGCACATGTTTTCAATTTTCATAATTCATTGTAATTTTGTTTTATTTTGTGTACTAAATGTTTACGCAACAATCACCTTCGAGCATGTGGTGAGCGTGAATAATAGTAGAAAACGTTATCGTAAAGCTGTATGTGTAATTTTGTCTCTTACAGATGGACAATGAACATTGCATGTTACTTGCTCTTCCTTGCGGAAGGGACCATATGGATGTCTTACAACAATCAAATAATCTCCAAAGTGGATTCATCACGTATTTACAGCAGAAACAAGCAGCCGGTATTGTTAACATAGCAGCTCCTGGTTCACAACAGGTAACCTAAGAGTATTTGTGTTTGCAAACTAGATGTAGTGATAGAATTGTGAACGTGATGTATAACATATTTTAAATCTTATTTCCTACTAAATTGTGGTAATAATGGTAATAATTTGATGGTAGAAGTAATTATGAAGTGATAACAAGTAGCGGTGTCACATGTACAATAGTGAAGGAGTTTGGTTTGTATGGTGTGATATTTTTTCAAGTAGTTGAAACCGGAAGTGGTAGAAACCTCTTCTACCCGTCCGGTTGAGTAGAGATACTAGAATGAAAGTGAGCATATTTTTCGGACGCTTAATGGATTGCAGAAAACCGTTTCTTGCTATCTAATACCGTTTTTACTCTATAAAGATTAATGTTAAAACCGGCTGATTTCTTCCGAGATTAGCGTGGACATGGAATGTATTCTTGAACGGTTAATTGATTTAGAAAACTGCTTTTCGCTATCTATTACCGTTTTTAATCTTTGCCGATCAACATTAAAAGCGGAAGTAGTTGATTTCTTCCACTTCCGGTTTAAATATCGCCTCGATCAACGAAGTCGATTCGTGACTTTCGACCTTCTACAGCCTGGTCAAAATTAGAGAGTATTTATCAAGTAGTTGATATTTTATCTCTCGTACGGAAGGACCACGAACAGGGTAAATCTTAACAATTGATAAATTGAAACTACTTGAGCTTAATCTTTCGGTAGTTAATCAATCTCGTATATAGTATCTTATAAATATTACTAAACAAGAAAATTTATTTTTCAATATGCATTCTTTCTTTAGTTAACTAGTTATTTTATTTAATTTGTTATTAAATATTCTTACGTATTTAAGAATAATAACGTGATTGGTGTAGTAGAGTTAGTTAGTAAAGAATGAGAAGTAGTATTTTACACATCAAGTTCGGCAAGTTCAAGTGGACACCAAGTATGCATGAATTGAGAATACATGGCTGATTGAGTATCAGTCCTAGAACTCATTCTCCGACATGTTCTTTAGAACTGTCTCCGCTTATTCATGACAGCTATACACGAGCCAAAACTTTTATTCTTAATTCAGCAAGGTTACTATGAATATGTGTCGCCATATATCTCTATCACTGAAGTCTGTTATATTCACATACTCGTGAATTATTTACACAAAACTAACCAAAGCACTAAATATATTAATAACACTTGTGTAATAGTTCTAGCAAAAGGACCGAAATGTTATTAATTTATTTAGTGTATATACCAGCTTCGTTTTATTTACATGTTGAATATTTCCAAAGCTATAATGAACAATATATTCCTGTAGAATGGTGAAGGTTAGCGTATCTGCCAGGTGGTATTGAAATCAATAATTATGTAGCGATCCTCACGAAGAACTGCAGTAGTTGAGATTTATATCCATGTTTTCTGTTACTGTGTACGTGGACCGCGTATTCTTAGATCTTAAAAACTCTGTGCACCAGCAAGATACTGTACAGTTGATTGGGGAAGATCATCTTCCCTGAAAGCCTGCTACAACAAGTATCTTTCGTCAGACGGACACAAACTTTCAAGGTCACTTGCACTGACTCAGTCTCAGAAACAAAATTTATCTGCTACACGTCAGTTTTCCCCATTGATACGATGTTCATGGAGCATCTTGCAGCAGATTTCTACATAGTTTCATTCTCATCCATATTTATGATAATAATGTCCATGCCCTCCCGAGCTATTTCATAAATTGGCGTCTTATTAATATAAAGTATATTATTTTAGAAAGTTAAGAAAAATTGTTACACGACCATTGTCAGTTGTTGTATTTGCATAACTTTCCTGCAAAGTTCAGTATTCATTCTTGACGTATAGTTGGTTTTGTTCATCTGTGTGAATTCGACAACGAATAATCATTTTTATCTTTGAATCAAGTGTCCAAAGCCATTTCAGATTTGATTTTAACATCGAAGTATACTTTTCTATTACTCACCGATTATTGTATTACGTGGTTTTAGAAATGTTGAATTAAAGGAAAGAGTATTGTGGGAAAAAAAGTACTTAGAAATAAGTCTGGAAGATAGATGATTATGTAGTGGATATAAAATTTAAATATAAGTTACGTAGACAATGTTTTTCACGAAATACAGGGTCATAAATAAGTGTGGAAACACCCTAATTTGTGGTAAACGATGTAAAACAAAGTTAAAGTAACAATGTAGGTGGGGAGTGTGGGTGGAGGAAAATGTTCGAAGACACATCACATTGAATCCCCCATTTTGAATTTTATGTAGTTGTTTTAAATGGAAATCACAACATACGATATGCCATTTTTTAATACTAAATTTTCGTAGAAACTGAATAGCATAGTTATTTTTGCACTAACACTAACCATTACGAAGTTACGATTGTTCCTTTGTTATATCCCCAACAAAAGAGGTTAGTCATACTGCAAGGACCACGTACTATTTAATGTGCTCTCCATTCCGGTCGATTGCTAAATACATTCTGAGTTCCCAGTTACGTAAAACCTTGCGCAAAGTGTCGGCTATAATGTAGGAATATGCGTCCACAGTTCGTTCCTTGAGATGCTGAACAGCCCTCTTCTTTACGCGGCTCTAAAATAGTAGTTTAATGGCATCAGATCAGGTGAACGAGAGGGCATTCTACAGCACCTTACTGACCAATCCACCCATTAAAACTGGTGATCGAAGTACTTACACAGGTACCATAACGGGGTGGGGTATTATCGTGCTGGAAAGACTTAGAGAATAACCCATCCTCAGACATCAATGGTGGCAAGATGTCATTTTCTAACAACGTCGATAACCCATCACCGTTAGAGTCCTGTCGATGAAGAGTGAACCCACAACGCGAGTCCCCCCCCCCACACACACACACTACACCACAACACCTTGCCGGAACACCAGCGGATGTCAAACCAATGCTTCTTACTATTCGACTAGTACCGCACATTCTGTTCGTTAATCTCACCCGACCCGTAAAAGTGTACTCATCAGTGAACAATATGTCAGAGGCGAATGTGGGGTTTTGTTGTACCTTCTCTGTGGCCCATTGAGCGAATTCCAGACGACGATGTAGGCCATTTTCTGTAAGGTGGTGGTGAAGTTGCAGCTTATAAGTTAGCAACTTTTTCACTGACATAATGCACATGATTGAGGTGCAACTAACACTACTTTCAAGGGCTATACTATGTGTTCTTCTCCTGAAACTTACACGGAATGATGCCAACACCGCCACAGTGGTTTCCTCGTCTGTCCTGGTCATGGTGTACCAGTCCTGTGTCGACTGCCATAGACCGGTTTCTTGGAATTTCTGTAGCATTTGGAATACAGTACCATTGCTGATGGGAGTCTTTTCCCGATAACGACGGTTAAAATCCTCTTCAATCACCCTGGTGCTTCATTCTTTAGAGATCAGCACGATCTCATTGCGCTGTGCATGCGTCAAGGCCATCTTCTAGTAAGTCACCTGCAGTGATATAAACAAAGTGTCTGTGATAGTTAAGTGCTAGAGCGAAAGTAAGTGTTATTTAATTTCTACGAAAATTTGCTATTAAAATAACATATTATGTGTTATGGTTTTCATTTAAGAATAATTGCATAAAATTCAAGATAGCGGGCTTGAAGATGGTGGATGTCACTGTGATGTATTCCGAAACATTTCCCCCCCCCCCCATCCCTATTCCCCATTTACATTCTTACACTGTTTATATTTCGTAGCTTTTACCACTTGTTAGGGTGTTTCCATACTTTTGAACCACCCTGTATATTAAAGTAAAAAATAAAAAATGAAGTAGGTGCAGCATGAGGTACAACTAGAAGTAAATTTACATAAAATGATGTGCGTTCGGAAAGTAACTATGCACCTGCACGATTACAAAATGGACACGATTATACAGTGAGATATTTTTCCAACCGATGCGATGCGAGATAATGTTTATGTAGCAGTTGGTTGCAATGTGGTATGCAGTTAGGTACACTGCAGTTGCTTTGTCTGAGTCAGAAGGGCGATGTGTGTGTGTGGTGCATAGTTACTTTCCCGAACGTATTGTATATATTCACTTCACTTCAATATGTTATGTTTTGCACCCATTTCCTAATTTCTGGAGACATTGGGCGCAGTCGCCAGATTCTTTCATCTTAAGAGTCTCGTGCACAATACTGAATATATGACCTCTCAAATTTTCTTCTGCTTCCTGGGATAAATCAAAATCTCATGGATTGGTGTCCAGCAAAAAGCAGGAGTCGTTTTCCTCATAGACGTAGCCATGACATTCTTACTTCATGTTCAGTACCTCAGAAACAAAAACTCGGGAGTGGATCCTGCCTCACGTTAATCCAATTCGAACATGATTACTTCCCATCTCCCTCATGTTATCTTCGCATCTGCTTGGGCAACTCGAAAGAAGCTTCGTAATTAATATACTCGAAAAAAAAAAAAAAAAAAAAAAAAAAAAAAAAAAAAAAAAAAAATTTCAGGAAATGTGACTACTTTGCCCTAGAAGCTGGACACAAGTAATTTCTAGAAATCGTTGAACGAAAGCTAACGTATAGATTATTTAGTTTGTGGACTCATTTGATTTAGTATTTAGGTCTTTGCATATTGTTGCCATCATTTTATAGACAACTTTCTTCTCGATAATTAGGACTTCATACAAAAATTAATATTTCAGCTTTTGATTGTGCTATTCACTCGCAAGTAATATAATAATTTCTTCTTTCTTTCAGGCTGCATATGTAGTGCACATATTTCCATCTTGTGACTTTGCAAATGAGAATCTTGATCGCATTGCTCCAGATCTCTTACACCGAGTAGCTGATATTGCTCATCTCCTGATCATCATTGCTACAGTTTGAGCTATTACAGAGAAGCAACGGTGTCTTCAATTTCGTGCGTAAAGAAAAGCTTAGTCGTCAAAGTTCCTACAAAATTCAAGCACTACTGTTGGTGCGTGGTGCGATGCATGTCGATTGTAAAGGTGGTGCAAGTCTTGTTGTTGTCAATTATTGTACGGTACCTCAAATAACGAATCAGCCAGAGAAAAAAAAGAAAAAAAAAGAAAAGAAAATGAAAAAAAATAATACCGATTGTGGAAATTACTAGAAATCCCGACTCCGGAGAAAGCCTTCTACTCGACTATTCTGATACACAAACACACACACAAGTATATATGTATATATATATATATATAAAACTAAATACATACACATACACATTGAGTGAAAATTATGCTGGTTTGATGTGGATCAAGATAATTGTGATATGTGAGCATACAGTTTATTAAATGTGCATATAGTGTTTGTAACCAAACGAAAAAAAACAAAAAATTAAAAAAAAATATTTAAAAAAGAAAAAAGAGAGAGTTAAAGTGGAAAACAAAAAAACGTAGAGAATCTGTACAGAATATACGTGTTTCCACCGTAACACTTTCTACCTGTAAATGGATGTGAATATTGTTTCTGTAGCACGAAATAATCCAAATATGCCAGCTGAGGAAAAAAAAAAGCATTGTTTTGTGTCGACTATGTTGCATTCATGTGTATATTCTTGTTGTATATTCCATCTTTCATAACATTTGACTCTACGGCTGGTTTCACCGATAAACTGTTTTTCGTGTTACTCTACCATTGTAAAATAGTTTAAAAAAGTAAGCAGTGGGGGTCATTATCATTTTTTAATTGTTGTTTCATCATCGTCGTACATCATCATTGTTTTCATTTTATCATCTCCTTGTATATTTTGTACATAAGATTATTGTCATTGTAAATTTTGACTTGCTACGGTGAGCAGAGTGAACATAACTGTCCTCTTAACTACCTTGTGAAAAGAAGAGTATATAAATATATATATATATATAAAATAAAGTATAAATAAAATATATATATATATGAAAAACGATAAAAGGAAAAAAAGAAACGAGTTTTATCCTGTCAAAATGATTTTAGTTGTAGTGTTACCTTTATGTAAGGTATATGTGGAAGGTGATTGGTTTGTCTCTGGCTATCCCATCTCGTACTGGGATTTACTTGGTTCCTGCCAACAAGCTTACCTCAGTTGCGCCTGGGACAAAACAACCACTAAACCGTGTACTTGATTCTCGGACTTCAAGTCTGGAATTTAACGAAGGTGAAAAAAAAGCAAAAAAACAAATTTTTATCTGTTTAAAGAAGCATTCTCGGAGATACTTTTTTGTTGAGGACAACTGCTGGTTGTTTCAGTTGGTTGTCTTACAAAAGAAAAAAAAAATCAATATGCAATTTCTGAAAACGGTAAAGTTTTATTTAACTGATTTTGTTTCAGTTGAAAAAGA
Organism: Thermobia domestica; assembly: GCF_964235325.1. Classification (NCBI taxonomy): domain Eukaryota; kingdom Metazoa; phylum Arthropoda; class Insecta; order Zygentoma; family Lepismatidae; genus Thermobia; species Thermobia domestica. The sequence continues at coordinate 167,572,084 of NC_137466.1, read as the reverse complement.
AATGCAACATAATTGTATGTGTATATATATATATATCTATATTATGGAAGCAACCCTGACAGTAGAATGTTTCTTTAAATGTCGTTTAAAAAGTGTTTTCAATGTCAGTTTGCTCAAAGGTCATCCCAGATTCTATTTTCACTTCTTTTATGTAAAGTGAGTGAAACATTGTCATCTATTTTTTGATGTGTACAAAGTGACTTGAACACTACTTTAAGTGTTGAATTCGCAGCCAACTCAGTTCTGAAGGCAGAAAGAAAATGTAAATATTTCAGAGACTTTCCTAGGCTGTGATCTCTCTGCATTAAGTTGTCTGAATTTCATTTGATCAAAGATCGTCCAGTGATTTAAGTTATTTGATGAATGAATAAAACAGTTATGGAAAAATAAAATGACATGTGTTACTTGCTACATAGTGTTGATACCCAACCCACAACTTGCTTGGCAATGAACGGAGGATGAGTGATTTCAGTTCAAATTTATGAAGCGAAAACGTAACTGCGTTGTAAATGAAGAAATAATATATATTTAGAATTTGTGTAGTATTGAGAGTGTTTTTCATCAACGACTACCATGTCAAAAAGGTAAGTACTGGAAAAAGGTCATTGCATTTAGGTTATTATTCTCAGAGGATACAGAAAACTGGAAATTGCATTTGCAGTAGTGAAGTAAGAAGAGGAAATTCATACAAAGTAGCGTGATTGAAATAAAAATCATCGTTGAAACTATTTTGTCAAATACTTGTGGGTAAGTACTAAACCTCATTATCACTTAACCTGGAATCATTCGTAAAATGGACATCCCTTAAAATAAATCCCTGAAATCTTCACGATAGAGAAGAATGCATTGTCAGTGCTATGAAAATAAACTTATATCTAGTGAGTCTAGGGAGGAAGGAAATGAGTTGTATACGTGTCGGCATAAGTAGCCTATTTATATGTACATTCCGAAGAAAGAAATTTCGAAACAGCGATCAACTGGGCTTTTATTAGCTTATTTTCTGTTCTGTACTTTTTCTACTTCTATCTGATGGAACATTTTAACGAAGTGTACTTTTTCTATTTATTTATTTATATATTTCTCTCTCTCTCTCTCTCTCTCTCTCTCTATATATATATATATATATATATATATATATATATATATATATATAGGGTGTTAAAAAAAACAAAAACAACAACAACGTTTGGGAGGTGATTCCTGACACCAAAATAAGACAAAAAGTATAGACCAATCTGGGTGCACAAATCGTTCTTTTCGGAGTTATAGGCTGCCGAAAACAAGAAAAAACGAATTTTAAAGATCCATAGCTCCAAAACTATGGGACCTACCGTAGTCGGGTCAAGATTTCACGTAGGAACTAATATGTGCGCTATCCAAAAATACATTTTTCAGAATCCTAAGATACTCACGGAACATTTTTTATAGAGGTAGTTGGTGAGTACTTCAATTTTATATGCCCGTAGCCAAAGTACCGTATTAATGGACAAAAACTGAAACTTGGTACCACGCAATATAGGAGGACACTTTGATATACTTAGTGATACCACAAGGTTAACAATGTTGCCAACACAACATAAAGATTTTTTTTTTCAAATAACAGTACGTCAGGTTATTACATATTTCAGATTTACATGTAAAACAAAAACATAAAATACCATACTTGTCATGCCGTGTTACAACCTACAGACGGTACAGTATCACAAACATCAAAAACATTGTTTTATAACAGTAATAACACAGATGAGAGGGACGGGGTAACGCACATCCAAAATACTATAATGTTGAATACTACGGTCATCCTATGACGTATTTCGGACAAATAGAAACAAAGTAACAAGGAATTTAAAATTTGGCTTTTTCAAAGTGCTTTATTTAAAAATATTTAGAAAAGTACCACATCGAATTACGTACAACGTTTTCATTAGATAATCATAATGCTGTTTACAGCAATTTGATATCTCAAACCTTGATATATTGCTTAAAATGGCATATTTGGGAACTTTTTGAAGTTTTTTTTTCTTCCTTTTACACTTTGCTTTTATAACATTACAACAATATTTTGGTAGGTGTAATTACAATAAGTTCTCTAAATTATATAATTTTGAGCAGTGTTGCAAACTTGAAAATAACGGTTTTTACCATATTCGGTTTGGGATTTCAAATTGCTATAAACGACAGTGTGAGCCACAATTTATTGAAAACCGTTCTTGAAGTTGGACGAGACACTTATCTAAATAGTTTTCGAAATAAATGCCTTTGAAAAAAGTCAAATTTTCATTCTCATTCTCGTAATTTTGTCGTATTGATTCGAAACACGTCATATCATGGTCATAGTATTAGGCATGAAAGTACTTTGGATGTGCATTGCTCTGTTTCTCATTCACGTCATTATTACTGTAGTGACCCATCAATATTTGGATATTTGTGATAATGTAGCCTCTTTAGTTTGCAACACTTCATAATAAGTATGGTATTGTATGTTTTCGTTTTACGCGTAGATTTGAAATATTAATAACCTGACGTAGTGTCGTTTGAAAAATAACTTTATGTTGTATTGGGAATTCTGTTAACCTTGTGGTATCACACAGCAAACAGCCCCCCTCCCCCCTACAGATATTTGCATGGTGCAAAAATTTCAGCGTTTTTTTGCCCATTAGTTTAAAAAGTTACGTGGGCATATCAAGACAATGGTCCATCCTGTATAGCACTAATACATATATGCGTTTTTAGATTTTGCTTTTTGCGTAGCAAATTGCAAAACAAATTTAAATTTGTATCGCATTTTCGGTAACATCATTATTATTACATATTTTTTGCGTAGAAATTAAATAATAAGCATTTTTGTGTATATCAGAAACCAGTATGGTAAACAAAAGCAAAGCAGGGAAAAAGTAATAATTATATTTTTAAAATTTTGTAACGTCGACACTACATTTGTCTAAATTGGTAGGTGGTTTTGAATGTGCTCAAAGTAAGCTTTTTATTAAGTTGTGATTCATAATGACTTAAAGAAACGGGGAATTGGGATCATGCAGTTCACGAAGTTAATTTTCAATTTTATAACAACAAACACTATATCTCAATTTCACGTATATGCTCATTTTCTAACTCATATTGTAGCTAATTGCTAGTTGAAATATATAAAGTTTTAAACCGAATACAATTTTCTTCCTTCATTTCCATGCACAACAAACAGGAGAGCTTAGCAAAACGAATTATATTTTTGAGTCCATGCTATGAAACAACTTGAAAAGATGGCAGAGAGTTCCATATTTTAACTAGTAATCTAGTTTCCGGGAAGGTAAGCTTGGGTCTTCAATTTCAAAACCACATTGCGTAGCTTCCTTTACACATAGAGTACAGGGTCGAAGCGTTGTGGTATGTTATCAGTTCCAGGAATTTGATATGTAGCCCACCTAACAGACACCTAAAGGGAAGGTCGAGATCATCACTGAGCATAACTATATGTTGAACTGAAAGAACCATTACGTCACGAAGGAAAGATTGTTTCCTGGTGCAGAAATAGCCCTCTTCGGTAGTAAACTTGAATATAGATGCATCGCATTTTGCGATATTGTTTAAATGATATATATATAGTATAAACTTCGTCATTCTATACTTTGTCTAAGATGGTAGCTGGTTTTGAGGTGTCCAGATATACATATCATATTCTGAATTCGTAATGTCCAGAAACTGAAAACTTACATTACGTAACCCATGATATGAACTTCATTTTTATGGCAAAAATACAATAACTTAATTCGCACAATTGTTAAGTTCCTAACTCATGTTATAGCCAAATGCTATGCGGATACAGTTCATTCTTCCACTTCTTAAAAACTGTAAACAGAACACTAATTTTCTTTCACAATTTCAATGAGGAACAAGAAGACATATTAAAAGAACATTTCTGGGCCAGTTCTGTGAAATAACTACGTAGATGTGTCATTTATGAATCCTAGAGTTCCAACAACAGAAGAGGATGATACCGCTGAAGTCATATGATTTCGGTAGTTATCTAAGTTCCAGAAACTAAGCTGAGGTCTTTCATTTCGAAAGACATTGGAGGCGCATTTTCATATGATGAAGTACACTCATGTCCAAAATTATTGTCGCATGTCTATAAATATGTTGTTGTAGGAATATAATTTGATAACGAATTCGCCCGGTATTTCTTATAATGTTAGTATGTGTATAATCGGCAAAGACATGTGGCAAATTTCATGTCAAAAGAGCAGTAAATAAGAACAATAAAACGAAAATAAAATTTTCTTGTCCATTTAGCAACATTTTATTTTACTCATTATAATTTTTGTATTTATAGTTCTTTTCCTATGAAATTTACCACAAATATACATTTCCCGATTATACACACAGTAACAGTATTAAAAGTACCCTGCAAAATCATTATCAAATTATATTCTTACAAGAAGACAGTTATAGATATGCGACAATAATTTTGGACATGAGTGTACATTATATCTTTGTCATCAATTCTACAGCTAGTCTCAAATCATATATAGGTTTTAGTTCATAGTGGATTGATATGTGTTACTAAGAACTAAAGGAACATAAAGGACGCCGTATATTCGAGGGAAGAATTACCACGACTATATGTAACCCAGAAATTAACCATTCTCTCATGAAGGAGAGACTATTTGGGTAAGAATAGTTTACTTGCGGTAATAAATTATCATAGATACTACCAACTCAACATAAATTTTCCCTCTAAATACCACTACATCAGGTTTTTACATTTCATATCGCCACATGTTAAACGAAAACTTAACAGTATTACACTTGTGTTTAGTGCTACAAACTTAAAACGCCATAGTATTACAAACATTCGTAAATATCCAAAGTTTGGAGTCTCTACAACAGTAATAACGCAAGTGAAACGGATGTATTAATGCACATGTGAAGTACCTTAGTGCCGAATACCATGACCACGATATGACGTGTTTTTAGCAAGTACGAACAAAGTTACAAGAGATTGAAAAGTTTATTTTCTTCAACATTGTTTCTTCCGAAGAAATGATTAGATAAGTATCACATCCAATCACAGATGGTTTTCAATAAATGTAAAGATCGTAATGGCATTTTCAGCAATTTGTAGACATAAAATTGCTATTTTCTAGTATGTGTACGAAGATAGAAAGGAGAGAACGGACAACTTATCCGTTTTAATATCTAATTATTTAACAACCTAAATTCTAGATTGAAAACTTAGACCGGACTGAAATTGAACCCAAGTCTCTCATTTGTGCCAGTGCGTTAACTATAAAACAAGAATGGGTTGGTGGTACAATAAGCGACAAAAGTTCTTGAACACCTGATTACTGTAACACCATTAGGACGGGCTCAGTCCTGGTATAGTCCTGATCATAGTAACGTAGACGGCCCGTTAAAAAACTTAGTCCGAGAGATGAATATAGATCTTTACTAATTTCCTTTATATCTGGCTCATTTTTCCCTGGATTTCTGTCGCAGACAGGGGTGGAAATTGAACGATAATATTACTGAACGCATAATGTAATTTTGTTCTCTGTATGTGTAGGCCAAAAATATCTACCATACAGGAAAATATGGTAATATTAAGTCGCAAATTTAATATATGATTTATATTTTTAATCTAGTACTATTAAAAAGACCGACGTAGAGGTAGAGGCAACATCATAACTACAAATACACTACAATGATTAACAATCTGTTTCACGTTATTTGTTTCTTGTTTCACTGCCAATTCGAGATTTCCGAAAGCATAACTTTGCCCCATTGAAGCCAAACTAAGGAGCAAGCGATGAAACATCTATCAAAATCAGCAGGATAAAAACAATATTTGAAAAGACTCTACTCTTTACTGATAACATGTGAATCATCCTATCCAGGGACTTACGCAGAAATTTATTTCGAGAGGGGGCGGGGAGATCGAAAGCTTCTCTGGGGCCACCAAATTCAATATGAGGACAAGTTGCATTCAACTTTGTAAAATCGTACTTACAAATAGGCGAAATTTGCAGAAAAGTCGGGATTCCGGGTGGTTTAGACTCTAGGACCCACCCCTGCGTACGTCCCTGTCGAGTCACTACTTTGCATTTTAACGAGAACCGTAGCGGGACCTACAGCAAAATTTCTCTATAGGACGCATATATCCAATGGGACCTATATGTCTATTATATGTTGCTACTTTTGTAAAAGGCCGTCAGTTAATTTCGTTTATTTTTTTTTTAAATAGAATAAACGTAGGGGACCCCGAGGAAAGATTTTCTGGAAACGGTCCAGTAAATTTATTTGTATATTTTGTAATTTCGTTTTTATCTGCGGATCATACAGAAAGTTAATGTAAGTCCTTGGGATTTACGTGGCACAAATCTTGGACAGGGAGTTCAACGTTTTCCCTGAAGTTGAAAACTAAAATTAAGGACATATTAAACGTTTTAGGAAGTTTATTAGATACGTCCATTGCTTGTTTCATTTAAGCCCTATTTTTGTGAATCTTCAGCTGAAGTTTTCTTGCTATTCTCACAGGGATTTACTTTGAATTTTAATGTTTCAACACTGAAAGCTCAAAGAAAGATATCCGACCATACCGGAAGAGTAATGTGCCTCATTTTACAGGGAATTCACTAATTTGAAGTCGCTGATATCAGAATCCCCTAAAATATAACTCAGGTCACTTTTTACAATATTCAATTTAAATTTGTACTTGTTATACCATGTAAAATTCTAGTAGAAGTGATCCATTGGCTTGGACTAATAATAATTAATGTGCAAAAATGGATTCGTCTATATGCGAGATTTTAATTTGGAAACTCAAGTGTCTACAATATTGAATAGTAAAAATATCATGTAGTCAAAAATATATAAAATATTTTGGCACAAGTGAATCAATCTTAGGATATGAGTCGCAGCGGGTCAAGTCTAACGTCATTTGGCACCTGGCAGTTCAAGCTACTAGATATGAAAAGACGCAAATGCTCTGCAGGCCCATGAAGAAACTTGTGCCGTTAAGAAGAAATATGTTATCACGACGCAACAGCCAAAAAATGTTTCAGTACCTTTCGTTTTGGAAATTTTGATGTCTAAAATGGTATATGTTTGAGTGCCACATGTCCTGACTCAAAAACAATTGCTTCAAATTTTTACGTATGAATTTACTGAAACGTAATGAACTCCAGCAATTTCTGAATCAGTTACCCACGAGTGAAGAAAAGTGGATGCTGTGCATTTGGTCCAATTCGAAGGTCATTGTGCATCACGAGCTGCTGCTACCGGGCAGAACGATAAACTCGGACCTATAATATTAACATCTAATGCAAGTGCGCCTAGCAATTCAAAAGAAAAGCCGAAACTGGTCAACAGAAAGGGCACCGTATACTATGCTGACAAGGTCAGACCGCATACATCTTGAACGGACCCGTCACATGTTGCGAAAACTGGCTGGGAGATTTTAGTCCATGCACCTATACGCCGGACCTGGCCTCGTCCGACTACCATTTGTTAGTCTGTAATATTTTCTGAATTGTGTTAAGTTAGTTTGAAACGAACCTAATAAAAACTGCGTATTACAGTTTTCTACCAGAAACAACAGAAATTCTATAGCGACGGAATTATGGTGTTACCGGATCGATGACGATGAATCGAATAAAATGGCATATATGTGGTTTCATAATGTTATTTTTAAATGACAATGAATTTCTTCTCAATTTTGAACTCCAAATATTTAATACTTTTTAAACAACTTGATATTACCAAATCATACTCTATATATTACGTATACTCTTACTTTTCTACGACGCAGTGTACCACATTTTTACTTTAAGTTGATTAATTAATGCATTCATTGGGATTTAATATTCCTTTGCATCAGTGTTTTTAATATAAGATGGGACACTAGCGTGCGATACAAAACAGTACTCAAGTATTAATTCGAGTTATGCACTTCCTCCTGCGAAAATTTTTATTATATACAGTAATTTTAATAAGAGCAACGTAAATATTTCTCAGTTAATTTCTACAAATGTCATGATTTAGGCATTTCAATATGTATAACAAGAAACAAACGAATTATTTGATAAGAAAACATTTCGGAATTATTTTATATTATGACAGAGGAAAATATTGTAATTGGTTAATTAGAGGAAAAGAGTTGGTTTAAGTGTTCCTTTCAGCAGCTGGCCTATTTGAATTGTAGACCCAAAACTCAATGTGAGATCCGAACCGCTTGATCTATCAAGAATCGAAACCTGGTGTCTCGCACTCGAGAGGTTGAATTATAGAATAGTGAATATACTTGATACACTGTTCTCAGCTATGCCATTTTACAATTCTTACATTATTATTTCCTAATCGAATTTGATAAAGAATTATTGAAAGAAGCTTCTGTCTCCGGACTAGGTTAGGAAACTAAACAAGACTATTCTAGTATTTAAACACACGAATAACAAAATATTAACATAACATGTTCGACTGTTTCGCACGCTACTTCAAATTGCTTTGTATAGAGTACTTTTCTGTTCCACACTAGGTTTTGTTTTCAGTCAGATACGACTGACATTGCAATGAATAATTAGAAGTTATCTCTTGCAATGCATAACATATTTCTCGTACAAGTCACAGTTTATTTTGCGACACAAACACTGATGTAAAACAAGTTGAATCTGTGAAATGATGGGATTTGGAATGTTCGTTAATAATAATAATAATAGATAATAATAGATTTGTGATAACAATTAACTTAAACAATAAAATTTGATGATGAAAATTAATTAACTAGCTAACAATTTTTTGTCAAACTCAAGGAACTATCATATTGCGTAAATAAGTGGTTAACACATTGTTTATCAAGCATAGGTCCCGGGCTCGAATAGTGGCAGATCCGAACTTTTTAACATGCTTCAATTTCAATTCATATTCAGTGTGATAAGCAAGATATTCTTCTTGGAGAAGGAAAGAGATGTTGGAATGGTAAGAATGACGGGGAATTGGAGTAGGATTATGAATGAAGACAAAGATTTACAAAGCTATTTCTCAGTTGTTCTCGATTTGATAATTTTCAGCTAATTTCAACAATTTTCTATCTCATGTATGACCAGTAATTTTTAATTCTCATATACAGTATATAGTGAAATAATACATTATACACACAACGAGTTACAACGTCTTTGATATGTGGCCGTGCATCAATTGCACAGCAAATGCCTGTTTCAGTGCTCCAGAGGCGTACCCAACTGATCGAAAATTTACGTGTATGTTCAGTTGCCCAGACGTTCGTGATACCAGTAAAAAGTATCGAACCCGACCTAATGGAGTTAGCAGTCAGAGACTGAAGTACTTTTGACATTGACTGTACAGAGATTTAACTTGAGTTGGTTAATTTCATGTGATCGAAAAATATGCAGATACTATCAAAATAACGGAAACGCCTGAAGAAAATGCAACTTTACCCGTTTCATACAAAGTAGGAGTACCGTTAGCTTGCAGAACAATTCTAATTCATTGTAAAATGGAAGCATATAAACCACAGGAATAATGTACCTTCGTTATGCAGTGCAGCAGCACTCAGTTTCATCAGCGAGGATTGAGGATATTCTCCGTAGTCTGAGCTCCAGAATTGAGCACTGGTATTGACTAATGTGAGCTCTTAAGGATTGGGTGGGCCAGGGAAGGCATTGTAGCTCATCCCGATATTCGTGAAACCACAACCTGTAGATCCAGTAGTGTGAAAATGCCAGATAATCATTGGCAATAATGCAGCTTGTGGGTGTAGTCACAGAACCCACAGAGTACTAGAAAATTGTGGGCCACAGTCACAGAGCCTTCGGCATATTTTCATGATATATAAACGTGTCCTGTTGTTGGAAGTAAGATGAAGATAACTCATCAGAACATATCGTGCAGTTCCAATCATCGGCAGTTGTGTGTGCATGCTCTCGGGACCATTTCTTTCGCGCTATATGTTGTTAGTGGTGATTAGATATTTGGAAATCGTAATTTGACCACAGATATTCAGGTTATTCAACATACGTAGAACTGTTATTGCGATAAGTTGTTCCAGATGTTGGTCGCAATAGACTAGAGAGGTCTTTTATTTTGTATCACCATCATCTGCGATACTTTCGTGCTATCTTGCCTGACGTACTACAGACAATACCTAATACACCACTAACAAAGACTAGGTGCTACACATGCATACTCAGTGTTACCACCTCACACATTTTACGTGTTACAAACTACAAATATTTTAATTATTTTGAAGATCAATCTGTATCTTGCAAGTCAATCATGTTGACAAATACACACGGGGAACATCGTAATGGAAAATAAAGCATAAAAGAAAGTTAAAGCACAATGAAATTAAACGATGAAAGTACTTTCGATGACGCTTCATCAGACGGGAACAAATAGGAGTAGAGGAATATTTTTTATATATATAAACGTATAGCTGAGAACGTCTTATCTTGTGCCATGATGGCTTCAGCCTTAAGCGTTTCTAAATTTGCCTGACAACTGACGCATCTTCTTTTACATCACTTTCAGAATAACAAATGAAGATAATGTTACCCACTGGAAAATATGGAAATAATGATTTCAAAACTGTTAACGAGGAAGCAGCCAAGGACATATGATACACTTATCTATTTTGTCCTCCGCAGCAAAAAAACCTGCAACATGAGCATGTAAGTTTATTGTGAAACGACGAAGTCTTTTGCTCCAAAATAAGTTTGCAGGGGAGCACGCCGAGGTTTCTCCTGGCGTGATTCGTGCCACTTAGACGTTATGTTGATTACCTGCGTTGTTAGACGTAGTTTCACAATAAACTTACATGCTCATGTTGCAGGTTTTTTGCTGCGGACTGCACAGTTTGCGACAGAATTAAATAGCATATTAAAAACAATTTCTATGTGATTTTTTTTTTTTGTTTGTTTGTTTGTTGCTGTTGTTGTTTTTAATGAGCACTAACATGTTGAAATCAGTATCACAAAACAAACGAAAAACCCTTTCGGTTAAATCGCTTCGTCAGATCAAGAGAGAGAGGAGAATAAATAAATGAAGTAGTAGTTTTGAGTCTAAAATGGTGGAATATTTCCAATCGCACCAGCTATTTGGGCTCCACATTGGTAAGGCGTCCTATGCAAAATAAAAAGAATAGTTTCCAGTTTAGCAAGCTATTCTAACAGAACGTAAGAGCATATTAAAGTAACACGAGAGACATGCAAATTATTAGGTAGGGGAATCTAGAACACCTAGAATCAATTTTCCAATAATACTGTATTGCTGCTATGGTGAGGGCCCAAGAAAACCACCTGCTGACCTGGCTACGTTGGTTTTTCATTTAAAATAGGACATTTTACCAACGTGGAGCCCAAACGGCTGGTGCGGTTGGAAAAATTGCACCATTTTAGATTGAAAATAACTTATTTCTAACAATTTTCCATTTTGCCGTATCTTTACTAATATCAGAATTGGCCAAGGATTTTTGATACACCCAGTATATATATATATATATATATATATATATATATATATATAGTGTAACACTAACAACCCAATAACCTTAAATGTTGATCAGTTTCATTCTCTCATTCTCTATGTTAGTGTAAATGTATTTGCACTGGCATAATTCCACTTGGTTGTATTATTCCTGCAATATTGAACATTTCCATTCACTTTCCCATAGTGAGCCATTGGAAAGACACGACATTTGAACACCCTGTATCTCGGTAACGAAGCGGCATCGGACCCAGGTTTATAGGAACATTTTTACTTATTTGGATGTCCGCAATCACCTTGTCACTGTGATTGCGGACACCTTGTCATATATATAATGTAACAAAAATGAGCACCTCAAAATTGTAAAATTATTCATCATTATTTATAATTTCGACAGCTTTACAGAACAGAATTAAGAGATATTTCTTACGACTTGAGCCATCATTGAGTGTTAGAGCGTTATCTTCTAGTGAGGGGTCTCTGATTCGATTCCAAGCCATATGAGTTTGTGGTGGACAACATTGTGTCTATAGGTTTTTTGCAGTTTTCCCTCACATCTTCCTTTCATCAATTACTTTCAAAATCATTCACGTTCATTAACTATCGCCGAAGAGCACAACATGGGACGTAAAACTGGAAGATTTCATTCCTTGTTATTATTAGTACTTTCTCTTAACAGTTTTGAAGCCACTTCCTGTATTTCTTTTTCAATAGGTAATATTCTTATTGGTTATTCTTGTCCAAAGTGACGAAAAAGACGATGTGTAACGTTATATAAATCAGTTTAGTTTCATATAGTATGCCAACACGCTAAGGAATTTTAACTATCATCTCACTTAATTCATATTTTCACACCTTAAAAATCCTCGTACTTCCAAGCTTTCGGCTCTCTCCTGTGAAAACTTATTTACACACAAAAATAAGAAAGCGAAACAAAAACACAACGAAATGTAACGTAATATACTCAATGTAGTGACGATGCACTTTGTCCTATCAATTGCTGCGAGGACATGTGAAATGCTTCACCTTGCTCTGACCGATAAGTCCATTCCTTTGTATCTTCTTATGTTTTTGTTTCTCTGACTCATATTTTTATTCCCCGTAGACAAGGCTCCAGGAGAGATCCAAAGCTTGGAAATGCAAAGACTTCTTGAGAGTTAAAATTTGAAGGGGATGAATTCAATTTCATTCGATGTGCTCATTTGTCGCCAATATGTACTAGTATGTGCATATACAATTAATTAAGGGTTGAATTTTCCAATCTGGGATTGACTTAAGGTAGTTTTCTTCTTTAATACTTTCAAGGAAGCATAGTTAAAATAATATCGTTAGACCACAAATTAAAACAGTAAGTAACAGATACAATTTTTTAAAATCTACTGTCTGGTTCAAGTAACTTTCGTACGAGACTTTTTTAACAGCAATTTTTTATTATGTCTTGATGTGAAAGTTATGATAGGACAAGAGTTGATGTTAATCTTGCTTTGACACCTGAACAGAAATAATAATTAGGGTGGATGTGCCAGTCTTCGACCACCCCCTAGTTGCCGACCACTTTGGACTTTAAAACCGTATATTAGGCTTATTTTCCGATAAAAAAGCATGATTCTCCGTTATAATTGAATTGCAGCTTATTCTTAACCAAACCTAAAGATACTGTCAAAATATATTGCACGTACATTCGGTAATAGCCAATTAAAAGTATGCTTTCGGAAGAAGCGCTGAGTTTTCGACAGCTTTAATCTGTTGCAAATGGGAACGACAACGCTCTGTTTTTCGTGTTTTTCCGTAATTTTAACGCACCAGGTAAGAAATGCACATACTATTCTGTTGCATGGAACTGTAGAGCACATTTCAGTAATAAAATTTTAGTGATAACTATAAGATTTGAAGAACAAATCGATAAAATGTAGTGGTCGGACAATGACTTATGAAATATTCTTTGTTAACTAGTGTTCGACCACAGGGTGGTCGAGAACTGAAAAATTGTAGAAACGTCAATAACGACTAACTTTCGATTCATCTGCATGAAATGAATTCCTAGTTACCAATTCTGAAGTTATAATGGTGTACAAAAACATTTACTAGTGTTCGACCACTACTTTTCGTAATACATTTGTAATGGTCGAGGATTAACTTTTTTTTTCAGTGTCCGATCATGCCTTGCGTTTGTATTTTCTCGCAGAATTCCTTGATTCAAGCATTAATTAAGTGATTAATTTACATCTGTATAAGCATCTGCTGAATCTTATTGTTAGTAATGGAATATTCACCGAACGGCCGTGGTTCAATGGTGGTAGTCTCGGACTTCGGATCACGAGGCGGCAATCCACTGGGGGTTCGAATCCCTCTGAAGAGAAAGGACGTTTTTAACTGTCCTTGATATTTGTGTTCGTGTCCCTGTCATAATTAGATTACGCCAAATTGGCGGAGGAGCCTTAAAGCTGAATGTCTCGGTTAAGACGACCTTTAAGAAATGGTAGAGCATTGGCGTAGCATTCAGTAAGCCCTAGGTTCAATCCCAGCGGCCGACCATCCTGACTGAGGTTCTACAGGGTTTTTCCTTTGTCACACCAGGGAAACGCTGGGATGGTACCTACAAAATAAGCCCTGGCTGTCTACCTTGATCATTCTCTCCTCACCCTATCCCGATCGGAACCTTAGATACCTAAAAGCCATAAAATAAATTCAAATTCAAGTTAACTGAATGCAGTTTCCCTAGATTTTCATGCGAGATTAACGGAACTGTTAGGGTATGACATTTCATTTGAGTAATAAATTTATATTTGGTCTAATTCGTCTAATACTGAACTACACCATTCTTGCTTCGTCGTGGAACTGCATTCAAATATTACTAGCGGAATAGCTACTATCAGCCTGGAATACGCCTGTTTTCTTTGCATGTTCTTAAGAATTTTCCTATTTCTTTCAGAAACAATGAGTCTAAGTAGATCCTCTTTGTTCAAACGAAGATTTACAAAAAGCTCTGGAGGCTTGTCGCAAATAATAGCACTCCATACGAAAGGCATCAGCAATCTATCGAATCCTCGGGTAACGCTGATAAATAAACTTCATGATTGCAGTCCCGAAGAGTGGAGAATGGGTCCAGAACCACATCTAACACAAAAAGAAGAGGAATTATCAAACTGGCTCATTAATATGAACAAAATGGGCTTTCCACAGAAGAAACACGATCTTATGAAGTATTGTCGATGCAGATAAACTTAAAACGTAGTTCAAAGACAATCGATCTGGTGAAACCTGGTACCATGCTTACATGAGAAGACACCCGCAAATCGTGTCTCAAACTCCCGAAACTTTGAACAAGGCGCGATACGCTGTAACCGAGAAAAAAAGTCGCTTGTGGTTTCAGGACGTTGAGGAATACTTGGAAGAAACGGGGCAATATAATATCCTGAATGATTCTGAGCGAATATTTAATGCTGACGAATCCAATTTTCAACTGTGTATCTCTAAAGATAAGTTTTAACAAAAGAGACACTGACCAAAGCTTAAAACTTTACTTTATTTTAAATTATAATTTGTAACTGTTTCGGATATCTAGCATATCCTTCTTCAGACACGATCGAAATTAATGAAAATACAGACATATATATAAATGTTGTTATAACAGAGTTTTTTCTGAAGAAGGATATGCTAGATATCCGAAACAGTTACAAATTATAATTTAAAATAAAGTAAAGTTTTAAGCTTTGGTCAGTCTCTCTTTTGTTAAAACAATTAATCCAAAGCCATGAATAGTCTTACTATCTAAAGGTAAGGTAAAGGGTTTTCATTTATAGAGTGGCTAGGTTAGGACCAGTCAGGTCCGTATTCACGGGGGCTCTAGGGGGCCGAGCCTCCTCTAAATTTTTGATGGCCCCCTAAAATGTTCACGTTAGACTTGCAAATGAACTTAATATAGTGATGAACTATAATATTGTTGGATCGCCCCCCCCCCCTACATTTTCGGGCTGGCTACTGGATTGGAGCCAGCCATCTACGTCACAAGACCTACGATTTAACATTCTATCCGAAAAGACGAAGCCTGTTTAGTACTGCATTCCACTGAACCTTAGTGAATTTGGTGGTTCCTTTCTTGACAATCACAAAATTACTTATTCTCAGCGACTATTGTGCGAAACTCCGAAGTGACACTTGAAAAACTAATGATGTAACATCTGCAGATGTTATTAGTTAGGTAAAGTTATGCTTTAGCCTTCATACTGTAATTAAAAACACATTAACCGAGTAGTGGTCGGTGACTAAATAGTATGCGGTCGAACATTAACGAAAAGTGGTCGAACACTAAAAAGAAACAGATATTGGTGTTTCTCCGACTAATATTACGTAAATGGTATAAGTTATCTCAGTTTTGGATAAAATATAGCTTTAGGAACACATGTGAGCTAGTCGCTTCCTCCTAAGTCATTCCAGTCAGTGAACAGCGATTAGGGACCATATGAAAATGAGTTAGGTGGTCGAGGACTGGCACATTTACCCTATATGAAATAATAGACGAGTTTAGAGTATATGCAGGCAACCCGCATTGCCTTGTTGGCAACACGAAACTTTCTAGAAGAATAGTTGGATGATGTGGACAGAATTGCATTTTGTATTTACGACAGAGAGAAGTGGACGTTTACCAGAAGTTCTTACCTGTGTACTTTCGTTTATCTATTACGTAAGAGGATCAAATCAAACGTTTGTGAGTTTTATGATAGTTATATTTCATAGAGAAAGGCTGTTGGAAAGTAGTTTGGAAGTTATTCGGTGCTGGACACACTGATGTTGGATAAGTAATTGTTTTGATGAAATTCTAAGTTGCACGTGCAAGAAATTTCGCTTAGAATTTTTGCTTGTTGACAAGGAAAAACATGCATTATTAACATTCTTTTGACTCAATTGCTATGATTTTGATAATGATCTTAATTGCATAGACAGAGAGAAGGATTTATTGTAAGGAATGGAAAACATTTATGACATTTGATCTAGCAGTTGTTGGAGTGAAATGGAAATATGTTTATTTATTAGTTCACTATTTTTTGATTGGAAGTGTGCAGTATGAACTTGTCAGTTCTTGTACCTCAAAGAGATGAAAGCAAAATCCGGGGGAAAGCAAAGCAGATGTCGGGAGCTGACAAGCTATCCCAGGATTTTGGAATCTAAACTTGTAGGGGAGAGCTAATGACTGAGTTCATGACCTGAATTACTTTCCAAATGAAACTGAACACTTTTCAATTGGAAACAGATTGTGATGTGAGAGGATGAAAAAGGGTTGATGAGTAAGGGATGAACGTAGGATAGGTAAAAAAGTCTACACAGCACTTGCCTAGTATTTTCGGCGATTCTCTAGCGATGATTCCTTTGGTGTGTCGTTGTTTTCCTTTGGGCGGCAGATGCGTCCAGGTGTGGGCGGCCAGACGACTTGAATTGAAACTTGGCGCAGATGCAATTAAAATCGAATCAATTAACGGCGTTGAATAATTCAGAGTACGTACGTTCTTTTGATAATGTCATTCTTATTAATACAAAAAAGGTGCAAATGCGTATATTGCCCTTGATAAAATTGGGTATTGTTTTGATTCTGAAAATCCAAGAATCATGGATCGCTCTCCTACACCCTCGTCGTAGGTTGACTTCGTCTACTACTCCTCCACGTGTGCTCTCCTCCATCGTTTTTGCTGGAAGGCCTCGGTCATTAAATTTTCTTTTCAATGAATCGACAGTTGGCTGATGAAATGCAAGATGTGGAGATTGACGTCAGATGAGGTGATTCTTAGAATGTGGACAAAGGAACAATCTGCATGTTTATTAATTAAGAAAGGAAAAGAGTCAACACACAACAGAAATTCTTTGTAAATGTCTGAGTATGTAAATGAACTGTAAGTTATGCTAAAAGAAAATAGAAGTTAAAATATAATTTTAACATTAATCAGACAATGAACTGTCCATGATTTCAAATAAACAATGTTTGTCGTTTTCGCAGAATTTTAGTCCAATGTGTCATGTCTAAAATTTATTATTATTTCGCATAATTCATCGTGTTAGACATAATATCTTCACATCCCCTCCCTTATTCCAAAGTCGCAAATGTTCCAACACTTTGCTGACAAAAAAAAAAAAAAAAAAAAAAGTTAAAAGAAATAAAAAGAAACCACGTGACGTAACGGCCCGATTTGTGGGGCCTGAAAAGCTCCACGCCATCCGTTAGCGACTGGCGGAACTACGTCCACCGAAGCAACGAGCGCGAGGTTAGCGCGCCGAGTCACCTTATAGCTATCGGGAGCTTTCTAGATCTAGTGGCCGTCACGTCTTTTATACACATGACTCCCCAGTTTGCCTCACGACGCTGAGTGGACGCCAAAAATTGGGGAAGCACCAACCGGGAATCGAACCTAAGATCACGGGGATATGAATCCAGCGCTCTAACCACTAGACTACGGTGTCCCCATAAAAGAAATAAGATTTTCATAACAAATGTCATCATAATCATCAGTTATCTGCAAGGACAGTACATCATAGTAGATAAAAACATTGAGCACAACAAAAAAATACATACAAAGCAACCAAGGTTAAATGACATAAACACTGTTTTCCCCATTGAATGTAGACCAATAAGACAAACACACTGAACTTCCAACATGAAATTGCTGTCCACACAAAGCGTTATGAAATTAAAGCACTGAGTAGTGTAAGGAAAAGTGGTAAAAGGATATCTAAACATCACAAAAACTAAAATTTGCAATAATTGGATGTAAAAGAAAATCGGTGGAATGAGAAGAAAAAAAAATTGGGAGGATGAGAGGGAATTTATAACAAAATCTCAAGAATCAAAACTCAAACCACAATCCATATATATATATATATATATATATATATATATATAATGAAAAACTATAAATAGATAAACTCTACGAAAACATTGATTCTATGAGTCAAATATAGTTTTTACGCAACAGAAAAGTCATTAATCTATGCACCCACAATGAGAAAAGACAAGACAAACAAAAGAATATTGATTTCATGTCTTAAAAAATATAAAAAGTCTCACAATGTCCGACGTACTGGAAAGGTTATAGCCCCTTTCACTGGCTATTAAAAGACCTTAATGAAACCAATATGATAGGATATCACAAACATTGCCGTAATTCCTTAACTAAAATATACGGAAAAATATAACGTCTTCCTGTCTTGATTCTTTTCATCCGGTGAAGCATTAAGACGTTAACCTACGTCTGGCATTAAGAAAAATGTGGCATTAAATCCACCCTTTAAATGTACGGAATTCCATGTATTATATACATTTTTCTTCTCAAAATAGTCGTTGATTTTCATAATGAAAAACACTGAAGCTTACTACATATACTGCACGCAACTAAAAAAATTATCCATGCCCAAGATCCAAATAATGGCACAAAAAGTGTCCTCTTAAAAAATCAATGTGTACGTTAACGATCGTATACAATGATTCAAACAAGTTATGTAATAAATAATCGAGAACAACTCCATTCTTTTTCACTCCCACATTCGCGTCGTAAGATGCATCTTGAAATAAAACGTAATTATAGCTCTTCCTTCCTTGTCATAACATGATCAATACTTTTTGCATTCACTGCTGCTTTCCTCTTCCTCTTCCCCCTTTTTTGTTTGTTTGTTTGTTTCATGTCAGTACCGAAAATCAAGATGTCAAAATAGATTCATAACTGGAAAAAGAATTTCTTCAAAGTTAACTATCAGTTTTAAGTAATACAAATATTTCAGAAGAAAACAGCATGATGTCACATGAGTATACTCCTTTTCTTTTCTTTCTTTCTTCTTCTTCTTGTGTTGCCGGCAAAAAAAAATAATTTAGAAACACTTCCAAATCCAGACTCATCCAGTAATGATATGGCCAGTACCAATACAGCAATGTGGCGCGGGAGGATGCTGTGAACCGGCGGAGGTTGTGGATGACAGTGAACTGCGACAGATTTAACCTCAAGGCTGTGTCATGTTGGAGTGGTGGATTCATCTAGTCTACCAGTCGACGAATTCCATGAAGGACTTCAGGCGACACTTTGCTGGTTAACCTCGAACAGGCTCCTTTTGCTGGCAAATGAACCATTTGCATGGCGCATTTACGTTTATCTGGGCACGATATCTTTAGATGTGTCACTTCGATGGTTAAAAATTTTCCCGACTGTTTCACTAATCAGTTGTACGAAAAATGTGCAAAAGAACCACGATGTACTTATCCCAACAAAAGTTGACTTTCGACAACACTAATACGACCCTCAAGCATCTACAAGTTGACACACCATACTGGTAACGACGCCGGTTTCGTGATTCCGATGCAACCAACCAGGTGACAGCAGGTTGCCAAAATTAGTCGGATATAAACCAATTAACCTACTGCATCCGTAAGAATAAAGAGTATCCTATTGTTCAAGCAAAAGTAAAGCGAAACTTATTCAGAAGAAGAAAAAAAAGTGATAGATAAAGCTAGTCGAAATCAATTTTTAAGGTACAATACTTTATTTCAAATCTATTATGAAAAGTACAAATATTATTTATCAATAATGTACAGTGTTTATTTATAAAAGATGGTAAAATAATTATATAATAACACATATTTATTTATCCTGGTTCAGCATTCACATTTTCCTTTCGTCATATATATTTTGCACTCTGGGGCGGTGTTCGTGGAATTCGAGGTCTAGATGAGAACGCATTAATGTAATCATCATCCCTAAAAATAAAATTTCACAGTATTACAAAACTTGATAATGCGAAGTGAAAGTGTTCTAGTGTCAACTACGCTTATTTATACTTAAATTGTTTCTGAACTACTTAATTTTCCTATCTTATGAGAAAAATCATGCTACTTTTAATTTCTACAACTCCATGACGAAAAGTTAGTACTATATGTTTTATCGTTTATTATTATTTCGTTGATACTAGTAAAAAAAATGTTCATATTTTTGTATTTTTTACATACATAATAACTTTATTTTCTTTCATCCATTACTAGTACAAAAATGATGCAAGGTATTAGATCATCAATTGTCAGTAATTCTTCCTTACTGCATTTGTCTACCAACTGACTTAGCGGAGTAGAGGAGGGTAAATAATCGGTATTCGTTTTTTTTTCTTGCGAATTTCTAGAGGCTTTAACAACTTCACACCTGCTCTCCTCCGCGTCATTTTAGCCGCCATCCAATAGCTGTAAGCATCACTTGAGGCCAACAAATGATGCAGTATACTATTATTAGGTGTTTTCAATAATTCAAAGTTCTTGAAGCCGCAGTGGATTCCACATTTGAATGTGAAAGAGAGAAACAAAGGAACAGACTCAGAACTCGTTAAATATAAATTTTGTATTGGAATACGATTCGTCAATAATTTGATCCTATATCTGACAAATTAACAATCTTCCTATGCAGTAGGTGAGTGCCAGACAATACGCACGTACTGCACCCTTGTTTCGTATCGTTCAATTTGTCATCTAAAGTACACTTAGATTATACAAACGACCTACCGAAATATATGAAAGAATTAGTTTTTTTTTTTTTTTTTTTTTTTTTTTTTTTTTTTTTTTTTTTTTTTTTTTTTGGTGAACGGCACAGCTTCTACTC
The DNA here is from genome assembly GCF_964235325.1 of Thermobia domestica. Lineage (NCBI taxonomy): Eukaryota > Metazoa > Arthropoda > Insecta > Zygentoma > Lepismatidae > Thermobia > Thermobia domestica. The sequence continues at coordinate 167,550,971 of NC_137466.1, read as the reverse complement.
TTTATCAGCTATTTTAACTAGTTATCCTTTTTCATTTATATTAAGAGGGCGACAAAGAGTATAATAATGACAGTGATTCTTCGGTTCAAACTCCTGCTCCAATTTTTCCTTGTTCTGTTCACATAAAAGACGTTTGAAGATATGCAAATCAAGATTTTAATACCGTTAACTTTAATTTATATGTATGGTGAAATTAATATGATTCCTATGGACCGAAATTCGTGTGGGTTAACTGTTAAAGACGGACATCGTACCCAAGTCTTGCAGGTAAGTATTAGGGCTTTTGATTATTACCCTAATTCTTTAGAAGGCGAAGAAGTTTCAGGCACGTCACTAGTGGTAACACTCTCTGAATTGTTCGTTTCAGTTGTTTCAGCCGGATCCTCTTCATTTGAAACTTGCGGCGGTCTTTGACCCAGCCCTGCAATGGAAATAACATAAACGTATCAAACCACTAACATAAATATATCAAACCATTATCATTATTAAGTATGCTGGCGTTCCCATTAAACATACAACTAATCAATCAATTATTAAACATTTTTCTTCGAATATAAGCTCTGTTTTAATCTCATGCCCTCAAATTATGTTCTATAGTTAATGAAGTTCCCACAGAGATCAAATTCGGCGGATACAAATTTCCTTGAGATAAATATTTAGTGTAACCACTCAAAGAAATCAACAGATACCAACACGCCAGGTAATTCCCCCAAATCAAATAATAATGTTCGTAGAAGTCTTTCACATAATGCATTTTTTATAAGATTACGAAATACAATCAAGTCATTTAGAATATTCTTTTGAGGAAAACTGACACATAATCGCAGTGAGTTTATTCATAATTTTAAAATGAAATGATGTGTGCTGGCAAGATATAAATCTGACTGTTTTACACTTACGACTTTTGCTCTCATCTCCATATTGTATACCGTATAGCACCTTGCAACATAAATAGTTTCACAGACATACTTCTAATTTCTTACTCTATACTCATGTTCAAAATTTCGGGGTAAAGAAGACCAGAACTAACTCACTCACTCTATGGCCTACGGGTTCCGAGAAGGTTCAATACCGCATTTACAAAAGCTCTCCACTAACTTCTATCCTAAGCCAACTGGATCCAGTTTCTACTTTGTATTCTATTTCTGCGAGATCCATCCTAATATTGTCCTCCCATCTGCGCCTGAGCCTTCCTAATGGTCGTTTTCCGATTGGTCTTGCAGTCAAGACTTTGAAAGTGTTTCTACTTTCTTCCATCCTGGCTACATGACCTGCCCACCTAAGCCTCCTATATTTGATGGTCCTAACAATGTCTGGTAAACCGTATAAATTATGTAGATCCTCGTTATAAAGTTTCCGCCATTCCCCATTCCCGTTCCTCTTGGATCCGAATATTCGTATCAGGATCTTGTTCTCAAATACTTTCAGTCTAGGTTCTTCCCTCAGAGTAAGCGGCCATGTTTTGCAACCATACAGAACAACAGGCATGATTATCGTTTTATATATTTTAAGCTTCAAATTCTTCAACAGAATTCGCGACGACATGAGGGTTTGAACTGAATAATAACACGAAGAGCAGAACTCAACCTAAAATAACTTGAAATAAAATCCCAGATTTTGATTCTGTCTTTTATTGTTATTTTCTTCAAATACATAACGTTTAAGACGACTAACTGATTAATTTGTATTTAAGTCCTTCGTCAACAGAGATGCTATATAAGTCGAGACCTAGTGGGACATGAACCACTAGCGCGTTTGAAGCTCTTCCATCGGGAATAGGACTCGAAATATCATGAACCAAAGATACACGCGTTAGCCATTACACCAAGGAGGAAAGGTTTGAAACGATTGAGAATTACTCTGCTATTACCTCTCACACCAACGTTAAATTGACCTGCAAGCACGATGGCTCAGTGGTATACTCATCTCTGGTGCAGGGGTTTCTGGTTCCATCCTACCCATTCTTTGTGAGTGTATGGTGGACAACAACGTGTTCGTGGGTTTTCCCGGGTTTATTTCACTATGCAGTCTTTTATAATCATTAATTTCATTAATTATCAGTTTCATTTAGTCTAGAAAACATAATCGTGGGACGTTAAATCGAAGATTTTACTTATTATTATTATTCTTGATCAATCGCCGTGTCTTAGAAATATAAGTACTTACTATCAGTATATATTTTTTCGTTGTTGTGTAACAGCAACAAAGGTTTACAGATTACAAAGATACTCTGAACGAAACTTCAGTAAAAATTAGAATACAACTCTCTAATGACCGAAGTTGTAGCTGTAGTTATGTTTCTGGATTTCCGGGAAAGGTTAAAATTTTGGGGTAGTGCAGATCATATGTTAACCTGCAGTGTTGGATTTTTATTTTAAAAAAGTAAACAGATGTTACATATAATACTCTGCTTTGCATAACAGTAGCCTAGTCACTAAATACGAAGTGCTAGATCATTGAAAAGCAAAGTCAATCCCCTTTAATTGTTTCTTTGTAAAACGGATGGTAGCAAAACACAATAAATTAAACCGTCTCCACGCTCTGACTGCTTGAATCTAACATAATGTACATATTTTTAAATGAAAATAATAATAAAAAATAATTGGAGAATAACGCGAAAATCTTATATCGTTACATTTAACATTATTTGTATAATGGTAGTTTCACTCGCCGAAAACTTTCAACATTCACAGGTGTTTTCTTCGGTTGGGTGTAAAGGTAACGGGACATTTTCTTGCTAAGAAGACTTCTTTAGGATAGGCAATTGAAAGCACGTAATAATATGAATGAATAATTCCTGCAGAAGAAGTATCTCCTCTTGCGTTTTCTTATTCTTGTTTATTTCGAAGTGTAATCTTGTTTTGAAATTACTAACTGGAAGTCACATTTACTTCGTATGCGAAAAAACAGCAACAAAAGTCGTATTCCTTCAAACCAATTATATGGTTAAAAACTTTTCCCTTTATGTATCAAATTCAATAGTCATTCATGGTTTTTATTGATAATATATTAATTCACTAAATTTGAATATATGTCTGATTTACACGAAGTTCATTACGAAAAATATGTTCACGGCAAGAAGAAAACTTCTGTTGCTAATAGTATAATAAATGTAGTAGAGAACAGCTATATATCACTTACTCGTTTTAAGTGGGTTTTTGCTCGCAACTGAAGAAACACTTTCAGCAGAAGACTGTGACTTCTCTCCGCTCCAATGAAACTCAGAAATATTTCTTTCTGCTTCTGCCTGAGATGAGTTCTCGTCTGTTTTCTCTAGGCTACATGAAATGAAAAGATTATAAACTCGACTTGTAATTTAGGAAAAATACTATATTTGTTATTTAACAGCATATATCATATCGAGTAAATTAGTTTGTATTTAATCTCTCGTATATTTAACACTAGTTTTTCACTATTGCATTTATGCAAAAATATATACGAATATCCTAGTAATTCCAAGAGTTTTCCAGTTAATTCAGCAGCTCTATTTTCCGATGAAATGTTATTTTGTTCGTTTAATTATGTTTTAGACATTAGCCAAAACAAGGGATATGGTAATTGTTAGCTGTGTTTATACTGGCAAATTTATGCACTTGTGAGAACTTCCTTATTGTACGGAGCAGAATGTTCGAAGACGAAGAAGACAGAGGAACAGAAATTGAATTTTGCGGGGATGAAGATGCTGCGGTGGATGTGAGGAGTGACGCGGAAGGACAAAAATAAGAATGAAGTTATCCGAGGAACAGTAAAGGTGAGACCAGTAGTAGAAAAACTGCAAGGAAGTAGACAAATAGTTTGGGCATGTAAAAAGAAGACCTTTGGAATATGTAGCTCACAGAGTGGATGCTACAGAACTGAATGGGAAACGAGCCCGAGCCTGTCCAAAGTGAAAGATTGTGTTAAAAACGATATGGTGCAGTGTGCTGTCACAGGGGCTATAACACAAGATAGAAACAGGTGGAGGGCAGCAATCTGAAAAGCCGACCCCAGCTAACTGGATAAAAAGCTTAGAAGAAGAAGAAGAAGAAGAAATGGTAAACTCATTAGCGATAATGTTATATAAAGTATTGGAACAAATTGTACATCAGCATTAAACGAAAAAATAAGTCAAATCTTTTTGTGTTCCTAGAAGCTGAGGAATACAAAACGGTTAATATTATTTTTAATCTTGTAACATGTATTCCATATCAGTCAGGATAAAAATCTGTCTGAAGATGAGACATACATAAATCGATAAATCTCATTGAGAGAACAAAATAAATTCCAATTCTTAAAAGAAATGGTCAATATACGTTTTGCTGAAAGATAAATTATATAATTCCTATAGCTGAGTGTAAAAAATCCTCATGAGTTGTTGAGAAAATCAAGATAAATGAGTAACTTATAGATGCTCCAGAATGCACATTTAAACATTGAAACGAACTCACCTTGCATTCAGTCCTTTTGTATCTTTGTTAAAACTTCGTAATTCTATATTTTGGTCCGCGCTGGGGCCAAGGTCTCGAACACACTGCTAGAAACAGGAGTAATCTTCATTTGAAAGAGAGTCGGAATTCTTTAAGAATTTTAACATGCAGGTTAAAGGTGGAGAAGCAGTTAAGTGATTGTCAATTGTTCAGTGGGTTGTAAAAATCATGTAGGAACAAATATTAAATTGTTGTTGTTGTTGTTAATAATAATAATAAAGGATTTTTGTGTCTGCAAGCCTTAGAACTTGGGGATATAAATATTATTTGTGGGTGAATGACCCACAGATAACATAATAAATGTGGTTTAGATGTACTATTCATTAGGATTATAAATAAAGATAGTGCTACTATTCTATACATTGTGTTGATGTTTGTAACTTGTACACAAATCTACACACTCCTACTGCAAAATATAGAAGTAGGGAGTTTTTACAAGAATACAAAGGCACTGGATGCACGGGGATTTCACTTCCAAGAGAAACGATTTTCTTTGTAAACCTAAAAACTTATGCTGACAATAACCATGCCATCTATTAAGAAGAAACTGATAACGAAGAATCTCATACCAAAGTTTCCATTATCACCGCCGGGTTTCCATTATGATACCGAAGTTTCCATTATGACACCAAGGTTTCCATTACGATCCTAGCAACACATTAAGATGAACAAAATGAGATCCTTAAAGATAAATTCTCGAAAGTATTTTTGAAGAAAATCGAAAAAAAAACAAAAACAAAAAAAAAAAAACATCTCATGGCGCTTTAAAAAAAACAAACTTTTTCGTTGCCAATAATAAATCACAGTTCTTCATTCCCTGGGACACATTTATTCATCTCTATACTGTATATGTTAAAAAAAAAAAAAAAAAAACAAACTATGTTTAGTAACTCATATTTTCTAACATGACATACAAACTTCTGGTAACATACTTAGTCCTAACAGTGAATAATATATTTTCGAAAGTGACGTACATACTGCTAACGGTGATACAGATGCTCCTAATAGTGCATACACTACTTTAAGGACAAAAAATACTTACAATATATTTACTTGTACTTCCATGTATAATATGACGCTAACGAGAGCAAATGGAGTAGCTGTCAAAATACTAATAAACAGTAATTTGTTTAGTTTATGGTCCGAATCACAATTACATCCAATCAAGATAAACGAATTAGATTTTTTAAAAAAAATCTATTTAACACGGCATCGCACACATAATACAATATAAGAATACATTTTTCATTCAGGTAATCAACTTCAATAAAGGAAAACTGTAGTAGTAGTTTGGGAATAAAAGTAAAACAGCCTACCTTTTGTAAATAGGCTCTTCCTCATTTATTGCAGCCTGAGACGGTCGTCTGCTCTCAGTAGGTGAACGAAAGCGTGGTGTAGTTGGTCGGGTTAATAATTCTGAGCCATGCAATGAGGGATGAACAATACCTGAAGAGATGCAAGTAAAAATGATTTCACATACTCTTTACGTTCATATTAGAGAATTTAATACACGAGTTAACTGGTACGTATCAATAAGCTGACTATAAAATCTGTAGCCAATGGCTATTCTGTTTATACTCTCTTACAAATAAGTAATTGCACAGAGGAAAAATCAAATTGTAGCTGCCAAATGTCATGCTATACCTACGACATGCATGAGGGCGAGCACCTTCAACTTTCTCATGCATGTTGTAGGATTAGCATGAGACTTGGCAACTAGAACTCGGTCATCCTTCTTCATTTACGCACACAAGGATCAAAATCGTGCCAGGTTCTGAGTGTGCATATGCACCGAAATTGGCTTTCTCCGAAACATTGTAACTTTTCATCTGTGTAAGATGTACATTCTGGATTATCTAACAAAGAACAAACTTACCTCAGGGTTCAAATGGGCGAATGTTTCCTCCTCAAATTTGAAATAAACCTAGCTCATACTTCGAGGAAAGCATGCTCTCCCATGAAGAAAAATTTTGTTAGCAGAGAGAGTAAAAACAGAATTTCAAACATCCATTAGACACGTATCTCACTAGTTCACTAACAGTAAGCTGCCAGGTTCTCCAAGTTTACACCCTCCATTCCAAAAGAAACCGAACGTTTTAAAAAAACAAAAAAGTAATGTACATTTTGGAACAAATCATTTTTATTAATCAATGTATTCCCCTTCTGCATCGATACACATATTTGCACGCTCCAACAAGTTGTCAAACGACTTCTCCATGTCCTTTATTGGAATGGTCTTTAGGACGGCGGTCGTCGCCTTCTCAATGGCATCAATCGATGCGTGCCACTTTCCTTTCATCGCCAAATGCAGTTTCGGGAACAGATAGAAATCGCACGGAGCGAGATCTGGTGAATAGGGCGGATGATGAAACCGAATAATGTGATTTTTGACCAAAAATTCAGTTACAAGTCGCGAACGATCTGATGGTACGTTATCGTCCAAAAGAGTCCAACTGCCGATTTCGCGATATTCGGGCCGAATACGACAAATTCTTGCCAGCAAACGCTTCATGACGCCCAAGTAAAGCTCTCCAGTGACTGTCTGGCCGGGCTGAACAAATTCTTTGTGGATATTTCCTTTTGAATCGTAAAAACAAATCAGCATCACCTTAACTTTTGAATTCACCAAGCGACTTTTTTTGGGTGTTCCTTCATCCGTCGCTCTCCATTCAGCACTTTGCCGCTTTGTTTCGGGCTCATATTCAAAGCACCACGTCTCGTCACCAGTTACAATCGATTTCAAGAAGTTTCGATCCTGCCGAACACTTTTAACGATGTCTTTGCAATGCGCAATTCGATCAACTTTTTGGTCTTCGGTGAGTTTGTGTGGTACAAACCGCGAATTAACCTTCTTAAGGCCCAAAACTTCGGTCAAAATGCGGTATGCGGTTGTTTGAGGAATGCCTAATTCCATTTCAATAACTTTCACCGACGATTTTTTGTTATGTTTGATGAATTCACGCACTTTTTCGATGTTTTCTTCCGATAATCCGGTTCTGGGACGGCCTGATCTTTCGTCATCATCCAGCGTCCCTCTACCCAATTTGAATCGCCTGAACCACTTGTAAACTTGCGTACGGGATAGACACTCATCACCATATGCATTTTGTAGCATTTGGTGCGTTTCACTAAAAGTTTTACCCAGTTTAACACAAAACTCAATTGCAGCTCGTTGTTTGAAACTCATTTTCCGACCGATGTACACAACACACTGACAGTTGAAACGCAATAACTTTGTTGCCGTACATCCAAATGTCATGACATTTATATACTAGTTGTCAATGAGGGACTACGCCATCTACCGGTAAAATATTACAACAGATGGCACTAGTGGTACTATTTGTTTTCAAAAGTTCGGTTTCTTTTGGAATGGAGGGTGTATATATGAATCTAATGAATACCACGAAAGTGCTATTAAAAATCTTTTTCTTTTTTTCTAGGCGTTTGGAAATTTGCAGATACAATCCTTGACGTCTTTCCGAGCTGGTAATATGGAGCAATGCCGGCAGATGGGGTTGGAGCTGACTAACAGCTGATGCAATATGGCGGCACCACTACGAAATTGCACCAGATGGAACAGAGTGGAGTTATTCGATTTTTATGGAGTGAAAGTGTGAAGCCGGTTGATATTCATCAGGGAATGAAGGCGAACCATGAGAACATCTCTCTGTCACAGTGGTGCAAGAAATTCATCAGAAGGTATGATTTAGTTGACTAATGCTCCCGTCCGGGTCAGGCTCATTGAGCTATGACAGAAAAGTCCATAGCCGCAACAAATCAGCTTATTCAGGAAAACCTGCGTGTCACCCTGGCTGAAATGGCTCCCTTGCTGAATATAAGCTTCTGTTCAGTAAAACACATAGTGCATAACGAACGTCGCTACATAAAAGTGTCCGCTAGGTGAATTCGACTACAGCTGACGCAGAAACTGAAAGATCGTTGGATTGACACATGTCAAGAGCTGCTGAGATGTTACGAAGAGGAGGATGAGGATTTTCTACCGGGGATGAAAGTTGGGTGCATTATTTTCAACCGCAGACGAAACGTGCAAGTAAAGAATAGCGACATTCTTCTTCCAAACCAAAGAAGTTTCGCAGCCAGCCCTCTGTAGGGAAAGTCATATTGACTTTATTCTGGGATAAGAATGGTTCTATTCTGAACACTACAAGCTCCCACATACCACAGTGACTACTGCCATCTACATCGACCTTCCCAAGAATCATTTGAAGCTAGCAATACACAAAGCGAAGAGGATTGCTGGGTGCAAGGTATTTTGCTTCAACATGATAATGCCTGTTCTCATTCTGCTCGTGCAACTATGAAAACCATCGTCGACCTAAGCTTTCAAGTGTCTCCCATACCCGCCATACTCGCCAGACTTGGCACCATCAAATTTTTACATCTTTGGTTCACTAAAGGCCATATTCCATCAGATTTCCACATTTTGGAAGGCAGATATTCCATCAGATTTCCACACTTTGGAAGGCAGAAGTTCAAGTCTGATAAAGATGTCTAATCGGCGGTGTACGAGTGGCTACAATATCACCCACAAGAATTTTTCTTACGCAATATCGAAGCATTTCCTTATCCGATGGCACAAGTACATTGAACTGGGAGGGGACTATGTAGAAAAATAATGTACAAGCAGACATTATTCCTCCAGTAAAATAGTGGAAAAAAAAAAATAATTGTGGTTTTCATTTGATTCTCCTGTATATATATAAGAAAAAATAAAAACCTGATGAACGTTTGTAAAATGTATTGACAAAATTGTAAAGGGTGGTGGATATATTGAGAATGTTTTGTATTAGAATAAAAGATGCTCTTTACCAGTGCTCCCAAGGGATTCCATTTTATAGCCTCTCTTTACACACACATATACATACACACCCACATGCCAAAAACGGTATCTTATTTTACATTGAGGACATTGAGGAAGGCAGAATGCAAGTTAATGCAATAGCTACATACACAATAATTAAAAAAAAAAAAAAATATTCATGCCTACACTACAGCTGAAACAAAATACTCTGTCCTGTACGCAGAATAAAATAGAGAAATAACACACACAAAAAATATTTTGTAATTACTTCATCTACTTATTTCACTTTTAGATATTACAAATTCCTGTAATTGTAATCCGTATGTTACTGAATAAGACCATATTTGTTATATAACTTAATGTTTAGTGTTTACTAAACACATACAATAGTTAAATAACTAGCACAAGCTTATACTGCATGTTTTCCAATTGGTCTTCCAGTCAAGACTTTGAAAGCGTTTCTACTTTCTTCCATCCTGGCTACATGACCTGCCCACCAAAGCCTCCTAGACTTGATGACCCTAACAATATTTGGTAAACCGTATAAGTTATGTAGCTCCTCGTTATAAAGTTTCGCTATTCCCCATTCCCGTTCCTCTTGGGTCCGAATATTCGTCTCAGGATTTTGTTCTCAAATACTTTCAGTCTATGCTCTTTCCTCAGAGTAAGCGACCATGTTTCACAACCATACAGAACAATAGGGATGATTATCGTTTTATATATTTTAAGCTTCAAATTCCTCGACAGAATTCGCAGCGACAAGAGATTTTGAACTGAATAATAGCACAAATTCCCCGCTTTTAGTTGACATTTAATTTCTTCGTGAATATGGTTTTCGTCTGTTAATATTGATTCTAGATATTTGAAAGCATCCATTTTATTAAAAGTATTATTCGATATTTTAACGCACCCATAATTTGCCGTATTACGATCCCGACGAACTTCCATGTATGTAGTTTTCTCTGCATTTACTTCTAAACCCATGTCCCTGCAAGCGTTTAATAAGATCTCTGGATTTCTCTCTATTGTTCTCCTATCATTCCATATTAAATTTACATCATCAGCATACGCCATAACCTGGTGAACACCATTCAATTCTTGGCCTTGGTTGCTATTTTTGATTTTTCTTATAGCTTATTATAGGACAAAGTTGAATAATAATGGCGACAACGCAACTCCTTGTTTCAGTCCATTGTCGACGTGAAAGCTCGTGAACTAAAATTTTCCTACTCGGACTTTACTTTGGGATTCATTTAAACAAATCTCAATCTAATTAGCTTTTTCGGTATACCAAATTCTGTAAGAATATTGTACAATGTTTCTCTCCTAACCGAGTCGTAAGCCTTTCTAAAATCAATAAATAGCTGATGTACCGGGGTACTGTATTCCCACTGCTTTTCGGGTATTTGTCGAATGGTGAATGTTTAATCGATAGCCTGTAGGGTATAATTATCCATAAATGATCATAACTATCAAATCTGTTAAAATACAGAAAATCCAAAGTTCAATAATACTGGTATATATTAAAAATAAATAAGTGAATAGTAATAAAAGCATTAGGTGAAGTAAATCTAATGAAATATATATGTATTTTCCGATTAAGAGATATTATTGAAAAGATAAGTATGATTAGCATTCTTTACTCTAAACTCTTCGTATTAACATCCAAAAGAGAATGCACGTCAACTATACGCCAAAGTTAAAACTCTAAACTGCTTTTAACATTTTTTGTATTGTTTATACGTTTTCAGATTTGCTAATGAACAAAATATTAAACACGGTCACTGTCATTTTACTTATATACTACTTCTAATTGCTGAGAGAAAAAAAAAAGAAAAAAACGCGCCTCTCTCCTAGATTCCTTGCTGCGAATATTAGAAACAGAAGAATAACAAAACATCTAGGAAGCTAAAGATTTGAAAGAAATCACTGGAAAAAAAAAATATTGTCATAGTACGTTATCTGTGTAGATTTACTCTCTGTCTAGAAAAATGAAGTAATGGCTAATATGTTGACCTATATCACCTAAGCCACCCGGAAGACCCGTATTTTTAATAGACTATAGCGCCATGATTATAAACAAGGTAAAATAAACAAATAAATAAAAAATCAATTTAACGAAAATACTTACTCCTTCCCAAATCACGGAAGTCATGCACAGGAGGGAGTTTTTTTTTTTTTTTTTTTTTTTGTCATCAACATACATTATTAACTATAGAAAACTATTATAAATAACCAGTAAGAAACTATGAAACCATTAGAAAACTATGAATGGTTTCTCTTACCATGCACAGGAAACAGAAGACGGTAACTACGATTCAGTAGATCCTCCCCCATAACGTCATCAGCAGCACCTTTCACAGGATCGTCTGCATCAAGTTCTTCTTCCATTAAATCGATCTCTTCCTATACATAGAAATTAAATCTAAAGTATCCACTCGGTTAACATATTGTGCCAAACAATACTGAAAATGAAGTTTATTTGCTACTCATTTCTATCCGAACAGACTCAATGAATGAAAAGAAATGTAACTAAATTGGAAAAAAGCAATTAATTATTCTATACTACGAGTATATACAAGGTGTTTCGAAGCAACACCGACAACATTTGGGAGGTGATTCCTGACACCAAGTTAAGACAAAAAGTATAGACCAACCTGGGTGCAGAAATCCATTATTTTCGGAGTTATAGGCTGCCGAAAACACGAAAATATAAACTTTAAAGGTTCACAGCCTCAATACTATTGGACCTACCATAAAAAATGAAATGAAATCTTTTGAGTTTTACGTCCCATGTTTATGCCGGCTAGGCTAAAGGAGACGCTGATGATGAGAAATTAATGGAATGGTGGAATGAAGAAAGTAGAAGGAAACGGGAGAACCCCGAGAAAACCCACGTACACGGTGTTTGTCCACCACAAAGTTCACTTGGAGGGAGCTAGGATTGAAGCCGGGACCCCAAGTACCAGAGGTGAAAGTGGACCTACCGTAGGCGGGTCAAGACTACACTTAGGAACTAATATGTGCGCTGCTCAAAAATACATGTTCCAGAATCCTGCAGTACTTCTGTAACAATTTTTATAGAGATAGCTGGTGAGTATTTTAAATTACATGCATGTAGCCAAACTCCCTCTATAAAAATTGTTGCGTGAATACCGCAGGATTCTGAAACATGTATATTTGAACAGCGCAAATATTAGTTCCTAAGTGAAGTCTCGACCCGACTACGGTAGGTTCTATAGTATTGGAGCTATGGATCTTTATATTCCTCATATTTTCTGCAGCCTGTAACTCCGAAATGACGGATTTCTGCACCCAGGTTGGTGTATATTTTTGTCTTATCTTGGTGTCAGGAATCATCTCCTAAACGTTGTCGGTGTTGTTTTGAAATACGCTGTATATGCACACAGGATCTTTAAATATGCGATTTCTAAAATAAAATAATAAAAAAAAAAAAAAAAAAAACAACTGCTATCCAGTATTGCACGTGTAAAGCAGACAAATTTGTATTTACAGACCAGTATACTGCACTTACAGAACAACTTTCAAATGATAATTTCTTAAAGAAGATTTGAGAAATGAAATGAAATGAAATTTTTGAGTTTTACGTCCCACGGTTATGCCGGTTAGGCTAAAGGAGACGGTGATGATGAGTAATGAATGAAATGGTGGAATGAAGAAAGTGGGAGGAAACGGGAGAATCCCGAGAAAACTCACGCACACGGTGTTTGTCCACCACAAAGTTCACTTGGCGGGAGCAGGGTTTGAACCCGAGATCCCTAGCACCAGAGGTGAACGCTCTACCACTGAGCCACCGCGGTCCCAAGATTTGAGAAATAAGCAACAATGAAGATAATCGTGCTGCTGATAGCTGAAAGTAGTCGAGTATTCAGAACAGTGGGAGAACGGGTTCAAGTCTCCGTCTATTCAGCGTTGAGATTCTAACATGACCACAGAAAACGAAATATAAAATCAAAATATATTTTTGTGCCATTTTATTCTTACGATAGTGCAAAAAGCAATATACATATTCAAAACAATATAAACTTCATAATAATAATAACATACAGAAAAAGAATATACCGTATCTTCTTCTTCATCCTCATTATATATTGGGTGTTCTATTGTACTTTCTCCATTATGTAATTTCTGGATATATTCCAACTGTCTGTGCATCTCACCGTCACTGTTCTGAAAAGATTATGACACTAAGTCAAATATTCAATGAATAAATAATAGTAAGCGTGGAACAAGTGGGTTTCGTTTTACAATGCAAAACTGGGACAGACATCCAAACTATGCAAATTTAATACTAAAACCGGAAGTAGAAGATTTATGATTTCCGGTTGCAACAGTTGAATAAGGTCAGATATGGAATCTCTTAATCGGACGCTGAATCCGTACCAAAAACAGTTTCTAGTTACATCTTACAGTTATTATTATTATTATTTTAAAGGAATCAATATTGAAATCGAGAATTTTACTAGTTTTTACTCCTGATTTCATCGGACGAATAAGAACGGAGATGAAATCTATTCTTGGGTTCTCGAATTCATTTGAAAAAAAAAATATTTGTTGGCTGCTATTACTATTCTCGTTCTAAGAGAATGAATACTTCAATAAGATACGGCAGTAGGTTTCTACCACTTCCGGTTGTATAGAAGAAAGTAGCTGAACATAGAACCTATTCTTGAGGTACTGAATCCATACAAGAAACTGATTATCGTAATCCATAACCGTTTTACTTTACATTAATCAATGCTGAATCCGAAAGTGGTTGTATACAGAAGGTTGTTCGCTTTATATCCGATCATTTTCAACGGGTACTCAACGTTTAAAGATACCGCGCCGCCACCACCGATCATGTTTCATTGGACCCACAGCATTGTGAAACATGAGCGTCATTTAGGGGGGCAGGAGGGGGCAATTGCCCCCACCCCAAAGTTTGAGAAATACATATACTTTAATCGATTGTCTACTAATATACTAGTACAAAACGTGAAAGTTCTATGTCGGTGGTGCTCCTGCCCCTCTCAAGTGAAGTCTGAAATGACGCCTCTGTTGTGAAGTACCACACAGTATCGCAGTTTTCATTGCACCAAGCTCCGGCGCAGGACAGGCACGAGAATTCAGTCCCACTCCTCCCTGTACGCTTTCCATAGATCATCCAGGATGTGCGGGCGGCGAAGTTAAAGATGTCGTTTTAACAGTCTACATGCGCAAAAATCCATTGAACTGGTATCTGGGTTTTTGACAAAAATGTCTTCAAATGGAATGACACGAATTCCTAATTCCTCTGCCATTTCCTGATAAAAACGTAGTTATGTCCTGCCGATATGACTGGAAGCCATGTACATATGGACTATCACCTGGTTCACGTCCATTCCATAGAATTGTGGGGTCTGTAAGATAAGATGGGTGTCCGAATGGATTCTTGGAAATATCTTGCATTCACTTTCACGTTTTTGTCCACCTTGTGTATTATCAACTTACGCTCAAACCCGAATCCCATAATAACCATAAAACCACGAGAGAAACTTTCCTCGCACTAATTTGCTGCGCCCCTTGCCATCAATGTCATGGTATGTGACCGCCCGAATGTAACCACCAGTAGTAAGATGGACATATGATTCATCCACTGTGATAACTTTCTTCCATTTGGAACCTGCCAGGTACTTTTCATACAGTTTCCTGCAGTTCGTCTTACGTTCGGGGATGTGACGCGGTAGCAGGTGGTGTACATGGGCCTTCCGCACACACTTCAACCTGAGGCGCTTGCGAATTGTTTTCTTCACAGTTGACGGTGCAAGGTGGAATCTGTGGGCTCATATTATGTTGCGCGTGTGTGTTTTGGAGAAAATCGTGTCCCATTTAAATAACGCGGAGATGATTTTTCTTTCCTCATAAAACCCCACTAGTAGGAAAATTGAAATGTTTGTTTCTGGTGATTTACTCAGATAACGTTATCAAAAGCCTACAAGCATACAAAATTCAAGTTTTGATTCTAATTCAAATTACCTAAAATATGAGATTTAATGTTGAAAAAAATGCCAATTTAAATAACATCGGAAACTTTTTCATCCTACCTTTTATATGTCCTGGAAATGTGAAAAATATACTTTTAGTAATTTTTCTGTTGGTTTGTCTCCTAAAGCTATAAGCATACGAAATTTCAACATTCATATCAACCGGAAGGACTCTTGATCTTATGTCAGTGAGTCAGTTCATGTAGTTTTATATATTCGAGATAAGAGTGGAAACGTTATCTACGAGGGAAAGTCAAAAAGTTCCCGGAATGTTGTTGTAGTTTTGGCATTTGTGATATAATCACAATGACTCTTGTACAGTACAGTACATGTTGTCTAATTATGCATCTAACAAGTCTTAACAAGCAGGGTACAAATACAGTGTAGCTGAATGGTAGTGTGTGTAGCGATCAGTTGGCGCAATTTCACAGATCGAGCAACGCTTAGCCATTAAGTTCATGTGCAAATGGAGTAAAATCGGCTTCAGACATTTTGATAGCCTTAAAAGTAGTTTAGTACTAAGGGATATTTGGTTCTTCTTAAAGCTAAAAATGGGCCTCAATGGTACTCGTCAAAGAAGAGGTCAAAACGAAAGCGACGGCTGAACTTCGGAAGATACCAAAAGAGGACTTTCGCCGATGTCTCCAATAATTGCAGGATTGCTGAAACAAGTTTGTGTGTGTTCCGAAGGTACCTCTTTTAAAGGCGATTAAATAAATATGTACTTATATTGTGAGAATAAAGAGCTACAAAATTCCGGGATTCCAAAATACCTCTTCTTGATATCTGTCACCGTTTCTACTTAATGATATCAACTTTGAAATAGAACGTCGTTGATTTCTATCACTTTCGGTCTGAATAGAGCGTTATTGGAAGACATGGAACCTAATTTTGGGACAGCCGTTCTATCAGACTTCCTATCCTTACGCATAGCATGTAGTATGAAAGTCTAAAATGAACACAGAACTAATACTATCGATATAAAGTGTATTTTGTCGCTAATTTTAGCTTTAATTACTAATTGTCTATGAAGAAAAACTTCCAGATACATTCTTTAAGATGGAATGAGTAACTAAAATTATAAATAATAAAAAACATTACCAAAAAAAGCAAGTCTCAGATGGATAAGACTTGGATTAAAAGTAACATTATAAGGTAGAAAGTATTCAGGTTTGAAGCCATTTGTACAATACAGAGAAGGATCACCTATTAATACAACGTCTTAAAATAGAAAACATATGGTAGTTTACAAAAGTGTGTCTAAAATTTCTATATACACATGCATGAAATAATAAATGACAGAGGAAAAATAAATATTCTATATTATTACTTAAAAAATACCTCTGTCCAGGTCTTTCCTGATACTCCGCAAAAAAACTCCCCTCTATTTTTTAATTTGCACGTCCTTTTAATTTCACTATTAACTATCAACAACTGAGTAACAAATTTAATCAATTTTAACGCTAAATAGTTGTAACACTAAATTGTAGCATTTAATGGTTGGTGATTCTTATGAGAAGACGTATCTATTTTTTAGATGCCATCAATTTCAGCATTTATCAACATTTCTTTTGTCTTCTTAAATTAATTAAAACTTTATATTTTATCTGATTGGATACGGTCGTTTGTATGTTGCTTCCTTTATGATCATATAAGGAAGAGCACGGTGACTCAGTGGTATGGCGCTTACTTCTGGTACCCGGGGTCCTTGGTTCGATCCCGGCCAAGTAAGTTTGTGGTGGACAACATCGTGTCTATGAGTTTTCTTGAGATACTCTCATTTTCTCCTATGTTCTCATTTCATGAATTCTTCTATCATCATTCACTTGCCTTAATCAACGTCTCCCTTA
Source organism: Thermobia domestica (assembly GCF_964235325.1). Taxonomy (NCBI): domain Eukaryota; kingdom Metazoa; phylum Arthropoda; class Insecta; order Zygentoma; family Lepismatidae; genus Thermobia; species Thermobia domestica. Next base: position 167,533,807 of record NC_137466.1, on the reverse strand, counting down.
GCCTAACGGGGATAATCATAAGACGTTAAACCTACAGATTTCATTTCGTATCAGGAAGAAACAAGAAGGCACTCATCGAAACCTCGATGAAAAGTTCATGAATACATTTTTTAAAATTGATTTTTATTTAAATTGATTACTGAAGCCACTATTAAGTCCTTTTCCCTTTCAGTCGAAGATCCAAGTTTTATGTACATCTTCGGTACTTTATCTTCATATTTTGAAAATTTTCAATATTTTCATACACTGCTGCAATATTCACGCATTAACTTGGTAATAACTTATATACATACACTAAATTCAATCAAAATCTTAAAATAAGAAGAAATAGCATTATTATATGGCTAAACATTGTTCTGATAAAGTAAAGGGAACTGTACTATATACAGTATGTATATAACCTATTAACAAGTTAATGTGTACATATTACAACAGTGTAAATAAATACTGGAAAATCTCAAGATACGAAGATAAACAACACAAGATGTACGTAAAAGTTGCTTTTTTTTTACTACAAGGGAAAAGGATTTGACAAAGACTTCAGTAATTAAATCGTTGTCCCACAAAATAAGGAAAATATACAGAAGGTATGTCTTTTATATTCATTGATTTTTATTTAATTTATATGATTTTCGTTTTATGGTTTTAGTTCTAATGTTTCATTATGTCACTTCTACATTTTTTGTTACGACGCGATGGTGGCACGGTCAGTACAAAATTAAGGTAACTATAAAAGTAGGACGAAATACCTGTTGAGACTGCGAAAGATATTGAAGACCACTGAAAAGCTGAAAACAGAACCAAGTTTTATGACAATAATCACAGAAATAATAATAATAATAATAATAATAATAATAATAAACATCCTTTATGTACTTACCTCTAGATGATATTCTAATACTTTATTTAAATGCATTTTAATGGCCTCTTCATTTATCTTTGGATGTCCCAAGATACTATACAGTGTTCCATTCACGTACGGTATAACCTTCAGAAACAAAGATAGTCAGTTAAGGAAAGATAATATCTCAAGAACAAGAGATACGTATGTACTTCATAAAAGCGAATGTTCGTTTTTGATTTGTATTAGCTCGCAAAAATACTTCATTGATTGCAATGGTATTTGATATGGTGCTCAGTCATTGCTTGCCAGAATACTAGATTTTTTTAGCTTATTACATTTTACCATATAAGGACTATCACAGAATATGTTTATTAAAAGCAATACATAACACTGTACATTTTTATTTTCAACTGCTTGTGTACACTCATGTCCAAAATGATTGTCGCATATCTATAACTATCTTCTTGTAAGAATATAATTTGATAATGATTTTGCAGTGTACTTTTAATACTGATACTATGTGTATAATAGGGAAATGTATATTTGTGGTTAATTTCATAGGAAAACAATTATAAATACGAAAATTAGAATGAGTAAAAACAAAATGTTGCTAAATAGTCAAGAAAGTTTTATTTTTGTTTTATTGTTCTTATTTACTGCTCTTTTGACATGAAATTTGCAACATACATGTCTTTGCCGATTATACTCATACTAACATTATAAGAAATACCGGGCGAATTCGTTATCAAATTATATTCCTACAACAACATATTTATAGACATGCGACAATAATTTTGGACATGAATGTACATGGTGGTCATAAACCTTACCGCTATGACTCGTCAGCTGTTACATCTGCAAATTACAGGATGTAATATGAAACAAGGTAAATACCTCTTTCATTCATTAATAAGACATCTCTTCAAGCGGATTACATTAACATCAGAAGAAATCATACTGTTTGTTAGTGTATTATTTTTGTCATTATAATGAGAGTACACATCTTACACGGTAATAAATTCTTACACGAATTAAAAACTTAAACTTGAAAGAGTTGGTACCTTGTGAGATTTATGCCCTTAATTTTCATCTATTGTACCCAATAACATAAGGATACTTGTATGGAATATACTTCAAAAGATTATGCCTAAACTAATTTCAACGTAGAACTTAAAATAATACAAGCTAAGATTACTCTAAAGATTGTACCTTTTAGTTTCTAAGCAGTAAAAAAAAAAAAGTAATAATAATGCTGAGCTCCTTATTAAGATTGCACGTTAGGCATGGAAAACTCGGGTTCAATTCCTAGCGGGAACTCATGGTTCGGATTCCACGTTAACATATAGGTCCGCATCTCATATAGCCTCGCTGCTGAGAGATACGCAAAACTGAAAATCAAATCAAATCTTTATTTAGATTTCCAAGTGCTTGTCCAACGTAATTTACTGAGCCTCAAAGCAGACCTAGTGAGCTGTAAAACTTAGAAACAGCAATAGGAAATCTACTATAAAGTGGTAAATTGAAGTTTCCTTTGCTTTAAATCTCAAGATAAAGTGCGTATTCCTGTTCTGTGCTTGACAAAATGCACAGAATGTGGCCCTCAAACAATTCAACCTTCCCTTAGTTACAGGAGTACCTATTTAAATACTTAACCAATATAAATATTATACAGGTAAACCAAATAGCATTTCAATTAGAATAAACTACTTTTACAATACCTGTGAGATCTCTGTGGACAGAAGATCAATTAGAACCTTCAGAATGGTAGATGCAATTGGAACACAACGTTCCTTTGCCTGAGTTTCAAGGCACAAATTCATCAGTAATGCTACACTGTATTCTAAAGTGTATGGCTTGAAAGCAACAGCATTTTTTAGGAAATCAACAACCCATTCAACAAGACTACTTTCAATCATATTCACTCTTTGGTTGTGTCTGAAATTAGAAGGTTAACATTAGTTAAAAACAGTAATTAACATTGTAAAATACATAAAAAAAATCACAATAACAATCAAAACAAAAATTTACAATAACAATCAAACATACTACTAGAAAAATGCTAAAAATACGCCTCTACACACTAAGGCAATTACAAATTACAAGACAAAAAATGAACAAAATTCAGGCAAACCCAATACAATGTGACATTTTGACCAACAGATTGTTGTTAAGTATAAAAGAAAACAACGAAAGAAACGAACAGATGTTAGAACCTGTTATAAAAATAAATGTACAACACTGAGGCATATGTGCATATAGCAGGGATATCATTATGAAGAATTAAAGAAAAAATGCCTGTAAATAAATTAACTGGGGAAGGAGACTTTAAAAGTATGTGAAAACAGCAATGAGGTGCGACTGAGTGATGTATTTCCATACACACCTTAAACTAAGTTTTTGAAGTGTAGCGATGATCATGTCCACTGCAATAGGATCTAACTTGACATCCTCGGCCCAAAGACTACTTACTAATGTATCTAAGAGTTTCAAGCAGCTGCACAAGTAGTCTCTGCCCGACCGAAGGGAGGCCAACGCATTCATTAGCCTGGCCACTGCCTGCTGAAGCGGGTGTGGACTTAAGCAGGGGCCTTTAAAACAACCTAAAATACTGTCTTTTAACGGATGTAACTGGCCTAATCCTAGAATATCGTGACGAATATAGGAGTTCACTACTTGTTCCCGATCTTCTAAAGTGCTACGAGTGATGCGCTGAAATATACAACATTACTCATGACAGATTTGTAAGTTTAAAAACAGATTAAATTAGTTTGGCAACAGATTTTGACACATCAATTACAAAATTATTATGCTAAACGTTAAAGAATACATAGTAATACTTTTTAAACTAGAATTAAAATGGTTTACCTTCGAAGCGTTGAAATATATCCTTTCACTACTATAGTTCCTTTCCTCACTGGAAAAACAATTGGATACTCAGAACAACCAGTACAGTGTTGAATTCAGACTTGTACAAGGGGAGAGTAAATAAAAATTTAAGGGGGGGCTGTGTTCTAGATTGCAATAGAGCAGCCGGAATCTGTCGCAACAAAACTCGCGACTTGTTATTGTCTGGTCGGTTGCAGTAACCAACATATTGCCATTTTTCTCTAAGTAACGTAAAGCGTTTGTGTGGTCTGTATTTAATTTCCAAGTTTTTATTTAACTTCGACTTTATACGAGAATCTAATTAGAACAATTAGGTTGGGCAAAACACGAAACTAATTTTCTTTAAAAAAAAAGAATCTTTGCTTTTAAGACTTTTATTTCCGGAAAAATTAAACAGAAAAAAACAACAACAAATATTTCAGTGCATGTGTATAACTATTATAGGGGGAGGCGCATATATATACTAGGGGGGGTTCAGCCCCCTCTTGAACATGCCTGAATTCAACACTGAACCAGTAGATTGCTTGTAATTACATCCTGTATGCCTTTTTTTTCCTATAAAAAACTAAAAAAAAAAAAAAAAAAAAAGCATGCACTATTCACTTCAGCAACATTTAATGAAATCTGGAACTAAAATATATCAGAAAATATCCGAGTGAAATGATTAACTCATCTTGATCAGTCCCCCATTTGCAAATTATAAATAATCAGTGTCATCAAATGTAGTAAATGAAATGAGCACTATTGAGTGGTAGACAAATTAACCATACTTCTTCGGAGTTTTAGTATTCAATTATGAGTGATTAAAGTTAATTATATAATGTTTATTTCCATATCTCACTGTTTGTCAAGGCCTCTTTTATCCTGGTTTAATTATGGATCTCTGGTTCTAATGAAATAAAATTCATATACTGGTCTTTCAAAAAAATGAAGATGTTCTGTGCGAAAGTTTTACTTCTTTTATAGAATGCTTAGTTTATAAATGACTTAATAGTTAGATGTTGCTGAAATGAATCGTGTCCTGTAATACAGAAAAAAACTTACAGGGTGTAATTGCAAGCAGTCGACTGGTTACTCTGAACACAATTGCCTGGCGATGTTTTCCATGAGGAAATGAAATATAGCAGCGAAAGTATATAATGCAATATTTTCAAGGTAAACTGTTAATTAGTACTAGACTAAACATTTACCATAAAAAAAGGAAGTATATCTACGACGAAATCAATGATATTTTTTTATTTTCTTTTATAGTTACCAACAAAAGTACACACTCATCTCATTAATGTTCTTTTGACAATAAATTCCAACAGTAAAGGACAGATTTGAGTACAGCTAACAAAGAAAGAATGTATTCCTCTTATATTATTGTACTCAAATTGGTTCACCACTTCTACAAATAAAGAACATGTAGAAGGTGGGTATGTAGGCGTCCGAATATCTCCATATGGACGTGAGTAATGATGCCTCGTTCGTTCGATGACCTTGGCATATTTTCTTCTGCTGGTTTAATATTTGAAGATGCTACACTCTGTTCATGCGCTGCCCTGTTTAGCGTGCAGTGTATGTGAGGGTTGCTATTGATGGAATTGCCGACACAAGTGATTACACAATTGAATTGAAACAAATTAATGCTCTCAGTTTAACGTCCCACAATTATGCTCGTTAGGCTAAAGGAGACAGAAATTAACACTGATTACCCCACTGAGAAGCTTTTCAAAATACCCGTTGCAATACATTCTACAAAAGGGCCACATGCGGAACTGAACCCTAACTAAGATTTAAGTATATCGAAAGTGTATCATATAGCAGAACTGTTTTGGAAAATGGTTACAAGTTCTCAATAGGTGCAAACATCATTAGCTGCACCCGAATATGGCAAAAAGGAATACTAAACATGGTGTGAGTGGGTCTTCTCGGGGTTCTCCCGTTTCCTCCCACTTTCTTCATTCCACCATTTCATCCATTTATCACCATCACCGTCTCCTTTAGCCTAGCCGGCATAACCGTAGGGCGTAAAACTTCATGTGCGTGAGTTTCTCGGGGTTCTCCCGTTTCCTCCCATTTTCTTTGTTCCACCATTTCATTCATTCCTCATCATCGTAGTCTCCTTTAGCCTAACCTGCATAATTGTGGGACGTAAATCTTAAAAATTTCATTTCTAACATAAAGCGTCATGTAGGTTCGTGCCCTATTCTCGTTTTCAATTTTCATTTTATACCCAATTTAAAACAGAACAACTAACAGTTTTTTTTTTTTTTTTTTTTTTTAATCAGAATACATCTCAATACTATAATTTTAACTGATTAATTTTAGAAAGATTAATTTTAAAATTATTATTCTGGTGCTCATTCTCTTGTTGACTTAGTGCATTTCTCCCAGAAAAGAAGACAATTACGTTTTGAATTGGGTAGCTATTGTTATTATAGCTTTTATGGAAGAAGATTTTTCCAAAATGCGTACTCGAAAAGAAAGCGGATTATCTTTGGCATGGTAGAGGATGATTTAAAATAATGTCAGTGAATGCATTCAAAAGTACTTTCACGTACATTCGGCAATTTATACATGTACTTTCTTGAGATCGAGTTTTTCGGTTCGATTAATATTTATATTATTTCGTATACGGAATAGTTACCGATGTGTGTCATCTATACTCTGAATTACCCTTGTTGGTATAGGTTTCTTTTTACACCATGGTAAAGATAGAATAGGATTTGTAAAATATCAATATCCTACAGCACTGTAGTAATTTATTTGACACAGAGTACTGAGATAAAAGACAGTGGTTAATACATACCCATCTTAAAGCCTGAAGCAAAAGCAACCTAGTTTTAACACTACCAGAAACAAGATCAGTCTTAACTTTCTTAAAGTCGAGATCGAAATATTTTGGTATTACAGGAACTTCCGATCGGCCTTGTTGAATGGATCTCCGTATGATTTCTTCAGGAGTAACCTAAAAATAAAAATACATGTTAGGTCAGTTCTTTTTTCATAATTGTTTCCAGATAAGACTAACCTATTTATCACTTATATTTAACGTAACAAAGTTGCTATGCAAAATATCACACTTTCAGTACTTACATCACTTTCACAAAGAGCATGGCAGTGGTTAAATAATTCTGGATAAATTTTAGTGCAACTATTTAACGTTGCTTTCAAATCCACTGGATCACCTTTTACTGAAGCTTCTAAAGCGGACGTTAATTCCCCTGCAATACCTGTAACAGAAATAATAACTTCAATTAATTTATTAATCACTAATCAAGAATTACATTCAGTATTGGATTAATGAAATTATTAAAAAGGTAAGTTTTTTATATGTACATATATATGTCAAGACAATGATATTGGATATATATATATATATAAAATGGAAAATACTTTCGTTCGATTATATATTGACATAACCATTGGATTAGCCCAGCTCCAATTAATAAATAATTTTATAACACGTGAAAAGAACCACTACCAGAATGTCGGATGTACCTATGGTTTATATCTAAACAGTATTATGTGTTACTTCCAGACGGGAATACGGCGACCCAGTGATAGAGGAATCACTTATCTCTAGTGCAAGGGGTTCGCAGTTCGATCCCAGGCCATCTGAATTTGTGGAGGATAATATATCCGTTGGGTTTCTCGGAATTCTTTAGTTTCCACCACTAATTCTTATACAACCATTCAATGGTATACAATCATCATCTCTCTTCTTGACCTTAAGAACATAATCATGGTACTTAAACACACACAGTATAACTTAATTATTTCCAGGCTGGAAATGTATTTCAGAAACTAGAAGGAAATGCATTCTAAAAGATGAGAACGAAGGTAATCCCAACACCTTCCATGATAAATCACATTATTTAAGAAATTTAATATTGTACAGACGATTACAATTATTATTATTATTATTTATAAATCACAATTTCCACCATCACCTCAGGGCAGATTTAACCATCATAATCTAGTAATAGTTCATTCATTTGGTTTAATAGCTTCTGATAAATTGATTTTTGTTAGTTGGAAGATTATTGAAACACAGGAGTAGAACAAACATTAAATCTTACAAAGAGTGAAGATATAATTTTCAATATTTTGAATATGTATTTATTCCTAAAACAAGAAAGGTGCGCTCTACTACAACGAATGAAAACCGGTTACGAGTTTCAAAAAAACACCAGGACAAAAGTAAGAGGAATTCACCGAATTTATATATATATATATATAAGAAGACAAAATTTTCTTTGAAGCAGACGGGAGTACTAAATATCTTTAGTGCTCGGAGCGCCAAATTTGTTATGAAAATGAAACACAAGTTCAAATTTACACCGTATGGAGTTATAATTTATGAAACTCTTGTCATCCCGACTGGACATCAAAAAAAGGCTTACCAACAGATAGATAAAAAGAACACTAAAAAACGTACACAGTACTTAACACAACACTCATATGTAATTTATGTTTTTTATGTATTTTTATTTGCGTCTCAGTATTTCTTTAAATTCGATGTTCACTTCTCATAAAATCGCATTTTTTTTTATTAACATAAAGAGCTGCATATACCATAACAAGAACATATTTGTAGAATAAAATATGTTGACCATGTGCCCAATAAGGCGTTATTTTTGTGAAACCGCAATTTTTACCTAGCCTCTATCTTGGAAGCAGCCCACATTCTAGAAACTCAATTCCGTACGCGCCTTTAGCGCGAGAGACGCTCGATTCCCGGAGGAATCTCATGTGGTTCGGATACTGCGCTAAGTTGTAGGTCCGCGTCTCATACAGCCTCAGTACTGAAAGATATGGTCAACTCGAATCCAACCAATTAATCATAGAAACTTTATTCCTATGCTCCTAATAGTAAATTCAACTTCCCTTTTTCCACCACCTGAAATTATATGTCAACTATATATCTGTTAACATCTAAAGACCTACACTAGCAATGATATTTATATTTGATTGGCACGTTCTATTCATTTCTTCGAAAATTTATGAAGATATGTATTCTCAAAATGTTCTAAAGTTCTTCAAAATGCCAAAGACAAGGGCAGAAGGTAAAGCCGAGATAAGTTTTCCAAAAATCATAGAAAGCGAGATACTTTATTACCTTACATGTTGTCGTCGGTAAATGTTAGTTCTCAAGAGTCTACCTTACCAATTTCCATTTCAACTGGATTTAGCACCTATTCACCTGTTTCTCGTGTTACATATTCCATTCAAAGCATTTCGTGACTGGAAAACGCTTCTAGAGGATCAGTAACAAACAAGTTCAAGTTACAAATATGTACACATTTTAATAGGCCTCAGCGTGTCAGATAAAGGATAATGTACTTTAGTGTTTTCTATATGTTGGCGTGTTGAATTTGCCTTGCCATTAAACTGTCGGTGTGGTGAAGTACGCTAAAATATTTATTGTTGGTATCAGTTTTCAAAAACAAAACTTTTCAGCACTGCGCATTTTTATAAAATTATATAATTATGTAATGAAATTTTTCAGAAACATTTTCTATTTTTTAAATTTATTGCTACATATTTTCCTTACAATATGTGAGAACAAAAAAACTGCATAATTTTCATATGTTTATTACTTCGTAATTTATTTTGTGTTTTTCAATCTTGCCTTTTTTATTATAATTACTTTACACTATGATAATATATAAACTTCTCTCTTCCTGAAAATCCTCTCTTTATCATTTATTCTCATTGATCAATTCTTCATATTAGTTTCATCTTTCTCTACTACACTTTTTATCTGACAAAATATTTTTTTTTTTTTCTCTACGTTTCATTATGGTGCTCAACTGAATGAGTCACAGTCATTTCTTTGTCTATTAACTTTTTGTCTTTCTTCCTACCTCTTTTTTTTCCAATACTCTGATTGATGAACCATTTTGCGAAAAGACTTATAAATTCACTGTTGCGTTATACGGTTTTGTTAGTCAGCTTTCAGAAAAATCAACGATGGCAAACATGCCCATGTTTCATTGTACATAGGCAGAATAAAACTTATGAACAACGCTGTTGTTACGTACGAGGTGTGAACTAGACAGCTATAGGTATTCAGTAGGTAATGACCGATCTGACAAGCAAATGTAGCGAATGGGAGCACTTGTGTGTTATTCAAGCATGTACTGCAATATCATGAAGTAGAGATCCGCGGTGGTTCAGTGGTAATGCGCTCACCTCTCGCACGCGGAGTCATTGGTTCGATCCCAGCTCCCGCAAAAAGAGCTTTAGTGGTCAAATACTGTGTACGTAAGTTTTTCTCGGTTCCGTTTCTCTCCACTTTCGTCATTCCACGATAATCATCCACTTCATCATCATTGTCTCTCTTATCCTCAGTACATAATCATGAGACGTTAAAAAATATACAAAAATTATGAAATAGAGGAGGAGATTTCAAGCATCCCGACGAGATGTTTACAGAACTTAAATGGCAAGTGGTTGGATGCACAAGATTTTTCACGGATTGCATGAAGAATATGATGACGAAGTGTTGCCGTATCGAACAGTGACGCAATGAATGAAACTGTTTAGGAAGAACGGGATGCCGTTCGGAATGACTCCAAACTGACAATCACACAATTTAGTTCCAGATTTTGTCACTTCCTTGAACAAATCGTCAGTACGGACGAAACTTGGACTCACTTATATGAATCACGTATGATGCGGCAATCTAATAAATGGAAACATCCTGAATATCCACATCCAAATACAGTAATCCTACGGAAGGCGATGCTGTGAAGGTGATGTTCATTGTGGCATACTTCACCATTCTGTACGTCAGTGGAGAGAAAGTCGGTGCTACTGCATTGCCATTTGTTGTTTACATGATAAAGACAAGTATCAGAAGTCGAATGGTAGGAAAGATCTACTGCGTAACTGGCGATGGGAGGTACTTGAACATCCGCCGTATTTACCGAATATAAGTCCGTGCACTTATCTTTTCACCAAGATGAAAGTTATCATGGGAAGGATTGCAACATTACACTTACTTGAGGACATTCCTCGTACCTGTAAGTTCATACAAAAGAAATAAATACAATACAATACAATACATAAGAGATGCCATCATCGGTGGCCTTCGAAACATCGATAAAGATGGACGTGCGTAATGGATGTACAATGCATTGCACAGGTAAGACAGAAGATCATAGACATGATGGGCGATTATATTGAAGCAATGAAACTAGTATTACTAGTATTTACATTATATATAAATGTAAAATATTCTATTTTAATTCTTATTCATTTCTTGTACATATTTATATTTACCTATTAATTTTAGATAATCCTTTTGGATACGCCTGAATTTGTGCCGAAGTAATTTATAGTTATTGCACACATGATTACCAGATGAATAAGTCTTACGGTACGAATCGTCATTTTTCGTTACAACCAATTGCAACAACTTTGGTGATACTGCCTCTCCCCAACAATGATCTCCCAAAAACTTCGCCAGATTTCTCCTTAAGTTTTCCACCCAAGAATTCTGTAAAATGATATACTAAATTATAATAATACATACACTTATGTTACTACTCTTTTATTTTAACACTTGACAGACTCAAGGAAATCACAACACCTTCTTGAGCAGTAGAATAAACATATTTTAAATATTTTCTACTCATAATAGTACATATGATATTTTAACGAGCTATTTTATCATATAAAAGCTGAAATAATGATACTCACTTTTGCTTCTGTCGAGAAACTGCTTTCTTAACATTACAGAAACTCAAAGTGAGTGTTATATATTGCAAGATTAAATTACATATGCATGTGAATATTTGTATAATGAACCTACCTAGATATAAAGGAGTTCTCGTACATGTAGTACCAGTAATTGTAATTCTCAATCTATCCATTCACTCCACCATCCTGACTCCAGTTTTCCCTATAACCTTTTTAACCAGGCCCGCAACCAGAGGGGGGCCTGCCTCCCCCTAAACCTTTCGTAGGCCCCTCCTGGTAAGAGAATGTTTAATGACTTCCCCCTTCCCCCAAACTTCTGTGGCTGGTTGCGGGCCTGTTTTTAATTACAGGAGAAAGTACTTGCCTACCCTACTGATGCCCTACTGGGGTTTAATAGCTTAATCTAGCTGAAAGGAGGAAACAACTAGATCCTCTATAGGTGCGACTTCCATAACACACACACAGTGAAAAGGTGACAGACTGGACCGGGACTCGAACATGGACACAGGATTGTCCAATCACAGCAAGAGGCAATGGTACAACCCAGGTGCTCCGAGATGAGAGCACTGACCTCGAGAGTGAGAGGCTGTTTTGGGTGGCGTAGTGGTAAATGTATCGGCATGGTATGACGGAGGTCCCGCGTTCGAGTCCCGGTCAAGTCATCACTTTTTCACTCTTTGTGTGTTCTAGTTACATTAGGTAAATTTGAATGAAAAAAAGGAAATTCCATAAAACATATACCTCACTCACCTCGAATAACTCTTTAAACGATGGATGACTTTCTGGGTTGTAAACAAATGGTAAAGCGTAATATGGTAGAAATTCAGGTTCAGTGCTAAATTCTGTTCCTTTGGTTTCAAGAAAGACACGTAAATTATACATGGATTTTGATAGATCTGCTTCAGTTCTTGTGGTTGAGCTCAATCGTCGTGGAAGGACAGCAAAATGAACTTGAAGATAGAAGCTTAATTGTCTGTACAACAGCTTCCGTTGAATGTAAGAGGGAACACAGGACTCCCATACCTTAATAAAAATAAATAAATGATTAAAAAAAACAATATTAAAACAGAATCTAACGTTGTTACAGAAAAATGTTAAAATGAGCTTGTAAAGAAATTTGTTTTAATTACTATGCTGGCACTCCCATGTATTTAAATGCTTAGCGCCCGTACTTTAGTTCTGGGTTCGTTTCCAGTGGAGGCACATAATTTTCGGAATCTGATCTAGCATCGTAATGCAATTGGAGAGTTATTTGAATGAAGAAGTACTGATTCGCTGACTACGCATCATTATTCCAACACGTGATATCTAACCAGCAGCGACCATTCACTGACTAACGCCAGGTGTTTAGTTTCGTTTAATTAAAATTATTTATTTACTTAATGCATTTACTATTTTCCTCACAACGTAACGCTATACTACAGAACTATACCATGCAGCAATTATATTGCTTGTATTATATTTGGTATCAACAGACTTGACGAGAGGAATAAAAATCAGGTATATTACACAAAATATAGAAAAGGGAAGGAGGTTGCTCAATAATTCATGTTAATGGCTCCCACATAAAAAAGATGGCACTTGTCTTCAAATATTATGCATTGGAAGGAAGAAATGAAATGAAATCTTCAAGTTTTACGTCCCACGATTATGCCGGCTAGGCTAAAGGAGATGATGATGAGAAATGAATGAAATGGTGGAATGAAGAAAGTGGGAGAAAACGGGAGAACCCCGAGAAAAACCGCGCAAACGGTGTATTTCCACCACAAAGCTCACTTGGCGCGGGCTGGGATCGAACCAGGGACACCATGCACAAGAGGTGAACGCTCTACCACTGAGATACTGCGGTCCCCCGCATTGGAAGGAAGAGAACTTTTAGAATGTATAAGAGAAGATCGACTTAAGCTATCATATAAATGTTTTTTTTTTTCCGAAACTATAAACAAATATTCTGAGTTAGGGCTGCAGAAAGGAAGGACGTATATCCTTTGTCTCTGATCTCTTTCTTGCAAACTTACGTATCAACCTATATTATTACTCTACCTATTAAAATATACTATAAATCTTCGTACCAAAGTATATTACAAGTCTACGTACAAAATATATTATAAGCTTATGTATTAAAATATACTACAAAGATGAGTCAAAAGGTTTGCAATTTATTTCTGTTACTACTTTTATTCGTTAAGGTACAACTAAAGTTCCCTAGCAAAAAATGTAGTGGCCACCATGTTGCACCATCTAAAGCATGACACCAAGCATCTCAACAAAGTGTGATTTGGAACAGAATGAGGTTAATTGATAAATAAGTTAAATATATACAGATAGAAGGTATCTTATAAAATAAAACAAATAGATTATAATAAGTCTTCAAAAATGTTGAGAGATATGTATTTCGTGTGTTAATCTTGCAAGGTCATGAAATTAGAAGTGGAAGGATATAGCAACATTGTACAAAGTAGACCTTACAATAGTCATTTAAAAAATTAATACTGTGTTCAATTTATTTTGTTTTGGAAAACTTTACTTCTATTTCCATACATTTTACCCCATTTATTAAGAAAATTTATTCTGTATTAATATGCCCTGTTCAAATGCTTAGAGAGAAGTATGACAATATTATAGCGCAATTATATATATTTAAGGTATTTTCAAGTAAGTTTCATACAACATACAAGTGTACATTTCTTTCTTCAATCTTTTCTTTGAAAGTTATATGTCAAAAAATGCAGAAATCTCCCGAAAGCAAGGTGGGTTATCTTCTTAATATGACTACACATGCATTAAATTGTAAATATTTTTAAAACAGGACCTTAAAATGGTTTACCATTATTATTATTATTAATATTATTATTTTAATTTTCAATTTACGTCAGTTAAGTTCTCAAGCTATTTTCGGATTTCATATATAACTAAAACATGCAAGAGCTGTAGAGAAAGTATAAATTCTGAATATATCTATAACACTCTACCGAAATTTGTAAGCTAACCTCGAAAAACAGTTCTGCATTTCCTTGATGAAAATACTCCATCAACAGCTCTACATGTTCCTTCTGAATTTTCTCTTTTGCTACATTTTGCTCTGGCTTAGGATAGCCCAATTTAACGCATTCTTCTAACAACATATAAGCTGTAGATTGAAATTCTTTCTGCACCAGAAACTGTAAAATAAATAAATAAATATATAAACAGAATATTCACAATGTTATACATGGCAGTGAAACTAAGAAGGAATTATACAAGTACAATAAATTGACAGGTAGGAAGATACATACTTTTTTGCACAAAAGCGAGTAAAATAGGTTGACAGGTACGAAGATACACAGCTTTCCACAAAAGTTTCTGGCAAAAATAACGCAACTAAAATGAGACAAGGACTTTATTCATTGAAAGATTTTCAACTGCTTCCATTTATAATAGTTTAAAAGATACGCGATTTCCAGAAATTTCTTGCACATATCAATTCGTCTCTGTATTTGTACTGGGGTCGATTCGAGACACACACACAAAATCGCATATCTTAAAGTTGAAGATGACGAACCACGCTGGACTGTGAGGCAGGGAACTCGTCTGATAATCTCCGAATGCCAGTGGCCGGTTTTGTCTCTATGACCTGGCGCACGACCTTAGAATCGACGATTTTCGGCCTAGCTAACCTTAGCTGATCGGTGAAGTTCTTGTATATTATCATCTGAGGTCAGCAGTCTTCCGATTGGTTTCATGCAGCTTTCCATCCTTCCCTATCATGGGCCAGAATTTTTCATTTCTTTGTGTTCTTGCTTCTCTATATCTTGTATTATACGGGAAACTATCCATATCTTTCCCAAGAACACACAGCATGAAAATGGCGAGTTTTATATTCTCACGTATACAAAGTAGGACTAGGGAAAAGAATGGAATCAACTAAACCAACTTATAGAAACTGGGAAATTACGTGAATGAAAGGTGAAATATGGGGACGCCTGTTAACATTAAAGTAAGATGCACGCATCAGTGTTATTCATAGCTGCGTTTTATTTTTGATGAATTTGTAGTGTAGGAATTAGTGATTATTATTATTATTATTATTATTAGTCATACTAACTAACTAACTAACTCTATGGCCTATGGAACCCGGAGGTTCAATGCCGCGTTCACAAAAGCTCTCCACTGACTTCTATCCTTAGCTAACTGCATCCAGTTTCTACTTTGTATTCCAATCTCTGCGAGATCCATCTTAATATTGCCCTCCCATCTGCGCCTAGGTCTTCCTAATGGTCGTTTTCCGATTGGTCTTCCAGTCAAGACTTTGAAAGCGTTTCTACTTTCTTCCATTCTAGCTACATGACCCGCCCACCTAAGCCTCCTAGACTTGATGACTCTAACAATGTTGGGTAAACCATATAAATTATGTAGTTCCTCGTTATGAAGTTTCTGCCATTTCTCATTCCCGTTCCTCTTGGGTCTCAGGATCTTGTTCTCAAATACTTTCAGTCTATGTTTTTCCCTCAGAGTAAGTGACCATGTTTCGCAGCCATACAAACAACAGGCATGATTATCGTTTTGTATATTTTAAGCTTCAAATTCCTCGACAGAATTCACGACGACAAGAGATTTTGAACCGACTAGTAACACGAATTCCCTGCTTTTAGTCGACATTTAAATTCTCCGTGAATATGATTTTCCTCTGTTAATATTGATCCTAGATATTTGAAACATTATTAGCCATACACACTTACGTAAAGAAATAATCGTGCTTGTCTCAGCAACTAAGGAATCACTCACACATATCTTACATAAAATAACATACTACAGATTTTAAACCAAAATTCACAGGGAAAAAAAAGACCCCTGCTGTCTTCTCCCACAAAGTACAAGGAAAATGACATTAAAACTATGACATTATTATTATTATTAGATGAAAATTCTCTTTTATGATTATCGTTATTTACAAATTTGTACAGACTGGATGTTCTTTCATGTGTTGGCATACCGTATCCACAAGGTGGCAACTCCGGAAGGCGTCTGCTGTGCTTATTTTGCGTGAAAAGAGTTAGCAGGCAGATAGTATAATTTAGTATAATTTTTGTAGCTTAAAACCAATATCTTTTCTTATTTACTTTGACTAGGTTTAATTGTTTTGAAGCTCACATCGCTAGTACGTTTGTAGTCGCTTCAACATATACAGGTATGTCCATTGTTAGTTTAATTTGATTTATTGCAATTTCACACCCCCTTTTCAGCACCGTGTGGAGTGTTGTACTGTATGGGTCGGAAACGTGGACCTTAAGTAAAAGTGATGAAAAACGACTGGAAGCCTTCGAAATGTGGATGTAGAGAAGAATGGAAAGAATTAGTTGGGTCGAGCGGAAGACGAATGAGAGGGTGTTAGAAGTGGTGAGGGAGAAAAGAATACTTTTAGATATTGTTAAAAAGAGGAAGAGAAACTGGTTGGGACATTGCCTAAGAAGAAATTGTATCATGAAGGACGACCTAAAGGGTATGGTGGCAGGAAAGAGGGAGGGGGCGAAGGAGAATGCAATTAATGGATGATATAAAAAACAGAAAGATCATACATGAAGACGAAGAAGTTAGCGGAGGGCCGTGGAGCATGAAAGCTTTTCGGTTGCAACAAGTGACCAGCCAATAAGGGCAGAATACCTATGATGATGATGATGATGATTTCAGCATCGAGTCTGTATGAGACGGGACCTACTGTTTAAAGTGGGATCCGAAACCTTCCTCAGGTTTGTAACCCAAGTATCCCTGTCCGGAGAAGAACCCAGAATCACGTGCAGAGAAAGCACGTGCCTTAGCAGCTGGTCAAGAAGTATGTATGCTCATTGTACTTTCTGTAACATTACAAGTATCATTTTGAAGTTAATATCGAAAGAAACTTTTGAATGCAGTCACTGAGGAAAAATATAGCATGCAATACGTTAAACTACAGACTTTCTCCCATATATTAATGAAGTTGAATGATTAATGCAAAATTTACCTCATAAATTAACTGGATACAATAATAGCTATTTTCTGCGTTATATAAACCAGGATCACCGATGCTTGGATGAAGAGGTTGTGAGTTTGGCCTGTAACAGATCGACATACATAATGTAAGTATAACAGTTGTTTACAAATATAGACAAGATGATAACTTAAAAAAATAAACAGCGTTTTTGTTTATTATTTAACAGTCAGCAGTTAAAAAGACGTGGACGGAGACACCAGTACTGATCAATTCATATTTCTGATGGAGAGGTTAAAACTGATTATTGCGGTATTCCGATAAACAGACATTTACGGGGTTGATATGACGGTAGAAAGATTAGGTACGAAGCATGCTCCCATGGCACACTCTTGAGTTTGATAAGGATTAACAACTTAGATTTCTATGACGTGTTACAAAGCTACTTTATATTATTCTTGGTTGGATTTGATCATAGACTTCCTTTCAGTAGAGCGGCTATATGTAACGTGGATCTACAGCTTACCGTAGTACCCGGCGTCTCCACCGGGAATCAAATCCAGGTTTCCCGTGACAAAGATGCGTACGCTAACTATACAGCCACAAGAAAGCAAGCTCGTAGTCATTTCCTTTATCCTAAATGCTTTTCATAAAATGCCAAGCCAGGAATAGAATGCAATTAGTTATTTTTTCGTTTCTTAAAAGATTAAGTTTTAGTCATTATAATATGATACAATAATATCCAAAACAGAAATGGGCAAAATTTTCCGGAATTCGGAGCAAATCCGGACTTTAGAAAAATCCAAATCTTGGAATTTCTCCGATTTTACTTTCTGGATTCCGAAAAGTAAAAATGTTATCCAAATAGTCCTATTTTAGGAAACCATACTTAAATTCAGGAGACAAACTTCTTCTTTCACAGTGAATAAGAAAATGAATCCTAAAGTTCGTAAGATTGAAGGTGAATAAGTTATTTGTGCTCCACTAGTGACTTATAGTGTTTCTTAAGAAAGAAGTTGATTCGTGGGTGCACTTTAGGAAGGCTTAACCATTATGGGTACAAATAGAGCATGGGAACACACACACTATTAAAAAAAAGTGGGCGCCGGGCGACATGAAAATACCTCACTTAGCATAGATAAAATTCAAGAGGGCCCATCAGAAGTTATTGTTGAAAAATTACAATTCTTTCACGACTTGCGTATAAATACTGTGTCTGAATATACGGCATAAAAACTAGTGTAAAAATATAAAGTAACCTGTACTAGGTGGCCACTAAAAGCAGGTGGTCTCACGCGACAGCGCGGGGAGCATCCGGAGAAGGCATGTCAGCGATGGTGGGTATATGCGTAAGCGAGCACAATGGAAAGAAATAAGTTTCGTTTCATACTAGTAGCGCTCATGGTTTCATACTAGTACCGCTTCACTTGTAAACATACAATCAGGTTCTGTACAGTGTGCAGATATACAACGCCGGTGAAAAGTAGTATCTAATATAGTAATCTTTCATATGCACTCACTCATTTTATCCGTCATAAAGGACTTGTAAAATACAGCTGCATTACTTTGTTCTTAATTCTATCGCCTGCAAAAATTTGTTCTTTATTAATATTACTTTTTATGCAAAGCATTGAATTTCACCTGGAAATCTAAATGCATTATGCCAAATTAAACAAGCACCAAAAAAACAATGAAGAAAAGCGCGAACCAGTGTCAGGTGGGCACTAAAACCAGAAAGTTTATTTAACCGAGCCAGGGCAGGATGAAACTTGCGCCTCAATGTGGAAGCGCGTCTGTTAGTAGGTGCGTAAGCAAGTCAAGTGGAAGTTCCTAATGTTACTGGATGTCCTCTGAGTCTGAAAGCTTTATCGTTACGGATTTCAATTTAACACATTGCATTGACATATGAATTCAAATATCAACTAGTACGAGATGAAAAGTATCCACTTTGTATTACGTTTCTTAAAATTATTATGAATGTCATAGGCAATATTCCCGGATACATTTTGATCCTTATGTATTTCTCTTTTGAGATAACGGTACTAGATTTCTTCCGTAAATTTTACAGACTTATGGTTCCCTAAAATAGGATAGCACCTTCCAAATAGTATTGCTTTAATATTTACACCGTATTGTTCAATTATATTTTTCTGCGATTCATAGCCACATTTCACTTACTTCTCCCTTCCATTTACTTGCATATTTTGTTCCTTGTTTCAGGTTTTATTTTGTGGTCATTTCCGATTGCGTCGTTAATGTACACTCTACACTAATATCTATTGATTCCTGTCATAATACAACTCTAATACATTTTTGAAACGTAACATAAGCAAAGTAAAAATTCCCTTTGCCTTCATGTACTCCATTTTAAAAAATCCCACGCTGACGTTGCAATAAATTCTTGCATAAATGCATAGATAAACTAAAATGATAATATCAAACTATTAAGAGTCTCGAAATAACAATTAAAGCTTTTAAAACATCAAAGAGTCAGGAACACATAGCTTTTATCCATTTATATTTAATAGTTGAAATAAATGGATTAAATGTCAACGTTGCGATGATCTGACTCACATGACGATGACGATTAAGTACGTACTTAAAACCGTAAGGGAAACCATATAGACTCAGAAGGGAAAATTTGATTTGCAGAGAGCAGAACGTGGTAAGTGTTACAACCCAAGAGATAAAAACGCTGTGTAATAAAAGTAGGAACAGGAACACGAAAATTAGTTCAAAAAACGTGTTTTGTATCCAGTTCAATTTATTTCGTCTTTATAATTATACATATTGCACCAAAACGTGCATAATTGCCATTACCCGTTCATAAAATACAATGCTACAGTGAGACATTGTTTAAAGTGACTGTATTTTGAAAAGAATAATATAAAAGGACTAGTGGATTTAGTATCATAGGGCTAGAAACATTGTCTGAAGACGAAAAAACAAATGGCAGAAATGAGAAACGTCTGTTGATTGTGAGCTCTACTGTTCTTACATTTATTATGTTCCAGGATAAAGAAGCAGAACTCGTAGAATGTCTTTCTTCGTGGAAAGTTGAAAGGTGAGATATATGTTTTGAAGTTATTTAAACTTACATGCACATTATTAATCACGAAATTTTCCATTAGTAGTTTGGTGCAGATAATGACCACAATTTAGAAACTGTACAGGTAAAATCGAGTACTCGGTATCGAAAGACGTATTTATCAAGAACAAATTTCCCCACACGTCAGGAATTAACATTAAACAATAGCGGAGAAAAAGAATTGTAAACCTACGAGATATCTTACCCAGTAATATTCATTATCCATTAGAAGTTCAAAAACTTAAAATTCTTTCACTAATCTTATATCAGTTTGAAGACAAACCGGTGCTGATCGACATTAAATTGCACCTATTTCCTCCCATTTTGTTAAAATTAATAGAGTCTAAGTCCTTGTGTCTTTGTAAGAATACCAGCTGGAGCGGTCATTGTGAAGTTCGGCCCTCATATCAAGTTCAGAGGATCAACAACTTACGTCTACCTATTGTCCAGTTTGAATTATTACTGTCTAGGCTCTCATACTATGTAAATGATTTCATAAGATACGTGCAAATCAAGTTTAGGCACAATACTGCAAGTAATTGTTGAAAAATTATAATTCTTTCACTAATTTTCTTATTGTCTTATAAAAGATTTACGCTGAGCGACTTGACATTACCCCACTTTGCATAGATGAAATACAAGTGGACCACCATAAGTAATTGTTAAAAAGTTACAGTTCTTTACGACTTGCGTATAAGTACAGCTTCTGGCTATATGAAATAAAGACAACAGTGCAATTAACACAAACAAGTATGTGGTAAATTGGCACTAAAAAGCACGAATGCTATGTAACCGAGTCAAGAGCATGGCGAAGCTGATGAGCCGCACGGGGTGTGTCCTAATTGTAAATTTGTGGTTTTTGGCGATGATACGAGTGCCAACTGCACTAGTAACACTACACTTGTAAACATAAAATACAGCTTTGTACACTGTAGAAGTATTACGTTGACCTTTTATTTTCACAGTAGTAACGACGCTTTTTTAAAAATTTATTATGCTTTTCATAGTTTACTTTGGGGTTAAGTGGCATATCGCCGGACCAATTTTAGGAAATTTACCGTGTCAATTGGAGAATTTATGTAAGTTTGTGAGGAGGAATAACTGAAAGGGAGATAAGTGAAATAGTAAAAGTGAAGAAAGTTGTCATTTTTGTTGGTTGTTTTTAATGTTGCAAGCGGCACAGTATGTGGAGGCGGAATGACTTTCGCGGAGAGGTAGCTACATTTCTTACGATATAGTAGCACGAAAGGCATGGCGTTGGGGAAGAAGGAAGAGCATTTCGAGGGCTATTTAGCGGAGTATTTATTTAAGGAAAAGAAACCCGAGGAAATTGTTGTACACGATTTTCTTCCTGAAATTGGAAACGTTTTGAAGGTGACTTCTAACTGAACGGGAATATATTTCTACACAGTGTACAGAAGATGTATTGTATGTTAACAGTGAAGCGTGCAAGTATGAAACTATTACAAGTGCAATTGAGATTTTTATGACCGCCAAACCCAACATGTTTTCACTATCTTCGCTTATCCGTATACCCACCGTCGCTGATTGGCCTGCTTCCTTCGGACGTACCCCCTCGGTCCGCTCGGCCCCCTGCTGCGCTCCTGCCCTGACTCGTTTAGATAGCGTTAGTTAGCTTTTTTTTTATAGTTTTCAAAGTGGTCCGGCGATACGGCACAAATGCCTTACTTTGAGTCGATGTGCTCGTTTTGATAGTTATTGTTTGAGGTTGCTTTCAAATGTGGTCTTCCTGGTTCTTGGAATTGAAAAGTAGTGTTGTTCTACTTTCCTTTGAATTTTTGACGTAAACATGCAAATTAACTTTTGGCGCACCATTCCAAATAATTGTTGAAAAGTTCTAATTCTTTTACTGATTTCCTTTTCGTTGTTTCCTAAATCATTTGCGCCGGACGACATGAAAATATCTCACCAGGCATAGATAAGATTCAAGCCATCCATCGTAAGCAAATCTTCAAATATTTTTTTTCTACGATTTGCATATAACACAGCGCAGGACATATGCATAAAAACTACAGTGCAAATAACACAAAACAATGTGTACCAAGTGGCCACTAAAAAAACGAATGGTATCAAACCACGTCAGGGCAGGGTGAAGCTGGAGAACCCAAGTATTAGTGAGAGGATGTCCGAAGGAAGCAGGCGCATCCGCGAAATTGGATATGCGCGTAAATGAGGGTAGTGAAACCGAGTGGATTTTCGAATTTCAATACACTTCATAGTAATAGCTTTCCACTTGTAAAGATAAAATACAGGTTCTATACAAATAGTTTCTAATACAGTCATCTTTCATATGCACTCGCTTATTTTATCTGCCGTAAGACACTTCTAATGATTTTACACTAGTAAACCTACACTTGCTCCAACTGAAGATAAGGGTGACGATATAAAAGACAGTTTTTACGAAGAAGTGGAACGGACCAACTCCCGCGATACCATATGAAGATTCTATTAGGGGATTTCAATGCGAAGGTAGGACGAGAGGATATTTTCAAACCGATTATAGGGAACGAAAGTTTGCATAAGGAAAGTAATGACAACGGTGTTAGACTCGTGAACTTTGCAACATCCAAAAACCTAATCGTGAAGAGTACAAAATTCCCACATCGCGACGTTCATAAATACACTTGGACATCACCAGACGGAAAAACATATAATCAAATTGATCACGTTTTAGTAGATAGAAGAGGACAATCTAGCATAATTGACGTCCGGTCGTTTAGAGGGGCTGATTGTGACACTGATCACTACCTGGTAGTAGCGATAATACGGGAGAGATTATCGTTGAATAAAGGTAATGTTCAATGTCCGAAAACGGAGAGATTTAATTTAAAGAAATTAGAAGAGAGCCAGGTAAGGGAGGAATACCAGATTGAAGTTTCGAATAGATTCGCGGTTTTAGAAGACTCGGAGTGCACTAGTGTTGAGGATACTTGGATTGAAATTGGAGATAGCATTAAAAGTTCAGCAATAGAAAAATTGGGACACGGGGAAATACGTAGGAACAAACCATGGTTCGACCAAGAATGCATTAAACTAGCAGAGAAGAGAAAACAGGCAAAATTACGTGGCTACAAAATCCGAATGAAATAACTACACAAAATCTCGCAGATATCAGGCGGGAAACTTCCAAAACTTTTAGAACAAGGAAACGGGATTTTTTGAAAGCTAAAATTAAGGAACTTGTAGATAATAGTAAAAATAAAAATGTTCGTGACATGTATAAGGGGATCAGCGAATTTAAGAAAGGCTATCAACCTCGTGCTTATATATTAAAGAAATCTGACGGAACAGTTCTCACCGATACGGATAGCCTCTTAAATAGATGGAAAGATTTCTTTGACGATTTGCTGAACACGCAGCCAAAAACTAATGTGCGTGGAGAAAAGGAGATGCACACCGCAGAACCGTATATTCCAGAACCCAATCGAATAGAAGTGGAAGCCGCTATAAAGAAATTGAAGAAAGTTGAGTTAATTTTAGCTGGAGGCGAAAAATTGTGGAACAAGATACACAAACTCATTCTCCTTATCTGGAACAAGGAAGAATTGCCACAAGAGTGGAAAGAATCAATCATTGTTCCAATTCACAAGAAAGGCGACAATACTGACTGTAATAATTATCGAGGCATTTCTCTTCTGTCAACATCCTATAAAATCGTTTCAAATATTCTGTTAGCAAGATTGACCCCATACGCAGATGAAATTATTGGAGATTATCAGTGCGGATTTAGACGAAATCGATCAACTATCGACCAAATATTTACCATTCGCCAAATACTCGAAAAGAAGTGGGAATACAATACCCAGTACATCAACTATTTATTGATTTTAGAAAGGCTTACGACTCGGTTAGGAGAGAAACATTATACAACGTTCTTACAGAATTTGGAATACCGAGAAAGCTAATTAGATTAATTAAGATATGTTTAAGTGAATCCCAAAGTAAAGTCCGGGTAGGAAAATTTTTGTCCACGAGCTTCCACGTCGAAAATGGCCTGAAACAAGGAGATGCGTTATCGCCATTATTATTTAACTTTGTGCTGGAATACGCCATAAGGAAAATCAAAGATAGCAACCAGGGCCTAGAGTTGAACGGCATTCACCAGGTTATGGCATATGCTGATGATGTAAATTTAATAGGGGATGATAGGAGAACAGTAGAAATAAATGAAGAGATCTTATTAAACGCTTGCAGGAACATGGGTTTAGAAGTAAATGCGGAGAAAACTAAATACATGGAAGTGCGTCGGGACCGTAATACGGCAAATTGTGGAGGCGTTAAAATATTAAATAATGCTTTTGATAAAGTGGATAGTTTCAAATATTTAGTATCAATATTAACAGACGAAAATCATATTCACGAAGAAATTAAATGTCGACTAAAGGCAGGGAATTCGTGTTACTATTCGGTTCAAAATCTCTTGTCGTCGCGAATTCTGTCGAGGAATTTGAAGCTTAAAATATATAAAACGATAATCATGCCTGTTGTTCTGTATGGTTGTGAAACATGGTCGCTTACTCTGAGGGAAGAACATAGACTGAAAGTATTTGAGAACAGGATCCTGAGAAGAATATTCGGACCCAAGAGGAACGAGAATGGGGAATGGCGGAAGCTTCATAACGAGGAACTACATAGTGTATACGGTTTACCCAACATTGTTACGGTCGTCAAGTCTAGGAGGCTTAGGTGGGCAGGTCATGTAGCTAGAATGGAAGAAAGTAGAAACGCTTTCAAAGTCTTGACTGGTAGACCCATAGGAAAACGACCATTAGGAAGACCTAGGGGCAGATGGGAGGACAATATTAAGATGGATCTCGCAGAGATAGGAATACAAAGTAGAAACTGGATGCAATTAGCTAAGGATAGAAGTCAGTGGAGAGCTTTTGTGAACGCGTCACTGAACCTCCGGGTTCCATAGGCCATAGAGTTAGTTAGTTAGTTAGTTAACCCTACACTTGTAAACATACAGGTGTGTTACTTTGTATTCAGTTTAATCACTTCCAGAAATTGGTTCTTTATAAATGTCTTTTCATGCAAAGTATTGAATTTTATCTGGAAATCTTATAAATTTGGTGCGCCAATAGTATACCAGCCTGGTTGTAAATGTTTTTTTTATGACTGACGTTTAGTGTGATCGTTCTTGCTGACGGTACAGATTTCGTAGTTGAAACAATTTATGAAATATTATCTAGCAATAATACCCCTGAGTGAATGGCTTGAGTATTCTTCTCATTTGAGCGCAGTAGCCCTCTGGGAAAGGTTTTAGAACACAGGCCTCCCATATAGGTTAATAGCTAGGTTTCTTTCTTTCTGTACCAAGATTTTAAAATTTAATTCACATAGTATTGCCGAGCGAGCGTTAGCGAGTGAATGCGATTTAGAGCCCTGCAGGACACGTTGTTTTCTGTCTTTATTACAGCTCAGTGGGGAGGGGGACCTGTGTTTTAGAACTTGCTAAGTTCTGCGTTATTCTCCCAGTTGCAGTAGTGTTAACGCTTTGGAGATATTGCAACTGTTATTGTATTTGGTCATTCATGGAGAATAATGAAGTAATTAATTTATTTGTCCAAATGCTTGAAAAAGCCTGGAGAGTGAATTTAGTTATATTATGGTGCTTCATAGTTTTCTCCGGAGAGTCCGGTCAGGCTTTTTCTTTATCACTTGAAGTTCAGCTGCTTATTAAGCTGAGTGAATTGTGTCTGAAGTTGTCTTCTTTTTTTTTTTTGTTTTTTTGTGACGCTATTTAAAAAGTAATAGTATTGAACCTAAAGAATGTGTAACATTTGAACGTCTTCAGGCAGGGTTGGCTGGTTTAAACCAAGGTAAAAAACCAACTGGTTTAAACCAAACAACAAAAAAATGTTCGTAAAAGTGTAAGTGTTTGTAAAATCTTGATGAACACACATTTGTGGGTTATCACGTTTCACTCCCGTATATTATTCGTATTATATTCAGACCTAAATTCCCCATTCATTACTCAAAAAGATTATACTACAAAAGCAACTTTTTTTTTATAAGTTTATAAATGTTTATTTTGTGATTTTTTGTAGTTGTTATTATTGTTATGTAATTGCAATCGAAGAAAAATTCTAAATATTGTTGCGTTTCAATGTTTACTATTGATTAAAAAAATCGAAAATGCCGTACTTTTTGTGTGTGTCCGGGGGGGGGGGGTCATACAGACCCCACGAGAGGCATTTAGTGAAATAAGTATCTTTGGTATCTATTTATGTATAAATGAGTCTGAGCCAAATAATTCTCAAATAATAATTCGTATCTTTACTCACTTTTCTTATTGATATGCAGATTAAGTCGGTGTATTTCTTTAATTTGGACTAATAAAAGTCGTTAACTAACTTGAACTAAATTAGTTCTTCTGTACTCCGTAGTACTTTGAAATTGTTCATATGTAATTCTGTGTAATGGTTTCACTTGTGCAACTGTTTATCTTTTTGTCCTTCTGAAATGACTCTTGACAGTTATATTAAGAAGCATGTAAAGATCAGTACAACGTATTTTTTTTTTTTTTTTTTATCAGGATTCCTTCATGAGTGAGTCGGTAGACGTATCGCATTTGTGGCCAATTAGTCCTGGTTCCGAGTTCAAATGGAGGACAATTTCTCTCGGATGTAACTCGAGAAGCGGTTTTTATTCCGCTTTAAGCTTATGTGACCCCTTCCAGCATAACCCGGTTGTTGCATAATAACGTCAAGGCGAAACAAACTTATTTCTATCCATATATGATATGAATATATAGAGCAAATTATTTAAACCATAAAAACCTGGTTTAAACCAAAAAAACCTGGTTTAAACCAAAAAAACCTGGTTTAAACCAAAAAAACCGGTTTATTTGGTTTTTTTTTTTTTAATAAAAACCATGGTTTTTGCCAACCCTGTCTTCAGGACTAACTAGTTCTCTTTAGTGAAGTAAATTGTCAATATTATGTAATCCCTTTTAAAAGTGATTAATGTGATTGTTTTTAGTGAATTCTTGGTTTGGGTTTAGCTTCCGGAACTTTGAGTAAATTATTACTATAAATTTAGTGAAAAGGAAGACTTAACCACAAACTAAGAACATCATTCAGTCTTATTAAGTACAAGCCTCAATTACCCGCTTGTCTGGGTTAAAATAAGAAAAATTTGTATGTTCCGTCATTCAGTCACTTTTTACTATTACGCAAGAGCTCTCTTACATGGATCATTTTTACGTATCTTCCCCTCTCCGAAGTTGCGGGGCTGAATTTGAACTTAAACGGCATCGGAAGTGTCACTCAGCGATCCCCCAAAACTATGGATTCGGCACTAATATCTGTCATTTTCGATCATTGATATATATATATATATATATATATACATCCATCCTTCTTCCCTCAAGTTGCACCGTCAAAGTGAAATGATAAATAACTTTCCCAGGCCTGAACCTCATCAATGTTGAAAGTTTGATCGAGATCGGTCAGGGTGGTTCAAGTGTTATTAAGTCACAAACATAGTCATTTTTATTTTTATATATATGGATGGGCAGAACCATTCCGTGATAAGTTTTGTTTGGCTGAATGATTCAGAATTACATTTCGGAATTAAGCAAATAATAACACGAACCTATTATTGCAATCGTATCCTGTGTAAAGATTGTACACTGAATTTTGTTGCGTGAAAACGCCTGTTATACAATCTGCGTTTGAACTATAAGGTAAAACAACGAAGACTTTAAAGAGTCCTATAATTTCAAAAAATAAATAAATAAAATAAAATAAACTACGAAGTGAGCGAAAGATCCTGAAATCTGGCTTAGTCGGAAGTTACCCTAATGTCGACATATTTTTCTTTACTTAAGTCTCAGTTCATTAGTTTTGGTGATTCGTTGGACATTTATTTCGAAGTTGGTCGTCCGTCTAGTTTTTGGACAAAAGCGTAATACTTGGTTCCTTTGTGTACCTAAGTTTAATATTTAATTCAAATAGTATTGCAGAGCGAGCGGTAGCGAATGAAGGCGGGTTTGAGCCCTGCAGGACACGTTCTTTCCTGTCTTTATTACAGCTAAATGAGAAGGGACACCTGTGTTCTAGAACTTGCAGCCATATTGGTTATATTACTTACCGCATTCTCTACAATTTATTTTTAGATTTATGAAACCACCATTACGTACTTTTAATAATTTTCCTGATTATCATCAGCCATGTTTACAAAACAAGTGCTAATTACATACCCGTAATCCCACCATGAAGTAACCTTGCGCCTAGTAGTTCCCTCCGCTTGCCAAATAATTCCATGTTGAGAACCTTTTATATAAGAAAATAAACACAACTTTCGCTATCCTTATACATATCAAGCACACAAACAAGCAAATTATTCATTTCTTTCCGGTAAATTTTCAAAATTTTTCTAGAAACGGACCATCAACTTTGGAGATTAACCCATCCGTTGTGTAGTTCGTTGGTAAAGTTTGTCGTAGTTGGATAGCTTCATGTGCCTTCCGTACTAAAGGGTGTATCCAACTCTGTTCTCCTCCCCAAAGTAGAGGATTTTAACTTTTTTTTTCCTTCTTATAAGCGAAGAACACAAGGTCACTTCATAACCTTTCCATTGGATACTTGTCTCATATCTATATCCCTTTTCATTTCTGAGATATCGTATTTCGCCTGTATTTCTTATGATTTGCTACGCCATATTTTAAATGCGGCCGCCGTGGGCACACGGAATGGAATCTGATATTTCTAATCATACCGTTGTGTTTACGAAACATGTACCGATATATGTTCAAATTATTAGAATTTTTAAAAATAGTTGTGCAACCAATTTGAGATTTTCGTTGAGGTTTTCCTAACTCAATTGGCTCATGAAATACTGTTTATATATATATATAATTTATTTATTTATTTATTTATTTTTGCATAAATTATGACCACGGTTCCGTTCCACCTTTAGGATATGCATTTCAAAGTAACATTATGAAAAACCGAGTTCAAGGAAGTCGATAGCTACATCCTAGAATTCATTTCAATCGATTAGCCATTTTTTCGTGATTCGATTATGGCGGGCCCCCCAGGGGGGTAACCGCTGCTTTAAATGGTTAATTTTAATCCTGTTTGTTCACTTCCTTAGGAACAGACATAATAACTTAACTAGCGTTTCTCATTTGAAGCACATTTGGTTCATAAGCTGTAGTCCTCGTTGCTCAGATAATTTTTAATCCTTATTTCACTAAATCAGGAGACTTTTTATAACTATATTTGATCAGTAGTTGACACATTTAAGGAAAGACAGATAACTAAATTTGGTTTCGTTACAGAGATATGCAAGATGGTGGAGCACAAACTGAAGAGTATCAGCAAGGCGAACAAGAAGTCCAAGTTTCTGTAAACTCAGATGCTACAGTAAGTCAGTCTGTAGTTTAATATAGTTTGTAGTTTGATATGTATATGAGATTGTAAGATGTATTCGAAAATTATTAGAGCGTTGAAATAGGCCAAGTTATCGATACAAACTACAGTGCAATATTGAGTTAAATAGGGTTCCTATTAGAAAATTGTTGTACGGAGTATTTTTCAGGTGCGTGGGGGGGGGGGGGAATGAACGGAATTACTCAAGAGTCATATTGACAAAGGTCTATAAGGTTTAAGTTCCTCTTTCTCTCCAAAAAGACTTAAGCTGAACTTTTTCCATTCGATATGTAATATAATGTTATATAAAACCAGGCTTATTGCTGTTTTTTATATTTATCTCCCATGTCCAAAACAGAGTTCTAAATACGCCACTGGTGTTACTGTTTCAAAATAATGTAGTTAACAGGAGACTTTTATTCTACATATACTCCATAAAATAATACAAGGTAACAAATTGTCAGATTTTTTACTGTTTTGTTTCTCCTTATTTTTAAAAACGAACGTACGCGATGGCTTAGTAGTAGGGCGTTCATATCTGGTGCGTAGGGTCCTTGTCCTTGTCACGCCAGGTGCGATGCGTGTTGAACAAGCAACATGTGCGTCGATTTTCCCTGGGTTATCCCGTTTCCTTCCATTTTCTTCATTCCATCATTTCATTCATTCTAATATATCACTGTCTCCTTTAGTCTACACGGCATATGCATGGAAGTTACAACTTAGATTTCATTTTTATTTCAAAACTGAATAAAGAACATACTTACATGTGCAAGAGACTGCTAATACATTTGTAGGTAGTAAATAATAAATCTTATTATAATGCGAACAAATCTTAAATCAAGCCTATATTTACTAGTGCACTTTTTATTTTTCAATAATTCACTCAGTTTTTTCTAAATTAATATCAGACATCAAAGAAACTTTTGCTTGAATTATGTCGAATATCTAAAGCTTTTGAGAACGCTTGCTTACAGTAATTCGAATTAATAGTAATTACTCACAAAAGTATTTGCAACTTATTACGTATAGAATCTATATGGTTATCTACATTTTATTGCAAATGTCTAATAGTATTAAATTTAATATCATACGATTTATATACCAGAGAATTGAATACGATTTATATACCAGAGATGAATACTGCTCAAGAACCTGAATTAAAATTTCTTCACTTAAAAGATCTTCTTCAACAGAAATCCTCATGTACAGATCCAATGATGGGTCTCCGAGTTGATTTCTGAATGGTATCATTATTCGATTCATTGTGCTGAAAAATCTTAACAACCCACAGCTTTTGACGCAGGCATAGTTAAAGTTTTCATACAGGAACTTTTAGTGCATCATCCTATAGTTGGATGAGGGTAGGGGGCTCAGTGATAGAGCGCTCACCTCTGGTGCTTGGGGTCTCGGGTTCGATCCCAGCCCCCGCCAGGTGAACTTTGTGGTGGACAAACACCATGTGCGTGGGTTTCCTCGGGGGTCTCCCGTTTCCTCCCACTTTCTTCATTCCACCATTTCATTCATTACTCATCATCACCGTTTCCTTTAGCCTAACCGGCATAACCGTGGGACGTAAAACTCAAAAATTTCATTTCATTTTTTTGGATCAGGTTATTTATTTATTTCTTTGTTGACATACTGTTATTCACACTTTCTACCAAGAATTGGAAGGATTTTACGTCTTGTAAATGGATCTCCATCTATGCCGTGAATAAACTGTCCAAAACTTCTAATATTTAATTCTTAACTCAGCTGAGTGGAATCAAAAGTTCCAAGCAGATTAAACTTACTGCCTTTGTGTTAAATGTTTTGTCCAAATCAACTATTACTTTGTTGGTAAATTATAGAAGCATTTCCTAATACGTTTCTTTTTCTTTGTGGTCTTCTTTTTCTACAACAATCTTAGATGTTTTATTTTAAATGTTTCGTAAATTTCGGTAAGAGAATATAGAAAATAAAAGTTTTTACATACCTTGCCTTAGTTATATGTTTTTTCCCTAATATTTCTTTTCCTGTATATTGGAAACATCTATTTTTATTTATTTATTTAGTCTTATTTAAGGCTAATCATGCCGTGTCTCTCATTTGACCATACAATGATATGGATTAATATGACAATATCAAGTATTTATAGAATAATAATTGAAAAGAGACACAGTGATATGAAACAAAAAAATTAGACTCACAATCACACACACACATAACATGCACACACCTATATTGTTACAAATAAACGCATAATATATTCGAATATATTTAGGAAATAAGGGAAACAAATGAAAGAAAAGAAGAATAAAAAGTAGCATTTTTGTCAGATATCAGTAAGCCTAGAAAGACTAATAGATGGTCTGCTCAACCAACTTCCTGAATAGATTGATCGATTGAGTTTGTCGTATTCTGGGTGGAAGGTCATTTCATGCACGAATAGTGGATGCAAAGACCGCATTCGAGTAGTATTTCGACGAGTGTAGGAGGAGAGAAAGGGGTTTATGTATGCCTGATCTTGTATCGTGTTCGTGATGAGCATTTAATGGTTGCAATCGTTGAAATAAGTAGGAAGGTTGTTGGAAGCGCAAGGTCTTAAAGAGAAGTATGAGACGATGCAGATTACGTCTGTCGGCAAGTTTCAAAAGACCCAGCTTTCTGTAATATGGAGTTAAATGGTTTGAGATTATAAGCAAATCATATACAGGCATTTTGGATATGTTGTAACCAGTACATAATTCTTCATTTTTTTAAAAATTCTGATAGAGCTACATCACAATATTCAAGGTGAAGAAATATTAGAGATTTTACAAGTAGTAATTTTGTTTCAGTGGTTAGAATTTTCAATAGTGAGTGAATGCAAAGACAATGCTTTCTTACAACGTTGATACGAGGTTTCCACTCAAGAAATTGATCTATTATTCCAAGATTTATAATGCTTTCAGAAAATCGAATAATTCTTTCATTTATCTGTACTGTTGGCATATTAGAACGGTGCATTTGTATAAGTCGTTTTGAGGAGACAAAAATGCTTTTAGATTTAAGTGGATTTATTGTTAACCCATTTTCATTTGACCACAAGTAAATGTAGTGCAAATCATTATTCATTTGTTAATTGAATTATCAAGTTTTTGGGTTGACCTGAGATATAAATTTGAAAATCATCCGAGTATAGGTCATACTTACAATAATGTAAGGCAGGAGAAAGGTCATCAATGTACAGACAGAACAGGAGAGGGCCAAGGACACTTCCTTGAGGGATGCCGTGAATGAGATTCCGCATTGAATAGGAAGTATTGGATACTGTTACAAATTGCTGCCGTCCGTGTAGATAGTTTTGTTAAGTTGTAAACCGAACAGTTCTATTGTCTCGCCATTTCAGTGAAAAACAAGAGGACGTAGCAAAAAATGTTTCTGGGCGTATGCTGTGAAATAACTATTCAGATGTGTCACTTATGAATTCCTTACCTTAAGGTTAGCAGAAGGGCAGAAGAGGGAGTACTGTTTACGTTCTTTGTTTTTGGTTATCTAATTTTAGAGAAGTAAGCCGGGGTCTTAAGTTTCGAAAGCCTATTTCCATATGCTATAAAACGTCGAAATGCACATATTCCAATCTAACAGTGTTGCCAACTCAACATAGAATTGTATTTTTTCGGTTGGCACTACGCCAGGTTATTACATATTTCAAATCTACAGATGAAAGGAAAACACAATACCACACTTGTCATTCAGTGTTGCAAACTAAGAAGGCTACAGTATCACAGACATCGAAAAATAACCAATTTTTTTTAGGGTTTCTGCAGCAGTAATAACGCAAGTGAGGTGGACAGGGTAATACACATGCAAAGTCCTTTAATGATGAAAATTACGGTCATTATATTGCAAAAATCCGAGGTATACTCATGTCCAAAACTATTGTCGCATGTCTGTAAATATGTTGTTGTAGGAATATAGTTTGATAACAAATTCGCCCGGTATTTGTTATAATGTTAGTATGTGTATAATCAGCAAAGACATGTATGTGGCAAATTTCAGGTCAAAAGAGCAGTGAATAAGAACAATGAAACGAAAATAAAAGTTTCTTGTCCATTTAGCAACATTTTGTTTTACTCTCTTAAATTTTTGTATTTATAATTCTTTTCCTATAAAATTTACCTTAAATATACATTTCTCGATTATACACATAGTATCAGCATTAAAAGTACCCTGCAAGATCATTGTCAAATTATATTCTTACAAGAAGATGGTTATAGATATGCGACAATCAATTTAAACATGAGTGTACAAGGCATAACTGTTCTCATTTGTATCCTATAGCATCCGTCTGCAAATATTGTCAACGTTTTATATCGCTGTTTTTTTTTTCTTCATATACAAAGTTCAGCTCATATTCAAGAAACACTATTAGTCACTAAATCTATCATATCCCAACAGAAATCAAGGATGTCGCTAGCATTGTTTTAATGATGAATAAGTACATTAGATAAAAATGTCCCTACTTTGTATCTGGAACGTACTGTTTCCGGATGTCTGGAGTCTTTCTCAATGAATCTTCTATTAATACATCGCTTACTAAGACATGGTTATAGGTGGCATGATGACTCAGTGGTAGAGAACTCGTGGTGGTACCTAGTTTGATCTTAAAGTGAGCTTCCTCTGGCTATGATCAGTGTACGCGTTTTTGTTGTGGGAAATCCGGGTTCGATTCCCGGGGATCTCATGGTATTCGGATCCCACGCGGAGCTACAGATCCACGTCTCATGTAGCCTAGCTGCTGAACGGGACGCTAAACCTCAAACTCAAACACAATTTCAGGCGATGAAAGTTTGTCGTTGGCAACATTTCTCAACATTGTTTGCGTGGGCTTCGTGCTACATTTTCATTTCACCAATTTTATAATCATTCACTTTCATTAATCATCCGTCTCCTTTAGCTTAAAGGGTAATGGTTGGAGAATGTAAAACTAGAAATTTTATTTCATGCCAAAACATGGTTAAGATTCAGTTCGTCTATATAAACTTATGCATCCAATATTTGCCATAAATAAATGAAGAACATAATTAGAAATGAGAGGAGGTATGACAGATTTTAAGCTTTTAATAGCAACCAGTAACTACGAAATCTCAGGTTTTTATTATTATTATTATTATTATTATTATTATTATACACTTTATAGATCTAAAGCTGAATGATAATTGCAAATGACTAAAGCTAATCACAGTGGGCTTTCATTATTAATGCATTCGATTACTTGGTCGTCGTAGTTTACTACGAAGTAGTTTTTCCAGCTTTACGTTCAAGATAAAGTCTAGGGGACTCATTAATATTGAATAGTGGGTGGAAAAGCATATTCCCCATTTTATTATCTTAACGGCAAATCTTACTATATTTTACTTAACAAAATGTGCAAGTTACGCAAAATGCCCTAATACTCTTCTTCCATTTTAAGTTTTTTAATTATTATGTAGGACGCTATCATGCATAATGGAAGTTCCAAGATGATCATAAATTCTACACACTTTTCATAGCCACTTGTTCAAGGGCTTACGTACAGTTTTTATGCACAAACTTTTTACCACTTTTTATTACAAGCGAAATGTTAAAATTTACGAAAATAAAGGAAAAGGGGGAGTGTCTGTAGAACATTTGACGAAATCTGGTAGTTTTTCTCGATTTCAGTGCTAGAATTTCCAATGTGTTCATAAATTCTATAAATTTCTCATATCCAGATATGCTGGGACATTCGTGCTAATTTTTTTGTATATATATATATATATATATATATATATATATATATATATATATATATATATATATAAAGGTTGTTCCTTTATTCCTAGGGGAATGCAGAATTTTACGAAAATAGGAGAAAACGAAAATATTGATAAATCAGTGACTAAATTGACGATTTTTGCGATTTCCATGCTGCAACTTCCCTTTATACTTTCCAAACATCCTTAATATCAAGAAATACTTCATCGTTTTATCTGTGACGTACAAGGCACCATTTTAAAACGATCATCATTCGTACCTGGGAAGAGGAACGTATCATAAGCGCGGGGTATGAATCCGGACAAAATAATTCTCCCACCGTTACGATTAAACTAGCGATCATGAAACAGTCCGTAGCTCTCAGTAAGGACGGAGATATATTCAAATATTTATGTCAGGTAACTCCCAAAGCTCACCATAAATACAGGCAAGAAGGGAATGTTTGTTTGTTTCCGTGTCAAACAAACTAGCGTGCGTGGTTTTGGTGCACGGGTCCAAGGTTCGATTCCCGGTGGAAGACCGTTGAAATTTGAACGCTTTACCGTGATTGGATCCCACGTTAAAATGTAGGTTCATGTCTAATAAAGCCTCGGTGCTCTAAAGGAAAATTAAACTCCAACCTAGCAACCCAAATCAAACAGGTTCGGAAAAATGAAACATTTAAGTGTTCGTTAAATGACAGCGAAAAGGAAGCATTGATGACTCTCAAGTGCGTGACTAATGGCTAGTTACGAAATTCCAGAGCCAAAAATATCCAAGGAAAT
The DNA here is from genome assembly GCF_964235325.1 of Thermobia domestica. Lineage (NCBI taxonomy): Eukaryota > Metazoa > Arthropoda > Insecta > Zygentoma > Lepismatidae > Thermobia > Thermobia domestica. The sequence goes on along the minus strand of NC_137466.1, from coordinate 167,497,428 downwards.
GTGGACGAATTTGCATTCCAGAAAATAAGTTGCAGGATGTCCCATAAACTACATATCGTATCCTTATTCTTACCTTGACGTATTTCCCTTGAATTGTAGTACTTTTAATGGTGATCAATGTGAGCGATTTTTAGCAGAAAGTGGAAGCCTGAAAAAATTGGTGGATTCCTGCTGGGTAATTTAAAGATATGCTCCGCAGATGGAATACAAGAAACAAGCAAAACGGCTCAGAATTCGAAGCAGTTCCGTCAATTTCTGTCAATAGAACATCATTTCGTAAATATTTATTTGATCTTTCATTCTAACGTATTTGTCCTGCATAAGGTTTCTGTTGACGTTAAGGATTTTTGAAAAACATGTTGGAAGTTCCAGCATGGAAATCGCAGAAGTTGTCAAATTTTGTCGTAAGTTTAGAAATACTTCCCGTTTTCCTTATTTTGGTATTCCCCTCCCCCCATTTTCCTTCTAATAGTGATGTACTGTTTGTACATTAAAACCGTACGAAGATCCTAGTACACGTGGCTATGAAAGATCTGTAGCATTCGTTGTGGATATCTGGTGAGTTCCATCATGAAAATCACAAAAATACATTAATTCCCCTTTTATTCATCTCTAACTTTAAAACAAGAATCAATTGTGAGTTTTCATTGTTAGTTTCGTGTACCGTACCCTAAAATTATCCACAAATTGCTACTTATGTCTATGTTATATGAAACTTCCTAAAATTTGTAGAACAGTGTTGTTAAAAATATACGAATTGATGTCCTGCTTTAAAGCCGAATCTTATTGATGTTCCAGTTGATTCGCGTTTAGAACTATTTAGAAAATTGTGCATAAGTAGTCAGTTTTATATAGAGAAAAGTATTGGGACTAGAATTGAAGAATACATGAGACGCTGAGAATGAAGAAACTGCAGTTTCAGTATTTCCAAATTATTTGCTTGCTTTTAACAACAAAATTAAGATTGTTAACGTACTACATGAGTTGAGTAAAAAGTAGTGGCAACACTCTTCTCATGTCAGAGGACTGCGGGGCCGCGGTGGCTCAGTGGTAGAGCGTTCACCTCTGGTGCTTGGGGTCCCGGATTCGATCCCAGCCCCCGCCAAGTGAACTTTGTGGTGGACAAACACCGTGTGCGTGGATTTCCTCGGGGTTCTCCCGTTTCCTCCCATTTTCTTCATTCCACCATTTCAATCATTACTCATCATCACCGTATCCTTTAGCCTAACCGGCATAACCCATAACCGTGGGACGTAAAACTCAAAGATTTCATTTTTTCAGAGGACTGCGTCTTTAGAACTGCAAGAGTTCTGTAGCTCATAAGGGAATGTGAGGCGAATGGTAAAATCTGTGTATTATTCACTCAAAAGCAGCAGTGCTGTAAAGTAGAGAAAGAAAATGGAAGCGCCATAGCAATGTGTTTCGGAAAGACTAATAAAGTGAGTGGATTAAGATTGAAGTGGTACTTGAGTGCAGTGCACAACAATGTTTTCAGAGACTTCGTGAATACCTCTTCGCCAAAATGAAGGACCCACTTCGCGGGAAGCACTACGACAAAAGAGAAGTCCATCTCTTTCTATATGCCGGTCTCCGCGGGACATTCACAAATATTGACGCGCTGACGGTGTGCGACGCTTTCCACACATGTGGCAGAAAGTGATAGAGATGAGAGATGATTACATGGCAGGAATGTAGCAAGTATTCTCCTATGCATAAAGCCTCATGCGAATTATAACAATGGTGCCATTAATTTTTATTCAGTTCTTGTACGTACACTATCTTCTATAGGACTGAACTCTATAGATCGAACTCTAAAAATTTAGGCATTTTAACAGATAGTAGAATCTGTCATAGATAGTTCTATTAGGAAACAAATATATGTACAATAATTAAAATTGCTTCATGTGATTCGTATTTCTACAGACTTCAGCTAATTGATGTTCATAGTCTCTGTATTATACAACCAGTGAAACAAAACATTGTCTTTTATTAATATTTGGCAACGTTTCGCGTAGTTAACTAAGGTCCGGTAGCTGTAAAGGTGTAAGCATTTGTACGTTATGAATGATGTTTGATTTGATGTTGTTAATCTATCATAATATGTACTTTTCCTTTTAAGTGTAAAAGTTAGAGTATAATTGGTGAATTAACAGTAGTTAATGAATTTTCTACAATTTAATCAGTGTACATTTTAGTAAAAGTATATGCTAGCATCTTGTCGGTTCAGCCTTAAATAACAGTGACTTGTTGTGCACAACTTTCTGAATAGTTTCAGATCAACTGGAATATCAGTGGAATGGTTTTAGGACACTAGAACTCATAGAATGTTTTTATTAATCAGAGGAAGGGGGCAAAATAGCTATTGAAATGATAGTTATATTTTTTAGGCGAGGGCACTGATGGAGGAAGCTCCAGATTTTGAATTTTTCTGAAGTGCTCTTTGCATTCCATTTATTTTATAATTTATAATATTCAGTAATCATTAGTATGTGTTATAATTCATTAGTCATTCGCGAAATATTTTGATTTAGTGGTGATTACCATCGAGCATTGAGTTGAGAACAATTTAAAGGAGCATGGGTAATTATAATGATGAATTAAATTTGCTTCCTTGTTCTTTTTTCTACATCCAGTAGCGAGATTTTAAGTGGTGTATCAAAATTAGTCCATTGTCTGTATTTTTAAAATTCCACAATTTGGTTTTACTCAAAACGTATTTATAGGTAAATCCTAGCAAAAAATTAAATATTAATATACGCCAATTTATGTCCTTTAATAATTAAGATGTAGAAACTTGTTGCTATTGTTAGCCTGCCTTACTTAAATTTAGTCTGTGTACGGGGATTGAAGCTTTTGAGTAATAACCAAACTAAACAAGAGAAGTATCTTAGTTTTCTCTTTGAAATACGTTCCTAAAATTTGAGCTTAATTGTACAACATGTAAGCTGAATTCAATTAGAGTAGTGATTATTGGTGTCGACATGGGAGATAGTAAAGACTTTGTGTTCATGTTAATCTAATGTATTAAGAATATTTTTTTTCTTACACCACAATACTTTCATTGAGAGAGTTGGATTGACTGTGTTTAGTTATCTGGAATTTGTGGCGATAATAATAAAGGAATTAGGCCAATAAAGTGCCATACCTGTGTGATGCTGGCTCCTTGTAGTCCAGAAGGTCCAAATCCATACCTCTGTTTTCGGTCAATATAAAAATGTCCTCCAGGATGTACAATGTTTGATGACAAATGCATAAAGTAACAAAAGTCCTTCTTAAATCCCTTAAGCACAGTTCGTGTTCAGCAATTATCGTAATGTTAAATCTAAGTCATGAAATGCGATATGTATAACTCCTAAGATCTGGCTGGTTCTACAGTCTATCTCTACTCTGAAATTACTCTGAGGTTTTACTTCAGCGACTCACTTAACGTCACATTCCGCTTCTCTCTTTCTTCTTCCTCTCCCAGATTTTGAAGGAATCATTTTATATGACCGAAAAACGTGAGATTGCAGATTTCAAAGAAGTTTCCGGACAACAACGGTGTCAGTAGGCACGTGGGACCTCAGTTGACGAAAAACATTCTGCTGACCAAAAACCCTTAAAATTCCAGGACACAAAATTCCAGATATTTTAAATTCTGTCAATCTAAGAAATTACTGGAAAGAATGAGTACAATGATTTTACAATATTTCATACATTTGCTGCGATACACTTTTGAAATTAAAACGCTGATTAAGTGACAGTTATTTAACAGTCTTATTATGTAAATTCTTTTGATGTAATGTATTAGCTTGCAGTAGTTTGTTTCATAAAGTAAACAGGTATCATAATTAATGTGAATAAACTTTGTGACATAATTTCTTTTTAAATCTTTGCAAGATAATAAAGCTTAATAAACACAAATGATGATGTTAATAAAATTAAGTTAAATTACTTTTATAATATAATATATCGTAACATTTCTTCGTTTCGAACCCAAGTACCTTAACACTATGTAAAATATATTTGTTTATCCCAAAGTCGCGGATGGATTTCGTGGAAAAGAAATAGAGCTTGGAGCCCGAACTAGAGACTTAAACTTATCCATCATGGCGAATGTCAAATTGTGAGAAATTAATGTAGAGTTGTTCTAGTAAAAGCAAGTTGAATTATTTTAATCATTGCTGTATCCTTCAAATTCAGAGTCTGCTCCGCACTATTTGGTTGCTGTAGGAAGATGATAAGTTGGATAGGTGGTTTGGAGTGTAGCATCCCTTTGAACTCCGAGAGGTCATACGAGATTTGGACCTACTACTTAATTTAGATCCGAACCACATAAGCCCCCACCGTGATTCGAATTTGGGTCTCACGCACCCAACACGCGTAAACTATATAGCCACAAAGGCGCTCTTAAAATTTTTGGTTATTATGATTGTTCATGCATAAGTTCGAAAGAAGATCTATCTATTTTGTTGTACTACTGGTACTTGTGGATTTTATTTGTAGTCAAAACGTAGTTTTTGTTCCTTTAATTTGACGTTGCGCATAATTAGATTCATACTTAACATTTGATACTTTACATCCGATTTTGAGATCACATGTGTTCAAGTTGTATAATTGCTGCGAATAGAACAAGTAATTGTAGTAATTATTATTATATTAATCATCCCTCTCCTTTAGCCTATAAGGCATAAACATGGGAAACAGTACTATAGATTTTTTTTATTTCTATACCTACTCACTATTTACGAAAAACGAAAAAGAAACTCTAAACTCCTGGCGCAACTGCCTATAGGAAGTCAGGGCAGAGTGCTTGTAGGGTGATGTGTAATCAGCACATCGGCTCCCCTCATCGTTAATGGGAGGCTTCCTAGACCAGAGTCCGCTAGTTCTTTCTTTCAAGTATCTCCACAGTTGTCCTCAATGTGTTGGGTAGATGCTGCAATGCCAACACCATTTGGTGAGAATGAACAGGCACCCATCTTTCCTCTGCCCGGATCCGACATTTCTTAGCTTTGCTGATTTCACAAGCCTTATCCAAGTGCGTCTGTAACGTTAATATTTACAGAAAGATATATATATATATATATATATATATATATATATATATTCCAACTTTTCAAAATGTTGCTTTGCTCTTTTTTCGTAAGTAGTATCCACGCTTATGGATAAAGGAAATGGATGATTAATAAAACAGAGTGATTATAAAAGAATACGTGAAATGAGAATGTAAGAGGAAACGTGAGTAACCCAAGAAAACTCAGGGACACGATGTTTTCCACCACAAACATGACCTGGGATCAACCCAGGGACCCCTCGCACCAAAGATGAGCACTCTACCACGGAGCCACTGTGCTGCCCATAATAGGTAAGTTTTAGATTATTGTTCTTACGACATAGGATACACTAGTATGCTGCAATAATTTGGGAAATTACAGTGACCTCTGAGCTCCCCATATGCAATATATAAAAATTTTGACCCGATGTACTATAAAGTAGAAATATGTGCAGTCTTGTTCAAACAAATCTGGCAATCTATGTATAACTTTCTCTAGGCGGTGTAAGGGAGATTGCGTAATCAGTGGTTTTCTTCAATATGTTCGAGCGCTTTAAGGTTGTTTCATTTGTCTTATTAGAAACAACTTGAAATTATTTTTTATATATTAAATAGCGGATGTTCGATTTTGTTAAAACTTAATTCATCTTGTAAATGACATATTTCCAATGTAAACCATTTCAGTGTGTCAAGGCAGTTAACACTGTATATAGTGATATAGAAAAACGAAAAACAGATAAATCTTGCGCACTTTCCAAATAATACTTGGAAAATTAATAAGTGCATGTAACCATTTATTTATTTTAAGAAAAAATAATATTAACTCTATTGACTCTATTGTGTATATTTCCTCTGTATTATAAAAATGAATTAGACTCATTTATAGAATTTTTAACTTATTAAAATAATAGAACAGGGCCTACATATAGACATACAGAAGGCGCCTATGCTAACCATATAGCCACGAGGGAGTTAAATAGGTGTGTACTAAGGGTGGTACTGAGGCTGGAACAAGTTGAATAGTTAATTCTCGTTGATGGACAAACACTATGTAGATGCGATTTCTAAGTGTTCTTTCGTTTCCTCCCATTTTCGTCAATCCATCTCATCCTCATCTGTCTCCCTTAGCCTCAGTGCATATATATATTTATTCTCTTCCAGACAAAATCAAATGTAATGTCAAATCATTTATCGATAATCAAAGGTCGGTAGAAAATATGATAAATCTTTTCTCCTCATCAAAACTCTGTTTTGTATCGACTTCTCAAGCTAAACACTTCGTTTTACTGGTTGTATATATATTTTGAAACTCTTTGTAAAGCTTCTCTTATTTTTCATATAAAAAATGGTCATTTTTTTAAAGCATCGAACTGAATGGAATGTTATATGTAAAGTAACTTTCCCGTTATGTAAAATCCCCTACATTGAGCTTTTATTGTAGAATATACAGTGTAAGAATAATCTTACTTGTAATGAATATAAAATCAGTAGCCTACTGAGAAATCATAGTTTTGAAGGTCTATATTTTTTATTTGAGTCGAATACCAAAAAGACATTTACAGCTTTTCTTTAAATCTGAATGACTTGACCTATAGGAAGCAATTTTGATCATTGACTAATACTGAAATCTCCTTAAGTTCATTAGTGGGGTGAGTACACATTTTCTTTCAAATTTAAAATTATGGGTAGATTGGGGGTGTTCAGACTTCCAGTTGATCAGAGTTTGAAGTTTTCAGTTAATAGTCTACCGAAAATTAGACGATTCGTATATTTGTTTTTCACCATGTTTGCCTGACGAAGTTAAGAGGCATAGAAATACTTTTCACATCTCCGTAGGGGTGCCACTTCAAGGAATCTGCAACGGGCCGCAATGGTTCAGTGGTAGAACGTTCATTTCTGGGGCATGGAGTCGCTGGTTCGATCCCAGCTCGCGCCAAGTGGGCTGGTGGACAAATACCATGTACGTGGGTTTCCTCAGGGTTCTCCCTTTCGTCCTGCTTTCTTCTTTCCACCGTTTCATTCATTTTTCATCATCACCGTCTCTTTTAGCCTACTCGGCACTGCAATTAATTTTGTGCTCGAAATTTATGATTGCCGGACTGTATGAAGACAATGCTATTCTGTTAAGATTTATGCTCATGTTCCTTATTTTCTAATCAAACCTCTTAAGTTAGGAAATAAAATAGATATAGGTAAGTCATCTCAGATTGGAATGTCTTGAGAATCTATTTGAAAAATATGTTTTCAGTAGCATCATATAATGGCAGTAATTGTATGTATTCATTTTGCTGCTTATCAACGCTCGTTTAAATATGTGTATATATATAACAATTCCGGGGTATGACGTCAGCCACGCAAGTTTGACCACTAAGAAACTGGAGAAATAAAAAAATACTAAAACTTTTTCTCAATTTATGTGCTCAACAAGATTTGTGAACCGAATTTCAAGATTAGATTTTGTCGCCCTCTATTTGTCTATACTTATCTGCCCGTAAATGAGTTCGATTTACCATTTAGGATTGGACGACAGAACAGTAAAAATACACTCATCTTTTGTGTGAATGGTTTCTGGTTCAGTCTCAACCCATTTGAGTGTGCGTTTTAACCATTTATGTTTCAACCCACGTGGGTTTACTTGTTATTCAATCTCTTCATTTCGTCAATTCTTTCGTGCATTTGCATCCATCTTCTTAAGGATCTATCTCTGTAGGGATCCATGGGGCTTTTATGACTTTATATCATTCTTTGTATATATGAATCTCGGGTTTGACTTTTCGCTCAACAAACGATGTCAGGTTCACACTGGTTAGCCATAGGCCCACATATTATTCAGGCTTGGTGCTAAAAATGTACTCTCAACTTAAAACTATTAAGTCTTAGCTCTCAGTATCTCTGTAGTTGGGCTAAATATCATGCTTCATTCCTATACAATTTTCCAGTTTAAGATGGAAGGTATTGTGCGGTTTCTACCACTTATTCTGATCTTATTCGCCAGGTGAAGATTGAATCACTTGATAAGGAAACACATTTTGCATTTCTAGTGCGAAGGCTCTAAAAATGAAATAAGACACACACACACACACACACACACATATATATATATATATATATATATATATATATATATATATATATATATATATATATAACTGTTGTTCTGTATACACTAACAATGTGAGATTCTTGTAGTCATACTGTACACAGAAGAATAGCTAAATCATCAGTTCTTCCATAAAGAGATCACTATAATAAATATTTTTAAAAAAAAATCTACATAAAGGACCAATTTATCAAGAGGTCACTCCAATTGTAGAACCTTAATACCAAAAGTGCAAAAATAATTTTATGAAGCTGGTTAGATTAAAATTGAGCGACCCTTTTAGCACCAAGGCTATGAGACGTGGACTTACAATTTAAAGTGGACTCCGAACGACTAAGCTCAAATTTTAAATTTGTAGACTCTCCCACTGGAAATGCTTAAGTAATTCGATCTTTATGTGAATGGCTTAAAAACTGGTAAACAAGGCCAGAGAATAAATGGTTGAAACCGTACAGGAAAACCCTTACAGAATCAAACAACGAAGTGTTTCACATATTTAACAGTTAGATTAAATATGTGTCAGGTCGCTGTCTTTAAGAAGGAATACTGTAACTTGCACATTCCCCCATGTCTTTACTATATTGATTTCAGTATCATAAATATTTTACATTCAGACTTCTTTTACTCATTCATCTCAATAGACTGTTGCGACTAATTCTGACAAGTAGAAGAAAGAAGTAATGTTCTTTTTTCCTTAATATGAGCATTATAATTCACTTCAGATACGGTGCGCAGAGAACACATTAATATATTAAATTGTTAATAAATGTGTAACATTAGATTAGATGAATGTGTAACACTTCTAATAATACGAATGGTTACCGGCTTTAGAATAAGGATTCAAAGGCTCGCCACATTACTACATTATCGAAGTAGGCAGAGACTTAGACCTTATTTTTAAATTGCTCTAGATTCAACAGAGAAATGCACTGTACTATATACCAATGAAATTTGTCCAAGTTGGAGTTTTTGTACTGTTCTAATGATTGAAAGTGAGATTTCTCGTACAATTAACGTGACCTATGACTTTCTGAAAAACTATTATTTTTGTGTTTCTAAGAGAAGTCTATTCCGATAATATAGTCTTCAAGTTCTTATTCTAAATGCATTCCATTGATAGATAGCTGGTAAGCATCCAAAATATCTGAAGTGCCATACATTCATGTAAAGGAAACACTTACTAAGATGTACATGATCTTTCTCTCACTTTAGGACATTATATAACAGAAAATAATCAAGATAAGAATAAACCAGACAAAGTTGATTAGTATATACGCAGGTTATAATTGAAATACAAACTCGATAAACACAGATGCCATTCTTCTTATTCAAGCAGAATTAACTACTTCAGATACTACCTTTAAAATGTTACATTAAGGAAAATCAATGTCAGCAAAATATATAGTTTAATAGTGTATTTAAAAAATGTTTTGTGAGTAGCAAAGCATATTACTACATGTGCAAATCCTATTCTTTCGCAGATCAGATGCTAATACATCTTGGCGGCACAGTGGCTCAGTGATCAATTTCCATTTTAAGCTGTGAAGATTCGCTGCGTCTAAGTGAAACTACGTACCACTTAGTTTAAGGTCATTTGTTAGTATCTATTAACTGTCTTGTGACACATTGAAGAAAAACAATGGAGGGTGGTTACAACTTCGCATCGTACCATAGTGGAGGACCAGGGAGGGAGAAAGACTTTGAGAGGTTATCTCAGACAATTGGCACTAACATTCAGAAGATATCTCAAAATGTTTTATCCATGCAAAAAATGGTAAGTCAACTTGGCACACACAGAGATTCGCAGGAGCTAAGACAGCAACTGCATCAGATTCAACATTATACTCAGCAGCTCGCTAAGGATACAAGTGCAAATTTGAAGGATTTGTCTAATATTCCAGCACCAGCGTCGGCATCAGACCAGAGACAATACAAAATGCAGAAAGAGCGTTTGGCTGAGGAATTTACAGCAACATTGAATACATTCCAAAATACGCAGAGACAGGCTGCTCAGAAGGAGAAAGAAGAAGTCCGAAAGGCAAGAGCAAATTCAGGTTATGATCCTTTTGGAATTCCCAAACAGGAGCAGTTGATTGAGTTTCAAGATCCTCAACAGCGCCAACAAATGCAGATGCAAGATGCAATGCAGCTTCAACTGTTAGAAGAACAGGAACAAGCAATTAGCCAATTAGAAAGTGATATTAACGATGTAAACCAGATATTCAAAGAATTAGGTGCAATCGTTCATGAGCAGGGAGAGGTAATAGATAGCATTGAAGCTAATGTTGAGAGGACTGAAACGTTTGTATCAGAAGGAGCAACACAGTTGCATCAGGCAAGTAACTACCAGACGAAAGCAAGGAAGAAGAAATTCATATTGCTAGTTTTGCTGATTGTTATTTTGGGTATTATTATTGGTATTGTTGCATGGCAATCTTAAATTTGCACACCGGCCTCCAAATGGATGAAGTGGTTTTGTTTGACGGGACTTTCTTCAGTTTTAGTACTAGTGATCTTATTGGTTATTATAATGAAAAGTAAAATGTTTATGAATTTGAAATGGTGATTGTGCATAAACCAGAATGACTGTGTTGTTGTTATTTGTTAAATGTGAGCACTCCAGTAACTGCAAATTAATATACATTTTTTAAAGGACATTTATGTAATTGGCGTTTACAAAGAATACGATATTTACAGATAGTAATTGTTGTAGAGGTTAGTTGTTAATGAACTCTAAAAGATGTTTGAGGTAAATTAGGTTAAACGAAAATTCTGGAAACCATTTATTGACGCTTTAGTGATTTGATAGTGGTTCTTACTGTGTGTAAAGGAAAGTGTTTTTTTTTTTTCTTTTTTTTCAGTATGAGTATTTGTTCTCATATATAAATGAGATTTCTGAAGTGCTGTAATATTGTTTCCCTGTAATAAGCTTTCACAAATTGTAGTATATTCTATAATTTTCTTAGTTTTACTTTGTTGAAGTTTATTCTTCTAACTTTGAACTAAGAAATATACAGGGTGGTAGGTAACTCCACCGACAAACTTAGGGAGGTGATTCCTTATATGAAATGAAAGAAAAAAAGTTATAATAAACATGGGACGAAAAACGTCTCCTTTCAGATGAACCGCCGAAAATTCGAAAATTCACGTTTCGAAACCCTCTGCCTTAGAAACTACAGGACCGATCCCAAGCGGTTTAAAGAATTACAAAGGAACTAGTATGCGCTCTATCTAAATATCTATATACTACCGTGGTCCGTTATCGGCAAAACGAACTGTAAAAAGGAAGTTGAGGTATAGGGATACTCCTTTAAGTACTAATGGCGCGTTCATTTCGCCGATAACGGAGAATGGTAAAACATGGATATTTAGATAGATCGCGTACTAGTTCCTGTGTAACTCCTTAAACCGCTTGGGATAGGTCCTACAGTTTCTAAGTTAGAGAGTTTTAAAAAATGATTTTTCGAATTTTCAATGGATCATAACTCTGAAAGGAGGCATTTTTCGACCCATGTTTATTAGAACTTCTTTTCTTTCATTTCGTATAAGGAATCGCCTCCCAAAGTTTGTCGGTGGAGTTACCTACCACCCTGTATAATAAATGCTTAAAAATGTTTTTGAAAGTGGTGGAGCGCTTACCTCTAACGCGAGGAGTCCTAGTATCCATCCCAGGTCATGTGAGTTTGTGGTGGACAACACTGATCCCGTGAGTTTTCTCGTTCTATTTTCTTTCACATTTTTATTTCATGAAAGTGGATAAACGACAGAAGGAGATGATAATCAGCGTTGTACTATCGAAACTCCTGTAGAATTTGGCAGGAGTTACGAGGAAAATAATTTGCTTTCAGAACTTCTGTTTTTCATAGTATCTATTCAACAAAAGAAAATATTTTCCAGTGATATGATGTTCGGGTCCTAACTTGAATTGAGAAAATACTCAAACTGAACTTCATGCTGTTACAATCTAGGAAAAGTTAAGACCACTTGATTGGTTTCATTTGATTGGTGGTCAGTACATGGCTTCCATCGCGTTGTTTCTGACAATTTACACAGCAGTTAAGTGCATCCTAATTTAATTAGGTTTCCAGTTTCATCAACAACGAAACTTGACTGGGATTCTATTACTTGCGCTAACCTTCCAAATACATCACTGATAATGCCAAAGAAAATTTATTATACTTGTGAAAATGAAAATAGTAATGGATGTTATGAAATGGCAATAGAAGAGAAGGCCAAAATAAGTCAGTTATAGAATATAATCCAAATGGGCATGGATGAATGCATGCTTTTCCTAGTTTACTATAGATAGTGTCCCGTCTCGATTGTAAGTTCGATTCCCGATGGTAATACATGTTTTTCAGAGCTCACGAAAAACTGTATCATATATTCTACTTACTGTGAAAACATATTAAGCTATAAGCAAACTAAACCAAACCAGAGGCATATTTTGCATGTACTCGAATTTACCACTTATAAATAGACTAATGCTAGTAAATTACTTATGTTCACACTTTCTTGATTCCTCAGCTTGCATTGTCTTTGCTAATATATTACGTATTTTTATTGTTTTGTATATATATAACGTTATAACGTTTGTTATATATGTATATTTCGTTTATATATATAAACGATTGGAAAGTGAATTATTAAATTTCAAAAAGAGTCGTAGTAGTTTTATTACCAAGCTACAAGAGGATAGTTTTAGTTTAGAGAGTTTCCTTGTTGCAGAAGAAATCGTCCTCCTTTGATTGTAGTAAACGTTTATTATAACTACACACTGCATTTAAACATACCTAATTTTTGTAGGATATAGGTAAACCACCCTGAAGTTGCATTTTGTTGGGTAATGTTCACGAGTAATTTTAAAGTTTATTTCAATACAAAGACTTTGCCATCATTGCAATTGTCCAATCCCTAAATTTCATAGCTCATAATTCGGGAACCAAAGTTCTACAGAGGAAGATATTTCACACGCCTACTAAGCGAGCCAGGGTTTACCTCGATGCCAAATTTAGTTAAAATCGGATAAGTTCTCTTTGTGAATGATGTGATCAAATGAAGGACGGAAATTATTGATTTAAACATAGAGACGCTATAAAGTTATACTATATTTTCTGTAAAATTGAAACTCACATTTATCATGCTTTATAACCTCAGACTTAAAAACAAATGACAACAGTGAGGAAATACTGTTGATCTCCAACAGTTCCGATTCTTCTTAAGAAACTAGAATAAATTGTTAGTAGTGTTGTCCTGCAGTTACGCCTGGTATGCTAAAAGACTGTTGATACACACAAATGAATGGTTCTCAAAGTTGGCAGAATAAAAATGATGGGAGGAAACAGAAGGCCAAGAGAAAATTCACGGCTGTCTCCATAAACATGGACTGAAATGAAATTGCAGACTGGTAACATCAAAGACGGGCGCATTACCAATAAGTCACCGTGCAGAAAACAACGAAACTCAAAATGCTAACTTGAGCATCAAATCTATGTAAACTCCAAATACTGACAGCAAAATCTCGTTTGTCAGCGAATAAAATCCAATGCTAACTGCTATCTTTCTACCATTTCTAACGAGAACTTTAAATTATCATTGTTTTTTTCTTCTTTTAATAATAATAATAATATCATTAAATATACACGCGGCTTCTTCTTTGTAAAAAGAAAAAAAAAAGTAATGTTGTAACGGTGTAGAGGAATGACAGTGGCATATTTGTTTATATTAACTATATATATATATATATATATATATATATTCCGAGTTTACATTTTGTTTTTTTTTGTAGTATTACGTTGTTGGAAAATAAATGCAGGATTTTGAACTAAGTCTAAGATGCTAAAACTTACTTGAAGCTGAACGAAATTAATTATCGTAGAAACAACAATATAAACAAAGTTAATTAGAAAAAGTTATTATGCGTATTGTACAAACATCCTGGAGCGAGTGTACTTCAAAAGGCTTTCCGAGCAGTCTCTATGAGAACTTATCTAGGTAATGGAAAGGTTGATATTTGCAGAACGTGATTGGATAATGCAGTTTAGAATCCTAATGTGTGCTTCAGCAGCGACATTGATGCACATCGTTGTTGTGTGAGATTATTATTAGACCTTTCCTTCTGACGTGCAAGATACAGACATGGATTTACCTTAATTGAGTAAGCTGTAAAGGATTAATGCAGTTACAGAACACCCTATAAGCACCATAAACTCGACGTCAGCTTTTGAAAGGTTTTAGGTGTGGAAAGCAAGTTAACCATCGTGAAAAGATGGTAGTTGTCATATACAAGATCCATTTCTCGTCGCATGTCTCAATGTAATCAGAGATACTGATTTTTTGCGCACAGGAGTAGTGTTGAAGAGAATTAAAATTCCGATTTCTTTGTTTTTGAGGCATTTCGTGCGGCATGTATTTGTCCACCCTTTTTACCTTCCTAGTCTATCCAAATGCCATACTACGCTTAAGTTCTCCACAACCATTCATGTCTTTTCCGTGGATCTGCTGCGGTTATTGTTTTCAGTATATCGTCATAAACAGCAGCAACAACTGATTTTTATTTTCCACGGTTTAGTGTTCACAATGGAATTTTCAAAACCAACTTTGTTCTATGTTCACATTGCATGTATCACACACTTCATTAATGTTTACAGTTGTTTGTATGACTTCGCCACCGATGCATATTTGGTTATTAGAATTGTTTGATATCCTATCTTCTGGCCTGAAAACAGACGAAGACATAGAGGTATTTCTTTTGACTTGTGTATCCAAAAAGAACAGGTTTCATGTAGTATATAATAAGATATATGACGTACTTGTAGTCTTATGCATGTGTGAAATGTTCAAAATCCTGCATTAGTTTTGCAACAACCCGATGCTATCGAAACAAATGATTGAATGCACCATTAACAAAGATCAAAGGATATTTCTTTCCTGTTCATTATGTAACAGATAAATATATGTATTTTGCACTGTTCAAGAGTACGATATAACAAAGTAGAGTAAAAGAAAATTGTTACAAGTTTTTATTTTCAATCACAGGCACTTAATGTTCAACATAATAGTAATATTTTAAACAATTATTTAGCTGTCTAATAATTCCAGAATATTGTTTTAAAATGGATGGTTCTATCTAAAATACAATGAAGGGGAAGAAAATAGTTATTGCTACTTAAGAACTAGTCACATAAAGGCATGTAGTGGTCGTAGAACGTATATTTGAAAATATAATTCCTGTAAACTGAATAATAATAAGTAATACTATTACTAAAGGAAATAAGTTATACAAACGAAGTAATAGTTTACTTTTATTACTATTGAGCGAAATTGCTTAAATCCTTAGTCATGTAGTTTTCTGAATACCTAATTTCAGAAAACTGTGGTGTGGCCATCTCTTTCTCGCATGAGAGAGCCTGATAGCGAAGGTATTATTCAATACGAACTGATCAGTTGGTGCATTCGCCAGCAGGGTCGGATTTGAGTCTTGAAGTGATTCAAACCCTCATAAATAGTAAATCCTTCGTAATATTAATAGGTACGTCCGTGCTTGTTATCCGCGCTGTTCTGGGTTTTATTCCCGATGGGGTACTTGCCAAGCAGTGGTTGGGATCCCTTCTCAAACAATAGATTCTATCTTACATAGTATCGATGCTGAACAGGAACGTTAATTCTATCAACCAACTGACGTAAAATTGAACATTGGGCAATCATTATATACTCTTATATAACTGCCAGAAGTCTTCATATTATAATTTTCGTACGATTATTAACTTCGTATAGCGCATATTCCACACGAAATATTTTACGATTCTTTTGGTAACCCTTTATTATACTGTAAGTCCATATTTGCTTCTAAGAGCACACATATCTTTCCTTTCATATTCTTTGTTTCACATTCCAGCTCTTCATTAACCCAGCTGAGTACCTAAAACTTGTCAACTATTTTACATTCCTTCACAATTCCTGTAGTTGACACTACTCCCTTTGTTCTAGTCATTATACTATGTTGTTTTGTAGTAATGTACCAGATACTGAAAACGCAATACAGATTTTTAAAAATGGATTTTCAGTTCGTTCTGCTGTTGACAACGACGAATTGGAGGAGACCACCGAAGCAGACAGACGGAAATGAGCAATAGAAAACGTTTCTAAACGTGCTTTTGGATCTTGCTATCTTGATTTATATTTTTTTTTTCTTTCTAAAAGTTTTTGTCTGTATTATTACACCATGAAAAAAGAAGTCATAAACAAAAATAGACATTAAGGTTAAAACAGGAGGAAGCAATTCTATTGTCCTGTCATTGTATGCTAGTAAATGGAGTCAGTAAACTGGCGCACCCACCGTTCGTTTGTCAAGTTCACATATTCCATACTTTTAAATGTGAGTAAACTACATACATAAAAATCTTGGTCTCACATAGCGGCGTAGGCAACAAAAGAAGAGAAGAATATAAATTACAATTCAGAGAGATTACGAGGATGGAGTATACTACATTTTGTTGCTTTGTTTTGCGACACTCATGCAAAGCGTTGAAAATGGGATAAAGTTAATAATCAAAGATCAAATCATGATTTTTAATTTTTAAATTCTTCAATGAGTGCGGCGCGGTTAATATTGTGTTGAATATGGTGTAGAAGAAAAAAATATTCTTGTTTTTTTAATATTATTTTGTTTGTTTAACTTGGGATCTAAAAATAGTAATAATGTTTATTCTTTTTTTTTTTTTTTTTTTTTTTACTTCGAGAATATCTTTTATTTGGCCTTTGTCGAAAAAGGGTATAAAATTCTAATTAATTGATTAGCAATATGTGGAGTTCAAAACAGAAAAATTCGTACGTGAAAACAAAATTGTTAGCTGAAAACCCTTTTGCATGAAAGCTTTTTGGTTGTGGCAAGTGGCCTGCCTACAATGAAAGAATAGTTGTGATGATGATGAATATAAAGGTTGCTCAAATTATCTAAAATTTTCGAACATTCATAATTCTTCAACATATGATGAAATGAGTGTTCACAATGGGAATCGACCTCCCTAAAATTGCCAACAGCGAATTTGCGAACCACAGCTTTTCGAAAAATTGTAGGTTACTAGATTGAAATATATATATATATATATGTGTGTGTGTGTGATTGCGATATTTACATCAATTTTGTTAAAGACTAAAGTAGTTTTTAAAGTAGAATTTGTTCTTTACGCCTTTTAGTTATCGCGACGGATGTTTTGTGTATTTTGATGAGGTTCCCAAAAAAAAAAAAAAAAAAAAAAAAAAAAATACATTTTGCTATGTTCTATAAAGAACAAAGTAGTATATCCTCTGATAGTGCTATTTATTTTTTGTGTTGATTTAAGCTTTAAAAATGTATTGAAAAGAATAATATTCATTGTTACTAAAAACATTATTAATGTTCTTTAGCCTGTCTTCCTTCTGGGATTTAATATATATTCCTAACTGTTTTCAGCTATTAAAATATATAAAATTTACACTCAAGTATATTTTGTAATTGTCACATCATACTTCTCAAAGCGTATGTTGTTCCTAATAACATTTCCTACAATATTACTTGTATAAAAAAATTATTATACCTATAAATATTTTATTAAATATATATTACTGCAAACTTCGTAATCTAAAACAATAGTAATAAGTAAATTACTTCGGTAAAATTGCAATCACTATTGATTGTGTCTTACATTATATTTGCCTGAAATTTGTGACGAGTAATAATGACCCTTATGTAACAAAAGCATACCAGAAAAAGCACCGTGATAGACTGTAACCATCTTATCTGCGGAATGTTGCGGTTTCTTGGGATGGTCGTTTTTTAAAAACAAGACTGTACATTTAGTTTTGCTATTAAAATTATTCGAATAATAATTTTGCTTGATTGAATTTCTTCGATAAATAATGAAATTTGTCTACTATGAAGGAGGAAATCACGATATGATTAGTCAGAATCTCTGATATGAACTTAATCCGCAACCACTCGACTTACCTGATAACTAGACAACAAATTGACCACTATATCACAATGATTTCACTTACGAATTTTGTATGACAGCTTTCTGCACCTTCTTTAAAACAAAGGAAATACGGATATAATTAATTTAAATTAATGACACAGCATGCGTGAACCTTTGGGGGGTCGATCGTGTGGGGAAATTTTCATATAAGGAAAATTTATAACTTCTTCGGCAGTAAAGTATTAAAAAGATAATTTGTGCAGATTTGATACAAATAAAGCAGACAGACTGGAGATGTGAAAAGTTGGAGAAATGCGGGAATTTCGAAAAGGAAAACGAATAAGAATTCAAATAATTATTTATTGATTCGAGCATTCTATAATGAATTTTTCTCTAATAAATTAAATATTTGAGTCAGTGTATTTGTTGTGTAATATGAGCATCCGGTAAACAGTGAGTGACAAAAGTGTCTAAACAGACATTATTGGCCTGATTAAACACTACATTCATAAAATTATGATATAGTGTAACATTGTAACTGAGATTTTCCTATCTGTATCTAGCTGTCTACATTAACGTACAAAAGTGTCATTGTTTCTTTACCCTAGCAAGCTATGTTTCGCAGAGCCTTTCCAAGGTACTGTTAATTCGCACGAAGAAATAGTGTGCGCGTTAGTGAATCTGATATCTGTAGGAGCAATGCAGCGCGTAAGTGTAACTGGACTGCTCGAGTTCCAGCCAGGCTTTATTTAGGTATTTTACGCTCCTGGTCCCAAGAAAATTTTTCGACCTTCTTTTATTTGTTCGTGTTCAGTAGCGTGTAAGCAGAAGCAAGACAAAACATTATAGTGCACCTCTAGGGTACAAAATGAAAGAAAAAATTATTAAAACTAATAAATATTAGTCTACACTTTATAGGAAACGTAAAAAGAAAACTAGGTTGAGATGTAATCTCTGTTAAATTTCTCTCTTGTGAAAAGCTGCATACCTTAGTTCAATTTCGATTTTTGTAAAGTGCCGCCCTGGGCCCGGTCCCCTGTAAATACAGACCTGGTTTCAACTTCCAGCCTTCTGTTTAAAAATACTTTATTATTACAACTGTTATTTGCAGTTTAACGTAAAGCCAGATGCTTGTGTACACTGACATCATTAACAGTCTACAAGAATAACAACACTTGGAAAAGAAGGTCGTCCAAGATTCATATTTGAAGGTGCTATCTCGGCATTCGACTGATAGAATTGAGGAAGGATCGTGGGAAAACCCAGAGCAGCACCATTACCCAACGATATAAACCTGGGACCTCCGGGTTTGAATGCTAACCACTAGCCTGTGCTCGATAGGGCCTTTGATCCCCTTTATAACGGCAAAATCAAAAATGAAACTCCGCAGGGTAGCCCCTCAATGGATTAATTAAGAATAATTAATCATTTATGTATTATACAGCATTCATTAAATGTCCATATTTTCACTAGGTACGTACCGCACAGTTGGACTTAGAATCGCAATTGGATAGAAATTCAATATTTTTCTTCTTATTCTATTCTTCTAAGATAGTGTAGTTTCAGTTCAAATTGGCGAAACTTCAAAATAAAAATGTACTCTACTAGTGAATTGTGGGTTTATTTTCGAAGAAAGTATACTCAGAGAATTAAGAATTATAGCAAACAAAGGAACGGTTCTTTCTTATGAAAATACGTAAAGTTTTCGAGTACTTTTTCCCATTTTTAAAAAAAATATACTATATATATTGTACATGTATTTAATTGAATTACACATGTTTCTTCTGATTGCAGATTCAATGCCATAACATTTACAAGAAAAATAATATAGGAAATAAATAAATAAAAAAAGCTATCAATTGATAAAATTATGTATCCTTTATTTCGAAACATTTGTCTCCTTCGACTGGTTCTAGGTAAAGGGTAGCATGAGAACATTCCGTAGGCTCTCAAATTTAATATTCAGCTTTCTGCTTTCCGAGTTGCGTCGAAATAGCCCCTTTTTCTACTGTGCACCAGATTACTGCTCGTGTATAAAATTTACCAAGGTTAACTTCCGCGTACGTATAACGAATATTCCGAATAAATTCAAAAATTTGCTTCAGTTCTTGTCCAACTCTCCGAGTACATATTTAATCTGGAGCTCTTAGTTTTAGTGAAAATAGCTTCCATTATTTTTCATTCGGTATTATTACTGCATAATAATTTGTTTTTTATAATTCCTTCTGAGTTTCTTCGCCACTGAAATTCAAAGTGTATTCAAATAAAAAAAAATGTACTAAGAAAGATACCAAATTCGCCAAAACTCTCAAGCTTTGAGAAACAATTTTCCATTTCTGAATACAATGACAGTTCCTTTACTGTACATATTTAAACTACTTAAAATGACGTGGAATCACATAAGAGAATATTATAAGAAATGGAGATACAAGTATCCTAAGCGTGGAAGAAATGATTTATCTACTGTATATCACCAAATTTCTTCATATGGAAAGATGCTTGTTTATATGGGTGTAAAATAGTTAATAAACTACCATGTCTATATAAAGAATAATGAAAAAATCAACTTAGTGCGCAAACTACTACCTGCTATATGTCTAAGCAGTTCACTGTATAAACTCGAAAAATGATTAAATTATTTATTATATGTATGATACTACTTACTAGATAATGATTTATATATATAGCAATTCAAATAGTGTTTAATAAATCCATGTATATTACTATTCTTCTTATTATTACTATGTAGATTGTAAAAGTAATTTTATGTTACGACTTTCTTCAAAATTGTATGCTTATGAGTTGTTAAATTTATTTGTTCAAGGTACTGTATCTATTTAAAAATATTATGAGTTCTATAGCACTTTATACAAATGTACATGTAATATGGTTTGCAGAATGAGTAAATAAATAAAATCAAATATTACTTTTCATGGAATTATTTGTTTTATTAATTTTTTATTTATCTAATCTGTGCTGTCAGTACTAGTTAATAACTTTTCAGGTAAGAAATTTCGAAATATAAACATTTCATGAATTAAAACTCACAGAATTAGAATATTTTGGAAAGATTGTATATAAATTTTAGTCTGATCTATTTCATACGGTACCCATTTTGCGACCAAAACAATTGGGTATTTCTTAGGGCTTCGTTTCTCAAGCTGTGGTTCGTGGAGTACAAGCGGTCCTCGAGATCTGTTCTTGTGCCCCTTACAATGAAGATCCATATGGTTGTTGCTCAAATCCGATACAAACATACGACAATCTGTTTGATCATCAAAAGAAATGGAGATCACCAAAATTTAAGGTGCTATGGACTATAGCCATTCTATGTATTTCAAGTGTGCCCCTGCTGGCGCTGCTGTCTGTGTGTTTTCCCGTACCTCCCTCGAAAGAGGAGAGACAAGTGCTGTGGCCGAGATCTTTCAATAGTTGCATGCGGACAGAGTTCTTTCCCCAAAGGAAGGTTTTCTCCGTAAAATGGCGGCAGGCGTGAGGCCGAAGTATATTTCACGTATTTTCCGAAAGCACACTTGAAATAGAAAGGCTGTAGGAAAGAGAAAACTTAGAATGTCGCCGAAATGAGAGAAAGGCAATATGACAGTGAAACTAGCATAGAAGTATCTAGCAAAGAGTGAAAGTAACGAAACCATAACTAACGTACCAACCATAAGACAACAAGGAGTATGAATGACCATAAACAAGATTACCAGTTGGAACGCAGTGTTGACAACTTAACAGAAAGTTGATATGTCAGAAATAGCAATTCAGACACGAGAAAAATGTATAAGTAACACGAAAGACAATAGGAAAGACTGATTACACATACATGAAAGTATAGATGATATTTGTGCGTGAATATTACACGTGAGGGAAGAAAATTAGAGGAAGAGAATAGAGAACAACACACCTTTTGTAGTTCAGCTGCAGTTGACGTGATAGTCGATAATGAGTGCGTGGTCACACACAGACATTTCTCTCAATAAGCACAGTGTCTGAAAGAAAACTGTTCACATGCGTCCCTGCAGCGTTCCTCTATAAATCCTGTTACGAAACAATATTCAAAAGGTGTTTGGAACGGCCCGGGATGTTAACAAGAATAATCACATTTGAAGAACAAAGCAAATCGAATGTTTCAATCGCTTTACGGAAAACTGGTAATGAACAAAAGACTGAAGGCAGAGAAAAGTCTCGCGTTGCTACACTTTTATACAGGATGATAAAATCAATGTATCAGTGATAAATTGAACCATGTTTTTAAATAGACGAAAGAAGAAAACATCAACAGGTTGTACAAGGCCTGTACATTTCTCACACGGGAGGGTCACAAGTTGTCGCTAAGATCTGATTGCCACATAACACATCTGATAGAGCATCATGAGAAATGAACATGAGCAAAATTTAAGGTGCTATGGACCAGAAGGATAGGAGCTATGGGGATTCAAAATTTGAATATCCAAAAAATTATATCATGGAATTGTGTACGTTTAAAGTAAATATCTTCAAAACCATTAAAGCAATCAAAACAAAAGTTGCACAATATAATGAGAACAATATGCCCTATCGAAAACCATAAACAGTCTTGCCATAGGTGAAGCAGTGTTGCCAACTCAACATTAAAATTATTTTATTATAAATAGTACCATAATACAAGTGTGCACAGATTTAAAACGCACTATTATCACTAAATATAACAGTGAAGTCTAGTGGTACAGTGTTGCACACTATTGGAGCTACATGTACTGAAAATGTACAATGGAGAAGTCTGGTAACTTCCGTAATGTCCAAGTCTCTGAACCATACAGTCCAATGCTCCATATATAGCACTTGACCAACTTCTTAAGTCCAATATTGAGCCTGCTAGTTAAGAGTGATATTTTCTTGTTGAATGCTTCTTTAGTTATGGCAATTCTTGACCTGATCTTTTTGGTGCAGTAAGCGTTTCTCGTCAAAATACTTCCCAGGTACTTGAAATTATCGACCTCATCAAGTTCTCGTTGTTCTACTCTGATCCGTAACGGCGTGTTTCCACGAGATATTCTCATGACTTTCGACTTTTCGATGTTAATTTCCGTTCCATAGTTTTCCAATGTCAACTATTTTGTCAATCATCATCTGTAGTCCTCCTTCGCTTTTAGCTATTATAACCGTATCATCTGCATACCTGACCTTGTTAATGATCTGCTCTCCAATCTTGAAATCTCCAATTCCCATTAATGCTTCCCTCATTAAACATTCACTGTAAATGTTGAATAATTAGCGCGACAAACTACATCCTTGTCTGGCTCCTCTTCCAATCTCCACACTATTGGTTTCTCCTTCATTCAAGCGCAGCTTCACTCGTTGTCCTGTGTACAGGTTTTGAATGAGTCGTCGGTCTCTCCAGTTAACTCCGATTTCTTTAAGTATTTTCAGAAGTTTCGTCCAATTGACTCGGTCGAAAGCTGTTCGCCAGTCGATGAAGCACAAACACAACTCTTCCTTTACATCAAGAATTCTTTCTGATATAATTCTCATCAATCCAATAGCATCTTTGGTGTCTTTTCCTTTCCAGAATCCAAATTGATCTTCTTCTAACCTCTCATCTATCTTACTTTCCAGCCGCCTATTCAGTATGCGTGCAATAATCTTTCCAGTATGGGAAATCAGGCTAATGGTTCTGTGATCATTGCACTTCTTTGCTTGGTTTTTCTTGGGCAATGCAATCATTATAACACCAAGAAAATCCTTTGGCCATTCTCCACTCAGGTAGATCTTGTTAATAAGTGAAGTCAGTACTTTCATTGCGTTGTCTCCTAATCCCTTCAGCAAATCTACTGGTATGTCGTCTTCTCCAGTGGCCTTTCTCCTTCGTATGTCTTTGATTGCTTGTACTACTTCACTTTTCAATATACTGGGTCCTTTTTCATCATCATCCACCTCTTCTTTTTCTTCGATCGCAATATCTTTGGGGGGTTCTTCTGATCATACAGATGTATTCCTCCCAAATTCTAAGGATTCTTTGATGGTCAGTGGTTACATTACCTTCTTGATCTTCGATGCCGAACGTTCGTATACTTTAGTTAGCTTTCCCTCCTAATTCTTGTGCTTTCTGGTACATCAGATCATATCTGCCGCGCCGTTGAAGTTCCATTATTTCTTCACATATCTGTTCCATGTACTATTCTTTGGCTTTGACTGTCTCTCTTCTCAATTCATTATTCAGTCTTCTGTATTCCTTGATGTCCGTGTTTTTCGCCCTTCTGCGTTCTTCCATCTTCTTAAGCATTGCTTCAGTTATCCATGGTTTTCTCGGTGCTCTTTCCATCCTGCCAGTGTTTTGTGGAGTGTGTCAAGTAGAATCTGTTTAACTTTTCCCCAACTATTCTCTATATTGTCAACCACATCTCCCATTGCACAAAATTTTTCTTCAATTTCTTCTTTCACATTATCATCGATATTTCTTAGTCACTCCAAGTTCCATTTTCGATTTCTCTTCCCATTTTTCTTGATCGACTTTAACCAGGTTTGCACTTCCGCCACCAGGAGATTGTGATCCGAATCAATGTCCGCTCCTGGCAGTGTCTTCACGTCTCGTACATTATTCCTGAAACGTTGCTTCACAAGAATGTAATCGATTTGGTAGCGTTTCGTATCTCCTGGACTTTTCCACGTGTACAGCTTGGTTTGTCTTGTCTTAAACCACGTGTTCATGACCACCAGATCATGTTGCCTACAGAAATCGATAAGCATTTGACCTCGTTCGTTTCTTCTACCTAGTCCAAACGGTCCCACTACCTTATTCTCAGCTCCTTCTTCTACTACGCTGTTGAAGTCTCCCATTCTACGGCGTTAACCTTACCTGTTCCTTCCTGATGCAATATGCCACTAATCTGATCATACATTACTTCTACTTCATCATGGCCAAGAGATCAAAACATTAGGGTTCCTGGATATTTAAAAAGAACTACAAAAGAAAATGGCCTTACCGCATCTACCCTACTACCGGTATCATATGCAGAAATAAATTCCGGAAGCAGCAACCCTTAGGGGCCATGGCCTTCAAGCTGACTTGTGGCACTCACGCCTTTGGGGTGATGTGTGGTCAGCACATGGCTGCCCTCACTGTTAAATGTTAAAAATATTTAAAAGAGATGTCCCACAAAAACTTCTGATGTGGAGGTGTAACTTCATGTTCCGAGAGTAAGCAACCGTTCTCAAGATCACAGCTACGTTCTTATAAAAATGATGTAAAGTTATCCAGGGGTAGCGAGACGTGAAAAACTGTCGGGTTGCCAGGACATAAAATAATGTGATTGCTACATAACTTGAGTTTGTTTTGAGTTTCGGTGTTACGTTTGTTGACTAAAGCAAGAATTGGGGAGGAAAAAACCGGAAGTAACGATAATATAAGACATGGAGAAATAAAAATAATTATATCCAAGGCGAGGTAGGATTAAAATTGTGGATAACGCCTTAAATAATATACAACCTAACACATAAATTTGTTCTACTTATCAATAAGTCATTCATGTTTGATAGAAGAGTTTTTCCGTAGTTATGTAGTTGGCAAATGCACTTTTCACAGAACTACATAGTATGTGGGAGATCCGGGTTCGATTCCCAGTGAAAGCTCATGTGATTCGGACCTTACATTAAGCTATAGGTACATGTAACCTGAATGATTATATATATATATATATATATATATATATATATATATATAAAACTATCAACATCGGTACCACCGTAAAACGACAAATGGCTATACTTGGATATTAGTGTATATACTCCTCAAGTAAATACTTGGCTCTGGCAATGGAGTACTTTCAGTAAGGCAAGGAAAGCAAAGTAGAGTGAACATACATTTAGTTAGCTGAATCTTAAGTTCTTAGCTAGTGGAAAATTTAACCATATCTTGCCTATTGTATTTGTTTAAGTCCTGGATATACACTTTTCTATTAAAAACGCTGCGTCCACAACCACAGATGTAGTATGTTTTGAATAAGATTTAAAAGAAAGTTGTGGAAGGTATATGGAAAATAAGCATTTGGAGCAAATCTTTCTACAAATTGAAGTCACAAATTTTCGAAGTGATGTAGAATTGTAGGTTTTTTTTTTTTTTTTTTTAAATAATGAGGCTGTATATCCATGGGCAAAAGTTTGTTCTTTCTCATATAACACGCTCAGTGGTAGAGCGTTCAATGGTGCGTGGGATCCCTAGTTCGATTCCAGCTCATGCCAAGTGGCCTTTGTGGTGGACAAACACTGTGTGCTTGGGTTTTCTCGGGGTTCTTCCGTTTCCTCCCACTCTATTCATTCCACTATTGTATTCATTTTTGACCATTACCGTTTCCTTTAGCCTAGCCGGCATAACCGTGGGACGTAATACTCAAAGATTTCATTTCTTTTCATAAAACACTCTTGTTATATACGTTTCGAGTAAAAAGTCTAATTTAAAAGCCAGTTTCGATTTCATAGAAAAATAGTTTTCTTCTATAGCATGTATGAAGTTCTCTTATTATCAACTGTACGATTTTATAGAACCCGAACGAACTTTTGTTCATAGATGTGTAACTAATGCTTCTCTCAATGTATATACTGTATCTAGGGTAGTTATTTTAGTCATTATTACCTGATTGTTAGACCCACTTGAAAATACACCGTAGAATTGAGAACAAGCATTATTCATCCATGTTTAGAGAAATCACTAAATATCTGTGAATGATTAAGCCATTTCATGCAATTGTAAGATTTTGAAAAGGTTTTTAAAAAATCGCCACCGCAACAAACTTTCCGTCTTAGTTTACAGTAACCGACATTTTCCAGCTTTTGTGTTACATTACAGTCCACAAATTTTGCGAAGATTGGTGCGTAATGAGACACCAGACAATATTTCTAGCATGCAAATAAAAAAAAAGGAAGTTAATTTACGTGTTTCAGAAATCCTTGGAGAGCTCGTTCCAGGCTTGATCTTGTAAACATCTTCATGTACTAATATATCTATTAACGAGTGGCTGGTCAAATATATTTCGACTTGAAAGTAATTTTAAGTACTTGATAAAGAATAATTTTGTAAAGAATTAAATTTGCCCTCGGGTGAAGAAAGACTGTTCTGAAGTTGCCTTCCTGGATATTAGACACATATCCCTCAATTCCGTTAGATTTAGAAGTGCATTAAATATTACTATTCAGTCAGGAAGTATTTAAACATTGTTGAGTCACTGGAAGTTTGCATAAAACACAACTAATTCGAATTTGAAAAAACGAATTTACATTTTCTATTCGATGGACTTTCTATGAAAAACTTAATGTCATTATGCAGCAGTTTGGAACAGTTTTTCCAATTGAACCTAATTCAAAATCGACCAGATATTATAGATATATGGATGACATTCTGTTTACAGACATGAGACAAAATTAACTTTATTTATTTATTTATTTATTTATTTATCTGAACATTTCTTTAAAGGTATTCATAAGAAAATTAAGAAACAGTAGAAAAGGAATACAATTCATGAACAAGGAAACATTAGTATTAAAAAAAAAAAAAAAAAACGAATATTATATTAAAATAAACAAGAACCATGTCTAGTTTAATGTATACTGATTTCGAATTAGCTCATTCGAAATAAAGACAACATTTGATCTCACTTTAGAAGTTGTTTCTTGTGCCTGGAAAAGAAAATGTTAGTTCCATATTTAGAAAATGAAAGGAGGAACTATACCCCATTCGTAATGGAGAAATGACGAAGAAAAAGTTTTTTTTTTTTTTTTTTTTTTTTTTTAAGTATAAATCAATCCTTTAAATGCTAGTCTTGAATAATTTGTTGTCTTCAAAACTTGCTAATAGGAAACAAACTTTCCAAGAATGTGTGCGAATTGAAGAAGTTCGACAAATCAAACTTTTAATGTAAGAAACAAAGTGCGAACTTCCAAGAATAAAATGAATTTCAATATTCCATGGAGGTATTTACTTCGGCCAATAGTATCGTGGATAATGGACATCAGATCGATTGTGTAGGTCGTGGAGAAACATTTCTGGCATCACTGCGAGAATGCAGTCATCAAATGCTGAACGCAGCATTGGCTACCAGGATAAATTAACTTCAAATGCGAACGGACGGATCCTAGAAGAAGAGACACATAAAATGCTGGAAGTGAAAGGGAAATAACAACAACAAACGTTGAACAACAAGAGTCTAGAAAACGTAATTCTAGGGGTAATTCCCCGAAATTGTGAAGTTTCATTATTGAAATGATATAAGAAAATAATTTCATTCGATAACTTTCACAAAAAATGATTTGATTTTGATGCAATATATAACTTATCCTTTCTTTAAGGCTTCCCAATCGGCTCCTTGCATCGGATTAAAATCTGTCAAGAATTTAAGGCTGAATCCCAATGAAAAATAAATGTGTTCCACGATAGTTTCTCGTGAAATATATATTTCATTCTTAGCAGCATAAGTATATATTCTTTGAGGTTTTGAATGATTCCTCCTGGATGCAGTTAAAGCTCGAAAAGAATAATAAATGGATTTATTTTATCGATCAAAAAACATGTCCACGGTAACTTTTGTAAACAACTATTGTTTTTTTTTTGTAGAATATAGGACATACGTATCAGAAGATATCCAATCAACTCCAACGCCTGGAATAGAATCAGTCCAGGATGAGGGAATGAATTTAGCTTACTTCCTGCTATTTCATCTTATGATAGCTTTCGTAAAAAAATAATTAAATTTTCGTTATATATCTGGACTGGACATGGAGGTCTCATGACTTGATGTGAGTGATGAGTCCAGCTGCAATAAACTGTAGCCTTAGTGCCTTGTGTGAGCATGTTAATTCAATTGCTTTGTATTTGAAGACAGATTGATGACGGCAAAGTATGGTTCCATCCTTCTTCAACTAAAACTTGAACCACTGATTTTGCCTGCGGCCTTTTACTCTTGAGTTTTGACCTTGTCCATTCTCTGATCTACCTACTCTGCATGATGATTCAGCCACTTCCTTAGCATCACAACAAAAATGTCGAGCAATGTGAAACAACTTCTTACTATTAGCATTACGATCAATAATCACGTCTTTTTGAGTCAAATTTAAGAGCCTAAGATATTCAGATGTCTCTTTTTTTTCTGATTCTCAAACGGGATACATAAATGTCACGTTTCTAAGCAAAAATGAACAAAGTACCTTGTAAGTGTTACTTAAAATATAAATAATAAGAGCAAATTCTACGCTCTTTCGTTAAAATTACTATGTATAGAACTATTTTTCGTACCAACACTTATTGGGAACCTTTAAGACATGCAGTTTACTCCATTGCTTTAATGGTCAGCGTCTGTGGCTTTGGTGCACATGGTCGCGGGTTCGATTCCTTGATAGCATAAAAGTTAATATTACAATCATACATTTTCTTTAACCATCCGTCTCATTTAGCCTAAAGGGTATAACTATGGGAAATTTAAACAGTTTCGTTTCATGTCGTTTTAGGCTATGTCTGAAGTTTTTAGAAGCTTTTGAGTGTTTGGAACTTTTGAGTGTGTTACTTGTGTATTGTAAGTCGAAAATATTGATGGCATTATTTTATGCATTATGGGAACCAGAGGAGACAGGTCTCCCCCGATTCTTTTGTTTCCCGTTTTTGTAAGTTAAAATTTTGGTCACATTAAGCATCTTTGTTGACTCTAATTAAACCACGTACGAAACACTCCACTGACTGAATGAATGTGAAGGCGTGTGTTAAGGATCAGAGTAATATTATGTATTAATTTATTTATTGAATCATGTTTCATTATTGGGGGTGCTATTAATTTTATTTTTGTAAAGAAACAAATTACTAACATATACAAATATAATTTTAATTATATTTTCTTCCTTTAAAAATATAACAAATGTGGACTTCAGGTGTGGGACTATCGACTCAATGATCTTTCCCTTACCACTTGTTCAGTGAGTCATCAATGAGTGCTATAGGACGAGAGAGCAAAACAATATTACCTCAGGCGTTTTTTGAAATACGTCTTTATCTCTGCTTAAACTATGACGTGCAGATACTTTTTAAACGAAATTCTGATAGTAATTGTGGCAATGGAATACTGGTCTGTGTGTCAGATTATAAAGAGAAGAGAGAGAAAAAGTATTAGTTATTGTACATTCGTATGACGCTATTACAACTTTCAGTATGTTGCAGAAAATCGTGCACTATTTAATTATAATATGATCAGTAATCTAACGTTATCGAGTGGAAAGATAATATGTATCTTGGAACTTTATATTCCGTTTGAAAATATTCTTATAAGATTCAAAAGAAAAAGAGTAAGACAACGGCAAGTTTATAATGGACTAAAAAATAATTGTTACAACAATGATGTGGGAAACATCGAAGTATACTCGGTGAAGCAGACCTGGATTCGATTTTCGGTGGGAGCTCATTTGATCGAGATCCCTCGTTAAGCTGTGGTTCCATGCCTCATATAGTCTTGGTGCTGAACGGGACACCAAACTCTCAGTTAATCAACCCATAGGTTTTAGAACTCATAACATGGAGAAAAGGTAACTTATTTGTGATCCGTAAAGTGTTGAAACTAATCTAAAAAACATGCATAAAGTAATTTTCACGTAAACTCAAAAATAGATCAAAGTCATAAATCTGTGTATAAAAGGTGACCTCTCGCTGAAACATCATGACACATCATTAGACTTCAGATTTTTAGTTCCTAAAAATTGTGCATCTAGGTTTTTAATATAGGGTTGAAACATCAGTCAATATTTTCTAAAAATCATGAAATAGAATAAATAATTCTTTTAAAATATTGACTAGTTAACTCTGTAAAAGCCAGACTAGTTAAAATTCCCATTCTTCCGAAGAGAAGCAGCAAGTTTTGGAAATGTTATTTGTGAAATGTTTCAACTCTTTCTTACAATAGGATACGCGTTTCAATCAAACCAAAATGATAAAAACTTAAGTCAATCCAAACGTTATGTTCAAGATTCATTTAAACAATCAAAACGTTTCCTCACTGTGGCCATTTTATGACTACAAAATAGGAAATTAACATATTGTACCAATTGCCCCCTTCCTCCCTCCCCAAAGCCAGAATTTTCGAAAGTATGTAGCACTTGTCATTCCCATTCTTCCCAAGAGGAGCAGCAAGTTTTGGAAATATTATTTGTGAAATATTTCAACTCTTTCCTACAATAGGATACGCGTTTATATGCCGAGTTTCATCTTCCTATGGTGAAAGATTCATGAGATATTATTTGTTTGGCGTACATTTTTAATCCTCCTTTCCACGCTTAGAATATACATTGTAATGAAAATAACAAGATAAAAACCCGACTCGAGATTACGAAGAAATGGTTAGCTGGCACCTGCTTGTAAACTTGGACAATGTTTAGAGAATAGGCAACTATGCCTAAACACAAAATTTCAGATGGAAGTACACACGAGGGAAAATTATGGGGGTTCTTCTTTGACCAAATAAATGACTTCGCTGGTCAATTGTATTTAAACTATGTACGAATTGGGAACAACGATATTATAGTTGTTGTGGGATGATCGCTATATAATTTAGCAGGCAGTTTGCGTTCAGTCCTCTTTGTATGTTTTCAATCATTAGCAAGACTCGGGAAATTTTATGGTAGAATTGTTTTCCAATTTGCAGCACTAAGAGGTACAGTCAGATTTTAGGTAACTTAAGCCAGTGGGTTCCAGTCATCTTCGACTTATCTTTAACTAGTCATCATTAGTAGACACCGATACTCGAAATTATTTACAGATCTGAATTGCATGATAGATGGGAGGAGGG
The DNA here is from genome assembly GCF_964235325.1 of Thermobia domestica. Classification (NCBI taxonomy): domain Eukaryota; kingdom Metazoa; phylum Arthropoda; class Insecta; order Zygentoma; family Lepismatidae; genus Thermobia; species Thermobia domestica. The sequence goes on along the minus strand of NC_137466.1, from coordinate 167,465,541 downwards.
GGAGCTTTGAAGTAAAAGTGGGTGGGTTGAGAGGTAATAATGCTATACATTGTCTCCATTTTAATCTATTTCAGACTCAAACTGATCCAGATAAAGCGTCTGGAAGTGCTTCTGTAAATGAACACCGTTTGCTGGATTTCCTTCGGCGAGTGACTCCTCATGTATTAAAGGAACTAGATAAAGCTAGTCGTAGCAGGGCATTTGATGAAGCTCCCAACACAGAAGACGAGGAAGAATGTGCAGCGGAGAAGCTGTACGCTTTACGAGCTTCACGTCAGAATCTGAAGAACGTAAGATTTTTTTTTTTTTTCAGTTCACAAGTTAAATTAGTTTAGTGTGAATGATAATATATATAGAAATAAAAACTTGTGTTTAATACTTTTATAAAGGAGTGTTACATTTACCATGCTTTTATTTTTTCTGTTAGTCTAAATCAGTCATTTCCAACTGAATGTCGTGTGACGTTACAGTTTGATTTTCGCCTTCTCAGTGAGAGGAGAAACAACAGGGAGGTAAGCTGATGTTGATAAAAATTCAGTGTTGACACGAAAACAAGAACATCGATAGTTTTGCAAGCATACTATTCGTGGCTCTATAATTACTCGTACACTGACTGCCATCATTTGCTTTCCTGAGCTCCCTCATAGCTATATGGTGATCCTACGTGTCTTTGGCGCGGGAGACCCGAGTTTGATTACTGGTGGGTGTTCATGTAGTTCAGATCTTACTTTAAGCTGTAGGTTCACATCTCATATGGTCTCGCTGTTGAAAGGGACGCTAAACTCTAACTCAGCCAACTTCCCCTTCTTTCCGTTCCTCTACTTTTCTCAGATTGAAAAACCATGTTCCTACATCATACGTCGGTGAGTTTGAAAGACTTTTCTAAATAGCAATATGGTGATGAGTCTGACTTTCCCTAGTCTTAAAAGTTGGCGACAAGTTTAAAATAAAATAGACTCTTATTTTTGTGTACTTTCCAAAACAGTAGCACATCAGTATATTTTGGTTAACAGAGCTATGCCCATTATCACAAAGAAGATTTACTCTGAAAATTCATACCATGATGGACAAACAACTCTGAGAAGATACCATGTCCTGAAGGGGGACGTAGCTTTGTTACTCCTCAAAATATGTTGACATGTGGTATACTCTTTGGTAAGATTTTAATTCAGAATTGTGATAGTGTTGTCGGTAGCCATCTACTTACCAACTGTTCGATGCGTCATGAAAGTGGGATTTGTGTCTCGTTCTGCCTTCACCTAGTTGCTGTTTCAGGGAGGTACGTGAGAAAATAAAAGCAGACAGGAGTGTACTGCTGACCGCATCACCTCTTCTATATGCTGATGTAATGGAGGTCTGAGACTTTACTTTTAAGCCTCTCATGGGCCACGTCAGCCTGCCCAGATGGAGAGGGTACCCTTTTGTCTTCACCTAAAATTTTCATTCTTACCCCTAGAAACACCAAGGTATTTTTGGGTTACTTGAAACACCAAGGGGAAGCCTCTGAGGCCCACAACTTAAGGGTCATTATTTCTCACGGAAAATAATTTATCTTGTTTGATGTGAACTTGGGATGTTGAAGACATCATATATTTTTATTCTTTAGGTTTTAAGTACAGTGTTGCCAACTATATGTGTGTAATTGTTTAAGTTACCATTTTTTATTTATGTCAGTAACTATGACCTATTCATTTTATTTGTTTGTATAGAAAAACCTTCATACAGATCAATAGCAATTTAGTATAGTGTAGTGTGTGTGTAAAGGCAGCTTCTTGTCGCATTTCGGCGGTGGTACAATAGAGTGGGGTGGAATAGCGAAGAGTGGAGTATACTTCGGTATTCCAATCAATTCAGGGTTAACCTTTTATACTTTCCATTCTAGTTATCCTTGGAATGTCAAAATTTTACAAATATTTTCTTTCCGCGAAGAGATCAACAGTGTGCGGAAGCTTCATTGTGCACTGTAGGGGATGTCACCAGAAAAAGCAGTGTTGCCAACCCAACATATAAAGTTACACTTTTTCTGTTAGCATAACATCAGATTTTTGCACCTGTGGAATGCACATGTAAAACGTAAGCAAACTAGTTACCACTTGTCTTTCAGTTTTGCAAACTAACACCACTACAGCATCATAAATATTACAAGGTATTCACTGCAACAAACGAACCACTGCTTCCATTTGTTCCATTTGCATTATCAAATAAACTCTTCAAATCATTGTCTTCTGCATCAAAATCCGACAGGTTTATTTCCACTTCCCTATCTTCGAGCTCACTATTTTCTATGTCATATTCATTTAAAAGTTCTTTAAGTTCTTTCTCAGTTGAACTTTGGCGAAGATTCCAATACTGCTGCAGATTCCCGCATACAATCACAGAATAACAAACTGACAATTCCCTATCAAATATGCGTCTTCAGTCAGTGTTGCAGGATGCTGCTAGTAAATTCTACGATTAAAAATACTTGATAACACCGCAGAGTTGCAGTAGCATAGTTCTTTCCCATCGCTATTGAAACTTGATTTTCTTTCTGTTCGATATATATATATATATATATATATATATATATATATATATATATATATATATATATATATATATATATATATAATATGTGTGAGATTATAATATAAAGTGATATATTTAGGTGTTAACAGGTTTGAAAGAATAAACTAATACACAATAAAATATTTAGGTGCCAAGGAAATAATCAGAAAAATATATATATATCAAATATTTATGTGTAGTTGCAACACTGCATCAGAATAATATTTCAGTGTCCATGCATGTTAAATACCAAAATTGCTTCAAAGGAAAATAAAATAAATAGCCAAAACACCGGAAAGTAAGAGTTTGCGTATGCGGTGAATAGCCCCTTAGTACTGTCAAGAGGGGAAGGGGGTGGAGGCTCTTGAGGCCCACAGCGCTTTCTTTATTTATAAATTGAAAACACTAAAAACTAAGCAAGTACGTTTTATGATGAATGGGGTCAAGCCTGACAATATGATTTTTTTTAACCCTCGAGAACTCGCAGCGCGGTCTTTTCGACCGCACCTATAAATATTCTTTGATTTTGTTTAGTGACTTTGAGCAAACTTCCCCTCACCCCCCTCTAATCCTTCCCCAGACTGTATTGTTGCAACACACCACGGCTTTTGGCAAGTATACAATCCATTTAAAATTATGTAATTTATTCCTTAACGTCAAATTTTACAGCGCGGTCGTCTCGACCGCGTGCGAGTTCTCGCGTGACGGTCTGTGCGCGAGTGCTGAAGGGTTAAAAGATGTTTTTATCCAATTAGAAATGTAACAAAAATAATTTGTGGACCTCCCTCTTGGTGTTCCTAGGATTATAACCTATAATAGCATACAGTAAGTTCTTTGTGTCTCGGTTTGAACCAATCATCGATCAAAAGATTTGGGAAAAGGTGTAGAAACAAAGGAAACAAGAAACATACGGGATCTAACAATGCAATAAATCTATAACATAACATTATATTAAGTTACAAATAATCAAGAAATAAATTCGCAATGTACAGGAGTTATATATTTAGGATATACATAGTCAGAATGCTACTTTGTATTGGGGATTCATCCGTGAATTTTTATATCAGTTTTGGAATCAAGTACCAAGATGCTCAAACTACCTTTAAAGAATATACATAGATCTTAATTTTTGTTTGATTATGCTATTTCCAATTTTCAGTTTAAAATAAGTGGGGCGACGTGGAGTTGCACTGGAGCTGTAGTGATGCTGAGTTATTGTAGTGAAGAACATGAAAGCTGGTGTAATCATCAAGGTGTGATCAATCTCTGGAACGTAAACAGGTAATGGTCTCAAAAAGTATAGAATTAGCTTCTCTTAACATTAAAATCCAAGTTCTGATTGATAGAAGTATTTTCTCTCTTTCAGACCAAATGATGGAGGATAAGAAACTAAGGTTAAAAGGCCGATATTTCTGGAGTTTCTTCTGTTGTAGAGGAATGAGGAGTGTGCAGTAATTTTAATACATGGAGTTGGCAACTGTGTAGAGTTTCAGCCACCCGCCACCTACAGCGGTAGTTGTAGGTAAACACAAATGGCGACTCGTTTTGAAAACTGGTCTCGCGGAGAAGTCCGCTCGGTTATTCGATTTCTGTGGGCGAAATATGTAACCGCGGCTGAAATTCTCCAACAGCTACTAGAGGTTTACGGAGAGACGTGGTGTCTCGTCAGCATGTCGCAGAATGGTGTCGAAAAGTTTGCGGCTGGTAGAGAAAATGTCACCAAAGAGGAGCGCAGTAGCCGACCCAGCACGGCATCAACAGATTTGAACACCTTCCCTCCAAGCGACTTTCACCTGTTCCCGCACTTGAAGGAGCAACTAAGAGGCTGCCGCTTCGCTTCAGATGAGGAGGTGAAACACTTCGTGACAACGTGGCTGAACACGCAAAGACAGGATTTTGAGTAGAAGGGAATCTGCAAACTCATCTCATAATGCGATAAGTGCCTCAACCGATATGGAGACTATGTATGTATCTGTTGGCTGTATTGGTTGTATGAAATAATATATACAGTTTCACTACTGGCTTTTGTAACCTTACTTTCTGATCATTCCTCGCATTAAAAGAAAAGACTATGTTGCTAAGAGTTCAGTTGGTGTTTAAAGTTTTACTAGTTACAGTTGACGAGAGTTAGTAACTAGTACGAGAGTTAGTAGTTAATTTTGCAATAAAAACAAACATCAAATATTTATTTTCTGAGTTTACATGCAATTCTTTCATTTTCCTACGTAATTTCCTTTCTGGTTTAAATATTTATCGTAGCGAACAACGAGTTTTTGGGTATCCTTCTCATAGAACTCTGCAAACTGTGATGGTAGTCAGTTAATCATGGTCGCTTTCACTTCTTTATCAGTGTCTAAACTCTTGTCGCCCAGTCTTTAGATGGCGAAAGAGATGGTAGTCGCTAGGCGCAAGGTTTGAAATGTAGAGCAGATGATCGAATTCTTCCCTGTCAAAAGATTTAATCAAATCTTGAGTTTCACGTGATGGATATTCCCCAACCTTCCTTGAACAATCTGTCTATTTTCACACTTTGCTATCATTCTTTTCACTGTCACCATACACTCACATATCTGACGATGAATATTCGCAGCTGTTGGGAACTGGATAACTGATTATTGTTCACAATCGGCGGGCCGCTTGATTTTCTTAAACATTTTAATCGCATATTACGAAACGGATAGGCTATCGGCGCACATGCAAATGGCGTCCGATTGTGCACAAGGGATGCGGGGAGCCTGCGGGCTCACTCTTTTTTTTTTTTTCCAAGGGCACGTACAATTTCAAACAATATTCACAAACCAGACTTATAAAATTATGAGAAACGAAGTTATGAATAAATCAGTTGTGAGTAAATAAAATTGATTCAAATTGGAAACTTTTGACCTTATCAATAAATCGTTGTGAAACTGCGGCAACAAACATATATGTAGTAAAGAAACGAGAGTGGAGAAGAATCAGCAACAGAGCTGAGATTCCTAAGAAGCATTGGAAGAAAGACAGAGAATATTGAATCAGAACGAAATCATTATCTTTAATAAAAAAGAGATTAACCGAGAAATAGTAGAAAAAAATTGACAACAGTGGTATGGCCAGTAGGAAGAGTGAAAATATGTTTACGAAAAATGTTTCATGTTTTATGCACTTCGTTTACCATACTTATTATAGATAACAAAATTTCCCGGAGGATTGAAAGTTAGTACATGTCCAACACTCTTTATAAAGTCAAAAATTAATGCGTTCTAACAAGCTTTGTAAAATCAGGATTTTCCATAATTGGCTTCTTTGAAACAACAGAATTCAAAATTAGCGAACATTTTGTATGGCTGTTGATTGTGGTTCTTCAGCGTTACTTTTATACTCATAATTTTTTCCTCATTAATAACTCAATATTTACAACTAAGAGATGGATTCTTATTTACCATTATAAAGAACAAGAAAACTATGAAGTAAAGCAAGAGGAAGTTCAAGATTTTTCTTAGGAAATTCGTCTGTCGAGAAAGCTTTCAATAGTAAACAAAAGCGAAATGTTGGCAAGGGAAGTTCGGGAGAAAGCACTTACCTGCAGAGACACTAAGCATGCCATTTGAAAGACCAATTCATACTGATTAAAACAAGCTAATAAAATTCTTGTACGGTTGAAAACTTCTTGAAAGTTTGAACGTTAAATGCATGACTGCATCTCCTAGCGACGTACCGTTACTATGCAGTTTTGATAGTTTGAACTTGTTACTGCTTGATCACTGGGGTCCATTCACAGACAATTTGTCCATTGTAAGTTGGATGACGGATAGCAAAGACGTAATGGTTGAGACTATACCAAAGAACTTTACATGATTTGTACAACCATTTGTTGTGTTTGGATTCCGATCAATCAAAGATTATGGCAGGAGATTTGTACATAGTATGAATCTTTTTCATCCGGACGTTATGATGTACCAGCAAAACAATCAAGTAAAATTCGTGTCCATGTTAATGAATCAGCTCTGATCACCGCGATACATTGGATTGTTTCTGTTTGCGTTCCACAAGGCAAGTTACCGAACAAATTATACACCTTTTGGATCAACTGTCGAATTTGCTTTTCGCTTTGGTTATGCGAACTGTTCCCTGGACGGATGCAACGCAAATGCCCATATAAAATGTTCGTGGTGCAAGGAAGTATTTTGCCTGCGTCAATTCTTCATAGAACAGAACAACAATAATTTTCATCTCTAACCTATCATTATTGTGAACAGTATAATAACTAATTCGAACTAACAAACCCGTTAGTTATTGCAGAACAGTTTTTCCCGTTATCTCCGATAGATTTCAATTCGTATGTCAATATTCATTGCTAATAATGTTGAACTTAACGCGTTTAAATGCGTATATACTCATTTTTTTCATATAAATTTCCAAGTTGAATATCTTGAAAATTTCTCAGCCGTACAGGAATTTTATTAGCCTGTTGTAATCAGCATAAATTGATCCTTCAAATGACATGCTTAGTTTCTCTGCAGGCGAGTGATTTCTACGAACTTTCTTTGTGTAACACACACAAGCTTAGTCTTAATTAAAAAGTTTCTAAACAGGAAAAAGGCCGCAAAGAAGATCAAGGATCACATGACAGGATGAAGAAAGAAGGAAAAGGAGATAGGAAAAGATCCGGAATGAAGAATAATGGAATGAATGATTTCATTTAAGGCTTCGTATACAGCCAGATCTAACAGAATGCTGGATCTGTCGTGATGATGTTTCCTAAAATTTATATTTCTAAATCTCGTTTAGTTAAAATGTTATTTTAGTTTTCTATGTGCGTTGACCCGGGTTCGATTCCTGATAAAGCTGTTTTGGGGCATTGATCTATAATCGTGGAAAAAATTAGGAAATTATTTGAATCAAGAGGTAGTGGGCTGTGAACTAAGGAAGTAAGATAAAATGACATTGAGTGTATGGTACACTGACTGCACATCACCTAGTTGAATATGCATCGTCTAACCTACGATATACCTGTTGCGGGTGCATCGTTTTAGTTAATTTTAAATTTATTTAGGATTTTTCTTTTTGTTCGTTTATTTACTGAAATAAAATAACGCTAATTTATTGAGTTAACAATGTTATTTTCATAATAAGGTTAGGAAAGCGTAGAAAAGTAAATTGTTGGATGTAACACATTCCATAACATATGTAACGCTTGTGTAGGATTTTAAATTATTTTTTTAAAATTGTATTTATTAATTTTTTAAAGAATGTGTAAAGACTTTCAATTAATTGAAATAAACATTTAGGAGAGTGACGTAAGATGTAATACAGAGTAGTAGATGAGTGTAAAACCATCGATATTTAATTTTAGAGTAAACAGTCCCTTATGTTCCCTTCTTGTTGTTGTTTTCATGTAGGCAAGATTTCAATCAAACTTCGCCTACTCAGGAATTGAAGACTAGCACTTGTGTGACATGCGTTGCAGCTCATCCATTTGAACCGTCAGTGGTGGCAGCAGGAACGTACAGCGGTATGTCACTTTCCAATTATTGTTGTAAATAATACAGTTTTTCCTATCACCATGCCTTTCAGCACCTTCTTTGTGTCAACCGGGATAGTTAGAATTTTTACATATGAAAACAAACTCTATGGCGTAACGACTTAATAATGTTACCATTAGGCCGCAAAGACCAAAAACTTATAATTAGATACTGTCCTGTCTGGATTGTTGTTATTAACAGGGCCAGTTTAAAGTAACGATGAACCCAGTGGGTCACGTTTTATTTTTTATTTTATTTTATTTATATTTTGTTTATTAGAAAAAATAATTTAAAAAATAGTGTTCGACACGGTACGTAAAATATTACATAGCCCCAGTATTACTTCATGTAAGGTATTTTACGGAAATACTTATATTATAATAATACTATATATATATAGATATAGATATAGATAGATAGATATAGATATAGATATACACTTGAAATTATGTTAAAAACATTCACTTAATTTTGTCAATTGTCATGTTTGTAATTTTCAAATTCCCGTTACAAAAAATGTCGGTTAAAGTAAAATTGTTATTGTTGTTATTGAACCTTGTTTTATTTCATTACTGTGATGTGAGTTGCTTTTATGGCGTGGTTTAGTCCATCATGCGTCGGTAATCACGGGTATCTGACCCAAAGTATTGTTAGTAATGCTTATATGCAAACGTCAACCGTAGCAATGAATATTCAGATGCCGCATGTGGGTGATTGTTGCGTGCCACCCGTAATAACATGCAGTACCGATTCAGCTTAGTGTTCTACAATTGTAAACTGATACATCAGTATATTGTGTTATTGTCTAGTTTGAAAATGTCTAAAAGTTGTAAGGAAGTAATTAGGAGTTCACGATTCACCTTAGTAGCTTAGTATTACTAAATTGATTGTGCCAGAAAGGGGGAAAAACTAGCACACAACAGTACCTTTGATTTAGATACACCTTCCGTTTAAGTATCCACAAAATCATTCTCCCAGATTCTTCCATGTCTCTCAGAAAGGGATCGGAAGACGGAAGAAGATTTCTTTTATTGTTATTATTATTATTATTATTTACATTATTTCTCGCATCTCTCCAATTTTTAAAAAGTTTACTTTTACCCAAAACTCTTTTATATATTTACTCCATCTGTCCGTGTGACCATCTAGGATACACAAATTCTCAAGAGCTGCTTGCCGAATCACCATAAATTTTGGCCACAATGTAGGGGGTCAAAAGTTAGGAATCAGGTTGATCAATTCACCGAAAGTGTTGCAAATAAACCATTTCCGGTTTTAACTTAGTTCACTGTAGAGCAAAAACGGTAATAGATAGCGAGAAGCGGTTTCCTGCAATCGATTAAGCGTCTCAAGAATACATTTCAGCTCTATCCTTAACTCTCTACTGAAACCAGAAGTGATAGATTCAGATTTCTGGTTCCAATATTGATCACTATAGAGCAAAACCGATAATAGATTGAGAAGTGCTTCTGCAAACAATTAGGCATTCCAAAAAAATGTTCCATTTATACTCTAGTCTTTCTTCTAAAACCAACCACCATTTTCGGCTTCAGTATTAATTGAGAAAATAACACATCAGTAATAAACCATAAACATAATAAAATCGGATATTATGGCAGTACTAAAGTTTTGAGTGGGCAGTGGTAGGTGAGGGGAAATCCATTGTAAAGAGACGACTGGATCGGAAGGTGCAGTTTAAATGCGTACTGCCTCCCCCCCAGTCTCCTCCCAAGTACATCACAGTTTTTGAGGTGGCAGTGATGGGTAGGGAGAAGTGCGGAGAATTGTTGACGAGCATATAGCGGCAGGGGGGAACTTCCGTTGTTGAGTTGTTAAAAAATTCAAACTTCACTTTTCACAAGTCACTACTAGCTTACTTGTTTGTATTTTTTGATGGTTTCTCCACTAATATTCATTGTTCAATCTCTTTATGTATGTTATGCAATTTTTTCTCTTTATTTATTATTCCTTCTCTCTCCTTCATACTCAAAGGGAATGCTCAGAATTTTTGAGAGAGTGCTCAGCACTTACTTAGAAAAGAGAGAAGAAAAGTTAAAAAAGAGAAAAGAAAGAAGAAACAAGAAATGAAGAAAAAGACAAAAAGAAAGAAAGAAAAAACGGTAAATTGTATTAGGCCCGATACTTTTATAGAACGGATAGAAGGGGGAGGATAAAAAAATTTGGTCAGGCATATAAACACGTAAAACTCAAGAATTGCAGCGCTGAGGACTTTTTTAAGTGACAAATGGAACGAGTGTTTCTCTGTACTATTTTCAACTAATAGTTTTCACATTTTTTTATATCACAAATGGTCGAGATTCAGAATAGTGGGACGAGAACTTAGGCAGAGGGCTAGAACCTCAAAACTATAGAACCTTCCTGGTTACGCTGCCGTACTTTCATTCAATAATACCTATTTCACGGTGGAAAAAAAAAAGATAAAGAAAGACAAAAGAATTTCATTTTTTAGCGTATTCAATAATACCTAGAACTTCATTTGCAGGAGAATGAATTTTCGAAATTTTCCGAAGAAGATCCTCGATAAACCTGAGTAGTATCCCATAGCTCGAAATTCCCCGGTCGTGAACTATAAGAGCACCCCTATTAATTTTCAAAACTCGGCGTCTTTGGTTCGCACTGATCTGCCTTTTCCATTAATTTTATCACCTTCCAGTAAATTACATCTAATTAGGCTGGTAATACTCTCACATTACTACATGACCCTTTATTCCAACATGGCGTTCAACTTGATGCTTCTTAGTTTTTTTCCTCTGTTTTCTTTAATTTTCTTCTTACTGCTTGCCCTTCAATCTGATAAAGTACTTAGCGAAAGCACTCATAGTGTACTATCTTAGTGTTATGTTTATGTTTTTACGAAGGACACCACAGTCTAGTGGTTACAATTTTCCCGGGTTTACGTGGGTCCCGGGTTCGATTCCCGGTTGGTGCTTCCCCAATTTTCGGCGTCCATCCAGCGTGGTGAGGCAAACTGGGGAGTCGCGTGAATAAAAGACGTGACGGCTACTAGGTCTAGAAAGCTCCCGATACGCCGGTTAGCGATAGGCGACGCGGCGCGCTGACCACGCATTCGTAGCTAGGTTGGACGTAGTTCCACCAATCGCTAACAGATGGCGTAGAGCGGCTTAGGTCCACAAATCGGGCCGTTACGTTAAGTGGTTTGGTTTACGTTTTTACGATTTTATATATATATATATATATACACTTTGGTAGTTTTATTAAGATATATTGTCCACGGAACTCTTGCATTCTTATCTGTAAGTACAGGTAAATCAAATAAATATGAATCTTTTTGGGCTTTTCGATTTTTATTTCAAGTCAAAATACTAAATTATCCTGCATACGGATGCGAGGATACGCATATTTAATAAGAGATGGGTAGCAATTATTTTTTTTAAACATAATCGTACTTGTACATTTTGATGAACCCATTGTAAGTATATACGCAGTATAATGAAAAGGGCACGAAGGGTTATTTAGAATTCTTATCGACAAGTATGTGAAGGTACTAGAACCATAATTCATTGTTTTGCACGCAATAAAAGAATTAAGATTTGTTTTCATTACATTGGCCTTACTGGTATCCGTGATTACTCGATATCACACACTTAAATACTTCGTTTAGAAATCTTAAATTATCCTTGTATATTTTATACCGTTTCATCTCTTCTTTCTGCTACTCTATGTAAAATATAGTACATTCAGACTATGATATGGCAAAAATTTGTTGAAAATCGTTACTACAGGGGAAATTTTGGTCTGGAACCTTCAGAAAGATGATGATTCGTCTGTTGCTTCATCGTCAATTAAACCAGGAGGACATCAAGAATCTATCACTAGTATCCAGTGGGTTCGAAATCCAGACGTTCACCAGCAAAGGCCCATTTTAGTTAGTTCTGGACTCGATGGGAAGATTATTAAGTGGACTGTCACTTCACAAGGAGATCTTGATCTTAGTGATTGGTGAGTTACCTCTTCTTTTTCTTCTTCTCTTTCTTCTATATTATTATTATTATTATTATTATTATTATTATTATTATTATTATTATTATTATATTTCCAAACTATGATATGCATTAAGTGTCGGAAGTCTTATAGAATGGCTTTGTCCGTTCGTCTGTCTGTCGACACGTATCAGAGTAAAAGTGGTGAGAGGTATCGAGATCCGATTTTCTGCAATCGATTCAACGTCCCAAAGATAGGTTTCATCTCTTACGATAACTCTTTATTCAAACAGGAAGTGGTTCAAATTAATCATTTCTGGTTTCAAGGTTTATAGTAGCCATAAAGCAAAAACGGTAACATATAGCGAGAAGCGAATTTTTGCAACCGATTCAGCGTCTCAGGGCAACATAACATGACTATCAAAAATACTTTACCGAAACAGGAAGTAGTTCAAATTTACTATTTCGATTTCAATACATATTTGAACGTTTATCACCATAGAACGAAAATAGTAACAGATAGCAAATAGCGGTATTTTGCAAACGATTCAGTCTCAAGACAACATATCATGACTATCCACAACACTCTACCGAAATCGGAAATGCTTCAAATTTACTATTAGTTCCGGTTTCAATATTGATTTCCGTAGAGCAAAAACGGTAAACACTATCAAAATGCGATTTTTGGGATCGATTTAGCGTTCCAAGAATAGGTTCCATCTCCTCGGTTAACTCTCTGTTAAAACCAGAAATGGTTCAAATTAACCATTTCCGGTTTTAAGGTTTATCACTGTAGAACGAAAGTGGTAACAGATAGCAAGAAATGGTATTTTGCAAACGACTGAGTATCTCAAGACAACATGATTACTCAATACTCTACTAAAACCAGAAGCGATTCAAATTTACTAATACTTCCAGTTTCAACGTTTATCGTAATAGAATGTAAACGGTAACAGATAGTGAGTAATTAATTTTAATAAACGATTTGGCGTCTCAAGACAGCATATGATGACTATTCACAACACTCTACTAAAACGGAAGTGGTTTCAAATTTTATTATTATTTCCAGTTTCAATACTGATTTCCGTAGAGCAAAAATGATAAAAGATACTAAGAAGCATCTTCGTGCAATCGATGCAATGTCTCAAAAGTAGGCTCTATTTCCTTTCTTAGTCCTCTATTCGAACCGGAAGTGGTTGGAATAAATGAATTTCGGTTTCAACATTTATCAACGTACAACGGAAACAGTAAGGAATAGCGAGAAATAGCTTTCTGATATGGATTCCGCATCCAAGGAACAGATTCCATTTTTGATCTTATTACTCGATTGCAATCAGTACTTATAGACGCACTACTTCGAGTATTGAATTCGCATAGTTGGAATTTGGATGCATTGTGAAACGTAATCTGCGATGTGCTGCTCTGCTTAGGTTCAGTTATATATATATATTGTCACAATACATTTCCTAGGCATTTTGAACAATAATTTTCTAAAAACTATGCATGATTTTAAGAATTCACTGATGGAAACGGTTTTATGTCAAAACTTTAAGTATCTACAGCGTTCTTGAGAATTAACAGCTTTAAGGTTGAAACTAGAAGAATTAAAAAAAAAAAAAAAAAATGAAAAATTTATGAAGGATGTTGGAATACGATCAATGTTACAGATACAAAATCCTTAGCTGAGAAGAAAACATTAAATTAATGTATGTTCGACAAATCTTTTGTTTCATCGCTACATAGATAGTCACTTGCGTTGCTTTTGTTGTATTGCTTATCTAAGATATGGAATAGATTTTAGAAATGACTTCGTTTTTGTGCAAACATGAACGGTTCCATCTCATAGTGTTTCAACTATAGGACTTTTTAATACAAAAATGAATTAGTATTTATTTTATGTTTTTAACTATATCAAATCATGCTTATTCCATTGCTTATTCCGGGTAGTAAGAGCGAATTCAAGAAAGACTTGTTTTGGGAAACATCCTTCATGAGGGCAAACTCAACAAGACGTAATACACCTGTGAATGAATTATTGTTATGACAGGAAAGAAGGGCGAACTTCATACAATTTACCTACGTACAAGAGTGGGTGCTAGGGGGCGCGGTGGCTCAGTGGTAGAGCGTTCACCTCCGGTGCTTGGGGTCCCTGGTTCGATCCCAGCTCTCGCCAAGCTCGTGGATTTTCTCGGGGTTCTCCCGTTTCCTCCCACTTTCTTCATTCCACCATTTGACTCATTTCTCATCATCACCATCTCCTTTAACCTAACCGGCATAATCGTGCGACGTAAAACTGAAAGATTTCATTTTATTTCAAGAGTGGGTGCTATCACATATCACATGGGGGTGAATTAAAAAAAAAAAAAAAAAAAAAAAGAACGAATTTCTTTTGCGAACCTAAAAATGGATTCTGTACCGAAATCACACCTGTTAAGATGAAACTTATTGAAATATACCCTCGTCAAGCTCTTTATTATGAGACTAGCAAGATGACAATAAAACTGTCCTTAATGAAATTTAGTTCAAAATTTCCATTAAAACTCATAAACTTTAAAGCTTTTTAACTAAAATATTGTCTAAAGATGAGAGGTATATCAGTCAATATAACGTGAACAGAATGACATGCTTTAGAGCAAATTCTCATTATCCCATTCGAGAAAATCAACAAAAAAAACTATTTTTCTGCCGGTAAAAAATATGTGTTTGTTGCCAGTAACAATTCTCTGGAACAGATTGTTTATTTATGCGCTGTGTATGAAAAGAAAAAAAAAAGTTCTGTTAACTAGCAGGTTGCATTTGTTATTCTGTGTCTTCTGTTAAGGTGACACATATACTTCTAACAAGTAGGCACATGTTTCTAACAGTTAGGCATACTTCTTATAACTGAATAAATTGATAAATTAAAATACAAAGTCTTAAGTAGTGAAATAACATTCTCTTTAAACCACAAAAAGTATACTGAAGTCCGCCCATCCGTTGGGAAAAGGAAATATTAGTCGCGTGAACGTAACGTTATGTGGAATGATAGTATTTCTTTGCGTTTTATTTTTTTAGCTTTGTGATTGTAGTGGACAATCTGCCCCGGAAACATCATTCCCGTTCAGCGCTGGTGAATTCAGAAGTAGGAATCACGTGCTTCGACTTTGTTAGCAAAGATCCAGGGTCCTTCATTGTTGGAGTGGAGGGAGGAGCTCTTCTAAGATGTTCGTTGTTATCTGAAAAACCTTCTACCTGTAAGAAACGTTTCCTTTATACTTGAATTTAAATCGAAAACTGATAATTTAACACCTCATCTCAATACCATATGCTAAGCAGTTTTTAATTATTACTTTGCTATGACTGATGTGTGTTATTACTTCTTTAGCATTTTGTTAGATGTCATTTTTTTTTCTTGCTTTTTTTTTCTCTTTCAGGAATTGCCGCCGGACAAAAAGTGATAGCAAGCAGTCTCATTTCAAACCAAATTTAGAGGTTTCGTACTGCCAAATCTGCCATGTTTTGAGATTATAGAATGGGATTGCCCATCTGATATCAAGTAGATGTCATTAGTGACCCAAATCTCAGGCCATATGAGTCGCAGCGGGTCAGGCTAACATCATTTGACACTGATGGTTGAAGGCAGTAGATATGCAAAAAGTGTTGGAATTCTTATCAAACGTATTGCGCCGTAATTATGGATGAACTTTTGGTTAATCTGCGCTACATTTTATCATTTTATTTCAGTAAAGACGCAACTGCTGTGGAGGCCCCTGAAGAAATGTATACTATTTATGGGCAAGATACATAATCGAAATCAACAACCAAAAGATAGTTCAGTCGCTTTCGTTCTGTAAATTTCAATGTCCAAGATGCTCACCGCAGTGGACTACCAATCATAGCAAAAGTAGATATTATTCTGGCAAAAGTCGAGTAAGACTGACATGTAAGCAATCATTACATCGTCAATAACCTAAACATCCATCAGCAATCAGTGTTAAATCATTTGAAGAAAGGTGATTACAAAAAGAAGCTCGACGTTTGGTGTCACCTGAACTGACTCAGAAACATTTACTCGATCAAATTTCTATCTGCAAATCTCTACTGACAGGTAACGAACTTGAGCCATTTTTGTAGCGGTTTATCACGAGTGATGAAAAGTGAAGAACGTGCGACACAACGTGCGAAAAAGATCATGGTTGAAACGAGGAGCTCCACAATTTATGGTAAAACCCACACTGACGCCCAGGAAGGTTATGCTGTGCGTTTGTTGGTATTGGAAGGACATAATAATAGAGCTGCTGTTGCCGAGCAGAATGATGGACTCATACCTATACTGCTGGCAATTAGCGAGAGTGCATCAGTAAGTTAATTCAAAAGAAATGGCCGGAATTGGTCAACAGAAACGATATCGTTTGCCACGCTAACAATCCAGACCGCACATAACTTTAATGATTGTTCAGAAATTGCAAGAACTTGGCTGGGAGGTTTTAATGCATCTACCGTATAACCTGGATCTGGTACCGTCGAACTGTCATTTGTTGCAATCTGCAGAACTCCCTGAATTGTGTTAAGTTATTTTCAGAGGAGGCCTCTGAAAACTATGTTACAACTTTTGCCGAAAAACTACAGAAGTTCTACGACGAGATTGTGATGTTGTCAGAAAAATTGCAGAAAGTCGTCGAACAAAAAAGTGAATATGCGGTTTCGTAATGTTCTTTTCAAATTACAATTTCAATTTTGACCTCTAAAGACCCAATATTTTTCAGACAATCTGATATATATTTGTTTGGTAGTCTTTGAGTATTACGCCACTATAACCACCACCAGGTTATAGAAGGATTTTTTGTGGACAGTCTGTATATTTCGTAAAGACAGTGATTATTATTTCCGATTTGTACTTTATTCTGCGACGCATATAAGTTCTTTCTTCGGTGGGAATTGCTTCTTTCCTACACAATTCGACAAAGAAGTCTTTCATCGCTTTTTCATATATATATTTAAAACATTGCTTTTGGTGAGAACATTTCAGTTAGTGACGAACCATTTCAGTGTTTCTTCCTGACTTATTATTATGCACAGTATATATTCTGCAGTTATTTGGAACTAAATTAAGTGCTTTCTTTAATCGCTTATGGAAATATTACAGTAGTTCAGAGAAATACTGGCTGACCAGATGTTCAAGTGACCAAAGTGGCGCCAACTGCGTTGCTTTTGCAGCTCGTTATCTGTACTTTATCACGCCCGAGTTATCGCAGTGTCTCGTCCATCGTAGACAGTAGACTAAAATTAACATAAATTATTTTCTGTATTCCGTTTGCATGTGCATACAGGTGCTTTAACTGAGTGATTTTTGGAATGAACTGCCAACACTTTTCAGTAAACCATTGCAACCCGTACCTTGAGTTTGGTGCTCAGGGAGTTTGACTCCGATATTGTACGCAGCCACCACGCACGTTGCGTCGGGCATTAAGTCTGACTTGTTGTTAAGGGGCACAAGCTATTAGCCGGCGAAGGACGTTTTCTTACGGCTAGCCCCAACCAGTAAAGTCCCAGGTTCACAAACCTAGTGCGCTAAAAAGTTATACACGCGCCCTCCAACATCAGCATTCTACTTTTTTTTTTTTAATTTGCTGAAGACTCATCTTTACGCTTCAGGATTATTTGGCGCAGCAACTGGATTCCTCGTGGGATTGTCCAGGCAACTTTTCTCCCAGTGCTAATCCCCCAAGTGCGTCAATGGCGTGAGAGAAGCATTCGCAGTGAAATCTGAATTATAATCTTATATATATATAAAAAGGGCTACAGTGCATTCGAACGGCAAAGTGTGATTTAAGTGATGAAAATTATTATACATATTATGTGTTCAGTGTTGTGTTCCTTCCTCTTCGTTATTTTTTTTATATAATAATATTCTAATAAATAAGTATAGTGTTGTTTAATTTAGTGTGTTTTCGTTGTTTGTGTGCATTGGGGTCTGGATGACCGTCTGATCGTCCGTGAGGTTTTCGAGACGAGACACCCGAACCTCTCGGCGCCTAATGCTCATCTCATCATTGAGACCGACGAGCGATTTGGGAACAATTTGTAACTCTTCTTGGAGAGGTCCTTCATCGTCTGTCCAGGTAAGTTCCAGTCTCAGGAGGATACTTATTGGTAGGACCACGAACCACGAACAGCGACCAGATTACACGAGTTGGTTACAAATAAATGTGCACCCAAATAGAGACCTCGAATTGGAATGGTTACACCACAAACAATGACGGAGGTATTAAAATATCTCACGTACAATACATTATAAAAAATAACTATGAATTGTGGTTAAACGTAAGAAAACAACTGAAGTATCAGTGTAAAGATTAGTGTATGCACTTGTAAATAGTGTACAAGGTCTGTATGATAAGTAATGAGACTCGCCGCGCCGCGGCGCGCGTGTCGCTGGAGCGGGTTTGTCGGTGATGGAGGATGTAGGGGGGGGTCCGAGCAAAGCAACGCACCGCGCGTCAGTTGGCTCCGAGCCTTAGTGGAGCGCGGACAAGCCTTGGACAAAGCCCTTGTGAACATTCTTGTCACGGCGGAAAATCAACAAACATGGAGGGTTCCATCGAACAGCGTTATGCGATCAAATTTTGCGTTCGCCTGGGGAAAACGGCTACTCAGACGCTTTCTCTCATCACGGAGGCCTACAAAGAGGAAGCCCTATCCAAAGCCCAGGTGTTTCGTTGGCACAGTGCGTTCCGGAACGGCCGGGAAAGCGTTGAGGATCTGGAGAGGGCTGGACGCCCGACAACAGTGACTACGGACGAAACTGTGGCAAAAGTGAGGGATCTCCTGAACTCAGACCGTCGATTATCGTTGAGATTGATTGCTGATGAACTCGATATGAACCACACAACAGTGCACAAGATTGTGACGGAACAATTGGGAATGAGAAAAATCTGTGCGAAACTGGTGCCGCGAGTGTTGACTGACGAACAAAAGCAACGACGTGTTGATTGTTGTCAGGAACTGTTGAACCTCATGAACAGTGACCCTAACTTTGAAGATGACGTCATAACAGGTGACGAGTCGTGGGTGTTCCAGTACGACCCTGAAACGAAACGTCAAAGCGCGGAGTGGCACACTCCTGCGTCCCCGCGCCCCAAGAAGGCCAGAATGTCGAAGTCAAAGGTGAAAACAATGTTGATTGTTTTTTTTGACAATGTGGGGGTGGTCCACAAGGAGTTTGTACCCCAAGGACAAGCCGTCAACGCCGCCTTCTACAAACAAGTCCTTGAGAGACTGCACAGGAGCGTCAAGCGGAAAAGACCGGCGATCGCTAGCCGGTGGAAGTTGCATCACGACAATGCCCCTGCCCACACCGCCTTCTTAGTGACCTCCTTTTTGACCCGGATTGGGGTGGAAGTCCTTCCACAACCACCCTACAGCCCAGATGTGAGCCCGGCCGACTTCTTCCTCTTCCCGAAGCTGAAGCCACGCTTGAAAGGAACCCGTTTTGCAGACGTCACAGCCATCCAAGCAGCCGTGACCACATTTCTAAAGGACATGCCGGCTGCTGACTTCCAGGGGGCGTTTGCAGCGTGGAAACATCGATTGCAGAAGTGCATCGACGCAAGAGGAGAGTACTTCGAAAGCTTTTAAGTCCCTGTACAGATCAGATCAATAAAACAATGTTTCCAGACCTGGTCTCATTACTTATCATACAAACCCTGTAGAGTCCATGAAAATTAATGCTTTTGAGAGATGCGAAAATTGGCAAGAAATCTCGCTAATTATCCAAAAGCGAGATTTCTTTGAAATTTGATTTTATTCTTTATATGGATATCTCAATAGATTTTCTCCAGTCTTTTCTAGTTGATTCTTGTAAAACTCAAAACTTACTCGTATTATAACTTCTGTTCTACAGGTTGTATAAAACCTATGTATACAATTTGAAGTCGCTTTCTTTCATCGTGTAAACATATTGTCTGACCATTGCGGGTGTGTTCATTCATTCTGGTGCCGGGAATGACAGGACGAATCATCACAGAAACATTTCTCGAACGATTCTTATAGTTATATGTACAAATCAGACGTGCGGCCTCGGAAGGTTTATATCTTTTCATTCTTGTGCAGAAGGATGGGAGGGAGAGCAAAATATTTCTCGCTATAACTTTAGGGATATTAGCTAGATTGTTGGTGTAATATTTTAGCTTTTAAAAAATATCTACTCGTTTCGTTGAAATAATCCTCTCCTTCCCCCACTTTTGGGTTCTCCACCGGACAGATTCATGCTAACTTTCGTTTTAATTTTGATTTTATCGTAATTTCAGTTCCTTTTTTTTCCCTTTATTTCCTTAAAAAAAAAAAAAAATCTGAAGAACTCAGTGTAGGGTCGAACTCTGTTGACAGCAGAAATACACGAGTGATAAATGAATTATAATTATATATTTCACTACAAAACGCCATTCATACGTAATATAGTAACAGTACTTCTCAATTAACTTACGATGCTGGGTAGAATTATTTCTGTCTACACTTGAAATTGAACCTAGGATCATTAGGCTGCGATGATTTAGTGGTTGAGAGTTCACTTCTGGTGAGTGGGCTTCCTGTTTGATCTAAGCTTCCGCCAGGTGAGCTTCTCTGATGGACGACCACAGTATGCGTGGTTTCCTCGGTGTTCTCCCGCTTCCCTCACTTAGTTTATTCCACTAATTTGATCATCACCGCTCCATAGCATCGGTGCATATCCGTGGGACGTTAAACAAAAGAAAAAACTAGGATCACGCGTGCTAACCATTTAGTTATAACCAAACGAATAAAACACTCGCATACACAAATTGAAATTCAAATATAACTTAGGTATACAATACTTCATTGTTTAGTTTGAAAGACCAAACTAATTTCTGTAATTTAAAGGAACTTCGTGGAAAGTGTTTAAAAGCAAACCTAGTCAGTAACTTGAAACAAACGTGTTTTATCATCTACTTGAGAAGCTGCTGTTCTAATGCTGAAATGTTTTTCTTTTCTTAGACTCCAGACTTAACAAATACTCATATTGTACTTTCCAATGAGATTAAGTATTTTTCGTTTCTTGTCTTCAATAATGAAAGTGTCCCTTGACCATACAAATTTTATGGCTTGTGTTTTATTTCTGGATAAAGTCTTAATTAGCTAATACATAAATATGAGACTTAAAACTAAATCAGAAAAACCTCTCTTATTCAGACTGCTGTGGTGTTTGAATTTGTACAGAATTTTCGTAACATCAAATAAATCTCATTACTATATCTTCAATAACATTAGTCAACAAGATTTTGGCACAGAAATGAAAATACGTGATTCTAATAGAACTTTTCGCGTAGAATTCGAATCTGCAATCAGTTTTTCTCCATCACCCTCAGTTTCCCCGTGACAGGGATTTTCGGGAAATTTCCCCTTAAATTTCCCTTTTTAAAACAATTTTTGTTCCTGTAGCTCGGGTACCCTTAGGTATATAAACACACAAATTGTATTGTACTAGGGTGGGTCGGAAAAAACGATTTCTTTCAAATCGAATTCTAATAGTGCGGAAAAGTTGGACCATCTATCGAAACGTTTAAGTGTATTTTTTTTTTTTTAAATCGCGTAATATCTTCAGTTCGCTCAATTGCACTCCCCTCCCTCATTTCCTCTTCTATTCTAACATTTACTTGTTGGTTCATGTATGTTTCTTATGAATCTTTGATCTTCCCATTCCAACCCAACTTCCTTTAGAACTTCCAACAACAATTCTGAGTTCATGCAGTCAAAAGCCTTTCCTAGATCAATAAATCGTGAACTAGAACTAGTGGAAAATTTGTTTGGTATCAGGAAACAAGTAAAAATGTGTGGACGGAAAGAAAGTTAAAAAGAAAGAAAAAATACTGCCCGTACTGACTTTTTTAAATCTTTATTTCTTTTGTAAATTACTACAAACTGCAAATAAATTTCAAACGAGTAAAGTATAATTTCTGTCAGTTCTTAGCATTCAGTTGAGTTTCTAATATGTGTGAATATTAAGTGTAAATTAAATTGCTACTTTACCAATCCCTAGTCAAGGATGCAATACGGTCTTTGATTCGATCCCAGCTCGCGCCAAGTGACAGACACCGTGGGTTTTCTTGGGGTTCTCATGTTTCCTCCCACTTTCTTCATTCCACTATGTCGCTCATTATAAATACCGTCTCCCTTAACTTCGGTGCATAAATATGGGACATTAAATAAAAAAAATGCATAGTAAAGGAAGGATCATTATTTTCTTACGATGCTTCCATGCACTTCAATACATGTAAGTACTTTCCAGTATACATTATTTTATAGATACAATAAGAATAAAATCAATTATTCTAAAATACTGTATCATGTTTACATATCTATCTAACTAACTCACTCTGTGCCTATAGAACCCGGAGGTTCAATGCCGCGTTCACAAGAGCTCTCCACTGACTTCTATCATTAGCCAAATGGAATCTACTTTGTATTCCTATTTCTGCGAGATCCATCTTAATATTGTCCTCCCATCTGCGCCTAGATCTTCCTAATGGTCGTTTTCCGATAAGTCTTCCAGTTAAGACTTTGAATGCGTTCCTACTTTCTTCCAACCTGGCTACGTGACCTGCCCACCTGAGCCTCCTAGACTTGCTGATCCTAACAATGTTTGGTAAACCATATAAATTATGTAGTTCCTCGTTATGAAGTTTCCGCCATTCCCCATTCCCGTTCCTCTTGGGCCCGAATAGTCGTCTCAGGATTTTGTTCTCAAATACTTTGTCTATGTTCTTCCCTCAGAGTAAGCGACCATGTTTTGCAGCCATACAGAACAACAGGCATGATTATCATTTTATATTTTTTAAGCTTCAAATTCCTCGACAGAATTTGTGACGACAAGAGATTTTGAACTGAATAATACTGTATCACGAATTCCCTGCTTTTAGTCAACATTTAGTTTCTTCGTGAATATGGTTTCGGTCTGTTAATATTGATCCTAGATATTTGAAAGTATCCACTTTATCAAAAGTATTATTCGATATTTTAACGCGTCCATAATTTGCCGTATTACGATCCCGACAAACTTCCATGTAATTAGTTTTCTCTGCATTAACTTCTAAACCGATGTTCTTCGAAGCGTTTAATAAGACCTCTGCATTTCTTTCTATTGCTCTTCTATCATCCCCTATTAAATTTACATCATCGACATACGCCATAACCTGGTGAACACCATTCAACTCTAGGCCCTGGTTGCTATCTTTGATTTTCCTTATAGCGCATTCCAGTACAAAGTTGAATAATAATGGCGACAGCGCCTGTCTTTGTTTCAGGCCATTCTCGACGTGAAAGCTTGTGGACAAAACTTTTCTTACCCGGACTTTAGTTTGGGATTCATTTAAACATACCTTAATTAATCTAGTTAGCTTTTTTGGCATTCCAAATTCTGTAAGAATGTTGTACAATGATCCTCTCCTAACCGAGTCATAAGCCTTTCTAAAATCAATAAATAGTTGATGTACAGGGGTGTTGTATTCCCACTTCTTTTCGAGTATTTGTCGAATGGTAAATATTTGGTCGATAGTCGATCGATTTCGTCTAAAACCGCGCTGATAATTTCCAATAATTTCATCTGCGTATGGGGTGAGTCTTGCTAATAGAATGTTTGAGAGGATTTTATAGGACGTTGACAGAAGAGAGATGCCTCGATAATTATTACAGTTAGTTTTATCGCCTTTCTTGTGAATTGGAACGATGATTGATTCTTTTCACTCTTTTGGTAATTCTTCCTTGTTCCAGATAAGGAGAATGAGTTTGAGTATCTTGTTCTACAATTTTTCGCCTCCAACTAAAATTAATTCAGCCGGAATATCATCTACACCCGGAGATTTGTGTTTCTTTAATAACTTTATAGTGATTTCTACTTTTATTCGGTTAGGTTCTGGAATATACGGTTCTGTGGTATGTATTTCCTTTCTCCACGCACATTAGCTTTTGGCTGCGTGTTAAGCAATTCGTCAAAGAAATCTTTCCATCTATTTAAGATGCCATCTGTATCAGTGAGAACTGTTGCGTCAGCTTCCTTTATTGTATAAGCACGAGGTTGATAGCCTTTCTTAATTCGTTGATCATCTTATACGTGCCCCGAATGTTCTTATTTTATTACTATCTTCAAGTTCCTTAATTTTAGCTTTCAAAAAATCGCGTTTCTTTGTTCTATGTAAGTTTTGGAAGTTTCCAGCGTGATATCTACGATATTTTGTGTAGTTATTTCATTCGGATTTTGTACCCAACGTAATTTTGCCTGTTTTCTCTTCTTCGTTAGTTAAATGCATTCCTGGTCGAACCACGATTTGTTCCTACGTATTTCCGCGGGTCCTAATTTTTCTTTTGCTGAAATTTTAATGCTATCTCTAATTTCAATCCAAGTATCCTCAACACTAGTGTACTTCAAATCTTCTAAAACCGAGAATCTATTCAAAACTTCAATTTGGTATTCCTTTCTTACCTGGCTCTCTTCTAATTTCTTTAAATTAAATCTTTCCATTTTCAGACATTGAATATTCCCTTTATTCAACGATAATCTCTCTCTTATCATCGCTGCTACCACGTAGTGATCAGTGTCACAATCAGCCCCTCTAAATGACTGAACATCAATTATGCTAGCATGTTTGCATATCTACAGTACGATATACGATAGTATTACGCACAGCATTATATTCTACCATTAAGAAATCCTTACCTTTGTATCTTAGACTCCTCTGTACTTTGGGCACATTCCCTGGGAACCATAGGTATCCAACTTAGAGGGGTTATATTGTACATATATATGTATACTTGTTTAGAATTGTCCATGTAGTTTGATTGTATATGGTTATGTATAAATAATTTAGAACAATACGAAAATTAAATATTGTTAGTGGGGTCCCTGATTCGATTCCGGACCAAGTAAGTTTTTTTAGTGGACAACATCGTGTTTTTGAGTTTTCTCGAGATAGTCGCGTTTCCTCTCACATTCTACCAGTTCTTCCATGATCATTCATCCCTCTTAATCATAGTCTCCCTTAGCCTAATACTCGTAGAACATTAAATTGAAAGATTTCATTTCATTTGAAATACTGTTATGGAAAGTGTATTTTAGAGTGAAAACAAGTTTGATCGATATATAAATAGTAATATGTCCCTTGAAAATTTTTAGCAATGGGAAACGGCGTTGTTCTGAAAGATCCAGTAGTGGCAGCATTTGAATCTCATCGTGGCCATGTTGTGGATGTGCATTGCTCTCCATTCCATCAGCAGATGTTCCTTACGTATGGTACAGATCTGGAAATACGTATTTATAATATCTTGCAGGTTAGTATAATGGTTGCTTTATAGATAGTTCTATATAAGCAAATTAACTGTATGAACAAATAAGAACATTGTTGAAATAGGCTGTTAATTACTATTATACGTTACAGTAAGTAAAGAGTAGGAGCCACGGTGGCTCAGAGGTAAAACGCTCAACTATGGTACTAAGGGTCCCTGGTTCGATCCTAGGCTGAGTGAAATTGTGAAGAACAACCTCGTGTCCGTGGGTTTTCTCCCTTTTCCCACCATTCTTGTTCCATCAATTATTAATAATCGTTTACTTTCATAAATCATCTGTCTCCTTCAGCCGAATGGGCATAATCTTAGGACGTTAAATTTCAGATTATGCAAAGAACACAATGTACACATGTACCAATAAATTCATCAATATTTATGTTCTCACAATTTCGGCGACTTACACTTCGTTGCCTTCGTGGAAATATATAGGAAGAATTTGTGCAACTTTTAATGTGTTACAAAAGTAAACATAAATATAGAATATTTTCTTACTTAGTTATGATAAAATGCTTGAATCCTGTTTACACAAAATACATGTTCATTGAACATGATTTAATTTTATGCCAGAACATGTGATGTAAATTGAGTTACTTGCAAAAAGTATATGCAGACATTTATTTTGAAAGAAAATGATTGTTGTTTGTATTAGAAACTAGCTGAAATAGCCATTCTTTGCATGGTTAGATAAAATATCTATGTAAACAAACTGAACAACGAAAGGAAAAAAAAATCGGTCATTTTCTACTACTTTACATATCCCAGTAAACGCCCTCTGAGATCCCCTGGTTCGAATTTTGAAAAAAAAAAAAAAGCGCCTCTGGCCCCTACCCAATGGGGGCTGTATTTGGAAGTCAACACATGTGGGAGTATCACCATTCATCTCAGCGACCGTGAAAACTATGGATTTGACACTAATATCGGTCATTTTGGATTATTTTTGCGTCTCGGTAATCCCCACCCCCGCATTGAATGGTAGCTGAATTTGAAAGTAATCGCTAATGGAAGTGTCACCATTAATCTCAGTGAACGCGAAAACTATGAATTTGACACTAATATCGGTCATTTTGGATTATTTTTACATGTCCCGGCAAACGCCCACCTGATTCGAATTTTGGAAAGTCTCGGTCCAGTCATCTGGTCCCCAAGCCGCACACAGACTAACTTTATTTTATTTATTTAAATGTAATATCACGGTCTCTTAATCTCTAATGATACGTATCCTGTTGCTTATTTAACACTACAAGTGCCAAGATCAAAAATCAGATGTTTCATTATGGAGCCACCAGCGTGCACTGACCTAAAGAATATCAATGTGTCTCTAACATTTATGCAAATGGTTTCAAGTAATGGATCAAGTCTGCATAAAATATATGGAAATGGTGCTTAAAATGTTAAATCACCTTTATCACGTTAAGCACAAGTTTCCTAGTACGTTTAAAAAAAATCAGTCAATAAATAAAAAATAATAAATAAATAACTTGAATATATTTCTTTGTGTGTAACAGCAACTTAGTAGAAAACATAAAAAGCGATAACATCTTTGTACTGAAGTAAAGTCATTCCAATAAAGGTCTGAAACTAGGTTAAGAAACACATTTTTGACTGGAACGTGTTCGACAGGATGAACGCACCACTTTGTAGAGAAGAATCCTCAATCTGGAGTTCACAAAGAACAGTACGAATGAGATAGTACTTACCTTAGGGTGAATAGATGTAACATTAGGATCGTAACAAAGGAAAATACTATAGATTCCATAGAGGAAAATTCAGCAATTGTATTTCAGCACAAACACAATATCGCAGACTTCATACAAATCGCTATCACACACGAAAACAAACCCATTTGAATCATTTCCAATCTGCACTAGAAAACTTGCATTTAATATGGATAAAAGTAATTCAAATAAAGCAAGATATCAGAAGCAATGGTTTTCGTGCTAGATAAGTGTACTTATTTTATTTTTACAAGTATAGTCTAGTAGCATCACATGATCTGGCAACTAGGATAAAAAAAAATGACCAACCTACAGCGAACATGGTATGTTGAATAAGGAATTCAATTAACAATTAAGATACATTTTGTCTTACTTGGATAAACAGTGTTATTCTATACGGATAGTGTAGTTACTTTCTGCAATGCTTTAAGTTCCAAATGCATTCTTCCTAAATGCTTCCAAGAAAGTTACAGAATGTTAATCATCGAAATTATTAGCTGCATAAAAAAATATTGGGAAGTTAATTGCTAATTTTCATTTGATATGCACAGCCTGATTGGGTTGTAGTGGTCAAATGTATGAGTACTGAGGAAACACTCTACTTACCACATAGTTGTCACTTGCAAGATGTTTTGCAGTGGTCTGGGTCGTGTCAGTGAAATACCAGTTATGTTCACAATGCAGACAGACTGTTATTATTTTACGTTAATATTTAGACCTTTCAAAACTTCAAGATTATACGATGGTCAAAGGGTGATTGATGAACACATGTGTCATTCAACTGGTATTTACATGCATGTAATTAAAGTACTTTTATCCCTTCTTACGTTTTACGCAAAGATCACGTGCCACCGTGTACATGTGGAAAACGCTCTCTCTCTGCAAGTTTTATTTGATACAAACTTCAGTGAAACTTGGGGATCACGGTGGCTCAATGATAGAGAGATTACCTTTGGTTCGTGGGTTTCTAGTTCGATCCCCGGCCAAGTAAGTTTGTGGTAGACAACATCGTGTTCGTGGGTTTTCTCGGGATACTCCCGTTTCATCCAACAATCTCATTCCATCAATTCTTCCATCATAAATCACATGCCCAAATCATCTGTCTCCCTCAGCCTAAGGGCATAAACTGAAATATTTCATTTCATTCCAATGAAACTTATCAAATATTTAGCTAAAACATGAATTTTATTTGACATACCTTTCGTGCAAATACCTGGAGTAATTATTTTGAAAACCTTTTTCGGGATACCGTGGGGAAAATTTTCCGAATTTATAGACTGGCACATGCGTATGGCATTCTAAAGCCTAATTCATTCTAAAGGCAATAAACGCATGGATCATTATTATTGTTATTATTAATAATTTATTTTTCTTATATACGGTATATATAAAATACACACGATATTAATGAAATTTATGGAAAACTGTAATTGGTGATTTCTCACACCAAAATAAGAAATAAAAAAAGTTCCTATGGACCTAAAGGGCATAATTGTAGTACGTTCAAGTTAAAGATTTCATCTTTTTCTCTCAATGTAGAAGACATGACCGTGAGACAAAGAAAAAGTAACCACGTAAAAACACCAAAATTTCTAATTCTAAAAAACAGTTGTTCCTTGTAACTCAATATTTTTCTAGTATTTAATTTCGCTAAGTAACCATATTCATAAATGAAATTTCTCTTTCAGGTTCCTCCTGTTCGTGTTATTAATGCAGCAAGAACTGTCGTAGGTGCTACATGGTCTCCATCTCAGCCGTTGTCGGTTTTCACATGGGACAAGAATGGTACTGTTCATATGTATGCTATTCAAATTAATGAAGCAAACCCAATGCTTCGTCTTCTCACTGAACAAGATAAGGATGCAGTTACAACTCTTCGTTTCAATCCAAAGGAGTAAGTTGTTAACTCCATTTGCATATTTGTTTCTAAACAGTTCGCAAATAAAAGATATTCAGATATGCTTTGTGCAATAGTTCTTCAAGCGTCAAAAAGCATGCTAACTTACTGTACACTCTAGAGCAAAAATTCACATCCACATCCTCTTGAGAATAACTTCGAAGCAAATATACTTAATTTAAAAGAACTCTTTGACTAAGTAAATAATTTTCTGTAAGTTACTAAAAAGGGAGTGGCTGAATGAACAGTAACCGGTAGCCGGTAAGACATTACGGTATATGCGATTATATTGGAAATGTATTTCCGATCACTAATTTTACAACCAGCAACTATTGTTGACCATCTATTTCGAGGTTGTAATCAATATGGTCGACTCTAAATTTTTCACTTAAGTAATAAATATTTGATATCGATTCAGTTCAGACCTGCATAAAATTTGGTCATTTTATAGTTAAAAAATAGTTACTTAAGTAAAAGAAAACGTGTGAGAAACTAATTATAAGTTATTTAAAGCTTTACTCTTCCGTTACTTAATTCAATCCCAGGTATCTTTCTCTTAAAATTCTGAATACCATCTCTACGTTCTTCCAACATAACAGTTCACTGTAAAAGCTGATTTTAGAGGTATTTTCCGTAAATTACAATACAGCAAGAATATTGACTTTCTACAATCCTATTTACATCTTGAACTGACTCCAGAAAATTTCACCCACAAAATTACTTTTCGGTCTCCTCCCCCCCCCACTACACGTTCTGCCATCTGTCATTTTTGTCTATCCGCTGCTGTTCAGCTTACAGCATTAATTTTGTAAACTCATATTACCTCATGCTCAATCCCTTTTCAACAGATTCCAACTCTACCCTATTGAAAAATTCTCCTATCGCTTCTATCAATTCATGTAAATAATTTATAAAGCTTCCCATCTCTCAGTAGAACTCAGCAATAAACACATTTCCATGCTCTTCCAGTACCTGTTTCCATTCCGAATAGCCGTTTACCTCTTTGTATTCCTTCGAGCGCATTCATCATTATTGAACCGACCCAAACCTAAGTTCCTAACTGAAAAGAACACTATAACGTCCAACTGGACGCTTGTTTTTTTTTTTCTGTTTTTCCTTTTCTTCATACTACGTACCAAGCAACGTACGAGAAAAATGCTTTTATTTTTCTTTCAATTTATTATGTTAATTTATTAAGAGTAAAATTAGATGTATGGAAAACGATATTTTACTATTTTTTTCTGTTTTTTCTACAGAAAATACTCCTAGTATTCTTTACAATCTTTATTATTACGTATTCATTAATCTAGTTTTCCATTTTACGAGATTGCTTTATTCCAAATACTCTAACATGGCTACCACCTTATCGATTCCTTCTTCCTATCCGATAAAGCATTTCATCGATATATTTTATGCTTTATTTTTTATTGGTGTGTTTTTATTTATAGTATTTTCTGTTAATTTATTATACATATATAAGTAATATGTCACTGTAATTCTCCTTTCGTTCTCTTATACTGACCATCTATTAAGCACATTCTAGGCCGCAATGCCTTAGTGGTGGAGTTTTCACCTCTGGCGCAAGGAGTCCCTAGTTTGATCGTAGCTCGCGTTAAATGGGCTTTGTGGTGGACTAACACCGTGTAAATAGGTTTCCTCGGAGTTGTTCTGTTTTCTCTCACTTTCTCCATTCCACCATTTTGTTTATAATCATTATCACCGTCTCCCTTAGCCTCGGTGCATAATTGTAAGACGTTAAAAGTCACAAATATCAACATTTTGGAGGTCTTTATAGCAGGAATAACGCACGTGGCACATCCAAAATATCTTAGTATGAAATACTATCGTAGTCATTATCTATTTCGAATCAACAGAAACAGAAGAAACTGAATATTTAACTATTTCCAAATAGTGCTTAGATAGTTATCACGTCCAATCACGTAAACAGTTTTCAAAAGACGCAAAGATCATAATGCCGTTTAGAGCATTTTGATATCTCAAATCGTTCCAGAGATATGAATGACATGGGTAGATATTGCTAACCGCTTAAAAATTTGTATTTGTGGGGAAAAAACTAAAAATGGTTACTGCTTTCTGTTACTACTAGCATTATAGAAGCGGTTTTCGTTAGTTGTAGTTACAAGTTTTCAAAATTACATAATTTTAAGCAGTGCTGCAAACATTTTCAATGTTTATAATATCTCTAGAACAGTATGAGATCAAATTGCTGTAAACGACAGTATGACCTTTACCTATTGAAAACCATCTATCTGAATGTGATACTTATCTAAGCACTTTTTCGAAATAAAACATTTTGAAAAGAAGTTAAAATTTCAGTTCCTTGTGACTTTTCCCAATTTATTGGAAATGCGTCATATCATGATCATAGTATTCGACGCTAAAGTGCTTTGGATGTGCATTGTTCCCTTCGTCTAATTTGCCTTGTTACTGCTGTAGAGACTTTCAAAAGTTGTTTGTGATACTGTATTGTCGTTAGTTTCTCAAGCTCAATAATAGGTGTGGTATTGTAAGTTTCATTTAGTATGTAGATTTGAAATATATATAACAACATAACACAGTGCCATTTAAAGAAATAAAAGTTTATGTACACATTGTTAATCTGGTAGTATTGCAAGGTACGCCAAATTACCTCTTTTTCATTTCCATCGTAGAAAATTTCAGTGTTTTTATTATTATCTATTAGTTTAAAAGACACAAGGGTATCCACCATATATATATTGTAGAGACATAATTGTGACGACATA
The DNA here is from genome assembly GCF_964235325.1 of Thermobia domestica. Lineage (NCBI taxonomy): Eukaryota > Metazoa > Arthropoda > Insecta > Zygentoma > Lepismatidae > Thermobia > Thermobia domestica. Next base: position 167,433,822 of record NC_137466.1, on the reverse strand, counting down.
TTTCTTTTCTGTGTGGTGAACTATACAAAGCTATTAAAAGCTGAACACTGAGTTTTTTTCTTTCTTCTTTGCAGTCCACAGCGTGTAGTTATTGGTGACTCAGGAGGAACAGCTCACGTGTGGCAAATACCAGAACAATATCTGTCGTACACTCATCTTGATATGTCATTACTTGAAAAGATGGCAACAACAACAACAACCAGTGGCAGCGAGAAATAATGAATGTGATCAATGATAAAAATCGTACACATGCAATTGCTTCATAAGCACGAATGAGTAATGTGCTCTCTTGTAGTTCGACAGTTTTGAATAACTCGTATTTGCTTTCTAGTAATACGCAATTTGACAAAAAATTGTTCTGAATTTAATTGTAAACTGAATATACTTGCACTGCTCAGGGTAAAATCAGATTTTCTCGCTTCCCGAATAAATCAGTTATTATAGTTTCAAATCAATTCGATGATGAAAGAATGGGTTTACTTCGTAATCACAACAATTAGTTTTATCATTTGTGTTTTTTGAATCCCTACAGAAGGGAAAAAAAGCTTTATATTTGGTGTTGCAATATTTATTTGGCAGCCTTTAGTAAGGCTTAAATGCTGTTGATACAACACACGATTGAATATTGAAAAGATTAGTATTTTTGTTTTATTTATGTATTTTTTGTACAGTAGTAGTCTATTCAGTCTGAATAAAGTTTCGATATATAGTTCTAATGATTTGTCGAATAATTATAAACAGTCCGTAGTGATTTTATGTCTGCAATAATTATAATAACAAAGCACTTAAGAGAAAGAAAAAGGTCAACCCAATCCTTGATCCTACATTTTGTTTTAAATAGACAATGACTGAAATCGTAGGACAAAAAGAATATTAATTACACTATTTCAAACCAGTGAAATTGTAGTCCACTGGTATAGTGCTCATATCGGATTGGAAAGGCTCACGATTTGATCTCAGTCGAAGTGAGTATGAGTGAACAGTGTCTGTGAGTATTAGACGAGAAGAACAGAGCCTTGTGTAGTGTGCGGTGTAAGAAAATGTTATTGTTGACACAATGTTTTCCAAACAAGAACAACGAAGTTGGATAAAAACTGAATGTGCCAGAAGCCATATAACACGAGTGTGTCATCAAGGTCTTCAAAAGGCTTGCGGGAAATTTGCATTGCTTTACAGAGCAGTGTCAAGGTCGGTATGAGCATTCGAGAAGGGACGTCAAAATATGGAAGACATGCAACGGCTTGATCGTCCCCGTGTCAGTGTAGAAGACCTGAATGCCGTCATCACATTACTGGACACCGATTGACGTCATACTAATCGTGAGCTGGCCCAAGAGACAGAATTAACGCATACGACTGTTTTCTTGACTTACATGACCGTTTTCTGATTTAGTAACTTTTTTGGGACTTCCTGAAGACACCCTGAAGAAAGTATCAAGTGCATTTTGCACCTCTACTAGGGATTTGAACTGGCTTCCTCTAAGGTGATTGTCCAAGGAATGGAACAGGTGATAATCGGATGGTGCAATGTCCGGGGAGTATGGCGGATGCAAGTGTTTCCCATCCACGGGCCATCCTAGCCACGTGGGGGCTTAGCGTTGTCCTGTAACAGAAGGACCCCTTTGCGTTCAGAAGTGCTGGCTCCAGAGTTTTGAGTTTTTCTTGAACATGACTCAACTGCTGACGGTACACAGTTGCATTGATGCTCTGACCAGCTGGTAGCAGTTCCCGATACACGATGCCGCGAGCAGTTCACCACACACACAGAGGGACCTTCATCTGGGGCAGTGCTAGTTTCGGCTGTTTTGGAACCGGTTCATAAGGTGCTAAATGATGACGGCGCCATGGAGCTTCGTACAGGACCCACTTCTCATCACGTGTCAACATCCTGTTCAGAAATAGGCCCTTCCTCAGACGAGAAAGCAAAGAAACACGTGTCTGCTTACGTTGCCTTCTGGGCTGGAGTAAAAGCATATGGGACCCAACTTGTTGTGCTTCCCAAGTTGATAGAGGTTCTACAGAATGGTTTCTCCTCTCACACTGAATTGTATTTCCAGTTCCTCATATATCTGCCCACTGTTCGCCTCAATTGCCGCTTGAAGAGCTTCATTTTGTACATGCGTTGGTCTTCCGAAACATGGTGCGTCTTCGAGAGTTTCGTCACCGTCCTTAAACTTGTTAACCACCGCTGCACTGTCCACGTAGCCACGACACCCTCACCAAAGCCTGGCATATCTTCCGCCCCGCTGCAGCGGAATTTGAACTCGTACAGCATACACGCCCTTATGATGCTCTGTGGAGGTCCCACGTTCACTCTGTCCTTACGCACGTTCGCGGTGTAACTGAACTGTCACAACCAGGTAGTATGTTGGATATACCCACACCGGCAACTGACCTTCGCCTTATCTCCATTCCATTCAACTCACGGTGTGAGAGTCAATGGAACACAGACCTCCACAAAAAGCGACAGAACTTTCTTGGTTACCTTTATAAAAAGAGAGTTATTAAGCGATGTTTTACAATGTCGTCAAATTTAAAAAATATCTTTCAAATTTACTTTATTTGCTCTATACGCAGAAAAGCTTATAGACTTCCAACAGGTTCTGGGCCACCAGTCAAATCATTTTTGCAGAAACAGGGTGCGGGGTCGTTTTTAGTGGGCGTAGCTTAGAAAACTCTCCGAAGTCTATTTATCTAGTTAATACTGCATATATAAAAGAAAGAAATATTTATTTCACATGCTGTTCTTTTAAACTAAAATAAATACAATAGTGGAAATCCCCATTATTCCATCATGAACCTGCATATTTATGTTTTCTTTAGTTTAAAATGTATTAACTGAGGGACGTTAAACAAACCTCTGTTTGTCACTTGTACAGTCGGCAGCAAAACCTCTGTCTCGTCAATATTATTTCATCCTTTCATGGTTGGTCTAGACAAAAGTATTGATACAACCTTCACGCCATAGGGGATGTTGGTTTGATGTCACAATCTTTTAATTGCTTGTTTCAGTTGGAATGGAATACAAAAGAGAACTGGATAACCGTTGTTGATCTGTATCATGCAGGTTAAAACTGCAAGTGAGTTATTCAACTCTTGGCAGCTATGTGAGATTATTCGTGTTCATGTCTACTGAACCATCCAGCCGTCCATTGTCACAAATCGCTCACGTACTATAAGATCTCCATAGCTTATTAGCAATTCCATAGCAAAAGAAATGAAACTGCATCCACGAAGCATGTTTCTGTTACTGCGTGAAGATCTAGGATTTTGGGGACTACGAACGCCGCAAAAGACACCCAATTCTCCAGCTGTGGCCAACAGGGCCATGATAGCAGAGCAGTTTTAAACGGTTCACATGCGATTCACACAACACCTTGTTTACAGCGTCCAAGGAAGCTGCTGTAGTAGCGGGGTTTCACAACATGAAGTCACAAAACTCTACTTCTGCGACAAGAGTGGAAACGCGTGCTGTGAACTATTAGTCTGACGTTCTGACACCTTAGTTGGCCTCTCAGGTCATATCCTTTTTACCAATATCCACTGAGTCTTCCAACAGGATTTGTCTCCGTCCCATAGAGTCAAGTCGACCCCAATATGTTTTCGAAAAGACTTAATGACACTAAATTCCCAAGTGACAACGGCACACGAATGGTCGGCTGGCAGCTCCCACCTGACACAGATCTGTGATCCACATTCGAGAGTAAGATCTGCTCAGGCGACACCTGAAACGTGTCTTTGTGTAAGCAGTAGGATTGTTTCCATTGGAAGTTGTATGTGCTGCCATTCACGACTGGCCAAGGCATTTAGGGGGCTATTCAACGTCTCTGACGAACATTTTGAATAACCTGTAGTTGTCACTTGTGCACTGGACTATATCTAATAAATCTCTACGCACAGAACATACTCATACTTGTTGGGTATAACAACTACAGACATGTGTACCAAAACTTTTATCTACACTAAGTAAATTTAATTTTTTCTTGGATTTTATAAATACAGCACCTCCCACTAAATACATCAGAATAATGAAGCTATCCTATAATATAAAGGGTGAGGTAGAATTTGTTCTTCATTCTTCCACGCAAACCATATATTAATAATAGTTCTTAAAATAGACTTAATACAATTTTTCACATTGAATGAGAATATATAGATAAAGTATTTCTAGAAAATCAAATTAACATTTTAGTAGGAATGAGGATTATCCAGAACAAAATGATAATATATACAAAATTTCTTTAAAAATAAGTTTTATGTCAAATAGTCACGTTCTAATACATACAAGAAAGCAAGTAACCATAGTACAGTGTCACTTCTTACAGGCAAGAACTGGGCTTTGGCCCCTCTTACGCGTTGTTCCTGTCTAATTACTAGAAATAAATAATTCACTACACATAACTGTCAGATCGTATTTTCAACAAATCGCTACATTAATGCTACAATAATTAGCACACTGTCTGCATACAAAACATACCTTTTTAAAGTTTGTCAACAGTTATTACACTAAAGCACTACAGTATATACATATATAGATTGTCCAAACGATGATAATTATGTTGACCGATTTACCTCACTACACATAACACGAAATTAAAATATAACACGTACACATTGTATTTATAGTTCGAGATGAAATAGTGCAATAGTCACCTTTCTTAATAGATTATCTTGACAGACTAGTTTCTAATACCGGCCTCATACCCTGAGTCATAATTGGGTAGGAAACTAATGATGGAGTGGCACCACTAATTGACATGGGCAAACTCTGAGGCTGGGCAGCAGGTTGGGGTGGGGCTTGCGCCTGCTGGGGCTGTTGTTGAGGAAGCGTTTGTGCCATGGTTGCCATCGTAACAACTGGAGGTGGTAGTGCTTGTGTAAGTGAAACCGGAGCCATGGACACTGGGGCAAGTGTTGGCGCAAGCGTAGGGGTCACAGCCGATATTGAAACTGGGACAGTTCCTACACTGGCCACTGTTCTTAGTGTTCCAACACTTCCGACCACTTGTGGTGTCGGAGCTGGTACCTGTGGATTCAACCCTGGCTGGCCGCCAGTGGCAACTACAGTAAGTTCTCGAGCTGTAATGGATAAAGGTTGAGAAATTTGTGCTATTGGCTGAACTTGCACTGTAGATGCACCTGCTGGAACTGTATTGGTTATGGTAACTGCCGGTACAGTTACTGCCGTCACATTTGTCGTTTGCTTATTAAGTCGCAATTGTGCATTTTGATCTAGAAGAAATTCGTTGGTAGCCGTGAGATCAGACACCTGCTTTTTTAGTTCGTCAATTTTCTTTCGCAACATTGTATTCTCATCCTCAAGCATTCGAATTTCTGCTTGTTGTGACGCTGAAAGTGTGGAATTGTTTGTTAAATGATTATTACTATCTCTCGAATTGAACACAGTACTGTTATCGTTCGGGTGGAACCGCTTTGGTTCAGGGCCGTCGAAAGAATCGTAACACTCGAAGCGTTCGAATTCGTACCTATCAGATCGCCGAACTCGTAAGCTGTACAGTTCATAATCACCAGCAGTTAAATGACGGAACTTACATTTACCACCTCGTCTGCATTCTCCTTTCAAGTAATCTTTACACACTGGGATATCACCTCTACTTAAGGGAAAATCTGGAGTGATCCCTTTCCTTAATGTGTTTTCTAACACATGTGGAGGAAGCTCGCCTGTAGCTTTATAGTACTCTTCCTCCTCCCTCGTACAATGTACAAATTTACAGTTCGGTCTCGAACACTGTTTGTTTTGATAATCATGGCAGAAACTGTACACAAACGAATGAAGTCTCAAGGCTTCTTGCTCTTTCTCGTCAGGGTGATGGTACTTACACCGTTTACCTCTGCGACACACATTCCGCAAGAAATCCCGGCATATTTTGTTTTCGCCCTCTCCACTGGCAGCACTCTCTGACATTGTACCTTTCATACTTCTATGATGGCCATTTCTAACGCATCTCTATTATTAAAGCTGATGGTCCATTATTGATGTGCGTTCCATCCTGAAAAGAAACACACAATAAGTTTTAATAATTTTATTAAGAAAGGAAAATAAAGCAAGAAAGAAACAACCTACGAGAAATAAGAATAAACAGATTTTTAAAAAAGTAGTAAATCGCATTGAATTGAGGGTTAACGGAAAAGATGGAAACTATTCTTGGGACGGTGAATCGATTGCAAAAAACCTCTTCTCAGTATATCTTACCGTTTGTTTGCTCTGATACCTATCGACAGAAGGAGACAGTCGTTTTATTGGACTTCCGATGTTTATGCATAGCATAGTTTGAAGTCTAATAATAAACGTTAATTTTTCATAGGTGTGCCGTAGGATGTTAAATTATACAATGGCAAAAACTACAAGAAGACTGAAAATGCAAAACTTAATTCATTAACTCCCTAACTAACTCTATGGCCTATGGAACCCGGGGGTTCAGTGCCGCGTTCACAAAAGCTCTCCACTGACTTCTATCCTTACCTAATTGCATCCAGTTTCTACTTTGTATTCCTATCTCAGCGAGATTCATCTTAATATTATCCTCCCATCTGCGCCTAGGTCTTCCTAATGGTCGTTTTCCTATGGGTCTACCAGTCAGGACCTTGAAAGCGTTTCTACTTTCTTCCATTCTAACTACATGACCTGCCCACCTAAGCCTCCTAGACTTGACGACCCTAACAATGTTGGGTAAACCGTATAAACTATGTAGTTCCTCGTTATGAAGCTTCCGCCATTCCCCATTCTCGTTCCTCTTGGGTCCGAATATTCTTCTCAGGATCCTGTTCTCAAATACTTTCAGTCTATGTTCTTCCCTCAGAGTAAGCGACCATGTTTCGCAACCATACAGAACAACAGGCATGATTATCGTTTTATATATTTTAAGCTTCAAATTCTTCGACAGAATTCGCGACGACAAGAGATTTTGAACCGAATAGTAACACGAATTCCCTGCTTTTAGTCGACATTTAATTTCTTCGTGAATATGATTTTCGTCTGTTAATATTGATCCTAAATATTTGAAAGTATCCACTTTATCAAAGGTATTATTTAATATTTTAACGCCTGCACAATTTGCCGTATTACGGTCCCGACGCACTTCCATGTATTTAGTTTTCTCTGCATTCATTAACTCCCTTAAAACACTAAAAAGTGCTCAAACAGCTGACTTAACTGATTAACAAATATCTGTAGAGAAATCATTTTACATGAATGGAAGGCAACTGATTTAAATTGAGTTTCAATGTGATTTAAGGAAAACTTTTATAGACACATCTTATTTAACATCGCACTTGGTGTAGTCCACTTATAATACGTGGATTTAAATGACAAAAATTAATTACAATATATTTGGTTCACTGCAAAATTACTGCGATTTAGAACTGCAAACTCAAACTACCATAGCTGGCGTGAAGTTGAACAGAATTCACCGAAAACACATACACTTATAAATACAGTGCTCAACCAGAAGTAATGCTATTTATTTCAGTTGTATAAAAAAAAAAATCTTCGATTATGAAGCAGATAGTCTTCGAAAGCGGGCTACCGTCAAATGAAAAGCCCTTTCGTAAACTTTAGTGTCGTTATCTACTGAGTTGCTACGGTGATTATCTTCAACATTGGTCGTCAAGAGCAGAACGAGATCTACGTCTAATCTTCCAAGCTTAAGTCTTCACAACAGAATATGCGGAACCAAGACTGCAATATGTATTCGTTCACCATTTACACTAAACTTTATTAATATCTCGAGTTATTAGTATGTCTCTGCCACTGAGTCATAATTAGTTGAAGTCGACTTGGCAGAAATCATCTTTTGACACCCTGGTTTCCCAGGCAGCAGAAAAAAAAAAAAAAAACGCTATGGCGTACAACAAAAACTTTCACATTTATGTGACAAAAATTTTCATATTTAACATAACAAGGCACATGTTTTATGGCCACAGTCACATGTCAATATGAAGGTACCTGAAATTTTGCATAAATCTTGCAACCACTACACTGCGATACAGTATCCAGTCCATCACAACATACCTTCGGAAGACTTCAGGAAAACAGTCACGTTATTTTCGCCGAGCGAATCATGCTGCCATTGCTTCTTACTGACTTACAACTGATTTCTTCAGATTATTACGAAAACTGTGTTTACTCTCTGGAACACAGTATATGGTTCAGCAAGCAGTACTGTGGAAAACATTTGCATAAAAGTAATTCAGAAATGCTTCCCCTTCTCGAAGAATACTTGACTGTCCCTGATATATACAAAAACAGATATTTCCACATCTCAACATGTTGCTCGAATCCTACGGGTCAGGAGGAGGATTCTCGGCAAGGAAATAGTCAATAATAACAACAAAGCTGATCCTTTTAATGAAGACATGATGTGGACGTGCCGCAGACTTATTCTTCAGGAGAATACAAATTTAGCCGACCCTTCTGATATATCTCTCTACTCTCAACTCAAAAGCAAGTCATTAAATTGGTTTTGCTTATATGTGAAAGGAGAAAATCTCGAACTGAGAAGAACAGTTTTGAAACTATTATTGATCATTCAACTATGTATTTATGTTAAACGACTTTCTTGCTGACTGTGCAGTAAGACAAAATACAAGAAGCTACTGCACGTTGATGCCGCTCCACGTCTCCAGTTTGACGAATCAACACGATTTCGGCAAACATCAGCATATGCACAAAAAAGCTTCACGGAAAACAAATAGTTGTGTATCTAAAACATTTCACATCCAAAACTAAAATACAATTGAAACATTATAAGTTGTAATTTTTAAATTCATTATTTCAATAATAAATACTAGAATATCTAAATGAACTATGGTGGGTTCTACTACCATTTATCCCTGTCTTTTGCAGGTCCGCGAAATCGAAAGATTGGAAATCACTCATCTACAAGGATGAATCATATGCCTTGCAATATTCTGGTACACAACATACCTGTATTTATTACAGGACAATGAAAGCACGATAACATTTAAAGTAAAGCTCCTTGTATTGAATGTCTACAGCCACCTTCATGCCAATTTAACGATTCTTCTCCTTAGAGGCAAAGAAGTCAGTCATTGCTGTTCCATCTCCTGCTGGTTGGTAAAGCCTAGTAATTTTTGGAAGTGCTATGGACCCAAACATGTCGTAATCTGAAGGAATACGGTCAGGATTATATGCCGGATGTGGCATCAGTTTGATACAATCACGTTTCTGCATTTTTTTCTTGTGGTTTTCGCGCCAAGTATGGTTTTCTGTTATGCTGTTGCACCAGGGCGCGCTTTCGGTTCACTAATGCGTGTGCTGGAGCAGCATACATCTGCTTCAACGGTTCCGAATACAGTTCTACGATTATTAGGAATGAACTTTAAGTGAATTATCCTCTTGCAGTTAAACCACACATACAGCATAACCTTATGCTCGAAACGGCCCTGTTTGACGACTGTTTCTGGAAGTAGGGCCTTGTTCAACCACTGTTTTTGTACATTTGGATTTCCATCCACTTTTCGTCACATGGAACAATTCATTTTAGGAAACGCACATTACATAGATTTAGCAGCAGTTGTTGGCACACATCCACTCTTTTGGGGCCTAAGATGAGGTCAATTCATGTGGCACCTTCCGTGTTAAACTACAACGAAATTAAATTCATAACAAGCTAACCGCAGCTGAATTCAATTCAATTCTTGTACAACCAGATATAATGAAAACCGAAAGGCATTTCCAAAGTTCGTGTGAAGGTGGTACCCTACAATGGACTGGTACGTGAAGAATTGGCTTGACAATTGTATTCCGGCGGAACTTGAATGATCTTTGACATTTTTACGACCTACACGAAATTTATAGTACCAATGAGTTGCTATGCTCTGGTTAACTGCACCCTCTTCCTTTCGCATGACAAATTTGTGGGTTGCTGTTGCAGCGTTGTGCCCGTGTTGGAACGCATACAGTAACAGTTCACGTATCAGACACTGCTGATACTCATTGTCACTGCCACTAAAAACTGACTGAAGATACTGACGAAGTGGTGACCTCCGTGTTAAATAATCCGTTTGCTACATTACCTTTTGGATCAATTTGACCTTTACTTACCGTTGATCACGGCGTATATATGTACATGTTGTTTGGGTTGTGGAAATATAAGACTTATGACTTTCTCTTGTACATTAATATAGTAATATCTACCAGCATTTGCTATTGGTGTCTTCAAGCAATCCCATGTCAATTTTTTTTATGTTAAAAAAGGATAAATCTGTTTATGGCATCCTCAAATTACATTCATCTTTGCACATGAAAAACTTGGATATTTATGGAAAGAGTTACAAAATCACTAACTACCAAAAGTGCCACAAAAGCACCAAAGATGCGATAGAAATAGTTTATTGGTGAAAAAAAAAAAAAAAAAAAAAAAAGTATCAAGTTCTGCTTGATATGAACGAAAGATGTGTAAATGCACTTTCACTTTGACGTTGCTCTGTATATAGAAAAAGTTGATAATATAAATAATATTGAAAATTTATTGGTGGAAAAATTAATTCCTTCAAATTCTATTGGTACTAACTTATACAGAACTCATAATATTACTTAATGAAATGTTAGGATGCATATCCAATGTCATAGCAAAAATTTAGATGGGTGCTCAATTTTCATTGTGATTATACTGAATTCATTGCTATGGTAATCAGTCAATACATATTAATACTTGATACGGAAAGTTATTTCTATACTGAAGAGGTTCTTCTGTTGACATAACTTTATGAGATTCTGGAAGGAACAACAGTTATGTTTTGCAGAAAGTTAGTTCTGTAAAATTACAAAAAGATATTGGCTGGATCAATTTATAAAGGAAAGTTCGCTGACTACATAGAAGATAATTGCGAAAGCAATAGTAATTATATCATTGGGATTTATTTCAGTAATGGACATGGTTTCGGTGGAACATTACGAAAGTAGTTTTATGACTTTGATTTGTAAAGTTAAAAAAAAAAAAAAAAAAAAAAAAAGTTTAACCGTAAGTACAGCAATGAAATGAAAATGTCTGCCACGTTATCATTATTATGTGAATAATAAAACTGATCGTATTATGTCTGAATATTTATCCAATGAAATATTTCAGAATTCTTCTGTTTCTTTCATCTGTCACAATACACGTGAAAATCTAACGTCAAAAGTACACACATACCACTTTTTCACCGATACCCGATACCGATACTTCTGGACACATTTCTTATATGTTATCAGGAATTTTCAGAATAATGAAATGATCAACATTGTAATAGGGTATATTAGATATAAGGCCAAAATTTGACATACAAAGACAAAAAGCAGAATTTCATATTAGATTCCACACACACACACAATCCTCTAAATTTAATTCAGCTCACATAAAATGAACTAACAAAAGCAGCAAATACTTATATAGTGTAAACTTAATTCTAAGAGTCAGTCATTGATATTTAAAGTGACAATGTACTTTGATAGTTACATTGTATGTACTAGTCTCTCTTGCATACATACATAGCAAACGAATACTACCGTTACAAATTTCTATTGTTTACAAAATTATGCGTGCTGAACCAGGTGTTCCTGTGTATACAACAAAAAATAAGAGGGTTATTTACGCGAAGTCGAAAACAACAAAACTATTTATTAACTTCAGAACTAATTGTTTTTAACAGGAAGGAAGAAAAAAATGAGCGTCTTGTGGGTTTCTTCCATAGCATTCCCTTCTGAATCGAAACCTCTGTCTCGTTTGGGATTCAAATTACGGGCCTACTATCTTGACCATGGGCGCCCAAAGGGGGAGGGCAGGGTAGGACCCACTGGCTCACGAAAATGTATATGTAAATAGCAAACCAGGTATATTGAATACCAGACGTAATATAGCAACCATGGAATGACCCCCCCCTAGAACTTTTTTTTTCGGGCGCAAATGATCCTAACTAAGGACTTTTAGCTTTTCTTCACCACTATACTAAACATATCAGTTGAGTACAAGTAGTGCAAATCAAAGGCGTACACATGCATAAAGAAATCGTTTGTAGAATTGATAATAATTTAGATCAACTTAAGTCTAAAAGAAACCGAAGAAATATAAGTGCCACTGTTAATATTAAACAAATTGAAAATAGTTCGAAAGAATGTATCGGTAAATATCGGTGTCCATTTGCCAATACCGATACTCCCAAATGTGGCCGACATTATCAATACCGATATATCGGTACATCCCTAACAGCAATAATTAAATATACAAAAATTAAATCTTTTTCATAAGAAAATAGCAAAACCATTGTATAGAAAGCACTCACATTACTAAATCATCAAAAAATAGGAACACACAAGATCATTAATAATTTTTGTACTCACTTCAGCACTAGTTTTAAATCTTCACCGAAGACTTTTCAGGTATCGGCTTGTCGCTTTCTTTAGTACGACCTTTTAAAGAAATTTTTATCTTCCTTGAAGAATCAGGTTACTAGGAATATCACTAAACTCTAGAATTACCAAAGCCACCCTTTTCCTTTGTGCTTAACGTCCAACGATTATGCACGGTAGGGGGACAGTGAAGATGAGACGGATGACAATGATGGAATGAAGACAGTGGGAGGAAACGAGAGATAATCCACCCACTTGGCAGGACATGGAATCAAACCAGAAACTCCACGAGCCAGAGATGAGCGCGCTACTACTGAATCACCGCGGCCCTTCTTTGCTTTTAAAAGAACACACTAATGAGTGAAAGATGTAATTCTGCTAGTTTTCAGAAAGATGTAATTCTGCTAGTTTTCTTTCTACCTTCACTTGTGTTGCCCCCTTTTTACTGGGTTCAAACGTACGGATGATAACCGGTCTATTTAAACTCTACACCAGAAAACCTTCAGGCTTAAGGAGATCTGATACCTCTTCGCTTAGGTTTCTAGCTCTCCATTTGATAACATGTAAAATTTAATATGGTAATTTCTAACAAAGTATTGCAGGTAATGACTTGAAATTTTTAATACAAATACACAAGACCCATATAAATCCAACCACGGTCTCCAATTTACGTTACATGCGTTAGATTAATTGCAATATATTCTTTAGTAAGTTTGGCAACTATGCTGTATATAGTATATGGATAGATCTTTTTTGAAGGAATTGAGAGCCCTCGGAACCTGTAGCCCTACTAGTCTTCGCGACACGTGGTAGTGATTTATGAGCGCTTCAGGCTAAAAACCAATGTCACCTCTGATCCTTTCTTTCTAATTTTCTTTCTTTTTTTCCCTTTTTTTTCAAAAACTTGTTTTGGGCAGTTTTGCCCTTTTGTCGGCTGTCTATAGAAATAGCAGTCATACTCCCTGGAATTGTTGATTCTCGGTTGGAACAGTCACTTCCTCTCCGTCGTGAACCTCAGTGTTAGTTTCGACAAACAAAAATAAACTCGAAGACAGTAAATTTAAAAAGACAACAGCAGCAGTAGTTTGTATTAAAAATTTGGAACGAACAAAAATATTGTATCTAAATAACGTATTTGTGTTAAATGTACTTTATCATAATAAGAAGTTCTATATTGTTCTCGTATAAGATGCTATAAATGCTCTACTTTGTAATAAAACTAAAAGTAATGTCTTTGAAAGATAGTATTAGACTTGGCAAAAATTGGTTTTGTGGGGTCAATGTAATAATTTCATACATACAATATTTTTATTCAATTTTCAGACATTAGTGTATTGGTAATATACAAAGTGTACAGTACATGTAATCAGTGTACAATATTAAGATATTTTATTGATAATTGTTTTTTGGACGAGTTAACTTCAAGCATATAATCATTCTGTTCTTTTCTATAATGTAATTAGGATTTTTTTAGGATTTGGATTTCTGGGCTTTCGGCATCTAAGGCCATGTAGTCCTTCACGATTTGAGGGATGACGTCCCTCGGCGAGCACACAATCCGGGGAAAGGGAAGGAAGAAAGGATTGGGAAAGGAAGGAAGCGGCCTGGGACCTATAAGTTAGGTACCACCCCGGCATTTGCCTGGTGTGAATGAGGAAAACCCAGGTAAACCTCATTCAGGGTGGCTGGCCTGAAAAAGCTGTTACACTTTTTCGACCGAGTGACCCCACCGGGAATCGAACCCGCTATAATGTAATTAATATAAATGTGTACACAGAGTATAAATGTTGTTTGACAATAGTAAGGTATTTTGTTGGGAAAAAATGCTTTTTGTAGGATCGTTTTAATTTCAGATATATAGTTTCGTTTTCATAAAGTAATTAATATAAATGTATCAACAGTATAAATGTCGTTAGTGTTAGAAATGTAGTGAAATATTTCGTTGATAATTGTTGTAGAATCATTTGAATTTTAACCTTATAGTCAATGGGGTTTCATAGTCTAATGGTTAGAGCGTTCGACTCTTGATCGCCTGGTTCTAGGTTCGATTCCCTGCTAGAATACTCAAATTATTGGCGTCTGCCCATCGTCGTGAGGCAAGCTGGGTAGCCATGTGATTAAAAGACATGACATTCTATATAATTAATATAAATATATACACAGTACAAATGTTGCTTGACAGTAGTGAGGTATTTCGTTGATAATTTATTTTTGTAAGACGTATACTATTAATATAATGGTAGAATGTGTGTATACTATTTATAAGATGTAGACCTATACATTTCTTTGTATAGACTTTTATAATGTATAATGAATTTTTATAATCAAGAGCGAAAGTTTAAAACCTTAGAATGGGCGAATCTTGCCACAAAAGCGAGATGTACCCGTAGAAAGATTAATAATAATAATAATAATAATAATAATAATAATAATAATAATAATAATAATAATAATAAGGGAAGGAATGAAGATGTACTAAAGGAAGCTAGTAAAGGAAGTAGTAATCGCGTCACTATAGGAAACTTTTTGGCCCCTGGGTCCCTGCCTCAGGACCCATGGTCCCTGGCCGGGGTCAATGACCTAGGGGTACATAGGACCACCCCCTCTAAATTTTGGCAGGGGTACCATGGCCCACCCCCTAAATTTTGGCAGGGGTACATAGGACCACCCCCCTTAAATTTTGGAAATTGCCAAATCTAAAAATTTGGTATGGTAGGGTAGGACCATAGTATGTACCTCTATCAGTATTGGGGGTCTATGTCGTTCCCTTTCATGGGTAAAAAATTGCCAAAAAGTCAAATTTCGGTGGTTTCTGACCTAATTTATCCCCTTGGATGAGGTGTTATTACCCTATATGGTTATATGGGCGTATACAGGGGTCCATTCCCTTTCATAAGACATGGGTATATTAATGCACCCATTGAAAAATTTGGGAGGGGTACCTTGGCCCACCCCTTAAATTTTGGAAATTGCCCAATTTAAACATTTGGTATTATAGTATAGGACCCTAATATGTATTATGATAAATTTGGATGGTCCACCTCGTTCCCTTTTAGGGGTACCAAATTGCCAAAATATAAACGTAAGCAATACGTAGTACCACGTGTTTGGTTTTGACCTAATTTATCCCCTTGGATAAGGTCCTATTACCTTATATGTTTATATGAGCGTATACAGGAGTCTATTACCTTTCATAAGACATGGATATATTGGTGCACCCCGGGAGGGGTACCTTGGCCCACCCCTTCAATTTTAGAAATTGCCCAATTTAAACATTTGGTATAATAGTATAGAGCCCTAGTATGTATCACTATAAATTTGGGTGGTCCACCTTGTTCCCTTTCATGGGTACACAATTGCCAAATTTTAGTACAACCACGTGTTTGGTCTTTTGACCTAATTTATCACCTTTGATGAGGTGTTATTATCCTATATCGTTATATGGGCGTATACAGGGGTTCATTACCTTTCATAAGATATGGGTATATTAATGCACCCCCAGGAGGGGTACCTTGGACCACCCTTTAATTTTGGAAATTGCCCAATTTAAACATTCGGTATAATAGTATAGGACCCTAATATATATTAATGTAATTTCGTTCCCTTTTAGGGGTACAAAATTGCCAAAATATAAATGTAAGCAATACGTTGTACCACGTGTTTTGTTTTTTTACCTAATCTATTCCATTGGACGACGTCCTATTACCTTATACGTTATATGGTCACGTATGGGGATTCATTTCCTATCATAAGACATAGGTACATTTGTGCACCCGGGAGGGGTACTTTGACCCACCCCTTTAATTTTGGAAATTGTCCCTTTTATATGTTTGGTATTATAGTATAGGACCCTAATATACATTACTATAAATTTTGGTGGTCCACCTCGTTCCCTTTCATGGGTACACAATTGCCAAATTTTAGTACAACCACGTGTTTGGTTTTGGCTCAATTTATCCCCTTGGATGAGGTCCTATTACCTTATATGGTTATATGGTCATGTATATATTGGTCCATTTCCTATTATAAGACATGGGTACATTGATGCACCCTTTAAATTTTTGGAAGGGGTACCATGGCCAACCCCTTAAATTTTGGAAATTTTCCAATTTGAGCATTCGGTATCATAGTACATGCCTCAACATGTATCATGATAAATTTGGGTGGTCCACCTCGTTCCCTTTTAGGGGTACAAAATTGCCAAAAATATAAACGTAAGCAATACGTTGTACCACGTGTTTGGTTTTTGGCCCAATTTCTCCCCTTTGATGAGGTTCTATTACCTTATATGGTTATATGGTCATGTATATGGGTTCATTTCCTATCATAAGACATGGGTACATTGACGCACCCTTTAAAAATTTGGGAGGGGTATTTTGGCTCATCCACTCGGTTTTAGAAATTGTTTAATATAAGCATTTGGTATCATAGTACAGGACTTCAATATGTACCACTATAAATGTGGATGGTCCACATCGTTCCCTTTCATGGGTAAAGAACTACCAAAAAATCAAATTTCGGAGGTTATTGACACCTATTTAGCACGTTATATGGTTTATTACCTTTATATGTTTATGTTCCCTTTTAAATTTGGGAATTATCAAATAACAAAATTCGGTAAACGTTTTCTAGGACCCATTGGTGTTCCTCTTATGGGCAAATATTCAAAATTTAAAGGTTATTGGCCGGCTTTATTATTGAATAAGTACAGGATTTATTACTTTTTCATAAGACACAGGTGTATTTGTGTACCAATCTTAAATTTTGGGAGGAGGTACATTTCTTATTGTCATATCAATAATTGGTAATTGGATAGTATCTCATTCATTGGGTAAATCAGTATGATCACGTGATCAGTTATTAACCTATGATGGGATTAGGAGTCCAGAACATTGGTACATTGAAACTTTGTAGGATAATTTGAGAATGCGTCATTGGTTTTGATTATTCCCGCCAAATATAAACGTAAGCAAGACGTTGTACCACGTGATTGTCCTTGATGAGGTAGTGTACAGGGATTCATTTCCTTTGTTGTGGTACTTCTTAAGTTTGAGTACACACACACTTCTAGAAAACAGTTGGTTCTACTCAGGTAAACAATTGACGGACATTATTGACCTTATTGAACATATAATGATATGATTAACTCTAAGACTTAGGTATATCAAGAGAAGTATTCTTTAAATTTGGGAATGGTGATAAACAGAATTTTAACATAAGGTGCGAAATTTGAAACAATACATTGAACTTTAGTCACAGCTCATAGTCTAAGATCATTGGTGGTGATTGATTTGAAATCTGATAGCTAACCTTATTGAATCTTATGACTCATAGACGAAAGGCAATACATGCTACAACAGTTTGAAATTTAATCATAAGGTGATGTAATCTGACACTAGCAAAGTTATTGTTAATGCAATTTGATTGGATGATCACTATCTTTCCTGCAATCTGATTGGTTGATCACTATCTTTCGTGCAATCTGATAGGTTGATGAGTTTTAAATCTTTTTCTGCATTCAGTTTTGTTTTAACATTTAAAAAGTTTTTGAATATTTTTTTGTTTGAAACTTTGGTTTGAAATTTTTCGTTTTAAAAATTTTTTGTTTGAAAATTTTCAAAATTTTGTTTGGGATTTTTTCGTTTGAAATTTATGTTTGAAAATTTTTTTCGTTTGAAATTTTTTGTTTGAAAATTTTTGTTCGAAAATTTTGTTTAAAATTTTTTGTTTGAAATTTTTCGTTTCCAAATTTTTTGTTTGAAATTTTTTGTTTCAAAATTTTGTTTGAAAATTTTTTCGCTTCAAAATTTTGTTTGAATTTTTTTCGTTTGAAATTTTTTGTTTGAATTTTTTTTCGTTTCAAAATTTTGTTTCAAAGATTTTTTTGTTCTAAATTTTTGTTTCAAAGTTTGGTTTGACATTTTTAAAAGTTTGTGCACTCATTAGTAAAGAACCGGAACTGTTTAGAGCAAAAACCTCTAAGTGACGCGATTACTACTAAGGACGACAGATCATGAAGACAATAGGAAAGAGAAGAAAGAGCATGCTTACCTATCTTATTCGACACTCAGATCGGACACCGTGTGGATAGAGGAAAAGGCAGAAGAAAAACCAGGAAGTGGAAGACCAAGAATAGAAAAATCTATAAGCTTTACGTCCCACAGTTATGGCTGGTAGGTTAAAGGAGCTAGTGATGTTGAGAAATGAAGGAAATTGTGGAATGCAGAAAGTGGAAGGAAACGGGAGAACCCCGAGAAAACCCCCACACATGGTGTTTGTCCTCCACAAAGTTCACTTGGTGCGAGCTGAGATCGAAATAAGAACGCCATGCATTAGAGGTGAACGCTCTACCACTGAGCCACCGCGGCCCGACCAAGGATAGATGCAGTAACGAAGAAGAGACCTTATCAAATTATAAAACAGCTCTTCCAGGGAAGAGAAAAGTTTTAAAATTTCCTTCTTGCCCAACAACCTATGATTGAAGTAAGGAAGATTATTATTATCAGTGGCGTATTTACGATTTTCTTTCGGGGGGGCTTTGCTAAATTTTGGTGGGCTTTGCCTGAAAATATGAAAATTCTGCAAGATATTTCATATACTTTACTATAGTAAGTAAGATTTCAGGGGGGCTTAAGCCCGGAAGCCCCCCCCCCTTAAATACGCCACTGATTATTATTATTATTATTTTATCGAGAATGTACTTCTGGGTTTCCTCCTAAAAAAAATACACACACTATTTCCAACTATGGTTATCTTACTTTTTACAAATTTGTCTAATTCAATATTGGTTTAATTAGTAGTTTTCAAGCTACGAGTTCTTTGACTAACTGAATAGTGCACGCCCCTTCTGGCTCACTCGCCACTATTTAACATTAAATTTCAGATGTCTCGATATATTTGCATAAGTTTATTATTTCTAAAATAAACATTACGTACAAGGTCTATTCAAATTGATATCAAGTTTTTCTGATATGTGTATATTACACGGGGCGAGGTAATTTTGGCACCAGTAGTTTTGACACGGTAATTTTGGCACCACGAAACGAAGCAAGCGGAAATTTTGGCACCATTTATAATTGAAGTACAGAAAATGTGAGAAAATACTCTGAATGTAATAGATATTTAAATTCACATGTTATAAACTAGGAATGCTCCACGAATCAAACCAGTGACGAATGTACAGTCAGCGACAAAATTTCTTTCTCTTCTGTAAAATTTATTTGCCTATAACTTTGGAATTGATGGACTGATTTGAAAAGTTTTCTGTAATTTATGGAAAACTGTATCTTCTTTGAGTTGCTGAAGACTGCACTATGTTCACTGCACTGGGTTTGTATTTTATTTTCAAGTGCAAACAGTAACAGCTGATTCGAACCATGGAAATTGAAGTACAGAGAGAAAAAAAAAATAGAAAATACTCTGCATATAATACATATTTACGTTCACATGCTAATGACTAGAACTGTATCAGCACGGATAATGAAACCAGCGACGAATGTACAAACACCAGTAAAAGGTAATATTGGTAGCTTCCTTAGGTATTCAAAGCAAGTCAAAATGGAAATTATTGAACTCTTAACTAAGAAAACTTAAATACACACTTACACAAGAAAAATTAACAAATCAATAAATGAATTTCAATAACACATGATTTGCAATAATATATGGTTCCCAATAATCCCAATTGTAAAACATTGCACCTTTTCTTTACATATTTAATTGTTGTGCACAACATTAAATGAAACAGCACGCAAAAATTCTTGCATGCTCTTTGTTCCAGCATTGTAGGCCAAGCACAAATTTTGAAGTGTTTTCTGCAAATGCTCATAGATCAGCTTCAATCAGCCTATCAATTCCAAAGTTATAAGCAAAATACATTTTACAGAAAAGAAAGAAATTTTGTCGCTGACTGCACATTCGTCACTGGTTTGATTCGTCGCGCTGGAGCAGTTCTAGTTAATAACATGTAAATTTAAATATCTATTACATTCAGAGTATTTTCTCACATTTTCTGTACTTCAATTATAAATGGTGCCAAAATTTCCGCTTGCTTCGTTTCTTGGTGCCAAAATTACCGTGTCAAAACTACTGGTGCCAAAATTTCCGCCTTTCATATTACACATATCTTTCTTAATTTGCATTACTCACATTACTCCAGAGAGCGAACAAATTTTAGAGTTCTGGTTTGAACTTCTCTTACAATAATAAGCAAATATACGAGGAACAAATTTACCATTATTGACGATGCGGAGGGGAGGGGATTTTCTGGACTAGGAAGGAATGTGTGCGGGTGCAGAGCAGAGGTCTGCACGGGCCGGAATTTTCAGCCCGGGCCCGGCCCGTGAATTTACAATGTGAGGCCCGACCCCAGTCCGAAATATGTCTTAGTATTTAGGCCCGAGTCCGGACTGAGCTCTGTGATAATCAAATGAGCCCGAAATAAGTCCGAATTACAGAAACTTAATTATTAATTCAAAATTGTATTTTTATTTACGGCAATTCGAGGTTTGATTTTGCAGAAGTCCTCCAGAAAGAAAGGTGCAATTTGTATCGTTTTACACAATATTTACAAAGTTAGGCCAGAAAAAGTCCGAGAAATATGGTTGTATAATTAAAAATTCACAGCCCGAACCCAGGGGCGTCATTTAGGGGGCAGGGAGGGGCATTTGCCCCTCTGAGTTTGAGATTTATATATATTTTATCAATAGAATAGTAGTAAGTCAGTGAAAAACGCGAAATTTTATATATATCAAGGGTCTTGCTCCCCCAAGCCAAATCTGAAATGACGCTACTGCCCGAACCCCTCCCGGGCCCGAAGTGATGCATGCTTTGTAGGCCCGAGCACGTGCAGACCTCTAGTGTAGAGGCGTTTCAAGTGGTGGCGACTGTCCACGGCCTTGCATCTTTAGGGACCTCGCAAAGACCAACGAGCCTAAAACGATTTGGCACTCACTTTTGTCGATGCAACAATAGAAACAAATATGAATTCGGACTTATTTACAGAAAAACAATACATAAGGCTTCAAACTAACTTTTCATCTATTCGTATATATTAGATCGCTAGCATACGCGACAGACGGCGAGTTTATTTTAAGATTGCATATAAGACTTTATCGTTGAGATGAATTGTTTTCGATTTTTTTTTTTTTTTTTTAATAATTAGCAATTTTTAAAAAGGGGGGCAGGAAGGACTCGTAAACCTTACTCGCCTTGCTGTGCAGATGGTATGGTCAAAATCAATACTGGATAGTGAAAGTGTAAGTGTAAAGGCTAATATGGAACAGAGAAACAAAAGAGAACTTCCTCAGAAGGGAATTGGGAGGGGAGGGGAGGAGAGTACAATACTGTAACACTTGAAATGAGTCTTGGTCTGTATACTTCAACAAACTTTTCTTATTAGATTACACAATTTCTAGTTTCTTACTCCGATTATTCAAAGTATTCAAATGTTCTCGGAGGGAGTGACCGCCCCTCCCTTTAATCCGTCCGTGGTGTCATTCAGTTTTGCTTTTTGCTACTAATTCAAAATGCTTTCCGAAACAAGTTGTCTTCTTGTGACTGCAGGGGGTGGAAGAAACAAACAAACCGTGAAAGGAAGAAAGAAGTGGTTTTGGGCTCTTACAGTCCAGACCATTCTAACCACTGAGAAGTGAGAATCACAACGTGATTTTTCTGGTAAGAGCGTCTTTTTAAAAGCAGCTAACAAGCAAACAGATGGTCAGCCCTCTCCCCTCTGCAGCATACTTTTTATTCTCTGTTGCCAAACTTACTGAAGAATATATTGCGATTAATCTAAAGCATGTAACGTAAATTGGAGACCGTGGTTGGATTTATGTGTGTCTTGTGTATTTGTATTAAAAATTTCAAGTCATTACCTGCAATACTTTGTTAGAAATTACCATATTAAATTTTACATGTTATCAAATGGAGAGCTAGAAACCTAAGCGAAGAGGTATCAGATCCCCTTAATATGAACTTTATTCTTTACTTTTAAACACGAGTACAGTCATAATTAATATTTGATGTCTATTCTAAGAGATCATTGAATAAATATGTGTGTGCGTTTAGAAAGGTACGCGAGCTTGTTTTCTCATTAAATTTCTTCCATACATCGTGACTATGAAGAAAACAAGAGAGTTGTTGAATCTTTTTCACAGAATAAATATATATTCGTACTACGATCAGTTTTATTATTAAATACATTAATGATATAACTTTAGTAAATTACAAGTTCGCATCGCACACACACTGAAATACGGTCTCCTAAAAGTAATTGCTGCGTCTAGGAAAGAACTAATTTTTTCCTGGCGACGTGTTTCTAGTAAGTTTTCTCGGGCTATCAACCAGGTGGAAATATTGATTTCCAACGATTCGAATGCAGAGATTGCTTCATCTTTCAGATTTGTTATGAAGAGACCAGATATATGTGGGGATGTATATATGGTGAGTAGGTAGAGGTGAGCTATAAATGGGGACCTGTGATTGGCTGAGAGAAATGTCTCTGTTGAACTTTTTTTTTTCTGAGGAAGGCCGACTAGACAGAACTGACTTGAAACCCACTGTCTCTATTGAGATCGTTGCTTTCAAGTGAGATGGCTATGACTTCCATTATTATTCTGTCAGAAAAATTGCTGCATTTGGCTACTGATGGTATTTGACAATTGAATCTGTTACCCAGCTCTAGGCTATGCTTTGCTAGACTTGACTTTTCGGGTTGCTGACGTGTTCTTTATATCGTTGCGCTATGGCACCATTCAATTTGTCCTATGTATGATCTGCCACATTCACGGGGTATACGTTATACTCCAGGAGTGCGCAGATGCAAGTTGTCCTTCAAGGTTTGAGTAACGATTTAATGAAGGTTCGTAAATAACTCTTATACCATATCTGGCAAGTTTTCTGTTGAGTTTGCTGGAAATGTGGCCGATGAAAGGCAATACGGTAGCGGAGGGACAGTCCTCACTTTTGACTTTTTTTTTTTTTTTAATCACTTTGTGTTCATGTTGGGAAGTACGGTCCCTTTTATGGCCTTGTTGATAACTGTAAGACGGCTGCCATTCTGCTGTAACGTTGATTGAAAATAACTGAATTCTTTTGCACTGAATATGTGACTTACGATGACAGCAGCTTCCACTGAGATAAAGATTAGTGTGTGTCGTCTTCCTTTATACGTTGCGTCGTAATGTTCCGTCAGGCTTATGGCGAACAAGAGTATCAAAAAAAGAAGCCAATCATTCTGCTCCAATTCCATTGTATATTTGATCTGAGGGAGCGAATGTTGAGAAATTCCAGAAAATTCAGTACTGTTTCAGGTCCATGTGGGCAGATAGCAGAAGTACCATTAACGTATCTAAAGAAACAGGAAGGCCAAGCGTTTCATATGCAAAGCATTCCATGTAGAAATTGGTAATGGCTGGAGAGAGAGGAGACCCCATATCTAGTCCGTCCATCATTCAAAAACGTACGTGGAGATCAGTGCATGGTGAAACAGATCAGTTAGTTCTGGGCTGAAGTGATTTCGTATGCGCTGCATAGTATTTTTGACAGGAATTCTTTGTGAATAGAGAAACTACGTCGAAACTGACCAAGGGGTCGTTTGGATTTGGACAGTTTCGGGGTAGTGTCTCTATTCACAAAGATTTCCCGTCAAAAATACTATGCAGATTATGCGAAATCACTTCAGTCCGCAACTAAATGATTTGTTCCATCATACACTAACCTCCACCTACTTCTTGTATGATGGATGTTTCTAGGAACTAATGGATGGAGTAGCCATGAGGTCTCTTCTCTCTCTCTAGCCATTATGGACTTCTACATAAAATGTTTTGAATATGAAGTTTTGATCCGGCGGTTAAACCTTCCTATTTCTTTAGATAGGTCGATGATACTTTTGCTATATGCCCACATGGATCTGGAATACTTAACGCACCCCTCTCGTCGATTCTGCGATACTATTCTTCGTAGTCAACATAGGCGAAGCCAAGGAAGATAAGTAGTCTTCTCTATATGTATAACACGCAAGGGAAAAGAATAGCACATGTCGCACTACGAGAACGCGGAAGCACTCGCGACGTGAACAGCCCGAATCCCCAGCTTAGAGTGTTAGTAACGCATCCTGACACGGAACTGAGGGGCCCGTACTCAAGGAATCGAACACCAAACAGTGAAACTACACCCAGAAACATTATGAAATCAAAATATTCGAACCTGTAAACAAAACCAGGTGTATATATACACACACGAGGGGCGTACTATTGTGAAATTAGGAAGGCAGTCACAAGCAGACCACCTTCACCTACCAATCTGGAGCGTCACTGGTAATGGGGACAATAGTAGCGCCCTGTGCAGCCTATTTCTTGAACCCCTTTGCGTGTTATTAACGGACAACAAGGAAAGTCATTACGGGGAACAGTGCTGGACGTCATGGTTCTTGTGGAAAGAGGATCCCTACCAATCTAGACGATACTGAGATCAAATCAGAATTATAGAACCAAATACTTACGATCAGAACTATAACCTGAACTAGAACAGATAAGGGACCCGCACCATTACTTAGAATTTTTTTTCGGATGATCCAGCACAAGTAAACCACTTAACAAGACATTAATAAATATTCAGCAAAAACATTACATAGCAGGAACATCCCGTCCACTTACAGGATCAATGCCATGCCAGAACTGCTACCAATATTGACACTTCAAGTACTGGTGCAAAACAGATCTTGCAACCGTTCTGGCAAATCACATAAAGACTGCAAAGAGGCCAAAAAGAACTTCAGCGCAACGTAAGTAAGTGACGTCTATTGCACTGACAGTAGTAATTGTTCAAGAAGACCAAAAGCCCAACAGGCAAGAATACTGTTTCGGTCTCTTCATCACAATTCCTAAATATCAATGCGATGTCTGTATTCGAAATGTCGGAAGTCAATATTTTTCCCTGGCTGGTAGACCGAGAAAACTTATTATATCTAAATAAACTTATTAATTTACAATATTATTGCTGTTTAGTCTACATGTTAGGATGGCCTATCCCTGTTAATCCTCTAAACTAATCTTTTATTGCTACTTTATATTAAGTACATTCTTACCTTGTGTTCCGTAGTCAAGACATTTGTGCACTGCTCCACTTGCTTAAGTTAAGCAAAATTCAGTACAATATTTACTTTCTGAGCGCTTATCACCTTGACCATTCAAACAAAACATACAGGTGCTTTTAAGCAATCGGAAACTATGGTAGTTCCTGATATGACTTTTTGTTACTTTGAGTAGCGTTAGTCAATCACGCTATTTCACCGATTCAAGAGAAAATTCTCTCAATACATTGAATGCCCCGAAAAACCCTTACCCTTTACTCTTAGTTTCATTAATTTGTACTACTTCCCCATTTCTACTCTAAAAACGTTTCCATACTCGTCAAGTGTGTTCTAGTCTGTCATTGATTTGGTTTCGTTTGACACTAAGTTTGTGGTCTCATTGATTGGTTGACGTACACTCTCCGTGTGATCGCGACAGAATGAAGCAATCAGTTGTACGTTTCTTGTCTAGTGATGCTAAGAGCATTTTTTCTCGGCTTTCCGCATTTATTTACAACATTGTGTTTTGATTTTTAAGTATTTATTGTTTTATTTCTAACACGCATATAAACGACGGGGTATTTGAATAGTGAGGTCATCATTTATATTTTTGGAATGAAACTGTTCAAAGTAGAATTTAAAAAGTGCAGTTTAAGAATAGTCCGCCAAATTAAAAACTTGCCGCATGTCTAAATAATTGCGAACTGATTGATAATATACGTGCAAACTGATCTGACCTGGAAATAATTATGGGATATCCTATCCTATTATATGAAATTATTTCATCACGAAACTCACTCATACTGTCTTAGAAATTGTTTCTTACGACACAAATTGCGTTCATGGGAAGCGCACATGCTTTACGAGGACTTTCCTTTACACGTATAAATACGCATCGGAACGTACCGTATGCAAAAAACACACGGTCCCGGTACCTGTACTAAATGAGCATTAAAAACGAGAATACTACCTAACCGAGTGAGAAATCGAGCGTAGCTGGTGGGACCGCGCAGCAGCGCGTCCGAAGGCAGGAGGCACGGCAGCAACAAAGGATATAGGTATGCGCATAAACTAGCATAGTGGAAAAACATTAAGTAACATATAAAATCACAAAAGTTAGAGTACTTGTAACACCAGACTCGTAAACATAAAGCACAGGTTTTCTACATTATGCAGAAATATTATTTTGGTGGAAATTGTTATGATAAGACAGTCGTGTCTAATACGCACTCATTCATTTTGGCTTCAGTATAGCACATGTAATGCTTTCAAATTTGTAAACATGAAATATTGGTTTCTTATTTTGTGAAAAATTCTTTCGTCAGTAGAGTTTAACACCCTATACTATGTTTTTTCGGTGCTGGTGTAGTTTTGGTGCATTTTTGAAGATTTACAGGCGAAATTGAATACTTTATCTGAAAAGATATATTCATAAGGAACATATTTCTGCAAGCGAGAAAATTTTATACAAAGTAATACAGCTGTATTTCAGGTTTACAAGTGTAGGGTTACTAGAGTAAAATCATTACAAGTGTTTTACGGTGGATAAAATAAGTGAGTGCATATGAAAGATGACTCTATTCGATGTTATTTTCGGCCGGCGGTATATTTCTGCACAGTATACAGAAGCTGTATTTCATGTTTACAAGTGGAACGTTATAGTGTAAAGCCATGACAAGTGCTATTGAAACTCGCAAATTTGCCTGAATCCACTCCTTTTGCAGTCCTCGCTTACGCGAACGCCCACTTTGGACACCCCTCCGCGCTGCCCACCAGCTTGGCCCTACTCCAACTTGGTTACCTAGCATTCGTGCTTTTTAGTCGCCACCTAGCACAGGTTGCTTTGTGCTTTTGCACTGTAGTTCTTATACCGTACATCCGGAAACCATATCTATACGCAAATCGAAAAAGAATTTTTTCAACAATTATCTCTGGTGACCCCCTTGAATTTTATCTGTGCCAAGTGAGATATTTTCATGTCGCCTAACGCAAATCTTTCAGGAGACAATAGGAAGTAAATTAGTAAAACAATGACTACCGGTACTTTTCAACATTTTTTTTTTTTTTTAAGAGAAAAGAGCTGGACTGCTTCTGCTAAACATAAGCCATTATTTGCTGTTTGTTTATTTACAGTATCTACTTCCATATCTATTTGTATCTTTATTATCTCCCCTTGTGTACCTAGTATTCGTAAGGCTAGTCAAATAGAACAGAGAAAACAGAATTAGGTAGAATAGATTAATATCTACGGATACTACGTACGCCTCCTACAATTAGAATTAACCTGTAGACCCTTTGTTGGATTATGATAACCCAATCACTGTGAGTTATTACGTGATATCATGTATTCTAATCACTTGTACTCATTACAGTGAACCAGAACACTGAATCCTGGTTTCAAAGAATAGTAACTGTTCCGAATTTAGGCTCTAGCTGAGTTCATCGATACCTTTAAAGTATCACACGTACCAGTACACTAAATGAAATACTCTGAAATTGTAAGTGTTAATTACTCTACCCTTCTTATAAAGAAGGAGATACTTATTATTATTAATCACCGAAAGATGCTAAATATGAAACTTACGCATGGTCTTTTGTAAACGAAGTTAAATAGCCTTTCAATACTCGTACCATCATGTTAACAAGTACTATGCATCAATATACAATCACTAGAACTTCTGTTATGTTCCGTGCAGTAGCTGTTTCCCAACAAATAACACTGCAGATATATATAACTTACAAAAGAAGAAACAATTGTACCAAAATTATCGTTTCTTAAGAGTTAATACAACAATCTACCATTCCCTTTCACAATCACAACACCATGAATATCTTTAGGAATAATCCCAGTAGGTGTCACCACCATAGAGGAAGAGTACAAAAACAAAAAGAAAGAAACAATTGACTTGCAATATGCGTAATTCCGCTTTATTTATATGTTAGTTTTAGGTTGAGAAAAATGTGTTTTTGCTTATGGAAGATATTACATTGCATAACTATTGTGACCCTCTTCAATTATTGTATGACCTTTTATTAATATTAACTCATTTTATGTTTTCAAATGCTACTATTATTACTTTACAGTGATGATCTGATTGTGTGCCTTGTACTTTTAATTGACAAAAGATGACAGACACAAAGCAAGTAGATATTATAAAAAGATCACATCATGAAAGGAAAGAATTATGTACGACAAGGGCAAAGTATCGACAAGGACGGAAGTTGACTGCAGTAAAGGTAATATATTGTTCGTAAGAGTTTAAGTTCCGAAAATGGGACCCTTACTAGAGGGCAGTCGATACATTTTAGAACATTACACTTCAGATTGTCTTCTTCCGCATCGAAAATTACTTCTCGTTTATATTCTGATTTTGGTGATAGTGTTGGGTGTCAATAGATAGCGTTGATGTTAGTTTCTGCACGTTTTAAGTATCGTTTGATTCTATACATGACAGCATGATTGCGGTGTGTGGATTGGTCCTCTTGTGCTAGGTAACAACTAAAAAGTACGAATGCTGTGTAATCGAGTCATTGCAGGAGCGCAGCAGTGGGTATGCGCGTACGTAAAGATAGTGAAAAAAAATATCCCATAAAAACAAATATCTTACGTTTGTCACACCTTAGAGGAAAAATCCCAATACATTAATGCTACTTACATATAGGTGTACGTAGTGAGATTGTCCTATATATATATGGAGCTTATACATATTTTCTATATTAAAAATATGTGTAAGTGTGGTCTTCCACTGTCCTCGTTTATGCATATACCCCCGCTACGTACGTACGGACGCACCCCATCGCTACCTTTCTGCCCCTGCCCTGACTGTTAGATGCTTTTTTTGTGGCCAGTTAGCTCAAGTTGGTTCGTGTTTCATGCACTGTAGTTTTTATGTTACACGACCAAACTATATTTTTACTGAGTCTTTCTGAAGTTAATATGCAAGTAGTAATGGAGCTTCTCATTTAGTGCATGCTCTCTTAAAAGAAATACAGAGCTCTAACCTAACTTAAAAATGTAAGAAATGTGTCAAAATTTGGTAGAACCATCTGCTCGAGTAATGTTAAAAAATATTTTAACGTAATTTTCCTCACATCACGTACTTTAGAAATTTTTCTACCAGGTACCAATAGTTTTGAAAATTTTCTAGATTTTGGCCCACCTTATGTAGAACAAAACCAAGATTTAATAATAATAATAATAATAATAATAATAATAAAGGATAAGAAAAAGGAACACCACATTTATAGTAATTATAGGTGTACGGGGATATTTTTAAGCTGCATACAAGCACGCAACATTTGCAATGAAAAGTGTTTTGAAAATAAATGTTTTAACTTTACAGAGTCCACTCTAATTGATATTATTGCACAGACACAAACGACGGTATGGTAAGTAGTTCTGTTATGAAATACTGAAAGAAAGAAATCTTCGTTAATACTCAGTTTCGTTAACGCTCTTAATCCCTACGGATGCGCTATCGCAAGGGCCCTAGTACTTCTCTCTGTTCTGAGGCGAATTAAGTGTAATAGTAACTTAAGTGACCGCTCATCAAAGGTTGGTGGCTGTTTTCCCACAACTGCACCATGCATGACTTACCTGTAAAGATGCGACAACGTGATGTGTCGCAAAACACTTCTAAAGAGGCGTAGTTTCTTGTGCTGCGAAAGCGCATCTCACTAGTAATTCAAAAGATCTTTGTTTATTATGCTTCTAATTAGAATATTTATTTTAATATTATGAAGGTCTCATTGGTGACAAACCGGGCGTGTAGCGTAAACACACAACATGAATGACAAATTTCTAATGGTAAAAAAGCTAAAAGTAATGTTAAAACATATTCTATATAATAAATAGAAATATTAGCTGAGTTATGTCATATCAATTCCTGTAGAAACTAGTTCAAGGATATGCAGAGAGTGAAAAATCGCATGACTGGATTGAGAATCGAACCCGGGTCTCAAAGTCACGTAGCTTATACGTTAATCACTATGCTACTTTTCCGCGCCCATAACTGTCCATGATAAATGGAGAGGTAAAAGCGGTTTTATATCACCAATATTCCTATTATATACAAAGAGCGAAAAATGCACGACTGGACCGAAAATCGAAATACGTCTCCGACTTTACGTGCCAATGCGTTTAGTACTACGCTATTCAGTTAGGGTTGTGGAACAGTCCATATTCTCTGACTTCAAGAGTGATAGAATATTTAACCATTCAGGAAGTAGACTAGGTAACTTAGTGGTAACACAATTGTACAATAAGCAGCTGAAGACTCGGATTCGATTCTCAGCCCAGTTGTACTTTATTTTCACATTTTGTTTATATAAACTTGAAATATTTTTGTCCTTTTCTTGAGCTCACAATCGATTTTTAATACGCCTGTTTTTTTGTAGGTGCGAATACACAAAGAATGAAAAATGGTATAATTGGACTAGGACTCGAACCGGTGATCTTCTGGGTACCCTGCTTGATGCTTTAACCACTACGCTACCTAACCTGCTTCCTGAACACCCATACATCGGTCATTCTTTGTGTATCATTGAATTCATGCATATAGAGGAATTGGTGCGCTAAAAATCGGTTGTTTTCTCCATTTATCAATACAATATATAATACAACCGTCAGTGGTGTTCTGAAAGTGGACACTGGATTCAACAGGAGTTGTGGTATAAGTCATGTGGTCTGAGTGAATGAACACCGTCTTCAAGTGAGAGAATGTAATGGCTGTTCAGGAAGTGAACTGAGTAGCATAGTGTTTAACATATCAGCACGATACACCGAAGATCCCGGGTTAGAGTCCCTATCCGATCGCGCTCTTTTTCGCTCTTTGTGTATTTTTTTTTTTTTTTTTTTTTTTAATTAACTAATCAAAATCTCTCTTATGAGCAAAATGATAAGTAGGGAATTGTTAAAGCTAACATTTGAAACTGATTCAACTAACCTAATATCCTGGTACAGACGTACAGTAAAACGCTAAATGAGTAAAGGAAAGTTTACATTAGTTAGTTTTATTAGTATTTGATGTTGAACTGGTGTCTAATACACTTGTATACTTTGATATCTCCATGCAAAGAGACAGTAACTTCACTTAAAGTGCTTGAAGACGCATATTTTTGCCATTAGTTTTTCGCTAAACTTTACCTCTAGTGGGCCCTAACAGTTTAGAATAAGAGGTTCCAATTAGTACAGAAACAAGCAAATTTATTAGAAATGCAGAAAGAGATAACCTAAGTTTTAGTATCCATTTCAGGACCAAGTGTGATTAATATGCTAAAGGTGCCCGTTTTTAGTAACGCTCACAAATATATAGTTGCTTTCTCGTTAATTAATACGGTTAATGTCTCACAAAAAAAAAAAAAAAAAAAGTGTTTTTCATCATTTGAAATTCGTATTGGGCATAGCTAAAGCTGACGTATAATAACTAATTTTATTGTTGTACATTTTTAAAAGATATAATTGATGTATATTTGTATAAGTTGTAAAAGATAATTGCTTACTGCGCCTAAGTTGTACTCAGTATAGTACAATTACAGTATAATTAAGCAAGTTGTAAAAAAAAAAAAAAAAAAAAAAAAAGTCAAAAAGAAATAGTTACTGGTAAACGTCTGAGTGTTTCCAAGAATACAGAATACTAAGCCTTAAAGTTGATGAAGTTGTCTTTTCCCTTATTTTCTCACTTCACCAGGCCCAGGGTGGTTTCAAAGCTTGAAGTTTTGTAGCTTTGCAGTCTTCACTGTTTTCTGGTCACAAAATCAGTTTTATTGATAGATAATATCATCAGGCAGTAGACAAGCACTTCTAGCTTCCTTAAATACTCCACAATAGGCTTTCGAAAACAGCCACACATTTCAAGAACCACAAGTGCACTAGCTCAACTTTCTTTCACTTTCCTCTGAAAAATTATTTTCTGGATCAATATACACTCCTCGCATAGAATCACTTTTTCGGTTTTGCTTTTCTGTCTAATTTTGTATCAAGTATATTTCTCAATACCGGTAAATCTACTTTTTAACATTCTCCAGCCTAAATGATAATTCGTGTTTTTCAGGCTCTAGCTACAACTTTTATTGGTTATCCTAAGTTTGGCCCTCGTTCTTGATATTTCCATTAAAACTTACTAAATCAATCAACCGAAGTTTTGTTACCATACTTGAGAGAGGTACTGTTGCTAGATTTTTTTTTTTTTTTTTTTTTAAACGTTTCAGCATTGTAATAGACACTTTTCTTAGTAGTCCTTCCTCAATGCTGGAACATAACAAGAATTGAATGTTTTTCATTGTATCTGTAAGTATTCATTGACTTAATAGAACTTAACGTGGCATGTTATTATATATGTAATATGTTACTTATGCAATTCTGAACATGTGTTCAAATTAATTTTGTAGGTTTATACTGTAAATAACGAATCTCAGCATCTTCTAATTTGTGGAGTACCTGCTTTGAATCTGACGAACGAACTTCGGAAACTGTGTAAAAGGTACGGGAACCTATTGGCCTTACTACCTATTCCAAACTATTCAGAGGAGCCATTTACAGAAGCGTTCCATGCTCATTATGCAAAAGTACGGACAGCCAGGTAATTTCTATGATTCCTTTCAATTGGAGGGTATACTACAATACTTTGCATTTCTTCCCATACAATTATTGGCAGCACTTGTTTTCCCGTGTTGTCGAATAGTTACCGCGCGTACCTTTGGTGCATGTAATCTCTTGTACGATTCCCGGTAAAATTAGAAAATTTTCAGTGTTGATCCAGCATCTTGCGGTGATTGAAGAGTTATTTGAATTAAAAGGTACCGACCTCTGGTTTCAAAAACCCAGAGAAAGCTGCGGTCGGAACTACTGAATGTTTTACTGCTTATCGTTTGATTGAGTTTCATTCCTCTCAGCACCGAGACTTTGTGAAGCGGGACCGAATCAAGTACCCTCCACTACCGGGAATCGAACCAGGAGCCACTTGTGTTTGCTTAAGAAGGAGCACGTTTTAGTAGTTGTATTTGTGTTAGCCTGTTTCATTTATTGGTATCGAACTTTATAACGTATTGTAGGCGTTCTTATAGAGCATCTCATATCAGTGTTTCTTTTACCTTCTCGCTGTCAATATGTGTGATAGTGTGGCTACTATAGCTGGAAGACAAGAAGACCTAATTTTTTGAACTTAAGTTTGTATGCAGCTCTTGTAGCATTTACTCCTCAGACTTGCATTTTATTTTTTCTTTAATCTATTAAACAGATGCCAATATTAGTATGCAATTAAGTAAAGAATTTTGACGACTCTTCACATCATAAGGAACGAGGGTGCCATTATGTCGGAGGAACATTACCTAGCCTGTTCAGGGAATATTTATGTAGTGAAACCATCATTACTTCGTTGTTGTGTACATGTTAATCTAATTCTTAATTTATTTCTCCACTCCAGTTCTACAGTGTCCAATTTTTCCATATGGTTTCTAGTAGAAATATATACGAATAGTATAGTTAAGATCTTAATTACAAAATAATGTAGGAGAACTCAAAATGATAGACCCGATTTCAGAAATGTATTGTGTGAAACCTAATAAACATATGTTATTGATTATAATTATAATTACATGGGCGCATGGGGGGATATTTAAAATTAACAAAAAATTGGCTACTTACCAATGAAGCCTCCCTTGAAAAATTTAAAGATTTTGACGTTTCGGAACTCTCAGTTGGTTGCTTCTTCAGTGGCAAGGTAAAAAGGATTAAAACGGAATCCTTTTTACCTTGCCACTGAGGAAGGAACCAGCTGAGAGTTCCGAAACGTCAAAATCTTTAAATTTTTCAAGGGAGGATTCATTGATAAGTAGCCAATTTTTTGTTAATATGTTATTGATGCTCTTCGAAATGTTAACTTTCGAAGTTTAGTTTCCACTTTCTACCGCTAGGAGTCAGCAGCGAGCATGAAATGAATTGTTGATATTAACCGCAACATGCTACAAAAGGTTTGGCACGAGATAGCTTATCTGCTTCATATGTGCTGTGTTACGGAAGGTGCTCACATAGAGCAGTTGTGATATGTTTGAAGAAAACTTTGAAAGGTTATCTTTCTTAATAACATGTGCTTATTAGAGTTCACAGAATATATTTCTGAAATCGGGTCCATCATTTTGACCTGCTCTGTATGACATTTTTAGAAATAAAACAGAAGCGTTTTCATATATATATATTTTTTAAAATCATTATTTCTTACAAGTATAAATTAATGTGCTTTTTTTAGATTTCTCTTTAAATATATCTTCGTAAGACATGGAACAAGAATTTTAGGAATGATCAAAAAGAAAAAAAGATTAAAAGATTGTAATCTTGCCCAATAATTAGTTTTTGGATCAAGCGACAAAATTTTTGAACGGCCCCTAAATCGAGTTTTTGTATTTTTTACGGAATAAAGACATCATAATGAGTTGAGAGATAGTTTGAGTTGGCTACACTATATGTAGTTCTCCAGATATAAGGCCTACAAGAAAATTTTTGAGTGAAATATGTTGGATCTTTAGATCCAAAAAGTCAAATAATTGAACTTAGGAACTAACAAAGGTTAGGAACTGTACGGAAGCAGTGTCAGTTCTTAAATACAGATCTTTCATGATGGAGTTATAAGTCAAAGAAAAAATAACAATTGATGATGATGGATACTATTTTTTTTTTCTTTTTACTTTAGTAAATGAAATATACTAGTAAGCTATTTTTTGCTGCATTTGTATTATTATTATTATTATTATTATTATTATTATTATTATTATTATTATTATTATTGATACTGCTACTACTACAACTGCTGTTGGTATTTTCTGAAGTGAAAGGTATCATAAAAGATAAGATTCATAATGGTGGTTATAAGTTAAAATGAAAATTTGACGATTAACATCGGCGTTTCTGCAGAATCACTATTTAGTAAAAGGGTCTTTCCTAGTAAGATAGTGAAATCGGCCCTTGATCCAAATTGGGTCGCTATTGACCCAAAAGATTATTCCTGACCTAAAACTACCTCAAAGAAAATTTTGACTCCCTCCCCCCTCCGCTTACCGAATTATCGTATCATACATGCTCAAAATTTAATATTTTTCAATTTTGGTGGGAGTGGTCGAAAAATTTTGAAAGTTTCAGATTGTAGATACTATCTGGATGTAAATGTGCAGTTTTTTTTTTTTTTTTTTTTTTTTTGAAACCATCGATGCGTATTTTCTTTATTCTTTTGCGTGTTGAAAATTTCAAAAAAACTGTAGACAAAAATTGGGGGGTGGGGACACGTCGCTGATTTTTTGGTTAAAAAATATGTTATACCCTTAGGTACAACATAAATTTTTTTTCGGGGCCTGAAAGTGATGGCAATATTCTCAAAAAGAAATAAAACTGAAAAGAGACTTGTTTTTCGCACAGTTTTCCCACCATTTTAGGACCCTCAAGATGAGTGTCCCTTCAAACAATCCTTTGCCAAAGTTCACAATTTTCATTTATCTTGGGTCCCTTCTGCTTCAATTGTGTCCGTTTTGGAACAGAAACACCAAATATGTCTCCGTAGCAGTGCTTCCACTGCAACCGACTCTGGCACAACGAAGTTACACATATCTCGCGTTGGCTCCTCGTATCTATCAGTGCTTGCTTCACTGGCCAAACACAGTGGCGCTCTCTACCGGTAGCACTCAATACCGCGAGCTGTGTAACTTTGTTGTGCAAGAGTCTGTTGAAGTGGAAGCACTGCTATGGAGATATATTTGGTGTTTCTATTCCGAAATGGACACAATCGAAGCAGCTGAAGAACGATAGAAGCGGAAGGGATGCAAGATAATGAAAATTGCGAACTTTGGCAAAGGATTGTTTGAAGGAGCACTCACCTTGAGGGCCTTAAAATGGCGAGAAAACTGTGCGAAAAACAAGTTTATTTTCAGTTTTATTTCTTTTTGACAATGTTGTCATCCTTTCAGGCCCCGAAAAAAATATATGTTGTAGCTAAAGGTACAACAAATTTTTTAACCAAAAAATCAGCGGTGTTCCCCCAAAATTTTTTCAACATTTTTTGAAATTTTCAACACGCAAAATAAAATAAAGAAAATATGCATCGATAGTTTTGAAAGAAAATGCACATTTACATCTAGATAGTATCTACAATCTGTGAAACTTTCAAAATTTTTCGACCACCCCCACCAAAATTGAAAAATATTAAATTTTGAGCATGTATAATACGATAATTCGGTAAGGGGAGGGAGTCAAAATTTTCTTTGAGGTAGTTTTAGGTCAGGAATAATCTTTTGGGTCAATAGCGACCCAATTTGGATCGAGGGCCGATTTCACTATCTTACTAGGAAAGAACCTATCTTCTCATTTTTTAAAAATTTGGCTTAATAGGGCAAATGAAGTACCAAAAATAGTTACTTTTTGATTCATTATTATTATTATTATTATTATTATTATTATTATTATTATTATTATTATTATTATTATTATTATTATTATTATTATTATTATTATTTGTTCTCTGAAGTCTCGGCCTCTACTAATTGCACACATGCTAGCGACGTATGTTGGCATCAGGTAGGAGGCAGCGCAGCTTATCGACCTAAGAGTAGCGTGACTGAGGGACTAAAGTGGTCTCGTTTATAATAAAGATTAAAAATACCTAAATATTATCACCTAGATGCTTATGCAACCTGTAACTCTTAAATGTTTGACAAAGAAAATGAAGTTTCTAGTTTAACGTCCCACAATTAAGCATCAGGGGTAAGAGAGATGGTGATTGTAATAATGAATGAAATGAAGAAAGTGAGAGGAAACGGGAAAACCCCATGCCACGCTATTTTTCCAACACGAAGTTTACTTGACGCAAGCAGGAATCGAATCAGGGACCCCACGCAAAAGGTGAGCGTTCTACCATTGAGCCACCGCAATCCTCTAAATATTTTGAAGTTTACGTATTAAACATTACTCACAAGTTGATATGTTTTTACATTATTAATAGGATTATCTTGGTATTAATAGTCATAATCTCTTAACGTAATATGTTAAGCGTCCTTTTTCAGCACTAAGGATGTGTGACACATGGATTTACAATTTGAGGTGGGATTCGAACCACCATACTGCATTCAAATTTCCATGCTTTCTCACCGAAACAAGCGCATACGCTAGTAACTAGACCAACGGGGAGTACTATATTATTATTATTATTATTGTATTATTCCAGCTTCTTTGTTGCAGATTGTAAACAGTAAACGAAATATAACGTTGAACACTGTTTTATTTATAAGAATTTGAAATTTCTCAACACTATTGTTAATACTTATTATGTAGTTAACAAGTTATGGTCGAACTGATACTATTGATATTGACCTCATAAAATGGTTTCAGAGCTCGAAAGAGCTGTGTAATATTTTTACATTCTACTTTCTAATTATTCGATATGTTACTATTTTCTGAATTCAGGCTTCATTGTTCTTTAGACCATTATAAGAGTTACTATTAGTGAAAATAAAATTTTGGAAGATTGTAATAGTTCTAGAGATCAGTGCTCATCAGTTTTTCCACATCGTTTTGGGTAAGAAATTACTAGATTATGAGATGAAGTTTCGGCTGTCTTAAGCGTGCATGATTTTTTTCTCAGTAAATGCAAAATTTGACGAATTATGATTGTACTAGGGTCATCACTGGCAAAGAAAAAGGAAAAAGACATCCACTTTACCACATTCACTCTTAGGCTCCTTAATTCTGAATCTAATGGATATTTCCTTTTTGACCAAAGACATCATCATGTAGAACTAGTCTTCAATATACCACATAACAAATATCTCAGGAAAATATTTCTTAGTTACGGAGATAGAATGCAAAAATCAGCTGCTTACGTCACGGCAACTAAAACAGGGGTTTTGGCATGACATCACAGATCCCTCTGTGAGTAGCATTGGAAGCTTCAGGGAATCTTTTCATATTGCAGTTTCTTACTGTAAACTACAAACAAATTTAGTGGAATAGTGAAAGGAAAAGTGGCAAAATAAGTAATATACTTACTGTATATAAATGTAACGTGTTAAGAGGGCGTATTTTCCTAGTTTTAAATACATTAAAGATCGTTTGTATGTTCTATCATTACAAATATTTTAGATCTTAAGCAGAATTACTTTAGTATTGTATTACACCGAAAACATCAGAAGTCTAAGTACTATAGTAGTTCAAATTAAGTAACACATAAATTTGAGAATATCTAGGCCACCATATTACAGGTTTTCTTTATTGTGAAAATTTGTCGTGAATCTCAGACAAATAATCGCTTTCTGTTAAAAAAAAAAAAAAAAAAAAAAAAAAAACCACTTAATCCCTTTTAAAAAATTCGTATCCTTTTACATTTTTTCTACTATTTACTGTACCTATTAGCAGTTGGTCACCCCACACCATTGCTACAACTATTCGGTTCTTAATGCTATAAGGATCGTATTATATAGTGCTTTACTTTTCTACTGTAGTTCTACAAAGGAAATGCTTTTGTGGTCATCGCGGTGGTTTGAAGCTGAAGAAAGCTGTAGCAAATAGAGGCAGATAGATGGTTAAGCTGCCGAAAGACCATCATAAAAAAAGATAGGTGCTCAAAAATGTTTCTTCTGACCTAGGCACCGGTTCTCACACCTAGACACCATAATAATACAATTTCACACATAAACTTACATAATTTTATTTGGATTTAACTTATTTAGG
This sequence comes from Thermobia domestica, assembly GCF_964235325.1. Classification (NCBI taxonomy): domain Eukaryota; kingdom Metazoa; phylum Arthropoda; class Insecta; order Zygentoma; family Lepismatidae; genus Thermobia; species Thermobia domestica. The sequence continues at coordinate 167,394,676 of NC_137466.1, read as the reverse complement.
AGCCAGACTCGTATTTCCTATCGCCTTGACTACCTGACGCCCAGGACTTTTCGAGTCTGAACAAGAGAAATATTGACAGGATTTCGTTATGTATTACATGTGTTGTTACTTTGAAACTTAAACTTTTTCGTTTCAATAACCTTACACGAAATAGTGTTTTAAGTATACGAATATAAGTTTATTGATATTCTTTCTTTCGTCAGCTCTGAGTGATTAATATTTGGTATATCGTGGTACATTTGCAAAAGATTATATCGAGAAAGTGTTACGTTTTGTGTTCCGAGGTCTACAAGTGAAATAAATAAATAAAATAAAATAAAAAAATAAAATCAAACGTTTAAAGAGTTGGGCCTTTTGTTAAAATTCGACCGTGTAGATTAATTTCTCTTATATTGCTTCTCTCACTGGAACAGATCATATCATAAACATTCATTATCAAAGGACCCAACGCCCACCTCTAGTGTTCCCTGCTTCGAACCCAGGCCATATAAATTTGTGGTAGAGAACATCGTGTCTGTGGCTTTTCTTGCGCTTCTGATGTTTCCTTCTACCTGGCCATTCCACCAAGTCTTTATAATCATTCACTCTCATTAATCATCCGTCTTCCGTTACCTACAGTGCACATTCGTGGAATGTAAAAGTGCAAATTTCATTTTATTTTATTCAGTAACAAGAGAATTGCAACTAGTTTGTTATCATTACTGTATTTTGTATCTGTTTATTTATTGGTTTAAATGTTAACTCATGTGTTCAAAACACTTCAATCGATCTGTAAATGTTCACATGGACTAATATAAACAATTTACGAGTATGATCCATTTCTAAAGAAAACGGCAGTAAGCGCGAAGATATTATGGTGAAATAATATTGCTAATGTGTAAAGTAGTTGGATAATAGCACTGATAAATTCTCAGAATGCTCATGAATATCATTATAATCTTCAGTTTGTGCATCCTTGTGTTGAACTCAGTAAAGGTTATTTTTACTTGGGGGAATCCACGACGAACTTGCATACAAGCACTCTACTATCAAATAACTATGTAAAGAATGAGTCAGAAAAAACTTGGCCAGTAACTTTGACCAAAAAAGTAGGTAAAGAAATGAAAAGAAGAAAGGTCGTTTTAATACTTTAGTTGACTATAAAGTAAAAAATATTAAACACGCAAAAGATATCATAAAGAACTAATTATGGAAAAATGGTCGTACATTACTTTTAATCCGCTTCATAAGAGTTCGCACATCTTCTTCTGTTATTTGATTGGCAGCTGCAGTCCACTTGCGAAGAAAAGTTTTCAAGCCAGCCGCCTTCCCTTTTGATGTTTTCAATGTTCTTTTAATGTGGGCCCAATATTTTTCAATATTGGCTTAAGTTCAGGGCAATTTGGTGGATTTGCCTCTCTTCGAACTTCGACGATACTCTTTTCTTTATAACAATCAGTGGCTGCTTTAGAGTAGTGAGAGGTAGCAAGATCTGGCCAAAAGAAAACAGAGTTACTGTGTGACATCACAAATGGATACAAGCGTTTTTGTAAACACTCCTTCGTATAAATTTCGCCGTTAATTGTCCCTGTTGTGATGAACGCCTTGCTTTTTTTACAGCATGAACAAATAGCTTGCCAAATCAAATATTTTTTGGGATATTTGGGTGCCTTCCGTTGTTTAAATTTATCCTGCACATCTCCCCTCTTCAGTGCCACGTAGTATTCCTTTCCGGGAATTTGACTGAAATCAGCGAAACAATAGGTTTGGATGTCCATAATGCAACATTCATATTGAGTAAGGTACTGATCATAGAGTTTTCTTACTCTGGATTTTGCCGTCAGTTGTTGCTTTTCGTCTCGGTTAGCTACCTTTTGTACTTTGAAAGATCGTAAACCTTTCCTTGCTTTAATTCTGTGAACTGTAGATTGGGACGCTTCTACCACACCAGTAACTGCTCTTTCCGATAAATTCGGATTCTGACGCAGCAATGCAGAACCCTTTTCTCTAGCTTCGGTTGGCTAGTCCCCGGTTTTCTACCTGAGCCAGGTTTTCTTCCAACAGTTAAATCGTGTGTGTACTTTTTAATTACATTTTGCACAGTAGACCGAGGGTACTTTACGAGTTTGCTTAATTTATTTAAGGACATACCTGGATTTTTGAGGTATTTGTTCACAAATAGTTTTCGTTTTTCTAACTGACTCATCGTTCTTTACCACACCACGCGCACTTCACAACTGACAATCTATTCGTGAGTAAGATCGGCAGTCTGTCCTTGCTTATGCACAGTGCTGCCAATGTTCATCTTATATACTAGAAAATATGGCGGGAGGAAAGCGGCCAAGTTTTTTCTGACTCATTCTTTAAGTGTACGGTTCATTTCTTCGATTATTAATTAAGAAAATTTTAACTTTTTATGTGAACCTCGTATAAGAGCAACTCTAAGAATTTTCTCGTCGCCAATAAACGAATATGTGCATGTGTGTGTATGACTCCTCCGGAGTCTAGACTCCCTCGCTTCTCAAAATAAGATGCTAGAATTTAATGCAGAGAGCGAATTTCCTGTCGAAAAATTTCTGTCTATAGGCTGTCATAGTTATTTTTAGCTCTGATATCAGTTGGTTACGTTGCATCTCCATCAGGAAGCTCCGGTGGGGAGAAAAACCAAGCTAGTATGACTGGTGCAACAAATCTGACAACAATATGTAAATATGTACGTAATAGTGTTTAGACCAATTAGCACTAATGTGCCAACAGTGCAACGATAATCAAGTACATAAGCTGTTCATGTGAATATACATAAATTAAAATAATCGTAAAATATTTTAAAACAATGTGCGACACTTAATAATAACTACAAGTCGTTCAAGACGGAGCCTTCGAAACGTTTCTTTCATGTCAATTTTCAAGACTGCCCGAAAGAAGATAAAATGGAAAGCAAGGATATACAACCTTCTAACTTTAAGTGCATCTCCCTGAAATTGCCAGAAATCATCTTTCTTCCGCATCAAAGTGAGCGAGAAGTGAAAGTGTGAAATAATAATAATAAAAAACGTACAATGTAGTGAAGTTCAACCGGTAGCTCGCGATTCCCGCGTCTTCCGCGATCGTAATGAAGATAATTTTGCTGAGTGTAAAATTGCATTATCATATTCAATTATTTAAATCAAAATGCCAAAGTGAAATATAATTTGTGTTAGTGTAGTTTCAGTGTTGTTAATTAAAGTGAAAACGTAAAATTCGTATATATCCTTTTACAAAATAATTACCATGATTTAAATTTATGTTTTATAGTTTAAAAAAATTTAATCTACTTTTTCTTTCCACCATCAATAGTTAAATACCTATACAATGTAATAAGTTTCGCATTATTAAATTATATTGGCATTAGGAATACGATTAGAATCAGTCTTTATGTCAATTTCCCAGAATGTTCTGACCCGAACTCTGAGCCGTGCTGTCCAGTGTTTATATAATCGGCTTTGGTAGAGGCTCCGAATTGCTATTAAAACCTAAAGGAGACGTCCAGGACATAGAGGGTCGAACCCAGGACACTCAGACGTGTCGTAAAGTGTCTTCCCAGAAAGGGGACATAGAGGATCGAATCCCGGACTGTCATAAAACACCTAAGCCCTCACAGGGATCCACAGGACATTAACCCAATACTGTTATAAGATGTCTTCCCGAACAGGGACATACAAGGATCGAGCCCTGATACTGTTATAACCATGCTTTTATATTGTTTTCTTTCTTAAGAATGAATAAAATTCCCTTCGTAAGGTCAGTCGGTGATCCAAACATGAGAACATTAATTAGTTTATCACCTCAGGCTGCAAACAATATCAATAATATTGCAAATTAGTACACTACAACTTTGTCCTAAAGTATTCAAGTATATTCAAATAATTGGTAATAAATAAATAGACAAATAGCTTTCTTTTTAAAGAAGTCTTAAATTCTGTTACTTTTATCTGTTTATCTAGTACGGATTCTGGCATGGTGAAAACAAGTTTCTCGCACCTTCTACATTTATTGTCACGTGTGAATGTTCTTGCATTTGACTTCGCCATTCTTACAGTGTTTTGAGACTTTTCAGAGCTGTTGGGTTTAGTTTGATTTTACTTTTCAGATGCAACATTGTATTATTTTATTATCATGTTCATTTACCTTTTCTAGATTTATTTTTTTTCCTACTCCGATTCCAGCATCGTGCCGAGTACGCAACCTCTTCAACTACTTAATTCATTTTACCATTCTTTATATACTTAGCTTTTTCTAATGTTGTTCCCCATCTTTCCATATCCTTTTGTATTTCATCATGCATGTATTCCCTTGTGCTCCTCATGGCCGTTTTCCTATCATTTTCATATGTAGAAACCTAGATCAGCATTGAAATGATTGAACCAGATAAAGTTCCCGGACAGATAAAATAGCAATAGAAATGGAACGAGCAATAGGTCCCCTAGGTATGCATTGCCCCTACAAGATGAAACGTGTCTGGGAGGTGGAGAAAAGGAGAAATAACGTCAATCGTCAATATAGAAAACAAGAAAGAAAAAAAAAAAATAGAAATTAATGTGGAATTGGGCAGCCAAAAATTGAAAGGAAAATAAACAATAGATTAATATCTTGAGTATTTTCTTTAATGTTTTGTGTTTTTCAACTTTTAATAGGTACGCAAAATTACATTTAGGTGAAAGGTCATTTTTGCACTGAAATAGCTAACTGAAGAAAGCTGATGGTCATAGCATTTATAGATTACAAACTTCTTCTTTCTCCTTTTTGTGAATTCGTTATTGATGAACAAACTGATGGAAATCTATTAACTTACAAACAAAAAGATAGATGAATGAATTTGTCAAAACATAACTACAGTGGTTACATATATAGTTATAAAGGAAAGTTAATTATTAGATGAAATACACTTGACTAGCAGGGACGTAGCCAGAGTTCTGAGTTTGGGGGGGATGCATATTTGCGAGTGGAATAACCCATATATATATATATATATATATATATACAGTAGGGCCTCGAAAATCCGAACTAATTGGGATCACAGGTAGTTCGGATTTTCGAAAATGACCATGAAAATGCCATTTAGGCTTAAATATACTACACAGTATGCTCTTTTATCGATACAGTGGTTATACAGTACATACTGTAATGACAATACCGTACGTAAGACTATTTATATTTAATGTTTCTGAAGAACCTGCTCGTACACTAAATTACACTGTTCTTGTAACTCACACTTAAAACTTAACTTTTATAGACCTAAGGGAAAATAAAAATGTTTGACAAATAATAACATATGAATGAGCTTTTGTGGAAACATTGAGTTCACACAAAGAATACTCAATTAGTGTACTGTCAGTAGCTTCTAGGGACCGCGTTCGGATTTTTGACGTCCTGATTATCGACATCCTGCTGTATATATATTGTGTACTCACAATAATTTGCGCAATCGGGTGGCACGGCAACCGCGGATAATCAACACGAAAATATCGTTTGGAGAACTCACTAATAAATTGCCCAAAATTAAACTTTAACTACTCTTTTGGGGGTGAGAAGAGAAAAGTGAACCTCTCCTACGAAATGCGATAATTAAACAATAATATAAAAACTATGTATTAATAGTGTTTACTTGTGCAATGACATCCAAGTAGAACATTTATAAAACGCAATACTTCATACAAACACTTTTTGATACATTTATATATATACCTTTTTGCTTTGTACCTTTATATTCTTTGTAGCTTGAAAAAATAGTTACAATATAGTAACACGTTCACTACCCTAAGAAAGTGACATGATTTCCATGAGGCTACCTAAACTGAACACACAGGCTATCAAGACGTATATTTTTGCGTTAAAATGTAATATTCTACACAGTTGAAGAAATATTATAGCTATAGAGCCTTTCTATTTCAACTGTGCCCTTGCTGGCTCTGCTGTCGGTATGTGATTTCCCGTACCTCCCTCGAAAGAGGAGGGATAAGTTGCTACGACCGACATCTTTCAATTGTTAGATGCGGAACCGTTGCCGCAATGAATTATTTCACGAGCTTCGCTGTGCTCTGTCTTATTAGCCACTCTAAGTAGCCTATGATCTTCACTCGTCAAGATCAAGTGACTGAATGACAAATTGCCAACACAGCTGAGGTCATCCACTTCTTTTCCCTAAGCAAAGGAAAGGTTTCCTCCGTCAGAGGGCGGCGGGGGTTGGGCCGAAGTATAGTGCGCATAGTTTCCGAGGGCACAGGTGGAATAGACAGGCTTTACAAGACTAATAAACTTCAATATAATTTCAACTGCGTCTTCCTTGCGTCTCAAACATAACATGAATATCAGAGAGGTCTACAATTACTTGAACTTTCGTGAACATAATAAAATCTAATCAACGAAGTACATATACAATAATAATAATTGGTAAAATATTGGCCTAATATTACAACACCATTTTTTAGTAAGACTATTCATGGCTTTGGATTGATTGTTTTAACAAAAGAGACACTGACCAAAGCTTAAAACCCACTTTATTTTAAATTATAATTTGTAACTGTTTCGGATATCTAGCATATCCTTCTTCAGACACTATCGAAAATAAATGAAAATACAGACATATATATAAATATTGTTATGAAAAAGTTTAAATTCTTTTAACAGACATATATATATAGTCATTGTTGTACTTTTTTATTTTTATTTATTTTTTTAAATTTATTAATTTTTCTTATTTACTGAGGCCTTCAGCCAATCCCATAAGTCTTCGTGTTCACTTTCCAATTAATCACGTTCGTTCATTTTTGGTTCTTATAAGGGCCTTTTTTTAAATTTTCTTTTCCTCTATGCTATTCAAACTTCCTTGCCATAATTCATTAATTGGTAAGCCCCCTGTCCAGTTCATCAGTTTATCTCTTCCTACCTTCTTTATCCAATCCGCTTCTTTCCATTTTCTTATTATCATTCTTTTCTCCATCTCCAATACTTCCGTCTTATCCCAATTAATTCCGTGATTCGTCTCCTTAACATGTTTGTATATGGCATTATGAAGAAAGAAGATGATGTTTGTATGAAGATGATGTTAGGAGGAAGAAAGATACCAATTCCATTCATTAGAACTAATTTTTTAAATGAGATCCAAATAGAAATGTAAATTATATTGTATCAAACTCTGCGTAAAGTATTTTGAATGTATTATACAAGCAAATTATATGTAAATTCACTATTTATGGTTTTCTTTTCCACACTGAGTAAGGCACAAACTAGATAAAGCACTGCAGATTTGATGAAAGAAATTTAGCAGTACTAAAAAGATTGAGGGGGAAACGTAAGATAATGTAGAAATACTGCTTAGCATTGCAAGAGAATTTTAATCTGAGATCGAATTATTATGCAGTTATAAATAAATTTGGGGATAGCAATAAATGAGACACGCCAAATTCATTAATGGGAAAGATCATAAGGAAGAGAGACAAATAAGGTAAAGGAAAAGGAAAGGATTTATTGTACAATAGTCATGATGGAGTTATGGAATTCTTAAATAAGCTGGTAAGGTGTGAAACACAAACTTGCAACAGTGTCTATAGCGTCACGTGTTTCTGATGTCCAGTTGACAGGTACTTGAATCTGGACCTCTAGTATGGACGTCGATTTCTCCCTCTTTCACGAAATCATGAAAGACCTACGTTTCTTCAGCATGGTAATGGCTCCTAAGCAGTGTGACACTTCTGTCAAACAAGTGGTATGATGTTATAGTTGGCCTCACGTCTTTGATGTTCATTTATTTAGCAGTTGAAATAAGAAGGTACACTAGCAGTGGATAGTTGGTAGAAAACACAATCCTAAAGGATGTGATCTCTCGATATAGTAGAAACTACCTAGTTTCCAAAATAGCATTCTTCAAGCATTTGCAGTAAAGTTTTTACCCGATCGTACAAATTCACAAGTGAAACTAGATTAAGATAATTGACAATACTAGATACGAAAGAAAGCAAAAAAGAAAAATTTACTCTAAAGTTTCACGTTTTAAAAACAAAGTATTAAGTTTCTCGAATCTCGTGCTTCCTCCAGAATTAACCTCGTGTTGCCTTCTTGATTCTCCAACATGAAAATTGTCTCTCGTAGTCCTTGTTCAGGAGTTCTGTGTTTATTTCTGTTCCTTTGTCTACCTCAACATAAAGTTGTAAGAATTGAAAACGAGGAAGTGAACAGTTATACTGCAATAATCATGGCTGAAATTGCTTTTAGGAAGCAGGAAAAGGAAGAATAATAACTTAGCAGTTTGAGAAAGATGCAAAAATAGGGAGCCTCTTGTGTTTTTATTTTAGTTACAAATACAGAATTATGATACAATACATAAAGATTGCGTGCAGAGAGAATTCAAAATAGGCACAATGTCTCGTTGTGATCTATTTTCGATGCAAAAAGACGTAATACGTTTCAACCTGCACGGAATATCAAATCCGTGCATATTTAAATGCATTTGTAGTCTCTTCGATAGTTTTTATCTGTGCCATCCACGGTTCTCACTCTATTGTCCCGTGCTCTGTAAAAGAGAGAAGGATTATTATTTCCTTTTCTTGTCTATATACTACCTCAGTTCAGCGCTCTGATGCCATAAATTAAGATAGCTGAAAACGTTCTGGGAACTTGCTGAGTAGTAAGTAAGTTGAAAGAAGCTGTTGCCGATTGTAAGATATAAATGGGATAGCTAGTGCTAAATTCTGCGATTTTGAAATATATTTATACTTTATACATCGTAACCAGGAAATAAAGTTTTTGTAACAAGAAATATAATGCAGCTGGTAACGATATTAGCTAGTTGCTAAGTATTAATTGGAAATGCTGAACTTAATTCCATACATTTACACTAGAATTTGTTCCATATATTAATTAAGATTTCACATTAAACTATCAATATCTTCATTTCCTTTAATATTGCTTGGTTTTCTCTTTTTAATAGGTACGCAAAATTACATTTAGATGAAAGGTCATTTTTTGGAGGAATACTCCACGTTTGTTATGCGCCTGAATTGGAAACGGTTGATGAAACTCGACAGAAATTGTCTGACCGTAGAAAGGAAGTAGCATTTCATATTCGGCGTCTGGCGGAAGAGAAGAGTCCTGAAGATACCAAACAGCATATTTCCAGGTAACAAGACCAAACATTTATTTCAGTAAGCATTTCTGAAGTTTAGATGTATTTCTCTTTAAAATTCATTCTGCTATGTGCGAAACAGATGATGATCCACTATTTGTCTGGAAGTTCCGTTTTATATATACGAACCACCAAGCTTTCGATACGATTCGTAGAAATTAAATGAAGTGACAAAAGAGGTTAGATTTTAAAAGTTAAATGATATGTATTATATTAGAACCAGAACTAATGACCCAACATTAAACACTAATTAAAGTAATTTGTGTAAACCTTGTTACACAATTGAAGACTCTCTGTAGAAAACAATGTAAGTGCCGCCTTGAAACTGTGTCATTTATTTTATGTTTTAATACGTTTATGCCTTAGTTAGATTTTCATGCTTCGTTATATGCTAGGTTGTATTTCTAAGCAATATATTGTGACACTTGGGCACAATTTACTATCTTTTGTCTCTACTGTTACAGTAACTTTTGTTTCTGGTACTTACATTGTTTTCTACAGCGAGTCTTTAATTATGATTAAGTTGTAGTAATTTTAGTCAAAAATGAAAATAAAACCGACAGTACAGTACGTATCTAACAATACTTAACACTTTAAGTTATTTTACTGGCAAAATAGTTTTAACAGGTGAAACCTGGTTATAAAACAAAGTTGCCTTTTGCTGTTGTTTTAATTCCGTATGCAGGGACGGATCCAAGGGGAGGGGGCGATCTTCCCCCCAGAAGAGGAAACTTTCTTATTTTATATATATAAATAAAACCCATCCCAAAGTTGGGAGCCTTTAAAAGTAGCAGTATGACAACCCCCCCCCCCATCCCAGAAGTCGGTCCTGGATCCGCCCCTGTCCGTATGTATTGTGATTTTTCAAGATTATTTTTTCTAAAACAGCTTTTTGTTCTTACCTTCCTACGAGCTGGTTCGAGAAACTTAGTATTTTGTATAAAAACACGAAATTTCAGAGTAAAATTTTCTTTTTTGCTTTCTTTTGCACCTAGCAGTGTTAGTTAAATTTATAAATAGGAATATGGTGTTAACCTAGTTTCACTTGTGAATTTTGTCAGTTAAAAATATTGCTGCAAATGCTTAAAGGATGCTATTTTGTAAATTAGATAGTTTATACTATGTCGAGAGGTCACATCTTTCAAAATTGCTTTTTCTACCAACTACCCGCTGGTAGTGTATCTTCTTATTTCAACTGCTAAATAAATAAAACAATCTAGTTCCTGTATGGTACTTGAATTTAATGTCTTTAAGTAAAATGTTGCGTGTAATGGTGTATCTGTTAAGTGAATGTCATAGCTAACTTTCCTATTGATAAACTGGTGCCTTCCTTCTGTTGGGATTTGGACTTGGTTCCTCCGTGGATTTGGGTGAATTTAGTGTACTGGTCTACTGTCAGTAAGACTCAGCTTGTCTAATACGGTTTCTAGCTGGTCACACCTGAAACTCACACTACAGTTTCGAGTTCCTTAGTTTTGTGGAAGGACGGATATTCTTCCTGGTCGTAAACACGAAAATTTACGGTTCTTGATGTCCAAATCAAAAAGCTTGATGTTAGCTATAAATTGTCTGGTAGAGTGAAAGATTCATGTGTATCAGCACTAGATAGTAGGAAGTATTAAACATTGTGTCTAAAGTGATGTGTATATACAATTTTTACAAACTGTTATACAATAAGCATAACAACAAAATAACATTCTATTATTCTTCAGTGTTGAATGAATTAAGAAAAACAAATAAACCAAAACAACTTGAAATAAATCGTATGTGAATACTCACTGAAATTGTGGTTTGCGATTTATACTTTATAAATTATTGATTCCACCACAATATTTTCTTGCGGAGACAATAGACAATGTATTATCGAAAAGGAACAATCAAGAGTTTGTAGTTGCTCAACTTGTACTATAATCGTTAATAATATAACGATATAATTTTTAATTTGGCTTGGAGCGTTCCACATACACAGAATGCACGATTTTTAGCTCGGCATATGTTAACAATAAAAAGATCCAAATATGTTTTGTTGTTTAAATTACTCGTAAACATTTTTTTTTTTAACGAACTCCGTAATTGTTTCAGCGATTCACTTCGGCAAACTTTCGAAATGTATAGTCGAGACGTTGTATTGGCCCCCAACCGGCTTCCTTTGTACTCAAGCAGAAAATTTACCCTAACCGCCCTCATAAATAATACCCCAAATAAGCCATAAACGTCAAGTGTTTGGGGTCGAGATGATACGTTGTTGTCATCGCTAAACTTTAATAATAATAATAATAATAATAATAATAATAATAATAATAATAATTATGCCACTAACACAATAATAATCAGAATTCAATATAATAGTATGGACAGGGGCGGGCAAGGACGGATTTCTGGGGGTGGCAAAGAAAGATGTGTATTTTTTTTTCGTCGGGCTTTTGTAGCACTGATACCTTACGTGCGGGGGAAGGAAAGGGGGCGAACCACTTAACATGTTTGTTTCTTACAAGCGTTATCGTTATGGAAGCTACACAATATTAACAATATGCTATATTTAGAAGTAAAATAAGCACATCTCATGAAATGATTGATTTCTTTTTTTCATTACAACATATTAAAATTGAATTCAAATTAAATGAAATTTCAGTTTAACGTCCCATAACTATGCCCATCAAGCTAAGGGAAACGGAAGGAAGAGGATGCAACGAAAACAAAAGTAACGAAAAAACTAGATAAAACTGTCTTTCTGCGAAGACTACTGAAGAATCAGTAAGCAAGACAGTGAAAATTGCAACATCGCTTTCTTTTTCAGCTGGTCAACTGAAAGGCCACCCTCAACTGGAAGGACTTCTTGAATTATCCCTACAATGTAACAAAGAAACATGTGGTTTTCTTCAATGGTGTTCCGCTTCCTTTGAAGCCGCCTAAGGACAGTTTGAGCGATTTTACTTTATCCTAGGTCTTTTCAATATAAATTCATGCAGTGTTATTCACATTCAAAATTATACACTAATTATAGCTGTATTAACATCTTTACATTCCCCGTTTGATGAATCCTTTAGTTGCACTCTAGTGAGCTTTATCCGACAATACAATAGTGACATTTTGGATTTTTGCTTTCTGATAATCCGAATCGTCTTGTTCGTTGGCGTACACTTTAATGTCGTACTACACCCAGTAGACAAACTGTACGTTCTTGGGCTTGTATCATGCATTGCAACAGTCCATTCTATAAGGGTGATGTAAGGGTCAAATGAAAACCTTCAGGAGTCCATATATCTATCCACTATCAATTGGTATTGGTACAAAACGTGTACAGGAGAAACATGCATACATAAGGACTGTGTAAATTGGCAGATCAGATGTTCTCGTGGGCGTTCAGGTACTTGTCCCGCTACCAGTAGCTGACGAATTTCGTCCCAGTAAAAACCAGTCAGTCAGCTGTTGGGCGAACCACTTACTGACTGCATCTTCAATCGTAGCATCATTGTTGAATCGACGACCTTGTATAAACTGAAGACGTGAAAATTGCACGATAACAGGTCCGTGCTGTATGGTGGATGACGCAACATTCCCGTTGAATCGTCAGATCAAATTCTGTACCTGTCTGGGAACATAAAGGCGGTGTAACACGATAACATCTGACGTTACCATTCCAGGTCGTTTGCGTTAAATGGACTCTTGGTAGCTTGAAATCGAGCAGTAATAGTCATCTGCAGTCAAAAAACATAGACTCTATGTCTTTCGGAGTTGACATCTGGGACTTGGCATGGTGACGACGAGTGCTTCTACAGCGTACTGAAGGATTTGGAGCTCGGTTCAAAGTGGTGGCACTCTGATTCATCCACTGCCACAATTCCCAAAAGAAAGTCATTCCCCTCTCTGTAGTAACGCATCAGATGTTGGAAAGATGCACTCATACGCTCTTCCTTTTATGTCCCCGTAAGCATCCGTGGCACCCGCTGTGCACACACTTTGTGGTACCCCTGGTCATTAACTATTGTTTTTGCTGTTTCAATCGCTCATATTCGGTTCCGTGGCTATCGTTCAAATACTCACACGTCTATTGTAGCGAACATACTCATCCACCGCAGTACGGTTGTCATCTGTGGCAGTAACATGCATCCGGCCGAGATGGGAAAAATCTCTTGTTGTTGTTCGACTTGTGAGAAACATTCGTACCAATCTACAACCGTCATCTTCGATCATATGTATCTCCGTGAACGTCCTTCATCCTGTGAATACCTCAAATCGGTTGACATCCCTCTGTGCCTAGAAACTAGATGGCTGCTCAGTGATCCGACTTCTACAGATTTGGGATGGTGAGTACCATGGTTCAAACCTTATTCCTTAGGCAGGAAACGTTTCACAATGATTACTACACTGATGCCACAAGTATACATGCCAGTACATGCCACTACAACAGTACAATTTTATGTCATCAACTGTTCCTACCAGAGTTGCCAAACGGATTTCAATTGATCACCCCTTACACATCACCTTTCGAAATGCTATACTATTACTTTAGTGTAAATCTACCACACTTCCTTAAATCTTTAATCTTTCCACTTTAACAGTTCTTAGTACATATTATCTTAACGAGAGGATCTTGAGATAGTTGTTGAGGGACAATTATATTATTATTAATATTATAACATAAGGAAATTCATTGATAAATCATTTATTCAAATGGTTTTAGACAATACTATCTGTAATCATCCATCATTGGCAACTCTTAATTAGAACACCGATTTAAAAAAAATAAAAAAAAAAAAAGAGAGAGAAAGATTTTTACTCCATTCCTCGGTGTTTAGCCCTGCTGTTATGAAGCCCGCATAACCACGACATAATGCGGTTGCATACACGCAAGGGGTTCTTAAAAACTGCGAGAAACATGCATAAACATTGTCCATTTTTATTTGATCTTGATTTTAAAGCCATTTTTAATTAAAGAATTCATACTTTTGACAAGGGATCTAACCTGCTAACAATTTACTTTTAATGCATTATCATTATTATTTTACTCTGTATCAGGATGTCTCCGGTAGATGATTTAAAGACACAAGAAATTTTTATTTAAAGAAAGTATTTAAGGCATTTTGAATACAACTTAAAAAGTTGTAATATGTGATTCACCTTTTTTATTGCGTCTTTAAGAGTTTTCCTGAATAATTTCAGTCACTTTTGCTGTGACCTTTCTCAACAGGTGAAATCACTCATATGAAGTTATGGTGGTGAGGTGGGTACAGAGAAAGCAGATTCTAGAGTTTCTACAAGAAATATAGGCTTTCCAAATTACACCGTTCTAGCCTTCATTCAAGCTTCATTCTAGCATTCGCACCATCTGACTTTCACCAAGTAATGTAACCGTGTTGCTGCCAACGAGGAAGAAATATGCCAAGGTGTTTCCTCTCGACGTTTCTCCCATTGTGCGCTTGTTTCAATGGAGGCACAACCAACCCCTGTTTCCATGTCAAATTTTGCAGATGACCCCCGTTGGAAATATTCACGATACGCCAATACGCCACTGGTGTCGCTACCATTTTTATTGCATTCTACACATACGATTTAGTAGTTCAATTGTTTGTTTGACGGCTCTATGTACATTATTAGCTGAGATAAAGGCCTGCTACGGGTAGTCAGATACAAGTGTGCAACAACGCCTCTAGCGGCTAAATGAGAAGGATATGACAAAGTTTGTCCTCTAAAAGTTTCATGACATTTAATGTCCTTTCGAACGATTCCAACAGATATACCACTTTCCATTGCAAATTTTGAAGTTACCCCCCGTTGGAGGTATTCACGAAACGCCACTGTTCTCGCTACTATTTTTATTGCAATCTACACATACGATTTGGTAATGCAATTTTTTGTTTGAAGGCTCTACGTGCAGTATTAGCTGCGATATAGGCCTGGTACGTTCTTATTGAATCACCCGGTATATGTATCGCATCTTCGGACACCACCACCACCACATTTATTATTATTATTATTATTTTCATTAAACGTTAATATTAATGTAGAATTAGTTTAGCGCTGTTAATTTGTTCGTTTGCACTAGGGATGGCCAAAATTTTCCGGAATCCGGATTCCGGAAAATTTGTTTTCCGGAATCGGAAAATTTACTTTCCGGAATTCGGAAAAATTCCGGATTTCGGAAAAATTCCGGAATTCGGAAAAATTCCGGATTTCGGAAAAATTCCGGAATTCAGAAAAATTCCGGATTTCGGAAAAAATCCGGAATTCGGAAAAATTCCGGATTTCGGAAAAATTCCGGAATCCAGAAAAATTCCGGATTTTGGAAAAATTCCGGATTTCGGAAAAAATCCGGAATTCGGAAAAATTCCGGAATCCAGAAAAATTCCGGAATTCGGAAAAATTCCGGATTTCGGAAAAAATCCGGAATTCAGAAAAAATCCGGAATTCGGAAAAATTCCGGATTTCGGAAAAATTCCGACATTCGGAAAAAATCCGGAATTTAGAAAAAAATCGGAATTTTTCCGAAATCCGGAATTTTTCCGATTTTACTTTCCGGATTCCGGAAAGTAAAAATTCTGGAATTGGCCATTTCTAGCTAGTAGCTGTTAAAAGAGAAACACAATAATGAATATATATACTGTATTAGTTTCTTGTAGTTGGGTATGTCTTTATCACTTACGTAGACAATTGCTGCTGCAGTTATTTACTGTTTTATAAGGAAGGTCTTATTTTCAGACACAAAAAAGTCGCCGGTATGTCTCAAACATTATCGCGTTCCCACCTGCAGCTGCTCCAAAGCACTGCAAACTACTTTTTAACCAGGCGAAAGGCAGTGGAGGAAAAGAAATCTCAACAAATATTCTAATAACATTCGCTTATTGTCAACATACCTACAGTGAGCGCAGAAAGTGTTCGTACACCGTGCATACTTTATATTGAAAACAGCTAGCATCAGAACGGGAGGTGGAAAATATATATATATAAAACCAGAATTAAGACTACACATTCATACATTTTATTTCTATATACAAGAGAAAGGCCAAACAAACACAATCACTGTTTTGTTCAGAAGAAAAGAGAGAATTCCTTTTTTGTAAACGCAAAATGTCACCGTACACTTATGCTTGAATTAGTGCTTATAAAGTATATTACGTTATTTGATATTTTGTGGGATTACCCTGTGCGTTAATGATTGTCTGTAGTCTTCGTGGCATTGATTTCACCTGTAGTAGTTCGTAGTTCTGTAGCTTCGGGACTGATTATGTCCCATTCTTCTTGAATAGCTTTTCTTAGGCCTTCTTTAGTAGAGACAGGGCCGGCGCGAGAGAGGGTCGAGCCGTGCCACCGCCCAGAGCGGCAAGTCTAATGGGCGGCAAAATTTGAAAAAGAAAAGAATACTATCAAAATATAATGCTTCGTAATAGGCTCACATGGAAAAATAAGATTGTGTTAACCTGAGAATGTAATTGAACTTACTTTACTCACATTCAAGAAAATACTCTCTCAGGAAATTCAGAGCATTCCTCCTCGTTTTCAATTATCAAACTACTAGCCACAGGTATCTCGTTCAATATTTCCCTTGCAGCAGTGTAGATAGGATTTTGAGCTAGAGTGCATAAGATTATCACGGTGTCTTTTTATATTTTTTTCTATTCAACAATGTTCTAACGCTCCGCTCCAAGTATGCAAAAGGTACACTCCCACTTTCTAGCCTGTAGCATCCAGGGGCGGATCCAGGACGGACTTCTGGGGGGGGGGCGGTGGGTTGTAATACTGCTACTTAGAGCTACTTTTAAGAGCGTCAAAAAATAAACTATATATTTTATTTATATATAAAATAAAAAAGTTTCCTCTTCTGGGGGGGCAATCGCCCGATCGCCCCCCCTGGATCCGCCCCTGGTAGCATCTAGAGACATTTAGGTTCTAATAGCGAGTTTTTGACCAATTTACAAATTGTTCATTCCGAATATAGTAAATCGTACAGCGTATTATTTCTTGAGAAATGTCTCATTTTTTGTATAGCTAAAAAAAAGTTTATGACTTTTTTTTCTGCGTCAGTTCAACGTTAGGCCATACTAAAGGAACATATTAGTAGTCTCACTTTAAAATCATAATCCACCACAAGGTGGGAGAGCCGAATTGATACTCTGAATCAGTTATCAAATATAGGAAGTTTATGATGCCTTACTTCAAATAAGTAATGACAATAGAACCGATAGAATGGTCGTCCACGATGCTCTGTGTATAGCAAACCAGCTGAGTTACTTTTCTTCCCTTTACTCACTCGTTGTCTGATATGACTTTAAAGCATTGATTCTCATGTGTTGGATGCAGTAGGATTTCTTGAAAATATATCTGGGTACTTTGAGAGGAGCAGAAATTATGCAAAGTTTAAATCTTACTTAGTTGATACGATGGACTTGGCATCAGCATTAGATACGGGTGATCCACTGATACGTAATACAGTGCAAGCTCGAAGTCGAAAGAAGAGACAGTTTCAGTACGAGGCAGAGGATGAAGCTACTGAAAACATCCACAAACAAGATACAAGATCGATTTTTATTACAAAGTTCTAGAAGTGATTGTGTTAGCTTTTAAGAGAAAGATTTGAGCAACTTAAACATCACAGCGAGTATTTCAATTTTCTTTGCGATATAAGTAATCGTAAAGATATAGCCTACCACCTGAAAAGTGTAGGCTTTTGTCTGAAAAGTGTACTAAACTTACCATCATTTTAACACATGAAGAATTGAAAGATATTAACCCCAGTGATTTGAAAGACAAACTGAAAGTGTTATCCACTATAATTAAGCCTGTGAAAGTTCACAAAATAATAATAATAATAATAATAATAATAATAATAATAATAATAATAATAATAATAATAATAATAATAATAATAATAATAATAATAATAATTTAGGAACATGACTTTGCTCTTAATGTTAGTATTGCACGTAGAATTTTGTTAATCTTGCCTGTAACAGTGGCAAGTGGAGAAAGAAATTTTTGGAAACTTAAGTTTATTAGAAACTATCTACACTCTTCTATGTCTGAAACACGCTTGAGTGGTCTAGCGACGATATCAATAGAACACAAATTGGCTAAAACATTGGACTACGTGATGTGATAAAGGAATTTGCTCATATCAAAGCAAGAAAAGTTTCTTTCAATTAAGGTATGTTAAATTTATGTATGTCTATTGTGTTTTAGTACATTATAAGGCTTAAGCTAATCACTTACATTTACCATAATTATCTGATTTACTGTATTATCTTCTTGCTCCATACTCTGTTGAAAACGCCTTTGATATAAAATAAGCCTAAAAATTAAAATTCTGTCATGATTAAAGTATATTTTTAAAATTTTATTTTCTGTATGCGCTGCTCTATATTACAGATATACAGCGAAATCGAGCATACTGAATATTGTGTCAGTATAGAGTCGTTTAAATATTACGTGAACATTCCAGAAAGGTAGTTCTTTTTTTTTTTTTGTTTGTTTGTTTACTTTTCCATTTTATACATGTTTTTAAATGACACTTGAACGTTATCTGTCAAAATAAGGTTTGCGGATTAAAGGGGCGGCATGTGAAAGCACCGCCCAAGGCGGCAAAATTGCTAGCGCCGGCCCTGAGTAGAGAAGCTGTGCCTTCTGATTGTTGTCTCCAGAACAGACCATAGATGTTCTATGGGGTTCATATCTGGGGATTGGGGAGGTGTGCGAAGCTGTTTCAAGGTATTATAGAGTAGCCACATTCGAGTATTTTCCGCTGTATGTTTGGAGTCGTTGTCTTGCTGAACAATAAATTGTTTTCAAGAACCATCTTCTGCGCACTAGTATGGAGATTTTCCTTTAATATGTTAATATACACTTTGTGGATCGTCACTCCATCGATAAGGTGGAGACGACCCACTCCTGAGGCACTCATACAACCCCAGACGAGCACGGACCCTCCTCCGTGTCTTACTTTAGGGACGAGATTTTGAGGATTCATCTCTGTATTCACCTTGCGCCATACAATACGCCTCCCATTGGACTCGATAAAGTTAAATTTACTTTCGTCCGAAAATATGACCCTATTCCAGAAAGAAGCCTGATCCCTTATCTTTATACTCTTTTTCAAACTTTAGTCTCTTTATACGATTTGTCTTGTTCACCCAGAACATTTTCCTGGCTATCCGACCATGATATCTTGCAAATATTCCGCACTGTACTGGCTGATACTTTAACACCGCGTGTTTCCAGATCCGTTGCCAATTGCACAACACTATTTTTTGGAACCTTTTTTCTTTCCCTAATAATGTAACGTTTATCTTGTTCACTCAACACTCCTGGTCTTCCAGTTTTTTTTTTTTTTTTTTTTTCGCACAGTGATAGAAACATTATACATCGCAATTATTGTTTGTACTGTTGAACGAGGCCTGTCTGCAAGGTTTGCTATCTTTCTCAAAGACTTACCCTTCTTATGCAATTTAATAATTACTTTTCTTGTCTCCTCATTTGTTTCTGTTCGGTTGCTTCCCACTTTGACAGCCCACCGTGCAGTTTTTTCACTTCTATTCACAACTAAACTCATTCTGTTACTCGTCATGCTATACAGAGGTGTATACCCAGGTGAATACTAGTGAACCCCAGTTGTGGTATCTTTGTTTCGTATTCGTACGTCAGGTGTACAATCACATTTTGCGTCTACTCTATACACTTTCTACGGAATTTATTTACTTTCTGACCATTAAATTTGTCTTTGTGTTCTTTATTGATATATTCATAAAGCTTAGTTTTCATTATTCATATTGTGTGTGTTATTACACTTCTTAAATTTTCTGTTTCTTTTTCGCAGGCATTCTCGTTTCAATAGCATAGGTGTACGAACACTTTCTGCGCTCACTGTATGTACAGTAAATACAAATTTATAATTTTTGACTTTACGAAGTGTACAATGTAATTGTTCAATAATTAACATAAGCAGGCATTCATTAATTTATATTAATATAATAATTAATAAAACTAATAAGCGGGTGATTGATGACTCAGTGGTAGAGTTTTCATCTATGGTATTCTAACCCAGGACATGTGGGTTTTCGATGGCTAATTTTGTGTTCGAAAATTTTCCCGGTGGAAGGCCTACCTTTCTTATATTTGTTCCATCATCACTCATTAACGAATTTAGTTTATCAAAACTCTATAGCCATATATTCATTCTGTCCGTCAGTGAAGCAAACAGTCTCAAGAACTATCTGATGGAGTACCAATCAATTTTGGCCATGATGTACAGAGTCAATAGTTAAGAATCGAGTTCCCTGATAAATGTAATATTCAAACCGGAAGCGGTACAAATCAACCATTTCCGGTTTTAACGTTAATCATTATATAGTAAATATGGTAATAGATAGCGAGAAGCGGTTTCCAGTAATCGACATATATATAACATTCATGTAGATAGAATGTTACCCAATTTGTGCATCTGCTGAAAATAATGAGCTTAGGTATTTAGAGAGCATTTTCCGCTTTAGAAAATGTGTGCTTGGTAAAGAATGTAGAGAATTAGCTGAGTCAGGCATGTAGCTAGAATATGGTAATAGGAAAGGGGGGGGTCTGTCACGAAATACTGTGGTTATTTACCAGGGGCTCAATCATTCTAAACTATTCTATTGGCAACATATATTGGTTCGTTTAGCCAAGATTTCTAATGGGGGGATGATATGAAATACTGTGGTTACACACCAGAGGCTCGATCAATCTAAATATTTTACTGACAACATACCCATATTGATTGGTTAGGACAATAAAATGAGGATATATTAGTAAGTATTTTAATAAGAAGCTATGAAGAAATCTCGAGTAAAAGAATATAAAAAAGTATTGAAAAAGATATAGTTTTCCGAGGTCATTCGAACGGTGTCGAGAATTTTGCGTCTGGGAAATTTGCGCCCTACCTCAAGAACAGGGAAAATTGCGCCTGCGATGTACCTCCACCGGGAAGTTGAGCCCTGCGAAATAAAAGAACCTATTGGAGCTTACGCATTTGCTCGGAGGGGCTGACATTACAGCATAAACAATCCTCCCCCCACAACCATGCCATTTGTGATTTATTTTCATTGTGGCTATATAAGGGGAGAATAAACTTCAATATAAGCCAAAAGAACACAACGGATCAACGCAATCACTGCTTCTTCCAGAGATGATTTTGGGGGAACACTGGCCTCCCCAGAGCTCTCAGAGTGCCCCCTCGGAGGAGACCAAAATAATACGTCTATAATATAATAATAAATAGAATAGTACCAGCAGTGACCCCCCTCCGGAATACTAAGTGTGCCCCCCGGAAAATTTTTTTCTGAAAGAACGACTGAACGCAATTGTGTGTTTGAATTCCAGCAAGTAAACACACTGTACATAGTTTTCTTGATAATATTACTGAACTGATTTTACATTCACTTTACATTTTCTTTTCTATATTTTGTGTCCTGAAAAGCCAAACAACTCGCAAGGATTGTGAACAGAGATATCTGGGTAGAGCCAAACAGCCTTTTGTAGATTATATTATACTCTTTGATTATATTAATAATTATATATCAGTCATTTATACTTTTTTGTAAATTTTGTAGTATAATGAAAAATTGTATTTGTATGGATTGCCCTTTAGTGAACTAAAATTGTTTTTTTTTTCATTTGTTCGGAATATTATAACGGATGGAGTAACTCACTGAGACGATGATAGGCAAGCCTAGTTCAAGTGTGAGTGGAAGTTACTTTACACAATACAAAAATAAGTTGAATTGTAGGGCGCTAACATCCCAGTGCAAATATATAGCCGGCGCATTTTCCCCTCTTTTTGGGGTAGGGCGCAAACATCCCAGTGCAAATATATTGCGAGCGCATTTTTTCCTATTTTTGTGGTAGGGCGCAAATTTCCTGGGCGCAAAATTCTCTCATTCAAGGAAAATATAATGTCCGTGAAGTTGACAAGCCACTTATGTCAGACTCCATTTCGACTTTAAACGTCGCTAGTGCTACGTTAGTGTTCGATAGTGACGCAAATCGTTAGTACTTCACAGATAACGTGTGCTTTTTAAATAATGGATATAGGTCTTCTAACTGCATGCCAACACGCCCACTTCTAAGAATCATCTCAAAAATGAGGTTAACCGTTAGAGCAAGTAAGTGCTCATTAGTGCCATTAACATTAATGCCTCCATCGTACGGCCCTTTGAGTAATGATAATAGCACGCTCTTTGCTAGTCTCAATGCGTCCCTATATTCTCGCGAACATTCTGACGTGCCCAAGTTAGTTATTTTTTTTTTTTTTTTGGAACTATTGTTTATCTGTTATTGTTTATTGCTAGTCTGCAGAGTAGTCCTTACATTAATATGCCATTGTCCTTGATAATCATTGCGTATTTACAAGCAGTTTGTTATTACTGTTAGAAGATATCAAAAAACAACAGATAAAATCTACTACTTAACGGTTCACATTTTTCTTTTACAGTACATAAAGATTAATAATAATAATAATAATAATAATAATAATAATAATAATAATAATAATAATAATAATAATAATAATAATAATAATAATAATAATAAGACTATTCCAGCATAAAAGTTATCAATTGCATCCCACTGGCAACAAGCGACGCATATTTTAACTTCACAAAAATTAGTTTCTCACGATTTTCTGGAAAACTACGTATGATAACATCTTCATTATGTCAAGTTGTTTATCTCAGTGTGATATATGTCTTACCTCTGGACAATATCACAGTAAAACAAAAATTAAATATTAGAAGTACATCGTACTTTTGGACTACATCTCATTAACCATGGGAAGATTGAGTAGTGTATACTTTAGGATGTAAGTTTCAGCTTAACTTGCATCATACATTCTTAGGATTACAAAAAGGAAATTTGTTCGTTTGCGTTTGAACAAAATTCTTAGGATTACAAAAAGAAAAAAATATTTTTCCTAATTCCGGAATTTTTCCGAAATCCGGATTTTTTCCGAATTCCGGATTTTTTCCGAATTCCGGATTTTTTCTAAATTCCGGAATTTTTCTAAATTCCGGATTTTTTCCGAAATCCGGAATTTTTCCGAATTCCGGATTTTTTCTAAATTCCGGAATTTTTCCGAATTCCGGATTTTTTCTAAATTCCGGATTTTTTCCGAATTCCGGATTTTTTCCGAAATCCGGAAATTTTCCGTATTCCGGAATTTTTCTAAATTCCGGAATTTTTCCGAAATCCGGAATTTTTCTAAATTCCGGAATTTTTCCGAATTCCGGATTTTTTCCGAAATCCGGAATTTTTCCGAATTCCGGAATTTTCCGATTTTACTTTCCGGATTCCGGAAAGTAAAAATTCCGGAATTGGCCATCCCTAGTTTGCACAGTTTAAAGATATAATGTTAGAAGAAAATTACAACGTTAAACGCAATTTTACAAACGAGATATTTAAGTACATTCACTATCTATATTTTGTAGAACTTACTCTCGGAAGGAGACGTACAGAAATGTTGAAGCAACAACAACTTCCGTTTCCAATCCACAACATAATGTACCTGTAGAAGATTCTGTAATTTGGAAAGGGGAAGCTTGCACAACAGATCCTCGTTTATTAACTACTGTCGACAATAAGGTATGCATTAGACGTGAGCAATTTTATATTCTTTCAATGTTTATTTATTCTTCTTTAGCAGTTTTACAGGATTGTAGTTTCACGGCATTATCATTATGATGACCTGTAAAGTATAATACGAGACAAAGTTAAATAGTAAACATTTTTAGTATTGTTTATTATGGAGTGAAGTGCTACCTGAGGGATGCACATGCTATCAGCAGCAAGAGCAGTAGATAATCTTTAAAACTTATCCACTCCACATGGAGGTCTGTGTAGACAAAACCACAAAATTCATTGTCTGCTAGACAATATGTTTAGACATAGAAAGGGAAAGATACTACTCTGATGTATATCTGAAAACAGACAGAGGAACTTCGATCAAGATCTTGGCAACCTTGAAGGTATAAACATGGAACATTGCGATATTTGTTTGGTTTTGGAATTAGAAGTTGTCATGATCTTGTAAATGTATGTGAGCATATGTTGATCTAAGTGGTACTACAGAAGGTTGCCCACTACAATAAAAATAGTTGACTTCCACTGGTCCTCCCAAGACGCATTTAACCCCTGTTTGCCCCGTTACGTTGTTGGCTACTGCACTGGGGACTGTATGCGGTAGAAGTATCAGTTGAGCACGATTCTTGCAACGATGAAGGCAAAAGGGACAGTTTTCTGGAGAAGTAAGTTCATTTGTGCTTCCCATTATAGCTACTCAACAATAGTGAAACAATCCAAAGAAGAGGGTTTAATCGTCAGCAAGGCTATGTAGTGTCTCATCATCGATCATGTACCCAACAGATCCCTGCAGGACGTTGTCGGTCGTAAATTGTGAGAACACAGCTCCAGCCCGCTCGAATCCTCAATATAGTGCGCGCCATTATGAGAGTAGTGACAGCACAATCCCTAGCACAGAGGAGTTTGGCCATACAACACATTATCTAAAAAGTAGTTTCCGTCGCGCGAACACCACCTCACAGTGCTACATCCAAGAGAGGTTCACAAGTCAGAAAATTCTATGAAACATTCCTTGCAGAGGATAAGTAGAAATTGGTGTGTACCCTAGATGAGGGGTGGCTCTGACTAGATGAAACAGGGTTTAATCCATTTTCTACCATCAAACAGACCACAAGAGCTGTTTCTGACTGACTGCGATGCAAAGAAAAGTTTTCCAAGGAATTTCTGGTAGTGGTGGAATATTGTAGTCAAGGAACGCTGCCAATCGTCGAAGTGCTTTCCAACACTGAAGCTGATATAACTTCCATCTAGGAGAACGTCATGGATAATTTATATGACACGTCACCCACCTATACGGCAACAAGACTATAAATGTATGGATCCACATTGACAACGCCACCAGCCATACCGCTCGACCATCCCAGACGTTCTACACAAGGAAGGCAGAAGAGACAGGAATTCGAATGATTTCATTTTTGTCATCCCTGTACCTTACAAGCTCTTCGGCAAGATGCCAAAAAGATATGGCGAGACATTCCTTTTCCATTCTACACAGGAGTTTTCTAAAGTGGAATCTACACTGCCGGGCCACTGGCCATCATAATCGGTGATCCAGAAAGGGGATTTACTAGCCAGACAAGTGGTTCAAAGTAGATTATTTTTATCGTGGGCATCGTTCTATACTTAGTGTTGTTTTATCGCTGCAGCGAAGGTGGGGATTCCCATTGAAGTTTTCAGTGTTAGATGTATTGCTGAATTCAGTTTAATAGTTGGTTTTTGTTCTCATGTAGATTGGTTTATACATATTAAAGTGTATGGATGGGTGTTACTGATCATAAAAATATGGACATGTGAGGAAGAGAATTGTCCTTGCTTTAATGATAGTCTATTGGTTTCCACCCTAGAGGTGTGAAGAGAGAACAAGAAAGGCGTAAACTACTGACAAAAATTAAACTGCATTCGTAATTGTAAATGCTGTATTACAAATGTTATAACAAAGAAGCTTTAAAATAAATGCCATATAAAACAGAATAACTATTGATTAAGAACTTTGGTTCCATTAAGAACAAAGTTGGTAAAATAATAATAATAATAATAATAATAATAATAATAATAATAATAATGCACTATAATGGTGTGCAGAGGTATTACTGGAATTAAATAAGTTGGTAAGGATTATTATCATTATTGAAGGTTTGAGAATTCGGTGCTGCATTTGAAATTGCAAAAGTGGTCAGACCAACGAGCTGTAAGGGGAGTAGGGAGGGCATAAAGTATGCAGAGTTTGCAAAGGGGGCCGCCAGGTAAACCAGATTTAGAAAGCTGTCAGTACTATAACACACACAATTTGGCACATTTTGTTAAGATCAACTAACACTCACTTATAATGTACCCTGGGAATCCTAAAAGGACTCTTTATATTCCTAGTATGATTTCGGAAACTAATCCTGTTATCTTGGACGGCTAGTAAGTAATGAAGAGCTTCACAGATTTTTTTTTTTTTTTTTTTTTTTTTTAACATTTTATTCAACTTAATCCTTTTAGGATACCCAGGGTTCATTATAGGTGAGTGTTACTTAAAATCGTCAAATAGCTATGTTGAAAAGGTAATCTTGATATAAAATAGGGATATCTATGTGAAGTATTTCTTGTTTGATTAGGCCTGATGTTACCGTTCATCAGAAGCAGTAGTTACAGTAGCTAAATTAATAAGAAAAAGACTTTAGTATCTAGAGAGCTCGAAAAAAATCCTTCTGATTTAGGCGCCAGTTCTGAAAACCAGACACGACAATAATAATAATAATAATAATAAAAATCCAGTTTGATACATCGGTGTGCATGTTTTGGCCTTAAATTATAGTTTCTCGTATAAAAAGTTCAAGCTTACCGTAATTCACAGGCTATCCCCTAAAGGCAACAGTAATTGAAGGCAGTGAGTGAAACTTTACAAAGTAACAGTGTGTTTTACGTGTATGTACGCCTTATAGTTTGAGCAGTGAAATACCAAATGTCCAGTGTCCTGGATGGATCAGAATTCTCTAATGATGGGTCAATATCATGTTAAGGTTCAAAGTAAAGTGAAAACTTTCTACTGTATAACGAATTTATTATAACTTGTTTCAAATGTATCGAAGGCGCCAGAGTCATATTTCAAGTTACCAGGGCGACGTGTATATCTACGTGTGTACATAAGTGAAGGACAAACTATTTTAGGAGGGAGTTCAAGAAACTAAGAAAGAGTTTAGGCGGGCCAATATAGTTTATTAAAAACAACAATGGTTCATTCTACAAAATTCTTATAATATTAAGTCCTATTAATGATTGAAGTTCCTCATAATCTGGTTGGAACTAGGATCCACTGATTCTTAGAAGAGAAGATAATACTCTTTTGTCAGTCTGTTTCTAATACAACTCTTTCGAAGTAACCCAGTTTCTTTCATTCTTCAGTTTAGAGCATGCCCCGGGCCGGATTGAATCTTTCAGGTAGTCGCATCTAGCCCGCGGCCTTAGTTTGCCATTGCTGATCTATATGATTTCAAATGTTATTTTTCGAGAGTACCTTTTGGTTCCAAGATACGGAGCGTTATAGACAAATCGTGGGTGTAGATTTCGAATCTAAAATTGTTTTTTCAATATTGTGTTACAGACACACACGTTTTATGACATTGGAATCGGCCAGCTAAATCGAGGGTGCAGTTTTTGACCTCAGATTCGTTTGCCAGTAGTTCTCTTCGTTCTCGAGATAGGGCATTACATACATACTGACGGACACAGATCATGGACTTGTAAACGAACTGGTTGATATAGAGAATGCTTATTCTGTACTTGAGGACTCATTTTTCCGTTGGCTGTCGATATACTGTGTTATAGACAAGATGAATAGACAGCTGGTCATGACGTTCAATTTAACCCAATAAATGGACGATAATGGATTTCCATACCAGATAATGGATCTCCCTACCAGAAATTCGTTTGCAGGTAGTTCGTTTTTTTTTTTTTTTTATCGAGGTGCAGAGCATTACACAGATAGATTGACGTATAAAAAATATATCATTATATCGAGAACGGTCGACTCAATCGAATTAATTGATTATTAATTTAACGTCCCACTTGTATGCCTTTCAGGTTAGAGACGTGATTAATGAAAGCAAATGATTATGAAAGACTTGGTAGAATGAAAATCAAGAATGCTAATTTCAAATCCGACATATATTTTCAAGGGCTTTTTTGTTAGTTAGATACATACAAACGGACATGCATTATATCGAAAACAAGGTAAATCAAGAATGTCAAACTCAACATATTTGTGGAAAGCCTGTCACTTTAGAGATATACTCATACGCATATATAAAACTGGACTTTCTGCCTTAACACGTTAGCTGCGATGTGGTCCGATCGGACCTACTGGAGTGATCTAAGAAAATGTTGTAGGTCCGATCGGACCCACAATTTCTAATTCGTCGAATTTCCGTTAGAGTACTTGTATTGTAAAATCCTGTCTCGACTGTTAATTAACTGTAGTGTTTTTATTACACATGTAGGTTTTGGTCTTTGATATTGATTATTAACGCCACTAGGGGCGCTAAATACCAAGTAACAAGCATTTGTTGCTTTTGTAGACCCAATCGGAACTATGTTTTGCTTTTTCAGTGACATGTTAAAAAGTTTAATAATGGATTCATTATTTATTCTACTTTATTTTCACAAGATGTCAGTGTCCCTGTCATTTGCTGAATTTTCAGAAAAGTCTAGATCACTACACTGCTATTACTAATAGTGTTGTAAATAGGAAAAAAACCGTTCGTATTTTTTCAGAAATGTGCGTTTTTTTAGAAAAAAAAACATTGCCTCTCGTTTTTTTTCTAAATTTCGTTTTTTTTTCAAATAGTCATTTGTAATGCATCTTACGTCTATTTAAGTATTAAATATTTTTATGTAGGTATAATCACCGTAAAATGCAACATAAATTAAACGCTAGATACTGATACGCTACAAATATTTTACAATTTACATGAATACCATATCTATTAACAATTCGGGTTTCATCAGTTTTCATCAATATCAACTAAGAAATAAAAGTAGAAATGAAATTTTGTTTTTTCGTGAAAGCAGGCCTTTAATAAGTACGAAAATAATGTCACGAACAGTATAAAATTCAAATTACTTGTCTAAAGGTAAAAACTAATACTAATTTGCCTAATAGTATTTTTCTAAATGACATATAAAAATAATTTGTCGACTAGATATATATGATATGCAGACCCGGCTCTACCATATATGCAACACGTGCATTTGCGTGGAGCGGCAAGTTTGGATGGTCCGGCAAAATCTGTCATAAGTATATTATTTAAATTAAATATTTCTTGTTGGAAACAGACTTCATGATGATGGTAGTTACATTTACTAAGCTGACCTTCTATTTGAATACTACATTCATAAATTATGTTTAGGTTGCATTAGTTTAAGGCCACATGGACAATGCTAAAGCAAATGGTCGAATAAATCCGAGCACAAATTGGTTGATTGTTGCCAAATGCAAGAATTCAATTCTCGAATAGTAGTGAATATCTGTTCCATTTAGTAAGTTATCATAGTTTTGATATGACAACTAGTCTTGTTTTTGTCAGAAACAAGTCCCTTATCATTGAAGATAGAAACAAGTTTTTTTTTTTTTTTTTTTTTTAATGTTAACAAATATAGAAGAGAAATCAAGAAATAAAGATAAAAGAGCTAGTTGCACTGGAATTGCAAACTGATACATTGAGATTGAAGCTCGATAGTGAATTCTATAAAAAGGATTACCATCTCTCCTCTGCAGGTGTGTTTGCTTTATCTTTCACTAACATAATAGATTAATATTTAAAAAAAAAAAAAAAAAAAAAAAAAAAAACAGACACAACGGGATTGCATTTTTAATAAATATTTAAGCCTTTCTGAGTGCAACTGCACTTACCCTCACCTTTGTTGTTCATGCTGGAGTAGCATACTTAAAATCATGACTTTTAAGATTTTTTCTTTCTGGAGAAAGGGAGAGGCGATAAATTATGCCATTGCATGGGGCGACAAATTGACTAGGACCGGCCCTGATGATATGTATATAAAAGACATGAATATAGGATGACACAATTTGAAGTAATGCAGGGTGTTTCAAATTAATATTAGGGTTTTGAATCTTTGTAGTATCTATTATAATTAACTTACAATTATAAATATTATATCAAATGAAAGAGCAACTCGAACAGTTTTGTACGCACGCATGCACATGCATTGTTTCTTTTGTCAGCCGTTAGAAAGAGCAAGCAGCAAAGATGTAGACTAGAGAGCAGAAAGTTTTTTTGTGTTTTAATAAAGACTGAATCTGTACAGTGCAACGGTCTGTGTGAAGAATATTAAGGAGATGCTTGCAACTACGTCCTTATCGTTTGCAGTTGCTACAGGTCTAAAGCCTACAGACTACGGTTTGCGTGCCAATTTCGCAAGTCAAATATTGCTGCATAACAATGAAGATTTTCTGGATCGTGTCTTCAGTGATAAATCGACATTTCACCTAAGGGCTAATGTGAACACTCATAATGTTTGTATCTGGCCATCAGCAAATCCTCAGGAGATAGTACACTTGAAATGAGACTCCCCTAAATTGAATGTGCTTTGTGCCATATAACGGAAAGTTTATGGGCCTTTCTCGCCTATCGACTAGATGTGTGCCATGTGACGAATGAATCTCACATTGAACACCAGTAGCAAAGACTGTTTGAGGTGCTCTTTTACTTGATGCATTGCTTATAATTGTACGTAAAATGTAATAAGTACTACGAAGACTTAAAACCCCAAAATTCATTTTGAAACACCCTGCATTTCTCACCAACAGTGTTGGAACTAAGATGTAAAAAGGAGAGAAAATTTTCCTTATAAAGTTATTGTTTACAACAACGATATTATTATTAGTCGAGACTATAACTACAACAACAACACGAGTTAGTAGTCAAAAAAATGTAATCAAATGTATACTCGGTGGCCCAGGTGGCCAAAGTGGCACACACGGGTGTGTCATTTGTTTAATCCATTCCTGTGTGGACACTAACTAAGATATCGGGATATTATTCCTGCAAAATATGGTTGGACTATAGTTTATCATATTAATTTGTTTTCTTCTGGTGTCGAATTTCCTTCTCAAATTTCACCCCAGTCAAAAATTCGAGAATTTTCTGATTTCGAATTTCCTTTACTACTATTTTCCCTGTAGCTTCCTTCGTTATAGAAAGACCTCCTTAAGACTTGCCAGGTAGATACTTCGGATGGATACCTAACTGTTGACATCAATTAGACGGGCCTGCACGCAGTGTTGCCAATTAGGGAAATTAAAATTTTCCTAAATTTGGGCAAAAAATTAGAAATTTTTGTTTATAAATCCGTATCTATACGTCCGAGTGCAAGTCAACTTACGCCAATCGAACATTTGTCCTTACTTAACAAACGCAAGTTCAGATCGTTACAATGGGGTAATTAGGGAACGCACGAAAAAATCGTATTTAGGTTCTAACCCTTGATTTTTCTAGTTTTTCCCTACTTTTCTGTTTACCGTAATATATTTTTGGTAATTAGAAGTTTTGTTCCTTAAATATCGTCATAATACTTGTAGGATATATTAGTGGTGTACCAGTGTTTAACTTAAGATAGTTTACGTCTGTCTGGTAGCAGTGTTACCAGCTACAGAAAATTTTAATTCCAGATTTTAGGGGGAAATTTTGGAATAAATATCTGTTTTGTCTCTATTATTTCCTTCTTGTTGGCTATATCGGACCAAACGTACCAGTATCTGGAAGTCTCGTCTTTGCTCTACACTACGCAATATAGAAAGTTTCAATAGGATAATTAGGGGAAGTACAGTTGAGGTTTACAGTAGACCTTGTTCTCTAATTGGGAAGATAACTGTGATTTTTTTAAAGGTAGAATGAGATATTTTTTATTGAGATGCTTACTTTATTAGATATCGTCACAATACTTGTAGGATATATTAGAAGGATACCAAAGCTTATTTTATGATAGTTTGTGTGTGTCTGGTATTAGTGTTTCTAGCTACAGAAAATTTTAATTCCAGATTTTAGGGGCAAATTTTGGAAAAAAATCCCTTTTTTATTTCTATTATTTTCTTCTTGTTGGCTACATTCGAACAAACGTAACAGCCTCATCCTTACCCTACACAGCGCATCACAAAAAGTTTCACTAGAATAATTAGGGAAAGTACAGTTGAGGTTTATAATAAACCATGTTCTGTAAATGGTAAGAAAATGGTGAATTTCTAAGGTAGAATGAGATTTTTTTTTAATTTCATGCTTGCTTTGTTATATATCTTCATGATACTTGTGGGATATATTCTTGGAGTACTAAGGTTTATTTTCAGATAGTTTTCGTCTGTCTGATGGCAGTGTTTCCAGCCAAAACAATTAATTCCCGCTTTTAGATGAAAAATTCGGAAAATTCCCTTTTCCCCTCTATTATTACCCTCTTACTGGCTACATTGAAACAAACGTACCACTGCCTGAAAGCTTTCTCTTTGGCCTACAGAACGCACCATAAAAAGCTTCAATAGGAGAATTACAGAAGATGTAGCCCCGGCATATTTGATTTTTGCTTGTGAGGCGTAAAAAGTGTCAAAATTTCATGTGATGACAGAATTTTTTCTTTCCCTCTTTGGATGGAAGAAAGCGACTTCAGGATCTCACTGTATCTTGTCAACACACCAAAGATTCTTTTAGGTGATTTGAACCCATATAGCAGGTGTGGTACTAGATACAAAAAATTTTGAAATTCGGTTAGGGATTTTTTGGTAAATTTTCACCCCTACATTTCCCTCAATAATTTCCCACCCATTGGCAACACTGCAGTGCAACTTACACCAAAAAATAGTCACATCCTTTTTCTAAAAAACAAGGCCTTAACCATATCAATCGAATGAATGGTTTTTGAGCAATATGTCACTAACTGGAAATGTAGGAAAACGCCAAAAATGACCTGGGGCCAAAAGGAATAATCACACAATTTTGCTAGTATATAGGTACAAAGAAACAAAAGATTTGTAAGTTACGAGGGCTTCGACTCAAGTTCTGTTGATTATTTCAATAATCTGCAACGTAAATCAATAAATAATAGTTGCCAGAAAAAAAAACAGACATTTGAAAAAAAACATGAAAAAGAACGATGTTTTTTATTGAAAAAAAAAAACTTCACAGAAAAAAAACCGTTTTTTTACAACACTAATTACTAATGAGATCGAGTTCTGCGCATATTTCTTCGTTTTTCATTGCACAGAGATATTACTTATTAGCACTAAATGCAAGATGAATATATCCACACTTCTCACTTCTGCACATGTAGTAATAAACAAATAACTTTCTAACAGAGTTGCCAGTTCAACTGTAATTTATCCCCTTGCTCATAAACAAAATATACACACGTAGGTCCGATCGGACCCCCAACTTTTATGCACGCGGATTCAATATCTTGCCTTAGATTATGTTTCAATATTAATATTATGTTTAAAAAATATGAACAAAACAAGAATAATGTAAGTAAGTACGCTTGGCACTCTACCGGTGAACAACAAAATTCACCATTGGCAGCTAACGTGTTAAAAGGATAAAATGTGACTGCTGGAAAGGTGCATGCATGAGTTATCGAAGGGCGGATCTCCTCTTGAAGCAAGCAGCATCACCAAAGCAATTCCTGATGTTCTGCCTCTTCATTTTTCCGCTGCTCAGATTGTTGTTTTCAATGGATATAACTTCAGTGACATGAAACAAGTCATAAATTTTGCATCATGTTAAAAATATTCAGAAATAGTAGCCTTGATTTCATGGTCCCTGTTAAAAGTTAGTGCACATACTGAAAAAGAAACTGAAGAGCATCGCGCGAGGAGATTGTATAATTGAAGTAGATTTTCATAGTATGTGTTTATGTAAAGTTGGCAGTTCGTAATTTAAGAAATGTGTAAGAAGTTTTGTGAAGATTATGGTTTATGGTTTAAAGGAGTAATTCGGTAGAAATGTATAGATTAAGCCTGATAAAGTAATAAAACAATATTTTGATGAAAGTGGAGTTAAAAAAGAATCAAGGTAGTCATTGGTAGAATTTGTTTAGGCCTAACTGTTCCATCGTGATCTTTTTTTTTTTTTTTTTTTTTTTTTTTTTTTTTTTTTTTAATTTCAATGAATAAATGCATAATAGCTGTAGTGGTGAATTCTTAAGTTGATGGCATTCCTTTGCCCCAATAATTGTCTCATTTAATCCATTGTAACTGATATGAAGGTTTTCCTAGCGTTACCTAATACGATGAGAATGACATTCACTTTCATGTATAGTTTTTCAATGTTCCAAATATTATCATGTTGTAACGTGATTAAGTTTTTCTATTGTAGTGGCAGAGAGGGTCTAGATCCTATTAACCCGTTGGAATTATATGATGAGCTAGGTTGCGTGAAATATTTAACAGGAAACACACTGGGCGGTATTCAGAGAGAATTTTCGTTAATCTAATGTTAAGTTATTCGATTAGTTACTGTCGTATTAATTCTGTACTAAAGAAGATGTACTTTTTGTTATTCGGAGTCTGCTTGGAGTTCAGCTAGTAAGTTTATTTGGGTATGATTAACTAGTGTAGCCCCAATATATCGCTGAGAAAAATAAATTTGGCAATTAAGGAAATCTAGGCGTGCACATTCGTAAACTATAGAAATGAAAATATATCAAATACGAAATTCGATATATTTTCTTTGTGGTTTGACACCACAACTTATAAATAGTTACGAAATCGGATTCTAATGAACTTATTCATTTCTGAGGGATGTATTTATGGCAGAAATAAGTAGAAGTCACTTAATATTAGCGACAATAGAAGGACTATGTTGCAATTATAACAGAAGATTTATCGATCAGTTGTATGTATCTCTCAGAAAACTAGAAATTTTCTACTCGTCTCTCACTGGCTGTTGTAGAGGACTCGGCTAAATAGCTGCTTCATAGATAATTCACGCAATGAGGTGAAAGGTAGTATTCTCATAATATAAGTTTATTGCGGCTAAGTCAGGTTCACCATCTGCTCTAAATTAATTAGTTACATGTGATTAACTTAGTCAACTATTACATGCTAATTAGAGATTCTGAATACACTTCTGATAACCTCACGTGTTAGTCAAATCCTTAGTATGGTGTTAATCATACGTCAAAACGACGCTGTATAAGGCCCCATTAGGTCTACGTTAAATGTAAGTTTATAGTCTCAGAGTTATGAATGCAGATTATTTATATAAAATTATGAAAATGTCCATTCAGTGGGGACTTCCAAGGACATTCAAATGTTATTTCTGTGCTCACAGAAGGGTATTCAAATCTGACATTTCTCTGTGAGCTGTAGTTACTGTATAAGTTTTGATTTTTAAACCAATTCTAAAATTGTTTCTCTGTTATTTAGATGCCTGTTTATGGTCCTAGCAAGCCTCCATGCACGTGCTTTACTGTATCTAAACACTGTGAACTTCATAGTGGGAGGAGTATAGCAGAAACACCTTCTACGTCAGGTGAATCAATTAGAAGAAAGGATGCAGTTAGCGAGCGACACGAAGGATTGAAGTTTATACCACGACAAGTTGTAAAACAAATTATATTTAAAAATAAAAGGTGATTGAAATGTAAATCTTTTGTTTAAATAGTTCATACCCTTTTGAAATCTCGTTGCATTCGTTCAAAAAGAAAATATTGTCCGAGGTGTTTGAACTCTTCATATTACATATCTCTTCTATTGAACAGGAAAGGGCCTATCCGGTGTACTATAAGGACCAGACTGTGTTACGTGATCAGATCTAAAGTCACGTTGCGTGCTAAGGGGATTCAAAATCCAGATGTAAGATATTTCAAGCACACAACCTCCATGTGGAGCGACCTGGGTAATTCAGATGCACATACTTCATCATTATTATTATTATTGAGGGGGCCGCGGTGGCTCAGTGGTAGAGCGTTCACCTCTGGTGCTTGGGGTCCTGGGTTCGATCCCACCCCTCGCCAAGTGAACTTTGTGGTGGACAAACACCGTGTGCGTGGGTTTTCTCGGGGTTCTCCCGTTTCCTCCCACTTTCTTTATTCCACCATTTCATTCATTAGTCATCATTACCGTCTCCTTTAGCCTAACCGGCATAATCGTGGGACGTAAAACTCACTTCATTTCATTTCATTCACTGGGACGTAAAAGATTTCATTTCATTTCATTTTTTATTATTGATTTTTGTTCAAACTACTTGACTTTTGACAATGTGCTGTATTTACCTTACGTGCTATACATCGTTTTTAAGCTCTTCATTATGTCTTTCCAATAAACTTTCAATTAACCATCTATATATTAAAATGCTAGGTTTATATATTTGTCCCCAATCCGTTCGACAAAGATCTCGAAAACCACAAGTGCTAGAAACGCGCTGTTTTCACTGGTCGATTCCAACTTTTGTGTCGATTGTCCAGTTCTCATTCAAATTTTCAAAAACCGTGTCGTTATTGTTCTATTCAACATTTTAGGGGCCGTTTTGAGCTCGTGAGATGAATATCGTTGCAGGCCGAAACTACGGTATTAGGCAACCAGTAGAGAAGTTACGTATAGCGGGTTGACGGACATTGTAGGCACTTTGCCTAAATCTGAATGGCAAAAGCTATTGCATGCTGGCAACTTTAAAGGAGTCAAGAGAAGCAATGAGGCGTACTTGGACGGATATGGATTTATTAATAAAAAATATTTCCACTTGATATCATGTTACTTCTACAAATGTATTACAAACTCACTCAAACATCGATACATAGCAGTTCCCTTTCTTTGAGAGTCTCCTATCCTTTACTTGTGTGAGCAAGGAGACATCCACAGTGGAAAGGAGATTCATGGTCATAACAGAACAAGGCGCTGAGTAAACAGCGCAGGTTCAGCTAGTCTTGTCAGTATAGTTTCTGAGATATGTGAACAATTTAATTTTTTAAAATTGATTTTTCATTGACTTTTTTTTTTTTTTTTTTTTTTTTTTTTTTTTTTTTTTTTAATACTGTGTTCCATTCATTTTAAGACAATTTGCTTTGGAATATAGAATCTACAGTCTCTTCTACATTTGAGCTGAATTCCAGCCATCTCCCCCAAAGTCTGCTCACATCATTGCAACCGGATAGGCCCTTTGCTGTATTAAACTTCATCACAAGAATTGTAAGATAAAGGGTTTGGGTTAGGTTAAAGGGATAAATGTATAAGCATACGGGACAAAAAAAAAGTCATCTACTCTAGAACAAACATTAGTCCATATTGATATAGATGGCGATATAAGTAGTAACACATAACTGACCCATCACTGCTAATGCATGACCATTGCAAATAAACTCAGGTAGATAGTGAAAACGATCATGCACTAGAAGTTTCAATTTTGTCCGGTAGATGTCAGCCACTGGATAATGTTTGCCGGTATCTAACAGTGAGATTTGTAACTTTTACCTTTATTTGAATAGTAGAAAATGAGATATGGACAGCTAAAGCTGAAGTCATCGTTATCCCTTTAATATATTAACAGATTGAATCCATTATCAAATTCGGCCAAGATAATTGCTCTAGCTACCTATTGCGAAAAACAAATTTCAAAAATTTGCGTTCGTTCGATAGTTATAACGGACGGACGGACGGACGTAAGTAACTGTTATCGTTAACGGAATGACTCCATTAACAAGCTCGGCCGAGATAATCGCTCTAGCCAACTACTGTATTAAAAAAAAAAAAAAAAAAAAAAAGTTTGGGCTGACGGACGTACTATCTTTACAAAAAAGTTCCACATGTGTGAGCTTAATAACTAGTAAGTATGTTAGTTGGTGTATGGAAACAGTTTAAGATGAATCAAAACAAACTTGCAGAATAGCTAATAATAATAATAATAATAATAAAGCCAATTGTATTTCGGCATGCCCATGCGTACACAGTAATTGTGGTGTATCAAAGCAGACTGTCCAACGTCACAGACACTAGACTGAAAACGTGTAATGTGGTACGTCGAGTCGTGTTTTTGTATTTCCATGAAGTTAAGAAATCTCTACAGAAAGCTCAATGAAGCATTTCACCCATAGTGTGTGTAGTTCAAGCTAGAGACGGTTTTGTGATGGTTTAGGGATGTTTTTGTCTTGACTTGAACCCACTCATACAAGTGAATGCGAATCTGGACTTACTCAGGGACCAGATGTTTCGTTTTTCTACATATTTATGATAAACATATAGTGGACACACCTATTTTCCAAGGCAATAACTACCGTATACATATGACTCGAGTTTGTACATAGTTGGAGGAACTTTATAGCACCTGATCTAGCCAGCAAATTCCCAAGATTTAAATCCAATTGAAAATCTGTAGAACTATATTTGCAAAGCGGATAAAACGCAGACATAAGCACCTCTGTACTTTGCTGGCTGGACATATGGCGAACAAGAGAATTCACATCGATGAGACAAATCTGCAACATTTCGTGGAACTTCCAAATAAATCGAGTCACGCAATATTACGTTTACGAAGGAGTTTGTTTGCTTACGTAAAACTGCATATTAGAGACAATTTCATTTTTAGAGGGCAAAAGGTTCATATTTTGATCGAAGATATATAATAATAGGCGTAGGCGTATAATAGGATTTTACTCAAAGCACAAGTATGTATAGAAGGTTATTCCAGGTTTGTAAATAAAGTTGTCACGTCTACCAGCTAAATAACGCGACGGCACCAGTGATTGTGCTCGATATGAAAGCTATTGTCCTGCAACTGTTTCCACTAAAGAAGATTGTTGAACCATTATTTGATCACGTCAGTTCCATTCCTCTTGACAAACTTTCCAAAGATCGTAGTGTGCGCAACTGTCAATGGCCTAAGGTTCGTTTCAATAACGGGAACCTATAAAAATCCACGGATGATGCACCAAGTGATTTCAAAGGAATGTTTGTAATTAATTAATTAATTATATATATAAAGCATTCCAGTTACACATGCCATATACAGGGTGACCCAATAAAACCTCCACATTTTGAAGGCTAATAAAGTATTGCAGATACAAAATATTTATTCAAAAATATAAAAAAAGGTATTGAAAGCAATTTATAATTACTTTGTTCTGATTTGAAATGACAACTGACAATACACTTTGAAGGTTAGAGTTCGTAATTACTTGGTTTTGTAAAAAAACGTCTGCTTATGCTTACCCATTGTTATCAATACAAATTTGAAGACAATTTCTGATAGCTATCAGTACCAGACGTCACGTTTTGTGGAATAGCTGCTACCTCGGCTTTAACTGCTCTCTTGAGATCGCCGAGAGTGTAGGCAGACATGTGTAAACCTTAAGTTTAAGGTAACCCGAAAGAAAAAAAATCATTTGGGGTGAGGTCTAGTGAACGGCGCGGCCAAGCAACATCACTGCGTAACGAGATAAGTTTTCCAGGAAGGTATCTTGGCACTGTGACATCTCAGTGATGTGCGCTGCAGTGCCAATTTGTTGGAACCGAACATCAAAGTCATTCAGTCTGAAGTTGAATCCTTAAGTTCCCAAGCACGGCAACGTAACAATGGGACGTTACTGTAACTATTGCATCCTTCTCTTAAAAATAATGACTAATAATGGTCTTTCGTGAGTTATGATCAAACCAATTCCCAAGAAACTTTGTTTACACAACCACTTAAATGGAAATGTTCATCACTACACTAAAGAACAGCATCTTTTTGGAACACTGCAGGTTGTTCTCACATGGCTGCTGGCGTCTTAAAAAATCTGCTGGTTTAAGTTCTTGGATACCCATAATTTTATAAGGGTGGAAGTGCAAATCTTCTTATAAAATTCTTATTACACTCTCCCTAGGAAGCCCAACAGCTGTAGCATGTTTCCTTGCAGAGCACGGTAGTAGCGATTCTCCTAATAATTAGCGGCCTTGAGACAAACCCTGGGCCTTATTCAACGGACGACTTATTCAAGAAATTAGAAGAAATGGATAAGAAAATTACAGGACTGTATGACATGGTAGGAGATTTCAAGAAGCAGATGGATAATGTAGTGGAGGAAGTAACTAACTTACGGAAGGACAATGAAATGCTAAGGCAGGAGATCGCAATAAATAGGGAAACTATCGACAAACTGGAAAATCACTCGAGACGAAACAACATTATATTCCGTAACATACGACGAGAACCCAATGAAACGTGGGAAGAATCTGAAAACTTAGTGAGAGCATTTTGCAAGGAACAATTGGGAATCGAACTTAGTTCGCATGATATTGAAAGGGCACATCGTCTAGGGAAGGGTCAAAATTCTCCAATCATTGCTAAACTTTCTTCGTATAAGACCAAAATAATAATTCTAAAAAATGCATTTCGTGCAAAAGGTTCTCCTGTTGTTATAACGGAAGACTTTTCAAGAGCTGTTCGAGAGACTCGAAGAGAACTTAACATGTTTTTAAAGGAGGAGAAATCTCGTGGAAAGAACGCTAGGCTTCGGTTTGATAAACTCTATATAGACAACAAACCTTACACACTAACTGAATTAAAGGCTGCGAAGAGTGAAGTGCGTGTGAATAACAGTGAAGTGCGTCTGAATAATAGTGAAGTGTGTCTGAATAATAGTGAAGTGTCTGTGAATACCGCAGTAAGTGTATGGAGTCCAAAAGAGGATCAGAATCCGGAGATGGCAACAGTGGCAAAGGAATGTCATTCCGAAGCACAGGTGAGTGAACCAGTTACCCCCCACAATCAACCCTCTAGTTCTCATCCTTCAAGAAAAACAAGAGCATCAACTGTGTCTCGGGGAAGGGGAAAGGGGCGACCTTGACAGAAGGATGACTCAGTTTGCTGCATTGTTAATCCCCCCAGCAAATCTGATAACAAAAGCAGTGCTCAAAATAAACAATTTACTGTATATTATCAAAACGCGAATGGACTACGAAGCAAACAATTTGAATTCTATACAAATGTATTAGCAAATAATTACGATTTAATTATAATAACTGAGAGTGGGCTTTGTGATGGTATACACAACGCGGAATTCTTTGATTCAAGATATACCGTATTTCGCCAAGATAGGAATCTTGAACTGACTGGGAGGGCTAAAGGAGGGGGGGTAGTTGTAGCTGGGCTGCACGTGCACTCTGTTTATAATATTGCTT
The DNA here is from genome assembly GCF_964235325.1 of Thermobia domestica. Classification (NCBI taxonomy): domain Eukaryota; kingdom Metazoa; phylum Arthropoda; class Insecta; order Zygentoma; family Lepismatidae; genus Thermobia; species Thermobia domestica. The sequence goes on along the minus strand of NC_137466.1, from coordinate 167,353,808 downwards.
CATATGATAGGGGATTTGAATGTGTAATAGCAAAGATAACAATCAGGTCATCAAATGTATACGTATGTGCTGTTTATATACCACCGGATTCAAACATGGGTTTACGAAAATTTTTTCAATTCATTGAGGGCAACATTTCTGTGGGAAGTGCTGTTTTGTGTATTGGAGATTTTAATATTCCAGAAATAACAGGAGTGGCATTTTCTTTTGAGCATTCAACTGGTACTTGTAAAAGTTTGTATAATTTCATGAGCTTGTTTGGTCTAAGTCCATATAACAATGTTGGAAACGAAAATAATCGTACATTAGATTTAGTAATATCTAGCATAGAAGGAGTGGAAGTTGAAAGAGCGGAAATGTCATTGGTGTCTGAAGATCGCCATCATCCAGCACTGGTAATCTTATTGTCATATAAACGACCACCAAAAATGATATCCCAAAATAACTTCCAGGGTTACAACTTTAGAAGGGCTAACTTCTTAAAAATGTATAACGATTTATCACATGTGAATTGGGACTGTCTTAAGCTTTCAAATGATGTTGATGTTGTAGTAGATAAATTTTACGAAATACTCCATAACGTTTTTGGTGCAAGTGTTCCTCCTAAGAAACTCACTAACCAAAATTATCCGTGCTGGTTTACGGCTAGTATCATTAAAAAACTTAAAGCAAAATCATACCATCACGAAAAGTGGAAAGGGGAATATTTCATTTCACAGAGAGGAGTTTCGCAAAATGCGCAGGGAAATAAAACTAGAAATATCGCAAGCTCTTAGAACGTTCATATTAGAAACGGAAAATAAAATAGGCACGGATCCTTGTTATTTCTGGAACTACATTAAAAGTAAAACTAAACATATTTCAACTGGGTTTCTTGCCTTTAATGGTCAGGAATTAAAAAACAACAACGATATTGCTAATTATTTTCGGTCAGTATACTCAGATGTCGGTGCTAAATATAGTACACAATATTACACTCCTGACAAACCTGTATATGATACATTAGATCTGTTAGTACTCAATGAAATAAAAATGGAAGAAGTAGAAGAAGCGATAAGAAAATTGAAGCCAAAAACGTCGTGTGGTTCAGATGGCATACCACCTTATATACTAAAAGGTTGTATGGACATTCTTAAATATCCCATACATATTATAGCGAATATCTCAGTAAAGACAAGAATTTTTCCAGAAAAGTGGAAAGAAACCATAATCTGTCCGATACCGAAGGCCAACGGAACTAGAGATGTAGATAAATTTAGACCCATATCAGTATTGTCACCATTTTCAAAGGTATTTGAACAGATTATTTATCAACGTATTCTGAATCATGTGAAACCCGTGCTATCGACCTATCAACACGGCTTTGTACGAGATAGATCAACATCCACGAACCTGGCCATCATTACTAACTACATCTCAACGGAGATTGATAAAGGTAATCAGGTGGATGTAATCTATACTGACTTTTCTAAAGCCTTCGACCTAGTGGATCATGACATTTTACTAGCCGAACTAAACTCTTTCCACTTTTCTCAAGAGTACAAACAGTTAATATCTTCCTACTTAAGTAACCGTAGGCAATCAGTTGTTTATAAAGGGTGCATCTCTGAAAAGTTCAATCCTTTGTCAGGAGTTCCCCAGGGCTCAAATCTCGGACCGCTTTTGTTTCTCTTGGCAGTGAATGATTTGCCGACTAGAATTAAACATGCTAACTGTCTTCTATTTGCAGACGACCTCAAAATATATATTAAGGTAAATTCAATTGATGATTGCGAGAAAGTACAAGACTTAACTAACATTATGGAATGGTGTAATAAAAATAAATTTAAAATGAATGTAAATAAATGTAACTTCCTACGTTTTACACGTAAGAGTAGTTATGTAGACTATACTTATTCGATTGATGGGACAAAATTAAGCTCTCCCAAGTATATCAAAGATCTTGGAATTTTCTTTGATCAAAATTTAACATTTAAGCATCATATGGAAACAGTAACGAGCGAGGCTTATAGAAACCTTGGTTTTATCATGAGGCTAGGTAAAGAGTTTCGTAATGATTTAACTTTAATGAAATTGTACTTCACTTACGTTCGGTCAAAATTAGAATATGCTACTGTTGTGTGGACACCAAATATGCAAAAATACTGTGATATGATTGAGGGAATACAGAAAAAATTCCTAAGACTTCTAACGTACAGGAAAACTGGGCTTTACCCGAAATATGAATCTTACAAAGAGTTACTGGAAAATTATCAACTACCCACTTTATACGAAAGAAGAAGATATAACGATCTAATATTTTTATATAAATTAATACATGATAAAATTGACTCTATTGAGCTGCGTTCGTTGCTTTGTTTCCAAGTCCCATCAACCAGAACGAGGATAGGAAACACATCTACGTTTTATCATAGATAGGCAAGAACAAATATCCTTCGGAAATCTCCTATATGGAGGATAAGCACTTTCCACAATGAGGTTGAAAAAGACTTCAATATCGATATATTTAGCATGTCGGAAAGTTTGTACAAAAGAACAATTAAACAGGCATGTTTTGGAAACGGCATATAAAGAGCACATGTGCTAAAGACAATATAAATGTGTATTTTTAAATTGTCTATTTTGTAATGTGTATTTCTTTTATTTATTTGTATATCTCACTGTTTTGTATTATTATGTATTTCGTTGTCAAAGACAACACAATAATTGGGCCTAGAGCCTGTTGTGTTGTGCTTGAACTAAAATAAAATAAAATAAAAATAAATAAAATTTTGGGGACTAAAAAATGGCACACACGAGTCTCAATATCCTCAGACATACGAGCACTTTTAGGTCGGCAATTTTATTTTCCACCGCCGAATCCATTGTTCGGAAATTCTCGATCCACTGCAAGATAGTCTTTCGATCAGGAATATTTTGGTTACGTGGAATAGCAAAATTTAAGCGAAAAGCTCTTTGCACTGTAATCATTCGATTTCGTACGCGCGATGAGATCCTGACTAAACCATGATGATTGCAAATGGCAGGAGTGGTGAACGGAAGCGACGATCCACACTTCTCTACTGACAGCTACAGCCGATCGAAAGTGGGATATTTTATTGGGTATTATTGATAATAATTGCATTCTCAATTGTTGTGTAATTTAAACACAAAACAGAAGAGAGTAATTACTAGAGACGATTTTTTGATGACACATGAAAACGCAAAATGTATCCGTTTTGTGCAAAAACGTTGTGTACCTAAAATATATACTTTTTCACCATTTGTTAGGCCATATAACGCTCGCGACTAAACGTGAAATTCTGTCGAAGTAGCGAAATTTGCAACAAGTCCCGATATTCCACGAAATTTACTGAAAAGTGACAATTTTTCAACGCAATGCGTGATGAAAATTCTCATTTTTGAGAAAACCATGAATTTTTGAAATTTTACATGCGAGCTCCAAACGGTATCTACGGGTGAAGTGGATAGTGTGGAAAGTGTTGCGCGGTATGTTAAATGAGCATTCAGAAATCGCTGGAAAGTGTCCCCAACTAATGTACACTTCTGTCCAAAATTATTGTCGCATGTCTATAAATATGTTGTTGTAGGAATATAATTTGATAACGAATTTGCCCCGTATTTCTTACATTTTTAGTATGTATATAATCAGCAAAGACATGTATGCAACACATTTAATGTCAAAAGAGCAGTAAATAAAAAAAAAAAAAAACTAAAATAAATCTTTCTTGTCCATTTAGCAACATTTTGTTTCACTCATACTAATTTTCGTATTTATAATTCTTTCCCCATGAAATTACCACAAATATTCATTTCCCGTTATACACATAGTATCAGTATTAAAAGTCCTACAAAAGCATTATCAAATTATGTCTTACAAAAAGACAGTTATTACAGATATGCGACAATCATTTTGGACATGAGTGTACATATCAGTTTCGAATGTTCATGTGGAGAGGGCTCTCTCTTCTTACAATGACATACTTACCAACAAAAGAACCAATTTAACACCAGAAAACATTGAAACAATACTTAAATGTTATTTGCATAAGTAAACTGTGAACACTAAAGTTATTTTTTTCTATTAATGTTCTCTCTGTGTGTGTTTTTTCTTTAAATGGTATTTTTATTCAGTGAGGATGCTTAGTGTTATTTTTTAAAAACTCAAATATTGTTTGATATAGTCATGCATAAGCTTATATCATGGTGGTTGATGAGTGGAAATTAAGGTGAAATAAAAGGTAACTAATTGTAATTGCCAAGGAAAAAAGTGTTCTTACATTGAATTTTTATTCACGATTTTATCCCTCTTTACGCATATTTTTTATAACGAAATTGCGAATTTTTATTTACCACAAAATCGTGTCTCTAGTAATTACTAACAGTTTTCAATACCATTTTATATTTTTGAATAAACAAGTTTTCCTCTGCAGTACTTTGCTTTAATAGCCTTTAAAATGTGGAAGGTTTATTGAGCCAACCTGTGCATCTCTGTTTACTTCGCCATATAACTGGACGCCTTGTCCTGGTGAATAACACGAAATGTTGCGCTGCCTGTACGGATGGAATATCATGGTGGTATATAAGGGGACCAAAACATTTGCCCACTATGCACATTAATTTTATACTTTTTATCTACTCTGCGCAGCGTAAGTTTACCGTTATAGCAATAACCACCAACAGCCATAAAGCCACGTGAAAACTTCGCACATTCACGTCCCGTCAGAGCAATCTTCGGAATCACGGGGATGATAGAAGATGGCCCTCTTTTCATCATTTTCTGACACACTCATGCCTTGTCCAGTCACTACAAACCTCCATCTTGTTCTTCGTCTCCACACTTGAGCTCGAGCATTATGCTTCTTTGCCAGATGAAAATCTTGCGCAGTTACGCGATTTAAGGTCGCTGGCTATTGTTCTATGAAACTGTTATTCCATCGCACCAAGAAGCTCACTCTTTGCACCTCATTGGGACTATACCCAAACCTCTCATATCTACGATCCCCAATTATATTGGAGGGTCCAGCAACAACAGAGATGCCAGTTTATTGCGATTTAACACGATGTGATACTTTTCTATGATATACCGAAGCTTTTCATCACACCTTTTTACTTATTTCGCTCGAACTATAATGTCGGTAAGGGTACAAATGTGGCCCTCCCAAAAGGCCGTATGACCACTCACACAACAGCTGCAAGTGAATACACAACACACTTCCAAATTATCCGCAATAATTTCTTGAGTCCTGTACTTAGCGATCGAATTCGTTACCACAAACCTGAAACTATCTTTTGTGATAAGAAGATGGACATCCACCGACAGTATTCAATGCACATACGTTTGCAAAATAAGATGAATCGGAACAACATAGTATAACATTGAGATAAATTTCATAGTGCAGTGGTTCTCAACCTAACTCCTATCACGATCCCCATTTTATCACATCCTCTTGCCAGTGGGATCTTTAATATACCTATCGCGGAGATCTCACGATATTCTTCTATTTCTATAATAGTAGAATCCATTTCTCGCATATAGTGGATACAGTAATATATTTCCTACAATGAAAGTGCTGGTTCAAGATGGATATTGAATCCCTTCATTGAAGAGGCCATCAAAGTAGTTAATCTGAGCCCACAACTCCTTGACCAACTTATAGAATTATCGTGCGACAAGTTCTTGCAACTGGTTTTCTGTAACTAAGACTTGGAGTAGCTCTGGCTGAAGAGGAGAGAAGAATGTCCTGGTCTGGTACCTGCTGCTTTAAAAGTAATAATTCCATTTGCTACATCGTACATGTGCGAAAGTGGTTTTTCTTCCATGGTAAGCATTAAAACAAAGACAAGAAATCGTTTATCAGTTGAAAATGACTTGATAATGTTCGTCACAAAAATTGAACCGGATATTGCTGCACTAGTGAAATCACATCATGCTCAGGTATCTTATTAGCACAGACTAGAATACATACAGATGAGCAACTTCCTATATGCGCTATTGAAATCAGTTTGGATCGTTTACACAAAGAACGAACCAATCATCGCTCCCGGTGGGTGGGATCAGTGTTGTTGTGTGTGAATGGCGCTGCCATCGCTCTCGGAACATGACATCATGAGTTATGATAGTAACTGGCATATTGTGTTCGTCTGCTTCGCATTTCACGAGGGAACCTATCTAAGTGTAACTCTGACTTCGAGTCAAGACTTTGGCCGTTGGATACCTTATCCCAAAAGAACATAACACGAAAAGGGATCATCTTAGATCTCAACCGTTGCGGAGATATAAGCGTGAAAAGTTAGAAATTGAGCTCCATACTATACATTACAAAGTCAAATTCCGGGTCAGATTTTTCGGAAACGGTCGGGTAAAGAAATTCAGTGAATACATATCAAATTAGTGTGGGGAGCCCAGCACCTCTTGAATAAAAAATTGTGTCCCCGAGGCACACACACGGTCCCAGGCGGGGTCCAACTCAAAATTTGCAAATGGAACCGGGGGTCAAGTAGCATATTGTATGGAAGCTATTGTTAACTAAAAGAAGATAGCACAAGTCTCAACTCTCTACGATAACCCTGTGCAAACGGGCAACTGGTCAAAATGTCAATACAACCTACATCAGAAAATCTATAACCACGCTTCTAAATCCGTTAAGTTGCGACAATAACAAAACAGAAAAACACGTTTAAAAGTGCAAGATATTGAAGTAAAGCAAATTGCTGCAGAGTCTCTCACAGAGTTGCACAACGGACCTTATGCAAGTATAAGTGAATGACCAATCCAAGTATAAGACTTAGAATGACCAATGGACCATAAAATTACCATGACCATTGGATTTTGTGTCCCAGAAGAGAAAGGATACATTGTTAATCGCAACCGTCGTGGAGGGTTAGAAGGTCCCGCCTGGGATCCTGCGTGTGCCCCGGGGACACAAATTTTTCATTCAAAACGTGCTGGACTCCCCATACTAATTTCATATGTATTCGCTGAGTTTCCTTACCCGACCGTTTCCGAAAAATCTGACCCGGAATTTGACTTTGTAATGTATAGTATGGAGCTCAATTTCTAACTTTTCACGCTTATATCTCCGCAACGGTTGAGATCGAGGATGTATCCCATTTCGTGTTATGTTCTTTTGGGACAAGGTATCCAACGGCCATAGTTTCGACTCGAAGTCAGAGTTACACTTGGATAGGTTCCCTCGTCAGTGTTAGATGTAGTGCAGAAAGATGAGATAAGCTTTTTTTTTTTTTTTTTTTTTTTGGTGTGTGTGTGTGTCTTTGGACTAGACGTTCCATTCCAGCTTTTTGTATATTAATAGAATTTTCTTTCTTTTAAAGAGTTCAGTTTGAAAATATCCAAGTTCCGCGAAACACGTCAACAGAAAAAGCTGTTCCTCAAATGCAACTAAAGGAGCAAAAATCTAGTGGTTACTTTCGAAATTTCCACATTAAGTGACGTCAGATCGATTGGTTAGTTCCATTGTCACGTGTTACAGGCGCTACTGTCGCCAAATTTCCAGTTTTTCGTTGCGTTTGTGGTCTTTTTTTTAGTCTGTGCTTATTAGTTTTCAATTTTAATTGTATTTCAATATGCAGGTATTGTTGCATTTGTATTTTTCTGGTATGTCAATATGCAGTTGTTGTTAGTTTCATATCGTACCTCTTTAATTTAAATTGATTTTTAAAAATTCTGCACCTGTTGAAAATGTTTAGTAAACTTACTTTTTGTTGTTCTTAACAGTATGTATAAAAATAAAAATATGCCAATCAGAACAAAATTCAAAATAACATTTAAAAATATTCTCCGGTATTAGATTCTAACTATATTTTATCTCTTCCGCTTATCTTCGCGACCCCCCGGTTGAGAAACTGGCATAGTGTATCAAAACCTATGGAAATAATAATTACAATGAAAATTCTCTTCGATGTACAGGCCTAGCGTGACTTTACGATATGATACCCTGTTATATTATAGGCAATGTACGAATCAAGTGATTTCGTCATTTCTGCTCTCAGCCTTAGTGAGTTCATAATTAATACTTTCGGTTCCAAACAATATGTCTGCTAGGTAAAGAAACCGCAGGGCGGCGTAGCTTTTTTTTTTTTTTTCTTTCTTTCTTTTATTCATGTCACTACCTACCCTATCTTTGATCCATTTGCTCTTTCAAGTTTCTTCTTTTAGAGATTAAACAAAAAAATCAGTTCTGTCATTGTAAAACGTAACGTAATTTCCAAATGTAGTTCATGTCTTTAAAACCCACAAACAAATACTGTAAGTACTGGTGGAAACACGTCACGCTTGATCCATCTATTTAGCTTCTCAGTGACGAGAGGCTGCTGAAGAGTTCGCAGCCCAACCTAAACGGATTGCAGGTAGAATGATTAAATTGGTACAGTTTTAAGGAGCATATCTCTGTATGTACATTTTTTTTTTAAATATATTAATGAACAAATTATATCCCACGTGCAGGAAGACCAAGAACACTGACTGTCCCCGAAATTGTGGATGAAATTCATGACATTATTATTGAAAATCTCAGCAAAACGTGTGACAGAGATTGTGGGCATTTATGATGACTGATACGCACGAGCTCTCGGCAAAAGGGGTTCCCAAATATTTGATAGCAGAAATGAAATCTTTCAGTTTAATGACCCACATATATGCCCATTAAGCTAATGGAGACGAATGATTAAGGCAAGTGAATGATGGAAGAAAAAAAGAAATAAAATATTTCAGTTTAACCTCCCCGATTATGCATAATTGTCCTCTTATTATCTCTACACTATTGGTTTCTCCTTGATTCAAGAACAACTTCATTCCTTATCCTATATATAGATTGCTAATGAGTCGGGTCTGTCCAGTTGACCCCGGTTTCTTTTCATATACATCAATTTCTGTTTTGGTAATTCTGAAATTGATCGACATCAAAGAAAATATTCGAAATCGAATTTACACTAATTTTACAATTCTTTCTTCCCAACCAGTGACCTTGCAATTTCATGACTATTATTGAGAACATTAAATGATTCAAAATTAAGGGTTACACAGCGTAAGATAAAGACTTCCATAAACTGGAGAGAAACATTTTGTTTTTCCTGTTTAGAATGTACCATAAGCAGCACAGGGAGGCAGACGGACACATTCAATGCGGTATTTATCTTGAGAGGAAGAAGTCTGGTAGGATGTATCTTCTGATCCAAGAAACACATGTAACAGCGAGAATTTATCTTCGCCATCCTTAGTTTTCTCGAGATTACGCAGCGAGAATAACACACTAAGTCTCCGGACAAGTAAAAGAAATACAGTTAAAGATTAAATACACACATTTGTAAAGAAGCATGAAATAATGTAGAATTTATTATATTTATTCTGGGTACCTTGAACACCATAATTAAACTATCTGTATACAATTAACTAAAATTGTAATCGAACCTGAAAAGAAGATAGAATAAATTGTTTCTACCATGGCACTATCCTAACTCGTATTATATGCAAACAACTTATTTAACTTCCACAGAAATGTAAATTAAGAGAATTAAAAGTAATTCAAGGCAACTGAAGTATCAATTCAATTTCCTTTACAGTGATCACTTGTAGCAATGTCTGTAATCAATACTAAGTCCTTCATAATATATTTCGTTAATGTAAGTCTTTAAGAAGAGCAAGAATATATTAAATCTTTTGCGGAAAAATAAAATACGTACAGACTAGTTACTCCTGCGGTCTGGGAAGAAAAGTGTTTGCAATAAATTATCTTCCCAAATGGATATAATATTTACAAATCAGTAATTCTACTCTCCGCTCCCATCAGAAATAGGATTTCTCTCTCTTTATGTTACAGTCACATCCAGATGCCTTCTGTCCTTTGCAGTAAAGCACTTTGTAGATTTCACATTGATAGACGTGTTGTGCACCACCAATACAAACAATTCTAATACCCTGTCCGGAGTCGTGGCATCTTGACTTGAAAGCATTTTCTACACTTGATAACGCTAGAAAAAGGATCATATCTAGTTGTATTTTCCTCCATTCTTTATTAATTGATCCGTCCTGAAACAACTTTCTTTTTGAAATGTACTAGGTGTGTAGGATTTTTTAAACGCCTCTATTATTACATTACATATTTGCTGGTATTAAAAGTTGCTTTCAATTTTCACATGTTGCTGTTACATTACTAATGCATACAACCACAGTTGCGCATTATACATTTTGTAATAAATGCACACAAATACTACTACAGTCATATTTTAATTACAGACCTGCAAAAGTTTAAATTAGGCATTATATAGATATATATTTGCAGTGGATAGTTCAATTTGATTTCAGTTATATTACAAAGTAACCAGAGTTGGAAGAATATTCTTTTTTAATACCCATAATGGACGAAGAAGGAGCGAGCACCATATGTATTTCACATTCGACTAACATACGTTAAACTACTACTTTTTTATTGTTTTTAAAAAATCCAGATATAATAAATTCAGAAAGTACACTTGATTTATGTTATTCACTCCAAGTTACAGGAAATATTTAAATATATAATGATAGAATTCTCATCGTAATTCAACATTTTACGTACGGAAATTGTTCATTGAATGCAGCAAGCAGAAATATGCAATACCTTGCGTATTAGAATGTTACCCAATGTGAAACATTTGTGCGTAGTCAGTATTTTTTTTCTTTCTTTACCATATTAATACAACCACTATTTCGTAATGTATACAGTATCTAACCTTCCCTCTGGTTACGAATTTCATTACTTATCTAATTTAGAAATTTCTTTTTATATAGTGTACGGTATCACCAATTTCAAAATTTCAATAGCAGTTTCTACTATACATAATATATATCATATCAAGATCATTAGAAAAATTACCATTGGAAATAGTTTTTCAAGTATTGTTAAACGTGAAATATATTCCTTAACTAGCTAAAAAAATATACCCATGACCTGAAGATTTGAACGAAAATGAACTTTTAACAGCCTTATGCGTATCTATGTTAATTGAATTTATAGTAGATTAATTGGTAAATAATAAACGAATCTGGTTTTCACAATACAGATACCCCAATTTTCTTTTACTCTACCGATCACTGACTGCACGATTTCTTAAGTCATTTGTATTATACAGAATGGACAATGGAACCATATGATGCATACAAAACGGCACAGGTATATGTGATTCCGAAATTTCTTCACAAGCCGTCATATACAGAAGCACTGTTCCAATCAAAATGTATATAAGAGAACCGTCTTGAATTATTGATTAGCTATTGAATAGTGTTAATAGATGTTTTGTTCCTTTTCTCTCGTTACAAAGCTAGTATTATTTCGGACTTCCACTATATTTCCTCATTTTGCAACGTTCATATTGATACAGAAGTTTTTATTTAGTAAAAAAAAAGTCTTACATCCTCACATCCACTGCATAGGATTTTCTTGTTCAACTTCTATATCACATGTTATGACCCTGCCATACGGGTTCTTGCGGTGATGCATAATGAGGTATTGTTAAGTTGGAAAGCTGACAAGGATTGGATTTCCGCTGTAAAGAGAAAGAACATATAGAAACAAGTACATGAATTAACGATATTGCTGAAACTTTTATTTCTTACACTGACTATTTAAAAATAATTCAAAATACCAATAAAAGTTATAAAATAACTAATATAAACTATTTTTATACAAATATACAGAGGATCGTGTTATTCAACCCGCTAAGGGGTTCTGTCACACACATACTGATTGTCCAAGCACAACTGGAGTTTTAATTAAGTCCATGTACTCTAAAAAAAAAAACTATGCGCTGACCTAATAGAAACAGAGTAATGGAAAACCGTGTGCCACTTTAGAAAGAGTAAGTAGCGTAGTAACCCGAGAATCTTGGTTCGATACCCGGCCCAATTCGTGCATTTTTTCTTTGAATGTAATGAAACACCTTAATTAAACACGAAAAGCATTATTACTTTGTCGAGTTATTGAAATCATTAGCAATATAATAAAATGAAATGAAATCTTTCAGTTTAACGTCCCACGCGATTATACCTGTTACGCTAAGGAAGACTACGATTAAGGCAAGTGAATGATGAAAGAATTGGTGGTGGCTTTACCATTGAGCCACCGTGCCCCTAGCAATATAATGAAGAAATCAAAGCAGAGTGACTTTTTAATACTAGCAAAAACAAGTTACTAAATACAGCAATCTCAAACAAACAAACAAATAAATAAATAGCCAATAACGACGCATAACACTTACAGATATTGATTAAAATGAGAGGCATCCCAGATCTCTAGTATTTCGGACGCAACAGGTCAGGTCTAACAGCATTTGACAGTGATAACTGAAGCTAATAGGTGTGCAAAAAGTTGCTATTCTTTTCATCAAACATAAGATATGAACTTTTCACAAAGCTGTGTCACATCTTCCATTTTATTTCGATAAAGGCGCAATGCTGCGCAGGCCCGCTTAGAAATTTGTGCTGTTTATGGGAGATACGTTATCAGAGTAACAGCCAAAATAAAGATTCAGTCGCTTTTGTTCTGGAAATTTTGGAGTCCACGATGCTCCTCGAAATGACAACGAATCACCGAGCAAAAGCTGACCAAGACCGGGATGTAGGCAATCATGATATCACTAATGACGTAAACATCCATCACCAAATAGTGTTAAACCACTTGGCTACAAGTAACAGCTCCATGTTTGGATGCCACATGATCTTACCCATGAATATTTACTCGATCAAATTTCTAATCTGCAAATCTACTCAAACGAAACGAACTGGAGCTACTTCTACAGCGGTTGATCACGAGTGGTGGAAAGTAGATAATTACGACAAAAATGGGCGAAAAAGATCGTGGTCGAAGCAAAGAGATGCTTCCAGTCTGTAACTTTTGATTTGATTTCAGTTTGAGTTTAGCGTCTCTTTCAGCATTGAGGCTATATGAAAAGTGAACCTACAACTTACCGTGGGATCCGAACTACATTAGCTCCCCGAGAATTGAACCAGAGTAAGGCGCGTATGCTAACCGCTTAGCATAGTTTGTGGAAAACTAGACGCTGACGACCAGGAAGGTTATAATGTGCGTTGGCGAGCTTAATGCATCACAAGGTGCTGCTGCTGAAAAGATATCATATACCACATTGATAATTCCAGACTGCATATATCTTTAACGACCCGTCAGAAATTGCGAGAATCTGGCTGGGAGGTTTCAATGCATACACCGAATAGCCCGCACCATCAGACTATTATTTGTTTTGATCTCTGCAGAACTCCCTGAATGGTGGTGTTTGTTTCAAAAAAGGTCTGGGGAAACAACACTTAATAAAGTTACAGGAATTGTATAGCGACAGGATTATGGTGGTGTCGCAAAAACGCCAGGTTACTGAACAAAACGGTTCATATATAGTTTCCATAATGTTACCTTTCAATAACAATAAATGCATTCTCAATTTTGACCTCCAAAGGTTCAACACTTTTTAGACAGCCTAATATTTATAATCACTCACTTTCACTTAACAATACAGTCTCTACCGAAAAATTCGCTATTGCCTTCAGTAGAGGATACTTAAGACTCAATATTGGGATGTTTCTCCCTTCAGACCATACCCTCAAGCACGGATCATTATTTGTAGTTCAGCCGTTTAAGTATCTTTAAGGCCAATCAGCTGGTAAGATGAAATAAGGCACATTCCCCTGAAGCCACTTCAGCAATGTACCTGATTGTGAGCAGATACTGAATCCTGTTCGAAGCACTGCTCATTATGAAACATGATGCTCATCAATACAACAGGCGCCAACACGCCTTTTGGTACATTTCTGCAGACGTTTTTACACCATTTTCAAAGAAGTGGAGCTCCACTGTGGCGCTATACGACACCTCGAACAAAACCACCACTAAGGCGAGTAAGGCTTCTCAGAATCTTTGACGTTTTGCATGAGCGTTCTGGGATAAGGAGGCATACACCCTGTCATTTTGACAGTTAAAAGAATCTTCAATTCTGAGGATGTTTTCATTAATGTAGAGAATCCTCCAATGGCCACCCTTTGCGTAATGCTGAAGAACTCTATGAGCTCTCTCTGAGCCTTCAGCTATGAAGTGAGCAAGTGACCAATACTTTGCTGGTAAGCTCTTAATTCTAAATAATTTCTGAACATGAGACATCGACATATCAGAAATGTTCAGCTCATGAGCCATCAATTCCTATTTGTCAGGATTTCTTCGAATACGCGGCGCCACTGCTTTCATAATCTTCTGGCTCTTTCACTTTGCGCATTCGACCTATCCTGGAATGGTTCTCAATGGTTCCTGTGTTACAGTATCTCTGAAAACCTGTCTTAAGTTCTTTTCAGTTACTGAAGATTTCAGATTGTGATTTTCTCCTCTTAAACAGAGCTACAGCCATCACATGGTTCCCTGGAACACCTCATTAGACTAGTCTCGGAATTCACATGTTTCTACCAGAACCCAACATACTCATTTTGTACAATCACGCTGAAGGATAACTTCAAAACCAGTATTGTAATTCTTGTCAACAGTAGGTAACAGATCTTATAATAAAGGTAGCTAAAACAAGAGAATTAACTGGATTAAGACTTTGCAAGTTACCATGAACTATCCGATTGCCTGTGTACAAACATTTTATATACGCAGGAAACATTTGTAGTTTACCTCAACAAGCATTGTATTCTCAATAAGGATATTTAGCCTTTTGTTTCATATGACTAGTATCAAATGTAGTGGCACTTACTTCATATTTTTAAGGATTCCAGAAACTCGAATTATTATAAAATGGCACACTTTCTCCTCTTCACTGGTTCTGGAGGTTCCAGAGCAGCGAGAATAGCTTCATCAAATACATTCTTCAATCCTTTCTGCAAAATAAATTAATTTTTTAGAAAGTAAAAAAGGGGCAACGAATGATAAATTTAAGACTACTAAGACAGCCAATCAAAAGAATTAAACAGGACAATTACTAACTTTCACTACGGGTTAAATACTTCAGAAATCACTTATGGATATCTAGAACAGAATGAAGAAACCTAGTATAATCAACGTTTCGGGTCACAAAATTATATCTGTACATATTTCTTTTAAATGAATGTAATAATGTTGTTATACTATACAGGGTAACCCAAAAGTAGGTATACACCCCATGTATAACATCCTAGTTTATGGGTTCCGAGCTTAAAGTATAAGTAAAAAGCTATTAAGAACAAATAATAAAGTCTATCTAATGGATAACAATAAGAAATTATGTAAAATGCAATGAGCTGATCAGTACGGTACTTACTGATACTTACTTTTGGGCCACCCTGTATATCTAAAATGACTACTTGCTTTGATTATTGATAGAAACTTAAAGCAGCATTAACTGCTGATTTTGTATTCTTCGGATTGAGAAATTGCATATACTTAATTACTGTAAGTGTCGAATTCATATAAAATACAAAACTCCAAAGTTCAAATAATGTAAAGACTAACTTTTGATTCTGTTTACAAACGACATTATTATCAAAAGTAAAAGCACTTTACTATTTGGAAATTTTAGTTGACTACAATTTTCACATAACTTTCCTCACTTAAGAAATATAATGTATTTCCGTGATACTGTTAGATTATGTAATAGTTAAGATTTAACACTGGAATATTTGAAAGTATGAGGAGTAACTACGAGACACTAATTTTCATTCTTCCACTGAATATATTAGTAACGCGGGTGTTACTGCATAATAGTGTGGAATAAACACTTCGAAGAAATCAAGAAAAAAATTGGGGTTTCTGTTTAGAAGAAAATCATCCTTTTAATGCTTATATTAGTAAAGTAAATACAATGTCATTCCACGCTACTTTTAGCAGCAAACTGAAATCACTGTAAATTCTAAATTTCTGGAACAGAACTGTTATTCTATGCATCTGTGACACTTAGCAACGTCACCTAAAATTCAGTTTGAAAAAGATTTCGTCTTAAGTTCATTTACAATATTGATGACTACGAAGTTGATAGAGCAGTACTTACATTTCACCTTAATATTCAAATCACATGTAAAATATTGAGAACTTGTTAGACTATTACATATAGTTAAAAAAAATAAATTAGGAAGTGTAAATTAAAAATATTTCATCTCTTTCCCAAGTACTTTACCTGTGTCAAAGCTGAGCACTCTACGTATTTTACTGCTTTCAACTCTTTTGCTAGCTTTTCTCCTTGTTCAAAAGCTATTGGTTTCTGTTTGTTTTTTGCAAGCTTCTCTATCGTTGCATTGTCATCTCTCAAATCTATCTGTGTTCCAACAAGCAAAAATGGAGTTTTCTGACAATGATGCGTTATTTCTGGTACCCACTGTAAAGAATTAACCATATTAATTGCATGAAATCAACACAAAAAGAGTCAGTTTAAATACCACAGCAAAAGCAAACAAATATTTAGGGAAACACTTAACAGATTATTATTTTACGTCGTAGTTTACAAATCAATGAGGTTGTTAAGTTCCGTGATGATGTGAAAATATTGAATGAATTCGTTAACGTCCCACGATCATGTCCTTTAAGAAGACGGGTGATTAAGGCAAGTGAATGATGGAATAATTGGTGGAATGAGAATGTGGTAGGAAACGGAAGTATCCAAAGAAAATCCACGGACATGTTGTGGTAGTTCCCCCACAGAACTCTCCAGGTGACGTAGACATCCGAGTGACGTCACCACACAAGCTAGCAACGCTGCTGTCTAGTTGGCGAGCCTACGAAACGGCTATACTTCACGAGCACTAAAAAGAACTCGGCGCTGCACGGAGCAAGTAGTGAGCTTCCACCGAAGGACGACGCAAGCTGCAACGAGTGAGCTCCCACAGAAGAAAGGAGAAATGTGCTTAATTACGTGATAATCATATGCATCTTTATATGTAAAAACAGTGGACGAATATTTACTCTAGCCATTTTTATACTGTAATATACTTTACAAAAAATGTATAATGAGTATTGGGCTCGAAGCCTAATAAAACTGTGATTTTATTTCAGTTGTTTGAATCATCCAATTAGTTCATAGTCGCATGCCATTAGTTGTTAACTTTCCTGCATGTGGTTTAATTCGTTTTTTCTGAGCAAGCAACGTTAAAGCGTATTCCTGCTGTTTGCTACTTTGGCTGGCAACGGGTGAAATTTTCACTTGTTTTGAGAGTTTGTTGGTCCCCAGATCATTTAATTTCGGATATTACTTCCTGATCCTTTTAAGTAAATAAGTCGGCGCCCACAATATTATTACGCCAATAAATTTTACAGACTACCTTCTCACCACACTTAAATTAGCTACATTCTATTCTCCGATGATTGGTGCTGCGCATTCACTCATTTACTCGTCTTAAATCCAATGTAATGTTTTCTTTAACGACCTAACAAATTTCAAATATATATAGTGTCTGGTTCGAGAATATCTTGTCATTTACTCTATTCTGAAAGCATTATATTTAAAAACATATACATGGAGTAACTGAATACTTTGATTCCAAAAATTCTACAAAGGAAATATATTTTTATGTAAATAACCGAGTATGTGCGTAAAAGGACACAGAGTTCAAACAAAGTCTTGTTTCTTCTTGTCTCTTGACAGTAAGTCAAAATTTGGAATACCCTACCCGCTGGTCTAGTGGCTAGCGTGGCATCCATCTCCTCCAACATAAAGGGAAGAACTATGCGACGTTAGAATCATTTTCAAACCTTAGAATAATTTATTTACAGCATACCAGTTAAACATCAGAAATAAATACCTTTTCTTTTACATTTTCAAACGATGATGGTGACACAACGGAAAAACAAACAAGGAAAACATCAGTTTGTGGATAGCTGAGAGGTCGCAGTCTGTCATAGTCTTCTTGCCCTGGAAAAACAGGAAATGTACGGATTTAGTTTTATATTGTCACACAGAAAAGTAACAATTGCATTATCACTTATTTTAAATATTCTTATCACGATGTCCGATTTTCACAACACCGTGAACGACATGGTGATCAAAAGGATACAAAATATCAAATACCGGGTAGAAAAGTATATGAAATAGACAAATCGTCTTCATTCACCTAAAAAATATATATGCAAATTCATTTAGTTAGCTCCCTGATTTACATATATTTATTTTAAGACTGTTTCTAGGTATCTAACATAATTGATAAAATCAATAACAGAATAACAACTCCTTTATACTCTATTTGTAGTAATTAACCACTTCTGGTTTTGACGATAAAACTGTTACCTTGTGCTGAATTAAATCTTGGTTCTTCCAATATTACGTTCGCCTAAGGGCATCGTCGGGGCTTCAGTTTCTGCTCGCAGGCATGTTCGATTTTTCTGTTATCTTTTAAAGATTACACAAAAATCTTCTATCATGATTTTGTATGGAAATGCTTAAAATACTGATAACCTCCACTACTAGAATAACCTGTCTAATAGCTAGCTGAAGCCCTGACGATATCTGCAAATCATCAGATAGACTGAATATTTTGAACAATCAGGATTAGGTAACAAATTTAAATTTAATTTAATACTAGTATATACGAAGTTTCTTCAAATTTCTTCTGATCTCAATGCAGTACAGCATTTCTTGAATTAATTTTAAATTTTACAATCGATTTTTATTGTCTGAATTCTCTGAAAATGCTGGAAACTTATTTCAGCAAAATAAATGCAAAGGATACGTAGTGATAAATAAAGGGAATATTACCTGCTGTATCAAATAAACCTAAAGTATACGGTTCTCCTCCTATCATCACAGTTACAGCATAGTTATCGAATACCTGAAAAAGAAATTAAAAAGTGCTTATTTAAAACTTTTTGAAAATAATAAAAGCCTTATTATTCTTTGAAGTGGGGAAATTGATATTTTGGCTGAAATACGAGGCTTGATTACCAAGATGTAATAAAGTTATTTTGAAGGTTTTAGAGAGAGAAACGGTTAATGATTTTAGAATCGCATTGTAAAAATTGTTGCAATCGATATGAAATTGGCCATTACTTATCTACTGTTTCTATCAAACTTATTTTTACTGAGTAAATTTTACATCCAACGATGACTTAATGCAAACAGCTCTGAAATTCTTAAGTTCATAAAATACATGAGCCATTCCATGTGAAATCAACCAAATTTTCAGGGAAAAAATTCGTTGTCTCAGAATTTGATGAAACTTGATGTACATGTACGCCCTTATGAGCGATGATCATGCACCAAATTGTAGCCCTGTACCCCCTGTAGTTTCAGAGTACAGAGCAGTAATAAAGACAAATTTGATGTATTTTGTAGAATCTTGTTAACTTTAATTGGTCATATCTCCCGTAAATATTGAGCTAGAGAGAAAAATAATATACCATTTTGAAGAGGAAAGAATAGGCTACAAGATATGTCAGGAAAATTTATTTGAAAATGATATTTTCCGGGAACCCAGGGAAAATTTTGGATCAGTGATATCTTAGAAAGTGCCCATTTAATTTCCTTGAAATTGGGAACAAAGATAGCACCAAATGTTCGGCATAAGTATGCCAAATGTCAACTTGGGTCAAGAACGGGCCTGGAATTTACAATGATTTTCGTGTGACTATGTCGGGAGAGAGACCTGGGGTTCCAAAGTGGCAACATGCCAATTTGTCAGTACTGGTGAAGTAAGGTGTAACTGACCTAGCAGTAATGTTTTTCTGGTACAATCTGTAATTCAGTAATCCTGTGCGGATCTTTGGAACATTCCATTATCAATCGTAGTACATTGCATTGACCTAAATATGTGAACATTCTGGAAGATTCTCGAATCACCTGGAACATTCAGGAAGGTTTTCGAATCATCTGGAACATTCTAGAAGGTTCATCTGTTCCAGAAAAAAATTGGTGTAAATCCTGAAAGACAAGTTTCCCAATGCGTCAAAAAAATGTATTACTGTTCTGATGGAGTTGCATCTCAGTACAAGAACCGGAAAAACTTCATTAATAATCTGTATGCATTCCCACGACTATGGTGTGGCATTTGTTTGCAAGCTCACATGGCAAGGAAGTGTGTGATTGTATTGGAAGTGCACTGAGAAGGAATGCTGCAAAAGTAAGCCTTCAAAGACCGTACATAAATCAGACGATGACTTCACGCCAATTGTACAAATGGGCTACGAATAACAGCAAAGATTCTAAAATGGTGTATGTGTACTGTACAGAAGGAGAACATGAATACGAAGACCTTCCTAAAGGACAGAGTTGATACAGCTCGACAGACTCTCGAAACCCGTAAATTTTACTCTGTGGTTCCTATGTCGCAATATTCTTCTAATCGAGACTTTAAGGAAGTTAGTAATTGCAGTAGATGGCTCACAAGTTGGCATTAACATTGATAGAATCAGACGCTTTGTTACTTGCACCTACGGTAGCTTCTGGTGGCTTGCTTGTGTTCTGCAAGTCGACGAGATACATGAAACAGCAAAGCTGTATTTTCTGAGACTTCATGGGCCAGCACCTTTATTTGTATATCCAGATATACCAGATATGCTCTCACTGCCTGCTTGTGACATCATCTCTCTTGCTGATCCCATACCTGCAACTGGCCGTACATACACCTCTGCAATAAGGAGATGGAACAACCCAGTCGATTGCTTCAACACAGGCAACGCTGACAACTGATCACTTCCAGCAGGTCAGTAATAGCTAAATAATGCTTTCGCCTTACTTCACCAGTATTGACAAATTGGCAAGTTGCTACATTGGCTTCCCAGGTGTCTCTCCCGACATGGTCACACGAAAATCATTGTAAATTCCAGGGCCATTCTTCGCCCAAGTTGACATTTGGCATACTTATGCCGGACATATGGGGCTACCTTGGTACCCAATTTCAAGAAAATCAAATGCGCACTTTGAGATACCACTGATCCAAAATTTTTCCCGGAAAATGATATCTGATTTTCAGATAAATGTTCCTGACATATCTTGTAGCCTATTCTTTCCTCTTCAAAATAGTATATTATTTTTCCCTCTAGCTCAATATTTACGGTAGATATGACCAATTGAAGCTAACAAAATTCTACAAAAAACAAATGTGTGTGTGTGTTTTTTTTTTTTACCACTCTGTACTATGAAATTATAAGGGGTACAGGGCTACAATCTGGTACATGATCATTCCTCATAGGGGCCTACATGTACACTAAGTTTCATCGAAATCTGATATTATGAGGTTTTGGGCTTAGTTGATTTCACATGGAATGACCCACGTAGAAGGCGGTACGTGACGTTTGGGCGCCGCCGTTTGGGCGCGGACGTTTGGGCCCCGCCGTTTGGGCACTGGACGTTTGGGCGCGAAGCCATTTGGGCGCCAGACGTTTGGGCGCGAGTTAAAAAGTCGTTATGTTAGGCCTGAGTACTAAGTTCGAATCAAGATATCACAAGGTGTCTACTGTAGTGGAAGTCCTTGAATTATACTGGATTTTGTTTTACATACTAGAAATATTGGAATTTCAAAATTATAAAAACTGAATTAACAATTAAATTTTGTAAATTTAAGTTTCAACGAAAGTTAAGTGTGCTTTTTATTTGATAACTTTTCAAGCCAAATGTAAGTCGACCAGACTACATATGATTGACTGCATTACATACATAGTGAGCCTATTCCATTAAAAAACTTAAAGCAGGCCTTCTGCTGTAGTTACGCAATAAGTGTGAATGTCAAACACATTTCTAGTGGCTAAATGACCAATATATGTACACTTAACTATTATTTTTCACTTTGAAATCGTTGTTTTTTTTTTCTTTCGCCACTTTCTTTAATGCAGATTAAATGCTTACAATGGGACGAAAAAAATGTGTGTTAAGTTTTGATTTTTATATTGGAATGTTAATAAAAAAAAAGTGATACCAGAAATACGGCATACTACAGTTCCTAAACTCAATGTGTTAGACATCCTGTATGCAAAATATGTCTTAGACACCATGTATGCAAAATATCTTTCCCTCAACTCGATTAGGATATAGGATTTTTAGATTTCTGGGCTCTCGGCATCTAAGGCCATTTAGCCCGTCACGTTTGAGGGAGCACACAATCCGGGGAAAGGGAAGGAAGAAAGGATTGGGGAAGGAAGGAAGCTGCCTGGACCTATAAATTAGGTACCACCCCGGCATTTGCCTGGTGTGAATGAAGAAAACCCAGGAAAACCTCATTCAGGGTGGCTGGCCTGAAAGAGCGTGTTACACTTTTTCGACCGAGTGCCCCCACCGGGAATCGAACCCGGAACCGATCGCACCGAAGGCGAGTGTTAGCGACTACGCTGCAATCTTTTATTGGTAGTTCTTTATTGGACTTAAGGAAGAGAAGAGTTTGGCAAACGTAATACGAAAGAAAACAAATTTTAATATTCATAAATATGTAATTATTAACTTTCTTTAAAAAAATACAAAAATTAAAGCAATATGTTTTATTTAATATTAAGAAAATTATTCACAGTTCGTCTGATTCCGTCATTTCCTAGCTTTCTTATATAATACAAAAATTAGATCAGAAGTACAAGAATCGTGAACAAGCGAAAAATCAATCCATGACGAGGTTAGGCAACAAATGCCACAAACGCATTAAACTATTTAATTTAGATGAATAAATAAGATAGAGATAGAAAATATACAGATAAATGAGGTGAGATAAAGATAGAAGTGTAGGAAATGTATATATCTTGATTGGCGCTTAGTTTTCAGTGCCTAGCTTACTTTATATGTCGTAAATTGTGATTTTTACTATGTACCTCGCGCCCAAACGTCTGGCGCCTAAACGGCTTTGCGCCCAAACGTCCGGCGCCCAAACGGCAGCGCCAAAACGTCCGCGCCCAAATGGCGGCGCCCAAACGTCCTGTCCCGCGTAGAAGGCGCCAGTTTAACATCAAAACCTGAAATCTTGCAAATTCTAGTATCTGTATATTTTATTTCAATTTCCAAACACACACGAGACAGAACTGCATATAACTGATGGTGTCAACATTTTCTGTTTTCTATTTCCTCGTTTTCTTCATAAAATACTTGGAACTTACTTCGTTTTACTAACAAAATAAATTGTGCACTGCTCGACCGTCACGAATTGAATAACAAATAAATGGGAAAGAAAAAACAGTTTCTATTAACTCTATGTCACAAGAAACATAATACTTCTAACTTTTCATCTCCATCAGAAAATCGAACTGGCGCATAACATTTTAAACTGTGAAATAGTTAAGATCTTCGAAGCAAAAATCAGATTAACAAACAGACCGAGCAGAATTCCACAATATGCACGAACCACTTGATGTAGCGATATAACTTTTAATGGGCAAAAAACGTGGCGGAACTATTTTTCTCGTAATTAATGCAGTTGTAGTCGGGGCTGTGATCAGTTACTCAGAAATATTTATCGAAAAATAACCTAAATTCTCAGAAATGCATTGCATAACAATTTTAAATAATTTTGATAATTTCTATAGATATTTACATCAACAACGGTATAATGTAAAATATGGAATTCCGTATGCCCACGACAGCCATTTTCTAAAACAAAGTATATACCAATTTCTGGAAAAATCAGCACCTAGGCAGGTATTTTCTATATTGCCATTGGATGCAAAGGGGGAAAAAAAGATAAGTTCTAATATTTGTAAATTATTTACTATTTACGCAAAGAACTTAATGTTACAGGGAGTGTACATGCAATAATGATAACAACCCTACAAAACCTCGTCATTAACATAGGATCTCCATTAAAGACTAATGACAGAGTTTTTAATTAAGTTAATTTTCTTACAGTTCCCTAAAAATAAGAACGCAAAATGGAGCGTACGGCAAAAATCTCTCCTAAATTATAATCCGTTCCAATAAAACAGGCCAAAATAATAATACTTTATAATGGTATAAAAAAAATACATGCAACACTTAGACTTGATATTCTCTCTTGCAGTTTTCGATTCATTACGAACCGCTTACAAGAAAACTAATAGCTAACTTTATGCCTCATAATCTGCACAATGTATGCCCTATCCAGTTGGTGAAACAAAAGTCAGTTACCTGCGTTTTTTTTTTTTTTTTTTTAATTTAATTTAATGATAGGCATTTGAGCTTTAATTTTAACGAAATACAAAAATGCAGAACACTTTCATCCGAGACTCGGACACTTACGTAAAGGAATGGATTCTACTAACATTACAAATTTCTTTTGAATTTGAACATATATTGGCTTGAAATTCGATATATAGTAGCTATTTAATATACAGAATAGAACACCTCACTCGCATATAAATACGAGGGTGGAAAGAATGTCCAGACAACACATTCCTTTAATCCCTAGTCCTCTGCCACATTCCTGGAAGTCGCAAGGCACAAGTAGCAATTCCATGTTCTTCCGTTGGAGAAGAGACCCAAGTAATAGGGGTTTATAGCCACGGACCCTGTATTTGGGGAGTATGGGGGACGTTCAAGGTCTTTCCATCCCTACCGTTTTCTCCGCAACGCACGACGAAGATAACATAATAACGGACGGTAGTAACGGCATTCAGCACTTGCTTTGAAAGAACTGCATGATGTGAGTAGCATGATACTTTCCTCATCATACGCCAATATCACCAACACTTTCAGATTCCCAAATCTTGGCGAAAATGTCAAGTCGGGAGACGATGGATGGCGCCGTTTCACTGGACTGTCGTTTCAATTCTGGCTCGTGATTGAATCTAAGATTATTTCATGGAGATGATTCAGTCCAGATAGTTGTCTTTTCCGTTGAAACGCGACAAATAATTACTTTTAACAGTACAGCGTGTCCTTTTTTGAACCTTCGTAAGATAAGACACTCAACGCGATGTCATTTTGTGTATTCCAGCACGGGGTATAACGCATACAACTTCTGCCATGTGCGTTAGTCTTACCTCTGCGGCTATGTCCAAGTACAGTGCATCAAGAACAGAACATCTTCACGTAGTAAATTTGCCACACTCATGTTTTTGTAGGTACTATAACCCAAAGTGTCACCATCAGATACGACAAAATTTCACTGTCACAGGCTTCCTGGATATTCACCTACGGATCATTTCAATCTTCATCAACGCACGTTGCTCCAACTTCGAAAACATCTTTTGCATTGGTCCCATTTCACATGTACACTTCACAGCTGCGTTTTCGTCTTATACACACAATGCACAAACGATACTGAATGTAGTGCATCTTCTGCCTTTCCACACTATACTTATCTCAAACTATAGACTCCTCGATGCAACATGGCGACAGTGCTACCAGTACTTTATCTCCAGCGCTTCTATTTCAGAAATTCCAATCCGATGAGGAAGGAAAGCGTGGAATTTCACAACTAATACACGTTTCTTTTTGACTGTTGGACATAAAAGTACACTTTCTTTTTTCAGTTTGACACTCCACGGTTATGCAGTAAGACTAAGGGTATCTACGCACTGCAGTCAATGAAGACATATTTTTCACATACCGATATTTGGGCTTTTAATTTCAGAAATACGAATATGTTATTTAAGTGCACAGAAGAAAGAGGAAGGGTAAGTAAAACAATGCACGAAGAAGACGCAGAGGCATTTATACAGAAGGTCGTAACACTACCTGAAGCAAAATTATAATGAATATCAGGGGAAAAATGACTAACCAGGGATGATATCGAAACTGCATCTTGAATTGGGAGACATTCTATTTATTTCCTGATAGGACATCTCAAGCAAGTTCCAAAACAGGTATTCGTTTCTTGCCCGGAAGTGACCCCGTCTTTGCAGGGGCTAAAATATATAGAACATTTTGACCTATTTTCTATAGCAGGTGTACATAAAGTACGTTGCTATCCCTAAAAGTTGAAACCTATACTAAAACGCCAAAACACATGTTTCATCATTGTAAAAGCATAATTTAACGAAGTGAAAATATTTGCCCCAGGGTCTCCGCAGGGTCCCAGGTGGGGTCCAACTCAAAATTTCCAATTGAAAAGAGGGGCAAGTAGCATTTCGTTTGAAAGCTAGTGTTAAAAGAAAAACGATAACAGAAGTCTCACAGCTCTAATCAAACTCTGTGCGAAATGGTGGAAGATTCAAAATTTGAAAACAGTGCATGACCACCACTAGAATTCAAAACGAGTGAAACAGGTGTCAAAATTCTAAAACACGTGTTTCATTATTTGAAAAGTGCTATTTATCGAAATGATAATGTTTACTCCAGGGTCCCCGGAGGGTCCCAGGTGGGGTCCAACTCTAAATTGCAATTGAACAGAGGTGCAAGTAGCATATCGTTTGAAAACTATCCTGCTACAACTTACCGACAGCCCGTCTGGTAGAAGCGATCTAGAAACCTCTAAACCACGTGGCTGTTTTGCATTTACAAGTGTCGTTTTGATGTGAAGAACCACATAGTTCCACATTTGTTTCAAAGCTTTAGGTGTAAGATGTGGTCATGGACTTTAAGATTCAGCATGTAGACGTAGTGTAAACACCCCACCATTTTGCACAGGATTGGCGTAGAGATGAAAGATTGGTTCCATACGCTGTCTGTTTTGAGAAACTTTGAAAGAAAATACTACTTAACCCATTTGAAAATGTGTAGTTTGACCGCTGCCCGCATATAGGTACTCCAGGACATACGTTTTCATTTCTATACATTAAACGTTTGCAATGACGAATTTGGAAAGCCAGCAACCCTGACTTATAGCCTGTGATAGCTTGAATGAAAAGTTATGTTAGTCAATTTGCAATAATGTTGACTTACATCTAGAAAATTGATTCTCTAGATTGCAAAGAAGGTTCACAAGCTCATTAAGTTGATGGTGACAAACTCTGTTCTCCAGGACATTACAATGACCGTAGACGATTATGTTACGTTCGAAGATAATACTCAATTCCAGCCCTTGGACACGACATCAAGTCAACAAGGAACTGCTTCGGGTACCGAAGGCGATCCTGATTACGACTACCTGGACCCAAATCCTTCTCAGGAAACCGCATTTTGGAGATCATGGAGTGAAACGAAATTGAGGGATACTGTAGCAGCTTATAACAACGCATCCAGTGGTTGCAAACTCAAGGATGCGAAACATGTAGCAAGAGTTGGCATCTATATTCGGCATCATTCGGATGAAACTATTCCTGGACAAGGCATCCAAGCGGACCAAGCTAGCAGAACCGGTCAAAGCATGGTGCAAAAATCAACGCGCTGCTCCGAATTTTTTAAGGATCACTGAAGAAGGCATTGCCGTGGAAGCCTTGGAACAATCATGGAAGCTAGGGATTACTGGTTTCAAGCCATCCCGATTCTGGATCCGCCGACTATTGAGAGAAATGAACTGGGGTTCCAGGAAAATCACAAAAATCATGACAATGGCAGCCAAAACAAAAGCACTGGAGCGTTCAAACGAATTCCACAGCTACATTCAACAAATCAGGTGGGAGATTGAAAAGGATAACTACAACCTTGATAAAATTGTGAGTCTTGATCAAAGTGGAGTCAATTATAAATTACTAACACCACGAACTCTAACTCAACGTGGAGTAAAAAATGTCGAAACTCAAGTAAAATGCGAATCAAAAGTGGCACATTCTTACACAGTCCAGGAAGCGATTTCGGCATCAGGAAAGCTTTTGAGCCCGACTGTCATTGTGCTCCGCGAACCATCCGGGAAATTTGGATCAAGGGTCCAATGTAAAATCCCTCAGATCCCTGGGGTCATAATCAGAGCCAACAAGTCAAGAATGATGACAAAGGCAATATTCAAGGAACACCTGCCACATCTTGTTCGAGACGTTGGAACTTCGTGTCTTTTGTTGAAGGACGACACAGCCATCATGAGGGATCCGGACTTGTATCGAGTGTCCTGACTTACATCCAGGAACAATCACTCCAGGCTGTACTTCCTATGAACAGCCACTCGATGTGGGATATATTCTTTACAGAAAAATGATGGTGAAACGTGCCCACAAGCATGTTCGGAATGAAGGACTTGGAGACAAGCTAGACATGACAAATCGGTATTCCAGTGCTCACTTGATTGGGGTAACACGAAATCAGTTGGAATCACCCAGATTCCAAGATATGATCAAGTACGCTTTAGGTAAATGTGGACGCATCGACCTTCCTGATGATTTTAGTTACCAGTCAGTGAAAGACTTGTCTTTCAGTTTCCACACAAAGGATCCAGCTTTCTCGACATGTTCGATTCCGGGCGACGAACACTGCATGGATAAGTTTTATTCAGTGCAGTTGGTGTCTCCAACCACTGTGCTTTTATTACTTCTTCATGAACAATAGCATGGCCGCACCCTCCACGAGACACTCAAGCCTCACTATCACGTCGTAGAGTGATCGTCATGTATATGGCCCTCATACCTGCATAACAAAGATACAGTCCTGGCAGCTACCACGTTGCTACGACCGTGGTGTGTGGCTTACGTGGCTCTCACACATAGACCAGAACAAAAGCCAAGCTTCAGCAAACAACATTCGATGGAGCCATGTCTTCTAGACTGCTTCTACCAGACGGGTCGTCGGAAAGTTGAAGAACGATAGTTTATAAACGATATACTTTT
The DNA here is from genome assembly GCF_964235325.1 of Thermobia domestica. Classification (NCBI taxonomy): domain Eukaryota; kingdom Metazoa; phylum Arthropoda; class Insecta; order Zygentoma; family Lepismatidae; genus Thermobia; species Thermobia domestica. The sequence goes on along the minus strand of NC_137466.1, from coordinate 167,325,270 downwards.
TGAAGCCATTCCAAATGAAAACTTCGAGGTAGACTTCGCGTGGGACCCTACGAGGGCCCTGGGGCAAACATTTTCATTTAGATAAATTGCACGTTTTAAATACTGTAACACGTTTTAGAATTTTGACATCTGTATCACAGTTTCGGAATTCCAGTGGAGGCCATGCACTGTTAGCTGCAGGCTGTTTTCAAATTTTGAATCTTCCGCCATTTCACACAGAGTTTGCATTGAGCTGTGACTTCTGTTATCGTTTTTCTTTTAACACTAGCTTTCAAACGATGTGCTACTTGCTCCTCTTTTCAATTGCCAATTTTGAGTTGGACCCCACCTGAGATCCTGCGGGGACCCTGGGGTAAATATTTTCATTTCGATAAATAGCACTTTTCAAATAATGAGACACGTGTTTTAGAATTTTGACACTTGTATCACAGTTTTGGAATTCTAGTGGTGGCCATGCACTGTTAGCTGCAGATTGTTTTCAAATTTTGAATCTTCCGCCATTTCGCACAGAGTTTGGTTAGAGCTGTGAGACTTCTGTTATCGTTTTTCTCTTACCACTAGCTTTCAAACGAAATGCTACTTGCCCCTCTTTTCAATTGGAAATTTTGAGTTGGACCCCACCTGGGACCCTGGGGCAAATATTTTCACTTCGTTAAATTATGCTTTTACAATGATGAAACAAGTGTTTTGGCGTTTTAGCATAGGTTTCAACTTTTAGGGATAGCAGCGTACTTTATGTACACCTGCTATAGAAAATAGGTCAAAATGTTCTATATATTTTAGCCCCTGCAAAGGCGGGGTCAGTTCCGGGCACGAAACGAACACCTGTTTTGGAACTTGCTCGAGAAGTCCTATCAGGATATAAATAGAATGTCTTCCAATTCAAGGTGCAGTTTCGATATCATCCCTGGTAAGAGCATCTACAATAAACATCTTGGCCGTCTAAACGTCAAGATAAGAACTGAAAATAGATTTTCTCCATATGTTTACTTACTGTTGGTACATATTCCGAAGGAAATTTGTTTGTTGTATATGATATTAGAAGACAAGTTTTACCAACTGCTCCATCCCCAACTACCACACACTTTATTGTTTGCATTTTTGAGGCTTATCTACGAAAAAAGAAAAAAAAAAATACATGTTAAACTTACTAAACTAAACTAAGTATTTAAACCTAATTACAGTTCTAATTAAATTTGATGCATCCCTGAAAACATGAAATTTAAAAATTTAAAAATCAATTGCTAATAAGATCTTCAAGAAACCTTAATGCAATGAAACAACAAAAAACCTAACGGGCCATGATCACATTAGCATCTCAAAGGTGGCGGTAATTATGCAGGAAACATACCACACACGATAGGATACTGCGAACCAGATTTCCACTAAGCTACAGGAGTTTTCACCCTCTTATCGTGTCTGGAAATTGTGTACAAGTAAAGATAAGATAGTTTTATATAATTATAACAATGCTGAAAGTGTACATTTTGCACGGTATTATATTATTTGCACAATTCTCATTCATCGTTATCAGGGTGTCTACTGAGTACCATTTTCAAAATTTTAGTATATTTCCAGTATATTCAGTATAACTATCAGCAAAATTCCAATACCTAATACAATGATTTTTTAAAAGTCCTTTAGGAATAATCACACTTTTGATGATCTCAGGTTTGTAATTGTTTTAACATCAAAAGAATATTTTATTATTAATAAATTTAGTTAACCTTAATTTTTTTTTAATACAACGATTTCTTTTAACATTTTTAAAGGGCCTCCTAACTCCCCTCACAGCCCTCCATTCCACCCGTTGCTTTAAATGTCTTATTACAAAATGTATACAACTCTTGCTTTGGAAAAAATTACAATTTCAATGGATACAAAATTGTTCTAAGACTATTAAAACAGTTACAAAAAAGTATTGTTGAGAGATTACCAGTTTTATGATTTTTCCAGTATATGGATCAAAATTCTAATATATTTCCAGTACCAAAATTAAATTCCAGTATAATTCAAGTATTTCCAGTTTCAGTAGACACCCTGGTCATTAACCATTACACTATCCGAGATTACCTGGAATTTTCATGCAATGTGTAAACCTCAATTGTTACTCTTACTTCTCGTCACATCTGAATGAAACAGAGTGCATGCTCAGTACAGATTGTTTTTTACAATGGAATCATTGTATTGTCAAGGTTCCCACTTACTTGGCGAACACGAACTCCCCGACTTTTCCAGGCTTACCAACTCGCCAGGCTTACCAGGCTTACCACTTGTTTAATCCTAATTTTGCTTCTAGAACTCTTCTTATCACTTTCTTAACACGGGACGCTAAACTAAAATCACCTCACCTCACCATTTATCATTTAGCCTTGCACGGATATTTGGTAGAGGATATTTTGTACGAGGGCTGTTTTTTTAATCTTCGATGGAGAATAACACACACACATAAAGTGAATCACAATTTTATTACCAAAAGTCAAGCACAATTACAGCCATTTCTCCACATAGTCACCATAAAGATTGAGGCATTTGTCATATCGATGAACGAGCTTTCCAATACCCTCTTCATAAACGGTTGCCGCCGGCATACGGAGATAGGTCTTGTGGAGTTTACGGAGCCAGGGACTACGATCACTGCAAATGTGTACTGCCAGACATTACATAACTTGCGGCGAGCCATACAAAACAAAAGAAGGGGCATGCTGTCATCTGGAATTGTTTTGATCCATGACAACGCGAAACCGCATACTGCTGCCGTAACCAGGCAGCTGCTTGCTCAGTTTCAGTGAGAAGTGTTCCAGCACCTGGAATACAGCCCAGATCTAGCGTCTAGTGATTTTCATCTTTTTCGGCTGCTAAAACAGTCTGGAAGGACAGCAATTTCGCACTAATGGAGACCTACCTCCATACGCTGGCGGCAACCGTTTATGAGGAAGGTATTGGAAAGTTCGTTCATCGATATGACAAATGCCTTGATCGTTATGATAACTATGTGGAGAAGTAACTGTAATTGTGCTTGACTTTTGGTAATAAAATTGTGATTCGCTTTATGTGTGTGTGTTATTCTCCATCGAAGATTAAAAAAACAGCCCTCGTACAAAATATCCTCTACCAAATATCCGTGCAAGGCTAAATGATAAATGGTGAGGTGAGGTGATTTTAGTTTAGCGTCCCGTGTTAAGAAAGTGATAAGAAGAGTTCTAGAAGCAAAATTAGGATTAAACAAGTGCCCTAGTATTTCACTTCTCGAGTGTCAAAATTCTTAGAACACGGTAACAGTGCGCAGCTATCACAGTCTAAGCCTTCCCCTCGTATCTAGTGGCTAGCGCGTGCGCCTTTGGTATACGTGGTCGGGTTAAATTCTCGATGGAGAGCACAAAGCATTTAATTTCACCATCATTTGCTTTCACTAATCATCCGTCTCTTTTAGCATAAAGGGCATATATGTGGGACATAAAACATTAAAAAAAAAAAAAAATCAGTGAAGGTTGAACAAAAATTGATAAAACTAATGGTAAGAGAACGGAATCTTGAGGGATGCTTGGCACAACCTTCACAGGAATCCCTAGTTCAATGAACAGCCTAACATTTTGTAATATACAGTGAAACTTGCTTAAACCGGAACTTGAATAAGACGGAAATCTGTCTATAGCGGACATTTTTCAAAGTCCCGGCAGCTCTTATGGGAATTCCTTTACAAATAGTTTCTGTAAAACGGAATCTTCCGTAACGCGGAAACGGAAAGCAAAAATAGTCCCAGGGAACCTTTGAAGCTTGCATAAAACGGAATCTCTTTTTCGCAGTGGACCTTTCACCTCTCTTGTGCGTATCTTATTTGGAGGTGAAGAGATCAATACGGAATGCCACTTAATAGAACAAGTGAACCCTCCTCCATTAGTTCTTGCCTTTAAATAATGCATCACAAAATACCGCTAGAGATTTGACCTCGTTTTCCTATGACGATCATTTGCTGTTTGAAGCACTGAAGCAGATGATTGACAGGTTATTGTTCATGTATCATTTTTTTATCTGCATTTGCTTTAAATCCTCCACCTGTGAACTTCACCTGGTCTTAAAATAATGCTGGAGTCCACAAGTCTTTATGTTGGTGGCTCTCCAAAATCTGAGAATCTTAATTTACAGCTGGTGCTTGTTCACGGTTCACTAAATTTGCCCCAAGCAAATTCATTTCGAGCATAATGACAGAAACTTGTCATCAAAAACAGAACTAGAGGGGGAGTGGAGCGAGAGAGAAGTACATTTCTACAGTGTTCTGAGTTTGTGTTCAGTATCATGTTTTCTCGTTCAGTATCGTTCAGTATCGTTAAACTCTTTTGTCAACAAAATGGACAACCGGATGACGGAACAGCTTACATTTCAAGTGATCAAGATGTAGCAACTTATTCTACGATTGAATCGGCTGCGGATCTCTTGCATGGACCTGAAACTGAGGAAGAAAAAGATGACGATGTCACCGAAGTTGAAGAAATCAGAGAACCTAAAATTGGTTCTTTAAGAGAAGCTCTTCATTATGTTGAAGACTTCATTGAATTTGCGGCTGACTCAAATTATTCAGACCTTCTAGAACCACTCTATTCTGCCAGGGAAGTGTTACAAAAAAGTCTTGTCACAAAGAACAAAACAACTTACCTTGAAAGAAATGTGGAAAAAAATGTAAATAAGCATAGGGGGGGAAAATGATGTTGGTAAACTGCAACTAAAAGTAGTTTGTGTAACTTTCTAAACTGCATCTTGAGTTTCAGTAGATTTTCTTGCATTTATTTGAAGTATTCACATCATTTGAAGTGTTTTAATGCTGTGAGAATATTAAGTGTTGTGTATCCTGAAAACTAAAAAAATACAGAATATTTTGCGCGCGTGTGTGTGTGTATGTATGTACAGAGTATGAAAGACTGCATTTTGGAGTTCCAGAGCAAATATAAAAGTAAACTATAAAACCATTTCCATCTGTCTTATTTTTGTAGCTATTTATTATCAGATTTGTATAAAACGGAAATCTGTCTAAAACGGAAACAAAATTTCGACCCGTCGCTTTCCGCTTTATACAAGTTTCACTGTATATATATAATCTACAATTAGATAAAGTCCTAGCACATGTATAACACCCAGTTGAGCCAAAGTTAACACTTTTTATTAATCTTTGAAGAGTTTTTACCAACAATGTTGTAGTTCTGCTTTTCGTTCAATTTTCTTCTCTTCTTGCAAAGAAAAAAAAATACGGTGTTTCGCGAATATAGGAAGCATATTTACCTACGTTAAAACATGTGATAGTAACTATTACTGTTTCACTGTAGTGTCGGTTCCAATGAAAAACATTCCTTCAATCGAATGAACTGAGTTACCAAAGTAATCCAACTATGTGCACCAGTTGATTGATAGTGTAATGGTGAAATTTAAGATGTTGAGTTCTATTCATGAAAGAAATGATATCTAAGTTTTATGTGACTAACGTGTATGAAACAAGGGATAGTATGTGAACTAAAATAGATGATATCTTCCTATCTCTGCAAGTGTATAACCCATGGGTAACTCAAGTCGTTTACTTTATTAGACGAACAGTGCTCGATATATTCCACTTTGCACTTTCGAAGAACGTTTGGATGAGGTATTGAAAATATATTCTGACACTTTCACCATCAGAATCCAGCAATGAAAAAATGAAATGAAATATTTGAGTTTTATGTCCCACAGTTATGCCAGTGAGGCTAAAGGAGACAGTGATGATGAGTAATGAATGAAATGGTGGAATGAAGAAAGTGGGAGGAAACGGGAGAATCCCGAGGAAACCCACGCACACGGTGTTTGTCCACCACAAAGTTCACTTGGCGGGAGCTGGGATCGAACCCGGGACCCCAAGCACCAGAGGTGAACGCTCTACCACTGAGCCAAGAATCCAGCAATGGTAAGTGAGAAAAAATCCTGTTACCAACTAGATAACGATCTTTAAATGATATGCTCAATATATCCAGTTAGGAAAAAAAAACTGCACAAAAATGTTGTTTTATACTTATGATTCTCAAATAAATTATATTTTTGGAAGAAAACTCTCTTTTGTTTATTCTTTACATAAGATCTCACTACATCCGTCTAAAGTTAACAAAAAACTTTAAATATATCAATTATCTACCAAACAAACTGGTCAAGGAGGACAAACTCTTTCATTACTTCCGATTATCAAGATTAGTCCAAATTTTCAAATTTTAGCTGCTGTATTCCAAAAGAGTGTAGTTTCGACGGAAAAGTTTCAAAGGGTTTTGAGCGGGCTTAATCATTCGCCCCTTACGTGCAATGCGATTCTTCAGTACACCCTTTGCTTCCAGTATACATGGCATGATTAACCGCACAAACAGACAAGTTTAGTTTGGTGAAATATAACAATTATAAATTTTAAGTATAAAGGAAACCTTTTCTTAATTACAATCTAATAAAGCAAAATGTCTGTTCGAATAATAATCCTAATACTTGTCTCAAATGGCTTCCTTTTTTTCGCATCAGTCTCGCCTAGAAACACTCCGCGATGCATAACTTTTAATAACAGAAGAGACACGTTAAGTCTTTGGAGTTCTAGCACCTATTTTTAGGTACTAAAGTAGTGTCTTTATTATCCGATTAAAAAAGAACCAATAAAGCTCTTCACTTCAGTTTTTGTTATTGTTGCTTTTTCAAGTCTAGAGGCATTGTAGAACACGTTACATGTAATTTCACGGCTTTCTGCGTCCAGACATAGGAGGTGATGACGTCGTAACTTAAAAAAATGTTTTGTTTGTTAGGCCTATTTATATTATTTTTTGGCGGGCTTACTTTTGCACCTAGAAGAATGAAATTTTGCACAAACCTTTAGTCCGCCGAGTAGTATTTATCTGATTTTTTTCCCGATCTGCATTAACACAGAGAGGAAGGGGGGTGTTCAGAGAGGCAAAAAGGTATAAAAAGAAATAAACCAAAAAATCCCTTTTTTCGCTATTTTCACGCCTTAGACACATGATTGAGACATGCGAATGGTACTGTTTGAAAGGCAGTTCTATTTTGAAGAGAATGATGTACAAACCATGATCCTAGGACTGAAAGTCTTTACCTTTAAGATGCCGGAATTTAAAACGTAACTGGCCCGCAACCAGGCACAGAGGTTAAAGGGGGGGGGGGGGGTCATTAAAGATTCTCTTACAAATAACTTTATTTGTATTAATAATACTATTTTGTGTGAAGAATTGGAGGGGCCATGAAAAGTTTAGAGGGCAGGACCCATTCTGGTTACGGGCCTGCAACGTAAGTATAAGAAACAATTAAAAATGAAAATTTTAATTCTCAGTGATGCATAACTTCTACCCCTCTGTAACCTATATAAATCTCTGCAGGTTAGGTATAATGCTGCTCCCTATATACCAGTAGATATATTACGCTCACCAATGGAAGAATCATTGAAAAATACAAAAGTAAATAATAAACAAACGAACACATACGAGTCATATAGTAAAATAGAAATAACCTGACTATCATGTAGATTAACAATAAGAGTGTCTAACCTATCAATGCACATCCCGTATTGCAGTGCAAGGGCAAATTACAGTATACCTAGCAGTAATGTACATAATGTTACGTAATCGGCGTAAACGGTACGTATCAAAAATGACTTAACACAGTTTAGTAACTACACGTGTGATCAGTGACTGCCTCTGGCATGATATCATCACTGTTTATGCTTTTCTAATACACTTGAATATTTGGAGACAAACATAGGAATAACTAATAGCAGTGATGTCAAAGTTCTATTCATCCAGACATAAATTCTGGATGGAATTGGTAAAATTCTTATACTAAGCAGCTGATCCATCACTAAAGTAGATGGATCAGCTGCTCAGTATAAGAATTTTACCAATTCCGTTAACTTATGCCTGGATGAATAGAACTTTGATATCACTGCTCAACTGAATTTCCTCGACACAAGCCACGGAAAATCACCTTGTGGCAACACTGGACGAATAGAAAAAAGAATAGGAGCTCGTGGTAGTTTACAGAGGTCCTTCGATGATCAAATATTGGCAACATAATTTGCTAAAATTCCGCTATAATAATATTCCAGGCTTTTTTTAAATTTGTTTTAATGTGTCACTGGACCAAATGCACACATTGAGATTGATCAAGGAAGATTTGCCAGGGAGTATACAATTGTTGGGAGAGAAAATCGTCAATTTAATCTCATTTGTTTCCGTAAGATTAGAGTAAGCAGAGTATTAAAGGTTGGTGTAGCATTCATAATTAATGTCTTTGAAGTACGACGAAATTGCAGCTATTTCAATTGCAAATTCATAACCTTACAGTAAGTTGCATATAGCTTGTGTATGACAACATTTGGTGGGAGGAAAATGTATGCGAAGTTTCATATGAAAAACAGGATGCCCTTATCAGCCTAATGTATCCTCATGGCCTTGCTTGCCCCTTCCACTGCTCAACTGTTCAAGATACCATAAACATCATCACGAAGACAGTACATTTGTCTAGAATCAGTACAAGACAGGACTGCAACACGATCTAGCTAAAAATGGAACTGACTGTTCATTATATTGCAAATTACTATGTTTCTATTCACTTTAATGTTACCTTTATGCTTTACACTGATATGCATATTTGTCGTTACGCATGTTCAGTACAAATCATTTTCAATAACCTTGTCTCGCCCTATACTCATACCTCATTTATACAAATTTTCACCAACTATCTCAAGTACTACATTACTAAACTTTTTTTTATTATTATTATTTATTCATAAAGATACAGGGTTCTAAAATTAAATTATATAGCTTCCATAAGCTTGAAGCATGCTTTTTCCAGATGTGGCACGAAAAATAAGATGGGAGAGGGTATAGTTGATTTATCATCCCCCAAAAATATTGCATCTACGAAATCTTGACCAACCTTACAAATGCGTATCTTTGAATTTAACTCGACAATGGCAACTCAACTCAGTGATGACTCCAAGTTTTGATTGGACTGATGCATTCACAACGTAGTTATGGTGTGTTCAACGTGGGCTCCCTGAATTGTGCAACGACTTTTGCCAAATATTCAAAAGTCGTACCCATACTGAGGTATACTAAACAGTTAATTAGTACCACATTCTGAATCAGCGTTAAAAATTGTTCAACTGTGGAAAAGGTTAGGTCATTACGTTTATTACAACTTTCAAAACCGCTGAGCAAACATAGCACTCTTGCATCTTCGCACGCGAAACGAGAACAAGTGGTCTCTCATTGAAAGGCCATATCAATGCAACCAATGCAGATATTCAACTCACATATAGCACACAACAATCAAAAACAATACAGAAACTTCCGACCAAATTTCCCCCCTGGTTCGCTTGACGTGGATTGACCTTCTCTATTCTTGCTTCTACTTTTTTATATTTTATCCTAGCATTGCGCTGGCGTCTTCTCAATGTTTTGTGCAAGCAACCTATCGGTAATATTGATAAATACTTTCTCGTTTCGGACCAATTGTTTAGCATACTTTGAATATTTCCTTTCCCCCGACTCCAGTCGCTGTGCTCTTGATCTGTATAGTAATGAAAACCATCCGCCAAAACAAATTGCCACAGAAGGAACAAAGATTCTCGAACATCGAATACAGACAAAATTCAAGTACATTGCTGAAGCACTTACACTACGTATTAGCACACATTAGTATCTGGATCAAACACGGCCCAACTCGGAATGCATCGGTTTGATTTGTCACGACTCACTTCTGGTTATTTCATACCGACGAAAGCGTGGTGATTCTGGTCAACCCGAGCTAGGGGTTTTAGTGTTAAAAGGCCTTGGGGGGCGCGGTGGCTCAGTGGTAGAGCGTTCACCTCTGGTGCTTGGGGTCCCGGGTTCGATCCCAGCCCCCGCCAAGTGAACTTTGTGGTGGGCAAACATCGTGCCCGTGGGTTTTCTCGGGGTTCTCCCGTTTCCTCCCACTTTCTTCATTCCACCATGTCACTCATCTCTCATAATCACCGTCTCCTTTAGCCTAACCGGCATAACCGTGGGACGTAAAACTCAAAGATTTCATTTCATTTCATTTGTTAAAAGGCCTCGAAAGTTACACCAAAGTACTCGAACCAACTCTCACATTACTAAATCTTTGACGCATGAAATTTTACAAGTAGATATTCACTTTTCCTCGAGACTATATGAATGCTACATGCATTACCAGAATCGTCGAATTGAACATATTTTTGTGACATCTTGTCTTTTACATATAAAGTTCCAAGTTTAGTTGTCATCATTTACACTAATTACCAATATATTAACATTATACTCTTCTTTCATAGTGAAATCACAACAAATGTCCAGGATTCAGATAGGTCAACCCACCGAACCCAAATCTATTCTCCATGTTTATCTATTGACTTCACATTTGGTTACCCAACACCCTAATCTTTGAAATGCAAATATGCAACAATAATAACGTGCACATAATAATAATAAAGGCGCAATCATAAAATGTTTTACAAGTCAATTTTCATTACGCATTCTTCCATGAGAGGGTTTAGGTTAAATCCGACTGACTTTACTAAAGTTTTCTCCAATTTTTTCGAGTATTTGTTGCGAAGAATCCATTGATGCACATCCCGCTGTCTGGAAAAGACTATATCAAGGTGAAAGGTGGAAAGCTTTTGATTCTGTTCCAGCCTTCGCAAACCCTATGGCTGTTTAGATGGATACAAATTGCTAACTTTTTACAGCCTGAGATGGATGAACGAGTATTTTGTGTGTATGAGAGAGAGAGGAGGAGGGGACAGTGAAAAAATGTAAAAGAGATAGTAAAGCTGAAAATGTCAGAATCAGGTTTCCACCCTATTTGAAAGAAAATATCCCGTGTTTTCGCCACAGTTAAGAATTTCTTGTTTTACGGTAAACTTCCAGCCAACTGATAACACTGGTTCAGTTTCCAGCTGATCGAAGCTCAAAATATACTGTGAAACGCAGGATGCACACACAATAATAAACCGAAGCGTTAACACTACAGTAGGGCTTTTTGACCTTTACTTCGGTCACCTCCAGAAATCGGTTGGTTGTATTAATCGATTTATCGCATCAAATTACGTACACATGCTTAAAACATTTTCGGAAAAAAAAAAAAAAAAAATTGTCAGGTTTAATCAAGGGTTTGTTTCCGTAATTCAGGAGTAGCTGGCTTTAGTAATAGAGTGTAAATGAAGTATCCTTCAACACAGATGCTGTATGAGACGTCGGAAATGTGTTATTTGAAGTCGCTACGGCCTAACGAGAGCAACTTGTTCGTGTGTGTAGTAAGTATACAACAGGTCCTCATCATTTCCCGAGGACTCACGAAATTCAGTCTTTTACGGATTATTCATTGAGGATCTAGGAACTTGAAAATGGGGTAACAAAGCGACTTTCATTTACTTATCGGCTGAAACTTGTACATGACATACCACCATTTCTGTACGTGGTGCAAGAGTAAGAACTATCCTCGAGTACGGAACACGATGAGGAGCTGTTGTATACTATTACCATAATACGTATGACACCTGCTCAGGCAAACTCTTTAAATACCACTCTTTACGAATTTAAAACAAATCTCATATTGGATTTTCCATATCACGCCCAGTTTCTTAATCTATACCCAACAATAAGAAACAGTCAGTGCTAAAATCAAGTTCTTTGGTCAGTTCCTATAGATACTTAAGTTGTTAATACTAATTGATTTCGTAAAACCCACTTAATCTAGAACGTACATCTGTAGGGGAATAATGTGAACATTTGTGATGATACCGAACGGTACTTTACTGAATTTAGAACTAATCGTTGCCAGTATCTTCGTATATACTGATACTATACACATATTCTTTCGAGTTTCTGAATACAATTAGATACTCTCGATGCTCCTCTGCTGGATGTATAAATAAATCGAAAAATTCCTCGCATAATTAAGAGGAAAATGAAAGAACGATCTTGAATGCAAAAACAATTTAATATTTGCTCATATCGTATGGCGGTTCTGGCACATGATTAAATAAATAAAAACACAGTTCTCACATAAACTTCAAATCCATTATGATAATATTTGATATCTGCAGGGTATTTATCTCTGTACTGATTCGTTCACTTTATACGACACGTAATATAGTCGGGAAAGAAACAGCAACTTAGCATTATTTATTAGTCCAAGTACTACTACACCTCAGGGTTTACAGAATCATTAATGGAAGTTTTATTTTATCCGCATATCCACACCCAAATTAACAACTTCGTAACATAAAATATAACCTTGCATGATAATGAATGGGTAGTTAATTTTCGCACATTCAAGAAGCCATCTTGCGCTTCCAAACACACATATAACTGAAATACTGGTCGCCTGTGGCATGTTTTGTTTCCAACAAAACAAACTCTTACCTGAATCCACTTCGCTTCAATTGCCTGGCAATATGAGATACACACAACAGAAAATGAATAAATAATATCACACCTTGATTTTTCTTTTCTTGAGGGCGTCAACACCACAGTTCTTCCGCCTGCACACCAGCACTACAGAGAATCTGTCGGGTTCAATCGGCAGTGTTGCCAACAAGATGATACAAAAGGTCGCTAAATAGGAGATGAAATGACTCCAATTTTGAGTGAAAAGTCGCTAAAAAAAAACATTCGTGGAATTTCGTCCTTCTCTTATATATGCATATATCATACAGGTATAAAGATGTATGATCAATTCAAGCCATTATACTATCTACGCTACAAAAACGTATACCGGTACCCGTACGTGAAAACGTAAATGAAAGAATCATATGTAACTAACAATAATTTCACTCTTAATACAACATATCAGTAGCGTAGCCAGGATGTGTGTTTGGGGGGGGGGGCAAGTGCTGTTATAGGTGCATATAGAAAAATTACAAACAAAAAAATTTATAAACATAAAAATATATAAAAAATTACAAACATCAAAGTACCAAAGTACATTGTCGGACCTCTTTGGGGAGGGGAGCGGCCCCTCCGGGCCCCCCTTCCCTACGCCACTGCAACATATATTAATACATCGGGGCGTAACTAAGGCCTTGGGGGCCACCCCGCAGACAACGTGGAATGGGGCCCCTTCTCTACGTCCTACATCACGATTTGGGGGCCCCGTGATGGCTTAGGGCTCCTGCAATGCGGGGTCTGCGGGGCCCTTATTTACGCCCCTGTTAATACTATATTATAATCAATTTCTCTTCAACGAAATCAAAAATAAGTTTAGAAAAATGAACTAAAGTAAAAGGCTTACATCCAATTCATTTTTACTCATGCTTCTACAGATAATCAGCTTGCTATTGCTAATGTATTATTTGTGCCTCTAAACGGAAGCTCTGAAAACTAAAGGGCATTAAAGGTTGGAGTTGGTCCCCGTTAGAGGGCAAGAGATACCAGCAATCAAAGTGGGAATATGAAGATAAATGCTATGTCCTTTCCTAGCTCGTCAACACCAGCGCTGAATCAAATAAGCAAAAGAAAAATGAACATATATCTAAACTGATTCGAGGTAATAGTACTTGATTACATGGGACAAGTTGTTCACAGCACAAAAGTAGCTAGGTTTGTAAGTCGCCAAATTGTCATTCAAAAATCACCAAAAAAGTCGCTAACCGGAAAAATTATTATTTGTCGCTGTCCTAGAAGTGGAATCCCCTCGATTTAGCGACTTTTCCCCCTAATTTGGCAACACTGTCAATCGGATCTAGTGTGTACAGTGCTGCAACATTTTAAATCGTCTTGTGTAGCATGCTTAAATGAGAACAATATGCGTAATAATGCTATGGTTTGCATCAACGCAACGCAAAACCTGTGTTTTTCCTTGCGATAATAGGTATCATAGTTATAATTTACGTTATGCTCTGCAATTTTTGCGAAGGCTAATACAGAGTTAACACAATGATAAATGAGCTATTTAGTTTGCGATTATTGGCATAGCAATTATAAGGACTTTTGCGAAGAATTATACGTAATGACCCCAATGGGCAATTTGGACTGCGTCTTTAGTAGAACGGAAAACCATTGCGAGTGGAAACTCACCGAGGAAGAATAGTCGTGGCAGTCATAAGCGAAACTCACCTCAAGCCCGACAAGCAATTTACTGTCAGGAACTTCACAACATACCGCTCAGACCGACAAGGACCCATGGGCGGTATGGCCATTTTCATGAAGTCGCACATTGCCCACGAACCTCTCCCCACGCCGACACTAACCTCACTTGAAGCTATAGGAGTCACGGTCCACTCCCCGGATGGCCCACTGCAGCTGATCTCCGCCTACAAACCTCATAATGGGCCTCTTCACCTGCCAGACCTCACTCTTCTCAGGAGGCTGGGACACCGAGTGATGGTTGGTAGAGACTTAAACAGCAAACACCCACACTGGAACTCAAGAACCTCCAACCGAAATGGCCGCATTCTCTATCAGGCTCACCGTGGAGTCGAATTTCTGCCTTCCGCGCCCACAGAACCCACTCACTTTCCCCGGAATGGCGGACAGCCCGATATCTTGGACATGGTGCTTAGCGCAAACATCGCCTTGACGGACGGCCCCATGGCCATTCCGGAACTCACCTCAGACCATATCCCCATCAAGCTAATAGTGGCCCTCCACACACATGTTCCTGCAAGGCAACTACGTACACTGCGACAGACCAACTGGCAGCAATACACGGACCTTCTGGCAGCGTTGGTGGACCTCCGTCTCCCTTTGCGCACCCCTGAAGATATCAACGCAGCAGTAGCATCCTTAACCTCCAAGATTCTCGCTTCGATGGATGTGACCACCACCACCAGCAACAATCCATCTCACCAGCAGCAACTAGACCCGGCAGAGGCCTGCATATCGGCACTCATCCATCTCAAACGAACAGCACGAAAACATTGGCAGTTAACATGACACCCAGAATACAAAGCGTGTGTGAAACTCCCTTTCCATAAGAATAAAGAAGAGGCTGCTACGCAGGCGTCTGCAGAAGTGGAATAACACCCTACAGGAGATGGACACACCTTCCCGTCACTTCTGGCGACTAGTCAGAACACTCGCCCAACCTACTGGCCCACCACGTGCGCAAACCCTCAGAAGCACACAAGGACTGGTGTACAACCCGGAAGAGCAAGCCACCCTCTTTGCGGACTACCTCGAAGGTGCTTCTCAACTCAAAGATATACAACCTGACGCCGAGACCCTAGAGGCAGTTCAGCACTCCATCCACACTGCCGATCACCTTCAACTGCTGAACCACCCCCACTGGTACGCCCAAAAGAAGTGGAACAAATTGTAAAGCATCTTCCGACCCACCGTGCCGCTGGACCGGATCGCATCCCACCCCAAGCGCCCAAACACGCGCAAAGGAAAGTCATAGTGCTCCTTTGCCGTTTGGTCAACGCCATCTTCAACACCAGGCACTTCCCTCCAGCCTGGAAGGACGCAAGAGTCATACTCATCCCTAAGACGCTTAGTAACAGATCTGAACTCAAAAACCATCGCCCCAGCAGTTTGTTATCTCATCTCAGCAAACTTGTGGAAAGGATCTTCCAACGGCCGCTGCAGCAGCATATCACAGCCTAGGACATCCTCCCGCCGCATCAATTTAGTTTTCGACCAGGACACGGCACGACAGTCCAACTGGTGCGAGTGGCAAATGACATCACCTTCAGATTTAACGAACGTGGGCACACTTTAGGCCTTTTCTTGGATATATAAAAGGACTTTGACAAAGTGCGGCACGAAGGTCTCATTCATAAACTCATGGAAGCGAGTTTCCCAACCTACCTCGTGAAACTGTTACACAGTTATCTGCAAAACAGGAGTTTCCATGTACACCATGCAGGCCACACCACCACGTCAAGAAGTATTAGAGCGGGAGTTCCACAGGGTTTCTGCCTCTCCCCCATTCTCTATAACGTATAAACGAGCGACATCCCTCAGATCGCCAATGCCACCACTGCCACATATGCCGATAACACCGCACTGTTTGCCAGCCATCTTATAACGACCACTAAATGTGTATTATGAAAATTGCAGTTTGTAATTAGCTTAACGCTTGTTCTGCATATTTTATATGTCGTTATAGCTCTCAGTCCGTATATTTACATAATCTAGGTTACTGTTTTATCAAAATCCATCTAAACACTTCATTTAGGTATTACCTTTTTTATTGCAGTACGTAATAAATAAAATATTGACACGCTTTTAAATATTGTACATGTATACATCACAAGATGGATTCTCTATATATTATATGTTTTCCGTTGCTATGACGACTTACAAAACATGTCATATCACTATCACGACAGAACATCAATCATAATAACAAAAAAATTACATCTATTTCTCTTTATATTTTCTTCTTCTTCTTCGTTTTGAACAGCTTATGCATATTTTAAAAGCACATTTTGCCCGTAAATACAAGTTAATATAAAAATTACACAATACCGATACAATCTAAATCACTGGTATGCAGAAGTCTATTTGCAGCGACACATACGCATGTTGGAAAACTGAACACGGAATTGACGCATCAAGATAAACCCCAACAAGATCACCCTGATGGACTTTACAAAAAACAGGAAGCAGAGACACATTCACCTCTCACTACAAGGAACCAACCTTCCACTCAGTCCCCAAGCAAAGTACCTCGGAGTCATCCTCGACAAGAAACTTTCCTTCATCCCCCACCTCTCCGCGACGGCGAAGAAGGGAACACAACGCTTCCGAGCCCTCCTTCCTCTCTTCCTGAGCCCCCAAATCACCCATGGAAACAAGCTTAACGTCTACAAGATGTGGATCAGATCGGTACTGCTGTACGCCCTCCAAGCCTGGGGCCATTTGCCACACACACATCTCCGCCAGCTGCAAGTGGTTCAGAACAAAGCTGCCAGAGCAATCACAGGACACTCGCGGGACACCAGGGTGGCTCAACTTCATGAAGATCTCAACCTGGCGACGCCGACAACAACAATCAGCTTCCTTCTGGCGCCAGGTCAGAAGTTCTGCATACCCACACATTGAGCACATCACCATCAAAGAATTAAGAAGACATTTGTACAGGATGCCTCGGCCCTGAACATCCCAGGTGGCCAGCACGGAGCCAGCGACAGTTGCGGCCCGAAGAACTGTTACGCCACTCACCACGCCGCAACAAACAGGTTAGGCAAGGGCTCAAGCCCGTCACTTCACCACTCAACAACAACCATGACAATGACTGACTGTCAACGGCCTAATACATTGGGTTCGAAAATTTGCAAACACAAATTACATCAACGTACCTCTTTTTAATAAACATAATTTAAATATGATGGTTAAAAATTCGTACCTTCCATAATATACTACTAGTTATCCCTTAACTAGAAAAAGTACCGTAATTTCCACTTTCTGCTATACTGCACCACTGTCAGAATAAATATACTTTTCCTGTAGATTAAGGAGTTTATATTATGTTTCCAGCAGCTTAAGCTTCATCTAAAGAGCCACGAATACGCCACTGAGCTCTTAAATTATTTACCTTACGTCAGGGGTAAAAGTGGATCCGAAAAGGTGAGGGGACGCATGACGTCATGCTGTCTCCCGCGCCTACCTTTTCCCATTGTATTTTTTTAGAAAGTGGGGGACGCCACGAATAAATTTTGAAGAGGGGGTATGGCGTTCCCCGAGTTCCCTCTCACTTTTACCCCTACCTTACGCGATAATATGCCTGGATATATGTTGATAATATAAAATTAAAATATAAATAGCATGTGTGTGTCTGTCTTTCAATAAGGAGAATAGTTAAGAATATACCCGCAGATATGAGAACGTTTAACTGAAGTAGTGAAACCATCATAAACATTGTAAAATTCCATCTCAAGGGGCAAATAGCCCCATTATGCCTATGAATTTCCCATGTTATGCTTATACAAATATGTAATATGAAAATTGAAACTATTGTGGATTAGTAACTTTTTAATATTTGAACGAATTATCTTCTATCAAACTTATATCTTTATAAATTAATTTAAGAATAAATATTTCGTTAATCGAAAACAAACATATCTTGTTGCCAGAAGTACAATGTCTATACCATGACTTTGTGCTATCCACTTCTACTCCCCATAGCGATATTGGAAAAAACTTCTTTCTTCAGACATTTTGTGAAAAATATAATGAAAGTTGATTGTTTCCTCTTGGTATTCTACTATCTTGTTTTATTCATTTGTTCATTTATTTTCTCTCTCATTTCTTAAGTATCCGAACACAAATTATGTTCCTTGGCGCTTGGTTCCAGCACAGACTATGATTAACTCGCTTCATAAGCCATTTCCCCACTTAACAGCAAAGAAAAAGACTTCGAATTTGACGATCTACATTGATTTAGTGTTTATTCATGATTCATACCGCCTTATGCAGAATCGTTTTGACGTGTGATTAGTATCATACAAAAGGTCTGACTACTGCACGAAACATACGTTAGTTGAACTCTTTAGTATGGCGTAATCGGCACTAATCACGCGTCAGAACGACTCTGCATATGGTCCAATTATGTCTACTTTCCGACCGTACAGAATTTTGTTAACGCGGATTTTATATATGTGTGCATATATGAAAAATCTCTTATCGGTTTGTAACCATATGGTTTAGCTTATCGAATATTAATGAAGAAAATTTTAACTTTTTAACTGAACCTCGTATAAAACCACTCTTAAGAATTTTTCTCTCAGCAAACAAAGGAATATTCATATGTGTGTGTGGGTCGCGTCTGCGACGGAAGTGTTAGTGGACCCTCTCGTCTCTCCAAATGAGGTGCTAAAATTCAGTACAGGGAGCAAACTTCGTCTCCAAAAATTCCTACCTATAGGTTGTCATAGTTATTTCTAGCTCTGACATCAACAGTTTGCATCGCAAGCCTCTCTGTTGAGTAGAAACGCGAAGAGGCGGGGAGAAAAAAAAACAAAACAGGCTGACAATTGTTTCTAGTGTGTTAACAGCATGTAAACACGCAGTGCCTATAAAATAATATTTTACTTCAGCTAAGCGCAATTAACACTTACAATTAACACTAAGCCTAAAATGCTGTTTACGTACGTCTGCATAATTCAGTGTAATGTAAAATAGCATTAGTGCAACATATTATATTAAATAAAAGAAAATGTAAAGCAACGCAGTCCAAAGCCTTCGGACAACTCTCAAAAGTTAAATCTAAAGAAGTAGAAGCGCGATGAAAAAACTTCAAGACCACCGAAAAGAAGATAAAATGGGAAGTAAGGGAATTAAACTCAACCTTAAGGACATCTCCCTGGAGTCGCCAGAAACCACTTTTCTCCAGCATCAAAGTGAGTGAGAAGTGAAATTGTGAAATAATAAAAACGTACGATGTAGTGAAGTTCAACCGGTAACCCGCGACAACCGCGCCTTCCACGATTGTAGTAAGAATAATTGGGCCAAGTGTTAAATTTTATTATCATTTTCAATTAGTTAAAACAAAGTGTCAAATTGTAATATAATATGTGTTTGTGCAGTTTCAGTGTTGTTTATTAAAGTGGCAAGTGAAATTTCGCATATCCTTTATCAAAATAATTATCATGGTATAAATTTATATTTTCTAGTTTAAGAGATTTTAATTTACTTTTCTTTCCAGCATAAATAATTAATGCCTATGCAACGTAATAATTTTCGCATTATTAAATTGTATCGGCATTGAGAAAACGATTAGAATAAGTTTTTATGCCAGTTTCCCACAATGTTCTGACCCGAACTCTGAACCGTGTTGTCCAGTGGTTATATGGTGGGCTTTGGTAGAAAGTCCGAACTGCTATTGAAGTCTAAAGGAGACGTCCATAACATAGTGGATCGAATCCCGGACTGTCATGAACGCCTAAGCCCTCCTAGGGAACTGCAGGACACGAACCACATACAGTAATATGTCTTCCCGAACAGGGACGTACAAGGATTGAATCCTGATACAGTAATGAGTTGCCCTTAATCACTTTTCGAAATATAAACGTCAGTAAATTCCACGAAATGAGATTTTTCTGATAGGTTGGCATCACCGTGAAGACTGTCTTCACTAATATGAGTATTGTAGACACTATTCAGGCTCAAATATTTTGAATAAATAGACATAAAGAAATACAATTATTTCATTTATACAATTCAAGTTTGTACTAAAATATATAATTGCATTCGATGAAGCTGTAAATTTACCTAAACTCTCCTTCTATAGACATTTCCCACACTGAAAACTTCATCCCTTCGACTAGAGACAACACTCCATTCGCACGAATTCTGACGAATAATCCTTTGTTACATTCGCATTCGCAGTTTCGTCGTTATTCAATTCGCAGGTCGAATATACAGATGGCTTTTCGATTTATTCACACTGTTGGCAAATACACTTTTTCATTTGCAATTGCATTCCGATGCAATGGAGGAAGTCTTTTGTTCATAGCAAATGTTCTGGTTTGAAAACTGTGTATCACAACACATTAGCAAAAAATACAATGAAGAAATACAAACTCCATGCGCAAACAAAAACGCAACTTTTCATTTATGTGTTAGGGTGGGCCTTCATTTAATTAGTAACGTGAGTGAGACTTGGCCTAACATTCAGCTTCTTGCTCAGAGGCCATATAATTCCTGCCCAGGATCAATGAAAAAATGAAATGAAATGAAATCTTTGAGTTTTACGTCCCACGGTTATGCCGGTTATGTTAAAGTGTATTGATGAGTAATGAATGAAATGAAGAAAGTGGGAGGAAACGGGAGAACCCCGAGAAAACCCACGCACACGGTGTTTGTCCACCACAAAGTTCACTTGGTCGGGGTTGTGATCGAACCCGGGACCCCTAGCACCAAAGGTGAACGCTCTACCAGTGAGCCACCGCGGCCCTCCCAGGATCAATGACAATAGCACCACCCCCATTGTATTTTGACAATCTCGTTGCCCATCTCGTCAAATTTCAGGGAGAAAATAAGACAAATTCTTAAATTTTTGAAAACGCCAAAACTAAAAAATCTGGGATGGTAGTATATGACCATAGCATGTACCTCTATAAGCTAGGTGGTCCATCTCTTTCCCTTTAATGAGTAAAAATTGCCCAAAATTTAAAATGATAGGGTTTATTACGTTATACTGTCACATAGTTGAGTGTATGAGTTATTTCTCCTTCATAGACATAAATACATTGATGCACTCTAAAATTTTCGGAGGTATACATAAGGCCACCCCTTAAATTTGGGAAGATAAAAATGATATGGTAGTATCAGATCGGCGTACGAATTTCTGTAAGTTTGAAGAGCATTTCTTCCCTTCTAAGGGTAAAAAATTACCGAAAAATGAAATTTCGAATGTTTTTGTCCTATTGTATCCTCTTTGTTGAGGTTTTATTTCGTTATATTGTTATAAAAATGAATATAGGGTTCCATTGTCTTTCATAAGACATGGGAATGTTGATACCCTAGGATAGAGTAGCCAGATGTTGTAAACGAAAAACTGGGACAGCAATCTCAGACTACATATAAGGTCAGGTTTCCTACGGTACTACTTTCATCTGAGTCAATTAAGGCAAGTCAACAAATTTTAACTTTTTTTTTTGGTGTAACATAATAGAAATCAACTCATCTTAAAGAAACTTTTTGTGTTGAATTCGAATATGCATTCCGTTTTTCTCCATCACATACAGTTTTCCCGCGCCAGAGTAACTTTGGGGAAATTCCCTTTTTCACGTATTTCATAACCCTAGCTCTTGTCCCCCTTATGAATGATAACACAAGAATTAAACCAAAGAAAACATTGATTGATACTCAATAAACTTTCCAAGTTCCAGAACAATCACGTTATTACTTCTAGAGAAATAGATATATTTATTGTATACTGTGTGTATTGTTCATTGTACCATACTTCATATCTCTTGATTTGGGAAAAAATGATTTGCTTCGTTACGGCAAGCACAGACATGCATATGATTGTTTACAATAATCAATAATAACAGTCCTCTGACACAGTGTCAACTTTGCTAAATCTCATACATTACAAGGACCATTGTTGGCAAAAATGTTGTGATCTCAAGGTTAGTTGGTATTTTACTAGGACTGCAGTGCGGTTACACGAAGTATCAATGCTTTTTATGTTCATGGGATAGAGAGCTGATGACAATCATTAAGAAGTGAAGGACTGGGAACCTCAAATAAATTACGTTCCTGGAGAATGCAACGTCAAATATGCTTCTTTGGTAGATCCTAATAAGATACTACTGCCACCCTTCATATAAAGTTAGGACTTATTAAGAACTTTGTCAAAGCCATGGACACAAGTGGTGAAGGTTTCAAGCATTTGCGACATAAGGTTCCTAACCTGAGTGATGCTAAGCTTTCAGCAGGAGTGTTTGGTGGTCGTCAAATTAGGAAACTTACGCTTGATGATAGCTTTGACAGCAAGTTAAACAGTGCCGAGCTAGCGGCCTGGACAGCATAAGCGTGTTGTGAGCAAACTACTGGGCAATAAACTTGCAAATTACAGTGAAATCGTACAGGACATGCTACAGAAATACAAAGAATCGGGTTCTAAGATGTCTTTAAAATACACTTTTTACACTGTCACCTTAGCTTCTTTCCTGTTAATCTAAGTGCTGTCAGAGACGAAGAGGGGGGAAAGATTCCACCAAGACATAATAGCAATGGAGAAAAAGTACCAGGGACGATGGGATCCTTCAATGACGGGGGATTATCGTTGGGGTCTTGTTAGAGAATGCAATATTTCATACAAAAGAAGGAAGTAATGTAGGGGTCTATATTTGTGCAACTCAATGGAAGTTTCATACATTCTGGTAGTTTTAATGGCTTTTCATGACTTTTTTTATATTTATATTATTGTTTATTGTAAATTGTGATACATGTAAATCGTATTGTATTCTATTTTATGTCTGTGCTTGTGATAATGAAGCAAATCTTCTGTGCATTAAATCAAGAGATCTGAAAGCATAGACATATAAATATCTTTATTTCTCTAGAAACAGTAATGCGAATGTTCTGAAACTTGAAGGGTTTATTATCAATCAAGATTTATTTGATTTAATTCTTGGGTTATTATTCGTAAGGGGATAAGAACTAGGGTTATGAAATATGAGGCAAAGGGAAAATTTTGAGGGAATTTCCCAAAAATCTCTGCCGCGGGAAAATTGTACGTGATGCCGAAAAACTGAATGCATATTCAAATTCAGCGCACACAGTTCTTTCAAGATCAGATGTTTTCTCTTATGTTACAAACACATAGTTAACTAGTGTAATTATCAGTCTTTTCCCGCTTACTACTCACAATTTTCCAGTTCATTCTATACATAGTTAACACAAATGAAGCCCTACAAGGGATGTAGACCTATAGCTAAAGTGTGTGAAAAGGTAGGCTAAGAGCTGCCTGATGTCCTTATTCCGAATTAACAGGTATTAAAGGGCCTAGGACAAATCTGCCAATGACCAAATGCGCCAATCGTGAAAATGGACAAATCTGCCAATTGACAAATCCGCCAATGGACAAATCTGCCAATTACCAAATGCGCCAAACGCGAAAATGACCAAATGCGCCAATTGTGAAAATGGACAAATCTGCCAATTACCAAATCTGCCAATTACCAAATCTGCCAATTACCAAATGCGCCAAACGCAAAAATGACCAAATGCGCCAATTGCGAAAATGGACAAATCAGCCAATTGACAAATCTGCCAATTACCAAATCTGCCAACTACCATATCTGCCAATTACCAAATCTGCCAATTACCAAATGCGCCAAACGCGAAAATGACCAAATGCGCCAATCGTGACAATGGACAAATCTGCCAATTGACAAATCCGCCAATTACCAAATGCGCCAATTGTGAAAATGGACAAATCTGCCAATTGACAAATCCGCCAATTACCAAATCTGCCAATGGACAAATCTACCAATGGATAAGTCACCGAACTATCATTTTACTTTAGATGTATTGTTCAATCATCGTCCCACAGTATTACAAAGAAGAAGAGGAAGGAAAATTTATGAAAGAGCGGAAAAGGATATTTTAATTTTAATGTGTGTTACTTTTATAAATTCGCAATTATGTTTCAAAATGAATGTTTACTGATGTTGGTTGTTGGAGTTTAGTATCCCATTACTGTACTTAGGTTATATGAGACGTGACGTAACACGTTTGAATTTTAATGCCCTCTCACTGGGAATCGAACCCGAAAAGACTAATGTTTGTTGTAATTATTGGATAGCCAACAAGCCAATTTGGTCTTTCACTTAAGTAGCTATTGCTTCAATTCTGTTCATCCGATTATCTTGGTTCATATGCCATTCACTTCAGAATAAACCAAGCTTGCAAGTGGTACTATGCGCATGTGTACATGATGTATAAGAAGAAAGAAATTCAAGGTAAAATTGGGAATTTCCCGTCCAAAAGTCCCTTTGTTCAAATGTAGCACCCCCTGGTACGGCCCCAACTAAAGGCACCCAAATATAATATACCTTTAAAACTACTATAATTTATAAATAATATATGTGCCAAGTTTCATTGTAATACCTAGAATAGTTGTGACGGAAAAAATATTTCTCAGTTCTGCTAGACAATACCAAATTTCATATAGGAAGAAAGTGAGATAACTATAAAATCAAATTAATCCGAACAGTATTATTTATTTGAAATGAAATGAAATCTGAGTTTTACGTCCAACGGTTATGGCGGTAAGGCTAAAGGAGACGGTGATGATGAGTAATGAAAAAATGGTAGAATGAAGAAAGTGGGAGGAAACGGGAGAAACCCGAGGAAACTCACGCACACGGTGTTTGTCCACCACAAAGTTCACTTGGCGGGGACTGGGATCGAACCCGGGACCCCAAGCACCAGAGGTGAACGCTCCACCACTGAGCCACCGCGGCCCTTTTATTTATTTAAGTATGATGACTTATACGTCATTCTCTTCAGAATAAAACAAGCTTTCAAATGATATCATGATAATATGTGTGTGTGTGTGTTGTACGAGAAAAGGGGAAATTAGGGTAAAATTGGGAATTTTCCGTCCAACAACAATCGGCAAGAGCAGAGTTGCTCCAGTAGCCCTGATATCGTTTCTCCATCATAGATATAACTTGGTAGAAATGTTTCCCATGTCCATCAATGACTGCTCCGCAATTTTCTGGGAAGAAATCTATATGGGAGTGCAACATATGTATTTTTAGTGATACATTACACCCTATTGCTTGGTAGAAGGTATTAGGTGCAACTCTACTTTCTTATAGTTCTGAGACCGCTCGTTTTCCAAAACATTCGTCACCACTTTTCGGAAAGAATCTCATGCAATCCTCTCTTCATTTTCTAACACTGCATCAAATTCAGGATCATTGAGGAGTTGAATTGAGGAGGCGAATTTGACTCATAAGACCAGTTAGGCCTTCATAGTTACAACGTAATATGTCACTTTCCACTGAAAATATTGTTTGGAGATTCTGACCTGTTCAAAACACGAACACTTTTAGATCTTCAGAATAAGCTCCCCATTTCTTGAGTTTGGATGCCAGCAGTTCTGCGCCACTTTTTGAAAACCCCAAGTAATTTAATTCAGGTTGAGTATCATATGGTGAATAGATAATGATATTTTGGTTTTGTGAGGTTAGGATCGTTGGAAGACGATGAATCTGCAGCAGAATTTGACAATGTGGGTCGACATTGTTCACCTTTTGTTCTTCATCGGGTAAAACATTGGAGTAAGGTACGAGAAGTTGTGGAACCTTTAGTTCTTCAGAATGTGGCTCAGTGATGAACATTTCAAGGAATATTTGAATTGAATAAGTAGCAGTCCACTTTTTTCTTTTTTGGATATACCTTTAATTGGAAGAACTATGCAAAAATAGCAGTTTGAAGTATGGTCTGTCGGTTCTCTCCATATCATTGGAACTGCAAATGGCACGCATGGCCTTTTTCCGTGTAGCCAGTCCCGCAAATTTGTAGAACAAGTATTACAACATATATGTGGTGCTCAGTTCTTGTCCACATCTCCCACTTTACAGCCAAAGTACAAGTGATAGGCTTTCTTTATGATAGGAGCGAAATACTACTTTTCGCTTCACTTCGTTAAAAACAACAATTTGCTCTTCACTGCAAACACATTTACGCGACATGTTTCTGCTTAGTATAGTCATAGAAAGATAAATAATAATAATAATAATAATAATAATAATAATAATAATAATAATAATAATAATAATAATAATAATAATAATAATAATAATAATAATAGCACGCACCCACCCACCCACCCAATCACTGGCGCAAATCCCGGGGGGACGAGGGGGACATGTCCCCCCCAATCTTGGACCTGGGGGGGACTGTCCCCCCCAATAATCTGATTTAAAAAGTGCTTTTTCGGATAAGTGTCATTATTTATGTCCGACTGCTCCAAAGGAATGTAAGATAAAATTGATTTCTCTTGGCTTTTCCATTTTTTTTTTCTAAAAAAGAATCGTATTCTGTAGTATTTCAAACTGAACGTCGTGCTGTAGTGAGTTTAGTAGTCTCATCAATATGTATTAATTCCGCTTCCGCTATTTGGGCACAAATTGCAATAAATGCCAGAGGAGGATATGCCCCTCTCCTCATGCTGGAAAGTTGTCTCAGCTGTAGGTACGGGCACACATTCCGGGGAAATGGGGAGACATGTCCCCCCCCCAACATTGGAACTGGAGGCTCTCCCAATAATCCGATTTGAAAAGTGCTTTTTGCAGATAACTGTGATGAGTTGTGTCCGACTGGCACAAAGGAAAGTGAGATGAAATTTGTTTCTCTTGGCTTTTCCATTTTTAATGAAAATGAAGGCGTGCGACTGTGCGTGACGTAACCTGATATGAAATCTTATCTCCTCCTCTCCCCTAGGCCCTAGCACACGAAGAGTATATAGACTATCCAACGTCAGTAGAACCCATCTTTTCAGTAAATGCGCATTTAATCTATTTGTAGTATCAGCCTAGGCATCTACTCATGCTTCGTAAGCTAACTAACTCTATAGCCTATGGAATCCGGAGGTTCAATGCCGCGTTCACAAAAGCTCTCCACTGACTTCTATTTTTAGCCAACTGGATCCAGTTTCTAGTTTGTATTCCTATCTCTGCGAGATCCATCTTCATATTGTCTTCCCATCTGCGCCTAGATCTTCTTGAAAGTCGTTTTCCGATTGGTCTTACTGCTAACACTTTGAAAGCGTTCCTACTTTCTTCCATCCTGGCTACATGTCCTGCCCACCTAAGCCTCCTAGACTTGATGACCTTAACAATGTTTGGTAAGCCGTATAATTTACGTAGTTCGTCGTTATGAAGTTTCCACCATTCCCCATTCCCGTTCCTCTTGGTCCGAATATTTCTCTCGGGATCTTGTTCTCAAATACTTTCAGTCTATGCTCTGCACTCAGTAAGCGACCATGTTTCGAAACCATACAGAACAACAGGTATGATTATCGTTTTATACATTTTAAGCTTCAAATCCCTCGACAGAATTCGCGACGACAAGAGGTTTTGAACTGAATAATAACACGAATTCCCTGTTTTTAGTCGACATTTAATTTCTTCGTGAATATGATTTTCGTCTGTTAATATTGATCCTAGATATTTGAAAGAATCCACTTTATCAAAAGTATTATTTAAAATTTTAACACATACATGAATTGCCGTATTACGGTCCCGACGCACTTCCATGTATTTAGTTTTCTCTGCATTTATTTCTAAACCCATGTCCATGCAAGCGCGTCTAATAAGACCTTTGCATTTCTTTCTATTTTTCTCCTATCATCCCCTACTAAGTTTACATAATCAGCATACGCATAACCTGGTGAACACTGTTCAGCTCTAGGCCCTGGTTGCTATCTTTGATTTTCCTTATAGCGTATTCCAGGACAAAGTTGAATAATAATGGCGACAACGCATCTTCTTGTTTCAGGCCATTGTTAACGTGAAAGCTCGTGGCCAAAAATTTTCCTACCCGGACTTTACTTTGGGATTCATTTAAACATGCCTTAATTGATCTAATTAGCTTTATCGGTATTCCAAATTCTGTAAGAACGTTGTACAATGTTTCTCTCCTAACCGAGTTATAAGCCTTTCTAAAATCAATAAATAGTTGATGTACCGGACTACTGTATTCCCGCTTGTTTTCAAGTATTTGGCAAATGGTAAATATTTGGTCGATAGTTGATCGATTTCGTCTAAATCCACACTGATAATTTCCAAACATTTCATCTGCGTATGGGGTCAATATTGCTAATAGAATGTTTGAAAGGATTTTATAGGATATTAACAGAAGAGAGATGCCTCGATAATTATTGCAGCCAGTTATGTCGCCTTTCTTGTGGATTGGAACAATGATTGATTCTTCCCACTCTTGTGGCAATTCTTCCTTGTTGTAGATAAGGAGAATGAATTTGTGTCTTGTTCCACAATTTTTTGCCTCCAGCTAAAATTAACTCAGCCGTAATTTCGTTTACACCCGAGATTTGTGTTTCTTTAATTTCTTTATAGCGATTTTTACTTCTATTCGATTGGGTTCTGGAATATATGGTTCTGCGGTGTGTATCTTCCTTTCTCCACGCACATTAGTTTTTGGCTGCGTGTTAAGCAAATCGTCAAAGAAATCTTTCCATCTATTTAAAATGCTGTCTGTATCAGTGAGAACTGTTCCATTAGCTTTCTTTCATATATAAGAACGAGGTTCATAGCCTTTCTTAAATTCGTTGATCCCTTTATACATGTCCCGAATGTTTTTATTTTTACTATTATCTTCAAGTTCCAAAATTTTAGCTTTCAAAATATCGCGTTTCTTTGTTCTAAGAGTTTTGGAAGTTCCTCGCCTGATGTCTACGAAATTTTGTGTAGTTATTTCATTCGGATTTTGTAGCCAACGTAATTTTGCCTGTTTTCTCTTCTCTGCTAGTTCGAACCATGGTTTGTTCCTACGTATTTCCGCGTGTCCCAATTTTTCTTTTGAGAGAGGATGTTTCGTAAGCAAAGAAAAGAATTCAATTGCTGGAACATTTTTCTCTATAATCTTAAGGTTACATCTGTTAAGTAAAGAGTATAACATGCGTCAGATTTCCGAAACGATTCCTGTAATGTTATTGAGATTATAATCATTTTGCTCAAAGAGTATTGTTGCGTCATACATAATTGATATTCTTTCTTCATGGTTTTGGGGAAGGCGTCATTTATATTATTATATTACTATAAAACAATTTTAACGTGGATCTTTGTGGATGCCTAATTAGAAACATACCAATTATAAATATGCATGTATTCAGATTTCAGAATGTTTTCACATCAGTGATTTGTAATACTGATATGTACTACTACTTCATCTACATCACCTAATATATAATATACTCTACAACAGTTGATCAGATTCATCTACCGTAATATGAGTTTCATCTCCCTTATCTAGAATAAGCCTCAAATCTGCCCACCTTCCAATGTTGAAGACAACCAATGGCGTATTTAGGATTTTCTTTCAAGGGCTATGCCCAACACAAGGAAGGAAGTGGGCAATTGCCCACCTGAGTTTGAGAATTAAATATATTTTAATTTATGCATTTTGAAGTTATAATGGCAAGAATTACAGATCGATAAATCCTATATGATATGATACAAAAATTTAGAGGTGAATCTAACCCTTTATTCTATTCATACAAGAAAAAGAAAACATCCTCTTGGCCGTCCTAATTTCCCGGGCTAATTATTCCCCCGTTTTGATTTTCTTTAATGCAAACATTTCCTTCATTTAAAAATAACTAAACGATATAATTGTTCCTTTGTTATAATAACTAAAGTCCTGTCATGTTGATATCCGCGCATGTTGGTGTGGTACATTAGTTTCGCTTATCAACTCTTCTTAGTTTTGGTGTTACTGATGACGGCCAACTTGAATCACAACTGACAACGGTCGATAAAGTATGATAGGCGAAATGAAAGTAGTAACGTCAAGAAAAAGAAACAGAAAAATAGAAAGGATGACAGAAAGAACTATTAAGGACGCAGTTCTTATACGGAATGAAATTTGACAAATACAGTATTATTTCTGAACAAAAAGCATAAGAAAATGGAAAGTCAATGACATTCTTAAAAATGGTAAGAAGGATTATTGTTGTACGTGGAATGCGTAAAACTAACAAATTATTTCGAGGGGAGAATGAGCCCGATAGCCTCCTAAATACGTCACTGAAAACAATTCTGCTCCCCTGATCCGTCAGAGCATTGTTTTTCAACTTCATAAATATTTTGAACATCGTATATATATATATATATATATATATATATATATATATATATATATATATATATATCTATATATATATATATATATATATATATGGGAACGTCTTACCTGTCCCCCCCAATGTTGAAGACAGATTTGCGCCTTTGCACCCAATATACCACCACCACTACGTCCGAGATGGCAAATTGTAACTACAAAATAACGTTACACAACATGTTTTCTCTGTCAAACTCTTCAATACAAACTAAACCGTGAAGTGGTTGACATTTCTTTGTCAGCGATTTGAAGCTAAATAATATTTGAAGCTAAATTATATTAAAATTTGTAAAATTTAACCTGAAATTAGACTAAATTTACAAACAAGTCGGGGTGTCAAGACCCACAGGACCCACCCCTGCGTATGTCCCTGAGGGTAGCAATGAAACTAACCGTCAAACAATGGAAGTTTATTGAAATAAGTAGACAGCTTCTGTTGCTACGAACCCTTAATTTGCCCAGCAGAGCACATCGGATGATAACGTATTTCTTTGAAACCCGAACCAATCTTCAAAAACTAATTTCATATCCGTTATCAGCACCCTAAAATTAGTAAGAATTGATTAGTTGTATCTCCGAAGCATTTTCACTGTTGACCAGTGTTTTCAGAGCAAGTTTCTCTTTATGTAGTTAATACGTTTAATGT
This sequence comes from Thermobia domestica, assembly GCF_964235325.1. Taxonomy (NCBI): domain Eukaryota; kingdom Metazoa; phylum Arthropoda; class Insecta; order Zygentoma; family Lepismatidae; genus Thermobia; species Thermobia domestica. The sequence goes on along the minus strand of NC_137466.1, from coordinate 167,294,286 downwards.
GGATTAAATATGATCCAAGATTAGTTGATATAAAAGGAAAATTCGTATAATTGAGTTCACTTTTCATCTATTAGTAAATACACATTAGCAACTAGTGTTTTGTAACTTGTATGCTTAGTGCATAAAATAATTTTGTGATCTTGATAACAGATTCCTAAAGTGAAAAATATTAACTGTTAACAATCGGATTGTACCTTTTGTTGCTTGATTTCTCTTAACACTGACACATATATTTCCAAGAATGATACGCGTAGTCCTAACAGTCTTCCAATGACGAGACATATATCATTCCATTGATAATATTGAGGTAAACAAAATGCCATGTAAAAACCCGTGTAAACTTTAATAGAACATGTACTAAAAACATCCTATTCGTAGATATGAAAATTGATGCTTTGTTACAGCTACTTACTGATATAAAAGTGAAACTGAATTATATCTTCATTAACCATGCGCGCTGATCTTGGGGATCGGCCTCCCTGGATGTAGATATCTTTATTCGAATTTGTGACAAGGAACTACACATATTTCAATGCCTCCCCAAAGTTATATAGAAGTCGTCGTCTCTGTCATTAAGATCTTTATTACACCAATTCTAAGACTACATTACTCAGTTAATGAAATATAGTCCAGAATGTTGATTGATTTTCTTACTTTAAAAATAATATATATATGTCAAACACATTATTTATGTATAAATCAATAAATCACATCGAACCAATTAAAGTGAGATGCTCGAGTACAAGTTTACATGTTAAGTTTATTTTTTTAAAAAAATATGCTGCACTAACAACTGAATCTTTCGTTGCCAATAATCAGTGACAGCTTTCATTCATTGTCCTGGCAGTAGCGAACTAGCAGCTTGCTTGTCTTTTCGTAAGGTGACACACATATACGTTTTCGAACATGCTAGTTGTAATCGTAGGTAATAACAATCAAGTTAATTAAGAAGTCTTGGTAATAAGTATTTTCAAATTGGTTAAAATGAATCCGAACCTGTTTCGGGACGGGTAATTTGAATAGGGACATCAAAATATAAGCCGTCACTTTAGAATCTTTTTAAAGAAAATTACAAAAGCGTTTACTTAAAATATTTACTTTATTTATTATTTACAAGGCTATAAAGATATTCTTTCAAATATTCACAACTTTCACAATTACAAATTAGAATTTCTCACTAAGTACAAAGTCGTACAAAAAATAAATACCAAAATTTATAGTTGTAAAACAATTTCTTCTGTTATAACTTTCGGTTTTAAATTTCACGACTGTAAATCAGGTCAAGAGGACAACAGTTACTTGTAACATGGGCAAAGTTCCTACAGTCTAAGAACCCAGCAAAGCTGACTCTCAGTGAACTAAAGAAGCTGCTGTATGTATAAACTAACGTCTTATGATAATGTAGCCAACTACGAGTGGTGGTGAAGCTAGAATTAGAATCACAATGTTGAAATTCTTTCTTCTTTTTTTTTTTTAAAAAAAAGAAAAAATTAGGAAAAGTGCTTCGTAGTTTACCGTACTTAGTACAGCATTACATAAATTGTGTTGCATCAACTGGAATTTTTCATGTTACAGAAATAAAAGTATACTGTCACTCATGTGTGCCCGAAGGAGGGGCAGGGGGTCGCTCCCCTAGTTAACGAAAACGTATTAAAGTTCTTAATACAAATAAAAAATATCAAATGTAATAGAGTATATAGTAACCAGGGAGATGAGTTCCCTAGAAAATTTTCATCGGGCGCCCATGCTGTCATTATTTTTTGTGGATAAATGAATTGTTAGATTTGAAAAATATTTCTGTAAATATTTTTATCTTTAATTTTGTTCTGAGTACCTATAATCTGATCTGGTGTCTTGTTAATACATTTGAGCGTTTAATAAACATGCAAAAGTTCGATACTCTGGAAGTTTGGTGACTTTTTTTCTTTTTTTGAGCATTGATGCCACTGTTACATAATTATGCAAACAGGTATTTATTAATTTTGGATAGCGGATACTGGATACTGTAGGCAATGTTGTGAGAAGTTATATGGTTTTATACTTGTTTAGTGATGGTTCTGGCCATTCTAAGCTATGTGTTCGGGTGCCTGCTTGGTTATCTGAAACCGTAATAATGCGACTAATCGAATGAATCGCTGATTAGAATATTTGAGGTCTATTAGTCTACTGGTACTCATAGCGAAAATACATGCGATAAAGCTAGTCTTAACACTGCAACAGAATATCGATTTATGAATATCTTAAAAGGACATGGATGTTTGTTCCAACTACATTTTCAAAGCGTGCGAAAACTCAGCTATAAAATTCAAGAAGTAGTTTTTTTTTTTTTTTTTGTATGTAATATCGAATCCTCTTCTGGTGTTTTGTTCAATACATGACAAAATTGGTAATTTTGAAAAGAAAAAGCAATGTATGTTCAAGATGATATCAGAACAAGGGTTCGATATTACAAACTAAGAATTAATTTCAATTTTATTCTTATGGATATTATGCACGTCGTAGGTGCAACGCTTCTTTCATTCACTTTTGTGTTTTCTTTAGTTAAGTAGTCTTTAACACCAGTGGACCAGCGTGCACTCTAGTTACATCCATCCAGGAAAAATTATTGCTCGCTAGTGTGTGTACTGATGCAGTTTCCAGCAATTCGATGAAATTTGGGTCAATATATATTGCCCAGCAAGAATTCTTACTGGATCTAGCAAGAGGGCAAGGACCTCTAGATAGGGAATCGGTGTGATAATTACCGTAAATCTTGTACGGTAATAACACACCTGTGCTTTTTTTAAAAAAAAAAAAAACGATCCCTAAATTTTACGGTAAATTACCGTAAAATATACGGTACCAAATTTGTTTCTAAACACGGTCAATATTATTTTGCTTCTAAATGTACGGTCTGCCGTTTTTAGGAAAAAACGGTGGTCCGTAAAATTTAGGGTAATCGGATGGCAACGAGAGTTGACGGTAATCGGTCAGTAAATTGAAGGCTAAATTTTTTACAGTGTATATGAAAAATAACTAAATATTCTAAACTTTCTAAATATAGTACTCAAAAAAGATCTCAAGATACGTGTTTGTAAACAAGCCATGATTATACTAACTACTGCTTACTTATTAACGATGTTATTATTGCTATAATAATTACATTTCTTCTTACTTTCCTTATCCATTTTCTGTTAAAGATTATAACTTCTTATTGAAGACTTTTTATTATTAACTGATTACCAGCTGCATTCTTCTATTATAATAAGGAATACATATATTGGTTTATTTCGAAATATAAAAAAGAAGCTGACATCCGCTAAATGAATTAGGTCAGCCATAGACAGGGCTGCTCGTAGATTTTATGGTCTTTTACACAAATTCTATGAGAGGTCCAACCAAACTTGTGAAATCTCCATCCCCGTAAAAGTCGTCAGCACAGTTGTAACTTTGTTTTTGTTGAAATAGTAAAGTAACAATATTTATATGGTTCAAGTCCTTTTTTATTATTTCTTCCACTACTTTTAAAGGGCCTGTGACACATCCATAAGTTGTCTGGGCCACAACCCTCGATTTTGATGAAACTTGGTAGATTAATAGGACACTTTGCAAAACTAATGTAACTAGCAGGAATTTGTCGAAAAAGCTGTAGTTTCTGAGATTCGATTCAGAGCCCAGACCATTCAATATATGGTAATATTTTGGTGACAAAATTACCAGTGACAAAATTACCGTGACGAACTTTCCGGTGACAAAATTACCGCCGCCCGTTTCCTCTCGACGTTTCTCCCATTGTGACCAGAGAAAAACAAAAAGAGGGAAGGAAGCGAAACCTTGCATGAAGCAACTGTAGGAAGGGGGACACCTAGCCACGTATTGGTTAATATCACCGGATGTAAAATGTTGCCAACTCAACACAAAGTTGTATTTTTTTGAATAGCACTACGTTAAGTTATTACAAATTTTAAGTCTACATACAAATCGAAAACAAACAATACCACTTTTATTGTTCAGTGTTGCAAACTAATTATGCTATAATATCACAAAAATCCAGAAACATCCCAATTTTGGAGGTCTCTATAACAATGATGACGCAAGTGAGACGGATGGTGCATCGCACATCGAAAGCACCTTAGTGTCGAATACTATGGTCAGCATATGATGTATTTCTATCAAACAGAAGAAAAAAGCTACAAGGAATTCAAAACTTGACTTCTTGCAAAGGGCTTTATTTCGAAAAAGAGCTGAGATAAGTATCACATCTAATTACGTAGATTATTTTCAAAAGATGTAGTGATCATAATGCCGTTTACAGCAATTTGATATTTTACACCGTTTAGGAGATATGATAATGAATGTTAAAGTTGGCAATACTACTGAAAGTCGTGAAATTAGGAGAATATGTGGTAATCACAACTACCAAAAACTGTTGGTCAAGTATCAAAGGTGCGAAAACAAGCAACGATCGCTTTATAAATTTCTTGCAACTGCGTCATTTTAAAAAGTATTGCCAACTGTAACATGTATATATGATGTCTAGTGATAGGTAAATTCCCGGTAAGATATTTTTCCGGAATATTCCCTGGGAATATTCCCGGGAAGATTCCCCAAAATGGGAATTTTCCGGGAATTTATCTACAATCACATATAAAATTGCATTCTATTACTATATTATGATTTCAAAGTTAAATTCGTTTTTATATCACAGTATATTATTACTCTTGTTCCCAGCGGAGCCTTTAAAAGTGTATATTCTGAACGATGTTATTTTACTAATGTTTTATTATATTTAGAGAGCACGCATAAATCTATATTTATTTACAATATGTGCTACGAAAGTAAATATGTTTCAAAATTGGTATAGTAAGTCCACATACTTTTAAACCGCTAAAAAGTTTAAATTTACATGTAAGTGGATTATCTGAACTCGTTCAAATCTTCAAATATTTGGGCGATGATTTGATTACTTTCTCTTAATTAATCTTAGTTTCTTGCTTGTTATTCATAAATACTTTCTTTCTTTATGTTTTTACTAGATTATCCAGTTATTTGATGATAATACAAACAGAGTTGGGTGTTTTCCGTTTGGCAGAATTGTCAATTGGAAGATTTGTCCATTTTCACGATTGGCGCATTTGGTAATTGGCAGATTTGGTAATTGGCAGGTTTGGTAATTGGCGGATTTGTCAATTGGCAGATTTGGTAATTGGCTCATTTGTCCATTCTCACGATTGGCGCATTTGGTCATTTTCGCGTTTGGCAGGTTTGGTAGTTGGCGGATTTGTCAATTGGCAGATTTGTCCCTTGGCAGATTTGTCCATTCTCGCGATTGGCACATTTGGTCATTTTCGCGTTTGGCGCATTTGGTAATTGGCAGATTTGGTAATTGGCAGATTTGTCAATTGGCAGATTTGTCCATTGGCTGATTTGTCCACTTTCACAATTGGCACATTTGGTCATTTTCGCGTTTGGCGCATTTGGTAATTGGCAGATTTGTCCGGGTCCCGTATTAAATACTGCGCCAATTACGACACACCCATTTATGATTGAAGAGCAAGGGCGCCGATCCTGGGCCCCCAATGTTCATGTGAACTCTATGTATTTTTATGAAATACATATTTATATTATGTATTTTATTACCATATTCATTTTTATGAATATACAATATTTAGCATAATTTGAATTCATTTTGTCTTAAAATCCTCATGTATGTCTTCTTAGATCTTTGTCTGCGAACAAACATTCATCTGAATGCTCTCTCCCCCCCTTCTTCCCAAAGTTACAGGGAAAGCGGCGACCTTGTTGAAGAGATATTTTTTTCTTTATTGCGTCATCACCTGAGTCAGAAATACTACTCTAAAAGACATACAAATTTAGTTGAGTTGATTTTAGTTTAGCGTCCCTTTCAGCAGCGAGGCTATATGAGACGTGGATCTACTGATTAACGTGGAATCCGAACCACATGAGCTCCCACCGGGAATCGAACCCGGGTCTCCCACGCCAATATACAAATTTAGCATTTAGCAGGAAAAAATACATTTACGCTAAATTCAAAACAATAAATAAAAACTAAGTCTCTTAAAAGACTTCCGCAGGCTCTCCAAAAGTTTGGCAGAAAACAAAATTCAGTATCAAAATTAAACAAGACAAATGCCTTTATGTGGTTAACTACCACTTCTTGTACTAGAGTAAGTCGTTATGGAATTTTAGCCTGAAAATTTTATCAGATAAAGGACAAAATATAAAACCAAAATTATTGAATGCGTGCATAGCATCTTTAGAAATGTTTATCCACACGTGGAAAAATATATTAAAGGCAACTCAGTACTCAGAAGAAATTATGCTTAAAAAGACGGCAGACGGAACGCTGATAATCTCCAATAATTTCATCCGCGTATATTTTCAATCTTGTTAATAAAATGTTTGAAAGAATTTTATAGGATGTTGACACAAGAGAAATGCTTGGAAAATTATTACAATCCTCTTTGTCGTCTTTTTTGTGAACTGGAACAATGATTGATTATTTCCACTTTTGTGGCAATTCTTCCTTATTCCAGATAAGGAGAACGAGTTTGTGTATCTTGTTCCACAATTTTCTCCTCTAGCTAAAATTAACTCAGCCGGAATTTCGTCTACACTCGTGGATTTGTGTTTCATTTTTTTTTTTTATAGCAATTTCAACTTCTGTTCGGCTAGGTACTGAAATTTATGGTGCTGCTATGCATTTCCCTTTTACCATTCAGTTTTTGGCTGTGTGTTAAGCAAATCGTCAAAGAAATCTTTCCATCAATTTAAGATGCTATCTGTATCAGTGAGAATTGTTTTTCGTCTCTCTTTAATATGTAAGCGCGAGGTTGATAACGTTTCTTAAATTCGTTGATGCCCTTGAACATGTTTTGATTTTTTTCTTTTACTATTATCTTCAAGTTAATTAATTTAAGCTTTCAAAAATCGCGTTCCTCTCTTCTAAACATTTGGGAAGTTTCCCGTCTGATGTTAACGAAATTTAGTGTAGTTATATCGTTCGGATTTTGTAGCGAATGCAGTTTCGCGGTTTTTCCCTTTTTCGTTAGTTTGATGCATTACTGGTCGAACAATGATTTGTTCCTACGTATTTCCGCGTGCCCCCATTTTTCTCTTGCTGAACTTTTAATTCTATTCCTAATTTGAACCCAAGTATCCTCAACATTACAGCTCCCAAAACCTTCTAAAAACGAGAATTTATTACACTTCAATCTGATATTTCCCTCTCGCCTGATTTCCTCTAATTTCTTTAAACTGAATCTCTCCGTTTTCAAATGTTTCCGTATTCTCTTTATTCAACGACAATCTCTCTCTTATTATCGCTGTTACTGGGTAGTGATCAGTGTCACAGTCAGGTTCTCTGAACGAGCGAATATCAATTATGCTAGACTGTCTTCTTTTATTTACTAAAACGTGATCAGTTTGATTGTGTGTTCTTCCATCTGGCGAGGCCCGTGTGTATTTGTGAACGTCGCAATGTGGGAATTTTGTACTCTTCGCGATAAGGTTTTAGGATGTTCCAAAGTTCAGGAAACTAACTCCGTTGTCATTACTTTCCTTATGCAGACTTTCTTTCCCTATAACTGGTTTGAAAATATCCTGTCGCCCTACCTTCGCATTGAAATCTTCTAATAGAATTTTCATATGGTATCGCGGGACTTGGTCGAATAACTGTGATACTTCTTAAAATGTGTCTTTTACATCGTCATCCTTATCTTCTGTTGCGGCATATACATTTAAAACAAAAGTATCACACCACCGACCTCTAAGAGTAATAAAAGAAAGTCTATCATTACAAGTTCAACCCGTTTAATTGCTGATATTAATAGAATCGAAATTAAAATGTTATTTGTGTGGTCAGATACAGAATAAAATTACAAAAGCTTACAATTATTAGTGGAAATTAATGCAGTCACCAACTTTGAACATTTTAAAAGTATATAGTTTCTAATGTATTGAAATTTCATTTCTTATTGATAGTATGAAACGTTACAAATAGTTGTACTGTAACAGGCACGTAGCCAGGATTTCGTGAAGGGAGGGGTCCGTAACATGAAATACTGTGGTCATCACAACAGGGGCTCGATCATTCTAAACTATTCTACTGGAACATATATTGGTTCGTTCAGCCAGGATTTCGTAAAGGGGGGGGGGGGGGCTGGGGGCGTGACATGAAATTCTGAATGCCCAGAAGCTCGATCAATCTAAACTACTTTACTATCAACATATATTGGTTTGTTAGGAAAATAAAATGAGAATATGTTGGTAAGTATTTTAATAATAAACTATGAGAAATTTCGAGTAAAATAATAATAATAATAAACGTGCTGAAAAAAGATTTTACAATATTTGCGTCCTTCCTCTGTTCATTCAAATATAACAATTTTCTTTCCATTATGACCCCAACTATTATAAAAAATACATATTCACTATTATGAAAAGTACATACTCAATAATGTCTTGTAAAATATTTTACAATATCTGCGTTCCTTCCTCTGTTTAAACAAATGTTAACAGAACTTTCTTTCCATATAGATTTTTGTTTTTATTATTCCGTCAACTACTGTCTGTTCCAGACAAGTTAAAGGAGCAGTGGATTTTTTTTTTTTTTCTTGAAATAACATGTTTGATACTGCAAGGATGCGATGACGAAAATTTGTGATAAAAAATGTTCACGTTGTTACACAACGGTACTATACTTTCGGAAGATTGAAATCTCCCTTGAAATCCCCCTGACTAGTAGCAGAAATTCGGAAAATTCCGTAACTTTTCTAGAAATTTCAAATTCCCTGACTCTTCCAGGATATCTCACTCACCTCGCCACCATGTATTTTAAGTAATACAAATCTCCTCATAAGAAAGAACCAAAAGCTTCCTGATTTTTTTTTTTTTAATTTTTAACGCGATCCTTCTTTTTCTCATTTCATTTTTTCATCCTTCCTTATTTTTTTAAATTTCTGGTCTCGAAGGGGGGAGTCTGGACCCCCCTTGGCTACGTGCCTGTACTGTAAATTTCTGTAACTAATCTTTAAGTGTACCACCAAAGGTAGGTAGTTTTCTCAAGTTTAACAAAAAGTCCAAAATACGCCTCTTGAAAACAGCTGTTATTTGTAAAAGAATACATAATGATCGCTTTTGGCTGTTGCAATGGTCTGCCTAAGCAGGTTAATAAAAATTCAGTGTAGTATAACAATAGCTGCTACTTTTCTTATAAGTAGAAAAAAAGGGAAGGTAAAGTTTGGTGTAGTTAGTGTAGGGGCGCCGAATTCTACTTCGACCCGGGCGCCGAAATCTAGCTGCGGCTCTGGCCCTCTAGTGTACGCAAAAACACTTATTATCGTGCACATCCCCCCCACCAATATATATGTACAGAAAAATGATATCAATACCTCCAAAACATAATTTTGCCTCGCCACAAAACTAAAACTGACCATCGTGTCGCCCACCTTCGTGTTGTAATTTGATAACTCGTAAAAATCCAGTGACGCCAATATATATCCGTGTTATTTAACTTTCTCATTCATCGCTTTTCGTCACTTGTTCATTCAGTGTGCTAATGATCAACTTTCGCATCCATAGATTAATACAGACACGACTTTTTTTTTTCGTTCAATTTTAATGGACTGAAAGTGTGACGTCACCATCTTTTAGTTACCACGGCAATTGCCATTTCTTTTCTAATCCACACCGAACAAAGACCTAAATACAAAGGATGTTTATTATTATGTATATGCTGCACCTTAGAGATTATTTGGTGGACATCTTTTCATTCAAAATGGTATACAATCAAACTAAAGAATGATTAATTTGGCAGGAAAAAAACGTATAACTTTGGGAGGGGGGGGGGGAGTTTGGGAAGTTGCGACCAAGCCCTTGGAGCGATGAACGCACCTGGTGTCGACAGTTAGTCAATCTGCATGTTACAGAGTTTATACTATGTATAACTGCTTTTCCTTAGGTGGATTATTTTACAATGGCACTTACATTAATTATGCGACTTCTACCTGATCATAGCACCAGAATAATATATTCATTCATGACAAAGTACTAAATTTTACTCACGAATTATCCAAATGGTGTTCTCATAATCTTAATTTGTACTGCTTCACTTCGTCTTCAAAATATTCTGTAATTGTGAATTATTCCATGGTCGTTGTTCTTGTTTATATTTTTCGTTTCAAGCAGCTGTTTAGAAGAAAAATATGACCATCATTATGGTAACGGAGACGAAATGAAGACGTCATATTTCAGTATATTTCTGTGATGTTAGCTGCGACAATACGGGGTTTTGTAACTAATTGTACTACCTTACATTATAAATATTTTGTAACTTTTCATTATTTTACTTTATTATAAAATCTATAAATACACTCTAATCAGAAAACAAGAAACACTACACTAGAACTTCTTCACGTGGGTTGTGGTGGCCAAACATTTCCCATTCCAGTCTGAATATCTTTCATATCTGATACCTGCGTCAATGCCTACGGAAGAAAAGAAAATATATTAGTCACTACGCAACAAAATAACAATGGCAGACAATATATTCAGTTCTAGTCTTGTTTAATTTTAGTGTAACTACAGAACTACAAACTGGTAAAATCAAAGTGTTATTGTGAACATACAGTGAATAATTGTTTTGCAGAAGAAATCATTAATTAATTAGATGTACCTAAAAGTACTAATTCGTGATCAATAAACTAACTTGTCGGTTACCCTCCAACTTTTGTGATTACTGTAGTTTCTTTACATGTTATGCATTCCCCATTAGATACTAAATCGAAAGGATCTCTCAATTCTATACCAAAACGTAAAAAACTCTGCGCGAATGAGATGCCAGAACAAATCTGATTATTTATAGCAAACACAATTTCTTTTACATTATTCGGCCACTGAAGATGATTTACAATACATCGTTAAAAGCTGTTTAATTTTTCTTTTTACAATATACTTCGCTTTTATTTCCACACGGCCTATATCTAATAGTGTATATTTCTTTAGTTTTCAATAGCTTCAGGGTATCAGACCAAAGGTTATTTCGAAAAACAGAATGATTTTCCTAAACCAGAACTTCATAAAATTCGCTTTGGCAAAATATTGTCATTATACAGTGGCAAAGAGCTCGGACGGAAATCTTTCTCAATGGAAAAATTCTTGTAAACCTAGCAAAAGCATCTGTTGCTATAAAAGCATATATAAAACTTCCTGTCACTTTGAATATTTGTCCCAGTATGTTCTAAATATAGCGTATGTCTGGGTTTAGTTACTAAAGTACTGCTCATAATCCTATTTTCTTACTTGTATACGATTTAAATTACGCACATATCTCACAAGCTAAACAATAGCGCGTGATGTCTTGACTCATTCCAATCCAACTAAACTTCTGAATTTTCAAAATTGTCCCTTTTATTCCAAGGTGTCCAAATAAACAGAACTATGCATAGCTTTTAATATGTTATTCCTTAACTTACTAGAAACCTATATAACAAATCTAGAATCATTCATTACCCTATCCTTAACTAGTCTTTACGAGGCCATCGACATCAAAAAATAACATTTCATCTAATTGCTTGATTCGGCTATACTGCTTTCCCTTTAAAACTACTTCTTTTCCACTAAAAAGCTTTATTATTTCTCCCAGTTCGCAATTTTCTCCCTGCGTTTTCTGAAATTCCTATTGTGTTAACAATTTGATCCCACAGCTTTTCCATCTGTGTGTGAATCATCATCTTTCTCAAGAAAAGGTAATTTTTCAAATCCTCTTCTTATTTCTTCCAAATCATTTTTTTTATAAAATACATCTCCTCAGTATACTACTGGTGCCTTTCTATTTCAAGTGCGCTCTCGGAAAAATGTGAAACATACTTCGGCCCAACCCCCGCCGCCCTTTTACGGAGGAAACCCCCTCTTTGCTTTGGAGGAAAAAAATGAATGATCTCGGCTGTGTTGCCCTTCCTTCGCTGGTCTCGACGAGCAAAGATCGTAGGCTACTTAGAAAGGCTAATAAGACAATGCACAGCGAAGTCCGTAAAACATTTCATTGTGGCAACTCTTGTCTGCATCCAACTATTGAAGGGTCTCGGCCACAGCAACTTGTCCCTCCGCTTTCGATTCTATCCCCAGAGACGACCCAGCACCAGCTGTGCCACTACAGTTCCTAAGAAGTTATTCCATGAACGTATTCCGATTACTAAATCTAAATACGATGATCTGATTGCTCTGTGTTTCTTAATCAAAGATGACGATACAAAAAGGTTATATATATATATATATATACACACACACACACACACACACATATATATATATATATATACAAAACTTTGCCTTACGAATAACTATAATGTTTTCCTGTCAGGTGAGATACTCTTTTCAGTTTACTATTTACACATTAAAAGCTTCATTGTAAAAATAACTGTGCCTTTTATTCCATTTTGAAGCATAAAATCAATCTGAAAAACATCTAACCGCTGGATTAAGATCAGTAATGGGGGGAAAAGACAAAAGCTGCTATATGAACATCAATACGGTCAAAACCTGCTATGTGTATTAAAGAAATTATTTTGTTTTCTTTGTTGGCTTTCTTTTTAAACCTAATTTATTATAACTTGCGGATATACCATGATACTTGCAGCATCAAAACATTAATTATAATATCACTTTATAAACTGCAAAATGTTACGAGGATACTGTTTTTCGTTTTTCCTAAAATATTCATACAAATGCACATAGCACGTTTTGAATTGCCGTCGACGATATATTGGTTGCTTAAGACTAGAATACTTTACCTTGAAAGTTCGAGGTTCCCATATGGCCAAGTCTGTCAGGACCTTCCTATTTAAATGAATATCCGAACGTGTTAGATTTTCACGAAACACAGGGTAAGAAACGTTTAGCTCTTCGCACGCAGCTGACAGGCGAGTGTCCCACAACTAGAAAAAAGTATATATCACTTTGAATAATATGTTGACTAATAGCCACAGAGTATGGAAGAAGAACATTTACAACAATAACAATAATAATAATAATAATAAATCTATGTAGAATAGCATGTTGTATTTTTATAGATTCGATCGATTTTCTCACAGATTTTGATGATTTGCAAGTTAATTTATAGTTTTCTAACAAAAACGGGATTTTCAATAGCATCAGCTGGGTTCTCAGTGGGCTTGATAGCAAATTAAACCTGTTGAAAGCATATTCTCAGATACAAACCAAAGTCGCAGTTTGCTTAAGACTCTGCCTTGTAGTAGTAGGTCCTAGACTATTACAAAACAATTACCGAACAACTAATTTATTGACGCAAACTGACAATTTGCACGTATTCAGAATATAATGAAGATTTTTGGCAGCTGTGTCACTCACAAGCAAGAAACTGTAACTACATCAACGCTGATAGCTACAGAGATCTGCACGGACATGAAACGAGCTCACGGCGCTTCGGACTTCAGGACAGGACTGTAAACCTGAGAATATACAACGAGATTTGTCAGAGTTTTTCGAACTCTTTGTAAGAACTTGAATTAAGTATTTCAAGATTTGTTACCTGGGAAAGACTTCTAAACTCACAAATGTATGCAAAGTTGAGAGAAGCACCCAAATTAAAGGAAATCAGATAAGTAAACATATATATAACTAAATACTGTATTTGTCAAATGCTTTTGCATTTCTGTCATTTTCAACATCTATATAGGTAACCTTTGAAGCTTGACAATGCAAGTGAATACTCAGCAAGCAACAGCATATTCATTGCAAATTAATAATTTTATGTATATCTTGTTTGGGTTATAATGAATGACAAAAGTATCAGAACAAGGTTACACAGCCAATTGTCATAATTAAGTTCATAATTTTGCAATAATTAGTGGCTATAATTCTGGCCTTGGCTGATTTTAAAGACATGAGCCGAGTCATCCAGCCTATGCAGATTCCAGTATAAGTTTTACGTCCCACGTTTATGTCGGCTACGCTACAGGAGAAGACTTCAGTATAATTTGCATCTTTTCACAGCGAAACTACACCTCTAATCTATACAGCAAATACATTAGATACGCCGTAATTTTCAGTTCATTATTCACCATAGCTTCAGACCTAATTTAACAATCACTATACAAGCACCATCGTTACTAAGTTCTCTTCATATGTTTATTAGTAGTAATACAGAAAGAAAATGTACAATTCGCATTGTGATGGGAAATTAGTTAAGGTTGAATAATAATTCCTTTGATTTTTTTTTTTTTTTTTCATTTTCTCTTCCTTAGCTATTTTGTCTGCAAACAATTCCAAATTCCTTCTGTCCAATTACTTGATTTGAATTTGTCAACAAATTCGTCTCTATTTCATATGTTCGAGATTTATTTATTTTTTTAACTGGATATGATCAGGGGTTGTATCTAACATATTACTGTATAATTAGGTTTTAAGATGTGGTACTTTCTTTTCTTTTTTAAATCAAATTACGCTAAAATACCTATTTATTTTTACAAAAATACTACGATCTTTTCCTCTTTCGTTTTCAATAAAATGAGGTAATACTAACTCCTAAGTACTTGAATCAATAATTATATGAACATAGGTGAAAGTAAAGCAAGGCGATTACATCTCTCTCTCTCTCTCTTTTTTTCAATGTAGAAGAAATACTGAGGTTTTAAAGCGTCGAACAGCTTAGTTTTATCAGAAGATGTTACATATCTAAAATCCAGTCGCTTCTCTTACGCCAGATCTTGTCTGATCACGAAGAGTGTTGTTGAACTTGCCTCATTTTCTTGTATGGTTAGTATGGGGCAATGCAATGACATAAATCCAAATGCTACTTAATCTGAAGCGTGGTATAACAATACTACAATAGTAATGTCCTCAGGACCAATTTCATATTACATGTACATTTGACTTCATATACCTATACATATTTAAATTTGCATTGCAATTTATAAGCTGCGTATCGTACTTTCGATAGGAAAGAAAACAATATTATTTTTATTTTATTCTTTTACGTACACATGAAATAAGAAATATTTTTGTGCATCACAAACCAGTATGAAAATGAAAAGTAAAGAAGGGGGAAAAGTAATAACTATTACATTTTTTAGACATTCTACATTTTATCCAAGGAGGTAGCTGGTTTAGAATGTGTCTAGCTTTGACTACTATTACTATTATTATTAAACTGTGACTTCATAATCACTTCAAGAAATGAGGAACTGGAATTACGCAGTCCACGAAATAAAGCTTCATTTTTACGATAACAAAATAGCATAATTTTCACACAAATGTTCATTTCCAAACTTATATTGCATCCAATGCTACTGAGATCCAATTTATTATTATTATTATAAACATTTAACATTTTAAACCGAACACTATTTTGTTTCGTCAGTTCAGTGCCCAAGAGGAAAGCCTAGCAAAACAAATTATATTACTAGGCCAAAGTTATGAAAAAACTAGGATAGAAGAGAGTTCTATGCTTTAACTACTAATCTAGTTTCAAAACGTAAGCTTGGGTCTTGGATTTCGACACCCCATTGAGCTGTTTTCTCTACAGATAGAATAAATAGTGTCGAAGCGAATATGGTCTCTGTCGACAGTTTTCAGTAATTTGATGTGTATTGCGTAGTAGTGTGTGTTTTGAGAAGAAAGAAAAAAAAAAACCCTCAAAGAAAAATGTCGGGTTTTTGAAGGGGATTCGTCTTTAAGCTTTAACTCGATCCAAGATCGAAAGAGAACCTTTGAACTGTTTTGTCATGAAAGGAAGACAATGGTCGATAATAAACTATGATCATAAATGCGCAGCATTTTGCGATGTGATTCCGTTTATATATATATATATACTTATTCTTGGTGACTGAAGAATATAATAGCAGCAGCGGGTTCTCAAAACCATAATGAGGATACAAGAACTACAAATATTTTGCTTTGCATTTTAAAATTTACGTAGTCATCAATATCCTTTTGTTTAAGTACTTACTGCAGTGTTTCAAAAGAAAGTTTTAAATCTTCACTGCTGATACTTCGAAAACATTAATTTTGATCTTCCGGGCTATTGAGAATATTAAACTTACAGCTGGCTTTTTCTTTATGTTCTGGAAGAAGAAAGCAGTGGATCATAATGAGAAAGTAAACAAGTTTTATAGAATTGATAAAATACGAGGGTAAGTCAACTGAAAACCATAAAAGTAGAAATAAAAATCCGCATATGGCGCCAGTGAGCTGTAAGTTGGCATACCTGTTTACGATAGTATGCCGGATGTCTCCTAGGTGGCAGCAGCCGGCAGATGCACAAACACCGGCGCAACAAGTTCCAAAATGGCAGCCCCACTAGCCACATGCACCAGCGAAGAGCAGCGTTCTGTGATTCGGTTTTTGCGAAGTGAAGGTGTGAAACCGATTGACATTTTTAGGCGAATGAAGGTTCAGTATGGAGATGCGTGTTTGTCACAGCCACAAATCTATGAATGGTGCCGGAAATTTGCAAATGGTGTTACGTCTGTGGCCGATGCTCCACGCCCCGGCCAGGCTCGGCGCGTAGTGACTCCAGAGACCATTGCAGCTGTTGAAGCCATCGTTTTGGAAAACCGCCGTGTGACAATAGACGAAATTGCAGCATGTGTACACATGAGGCATGGATCGGCACATCATATTGTGAATGATGTTCTCCAGTTCCATAAGGTGTCTGCAAGATAGGTGCCCCGACAACTGACGCCTGAACTGAAACAGCGACGTGTTGATGCGTGCGAAGACCTTTTGTGGCGTTAATGCCTTCCTGTCACGAATCGTCACTGGTGACGAAACATGGGTGCATTACCATCAGCCTGAAACAAAGCGAGCGAGCGAGCAAGGAGTGGCGCCACTCCTCATCACCGAAACCCAAAAAGTTCCACTCCGATGAAGAGGTACGCAACGCGGTGCACGAGTGGTTGCGCCGTCGCCCAAAAGACTTTTTCTGCAGGTATTGAGGCTCTTCCGAAGCGCTGGTGGACTTGCATTGAACGAGGAGGGGACTATGTTGAAAAGTGATTTACTTCTGTACCCTGTGTGACCAATAAATAATATTTAAAAAAAATAATTATGGTTTTCATTTGACTCCCCCTCGTACTAATTGGAGATCACTCCATGTGTATTTCATTTTTATGGTTAATAAAAACATCTCGCTAGCAAGTATAACTATTAACGTTCATCAAAACAAAGGTGGGCCGGAAAGGCGTTAATGACCTATACCGACAAATTGAAGGAGGTTATTCCTCACATAAAAAAAGGTTATGTAGGTATTTTGGGAAAAGTGCACAGGGCCGCCCAAGACGTGAAAAATACGTCGCAGCAACGTTATTCCGAACATGTGGAACTTAGTGTATGTTGTATTCTATCATTCTTTTTCAATTTTTCTGTCATATTTCAATGTTACTTTGTTCAATCCAAATATAGGTCTGCACGAGTCTGACCTGAGACCGTCCCCCTTGACCAGAACCAGCGCAAAGTACAAGCATATTGAAGATTTCATGATCATGCTATTCATTTATACACATATACAAAGATATTTTTGAGCCTTTCATGTAAACTTGTACTTTGTGTAAATATTTCAAGATATGTCATCTCGGAAAAGAACGAAATGGGAGAACATTCAACTATGCAAAGGAGAGAAAACTAACAAATTTAAAGGAAACAATTTATTATTTTGTTTTTCTTATTTATTCTATTCGAAACATAGCTTTCATATCATCATTGTTAACAAGAACGATCAAAAGTACTGCTGCACTGAATAACAAAAACCAGTAACAAATCTCTTAATTACAACTTCGAACAAAAAGATAGAAAAAACTGGAGACTAAACCTGAAACCACTTTGATCATAGCTAGCCATTGAAGATGTAATAAGCAAGCTATGCTTTATATATTAAGGATTTTACTTTTGTGTGTATGCGTTTTTTAAATGGTTGGCTAGAAGGTCAGATCGGATTAAATGGCCATAATTACACTTTGCGATGGTTAATATGAGCCAACTATAATCCCCATTATAACCCAATCCACGAAAAGTATGTTCCTTGCACTCTACGTAATTACAGGGGGACAATTAATGAACTCGACCCATATGAAATAAAAAAAAGGAAATTAGTGACAAATTACGTAGTACACAAACTGTATTGTACATGTAAACGGCACTACAGACATTCGAATTTAGGTTATGACATGTTCGATATGTCTGCTATCTCTGGCGATGATGTGGTGCAGACGAACAGCAAAATTCTGCATGACCTGCTGAAGTGTCGCAACGTCGATGACCTGAATGGCCATTTTCAGCTCGACAATGGTTTTGGGGTTATTGGTGTACACCTTATCCTTAACACACAGCCGCACAAAAATGAGTCACAGGGTTCAGATCCGGGGAATATGACGGCCGAGTCCCCTTCCATTGGCCTCTGGGTACCCCAGAGCCAGAATGCGGTCCCCAAAATACTCCTCCAGGACGTCAAACTCTCTCATGGTCCGATGAAGTCGAGCTCCGTCATGCATGAACCACATCTTGTCGAAATCATGGTCACTTTGAATAATGGATATGAAATCATTTTCCAAAACCGTCACGTATCATGCAGTAGTCACCGTGCGGTCAACGAATATCGCATGATTATTCCATGCTGGATATTGCACACCACACCGTCACCCGTTCAGGGCGGAGAGACTTCTCCATTGCGAAATGCGAGATTCTCAGTCCCCGAAATGCGCCAATTTTGCTTATTGACGAACCCATCCAAATGAAAGTGGGCTTCGTCGCTAAAGTGCGGTTCGTCGCATGCGCATACGAATTCTCATCATGCTCTGTGGTCAGCCGCGCAGTTCGGATGTCATCACTCGAACCGTTCACAAATTATGGCCGTTTTATTTCATATAGTTCATTAATTGTCACCCTGTATTATCCCCAATTAATAAGGATCAATAAGTTTACTTTATTCACTACAATATAGTGGTGCTTCCAGTGGTAAACAGCATGAATCATTCTAGAAGTAACTTTATTTGGTCAGTTCTCCTTACAAGCTTCGTTGATTTCTCAGTGAAAGAAAGGTAGAACTCAGAAATTATCTATAATGAAAAGATGCCTTACCTCTGACATATTCTTCTTCTTCAGTTTTCGACCTATGGGCGCATACTGTAAAGCTCGATGAACAGCTCTTATAGCAAGGGAATAGCAGTTCCTCTTTCTGCCATAGAAATGCTACAAAAGAAAATTAAAGTAATACGTAAAATATATATACATTATTGTACAGGATGAGCACAAAACAGTCTCTGTTTTCAAGTCACCATAAAATTAATACTTACCTCTATATTTTGATAACAATGATAAGTAAAGTTCAAGTAAATCAAAATACTTGCATATCCTCTTTCAGAATCGCTAGTTGTGACTTAGGCAGCTAGAGGGAAGTGACATCGAAAATGGCGTTCACCCCACGAAGAAGTTGATGTGTGAGAGACTTTGTCAAAACAAGCAGTGTAACAACATTTTCTTTCGTGGAAGACCAAATACTCCCCCATCCACAACTCTCAATGATCTATCTTCAGAACACATCCGTGCAGCTATCAACTCCATCACACCGGATATGCTTCACAAGATGTGACTGGAGCTGAGTTACAGTCTCGATGTTTTCCGCTTAACAGTTGGCACGCACATCGAGTGTTTGTAATTCAAACGAACATCACCCAAAATTTTAAGAGTTTATGCAACTAGCGTGAGCGTCGGAGCAGAATAGTCCATTGGTATTAAAGATATAGAGACCTTCCATGTTAGGCCAATAAATAAATAAATAAATAAATAAATAAATAGGGTTATCATGAAATTTGGTATAGCGAACATATAATTCTGTCACTTGGTAGAGTTTTGTTTTGAAAATTGTCCAAGATACAAACATAATGGAAATTAAAGTTGTCGTAACTCTTCCCTAATTAAGGTACAGCAAAAATTCAATCATCATTGAAAAGTTAATGAATAGAGCTTTTCAGCGATACCATACATGATCTACGTACCGGTACGTTACGTTATAATTTCAAGGTCATTCACTATAATCTTTGATTTTGAATACCTCAAAACCCGCCATCGCAGAAACTTATGAAGAAAATACCTTTTATTTCCTCAATATACTTCTACCCATGTACCAAATATTAGGCTGACATCGCAACAGCAAGGTAGTGTAGGATGAATTCGAATGATACGTTACACATTACTGCACGTAAGATACAGAAACATATACATGCAATATAACACAGATAATACATATATGTGAACTGTGAACACATCCAGTAAAAGTGAAAAGCAGACATTGAAATAGTTGTTGTATGGCATTCAATCATTACGTGCTCACATAAGTGTTCAAAGAAAATTCCTTGGTGTAGGTCGCACATATGTACTGAGGCTAAAGGAGGCACCCGTATTGAAAATATGTCCTCTGTTGGTCAGAAGGCCAATAAAAGTTGTGAATGATTTTGCAAACTATTTGGTGGACAGTTCTATTTTATACGTACATCAATAATGAACATGAAACAAAATTTTTCAGTGTAACGGTCCACGCTGGTGCCCTTTAGACTAAGAGAGAGGGATGATTACAACACGTGGATGATAATGAACAACTGGTGGAATGAGAATGTAGAAGGAAACGCTCCACAATATCCAAGAAAACTCACGAACATGATTGTCCAACACAAACTTACGTCATCGGGGATTGAGCCACGGATCCCACACACTAGAGGTACGTGCTCTCCCATAATTATTATTTTTATTAAGAATCCGGAATAAAAATAATAATTACGGTTAAAATGAAAGAGGATTGTGCAGAATATTAATATTCGATTGTCGAACGAATTTTTCACAATGTAGGAAACCAGTATTACACATTTATACGTGTATTGTTACATGTATAAATCGTCATAAGGGCTGTACTAGAGTTAAAATGGATGAGCCCATATATCACAGACAACTGTGTAACATACTAATTTCTACCTGTAGAATATTTCTGTATAGGAAACCTGTAAAATATATTTACAAGTTCAGAGTTATAAGTGTAAAATTGTTTCAAGTGCTCTAACCTATGTGATTTTATTCAATATCAAGTGTTTCATGCAGTACAATAATTTCTGCGTATATCCTCGACATTGACGCGCCTGTTTCATACAGATGCACACCAGCACTGGGCCCCCTGCTACACTGCTGACTCGGTTAGATAGTATTCTCGCACAAAATTGGTGTGTCATTTTTGCTCAGTCGTTTTCATGACATATCTAGAAATACAGCGCTATCTAGATGTGTATTTATATTGGTGAGTCCTTGTAAAGTAAATCTGCACCGACAAAT
Organism: Thermobia domestica; assembly: GCF_964235325.1. Taxonomy (NCBI): domain Eukaryota; kingdom Metazoa; phylum Arthropoda; class Insecta; order Zygentoma; family Lepismatidae; genus Thermobia; species Thermobia domestica. The sequence continues at coordinate 167,272,956 of NC_137466.1, read as the reverse complement.
ATAACTTCAGCCCTAAGAAACAATTTGTAATAGCACTACGTGTGAATTTTGTGATGAAATAATTGCATATAATAGGGTAGCAGTAATCATATGCAGAATACATTAGCTCTCACCCATATTATCAATCTGTACGCATTTATTTGGTCACACAGCAGAGTAGTTACTGTTCAGTACTTCTGAGGGAATAATTAAAACCCGAAAAGTACTTTTTTTTTTTTTTTTTTTTTAAATCGACAAGACTATTCATAAACTGCACTAAACTGTTGAGTTCATTTCAGAATAGAAGTCAATATCTTTATCAATATATGTACACTTATAATACGACTGGACGGAAACGCCACTTTAATCATAATTGCTTGGTAAAACATCTGCATGTGTTTTTTATTTCCCTTTTGTTAGCGATAGCTCCTCAATCTACACGGGTGGCATTATCTTGTTATATATAACGCTAGCCGACTACAAGACAAGTTATATTTGAAGACATAATACCTTGGCCAGAAAACTGTCCACCTGCTAACGAAACCATACTTTCAAAATTAATGCAACAAGTTTAACACTTCACTTATTTCTATAGTTTTTCAACTAAAACCTTTCTTGTACACATTTATTGCAAAATATGTTCTTCATCTGCTGCGTGTCACTTACGTACTGGTCAAGATCAGGGATACTACATTTTGCAAAATTTACAGGTAAAATTCGATATTCTGCATGGAAAGGTATGTTTATAAGAACAAATTTTTGCAAGAACCAGAATTTAAATACTAAAACAGCTGAATTTTATGTTTGCAAATGTTGGGTTACTAGTATAAAATTATTACAAGTGCTTTACAATGGTTAAAATAAGGGCAAGGTTCTAGATTACTGGTCCACCTCCCTGGATGCGGGTTAGTGATATAGATGATCCAGAAGAGCCGAAAAACTGTATTATTAGATGACCAGAAGAAAATAATACAATTTTTCGGATCTTCAGGGTCACCTATACCACTGACCCGCATATCCCTAACCCCCTACCTCCCCCCATCACCACCAACACAATATTCTATAAAAGTGTAGAAGGACAACAACCTTCGACTATTTCAAAAAACCTAAAGTATTATTATTTTACATAAAGTTAAATACTTTTTCAAAGCATGGGGGGGGGAAGTTCCCCAACAACATTAACATTTCTACAGACGTACTGCAGGGAATCAAAACAAGGACTCCATTTTAAAGTCCGAAATAAATAAAAAAAAAATATATATCATATAGCCTTACATGCAGAAATACATCAAACCCGGTACAACTATAATATCCGATAGTGAAAAGCAGAATTAAAACTGTGAACAAATCAATTTCAAACAGCACCAAAGAAAAATATAGGGGGACCAGTAATCTACAACCTTCCCCTCGAACAGACGGTTCTACCAAATTTTGAGAATTTTACATTTTCAGGTTAGGTTAGAGCTTTGTATTTTTTTTTTTAGATCATGCACTAAATGAGGTGCTTTCACTATTACTTGCAGATTAACTTTAAGAGGGCTCAGCATAAATACAGAGTGGACGTACTGCATATAAACTACAGTGCATAAAATACAACGAACGTGTGGTAGGCGGGCACAAAAGAGCATGAATTCTATCTAACAGAGTCAGGCCAGGAACGCAGCACATGGCCCGAGTGATAGTGAAGGGGTGGGTCTGAAGCGAGCAGGCGCGTCGGCAATGGAGATATACTCATACACGAGTATGGGGGAAGAATACACTTTACATACAATATTTTCACTATCACTCACAAATATATATCAATATGCTGCGGACTGCAAATAATTACTTATATTTACTTTCTCATTGCTTCAATCAAAAGGTTTCACATAGTATTTTACTTATATATTTTCAACTTGGTTTTACTGTTTGCTCGGGGTAACCCACAATAAGTGAGTGCATATGACGGATGATTGGGCTAATATTTAGTATCTTCCCCAATCTTGCACAATGTTACTTCGTTTACAAAGTATACTTGAGCATCTGAAAGGGTTCAGAAACCTCGCAAAGGCCGTTTTCATTTCCTTCATCATAATTTAGACAAAAACAAGGTACTCGGTTCTGGAGCCATAAAACGAGTTGGGGGAGATACTAAAAGACATCCAATTACTGTATTAGATATACATTTCCGGGAGGGGAATATTTCAGCATAACGTACGAAAGTTATATTTTAAATTTACAAGTTCAGCGTTAGTAGTGTGAAACAAGTTTTACAATTGCCATTGGAATTCGTACCACTGTGACAACCCACGTATTGTCACAACTTTTGCATACGAGTATACCCACCATCACTGGCGTACCCGTCTCCGCATTATCCTCGCACTTAAGCGTGAGCGCAATACCTTCGCTCCGCTCTTGCTGGGTTAGACAACATTCGTGCTTTTTTGTGATCACATGACACAGATTGGTTTGTCTTTTATATTATAATGTTCAAGGATATGTCCGGACGCTGCATTTCTCTGCGAATCACGACAGGATATAGTTCTTAAACAATAACTTCTACTAGCACCCTTAAATTTCATCTATGCAAAGTATGGTATTGCTATGTCGCCCAGTGCAAAATCTTTTGGTTATAGTTAAGGAGCCGTACTTCCCATTTAGGGAAGGACGAGAAACGCCATACTTTCAGGAATTATTCAATGACTATCTAGGATGTTAAAAAGTAGGTAATAGACTGAGTTCTTGCCCTTGTACTTAGGGTCTTTAGGTAGTGCAACAGTAAGATGTATCCTCGTGCACGGGAGATGAGAAGTAGCTGTTCTTAACTATTACCAATCTTTTGAACACAATTCATAGGAAATTAATGAAAGACTTATTTATAATTTTTAAACAATTATTTTGAGTGGTTGAGTTAATTTTTAATGAAAATGAAATGAAATTTTTAGTTTTACGTCCCACGATTATGTCGATTAGGCTAAAGGAGACGATGATGATGAGAAATGAATGAAATGGTGGAATGAAAGTGGGAGGAAACGGGTGAACCATGAGAAAATCCACGAACACAGTGTTTGTCCACACGGCGCGAGCTAGGATCGAACCAGGGACCCCAAGCACCGGAGGTGAATTCTCTACCACTGAGCCACCGCGCCCCCCTGAGTTGATTTTGAGTTTAACGTCCATTTTAGCAGTGAGGTTATATGAGACGTGGACCTACTGATTAACGTGGAATCCGGACCAAATGAGCTCCCGCCGGGAATCAAAACTGCGTCTTCCACGCCAAAGGTATGTACACTAATCGTTTAGCCACGAAGGTTGAGTGGTGTGGCTAAAATTAACCTGCACGATTATTTATATTGGTAAAAAGTTTAAAGATAAAAATACTCACAGCTGCTAATCTGAAAATTTTTCTTTTTCTCCAAAATTCATCAGGCCCTCTACACCTTGCTAATAATCCAAAACTTAGAAACACCATTTCCTAATACTATATTGATGCGGTACGTATATTTAATTAGGAGATGAATGATATGGTGTGCTTCTTCTACTTCTTCTTCTGCTTCTTGTAAACCACTAACGGTTGGAAAAATTTGTACCTCAGATATATCCTATAGGCTACAAATCTAATGATATCTCACAAGGAGGATTTTTAAAACTAAAACTAAATCTACACACTAAATTGTCAATTTGTTAATAGTTCCTATGTGATTGTATTATCGTATAGTATCGAATCAAATAACTGATACAGGGTGTTCCATTTCATACACAAATTGGAATCAGGTATACACTAACTTTTGAATGGAATGAGGTACAAGTATAAATGATACACCAATTTTTAACTTGATCCATGTAGATATTTCAAAACATAAAAGTAGCTAATGAAGTTGACGTGTGTCCATACAGTGTTGCCAAATGTAAGAGAAAGTGTAAAAAAATTACAAAGCATAGTACATCATATGTGACCATAGGTGTGCGCAAGGTGGGTGCCATGGATGCCTTGGCCCCCCCATTAGACAAACTTTTTATGTAGAATTATTACCAACTGAGAAGAGATTACGTGTAAATTATTTACCGTCTTCATGTGTGCCGTGCGTCACCGACGCAGTGTCGGATGCAATGACGCTATATTTTCTTAGGTTAAAGGAGGGGGGAAGACGACATTCCATATGGTGATACTTTAGATCTGACACCCACATTCCCAATGTCCTGCGCACGCTATGTATGTAATATGTATGGTCATGCAGCCCAAAAAACTAAGCGCGGATTTGTGGGTTGTATCGGTAGCTATCGTACTCGAGGAAGAACGGTTCATTTTCACCGTCAGATTGCCCAGAGTACTGCCATTAATGGTGTATCCGCAAAGACATGGTTTTTGAAGTTTTACGCTACGTGCTGGCAACACTGTCTGTTTTTATGTGTAACAGCATGTATGTTTAGGTACTGTTTATCACACGGGATCATTGAAAACGCTAAATAAAAACATTGAGAAAAGTAGGAAAAATAGCGTAACATGCGATTTACCATGTTTTGTAATTATTTTTTTACTTTTTCACTTACATTTGGCAACTCTGCAAGTACACACGTGGATTTCATTAGCTGTTTTTTTTTTTTTTTTTTGTTTAAAATATCTACATAAATCAAGCTAAAATTGGTGTATCATTTGAAAGGTATCATTTGAATTTTACTATTTTAAGAAGTTAGGGATTTTCTGCTGCACAGTTCATTTGCAAAGTCGGAAAGCTGATTTTTCACATAAGACTATACTGAAGGATTAAACGGACAAAGTTAAACGAAGCGATATACGTTGCTCTTTATCCGGTGCCAAAAAACGCAATAATTGCAAAATTATGGATTACCATTTCTTGCCTCCCACCCTTCATTTATACCTGTACCTCATTCCGTTCAAAAGTTAGCCTATACTTGATTCCAACTTGCATTTAGAATGGGACACCCTGTACTTCACTACCTCACTACTGGGGAAATAGAACCCTCCTCCACCTATGTTCCCGGCTGAAAAGGCGTTGAACAATAATTGTAATAAGCAGGGATGCCCACAAGGGGGGTTATGACGCAAACTGCGTCATTGAAATTTTGTGGGGGTTATATTTATATTATCTATATAAATATGTTTGAGGGGGTGCAAAAATTAATGGAAAAGATTTTTTTTCATGGAAGAACACCAATGGATAGACAATTGCGCGGGGTGCGTCATGGACATAAGGGGGGTGGGCACTAGGGTGCAGCGTTTTACCACTTTTTTCTCGGAATGAAATGTAATACCTGGCAAAAGTGGCCAATCCACATGTACATTTCAGGTATAGATTTTTTTTCAAATCAGATAATATCTTCTGTGAGAACTATTGCATCAAAGTTTCAAAATTTACCTGAAAACTACAAAAAATACCAAAGTTGTTCATTAATTTTAGTTATGTTAAAGTAAACTTATTTTTGGTTAAATACATGTCAGTGGCTATGAAAACTGACATTCAAGTATAAAAATGCCAGTTATATGCCCTTGTGGGGAATAGGGGTGCCTCTTCTGGGGCCAGAAAAGGAGGCAAATTCAGTACAGTTAAGCGGTTGTGCAGCTCCTCGCTCACCTGGCAATATAGCCTGGCCAAGTGACCCAGAGCCCACCATGTACAGGTGGCTGCACCTAGGGCTCCTCTGCTAGGCCTATCCAATCAACCAACCATATGTTGGGCCGGATAAACTGATCCGATTACTCACTGTCAGGAAAAATTGTCACAAATTGGGACTTTGATTGAAATTTAGACGCAGCTTGCCTAGAAAGTAAGGTTGACCTGATTATTCCGCTTCTAGCGTCACTGGCACATACTCGGGAGGCTTCTTCAGTGACTAATTTCACTATTCGTTCTACTGCCACCGTGTGACACGGATGGACGTTGAAGGACTATTCTGGCACAGTGTTGTCAGGAAGTAAAAGTTTGATCATGAGCTGTTTGTTTGGAACCGTCCATAGAACTTACTGGTAGTACAGTTATTGAAACATCAGTGCTTTCCCAAAAGATCATTGCAGTGTAATAGTTTGCCTCAAAATTCAGTCTGGGAATGATTTTATATCTAATGGAGTTATGGAGATTCCCTGTTTCGTATTCTCGAGCACTAAGAATCTTATGTAATGCATCTTGTCGGACAGCAAGTCGACCATCAGTCATCATGGCGAGAAGATTTTTTTTTTCTGGGAGTGCAAAGAATGCATTCGTCTAAATGGATGAACGGATTACAGCCTGGTATTCCCTTGGTAAGTATCTAGACCTTGAATGACCTCAAAGACGTGAGAGGACCATCAGCAATGGAAGACTATGTTCTGATACGGCATTGCATAACCACACAGACTCTAAGTATGAATGTCGTAATTTCTATTAATTTCTTGGTAGGTTTTTTGTTGCAATATACAATGTTAAAATTCTTTTTGCGCTAGTCAACCAGCTAGCTTCGTTTAGTTTGCCAGGGAACATAGAAACAAGCTCTTCCGGGCATGCTCTGGAATCAATGGCTTGAGATATCTGGAACAAGCATCTCAGGTCCTTACTGAGTTTTCTGTGCTCTTCTGGACTATGATGAGGTAAGTCACATTTTATTGGTTTGAATAGCAACACTGAAAGCTTTTTCACAGTTAGATAGTTTTGAAACTATGGGGCGTGTGTAAGAATAGGGGTTTGAATAAGCGCCTTGAATATGCGTGAAGAGAGCTCGCAACAGCAGTTCATTAAAATGCAAAAGACAAATAGCCCATTGCATTTGTTTTCCTGTTAGTTCCTCTAATTTTCGAAGAACAACTCCATTCCAAGCATATTAGTGTATGTTCTATCACACCCAAGAATTTCAACTTTATAAAAGCCAGCTCTGAGTTGGTTCATGATGTATTCGAAAATAGCTCTGGTCCCGTCATGTGCAGAGCCAGAGGATGGTGTCACGTGACCAACGTATTGAGAGTTACGTTCAGCCACAAGTGATAAGTGCTCTTCTCTAATGATGCCTGTGTGTGTTTTAGTGTCATCCCTTCTATCATCAAAGAATAGGATTTTAATGGGATCATCATTTCTAGAACTTTCTTTTAAATTCCGAGCAAGTTTAAGTTTCGCACGCCTTATTTTGTTCCTGTCTACAGTTAAAACAGATGTTATATCGCTAGATTTATGAGAAGTTATAATTCCAGCCTTTGAAGCTGCCTGAAGCACAGCTGTTATATGTGCCACTGCCCTCTCGCTTACATTGTATCTCTGAGCAATCATAACAGTTTCAGTCAAATCTAAGAAAGTCGTTCCTAAATTAATGCATTTTTTTTATGGAAACTAATGGAGGTAACTAATACTAATACTGTAGCTAGTTCATAATTTTTTATAACTAACAACAGAACAGCTAAACAGAACAATATTTCAGCTGCAGACTCATTTTTCCACATAGTTCTCACCATTTGTTATGCACTTGTTCCAACGATGAACCAGGGCCTGCATATCGCGCTTGTAAAAATCGGCATTCCCTGAACTGTCTTCTGGTTTCCGGCTCGTAGTGATAACACCACGTATCATCTCCAGTGACGATGCTATCCAAAAAAATTGTCACTTTCATCTTCATATTGGTCCAGCAGGTCCCAAAGGAAAAGGCAAGGACGAAAAAAGCTGTAGAAACGCTTAATTGTACTGAATTTGCCACCTTTTCTGGCCCCAGAAGAGGCACCCCTATTCCCCCCAAGGGCATATAACTGGCATTTTTATACTTGAATGTCAGTTTACATAGCAACTGACATGTATTTCACCAAAAATATGTTTACTTTAACATAACTAAAATTAATGAACAACTTTGGTATTTTTTGCAATTTTCAGGTAAATTTTGAAACTTTGATGCAATAGTTCTCACAGAAGATATTATCAGATTTTTAAAAAAATCTATACCTGCAATGTCCATGTGGATTGGCCACTTTTGCCAGGTATTACATTTCGTTAGGAAGAAAAAGTAGCAAAACGACCCACCCTAGTGGGCACCACTGTAATAAGTGTACAATGTAAAGATTTGATTAGTAGATAAGAAGCGTAGTAAAAATTAATTGAAAATCTACAATGTAACAAAGTGTATATGATTAAAACACTGTGAACATAATGTGAAAATCGGAAAAAAGTCAAAATCAGGAGGGAAGTTAATGAAAGAGGAATAAGTAACTCAGATGGATGGGGTTAAAAGGGTGAGGAATAGTGAGAATGTGTAATGAAAAAGAAAAAGTGTAAAGAAAGAATTAATTGTGTGCACGAGTAAATACACTCAAAGGATATCACTGACGAACTCCGAATAAATGCCATATAGAATTATGCGACCGTTTTGTACCATCGAAAGCATTGGACTGCGACATTACATTTTCAAACCCAGTTTGTCTATAAGCAGAAGTGACGTTGGAGGATGACGTCAGAGCAATGAGTTGGAAGAAATCTAACAGTTTAAAAAAGTCTTCAAAACTCTTCAATACGTTGGTTCAATTCTTATTGAAAATACAAAAAAGAAATGATCCTTTAGTTTGATGTCCTATGATTATGCTCTTTATGCTAAGGGAGAGAAGAGTTAAAAAAAAATGATACAGGTATGCGCATTGCTACGATAATTCCTTTCTAATTTCTGAATATGATTTTCCATTGTAGTGATACGTATTTATAGTGACTGAACTACACATTTTAATCGTCAGGAGGAATCTAACAAATAATGTACTATTGGTATGATTGACACAAATCAATATGACAGTGCGTTGACTTAATATTTTTGCTTGAGTTGAAAAAGCACTAAATTCTTAAAGATTTGTTGCTTAACGTGACAACTTTAAGTAAAATAAATGAATTGATCAGTCTTATGCAAAAATAAATCGGTCTGTAAAATTTAAAAAAATCGTGGTTTAACGTCCCAGGTTTATTGCCCCTTAGGCTAAAGGAAAAGAATAATTAATAAAAGTGAGTTATTGTGAAATTACTTTTTCGCGTTCTCCCAGCAGGAATAGAACCTATAACCGTGTATACCATTGACATATAAGTTAGCACTAAACCAAGGGAGGGCGAAAATCATTTTGTGGTTCATATAATGGGTGTCCATAAAGTCCGTTGACTCCCCATGTATCCATGAAACGACTGCGAATATGACAAAACGCAAAAACATATCTATCATTATTGTCAGGGACTTGAATTTGAGCTATAAAAGTTCCATGTTAGACACCACCATATAGGGGTACGTGGGGTCAACTTGAACATTTCTAATGGCACAGGGGGTCGAGTCGAGTGTTGGAAAAGTCTCAACAGGAGAAATATTTGCCGAAAGTTTCAAGTCACTTCGTTGACACCAACCAAAATAGCGGGGGTTCACATTTCGCGTCCATAAAGTAAGTTGCCACCCTGTGTGTCTGCGAAACAACTACGAATATGATGAAACGCAAGTACACATCATCATTTTAAGCGGTTACAATTTTGTGTTGTAAAAGTTCCACCCCAGACCTCTCCCAGAAATAAAGGAATGGGGGTAAACTTGAACATTTCAAATTGCAAAGATGGTCGAGTAATTTGAACATACTCGACAAAGACCTTTTGCTTAAGTTCTAAATTTTCTAGGTTGCGAACATATAAATTGGTGGTGAAAAAAATTCGGAGTGAGGCCTTTGATGACTTTTAGGTATCTATAGAGCAAGATTCCACGAAATGGTTGTATCAAAAGTGGGAATAAAGATTTGCGAAAATATCTAGGGATCTGTACTACCGGAGTGTAAAGAAGTTTACACCCATACCCCTATTTAGGGGGTCTGGGGCGAAACTTTCATAGCACACAATAGCAACCCCTTAAAATAATGACATACGTGCTTTTGTGTTTTCTCATATTCGCTGTCGATTCGCAGGCACATGGGCATGAAACGGACTTTATGGAGATGAAATATGAACCCCTGCCATTTTGAATGAGGTCAACATAGTGACTCGAAACTTTCTGCAAAATATTTCCCTTGTCAAGACCTTTCCAACGATATATTACTCGATCCCCTTTGCCATTTGAAATTTTCAAGTTGACCCCACGTACTCCTTCATGGGGTGTTTGGGATGGACCTTTTACACCTCAAAATTCAAGCCCCTCACAATAATGTCATTCGTGTTTTTCGTTTTTGTCATATTCGCAGTCGTTTCTAAAATAAACGGAGTGACAACGGAATTTATGGACACCCTGTATATTTGGTGAAGGTGAAATATTAGAATTGGCAGTGAAAATCAAACCATATTTGCCTATACGGAAAACAACGAATATTTTAACCACATGATTACAAAACTGCAAATTTCATTTTATTATTATTATTATTATTATTATTATTATTATTATTATTATTATTATTATTATTATTATTATTATTATTAGTAGTAGTAGTAGTAGTAGTAGTAGTAGTACAAGAAACTAATATCGTTATAGGAAGTGAATAAGGATAATTATAACCTGCAATTCCAAGGATGAAACTATGTTAATCATCTCTGCAGCAGTTACGATTTGAGAAGGTTTTCCACAGCAGGAATTTCAATACATTGATGGTGAAAAGTAGTATTGCGAAAATACTGGCAATCCACATTGAACACGATAGATTTTTTGGTCTCTAAAATCATAGCTGCTCTGCAGCATCAGCAAAAGTACAAGATGCTATTATAGTGCGATGATTGGTCGGTTGGTTGAAATTTAGCGTTCTTTTCAGCACTGAGGCTATAAAAGACATGGATTTAGTGTATAAGGTAGAATCTGAACCACCGCAATGCGTTTGAATTTTAAAGCTTCAGTGTGGATTTACTGTACGGACCTACGGATGTGTAAAACTTACAGAATAAATTTGTAAAAATATTTTAATAAACTAGTTGTAAATAATGGAAACGAAAATATGTTGTGTTCTTATCTGTAGATTGGGTATCTTTGTAAAAACATATTAATAAAAGTCGAACTTGTTATGCACAGACTCGCCCATAACGAGTTAGTAACAATGTGCTAACACATCACGCGCAACTATAGGAGTATCCGAGAGTTAAGAGATATAATTGTGAAATTTACATTAGCAATGTGTTATGTTACTTTAGAACACAAATATTCAAGAAATGAAAACATATCGGGATACTACCAGTGGTCGAAGTGAGACGGTATGCTGTAGTATGCCATACCGCCTCCTGTTTTTCAGTGATGAAGGCATACCACCTCTGATTTCTCAGTGATCAAGACATACCGTCACTGGAGAGTACATGCTAAGCATCTTTAATAAATCCATTTTTATACACAGTAATTGACGAATAGCTTCGCAAGCAAAAAGACTGTAGAAATAATTTCTAAGTTGACAACATCGGATTAGTGATTGTCGGTGTCATACCTGCACAGGCCGATGGGTGTCGCGCCACCAGTCGGTGATACATTTGCACAGTCCATAGTCTTAAGGAAAGTGAACATTATACACTAATACAAACATTAACACACACACAATTTTATTTTTTAAATTTTATTTATTTCATGTTTTTTTAATAAAAAACTAACGAATACACAATCACCACAGTGGTGCTTGTGATGGCTGGTATCTAGTAATCCCCCAATCTTACACATGTAATATCTCCAGTGTTGCTTATTTCATAAACTATAGCTGAGCGAATAACAGGGAGCGAAGGCGGTTAGAAGCCCCGCGGGTTTCGTTCGACTTATCACAATTTAGTCAAAAACAAGATACTCGGTTCTGGAGCGAAGAAAGGAGTTGGCCAAAGGCATATAACCATTATGATTTGTGTATACATGAAGGAAACTGAACGAGGATCGTAACGAGTTGCAAGTACAAATTCCATCCTCCTCCGTTTGATTCAGTACAGTAACTTAATAGTTGGAATCGTGCTATCGTGCTTTCATAAACCACAATATGTAGTTTACTACCAACCGCACAAATAAAAAATAACCTATTTCCATATGCTGATTTATTAGAAAGAAATTTATAAGACTTCGTATACATACATACACAAAAAATCGTGCTTCGCTGTTGGTAAATGTTTTTCAGCTGTTACGTTTCTTCATGGCCATGACGTCATATTCAAACGTCACCATGAAACTTCTCTACAAACTGGGGTAGAAAATGTCATGTCGCCATTGGACTACTCTTTCTTTCTTCCTCCGTTTTGATGTTCCAGCTTGAACTCCGTTGAACAATAATAACATTTAATTATGTTTAAAAATATTTAGATTTTATTGTGCAGGTTGAGTTTAAGAACACCAATCAAAATACTTGTTGAAAAATTATAATTCCTACACTCATTTTTCTCTAAAAATATCTGTGCTGGGCGACATGACAATGCCCACTTGGCATAGATAAAGCTCAAAAGATTTATCAGAAACAATGGACGAAAATTTTGAATTCTTCCACAGTTTACGTACAAACAGAGCGTCCGGAAGCAATACAGTGCATACTACGGTCAGAACATACTACAGTGTACAGCGCAAAGGGTCTATACAAACCAACTTGTGTCAAGTGGACACTAGAAAGTACGAATGTTATCTAATAAAGATAGGATGAAACTTGTGGGCAAGTAGGAGGGAGCGGAGTACGTCTGTAGGGAGCTGGTGCATCATCACCATTCTAATCTTTAATTTATAAGTAACAGGATTTGGTGGAATACATTTATCAATGGTAAAAATCTCGTGAGACTACCTTGGGAAATATCGTTTTTCAAATTGTTGTAAATACTTACTAACGTGTACATAAAAACCCGGTTGAAATTTACATATTTTCTTTCTCTTAATGTTATTTCCGTAGAGTATTCCAGGGGTAAAAGTGGATCTGAAAAGGTAGGTGAATGCATGACGTCACGCCATCCTCCGTACCTATATTTGCCTATTGTGATTTTTTTTTAGAAAGTGGGGGAACGCCAAACATATTTTCTGGAAGTGGGGTGACGGCATCCTTCCGTTTTCCCCTCATTTTACCCCTGTTCCAAACTTGATTTACTTCAGAATCATTTATATCTGCACGTGCCATTTTAATACTTATGTGATAACAATGATTATAATTCTTCAACAATTGACTTTAACTAGCTTTATAACGATATATATTTTTCGCACTATAGTATTGGTACAATTTTTCTTTTAATGTTCGTATAAATCACTCTGTCAATACACATTTAATTTCAGAAGGTACAATATAATGATTAATTTCATTTTCTTTCAATAAATATTTTACATGTTGATTATAAAATTCTTTACCTAAATCAGTTTATACGTTAAACATGGGTAGTTAAAAGTTTAATTTTTTTCTGATTTTTCTTTTACCATTTCAGGTCCTGCTTTTGTTTTTATGGAACACAATATGCATATTGTGAAGAAATATGTATAAAATTTAAAATATATTTATAATTATTGTCATGTTTTGCAATATTTTGCATACCTGCTATTTCCATTACTAATGTTTAATTTGGGACACTAGCAAAATATTGTTTACGTTCGAAATCTTTACATGTTAGTGCATGCAGTGCATACTTGATAATAAAACAGGGTTCGAATAATGTATTTATGATAACTGTCAGTTTTACATTTTAGACTCTTTCCAATTTTTAAATATATTACCCACTACCTATGGACTCAGTGATTTTTTATTTTATCATATGATTTCATACTTGGTGTAGAAATACATTCTTTGGAAACATAAAGATTAATTAATGGACTTCTAAACTCATGTACACCTATGAGATCTCTTGAATATTTTCGTGTATGTACAACATCATTCACTAAATCTATAATATTAGAAGCAAGAATTGTATTTCCGCTAATCTTTACCGTTTCCAATTTATCCCAATGAATTTTAATGGAACTTATGAATTGCTTGATTAATAAATTTGTTTTCCTTCGTAGCGTTTTTCCGAACTGATTTAAATTGTCTTGTATAAACGGTAATAGAATTATCTTGTTTGTTGAATACTACTTTTTCTTAATCTTTTCTCAATAATAGATAATGTAATGGGATTTTGTAAAAGTGCTGAAGTATAATTTAGATACTGATGTAATGTTTGCTGAAACAATGGTTATTTGTCGTGAATACTAAGATCATTAGTTTTTAAATATTATGTATTTCTTCATCGAAGTGGAATTGATATGTATCATACATTTCGTATTCGCATGCATTTGATGCCTAGCATTTCCAGAAACTAAAAACATTTACGAGTCCGAGTAAAAGAGAACCTCAATGTGTGACAATGGGGCAGGTCTCTAGTTTCATCTTGCTCGTTTTTCCCATATATTGGGAGAACTGCTCACGCTAACACTTAGCGGTTGTCACAAGAGAAAAATATTGGTAAACACTAAGAGCTACTTGGGAATAATGGGAACTTAAGTCTAGGGGTTGAATAAAGGCTCTAGTTAATATTGATTGAATTTTATTTACATGATTGATTAAGCAACATACAGCTCATTACTTTGATTGTTATTGAGTATTCACTATAGTTTTTACTATCAACATTTCTCTGAGGATAGACGGCGAAATGCAATTATGCGACTGTCATTCTTAATCGTGAGAGCTTTATCGTAGGGAGACAAAACATAGTTGAATCTGGTATGACATCCCCAATACAAGAGAATGGTACTATAAGAATCGTTGTTACGTACCTTGTTAAATTCTCGTAAAGCTGAGTGAGTCGTTACTCCGATGGTCGTCGCACTCACTGTGGAACACCTGAGGGCTGGCTCTTGAATCACTGAGGGCTGGGGATCCTGAGACTTTTAAAGTATATCGAGTCACACCCAAATCTCGTGGTGATCAGACCATAAATTGCGTCAGATTCCTAAATATGGAAACCTATTGCCCTTTTAGCCTTCTCATTGGTTCTCACCAACTGCCGCACCCAGGATACGATACAGATGGCACATGTACACGTGTACAATATCCGACGCATGATGCAATGCCACGCGTCCAAGCATCCGTAAGCACTGACTAAATTTCCTATGTTACTGAGTTGTTGCGGTCATAGTTCAATATCAGGTATCCTGTTTTTGTATTATCAATTATCTTCACGGAGTAAGCTTCCTATAATATTGCGTCGTTGTGATAATATCAATTGTCTTCATCGTTTGTATATTTCCCTTCTCTTGTTGCTAACTCTAGCAAACCAAGAGAACAAGTGTCTGAATAAACCCATTAATTCAACTTTCCTCAATTAAGAGCCGGCGGGAGTCAAGTGACCTTGACAAATCGAAGATAGAGTTTCTCTTTGCAGTTCAAAGTGTTTCCTTATTTTGGCAACAGATGGGGTTGTCGCTGAAATGCCGTCAAAGCAAATGCACCTGTCCTTTTCCTTCGTTTTCCCCTGCATGTGGTCAAAGTTGGACAGCGTAGGAGGGGGATGGTTACGGCTGTAAATGGGACAGAAGAGTGAAATTCTTTTCTTTTGGCTAAAAGAGAAACAGAACTGAAGAAACAAATAAATAAGAGGGACCAACATGATATCAGCCGTCAGCTCCGTGTCAGAGAGACACTCAAATATCTACAACGGTCACAAACATACCATAGAGAACTAAAGCACTTGTCGCCTGTCTCTTTCTCAAAGGATTCTACCTATGGTAAATAACAGAATAGTGCGGAAAGAATCTGATATAAAATAAAGAACCATGCCAATATTAAAAAAAAAAAAAAAAAAAAAAAAAAAAAAAACACGGGAGAATCGATATTCTAATTTATTTAGGGCCTTCGTGGTTTAAAAAAGAAAAAAAAAACTTGGAATTGAAAGGCAGAAAACCCAGACAAAGATTTGAAATGTATTGACAATGTGAATCATTTTTTTAGTGGAATCCATTTCCTTATTTTCTTTTCAAAATATGACTACCAGATTTACCCTCTCTCTCGCCTTCACATTCGAATGGTCCTGGGTTCGATACCAGTTGCTGACCATCCTGAGTTTTTCCTATTATAACAGGAAAAAGCCGCAATGTTACATTCAGCCTTGGGGGCCGGCTTAGAAGGACAGGAGGGAGCACATGCCCTGCTTGATGTTGGTTTTTATTGGGGGAAATAGACCACTTCATTAACAATAGAATTAAAAGATGTGTCACTCATGTCCAAAATTATTGTCGCATGTCTATAAATATGTTATTGTAGGAATATAATTTGATAACCAATTCACCCGGTATTTCTTATAATGTTGGTATGCGTACAATTGGCAAAGACATGTATGTGGCAAATTTCATGTCAAAAGAACAGTAAATAAGAACAATAAAACGAAAACAAAACTTTCGTGTCCATTTAGCAACATTTTATTTTACTCATTCTAATCTTCGTATTTATAATTACTGTATTTTCCAATGAAATTTACCACATATATTTCCCGATTGTACACATAGTATCAGTATTAAAAGCCTCCTGCAAAATCATTATTACATGATATTTTTACAAGAAGACAGTTATTGATATGCGACAATCATTTTGGACATGAGTGTACAAGGATGTAACAGGTGTTTGTTTCAAACATTAAATAAGTGTTCGTATAAATTGAACTTATTTCCTGACGTCATAGAACTAAGAACTGTTGCAGAGCGATGTAAGTCCGGTGACAATACAACATTCCATTCTTACTTTTATACTTTGCAATATATCTATTTATTTTAAAAGCAAATTTTAATATGTTTTTATTTTCAACTTCCTAATCCTAAAATAAATACTAGCCTTTAACCAGCCCTGGTATCCCTGGTTGCATATCACTTTAGGATTTGGAAAAGGTGTCCAACGAATTAAAAAAAATGATAAGACACCTTTTAAAGACATTCTTTTGATAATAAATTCCCACTAAAAAGTTAAAAATAATTTTGTTTATGCAAGACTAAATAAAAAGAATGGAGCGCGTCATTTTAAGAATTTATAAAGTAACTGTAAGCCTATATGAGAGCGCATCCTTTTTTTTTTTTTTTAGTCACGCATAAACATTTTTTTTTTAACTTTTAAGTGCGACTTGATTAATGAAAGAATGTCTTTAAAATGTTTATTATTATCTTTTTTTTTTTATTATTGTTAATGTTTGCGTCCTTGGCATAGGGTGTTTATTTTGGTAAGGTACCGTATGGTACGTTTCTATACTACTAGGGTATATTAAAATTTAGCTTCCTATGCGTTACTACATACATTAAAAAGCATTTTTTTAAAGAATTACTACCGAATATTACTACCGCTCCGCTAATAAGAGGGAGACAGATTGAGGATACCAAACACCCCTACCGTTGATTGAGAAATATTTAGGTGTCGACACTGATGAGCAACATCTACATATGAATTTGAATGTTTTATGGGCTTTAGACAATTGATTCAGACCGGGAAACATGGGGGACAGAATGTTGGAAGCAAGTAGTCCAGTCCCTAGTTTGAATGCCTGGAATGAGTAAGGATTCTTCCCCCCTTGGTAAAACCTGCCGGAATTGGAAGCAATATCAAAGAAACACTGCTTCGAAAAAATAGGGAGCAAACATGCATAAATAGTAAGAGTCGGATTTAGGTTTAGTGGGGCCCCAAGCTGTTGAAGGTAATGGGGTCCTTTATGTGTCCAGATGAACATAGGCACCCTACATACAGCAATGAAGAAACTAGAGATAATTTAGGAAGCAGACTGGTAGAAGGAGCCCTATTAATTACACGAACGTAGGCTACACAGCAGGAAGCACTGTTGCTACGTATATATAAATTTTATTTTATTTTTTTTTAAATTTTCTTATATTTTAGAAATCCAGTTTTTCTTTAGATTTTGGGGCCCCCAAGAGAGCGGGGCCCTAAGCTATAGCTTGTTTAGCTTACACGTAACTCCGGCACTGTAAATAGTATACATATACAGGCGCGGATCCAAGGGTGGCTATAGAGGCTATACCCCCCCCCCCTTTGACGCTCAGTTATACACTGGATAAAATGGGCTTCAATCCTGTTTACTCTGGATAAAGAGGCAAACTATGGTTTAGCTCCTCCCTTGATCATATCCTGGATCCGCCACTATATATATATATATATATATATATATATATATATATATATATATATATATATATATATATATATATATATATATATATATACATATATATATATATATATATATATATATATATATATATATATATACATGTATGTATGTATATAAATGTGTGTGTCTAGTATGTTGTACGATGGAAGCTGATGAAAGAGCTTTATACCATATTATTCTTGATTTTTTGACAGGTAAACAAAGAATATTTCGGGAATTAATGTATCCTAAAGATTATAATAATGTATCTTATTTTTTCTCTTGCATGTATATTCTTAGTCCTGCAGGAAGTTTTCATTTATTTCTTGGAATAGATAAACGAAGACTTTGGTTCGGCTTCTCCTTCACAATTTTTTGTCGAAAGGTTGACTTTATCGCTACAAACACAAATTACTTCTCACAGAAACCATCTACAAACACACTGTACTGCTGAAACAGAAACCATCAACCAAAAAGGTCATAAATTTTGCCATTCCTCGTGTTTGAAGTTCCCATTCTTCACAATGATTTCCTTCCTCCCGCCCCTGTTAAGAAGTTCAAAGTAGATTTTCAAAAGGACTGGCTCCCGCTGAGAAGGAAAGTGGGATGAGGAATGACTATAGTGCCATCTAGCAGTTATACGGCCAAGTACGTGAACACGAAAAAATCTGATTTCTGATTTCTGTAGATTCAATTATGAAGGATATAATTTCTCATCGATTGTGAAATGGATGTCTTTGGAAACAGCGAAAAAATAGTACAGTAGCGCACAAATACAAAGATTGTACTCCATTCTCAAAAAAGTCCGGAGTTTTTAGCTCTTTTCCTTACTGTAAAAAAACAGAAGACTTTTCCGTCTGATTTTGATCATTTTCTTATGGGAATTTGGATTATAATTATCTGTATTTATAAGAAGAAAATATCACGCACAGCGTTCAAATTGCACCTTTAAAATGAGATGCATCATATTTCGTGCGCTACTGAGACATTTTTGCGAAAGAACGAAATGAAACCGTGATTTGCCTAAAAAATGGTTGAGATCCCATGTTAAATTGAACACCAATATTCCGGCCGCTGTGGCGCACTCCTTCTCCCTCTTAAGGGCAAAAGATAACCATATTTTAAGTTTATCGCCACAAATGAGAATAGTGAGAGCGAACCTCGCTCAAGATAATGAACCCGAGAGCAATGAGTGCAAGCCCTACTGACATCTGTGACCTCATGCCCCATTGATGACTGAATCCGAGCCCAGTTGAGTAAAGAGAGGCAAATCTGAGTTAGTACGAGTCCAACTGAGATTAGTGAGCCCAAGCCATACTATTAAATGTAGTGGGCTTGATCCCTAGTAGGTATGTGCCAAAAAAAGAGGTTAGTGAGTGCAACCTTCATTAAAGAATGAGAAAAAGCCCGAGTGAGGGCGAGTCTCAATGAGGTAGTGAGAGGTTGCCTCACTCGACTGCAAATGAGCACAAGGCTCTCTGTCGTCATTGAGCAAGAGTCCCTTTAATAGCATTGAGCCCAAGCCCAGTTAGATTAGTGAGGCCGAGCTCTAATAAGTGTAGTGAGGCCGTGCTCAAGTAAGCACACGCATCAACGAAATTATTGAGTGCGAGCTCCAAAGAGGCTAGTGGCTGCGATCCTCATCGAAGGATGGGCCCGAAGCTAGTAGGCACGACATGAACCTCAACGAGAATAGGAGCGCAAGCTCCACTGAAGGTAATGAACATTAGCCTATACATGTAACCATTTTGAACGTTAAAGAAATGATTTAAATAAAAATAAACGCAATAAGCACTATCACCTTATGCAGAGTCGTATTGACGTATGATTAGAGTCATATTAAAGATCTGACTACTGCAGGAAACATGTTAGTCGAACTCTTTAGTGTGGTACTAATCACGCCTCAGAATGACTCTGAAAAAGGCCCTACATGTTCGTATACGGAAACCTAATGTTTTGAGCGAACATTAAGGGCGGAAAAAAGAGAAGCCAATCAGATTTAATAATGCTCGCTTATTTTCCGGCTTCACCGAATTAGAGGACAAAGATAGCTATGGGCAAATTCTCTATATTGTAATATCCTTGAATACAAAGTTGGAAACAGGTTTATGTGGGTCTGATCCAGGGCAGTCTTCTCTGGAGGTTAGCCCCTTGCCATTTATATTTTAAATAACATATTATTTCTTTTTATTGTTTTACTGTTGAGCAAACGGGACATCTATCCCAGTCAAAACCATCAAATCGATAACCATTTAGACACATAAGTTGTTACGAAAATATATTAATATTTTTTCTTCTATTGTGGTAGTCCAATATTTGTAAAGCACTATTTGCAATTAATCAATATTAGCTTATAGGTTATCGTTGCAGAGTTTAACATGTGTTGACTGTAGTTCTTTGAAAACTAAGAATTTTCCCATTCGTTTTTTTTTTTTAAGCACAAATGTGCTTCTTTTCAAATATTTGTATATACATTCAAAACAGCAGAAAAATCCATTTTTTCAAAAGTTCATACCGAGAAATTATTGCTTTGTTGATGCACAATCTCCGTATTGACAGGATCACATTAAAAGCAATAATGTATAGGCTAAGCTGAGCCAAACATTTGTCACGGAGTCATAAATTTATTATTCGTTTAAAAATAAATCCGGAAGAGCCTTTCTCTTAAGGTATGGTAGAGTGTTAGGTACTCCAGTTAATTGAGGGCTTCTATCCACCAATATTGAAAAACATTTTGAATTATTGAAATGAATAACTACCATAGCCTAATGAGAAATGTTTTTGACTGCCAACTGTTTAACAGACTAGGAAGAAATAACTAAAATCAACGTAAAGTTATAGCACTCCACAGTTCAAATTGTTAAAATCTTGTAGTAAAATTCAATTAAAACTAATTGCTAGTCACTACAAAGATTATTGAAAGGATCACATACTTATTTCAATTATATAAAATACACTATATTTCAAATGATTACCAATTACTTTACAGCTATAAGACATGCATCTGTATTACACGACGTCTGGGTTAGTTATATAT
Organism: Thermobia domestica; assembly: GCF_964235325.1. Taxonomy (NCBI): domain Eukaryota; kingdom Metazoa; phylum Arthropoda; class Insecta; order Zygentoma; family Lepismatidae; genus Thermobia; species Thermobia domestica. Next base: position 167,251,968 of record NC_137466.1, on the reverse strand, counting down.
TAGTTATCTATAAACATTTACATAGAAATTTAACTGTTTCTCTAGTAACCGAATCAATATTATCACGTTGCCATAACAATGAATAAGTAAATTTCCATATGGTAACGGAAAATAAACATTACAAAATCAACATTTTTCAAGACATTAGTTATTACATTTTTTCTTTTAATTCTAACGTGTAGCTTGTGCGAGTTAATATAGTACTTTTGATCTAAATAACAAATAAAAATGAACAGAATAAATACACGTTATCGTTGTAAGGTATGAAGAAAGAATGAATACTTCGAACAAATTCTAATAAATGTCAATGCAATTTTATTGGTTGAAATAAATATTGATAACGTAAAACAAACATTGAAACTCATTCATGTTTTTTCCTGCTACAGTGAAATTTGTATAAAGTACCTACTATTCAGGTAAAAAACTACCTTAGATCTTGTGAACATATGCAATATAATTCCATCTGCATTAAGTGATAACATATTTAAACCTGAAATAAAATGTGGTATCAGACAATTTAGTTACAGCTTGATCTTATTGCGTATTCATAATTATTAAAATTATAATTACTTTTGTACATCATTTAACAGAAGGAAAGTAGTGATGTGAATGGTTTTCACAGATATATGTATATTTTTTCACAAGGATGACAAACTAATATAGTTTGAAGTGATTCACTATTATTACATTAAGTCACATTTACTCGAACATATCCAACACTATATGCATGTAGTATAAGTCTAGTTAAAACAAGAGAAAAAGAATATAAGTTCATTAAGCTGTACACCATGAAAAGTGTAGCTTATAATGAACACTATATTACTAAATACTATTTACACACACATCAATAAAGCACATTTATAATTCGTTGTTACAATCATGTACTCAATTTGACCTGATAACATGATATTTATATATAATGTATAGTCCTTGTCTTTCTCGATTAGGTCTCACATGTTGGGTGACCATATTTCCCCTTAAACTATTTATTCTTCGAAGTGAAACAAAGAATGTATTCATATTCTCAACTTATACAATTGTAATGAAATTGAATAATACAAATGAATCACTTCTAATAATATTAACTATCAAGCTATATGCTGTAAGTAGATATGTTTATTAATATCTATTCTACACTTCGAAAAAAGTAAACAGGACTTAAGAACTAAGAGTATCTCTAGAAATGCAATAGTTAGTTTGTGATTTAATAGTTTTACTTTTAATATTAAATCTAAAAGAAAATGATACTTAAAGAAATTAACTATAGAAATTAGTAAAAATAGCTTTGTTTTTTTTAATTTTAAAAGAAATGATATTTTCCGTACACTGAAGCAGATACGTAATGTAACAATAGTTGTATTAGAAATTTCTTAAAATGTAACAAATTTATATGAAAAAGAAATAAATAAGACCTTATACCACAGTTCGCATTACATTTTCCCAAGTTTCTTAAACAGCACAAAGTAAATGAAGAATTCTGGTTTATAAAGTTAGTAATGTACTACTCACGAAATATTATTTTTTAAAAAAATGGATAGATTCGGGTCTTTTCTTATAGATCAGAAATCCACATATTGTGATGTTATACTTTGCAAATTCTGTTCCATCTGAAACGTTAAAAACAACTATTTGCTTGTTTGAAAGCATTTTAATGTGCTATGTATAACTTTTAAGGAAAAAAGAACATAGCATATAATCTTAAGCAAAAAGTATGAAGAATGAAGATAATAATGAGTAAATAAATGAAATAGTAAATACTTTAATCCAATCATTATCTTCTTGTTTTTATTTTAACTTTCTACTATTTAGATCCTTATTGAAACTCTGTCAAATACAGTACCGTGCCATGAGGGGGACGAGCGGGGCGACGGCCCCGGGAGCCAAGGTAAGGGGGCGTAATGATTGGAAAGACAAAAGAAAAGAAGGAAAGAAAAGAGAGAAAATTATGTACGGGGGCGTAGATTTTCCACTGGTCAAATATGTATATTTGTTGATTTCTAATTTAAAATGATAATTTGTGAATAAGGTATAGTTTTTTGAACTATTCGTTATTAAAACTGTATTTACACGTTCATAAACAGAAAAATAAAACATCATATAGGGTACATGTTATGGCTACATATAACAAATATAACTCTTAATTCCTAATAAATACATAAAACATTTAAACAAACATGTAAGTAATAGTTCATGAACATACAAAAAATATATAGTGCAGTATAGTATAAATAAATATAGTATAGTAAAAAATATAGGATCAAATCCAATACTAAGAAAACTTAAAAAGTTATTTTTGGATGTTCTTACTAGGGACGCACTCACGAAATAGGTCTATCGGGTCCAGACCACCTAAACTTCTTAACATCTTTTTATTCTTGTGTTTCGGCTGCGTCATGGGAGCATCCAAGGGGTCTACCTAACAATGCATCCGGCCAATCATAATAAATCGACAGACATTTGTACACTTTCTTAATAATAATATACTTGCTTTAGAAAAATGATTGATGTAACCTAAAGATTTGATATTACGCTACATTTGTAGTCTTTCTTTTCTTATAAAACAATTTAGATCTCTGATTTAATAGGTTTAAGTATTAAATTCTCGGATGTAGAATAACATCAGTTGAACGCTACATAGACGTCTTGCAGTATTAACTCCTTAAAAATGAATGCGGTCCTGGTCCTTATTGTCAATTATTCTTTGCACGCAAACACTATTAAACAGAATGATATACTTTAGTAAGATGTGAAATTCTCCAAATTTATTGCGTTTTAAAAATAAATATCTTTAATGAATGGGATATTAACTGAGCGTTGTGTTATAAATGAATCTGAAACGTTTGAAAAGGTATCCTAGTGATAAACTATTGCAATTATATGACGATACATATATGATACTATTACTTGGATTTAAGATATCAATGATAAATGCGTTAATAAATAAATAAACTAAATGCTTAGGCAGTTCATTATTGAAGTTGGAAAAGAAAATACTTAATAATTTAACAGTTATTTAATTAAAAAAAACACCTAGCCATAAGCATACTATATTATTCCACAATTTAACATAATTTCAGGCTAAGAGACATTTGATGGCAAGAAGTTCAAAATAAAGCATCATGGCTGCTTATTTCAAGTAAGAGAAAACTAGTTAATGATGAATTTTTCGTTTTAAATTCATCTTATTGCTTTCTTAAAACTTCTTTAAAAAGTGCAGTATTGGGTATTATTTAAACTGTAATAGACGAACTGGAAAGATAAATTTTTGAAGAATTATCATTTCTTACTTCCAGATATTTATGAGGTTTTGGTAGTATATATGTTTTCCTAATATTTCAATTTATAACAATATTATTGTTTCAAAGACCCAAATCCCAGTTTTGGTTTTATCTTTTCTTTTTTAAAATACATTAAATAAAACACTAACAACATTTAGAGACAATCTGTTTTTGCACTTCCGAAAAGATCACAAAATTGATGCAATTCTTGTATGTACTTGTAAACAAAAAAAAATACTATGGCTAAGTACATCACTAAAAATTATGGGCCGACAATAGGAAAAATAGTTTCTAATTAATAATATCTAGGTATATATATACCTAGATATTATTAATTCGTTGTACGTTATTATTGACGTATTACCATTGCTAAAACCAAACATGCACGCCTATTACAGTTCGTTCAGTGCTCTTATTAATTCTGCTGCTTGTGGATGGTTATTTTTTTCGTATATATGCAAAGCCTTTTCTAGTAACTCCTTTTGCTTCTGAATATTACCTAAATCTTTGTAAGCAGTTCCTAGATTTGTCAGTGTTATAGCAACATGAATATGGTTAGATTCAAAATTTCTCTCAAAAATAGATAAAGCCTCCTGTAGCAACTCCATTTTTTTCTGATGATCACCTAAGCTACCGTAAGCATTAGCTAGATTTATTAATGTGACAGCAACTTGAGAATGCTCAGATCCAAAATTTATTTTATAGATAGCTAAAGCCTGTTCCAATAACTTCTTCTTTTCCTGAAAATTATCCAAACCACCATAGGCATTACCTAAATTTACTAGTGAAATAGCAACTTCATAATGGTCATCGCCATAATGTTTCTTTAAAATAGGTAAGGCATGTTCTATCAACTCTCTTTTCTTGTGGGGATCCTCATAAGTAGTGCCAAGGTTTGATAGTGTTTTAGCAACTTCAAAATTATCAGATCCATAATGCTTCTTTTTAACAACTAAAGCTTTTTCTAACAACTTTCTTGCTTCATGAAAGTTACCTAAATCTCTATAAGTAATTCCTAGACTTATTAGAGCATTGGCAGTTTCAAAATGGTCAACACCATAGTGTTTTTCAAAAATACTTAAAGCTTGTTCTAAGAATTCCTTTTGTTTCTGGAGATCACCTAAAGCACCGTAAGTAATACCAAGATTTTGTAAAGTTCTGGCAACATTTAAGTGGCCACATCCATAAAACTCATTTTCAACACTTAATGCAGTTTCTAACAATTCTTTTGCCTTATGAAGATAACCTAATTCCATATAAACAATACCCAGATTTACCTGTAGTGCAGCAATTTCAAAATGACCATGTTCATAATGATTTTTTAAGATAGACAAAGCCTGCTCAAACAAATCCTTTGTCCTGTGAAAATCTCCTAAATCCCAACAAGCATTACCTAGGTTTGACAGTGTTTTGGCAACTTTGATGTACTTATACCCATAGTGCTTTTCTAAAATAGGTAAAGCTTTTTCTAGCAATTCCTTTTGTTTCTGAGGATTTCCTAAATTACCATAAGCGTAACATAGACAAGTTATTGCATCTGCAACTTTAAAGTGATCAGGGCCATAGTAATTCTCGAAAACACTTAAGGCTCGTTCCAGAAGTTCTGTTTGCTTTCCAGGAAGACCTAAAGTGCCATAAACATGACCTAAGTTTACAAGTGTAGTAGCTACTTGGAAATGATTAGATCCATAGTGTTCCTCCTCAATCTGTAATGCTCGTTCCATCACCTGCTTTGCCTCATGAAATTTTCCTAGGTCTCCATAAACGTTGCCCAGATTTACTAAAGTATTACAAAGTTCAAAATGCTTATGTCCATAATATTTCTCTAAAATATGTAATGCACGTTCCAAAGTTTCTTTTTTCTTCTGAGGATAACCTAAGTTACCATAGACATTACCTAGATTTCCTAATATAACTGCATTTCTAAAATCACCGGGGCCATAATTATACTTGACAATTTCTAACGATTGTGTTAGCAACTCCAATTCTTGCATATGATCACCCATATCTCCGTAAGCATTAGCTAAACCCAATAATGTGTTGGCAACTTTTATATGATTAGGTTCATAATACTCTCTCAGTATACGTAAAGCCCGCTCCAATACCTCCTTTTGTCTCTTGGGATTGCTCAGGTTAAAATACCCATCACTCATCCACAATAATAAATTCTCAAGATAATCAATTTCTATTCTTTGTTTTTCTGAAGGATATTTTCCCAACTGGTCATCTACATGTGAAATGAACGGTTCCAAGTGTGGTAATAACTTCTTTTTCTTTGACAAATCTTCTGATGCATCTTTATCATAAGGAAAACTAGCTTTCAATAATTCAAAGGTCTTTTCTACGACCTTTTTGTCTTTTTCTTTCATTTCTAATTCTATTCTTGTTACTTGCTGTACTAATCTGTGTATGTTTAGTTTCCCGTGCTCCAAATTAACCATAGAGTATTGATAGAGCAAGTCAACAGCTCCGTGTCGTTCCTCTTCGTTACTTATTAATGTTGAAAATATTTCCTCTACCGGAATGCTGTCTGATCCAAGATAAGCTATAACATCCAATATTTCTATAGCTTGCTTACCACATACCTTAGGCACAATCTTATCAATTGTGACTTTCCAAGTTGTGAGAACTGTTTTAGTATAGCGCTCGTTTATTTCATCCGGTAATTTCTTTAACAATTCAGCTGCTTTTTCTTTAAATTTGTCCAAGTAATCGTCAATGGTGAAGTTTCTTCCTTCCCAGTTGTTTAACCATTTGTTTTCCATTTTAATGTAAGCTACAGCTTGCCTCAGAGCCAAAGGTAAGCGTTGTAATGTATGGGATAATTTCTTCATCCCATTTTCTTGCGACTCTTTTTCTATATTTAGCGCTTTTCTAATGAACTCTAAAGCTTCTTCTTCACTAAATACATCTAGTGGTAACGTCTTTATTTCTCCCCATTCCTGATCACGAGACGTAATAAGAACAAAAGGTTTATTAGGACCAGATGGTAAAAACTTATCTATGCCTTCATCTTCTTCCTTGTAAATTTTATGTTTTCCAGCGTTGTCAAAAATAAAGAGGCAGTTCCTATGCTTTTCGGTAAAAAAATTATACACTTCTTCAATAATAGATTCTATGTTCTTTTCCTTTCCATTTGGATCCTTTGTACTAAGATTTAACTTACCTTGAGCAAGCCTACGGAATGAATCGAAAATGGTTAGGTAGTTATCAGCATTTATCCATATAATGTTGTTGTCATAGTGCATGCTATTTTCGCTAATATATTTTCTAGCTAACTCACTTTTACCTACACCTCCGAGGCCAGTTACAGAAGCCATCTGTGATATTACTGCCTCACCTTGCTTTTGCAATATCTCGTGTAATTTATTTAGCTCCTCAGTTCTTCCGGTAAACAGAGTTACAGGTTGTTTTATATCAAACCTAATTGAAATTCGTACCGCATCTTCGAAAATTCTGTTTCTTGCTGTAATGTATTCTTCTCCATGTTTCCACCATTCTAGTACTTTGTTTCTGACCTCAGAAAAAACTGACTCAATGTCATTGTCAGCTACTTTATGCATTTCTTGTATCTTTTGTTTTATGATTTTGCCTAGTTCTTCTTCACTAGGTTGTTCGATAAAAATCTTCAGTCTACTCAGAAAATCCTTAATCTCTTCATCAGTTACAAGATCATTAGGCAAGGACTCTGGAAACTTACCTTTTCTAATATTGAATTTCTCAAAGTTATCGGGCAGTTTCATGTTTTTGTTTCGCAACGATGATTTCAATTCATCTTCTGACTTTCCAGTAAAAGCATCCTGTTTCAACATTTCCTCAAATAATGCACTTCTAAATGCACTATCACTATTTAGAAAGTTTTCTCTAAAACTACCTTCCTTTGATCGCTCTTTCTTTTGAATAACTTCTCTTGCTAGAGGAATACGGTAGTTCTTTAGAATTCCTTCGTTTATCTCTATCCTTTGATCGGAATAGATACATTTAGCTAGTTCTTTTGCCAATTTTCTACAATCTGATGAATATTGTAAAACTCTAATCTTTTCTCTATTTCGCTCATCACTGATGATTAATTTATAGTAATTATTACTCTTCTCTAAGAAGTTTAAAACACTATCGTGTTCTGTAGGTACTTTTACAACACTTCCTGGGCTTTTACTAAAATTAGAGGAGGCATTGGTATAAATAATAAAATCTACATCTTCAAAATTTCCTCCAAATATTTTATGCTCTCTTTCTTCTGAATATTTCTGTTTAACTTTACGGTACGAATTGAAATACTTCTTTAAGTTAAAATCTCCCTTTTCTGAGTCTGAAAATAACTGTTCGACTGTTATTTTGTCTTTCTCTGGATTAGCACGATGTTTAGCCTGCAAAAATATAGTGCTTGATTTTTCTGTTACTCCCTTTCTACTTACATACTTAAAGACTACATCATCAAAGTCTCCTGCTTCTTCCATGTTTGTTGCTAAGTGGAAACCATTTATACCTTTTGATCCTTGAAGTAGAAACAACAATAAGATGTTGATTTCATAAAGCTGACCACTAATACCAGAAGTCCCTGCTCTTCTGTTGAACATTGTCTGTTGCCTTATATAATCTTTAACATCTAAATTGCTTCTGTCAGCTGCCAAGATCAATGCTGTTTTACCTTCTTTATTCTCAATGTCATTCGTAGCATTTTTCTGAAATAAAGTCTTAACAACTTTCAAATGACCATTTTCTGCGGCGAAATGCAATGCTGTATTGCCTTTTGTTGTTTGAAGATCGATAGGTGCTCCGTTATCTAATAGAAAGTTGACAACTTCTAAGTGACCATTTTGTGCTGCTAAATGTAATGGTGTAAAATTTCCATTATCTGATGCATGAATATTGGCACCTTGTTTTAACAAAGTTCTAGCAACCTCAAAATGCCCTTTTCTCGCAGCCAAATGCAATGGTGTATATTTATACTCAGTTTCTGGATTGACATTCAGTATCTTACTTTTCATCAGAACTTCAATTACCCCCAGATGATTGTTCTCTGCAGCTAAATGCAGCGGTGTAAATTTATATTGAGTTTCAGCATTAACGTCTGCTCCTTTTTCTAACAAAGCATTGACAACTTGTGAGTAACCTTCTCGCGCAGCGAAGTGCAAAGACGTAAACTTATATCCAGTTTTAGCATCAACATCTGCGTGATTTTCTAGTAAAATATTTACGATTTGTAAATTTCCCTTTTCAGCAGCTAAGTGTAAGGAAGACCATCCATGTTTCTTCTTAGCTCTAACATTTGCACCTTTCTCTAATAGAAGTTGCACTATGTGTTCATCACCATTTAAAATTGCATAGTGTAATGGTGTTCTCCTTTCTTTATCTTTTTCGTTAACAACCTCCTGAAGTTTATGAGAATTTATTTTGCTCATTATGGACTGAATGACCTCGTAACTACTATGTTCTATAACGGCATTGAGGTAAGTTATATAAGCTTTCTTAACATCGCTATAATTAACAATAAAATCCTCAACTAACTTATCATATTTGTTTGCGTAATTCCAAACCGATACAGTATGAGGTATATATTTCTCTGCGCTATTTCGATCAAACATTTGTTCCTGTAGTAATGTAAGAGATTTTGCAAGAAACTCTTCTTCTAAATTCATTCCTTCTTCACTTTTTTCCCTTAACTCTGATATTATCACCTGCTGTACTAACTCATGAACATGTACTTGGTCATGGTTTTCTGTCTCATTGATGAGAGAATATTTGCTAAGTAAAGTAAAAGCACCTTCGGCTCTATTGTTTATTATAATAGGATCATTTTCTTCAACTCTGTTTGACGCGAGTTTTAAAAATATCTCCTTAGGAATTTTACCAGAATGAAAATAAGCTATTACATTCAAAATTTCCTCAGCTAACTCACCATTTTCACCGTGCTTTACTTTATCAATCGCAGCTTTGAAAGTTAACAAAATTGTTTTATGGTAACTGGTAAAATCTTCTCTACTAAGGGAAGAACTCATTTCACGTTCTGACTTTTTACACATTTCAATATATTTTCCAATAGTTTGGGTGTAATTTGACTGTTTAATATACCCTACTGCCTGCCGTAATGCTAAAGGTAAGTACCCTAAAGTTTCTACTAACTCTTCTATTTCTTTTTCTTGCGATGCGTTGTTTATGTTCAACGCTTTCCGTACAAATTCTACAGCTTTCTCTTCAGGAAGGGAACCTAAGTTCAGCTTTGTTACCTTTTCATGTTCTTGTTCACTAAACAATTCATGATTCTGGGAAGTGATTAAAACATGAAAGTTCCTACTAGGGAAAGGTAAGAATTCCTTAATTATTGTGTACTTTTCAGCATTATCGAAAATGAAAAGACTTGTTTCATTAGCAAAGAAGTCATACACCAGCTTGGACATTCGCTGTACACTTTTCTCATCTCTGTCCTGATCTATTGTTTTTATTTGCAATTCTTTCAACAATTTTCGATACGACTCTTTCGCACTTTCACGTGTCTCAGCGTTTATCCATATAACATTACTCTCCTTATTGTAGTGTTCAAGAGCATATTTTATAGCCAATTCAGTTTTACCTACTCCCCCTAAACCGCTGATAACTACTATTCCTCTGTCTATGTTACTAACTATCTGTTCTAATTCTTCTTCCCTTCCAGTAAACGGTATTACTGAATCTCTTAAATCGAACCTAATCACCCGCTTACTTTCTCGCTTTGCTACGTCTGCACTAATAGTATATTGGGGGGCGTCAATCTTTTGTTCGATTCGCTTGTCATTTTTTCCCCTTTCATCTTTTCCCATTTCCTTCACTTTTACTATATTTCGTTGTGAATCCATTTGAGTAGAAAGCTTTGGGTATCCCATATGATATCTTTCCAAGATAGTTATAATCTCTTGTACATCAATAACAACACCTTTAGCAATATCTAACGGGGTCTGACCTTTCGTATTTCTGATATCAATTGCTGCTTGATTGTCTACAAGTAATTGAACTAGTTCTTTCTTACCTCCAGAGGTCGCGATATGTAACGGTGTATTACCCTCACTATTTTGAAGATTGATATTTATTTTCCATTTTGGATTCAGTAACTCTTTAACAATATCATTTTTACCTTCTTCAACAGCATAGTGTAAAGGTGGATTATATTTGTTACTCGTACAAATACCAGTCTTGACTGATTCCAAAAGCAATTTCACTTCCTTGAGGTCACCTTTGCTTATTGCACATAATAATTCTGAATTTTTAGTAATTTCTTCATCATTACACCCGTCCTCTTTGCCAGCTATTTGTCCTATCTGGAAGTTCTTGGTTAATTCTGGATCATCATCTGAACAAGTGGAACGGCGGATCCGGAGCTGATTTCTATTTTGTTCTTCTTTCAGTGGAGCTGGAGTAAAAGAAAAATATATTTTAGTAGAAAGTTTAAAAAAGAATTAATAAAACACTAAAAAAATAAATATGACTGTTTGAACTTTAGGAACCCTAAGAACTCCGCATAGAAGATGATTGCCTACTATTTTCGAGGGATTCGCATTACACGGTGACTTATTCCTGAAGAATTGGTATTCATCCGTAGAATCTTTGTAGCATTGAGATTCCATTTAACAGATCGCCATTAATATCACCATGTATGTATAAACAGGTGCACTTCACCACAAAATTATCTTTCCTTTAAAAGAGCTGGATTATAGGACCACGTATAACGACATTTTTATTTATCACACTTGCTCCAAATATTTGTTACTTAATGATCCCTTTAATAAATCTTGCAAAATCAGTGCTACTTTTGATAGCTCTATATAGTGTGTCAACGCGTTGGTCATCAAGAGCAATTTTTATGTGTAGTGTAAATTTCTAAATGAGGCACCGTAACACTTTTCCATTGTCTTTTCCTTCGTTGCTCTCAATAAAGGGGCGAAAGGACGAGGCAATAACAAGATAAATAAATTACTCGTACGTCTTCGTTAAGTAAAGAGCTGGGGTGTCTACAGGCAGGTTTTAGAGCTTAGGCTGCACTCATCAAGTTGTTCTTAGAGTAACATAATTTTTAATTGAAAATGGCACCATTGAACTTTAATTATACCATAATGCTGCTGTTCAGAACGGAAAAAAGTTTTCAAATTCGATAAAATTTAATCTACAAAGCGAGTTATCTTGAGTTTGTCACAACCAACTCCAGTCTTCTCTACTCCTCTTTTTCCTTTCGAAGGGGGGAAGGGAATGGGACATTTGGAGAAATTGCACCCAAGCACTTGGAGGGAGATGGGAACATCTGATAAAGAGGTTTCACTCGCCACTTTACAAGATGATAACAATAAGTTTCGAGAATAATGCAGTAATATGTGAAACGCATTTTACGAATATGATGTTAGAGTTTTCGTAGCGGTATACACACCAGAAATATTTGCGATCTCAATATGTTCAAGTTAAAGCAAAGAGATTAAATTTTGCGTCATACTTAAAGGATCTGAAACAAAAATCTTTCGAAGCACATTGTGGATATGAATTAACGAGTTTGTGTTGAGGTGGTTCGAGTGGCACTGCATTCAACTATACATATATATTTATGTTTTCAATTACATAAAATGTATGACACTGAAACTGGATGGAATTAAGTAGATAGTTTAAATGGAATTTGATATTGAACCTATAATTAAAACCAGGAAATTAATTATGAACGTGTTATGAGGAACGAAATTGACAAAAAAAAAAAAAAGTACAATTTTACAAATCCAGGGAACAAGTTTTGTTTATTTTAAACTGATAAAATCGACGGACATTTCATACTAATGTTTTGTATTACAATTGAAAATTCGCAGAATTTGGAAATAAAATCAAGGAAATTTACATTCTTCAATTCAATTTAATAACTATAGGATGGAATATACTTTCAATTAGAACAAGATTGATTGATACTATGTGGAAATAAAGTCCAAAGTTCTCAAGGTTTAGTAGATACTCGTTCATATGCTAATGCTACAGCTAATTCTAAATCTGTTCGCTTAGCATAGTGCTCCTTTTTAGTACTGAGGCTATATGGAACATGAACTTACAATTTAAGATAGAATCTGAACTATGGTAATACATTCTTCAAATTTCAATGTTCTCCCATCGAGAATCGAGAACAGGACCACATGCACCAAATGTGTGCGCGTTAGCCACAAGACTAGCGGGAAGGAAATTCTAAATTTGCATAACTCTTTGATCTTGAGAATAAGTTAGGCCTACACTCCTACACCTAATTCGCAGTTTGGGAGCCTCGTATGTCCCATTATCACTTTGGTATTTTAAATGCTAGTAAATATCAAACTATGAATAGAATTACTTCCATAGACTGATGTATTTGTTATTAGTAAGTTTTAAACTACATTCTATTATATCAATGGCGTATGTAAATGGAGTTACAGTGTTCTAACGCTGCACTCCTAGTCTTAAAGATTTTCTTAAATACCACACTAAAATATGAATACAAAAATTATGTGTGCACTGGTTTTACGTTCAATATTCGGAATCATCTAAAATATTATCATCATACCTACGTATATTATTATTATTATTATTATTATTATTATTATTATTATTATTATTATTATTATTATTATTATTATTATTTAAATATCCTCCTTGATGAATTTCGATATGTGATCCTTATTTCATATATTATTAAAGATATAGACATCTTTACTAATTGTGTTAATAACATGTTTGTCATATATTTATACAGAATATAATATTATAATGTGTTTCTATGTAATATAAAGAAATAATATATATATATATTCCTGAATTACATCTATAGAGGTTGTCTTCAGTACAAAATGTACATCAAGTATTCAAATTTCCAGAATAGTGAAAATTGAAAATGAAAGAAAAAAATTACATTTGTTAGCCATAAAATTTTGTTTCTTAAATGTATTTCACACGGTAGAATTTCAAGAACAAGGTGCGATAAGAATAGAAACATGACAAGTAAGCTCTCTATAGCATAGTTAAATTATAACAAATAGCACGTATCCTGTAATATGGCATTTTGCAGTACACGCAATAATATAGTAGTTGCTAGTAAAAATATAATCTTACAATGGTTTTTCTATATGCTTTTCTCTAAATACAACCCTATCAAAAAAATATGCTATGATCAATAGTTATTATACATAATATTTGCAGTATAGTCCTGTAGTTTGTATCCCGTTCAGTGTCGACATATATTACACAATTTCCTGTTCAACGCGTTGAACTGTGTAGACTTGTTTGCGTGAATTTTTATTCCATATCTTCCCAAACTCACTTAATACAAGTTCGTATCAGTATCACTGGATATAAAATTTCACATGGCACATCCGTGTTAAGATCCTTTGTCACTACTGCATTTACATTACAATATGGATTATGATGCAAGCAGGGAGTAATCTACACCCCCCAACACCCCCCTAACACCCCTCAAAATTTCTTTACACACACCCCTGGATGGAAAAGGAATACTTCCCCAAATCCAACTGTATCAATCGGTATCATATAGCTTATTTATTACATCAAGTTAAAAAAAGTTTAGCGTTGAAGAAAGAAGGCAACATTCTTATTTATTTATAACACTTCAAAATACGAAGTGACCTCGTTCACATGTACGGCTTCGAGAACCACATGACCTCATTGTTTCGGGCGGTGTTTCGATCGAAACAATTGACAAAACAGACCGCTCATACCTACCCTCCTGGGCTCCGCGGTCGTTTCTGAGAAAAGAGATTGATGGACAGATGCACATGACTGTAATTGGCAACGTCTTGAGCGGTCATTAACCTACCTCCGCCTCAATAATAATAAAAAAGTGACAATATATTAACAACTCTATACAAGATTCAGTTGGTAAGTGCTACTCTGCAACAGTCTCGCAAACAAAAGGGGGCTAGGGAGGGCCTGGCCCTCCCTAAATTTTTCCTGTCCCCTCCAGACCTCAATACAAAATGCACAATTTAGATATGTATTCGTAAGAGAATTTTTAATGACTTGGCCCCTCCTAACATATTCATGGACCCCAATGCTCTGTGGCTGGTTTCGAGCCTGCTCTGCAAGTGGTGTATCAACGGACAGACGTTAGAAGGGTGTAGTCAAAACGTGTTTAGAAATGAAGAGATCGATCGAAGTAAGAATTATATATTTTTTTAGACTGAGTCTAGTGTTATGCGGGAATGCATTTGGCGCTAGCTTAATTTTTTGTAAAGTATATTTTTATTCATCTAAATTCATTGAGCGGAACAGGGCTCATAGCAAGTCACTTTTTTAAACTAAAATTTACTTTTTTTCAAGTTGGTCACTAAAAGTCACTTTTTTTAAAAAAAATGTCCCTAAAAGTTACTTTTTTGAGAGGTAAAGTGACTTTTTCGTGTAATTTATGTTTTGGATTGGCAGTTTTCTAAGAAAAGTATAAACGCAAATGGAAAAGGGCAGAAACTTGTTATTCATTACTCTTCTGAAAGCTTCAGTACTTGCTACCACATGTAAAACAGTCAGCTTTATTCTCACTTCAGCTTTTATTCTTTCTAAAGCACAGTGGACGGTTGGTGGATGCTTAAGATCCCAAGGTGGGGTTGAGAACCCTTCTGTGTATATTCTTTCTTCTATCATAATAATCTTTTAATTTTCTCTCGTAATAGTTAAAGCTCCGTTCAACGTTGTGGGCGTGTGTTTGTGTAGTTCATCATATTCGTCTTGTGTTATGCTTCTTATATGTTCTTCTTGAGAGTAGGTGATGAATTTGAATATTTCACGTTTTTGAGAACTCTTAATGCTAAGTTAAATATAATGTCTGGGATGAAGAAATTCGGAAATAGGCCAGAACTGGTTCCACTTACTCAGAAGCATTTTACGCCTGCTTACCATAACTACAAAGTATACTTAGAAAACCTAAGAAAGGAGGAAGCTCAAAAAGGAGTAAAGAAAAAAGAAAACAACAAAGAAAGAGGTAATGGAGAAATTGATAAAGGTAAAAAGGGGCATGATGAGATTTTGGTCACTTTTTGGTCACTTTTCGTGTGCTTTTGGCCATTTTTGGTCATTTTTCAACAATTTACAAGAGACCAGACCACTATGAGACCTGGGATTATTAAAATTAGGGTACATTAAAAAAGACAAAATAGAAAGATACAAAATATTTGTAAATTGAAAAACTGGATTTCCGGAAAACAACTAAATCAAAATGAATAATTCTCCTATGAAAGATATTCAGAGCCAATAACGTAGCCAAGAAGGGACAGGAAAGGAGATTAAGATATCAAATAATATTACAACAATTAACGTTAACAACAGGGATAGAATATTAAAATAATGAAATTGGAACTATGTTTAGTATTAATTACTAAAGAAATGTGATTTCAGCATGGGACGAGGGAATTTTCCAAATTAATATTTTGAAAAAAAAAATCACCCACTAAAACTCGCGGGGATGAATAAATTGAAATAATAGCAGAATTTTGCAAAATAATTACAATAATTCGTATGTAATCAATTCAAATGTAATTACTGGGTAAAATAGTGGAGGTTAATTCCTAATACAGTGAAACTTCTCTTAACGGCCATCTCTCAATAGTGGACTCCTTCATAAGAAGACAAACTTTCGTTATTCTTCCATTCAATAAATATGTGTGGTCTGGGGTTATGAGAGAGAAGCCTTTCTTTTAGAAACATCTCTCATTTACGGACAAATAATCGGTTCCACCGATGTCCGTTTTGAGAAGTTTCACTGTATTACTTAGTTTAATATTAATAATAATAAATGCTCAAATGTGTGAACTTATTTTATTGAACCTACCACCGCGAAGAGCTGATATAATAATAATAATAATAATAATAATAATAATAATAATAATAATAATAATAATAATAATAATAATAATAATAATAATAATAATTATTATTATTATTATTATTATTATTATTATTATTATTATAATTATTATTATTATTATTAGTAGTAGTAGTAATAATAATAGTAATAGTAGTAATATTGCAATAGTTGCGCAACAAAATATACTGTTTTCTTTGAGTTTGTTTAAAAATGTATATCACTATTCTGAGAACACCCCCCGTTTTATTTTGAACACCCCCCAAGTAAAAATTTCTGGCGTACTTACTGGATGCAAGAAAACAATAAAATAATTCATGGTTGCAAATATAAATAATAATTTATACAGAACGTCTTGTTTGTATCTTCAAGGATTATTTTTGTACTAGTCGAATCATCAACTTTATATCCTATTTACTTTCATTATGGCACTATATCTAGCTTTTTCGAAATGATTTTCATAACTTTGGTAACCCAAATAAAGCCAATATGCTTCCTTTGTATATGTTTTTCTACTTCTTGCGCACTTCGTTTGAATATTGCTTATCTTATAAAAGCAGAACACAACACACTAAAATATCAGGGGCAAGAAAGAAATCAGCCTTTAAATTTTCATATACATATATGTGCAGCTGTTCGTACAGTAATGTGCGACTTAGTTTAAAATGGTGCAGTGCGTAATAGGGTGCAGCGTTTTACCACTTTTTTCTCGGAATGAAATGTAATACCTGGCAAAAGTGGCCAATCCACATGGACATTTCAGGTATAGATTTTTTTTAAATCAGATAATATCTTCTGTGAGAACTATTGCCTCAAAATTTCAAAATTTACCTGAAAATTACAAAAAATACCAAAGTTGTTCATTAATTTTAGTTGTGTTAAAGTAAACATATTTTTGGTTAAATACATGCCAGTTGCTATGAAAACTGACATTCAAGTATAAAAATGGCAGTTATATGCCCTTGGGGGAAATAGGGGTGCCTCTTCTGGGACCAGAAAAGGGGGCAAATTCAGTACATTTAAGCGGTTGTGCAGCTCCTCGCTCACCTGGCAATATAGCCTGGTCAAGTGACCCAGAGCCCACCATGTAGAGATGGCTGCACCTAGGGCTCCTTTGCTAGGCCTATCCAATCAACCAACCATATGTTGGGCCGGATCAACTGATCCGATTAGTCACTGTCGCAAATAATTGTCACAAATTGGGACTTTGATTGAAATTTAGACGCAGCTTGCCTAGAAAGTAAGGTTGACCTGATTATTCCGCCTCTAGCATCACTGGCACGTACTCGAGAGGCTTCTTCAGTGACTAATTTCACTATCCGTTCTACTGCCACAGTGTGGCACGGATGGACGGTGAAGGACTACGTATTCCGGCACAGTGTTGTCAGGAAGTGAAAGTTTGATAATGAGCTGTTTGTTTGGAACCGTCCATAGAATTTACTGGTAGTACAGTTATTGAAACATCAGTGCTTTCCCAAAAGATCATTGCAGTGTAATCGTTTGCCTCAAAATTCAGTCTGGGAATGATTTTATATCTAATGGAGTTATAGAGATTCCCTGCTTCGTATTCTCGAGCACTAAGAATCTTATGTAATGCATCTTGTCGGACAGCAAGTCGACCATCAGTCATCATGGCGAGAAGATTTTTTTTTCTGCGAGTGCAAAGAATGCATTCGTCTAAATGGATGAACGGATTACAGCCTGGTATTCCCTTGGTAAGTATCTAGACCTTGAATGGCCTCAAAGACGTGAGAGGACCATCAGCAATGGAAGACTATGTTCTGATACGGCATTGCATAACCACACAGACTCTAAGTATGAATGTCGCAATTTCTATTAATTTCTTGGTAGGTTTTTTGTTGCAATATACAATGTTAAAATTCTTTTTGCACTAGTCAACCAGCTAGCTTCGTTTAGTTTGCCAGGGAACATAGAAACAAGCTTTTCTGGGCATGCTCTGGAATCAATGGCTTGAGATATTTGGAACAAGCATCTCAGGTCCTTACTGAGTTTTCTGTGCTCTTCTGGACTATGATGAGGTAAGTCACATTTTATTGGTTTGAATAGCAACACTGAAAGCTTTTTCACAGTTAGATAGTTTTGAAACTGTGGGACGTGTGTAAGAATAGGGGCTTGAATAAGCGCCTTGAATATGCGTGAAGAGAGCTCGCAACAGCAGTTCATTAAAATGCAAGGGACAAATAGCCCATTGCATTTGTTTTCCTGTTAGTTCCTCTAATTTTCGAAGGACAACTCCATTCCAAGCATGTTACTGTATGTTCCATCACACCCAAGAACCTCAACTTTATCAAAGCGAACTCTGAGTTGGTTCATGATGTATTCGAAAATAGCTCTGGTCTCGTCATGTGCAGAGCCAGAGGATGGTGTCACGTGACCAACGTATTGAGAGTTACGTTCAGCCACAAGTGATAAGTGCTCTTCTCTAACGATGCCTGTGTGTGTTTTAGTGTCATCCCTTCTATCATCAAAGTATAGGATTTTAATGGGATCATCATTTCTAGAACTTTCTATTAAATTCAGAGCAAGTTTAAGTTTCGCACGCCTTATTTTGTTCCTGTCTACAGTTAAAACAGATGTTATGTCCTTAGATTTTTGGGAAGTTATAATTCCAGTCTTTGAAGCTGCCTGAAGCACAGCTGTTATATGTGCCGCAGCCCTCTCGCGTACATTGTATCTCTGAGCAATCATAACAGTTTCAGTCAAATCTACGAAAGTCGTTCCCAAAGTAATGCATATTTTTTATGGAAACTAATGGAGCTAACTAATACTAATACTGTGGCTGGTTCAGAATTTTTTATAACTAACAACAACACAGCTAAACAGAGCAATATTTCAGCTACAGACTCAATTTTTCCACATAGTTCTCACCATTTGTTATGCACTTTTGCCAACGATGAACCAGAGCCTGCATGTCGCGCTTGTAAAAATCGGCATTCCCTGGACTGTCTTCTGGATTCCGGCTCGTAGTGATAACACCACGTATCATCTCCAGTGACGATGCTATCCAAAAAATTGTCACGTTCATCTTCATATTGGTCCAGCAGGTCCCAAAGGAAAAGGCAAGGACGAAAAAGCTGTAGAAACGCTTAATTGTACGTAATTTGCCCCCTTTTCTGGCCCCAGAAGAGGCACCCCTATTCCCCCCAAGGGCATATAACTGCCATTTTTATACTTGAATGTCAGTTTTCATAGCAACTGACATGTATTTAACCAAAAATATGTTTACTTTAACACAACTAAAAGTAATGAACAACTTTGGTATTTTTTGCAATTTTCAGTGAAATTTTGAAACTTTGATGCAATAGTTCTCACAGAAGATATTATCTGATTTTAAAAAAAAAATGTATACCTGAAATGTCCATGTGGATTAGCCACTTTTGCCAGGTATTACATTTCGTTCCGAAGAAAAAGTGGCAAAACGACCCACCCTAGTGCGTAACCCTACACGGACCATCTTTGAAGTACAACTCAGAGCCGAATCTAAGGTGAAATTCGGGGTATTTGCCCAGGGACGTAGCTCTGTGAGAGTATGTAGGGGGCGCCATTTCGATACAAGATTAATGCTGGGAAGTTTGGCTCAGGTCGTATGGACGATGATGGAATGATTGGTGGAATGAAGAAACAAGAAAACGGGAGAACCCCGAGAAAACCCACGCACAAGTGTCAAATAAGACGAATATAGGCACGTTTCCAATTTATTAATTTTGTTCACTGGAATTAGTTCAATGAATTGTCATTTTGCCAAGTCATAAATAAAACAACTGGCCTTATGAAAAGTGCCGAAAAGACGTTTTTCCTTTCTTAATTGCTTGGTATTACTTTTTACGCGAAATGCTTAAATTTTGTCAAGTGCAATCGATTCCACTTTTACTTACTGAAGATAATAAAGGTATCTGAATTTGTTAAATACAATTTTTAAGTACAATTTTTTAAACGATACTATTTTACAATTAAGAAAGGAATATAAAAATTATAGAAAATCAGTCGAAACATAACATTTACCTCCGGGTGTTTTCTGAAGATTGGAGAATACTGACAAGGAAGGGTCACGCAGTGGCTCCGCTGAGATCCGAACGAGACAATTGTATTTGCTTTTGATATGTTATAACTAGATGAATCCCAAAGTTATACGTGCCACCGGGAAAAATATCGTGAGTTACAACATATTTTGTAATGTGAACAGGTCTTCTCGGGCTAGCAGCCAGGTAAATACTGTTATATCTTGCGACGTTTCGAGGGCTGACATCGTCCTCATCTTCAGGCGAATTTGATGGTGCAATGGAGTGTATGGAATATATATACTCATGTATGTGTGATTGGACTCCTCTGATTGGTGATTGAAATGGCGGCTTCTGATTGGTGCTTGAAATGGCGGGATATGATTGGTGTCCATGTTTTACTCAGTTGGAATCCTGTGTCTCTGTTAAGGTTCGTTTTTTCTTGTGTGATTGCAACGGCTTCTTTTATCCTCCTGTCCCAAACTCTTGAGCATTTTGCTATTATTTCGGCATCTGTAAATAATCTATTATTTCGGCATCTGTCTGCTATTATTTCGGCGTCAGCTATTCTACCAGCTGACAAAGGAAACATCACTGTAGTGCTTCACACAGATGTCTATCAAGGGAAGATTTCACAGTTCCTTCAAGATCCAGCATATACCACCTTGTCACAAGATCCAACATCTACAGTAGAAAGAAGAACAGCCTCACTACTAAAGACGTCGGGACTGGACGAAGATACACGCAAACAACTTACACCACGCTGCAGCATACCTCCGAGGCTATATGGCTGACCAAAAATACATAAAGCAGGGATACCCCTGAGACCAATTGTTAGTGCAATAGGAAGCCCAACCTACTCTTTGGCCAAGTATCTTACAACATTACTCCAACCATACGTGGGCAAGTGTGAACACCATGTGAAAAACTCAACAGAGTTTGTAAAAAGCCTGAAGACGATGAAGATCTCTTCCAAAGATCTTATGGTTAGTTTCGACGTGGTATCATTGTTTACAAGAGTTCCGATCAAGGATACAATACTGCTTCTTGGGAAACACTTCCGGCCTGAGATATTGGATCTCTTTCAACATGCTCTCACTTCAACCTTCTTCCTATACCGTGGTCAGTACTATGAGCAAACAGACGGCGTCGCCATGGGTTCTCCACTCTCACCTGCAGTAGCCAATTTTTATATGGAGCACTTTGAACATGAAGCACTGAAGAAAGCACCACTTGCACCCACACATTTCTATAGATATGTTGATGACACCTTCACCATCTGGCCACATGGACGCAACTCCTTACAGGAATTCCTGCAGCATCTCAATAACCAGCATCCGAATATAAGTTTACGATGGAAGTTGAACAAGATGGACGTCTACCATTTCTCGACATCATGATATACAGAAGACCGGATGGCAGCCTAGACCATAGGGTATACAGGAAACCAACACATACAGATTTATATCTGAACGCAAACAGTTTTCATCACAAAGCTCAACGGCTTGTAGTTCTCAACACTTTAGCACATAGAGCATTCTCCATCTCCGACAAGGATTGTTTAATAGAGGAACTTAACCACCTTTGCAGCGCCATGCTTCAGAATGGATATTCAATGCGAGATATAAATATGGCGCCCTGAAAAGGACCAGAACGAAGGACACTGACAACAAGGACAAAAGTGCAGAAGAAACTGTGAATGAAGAACGGAAGAACACAATCTGCCTCCCATACACCGGGAACACTTCTGGAAAGCTCAGCAGACTATTTGCCAGGTACAACATCAGGACAATACACAAGCCTCCAGCAAAAATAAAAACCTTAATACGACCAACCAAAGACGATCTGGACCTCCGAACTCCTGGAGTTTACCGCATTCCATGTGAATGTGGTAAGTCATATATTGGACAAACAGGACGAACCATTGAAGCCAGATGCAAAGAACACAACAGTTACATCAGACTAAACCAACCAGAAAAATCCGGACTGGATGAACATAGCATCAAACAGCAACATAAGATTTTATTTACAGATGCCGAAATAATAGCAAAATGCTCAAGAGTTTGGGACAGGAGGATAAAAGAAGCCGTTGCAATCACACAAGAAAAAACGAACCTTAACAAAGACACAGGATTCCAACTGAGTAAAACATGGTCACCAATCATATCCCGCCATTTCAAGTACCAATCAGAAGCCGCCATTTCAACCACCAATCAGAGGAGTCCAATCACACATACACGAGTATATATATTCCATACACTACATTGCACCATCATATTCGCCTGAAGATGAGGACGATGTCAGCCCTCGAAACGTCGCAAGATATAACAGTATTTACCTGGCTGCTAGCCCGAGAAGACCTGTTCACAATACGTCGCCAGGAAAGCTTCAATAGATACTTTGTAATGTAAGAACTACAAAAAACTTACCTGACAGAATAGTTTGAACCGAGTCATATGTCCGGAAACGGTTGGGTAAGTGGAAAACTCGACCAACACGTATCCCATCATTTTCAACGACAAACGTTTTGAGGTGAAAAGCTTTGTCCCAGGGTCCCCCGCAGAGTCCCAGACCGGGTCCAACTCAAAATTTTCAAATGACAAGGAGGGTTAAGTGGCACATCATTTGAAAGCTGTTGTAAAATGAAAGAAAATGCAACAAGTTTTGACTCTCTAGAAGAACCCTGTGCAAAATGGCAAGGGATCAAAGTGTAAACAAAAACTTAATTGAAAACTCCATTGTCACCCCTATAAATCGGGAACGGTAAGACAAATGTGAAAACAGGAAAGGAAGTGTGGCATTATTTTCAAAGTACAACGTTTTAAGTTAAAGCGTCTTGTTCCAGGGTCCCCACATGGTTCCAGGTGGGGTCCAACTAAAAAGTTTCAAATGGCAAGAGAGGTAGGACATCGTTTGAAAGCTCTTGTTAAGTGAAAGAAGATGGAGCACGTCTCGACTTCTACGACAACCCTGTCCAAAATTGCGGTGGGTTAAAATTAGAGATGCAAGGGCTCGGAAAAAACTGCTTTAAAAAAACTCGGTTTTTTCTGCTTCGCTTTTTTGCTTGGGAAATTTTGGGCTTTTTTCAAAAGTTTGTTTTAAATTTATAAAGCAGATTTTGTTTCGCTTCTCTATAACACAAAAAGTAATTTAATTAGTGGTTGATGCCGATAATAATATAAAACCTCGAAAATAAACCATGAATTTCGAAAAGATATTTCAAACAATTTTACTTCTCAACATATTTACATTATGAATTCCAAAGGATTAACCATTGTATATAATAAGATTTTTTAACCTCCTATATACAAAAGTAAGCAGGGTTGGGAAGAACCATGGTTGTTTTTGAAAATGCCAAAAACCCGTTGTTTGGGGGAAGTTTAAACTAGATTTTTTTGGTTTAAACCAGGTTTTTCGGGTTTAGATATTTTGCTTTATGTATTTATATTACATATTCACAGAAATAAGTTTGTTTTGCCTTGGTGTTATTATGCAACAACTGGGTTATGCTGGAAGAGGTCACATAAACTTAAAGAAGTCCGGTCAGTAAATTTCTTAAATTGGGAAACTCTCGCCCTAGCCATCGGGTAAATCCCGTCATTTTTCTAAATGTAAAACAATAACGGAAAAATCCTGTTATTGCTTTGCATGTAAAATTAAAAGGTCAACGTATCATAATCAGTACTCTAAAACTGAGGTATTAAATTACAAATTTAGTACCGGTACGTAGATATTGAAATTCCAATCCAAGCTAATGTTGGAAGCTACGTAGGCAATCGATAAATTTTGCTAATTTTTATCAATATATTTAAGCAACCTTGGCTTCTTTATAAAACAACAGCCATTCAGGCATGCAGAAATATACAATTTGGTTTCGTTTCGTATGTTCAGGCTTAACATCCTTACGAAATATCGAGGTTATCAAGGAGGAGACTTTCGCTTAAAGTTACATCCGAACCGCTACTTTGTTTACGCATATGGTTCGACCGAGAATTGAACATGGGACACCTTGATCAAAAGGTAAAAAGGAAATAAAACTAATGCAGATGGTTTGATATGTGGAAACGTCACCATGAAGTTCACACGATTCGCAATTTTCGTTCTTTTTATTTTTTGGTTTAAACCAGTTGTTTATTTAAAAAAAAGAAAAAAAATCAGCTGGTGTAAACCAGCCAAACCCTAAAAG
The DNA here is from genome assembly GCF_964235325.1 of Thermobia domestica. NCBI lineage: Eukaryota > Metazoa > Arthropoda > Insecta > Zygentoma > Lepismatidae > Thermobia > Thermobia domestica. The sequence continues at coordinate 167,227,650 of NC_137466.1, read as the reverse complement.
TAAATACTTCTTTTAAAAATATACAAATAACTACCAAAATTCCATGTAGTATTTTTACTTCAAAATATTCCATACCCTCTTTTTGGAACAAAATAAAATTAAAATAAAACATAAGAAAATGCTTAGATTTACATGATACACTTAAAGGCTGCACATCTAGAGCTTTTGGTTCTGTATATTCTTGAAATTCTAGTTTTATATAACTACTGAAACATTACTATCCTTCGGTTAGAAGAAAGGGTAATGTTATCCTTATTTAGCTGAAATTTTATAACAGACAGACTCTAATCTTAAATTATAATACTTATAAATTACTACTTTCTTCATAACTATGGGATGTAGCTTGTGTTTATTAATTTTATAAACAAAATGCAATTCGAATTGTTTTTTAATATTTGGCAAGGCAAACGTTAAAGCAAATGGTTAAGGCAAGATTTGACTTTAACAAACTTAGAGAGGCTTTTGGTGTATACGTTCCTGGTTGTTTCTGCGGTGATTTACCTTTTGAATTTGATGAAGTTCCATCATGCGATGGGTAGGAAGGATCCTTGAGCGTGCGTTGTCTCCTCCAAGAACTGATCGCCAAGACCCCGATTGTTTTCCATCCTCCTGATTTTGTTCATCTTTCATTTCCGGGGTTTAGTTGAAACTACGCCTCTATCCTCCTCCTAATCCGAATATGGGACGATGGTGTCCAAACTAGCACCTCCCACATACGTCATGAAGCCCAACGTTAGAGCTTGATCTTCTGCAAAACGTGTCCGGGGATTGACCACACAAGCGGGCACCAAACCCGGTAGGAAGTCTGACATTTAAGCAAAAAAAGCCTAAATGCGGCATCAAATCTTAAACACGGAAGACACGCAGCTCAGTAAGTTATATCTTCCTTGTAGACAACCAAAACAGGAACTTTAGAGCAATACTTCAGCATTCCTTAAGAATGCAGACCTACAGGGAAGTTAGGACAGACAGGAAAAGGATGAAGGAATCCAGAAGTGAAATATTAACAAGCTTTGCGGAAGCTTGGGTAGGAAAGGATATTTGCCTTGTGTCATCATTTATTATTAACAGAAAAAAGGAGAGAAATTACAGCGTGCTCTTCGAGCCTTGAGACTACAACAATTATTGAAAAAAAATCTTCCTTGTTTACATCGTGGGGAATCGAATCCGGAACCTCTGGGACGGGCTACGGAACACTAAAATCACAGTTTACTCAGTCCTCAAGTTTTCTGAATTTTTAACAAGAGGGATTCAACATATGAAGGATGTGAGGCAAGAACATGGTAACCCACAATTTTACTATTTTAAGAAATTAGAGATTTTCTGCTGCACAATCCATTTTGAGAGTCGGAAAGCTGTAACCCACAATTTTACTATTTTAAGAAATTAGAGATTTTCTGCTGCACAATCCATTTTGAGAGTCGGAAAGCTGATTTTTCACATAAGATTATACATGAAGGATTAAACGAAGCGGTATGCGTTGCTGTCTATCTAGTGCTGCATAACTCAGCAATTGAAAATTTGTTGGTTACCATGTTCTTGGCTCACACCCTTCATATCATTACGGAACTCCCCCCCCCCATTCCCAACACAACCCAAAAAAAAAAAAAAGACTACGGAATATATTTAGTTAAGATAAATACAACTGCACAACAAACATGACTGAGTGGAGCTTTTGCGCTTCTATCGGGAAGTCCGGGATTCAACCCAGCATTCGACCATTCTGACAAAGCTTTTCTTCATTCCATCTGTGAAGTAGAAATAGTGCGTGTACTGTGAGTTGGCCGACTTCCTTTCTTATTGTTTTTAAATCGTGATTATTACTTATCACCAGCAGTGACGGTTTTGCGAAGATTAGGGGAGCGGTCTTTCGGACTGAAACCTGTTCCCCAAAATTACGGAGTGTCTAAAACAAACGAAATATCTATTAGTTATGCCTTTACTCATAAACTTTAAGCTCCCGTCAAATAAAAATTACGAATATTTAGAAAAACTAAACATTAGTAAGAAAAACCCCTCCCAAAATACTTTTCTAAATCCGCCACTGATTCTCAGTATAAAATGATCTTCAAGGTTGTATCCGGAAGATTATCGCTAAATATATAAACGAAACGAAATATTAGCTATGCCTGTACTCATAAACTTCAAGCTCCTCTCAAATAAAATTAGGATATTTTAGAAAACCAAACAATCAGAGAAACCCCTCCCAAAGTACTTTTCTAAATCCTCTTCTGTTATAAATTAGTATTCAAGGTTGTATCCGCAAAGTTATTGCTAAATCGTTGTACAGCTACAGTATAACAGAAATGTGGAAGTACGGTTTGACAGATATATAGAAAAGCATAAGTTTAACTTTTGCGCTAGAAGCTAGAGTACTAAGCTCTTAGAAATGAAACACGGATGACAAACTAAAATGATCTAGAGAAGAGCAAAAGATCGATAACTCAAAAGTTAAAATAAAGTTAAATAGCCTCTAAAATTGCCCTCAAATACTACATTCTTCATGTTAGCTTTAATTCGTAAAACATGTGCTCCATCAATCTTGATGGTGAATTTTAGAGCGAAATATGGCATTTAGGTCATGGAATTCTTATCTAACTATAAAATATACTATAAGAAAGCTATTTGGTCTAGGAATTAATTCGTGCGGGTGGACAAGAGATGGCGCAACGAACGGAGCGTCCCACAGTTCCGTGTATCCACACATGTGTTGCAAACCCCTGTCATCGCGTATCGTTCGTAGTATAGGGCAGTGGATTAAAGCGTCAACAACACCAGTTTGTAGTTAAGTGAACATGGCGCAATTTGTGCCTGATAAAGTGTTTTTGCGGGGTGTCCTGCTGCATTACTTTAACATGCAGAAAAGTGCGACTGAAAGTCATCGTATTTTGGTGGAAGTGTATGGTGACCATGCTCTAGCTGAGCGAACGTGTCAGAAGTGGTTTGCACGGTTTAGAAGTGGTGATTTCGGCTTGGCAGACCAAGAGCGAGCTGGACAGCCAAAAAAATTTCAAGACGAAGAATTGACAGCATTGCTCGAGCAGGATTCGTGTCAAACGCAGGAACAACTTGCAGCAGTATTAGGCGTTGATCAAACAACAGTCTCCAAACGCTTGAAAGCCATGGGAATGATTCAAAAGATGTCACATTGGGTTCCACATGAATTGAAAGACAGAGACGTTGAAAGACGAAAAACCATTTGCGAATTGCTGCTTCAACGACAGAGCAGAAAGGGGTTTCTGCATCGAATTATTACGGGTGATGAGAAGTGGATCCATTACGAGAACCCTAAACGAAAAAAGGCCTGGGTGAAACCAGGTGACCCAGGTCCATCACAACCAAAACGAGATATTCACTGTGCAAAGGTTATGCTGTGCATATGGTGGGATATGAAAGGTGTGGTGTACTATGAGCTGCTGCAACCGGGTGAAACTATGAATGGAGAACGTTATCGACGACAATTAATGCGTTTGAAGCAAGCTCTGGCCAGAACACGACCAGAATGGGAGAACAGACATGATAAACTTATTGTTCAACATGATAACGCTCGCCCACATGTCGCAAAACCGGTCAAAACCTATTTAGAAAATGTCGGATGGGAAGTTTTACCCCACCCGCCGTATTCACCAGACGTTGCTCCTTCGGACTACTACTTGTTCGATTGCATGAACAACGATTTGATTGGACAGCGGCTTACTTCTTCAGAAGATATCGAAACATGAGTCTCTGACTGGATCGCTTCCAAGGATGAGGACTTCTTTCGCCACGGAATCCGTACATTGCCTGTCAGATGGGCAAAAGTGGTGGCTAGCGATGGACAATATTTTTCTTAAGGTATTTATGCATTTTGTGTTTGTACTACAGCTTCAATGTGTGCGTACCAACCGCACGAATTAATTCCTAGACCAAATATTTAGATGGAAAAATCATGAAAATGAAAAAAGCCAAAGTTTCCAAAATTCTCGTTTATTTTCCCAAAAAAGCCGGCTTTTTATGTAAAAAAAATCATCGATTCAAAAAAGCCGGCCTTTTTGCATCTCTAGTTAAAATGTAAACAAAAGCTTAATTGAAGATCTATGGCCACCTTGAATCCAAGATGGCCGCTTAAAACCTATATCGAAAGGAGAAGTATACCAAACTGCTGAAGCTAGGAAAACAAATTTGGCATTAATGTTGATTAGTAACTGACTAAAATATGCAAAATGTTCAAAAACGCGACATCTTGAGTTCAAAATGCAGCACTATGTATCGAACGCATATCCAGCTCACACCACTGGTGTTGGAGAAGCGAACGTTTATGGTTAATAGTAAATATCCACAAAATATCAAAGAGTATAATCTGTAATCCAATATGGCTGCCAGCGTGAAAAATGAGTTTGCATATAAATATGTTATTTCTTGGAATACTGTAACCAAACAAACAAAATTTGATGCAGCTCGATGTACTGAAATGACTGCATTCAAATCAAATCAAAATGCATTTCGTGCACTTCGTGATGTTTTTGGTCATCATAATCGACCAAATGTGTCAACAATCGGGAGAATTGTGCGCAAATTTCAGGAAACAGGGTCTGTAGGAAATGTATCCACAAAGAGTGACTCTTTGGTGCGGGTTATGGGCTGGCGGCATCATCGGGCCGTACTTTTTTTGAAAATGAGGTCGGCCAAGCAGTTACCGTGACCGGTGTTCGCTATCGCGAGATGATAACGGACTTCTTGTGGCCAGAAATTGAGGATATGGACCTGGACGATATGTGGTCCCAACAGGATGGTGCCACGTGCCACACAGACAACGAAACATTGGCTCTTTTGCCCGAAAAATTCAATGGCCGTGTAGTCTCACGTGGTGGCGATGTTAACTGGCCGCCACGATCATGTGATTTGACACCATTGGACTTTTTCTGTGGGGATATTTAAAAGAAAAAGTGTACGTCAATAAGCCAAGAACAATTCAAGAGCTAAAGGATGCGATAATTCGGCACATTAATGATATTGAACCTCAATTATGTCTCAGAGTCATTGAAAATATGGACCATCGGATAGAAGTCTGCCACCGAAGCCGTGGCGAGCATTTGGCCGATATTTTGTTTCACACATAATTGTATTAACATCGTGCATTGTAGTTGGACCACCCTATAGTTGAAGTGAATCGAAATTCAATTGTTCTTTAGTCTTCCTATTATTTCTAGATACATAACTAACTAACTAACTCTATGGCCTATGGAACCCGGAGGTTCAATGCCGCGTTCACAAAAGCTCTCCACTGACTTCTATCCTTAGCTAACTGCATCCAGTTTCTACTTTGTATTCCTATCTCTGCGAGGTCCATCTTAATATTATCCTCCCATCTGCGCCTAGGTCTTCCTAATGGTCGTTTTCCTATGGGTCTTCCAGTCAAGACTTTGAAAGCGTTTCTACTTTCTTCCATTCTAGCTACATGGCCTGCCCACCTAAGCCTCCTAGACTTGACGACCCTAACAATGTTGGGTAAACCGTATAAACTATGTAGTTCCTCGTTATGAAGTTTCCGCCATTCCCCATTCTCGTTCCTCTTGGGTCCGAATATTCTTCTCAGGATCTTGTTCTCAAATACTTTCAGTCTATGTTCTTCCCTCAGAGTAAGTGACCATGTTTCGCAACCATACAGAACAACAGGCATGATTATCGTTTTATATATTTTAAGCTTCAAATTCTTCGACAGAATTCGCGACGACAAGAGATTTTGAATCGAATAGTAACACGAATTCCCTGCTTTTAGTCGGCATTTAATTTCTTCGTGAATATGATTTTCGTCTGTTAATATTGATCCTAAATATTTGAAAGTATCCACTTTATCAAAAGTATTATTTAATACTAGCAGCGTTCACCCCGCTTCGCTGGGGTCACCCCGGAACGCAATAAACCTTGTTAATTAGATAATTTTTACTTTTTCGCTTTCAAGTGATATGATAAAAACCATAGTAGATTGCAGTAAATGTTAACATTATATCGCCTGTCATTTATGTTAACCCGCCGAGTGACACGGTCATGCGGGTTGCATATAAATACGTTTATTTTTACCTATGATGAACTAACAAAGGATTTGTACGTTATGGACACTTGAATGGTCAATTATCTCAAGACACTGGTAATTGAAAATTAAAGTGATATGATAAAAACCATCTAGGGTCCAAATCCTAATAACCCCCCAAAAATGAAAGAAATTGGTTCAGCCGTATTAGCGTGATGAGGGAACAAAGGATTTGTGCGTTCTCTTTTATATATAAGATTTTAACGCCTCCACAATTTGCAGTATTACGGTCCCGACGCACTTCCATGTATTTAGTTTTCTCTGCATTTACTTCTAAACCCATGTCCCTGCAAGCATTTCTAGATACATAATAGAGAAAAATAGAGATTTAGATTCGTACTGTTATGAATGACATAGGTTTTAAGCGGCCATCTTGGATTCAAGGTGTTCATAGTTTTTCAATTAAGCTTTTATTTACATTTTGATGTTTTCCTATTACACAATGTGCTCTGCATGTGCCCCGTGCTGGACAATGCACGTGTGCAGACGCCTCTCCCAATTGCTGTGGACACGGAACAGGGTAGCTGGGGAAATTTGCTCACAGGTAGTCATGATACGTTGCTCAAGATGACGAAGATCACGAATTTTCACACCATACACGATAGCCTTAATGTGTCCTCAAAGTTAGAAGTCCATTGGAGTGAGGTCTGGCGATCCGATAGGTCATTCAACTGGCCCACGGCGATTAATTCATGTCCCAGGAAATTGTTCATCCAGGTACTGATGGACCTGAATGCCAAAGTGAGGGATATCTTGTTGAAAAAACTGTGAAATGTACCATCTTCCGACAGCAGACCTGGCAGTATCTGACCTTGTAACATCTCCAGGTATCATTCCTCAGTTAAAGTTTCATGAATGAAAATAGGAGCTAGGGATGCACGCGAGACGAGACGAGACGAGAAATGGAAAAGTCTCGTCTCGTCTCGCAGCCTCAAATGTTGGTCTCGTCTCGCGTCTCGTCTCGTCTCACAAATGTGAAGTCTCGTCTCGCGTCTCGAATAACATTTTGAGTCTCATCTCGCGTCTCGCGCGAGACTTTCTCGCATGGTCTCCATATATATTCTGGGTCAAAATATTGCAATTGCTATTCTATGGCTGTTAATGAATGATAATGTGATATTCTGTCCGAAGGCAGGTATTTGACCTAAAAGTTCCTTGGCAAGGTGAATCCATGGTGGTTTGCCATTGCTTTCCATGGGATCAATGTTCATAACATCCTAAGGAGACGGAACCTAGAGTTCAATATGGTATCCGAACTTGTGTACCCTCCGCTCCAAATTAAAAGAAAAGTTGTGCTGGAATTTGATTGCTGGACCATTAATTTTCGTCAAATTAATAGCATAATTTACAGCAAAACCAGCATAAACTGTTGCTGGATCTAACATTGTTTTCCAGCTTAGAGGTCTGCAGCAATATTTGGCTCTTCCAAAACATCGTCGCCACTATCAACATTTACACGTTTTGGTCGTTTCCTTGAAGGGTGATTTTCCATTATAAAGATGTTTTCATACTACCAAAAGCGCTTGTAGACAACAAAAGAACTCCTCACAACACAATACGACCCAATTCTTTCGGTTCGTTCGCGCTTGTAGCAATGTTGCATTATCGCATTTTATCACCTTTCGCTTTCAACTTATATAGTGTTGCCAGATCTAGAAAATAAAATTACTGGCAGATATAGGACCATTCCTACCATCTCCCACCAAACCTATAGAGCCATCCTACCAAACCAGTGTTTAAATTAAACTTCCGAACTAGAGGGGTATGTTTTTGTTAAATATATAGAAAGAAAATACTTATTCCATGTAAAAATATCATGTTATTTCTGCGAGCCGGGCCGGGGATAAAATTTGACGAGAGGGGATTTCCCCGCCATCCCGCCAATATTAATCGCTAGTAGTATGCGAAAAAGACAGAAACAACAGAAATATCACATTTCGCAGTAATAGGGAGTCTTATTCGCTTTTCAGACCAAAAACAGAAGTTCATGTTTTCGTGCGCGCCCGCGTGTATGTGTTTGTGTCGCAAAATAAAGTCCTAAATCAGTACTGTAATGAATTTCTAATTTACAAAGCTTTTCTTTTTTAATGATGTTTAGAAACTAAAGAAGGCATTAATTCTGGAAATCAACCTTGAATAATAATAAATCTCATAAAATGTCTATTGCCCTAATCACTTTTTTGTTCCTGGAGGCATTAACGCTCAACTTAGAAAACTCAATAAATGTAAAATCACTAAATATACAATTAAATGTATTTCATAAATGTTGCGAGACTGCAAGAAGTCTCGCGAGACTTCTCGCGCGAGACTTAATCGAGTCTCGTCTAGCGTCTCGTCTCGCGTCTTGCATAAAATTTTCACTCTCGTCTCGTGTCTCTCGTCTCGTAAATGCGAGACGAGACGAGACTTCTCGCGTATCGCGTGCATCCCTAATAGGAGCACATGTGGAACACATTGTGTAACAGGTAAACATCAATTATCGTCCGTAACTTTTCACCAAATAAATATACATGAAATCTGCTTTCAGATTTGACATTCTGAGCAAATTATAGCCTAAGGTCATGTATCACATGACCCACCTACCGTTTGAAATAAAAAAATGAAATTCAAGATGGCGGCCGCCCGTGAACCATTATCCCTTTTGTATATTTTCTACATCAAGTTCAATATAAATACATCCGTACGGATTTTAAAAGGGGTGGTAAGGAACTTGAAACACCCTGTATATCGATTTTCACACATTCAACTTAAGTAAAACTCTCACTTAATCATTTTCTGAATAAAGAATCGAAAATTTCAATACTAGAAATTGTCCCGTCTGGGAGCCGTATTTTTAAGAAGTTTGGAACACATTTTCAGTTAATTTCAATTAGGAGTATATAAATCGGATTACATACTTTCAACTGATGCGACTACCCATGAGTTTTTCTGTATATCTGAATTTTTCATAGTATAGAAATTACTGCCTTTCCCCTATTAGAAACAAAACTGTTGGAATATGTATTCTCTTTTTCTGAAGAGTTTAACTATCGTACTTAATTCCACACCTCAAATTTAATTGTATCATCACATTAGGTAATTTCGCAATAAAATAGTCGAAATTTGTAATGTAGAAGTTGCCCCGTTTTCCCCATTTAAGAGCAGAATTGTCGAAAAAAAACAAACCAAAAAAACACGTGTTCAATAATTGCTAATAGGTAGCTCATATTCCGAACGCCGTCTTCCTAACGTGAAATACCTTATTCTTGAAGAAGAAAAAAAAAAATAAATAAAAATCGTTTAACTTACCTTATAATATGCATTTTAAAAAAATATTTCTTATCTCTTCTTTCCATGACAAGGAATCCACTGTCCAAATTTTATATTTCTAGCTATAGTAGTATGGCACTTATGTTGATAAATACGTCATTTCGACTGTTTTATATAATAGTATAGATATGAAAGGAAAAATTCTAAATCACGTCACATTACAATAGTAACGAACTTACAAAAATAGTGTAAAATTGATCAGTGGCATTGCTAGAAACTCATCCTGGAGGGTACTAATAATTGCAATAACGAAGAAGCGCGCTTGCACACACACCAAATATTATGTCACGTCATACCCGTACCCAGGGGAGTCTAGGGGGCCAGGTGCCCCTAAATTTTTACTGCCCCCTAAAATTTTCACAGTAGGCTTGCAAATGAACTATAATATGGTTAGATCGGTCCCCTCTAACTTCTACCGCCCTCTCGTACATTTTTGGATTGGCTACCTGCCTGTGTCACGTCACCGGCTGAAATGTGGGCCACTATTGTCGGCCAGAATACTTCATTGTGATACAAAGATTAGTAATTTATTTCAGTATATAGGGCTTAAGCCAACTGCAGGAGATTCAGAGAAGAAAGTAGTCACGCTTCTTTAAGTTTTCTTTAGTTACACAGTGTTGAAATATGGATGAAATTTTCTAAGAAGTACTAAATTAAACTTCCTGGTGCTACAGCCCATGAAAAGATATGGCCCGCCAGATGGCTCATGTTCAACTAGGTTATGCATGATCAGCGCATCGGATCCCAGGTGCCATTATTTCTGGTTTTCTGGATCGAAGGTCGCTACTTCTTAATTCAGGCAGCTCGTTAATTGCATCAAGATGCTGGTCACTACTGGAAAATCTTAGTGTTTGCACTAAGAATAGAACCAAGAATGATGTACATCGAGATTTTACACGCTAACAATTCTGCTAATCGGGAGCTTTATACTAATATTACTACTACGTCCTTTTTTTTAATGCTTTCTATTCGCACCTGCAAGATGGTAGATTTTGATAATATTCTACGTATAGTAACGAAAGAGAATATAAGCATATTAGTAATCTGCTGTATTTTTTTGTAAATTTAAAGATAGATAAAGATAGCTCTTCTTCTTCTTCTTCTGATTATTATTATTATTATTATTATTATTATTATTATTATTATTATTATTATTATTATTATTATTATTATTATTATTATTATTATTATTATTATTATTATTAAAAGAAAACATCTGTATAGTTCTTATTTTTTGTGATAAACTTTGGAGATCACAAATCGAACATACTACATCCAAGCAGAATCCATTTCGATATCATTATGTTCAAGACGGGAGGACTTGAGTCGAGTCAGCCTCCTGCCTACTCCGCTGCAATTGTCAATATTGTTGCTAACATTTACTTGTCCTTGGGACAAGTTTTTGTAACAGTAATAATATACTAATATCGTAAATATATTCATTTGGGTTGTACATATTTTGCCTATAGCATTTTGTAAGTACGTACTGGAAAGTAACATAATAATAATAATATTATATTAAATTTCAACTTGATAAAAATGTCAAAAGACAGCATCGTTGCCAGATCTAGCATAATGATGCTAGATCTAGCATAATTTGCATTTCTTTAGGATCTAGCATCTTGCTTTTAGCATCCTGCCCAAATCTAGCATAATTCCAGCAAGTTTATCAAAAAGCCGTAAAACCTGAAGATGAGAAAGAAGTTGGTCGTGGGAAGAAAAAGAACGGCAGAAATGTATCCTCTTCCATCGATTCATATAGTCGGTAAACCATACAGACAGTCTTATTTTCCGAAGTAAGTTAAAAACGGGTTTGCGCTTTTTTTTTTTTTTTTGGCTCCACCCAGGGTTTTCTAATCCTTTAACTGCGAGGCATGGTCGGAGCTATGGGGGCCATTCTTCCCCCAACTTATTGACAACTTCACCATCTTTATTTCTGACTTCATGACCATCTTTATTCCTGAAATGAAAGGTCCGAGACCGACCAAAAATTTGCCCCCCCACCCCCCAGCAGACAATTCCCAACTCCGCTTATGCTGCTAGGTAATTGTCGTGATAGACGTACAGTGTCTAAACTTATCCGGATTTACTACTATTTTACACAGTTTAATCACTCGAACACATTGACAAAATGGAAGAGGCAGATAAAATGCTTACCTTTTACTAGAAAGAATCATTTTTAATAATACAAGTAAAAATGAACAAAATAAATTTGTTCTCACTGCTATGTAAAATTGATGCTGATGGTTCGTTAATGACATACAAGTAAGCTTTTGGATCATTTTTTTTTTTTTTTTCTGTATGCCCGAAATAGACTGTCCTGTGCGTCTGTAAAACGAGAATATCATTATTAATTGAACAGAAATATTACTTACAGTTCATCTTGCAAAGCTTCTGATGGACTCAATACGATGTTCTTCTATACAATTACGTTGTAGCTGCTCGTAAAATTCACAAAGTTATGCAGTAAAAAATAGTCCGTGTAACATAACATTGAGTGTCCTGTTGGGTTTGTTTGTTTCTTTTCTTCAAAAAGTTTGTAGGTTATTATTGTTGAGGCAGGAACTAAATCAAGTTATGTTCTGTATGCCACTAAGTTTGTCAGTAAGTAAAAATTTGTATTAGATTAAACCATAATTACGGCATACGCTGCACCTAAAATGTCAGACGTAGTAAGAATCTCCAATGGTTTACATCGTCTTTTTTTGTTCACATGCATTCATAATAAGAACAGTAAATACACTCTCGATGTACCCTACATTATAAAAACCACACTAAATATAAAATTTTCCAAAAATTAAATTAGTTAGAAGTTGATTAATTGTTGAATTTTCAACTCGTGAAGTCCTATGGTCGCCATTTTGACGTTGATCAGTCCTGTTATGTATCAACGCACACAAATGTACTGCAATTCCGAGAACGCGAGAAGAAAACTTATTTTTGCTTGCCAAACAACTGTTCCAACTTTTTATTTAAACACCGACTAACGTAACTTAAGAAAATTATCTGGCGTTTACAATTAAAATGATAAGAAAACTTTAAATAGACTTATCTTCAAAGCTGTGTTATCTTAGTGAGAAAAGAAGCGGAAATAAATCATGATTTCATTTTCCATGCGAAAAGCAAACAATTTCTTTTTTTAAAAAAATCAAGTTAATTAATAGGTGTGACTTCTATGCAGTACTCCTATTGCATCAGACTATATTCATAGAGTTCAACATTAATATCACAACTCGAGCTAGGAATTTTAGATCGAATATTTTGATTAAAAGGGCGGAAATTTCAAAGATAAATATTCCTACGAACAGTACCAAAATTTATTACATCATATCAGGCCTGTATCCACGCGGCTCTAGGGGGTGCCGGGACCCCTAAATTTTTGCTGGCCTCCCTATGACGATGAACTATAATATTGTTGCATCGCCCCTCCCCCTACATTTTTGAGCAGGCTCCGGCCTGCATCATATACAATAGGGGTGACCAACTCATAGACCGCGGTCTACTAGTCGACCGGCAAATCATAGAGATAGCCAGCAGTGATCTGTGTTAATGTTTGTATCGATGATTGTTATTGCTTTAGTGAACAAATATTGGCATAGTAAACAAATAAGTAGACCATCATATATATATATATATATATATATATATATATATATATATATATATATATATATATATATATATATATATATATATATATATATGTGTGTGTGTGTGTGTGTGTGTGTGTGTGTAATGACAAGTAGCCCTCAAACCTGAAATGGTAGAGCACTCCTGATGTATAACGACTAAAAATTCACTAATATATATTAAAACGTTTGCCTAAAACAAGTCCTAAAATGTAATGCTATTAAAGTCAGAAGTCCGAAAAACTAAAAACATAACATTTCAATGGCTTTCTTCAGTGACACTGCATTCCGGTCGCTAAATGAGGCTCGTGGCTATATGGTTAGCGTACGCACTTGAGCTCGGACCACTCGGGTTCAGTTCTCAGTAGGAAGTCGTGGGGTTGGATCGGATTCAAGAGTGACCTTTTCCTGCCCTACTTTTTTTCTAGAAGGTAGGAAGATGCCTCTTCTAGGTTAGGTTTATGAGTCGTCTACGTTATTGATTTTAACGTTAGTTTACAGCACGGGAGTCGATCCTGGGGCGCCAAGGTGGCCTGCCTCCAAAGTTCGCTTGCTCCTACACGATCTAATGGATATCTGACTATGAAAGGACACATCACCCAAAGTTACTCTGAAATCGGCGCTGATGCTTTACTATTGTCTCTGAGCTATGAATTTGCTTCGAATATTTTCCCACTTGGCTTATGGAGCTGATCGAATTGTTCTCTTACGATTAAATCGTATAATATTCTTGTCTAAGTTAAACTATGTTGTATTGGTTACTACTTTGATATTTCTTCCTTGCAGAAGCAGGTTGACATTGTTCTTCATCTAGGAATTAGGCTAGCTTCTGCTGCTTCTTGCTCTAGCCTTGTTACTTGCCTTTATGTTAAAATAAAGGAACCAGCAGTAACTTGTCCTGTGAGAGACTTTTCAGAAACTATAGAGTTCATGTCCGTTGTAATTCTGACCGTCCTTGCAGCTTTTCTATTCCTCGGGGCTAGATTTGTGACCGGTATACACAAAAGTGATAGTGACCAATATGGGTCCTTAGGATACATGCCCACAGTACATTCGTACTTACGATAATCTGATCGAGTACGAATTTATTTGGTCATCTTTTGGCTTGCTACATCTTTATGCCTTGCAGCAATGAGTGTTGACTTTACACAGGGACGACCTTAGATTGATGTCGTACGTCAAGCAATACAAAGCAAGAGTTTGAACTTTCAATCGGTGCTATGCCCTGTGCATTCAAAAACTTTATCACTGCTCGCATTTCACTGGGGAAGATAGCATAGGAACGTACATCTTCAATCACTGCCACGACGCTACTGAAAGCATTAGGGAAGTTCCGCTGGTGCATGCGCCATGCCAGGACCTTACTTTCTCACGTGCACGCAGTCGCTTCGCGCAGCATACGGTTTCCTAGCTATGGGACGAGTGGGAAAGTTACTTTCTGGATGCGCCTCATACATAGAGCATATATTCAAATTTGGAATCAAGTGCAGTTAGATTCGATATCATTCACAAGTCTTTCGCTGTTGGCCGCAATATACTTCAAGATACTCTATCTGAATATATTTCAAGATTATAATCCAGATTGCGTTTTGGAGTTAGGGTGTGATATTATTTTTTTTTTTTTTTTTACTAAGTATTCTTACTGATTGTCAATTGTTATTTCATATTGTCATTGTACAGTTTTAGCACTAGATCGCAAAAATCAATGACTGATTCGGAGGAAGTGTGAAGTATTTGTTTTTTTTATTTGATTTAGGGTTAGCGTCTGTTTCAGCAGCGAGGCTATATGAGACATGGACCTACAGCTTAACGTAGTGTAATGGCCCGCTATTGTGCATCAGCACCACATTACAGATTTTCTAAATTGTATGTGGCAGTGTGGACATCGATCCATATCAGAAGATATAATTCTTAATTTAAATTTTTCTAATCGAAAATAAACTAAATATAATAATCTAGAACATTTTTGGAATGAATTAAGAATTTGTACCTGAAGAGTGATTAAATTGATATATATATTGTAAGGTTCCGCATGTCTTCACAGGCCATGTGTTTATTACACGTGTTTGCACTAAATAAATACAGCCCAGACGACAGTACCGAAGAGGAGTCGCCCAACATCGCCAACAGTCGGCAAGACGGAGATCAACGAAGGTAGCTGACATTTTAGGATAAAAGACAGCAGCACACCTCAAGAATCATCAGTCTCTCCAGGTTGATCAAACCACCAAAAGCCCTAAGGCGCCTGGCCATCGGGAACACTTTACCCTCTCACGACGCTTGGTCATTGGGTTCCCTTTCTCTCTCACAACGCCCGGTCACCGAGAGACACCTAATCACACAAACTCGTAACCTCTCACGACGCCTGGTCAAAGAGAGTAACCTCACCTACAAAAGCCCTACGACGCCTAGTCATTGGATTACTTCCACTTTCTTACCTAAAAATATTAGAGAAAACAACTTATTGTAATATAATTTCTGTATTCCAGAGGGTCTTTTATAATAAAAGGTGATGGGAAAGTCCAATCTCCCGTGTACGATAATTGCTCTACCCACCATAAGTAAAGAGAATACTTATATTCTCTCTCTCTCTCTCTCTCTCTCTCTCTCTCTCTCTCTCTCTCTATATATATATATATATATATATATATATATATATATATATATATATATAGAGAGAGAGAGAGAGAGAGAGAGAGAGAGAAAATCCGCTGAGAAGTGCTGGAAAAGGGAAATAAATATTACAGGTAATCTTAGTAAATAAAGAATAGCTAAATTTTTCCAAGAAGAGTAGGGCTAATCAAAATCAAAATGCAGCGTTAATCTAAAGTTTAGGTCAGGAGAGACTTCCCTTTCCCTTTTCTCCAAAATATGCTGCCACGACTTATATAATATGAATTGATTGAATATAAAAATGTAAAGTTAAAATAATTTAATTCTCAAAATTCTTTTGTCTATAGGCTTCATTACTGGGATTCCGTTAAATACATGCTGTATACGTTCATTACGAGCATTTCTATATTGGAAGGATGATTAAGTTTTATGTTTTGTTAAAGAATCTAATGAAAGTTTAACCCGAGCTGTACACTAATGTAATACTGACAGTGTTTCCTGTATACTAAAAAATGAGTTTTAACATAAAAGAATATGGGTAGTCAGGCACGCATTTATCTATTGTGCGCCACTGTGCTCTAAATAATTTGCCGCCGCCTGAAAACAACCAATATTGGAGTTGAATTCACAGTTTTGGTGGTCGTTGAGATGAATAGTGTCAGTTTTAATCGAATTGAATTTCAAGATCATACCCTACTCCCCAGGAAGGGGGCCAGATTTTAAAAGTAGAAAACGACTGTAGGTTGAAATCATAGTTTTTGATGTTGCTGAGTTTAACGGTATCAATTTTCAGCACATAATAGCACTTACCTAATACGGGCCTGTGGATAGTATACATCGCTTTACTCAAGGACTATTATTATTATTAAGTCTGATAGAATTAATCAATCTGCCGAAAGTTAATTATATTATATCAATGTTATAAAAGGTTACAAATGAGTAAGGAAAATATAAGTAACATATGATTTTATATAGTAGGATGAATGATATATATATATATATATATATATATATATATATATATATATATATATATATATATATATATATATATATATATATATGCAGAGGCTGTTCAATCTACATTTGACTAATTTCGACTTACCTAAACATTTAGAAGAATCCATGGCGCCAGGTGCGTAAGTGCTCGATGTGTTTCTCTTGGTTCCTAACAATAGCCTGACAGCGTAATTTCCACTGTAATAGGCTTCTCTGAAGAACTGGTAGGGTAATCTTGTCCCATTCCCTTTGCACAGCTTTCCAAAGTCCTTCCACAATTGTCACACGCCGTTTTCCCAAAGCCCGCTTCAGCAATCTAAATCCACAATAGTCCACAGGACTTGGATCTGGAGATTTAACAGGTACCTCATTGAAAGGTATCACCTTTATACCACTTGCCTCCTCTATCTCCCAGTAGAATGCGATGGACGATCGTGAAGTATGGTGTAAGGCCTTGTCCATGTGAATGCGCACCAGATTGGAGTCATTTCCGTACATTGTTGGAATCTCATGCTCATAGATCGGCCGCGTGATCTGCTCCTGAAAATACTGCGAATTTATTTTGCAGTTCTTCACCACCCTACGAATCTTCAGTTTACTTCGGTAACAGTAGCCAGTAAAGACCATGAACTCTTTGGGGAAGGATTCTTTACAGACACGGACCCACCTTCTGAAGTTCTTGGCGCCTTTCTCTCGGTACATGATGGCTCTCGGTTTGCCGCAGTCGGAAAGGTAAATCCATGCTTCATCGAGCGTTACGACGTACATCCACCTTTGTTTTACCAGATCAACAATTGAAACCAGCTGAGCGCAAACTCGCTAAATATCGTCGGGATAACATTTCTCATACTATGGGCAAGTATATTCGCCATACGCAATACAAAATAGCCAAAGCAAAATGAAAGTGTATATATACGCCATCCGCACAGCAGGTGCGTTTTGAAGACACGAGTTAACTCGCCACCCACACTGAAGGAGTTAATTTTCTTCTCTTCTTCTTCCTCTTTATTTCTCTTTTCTTTTCCAAATACACCTGATATTGTCTCATTGAACTTCTCACTGAATTTATCATACCTTTTGTAATTATTAATCCTGATGATCCATATGATGTGTTGAGCTACTAGAGATTCTTCTTGTAATTTCTCAACAATGAGAATTTTATTTATTGTGAAACTACTTTCAAAAATTGCATTTCCGTGAAAGAAGCTAAAAGACAATTTCATAACTGACCATAAGTAAACGAAGTTCTTCCCATTTCCTAAGACTAAGTAAAAAAACTCATCAAGTCCAACACAATCTCTGTCACTGGCTATGAATTCACTCGAGTGTTCCTTAAATTCTTCAGTCTGAGCTTTCACTGTGAGCTTATTAAAAAAAAAAAAAGCGATGAGTGATGAGTAAATGCAGAGCTGGAGATATTATTTCTTTGCGTTCTCAGCCACTTGTCCAGATATCCTCTTGGCACCATTCAATTCTCCTAGAACAGCGTCTACCCTTTTGAGCAAATATGCCAGGATGCAGTTAGATGTGTTTCTCGCAGAAAATTAGTTTCAACAACTATATCAGAGAACACTGACTCCCTCAATATCATCATTGAGAACACTACATTTTGCATCCAGTAACAGTAAAGAAATCAACCCTATTTCATAAATTCAGTAATTGAACAATGGACCTAAATCGATTTTTTCCTTACTTTTCCTGACCAATCTGCCATTTCCCTGACTTCACCTGACAAATTTTTACTTCCCTGACTTTTCCCTGACTTTCACTTATTTTCCAGAATGTGGACACCCTGGTAAAGGTTTTGTATGTATTATTGTTTCATAGAAAAAATGGTGCCATGTGATATTTGCCGTTGCGTGAGTACGTATTGGTTATTTGTCTTCCCATGGAGTTAAGAAAGCTACAGGAATTGCGGTTTAATTGCAATTCAAAGCAATTAATATTGTAATTGCATATTTCTTTAAATGTCATAGCATATTCTTGCAGTACTTACTGTATTTTATTTATTGGTTATTTGTCTTCCCATGGAGTTAAGAAAGCTACAGGAATTGCGGTTTAATTGCAATTCAAAGCAATTAATATTGTAATTGCATATTTCTTTAAATGTCATAGCATATTCTTGCAGTACTTACTGTATTTTATTTTCTAAGAGAAAAAACATTCCTTTAATGGCATGTGTGGAATTAAAAGTATAAGTTGTTCATTAATCCCTAGTTTCAATATAACTTCTGCAAAACAAGCCTCATTATTCAATACTATGATTAATATTATCCTTTCTATTTATTTGTTTTGCGAATTTATTATTGAATAATCTGATCAAACAGTTTTCCAGACAGAATTTTAAGATGTTCATGAGCAAGATCTCAAATCTCTTCTTACACTTTCGATGTTTAAGAGTATAAAGGGCTAGTACCTACCTGTATTGCTCTTATAAATTTACTTAAAATAGAAATACGATATACGGCATTTTAAGTGAAAAAATATAGTATCCTATTAGTTATACAACCTTTCATCAAACAGTGTTAGAAACAACCAGGAAATCTAACATTGATATACAATTGTTCAGATCATGTCTTGCCCCCCCACTTTTAACGACCAACCGCCGCCACTGCCCCTGATTATACCAATTCCAATAAGTTTGATATTTTCTTTGGAAGATTTAAGTTTTCAAAGCCTGAATTGTTGTGGAAGTAGGTCTGCAAAATATAGCTAACGTTAAAATATCTTTACTTTTGGCTATTTTGAGAATTGTGCAGAAATCGCAAATTTTAGAAATATCCATATAGGAAAATATAGGGAAAAGAATTTCAGTAATCTAATTTAAAAAGAAACTTGAATCCATTTATTTAAATAAATTCACTTTATTGAATTTTCATTAATCATGACAGTGTTTTATAATTCGTCATTGTATTTTCCTGTTTCTTTTTTACTTTTATTTTTGTTATTGCTTTGTATTAACTCTTCAATGTCTCTCCAAAATTCCATCCTCTTTTTGTGAAAATCCTTTTTCATGGAAATCTCGTTGCCAATGTCAAGATATTGAAAATTCCCTTTGGAAACAGGCAGCCAGTTTATCTCACTTTGAGATCCATTTGGAGTGGGGTTCCTGAAAATAATGATAAAATGAAAGCAATATTTTATCACCAATTGTCTAGAACTGGATATACCTACATTCACAACTTCTTGTAGATCGTATTTGGTGAAAGTGCGATGCGAGGTGCAAATGTATGTCTATAAACCTGCTGTTTAACAAACGGTGCAGGTATGGTGGATTTAACATTTAACCCTATGGAGCATAACAACCATGGCCATGTATAAGATTTAGATATGCTCATAACCTTTTAATTGTTATGCATCTAGTTTTCTTAAATCAAACAAAAGCTTTATAAAAATATTACAGTTATCATTTTTAATAGTAAAATTTATATTTCGGAAATATTAAGTTCTAACTATAGAAAAGAATTAATTTCTGGGAGCTGGGCCTCCTTAATGTTTGGACTGCCAACTCTAGTCACCTATTTTTAGAGACGAAACTCTTTCGCAACCATTTTGATATTTTGTATCATTAATTATCACAATTTTCGCATTTAAGTCGCATTTATTTTTAAAATGTAGGACACGTTTTTTAAAAAATTATGGAACTTGTAAACAGTATATTTTTAGTAGTAAGATGTATATCTAATACTAAAATGAGAATATACCTTGATTAGGTGCACATTCTAACTAATCTATTTACTGAAATATAGAAATTAATGCAAAAATTTAAACACTCCCTCTAACGTCATCCTTAGTTAAAGGATAACACGCAGCAAAACATTACTAATTATCTTTTTAAGTTTGTTCTC
Organism: Thermobia domestica; assembly: GCF_964235325.1. NCBI lineage: Eukaryota > Metazoa > Arthropoda > Insecta > Zygentoma > Lepismatidae > Thermobia > Thermobia domestica. The sequence continues at coordinate 167,207,182 of NC_137466.1, read as the reverse complement.
CTGTCAGTAAAAATCATATTATACTTGGAAAAGAATCCCCCGGCATCAACACTCGAGACTGGCAAACATATTGAACGTAACGAGCTGACAGCAAAAGACCTGTGGTTAACTTTTAAACTGTCTAACATGATACAATGTCAACTTCCTTATCTTCACTGTTGAGAACTTCAATAACCAATCTTACTTCTAAATCCATGGTAAGCAGCCAACAGATCATGAACATTTTCACTACAAAACACAGTCAAGGATTTAAACAACAGTTCAATTTTGTTGATGTCTACATCTTTATGAAGTGACACAGTTTCTGGATCAAATAACTTGCAGAACTTTTTCGTAAATGCAACGTTTTTTAAGTTAAATAATATTGAAAATGGTAATTATTAGCTATAATTAACAAGAATCCCACTTTTCCGTTTTCGTTCGTATTTATCGCAAATAATGCCGAATTTCGCAAACAATCGCGTTAATATAAACGTGATTTCTGGGTCTGAAACAAAAAGCTTAAAATTTCCTGAAACATATACGCATTTTTTTAACGTTTCGCACATATCGCATTAACGAAAATGTTTCGTCTGTACCTATTTTACATGTAGATGACATTTTTTTATTAAAATCTTGGAGGCTTCTGCAAAAATATTGGTATAAAACAGTCGTTACCAAAGGCGATATTTAAAAGAAAAAGGGTATAGACGTAGTCACAAAGAGTATTTTGAATTTATGGATATTAAGTGAAAAAATATATATATATTATAGCACCAACACACTGATTTTACTTAGATGCTACAGTAAACTGACAATTGGAATGTCATTTGGACAGTCAACGTGTATTTTAACCACGTGAACTTGGCACCGCGTGACCGAATCACGTGGAATGACGTCATAGGGGTCAATGTCCTTTTGGTTTTAGGAGGGTTACGTAGGCTCACCCTCAAATTTTGGGAGCTATACATAGAATCATCCTCTTAAATTTTAGCAATTGCTAAAAAATGTATATGGTAATATAGGACCAGAGTATTCTCTGTAAGTTTGAATGATCCATCTTGTTTCTTTTTGTGGGTAAATAATTGACAAAATCTCAAATTTGGGGATTTTTACCCACTTTATCTTCTTTGTTGAGATCTTATCATATCATGTGGTTTAGTACAAAAGTTCATTCGCTTTCGTAAGATCTGAGTACATTGACATCTACACTTAAATTTCGGGAAGGGTACATAGGCATATCCCTTAAATTTAGGAACGTAAATTTAATATTAACTTTAAATTAAATTTAGGCACATCCCTTAAATTTAGAAGTTTCTATTAAAATTTTGAAACAAAATTTTCATTGAGTACAAAGTTTTCAAACAAAAATTTTAAACAAAATTTTCAAACAAAGTTTTAAGGAATTTTTAAAACAAAGTTTTGCAAATTAAAAAAATGAAACACAAACTAGAGGTTAACAAACAAAATTTTCAAAGAAAAATTTGAAAATTTAAAACATTTTTAATAAAAATTTTAAAGCTAGTAAGTTTTTGTTCCGGTAAGTATAAACATTTTTAAACGAAAGTTTCAACTAAGATATCAGATTATACTTTTTCAAGCTATAAACTTTCAAACACTATCAAACTAAAATTCAAAAGACCATTTTTCAAATAAAATTTTTAAACTAGTTTCTTCAGCGAGTGAAAAATTAACAATAATTTTCAATAATTCTTTTAAAAACTTATTTAAAAAAATTTACACTTAATTTAGTTTGAAACTCTTGTTTGAGAAGATTTGTACTTACTGAAAGTTTGAAATCTTTTTAGAATGAAAAATATATGAAAATTTTAGTTTAAATTTTAAAATATCAGATTTTCTTTTGAATTTTTTTTGTATAAACATGTCCTTGAGTCCAAGGGAACAATTCCAAATTTGTTTTTTGTTTTTTTTTTGACAATTCCAAATTTAAGAATGAGAAAGTTTGATATTTTCGTTTGGAAATTTTGGTTGGAAATTATTTTGCGCTTACTAGTTTGAAAAACATTAAAAAATGTACTTTTAAGATTTGTTTCAAAAAATTTAGTTTGAAAAATACCCATAGAAGGGGACAATTTGGATCAACCTAATTTACCAAAATACACATCTGAGTAATAGAGAGCATTTATCGATTTTTTGCCAATTCCTAAATTTAAGGGATAGGCCTAGTACCATGCCTGTCAATTTTCCTCTTTTCTCACGAAAAAGAATGAACCCCTTTACTAAACCTTTTAACCCTACAACATAATAGGGGCCTCATCAAAGAAAAGAAAATAAATCAAAAACTGAAATTTGAATTTCGTCAATTTGTTTATCTATAAAAGGGAAAGAGATGGATTACCTAAACTTAAATAAGTATATAATGGTCCTATACTACTATATGAAGTTTTTACTTATGGCATTTTCCAACATTAAAGGGGTCGTCCTATGTACCCCACCCAAAATTTCGGGGTGGGTAAAGGTACCGCTTCCAAAATAAACAGGATATTGACGCTTATAACGCCATATCATTAATCCGGTCACATGACTTCCCTCAGCCGAGTTCGATCAATTCGCTCAAATACTACTATATGTAACCACAACATTACAGAGCTTCCATCATAAACACTGTAACTTCAGAAAAGCAAAATATGGTGATATTTGGTTAAGTGTTCATGAAAGTGAGAAAATTATATTTGTTGTTGAACATTTGGGGCATTCAGAGTACAAGGGATTCAAATACAATTACAGAAGTTGTGAGAAAAAGAGAGAAAGTTTGTATGCTCGGTTTAAATACATAAAAAAGTAAACACTGTTTCTTATACAGATGCAGGAATTATTTACAATATATGGATGTGCATCTTTTAAGCACTGAAATTAACGTCAAGAAGACACCTTAAATATGAAATGTATCCAAAATGACCAAAAGTGAAGTTTAATCCTTTGTACACTGAGCGCCGTACTTGTAGGTGCTTATCATAGGTAATATCGAAGTTCTGAAGAAAGTGAATATTGCCTGAATACAAGCAATAATAAAAGGTCATCATCTTTGAAATCTTTTTAGAAGGTATTTCAAGACTCTATGCACCCATAGCTACAGAATAGGATGGTTTGATATCACATAGGCTCAACTCTGACAACTTCTAGTAATATTTATAGCTTCAATGTACTTTCTATTCTGTAATTTTCTTTAGAGAAATTTAACTAAATTCGTAGATTTCTAAAATAAACTTGGAAAATAAGTAGAATATATAAAATAAAGTGTTAATTATAAGGAGATATTTTCCTTAGCGTATTATATTTTGTGTATAGATACACAAATATACTGACAGATAGACATACACATACACACGCACACATAGCAAACGCAGGTAGATAGGTATACAATACAGGTGACATATACTATAATGTAATTCTCAAAGAACACATCTATGTATACTAAAAACTTTGAAATTAAAAATAAAAGAAACATGCTAAATTTCCATAAACAAGTAAATTCACTTTCAAGGAAGTGAAATCAGAAAGATGAAAGTGACAATGTCAAAAATATAAACATAACAAGGAACTCATACAAGTGAAAGGACAAACCAAAAGTATATAAACTAATTAATAAATAAACAAAGGGTCAGAACAGGCAGAATTGTCAGAAACGTTAATATCGTCGTTATAATAAATTCTCTCTGCATAATCAAGTTAGTCGACCACGAGATTTTAAATCTTTGTCAGAATGGACTTCAGCTTGTTCAAACCTTTAACTATCCTGTAAGTAAACCTTTGATTCAATTATGTAAAGAAGCAATATACAAGAAGTTCAGTGCACGGAAGTGTTCCTCCAAAACAGGCTTTAATTTGTTTCAATTCATAAATTCTGTATTTATTAAATTTGTAATGACCTAATTATCCTTTCAATGACTTAATTAAATTCAAGGTAACTTTGTATTAATAATAATTAAGAAGCATCTAATTTAGTGTTTTGTTTCTACTGAGAATTCTATAACCTATTTTAATTGTTCAGTTATTCTAAAGAACTATGCATATCATTGACGAATATCTCTCTTAAGAATAACTGTATTCACACCAAAGAATCAACCTTTGGATATTTTCATGGAACAAGGTAATATCCTTCACTCATTTTATTCATATTTAAATAAGACAGTATCTTTTTTTTTTAAAGTTACGAAACAATACAGATGAAATCAAGAGATATAGTAAACTTTATAGAAAACTTCGACAATTGCTGAAACTAGGGGTGCAAAATAAGTATCAGACAGTGAGCTAAGCGCAAATAACCTACGTTATAGAATCACTACAAGTATAGTTTAACTTAAATCTAACACAAAAGTAACATTGTAAGGATAGTATCATCAAGAGAATAACATACCCAGTTGCAGCAAAATCTGTCCACAACTTCACCAGAGTTTGAACTAGAGGATAGTCAGTATCTTTAGTTGTGAACTTAATCAGATCTTTGCTACTATGGAGTAAATACCTAATATCATGACCATGAGGTACACCTGAAAGGAAAGAGAAAAGTATATATATATTATCGCTTAAGCTTATTATCGATAATGCTAAATACTTTTCATAGCTAAAACTTAAAGAAATTGCAAGAGGTAATACTAATACAATGAAGAGTTTTCTTTTAAGATACTTTAGTTTTATGAATAGAAATTATGAAAAAAAATAATAGTCACAATAAAAATTAAACTAAAATCAATACCTACCAAGACTTGCGAGTACTCCTGGTCTCTCGTACGATAATACATATACATATATTGGAAAGAAGCTTGTTTCTTCCTGTGTGGCGACTGTTTTTAATAATCCACGGAAATAGAAGTAATCCGAACAAAGCTGAAAGTGTTATAAACTAAAATTACTTAACATAATACATGATATGTAAAAGAAGATATCAAATTTTACATCACGTACAGTACATAGACAACTAGTTAATCCAGCTACAAAAATTCCTTCCTGTAAACCTTTTACTTAATTAATATTCAGATAGTTTCGTTAATCACGATAAATAGAATCAATTCAGCAATTTAGGTTACCAATCCGAATACATGTACTATCTTCGATAAAACATTATATTGGACTTCTAATGTATCCTTTATGTTTTTAATCGTATGTGATTTATTAGTTTCTTATATCTTAGGTTATATTTTTCTTTTTATTGTTTATTCTTAGATTTAATATTAATTTTGTAAGCCTGTTGTAACGGGGATAAACTCCTGTAATAGGCAGCAATAATAAATAAATAAACTACGTGCATACTTATTATTGTCATGTTTATTTTTAAACATTTATTTTAGAATTTTAGTTACTATACTTTTATAATATAACGTTTTTTGTCCTTTTTTAATTTTGTAGTGGTTTTATTTTCAGTATATTATTCATATTCTTAATGTCTATATGGTTCCCATTAACTGCTTGTTTTTAAATATTTAAAAGTATGTGGACTACATGAAATGATTTCGAACCTCTATATGGGGTACTGGGGCTCAGTGGTAGAGCGCTTACCTCTGGCGCGGGAGTCCCTTGTTCGATCTCCAGCCAAGTAAGCTTGTGGCGAACAACATCGTGCTCGTGGGTTTTCTCGGGATACATCAGTTTCCTGCCAATTTCTCATTTCACCAATTCTTCCATCATAATTCATTTGCTCTAATCATCGTCTCCCTTAGCCTAAAGGGCATAAACGTAGGACGTTAAACTTAAAGATTTTATTTTTATTTTTTTTCGAAACCGTATAGTTTTGAAACGCAAATCAATATTTACAGAAATAGAATATATACTCAATTTGATTATCACTAATGGAACTTTAAAATTATTTACATTTGCAATATAGCACGGTGAAATGAAGTGAAATATCTTTATATCAATTCAAGATATATATATATATTTTTTAAAATCCTGTTTGTGCAGTTTGGTAGAAACTGGTATTTGGTACTATCTAATGTTATGGGAAAGTGCGTGTACAGTTTGGCAAGTGTCTAGTGTCTACAAAACCTTGTATGTGAATGAACGAAACATTGAAGAGAAAACTAATAGTTCTGTAATATTCCAAGGGGGCACAGGGAGAGGGAGCTAGAACTCTCTGGTTCGATTCCAGACCAATTGAGTTTATGGTGGACAGCATCGTGTGTATGGGTTTTCTCTGAGTACTCCGTTTCCTTCCACATTCTCATTTCACCAATTCTTTCAGTATCATCCATCTTCATTAATCTCCATCTCTGTTAGCCTAAAGATCCATCTGTTAGTGGCAAAGATGAGTAGGAGAGGCAACCATGATCGCTTCCAAAACATTATAACTTCCATTAAGAATTTTATTTAAAGGTAGGAGGCATAATTTAAATTAAAGTTGAGTTTTTTGGATGTAATAAGTTGTTTTGGACGTATTTTCGTATAATTTCAAAATTAATAATTGAAGTACCGTGACTTGCTAAATTGGCAAAACCGAACGATAAACTATTTACTTTTAACGAATAATCGAAACATCCTTCCAAACGTTGTATTATCCTCCCTTCCCTGTGAGAACTCCCTTAACAAAATATAAGTGGAATTGATGAAGCAAGAATATTGAGTTCAAACTGAAACGTCAATTTCTATTGAACGTAATTTGATACTAGTAAACCAATTAAAAAGAAGAAGTATATGAAGTTTAAACTTCGCATTGTTTTGAAAATACAATAGAAGTAAGTCAGCTAGAAGCAAATCACTCAGGACATGTATCGAATAAAGGTGGGCCTCAGAATACTTAAATCACAGATAGTTGTGTTTCTAGTTATGAAGATAGCAAAATTAGAAATGAAAGTTTTGCCGTGATGATAATTATATAAACACAAGATACACTACTTTTAATGGAAATACCAGCAGTAACGTCAGGAATGTGCTTTCGTCGGGAAATGAGGAATAATTAGCAATTTCATACAAGGCTCATTCAGACCCAAGGGATCCTTTTCGGAGAACAGCTTCCAGATAGACAAAGCAATCTTTATATGTTAAATATTACAACAGTTATGACTGGTTGTAGTAAGTCCAAAGGAGGAATGTTGCTTTTAGTTGTTCCAATTCACAAGAAAGGCCACAAAACTGACTGTAATAATTATCGAGGCATTTGTCTTCTGTCACCATCATATAAAATCCTTTCAAACATTCTATTAGCAAGACTGACCCCATACGCAGATGAAATTATTGGAGATTATCAGTGCGGATTTAGACGAAATTGATCAACTATCGACCAAATATTGACCATTCGCCAAATACTCGAAAAAAAGTGGGAATACAATACCCCGGTACATCAACTATATATTGATTTTAGAAAGGCGTACGACTCGGTTAGGAGAGAAACATTATACAACGTTCTTACAGAACTTGGAATACCGAGAAAGCTAATTAGATTAATTAAGATATGTTTAAATGAATCCCAAAGTAAAGTCCGGGTAGGAAAATTTTTGTCCACGAGCTTTCACGTCGAAAATGGCCTGAAACAAGGAGACGAGTTGTCGCCATTATTGTTTAACTTCGTTCTGGAATACAAGGAAAATCAAAGATAGCAACCAGGGCCTAGAGTTGAACGGTATTCACCAGTTATGGCATATGTTGATGATGTAAATTTAATAGGGGATGATAGGAGAACAATAGAAAGAAATGCAGAAATCTTATTAAACGCTTGCAGGGACATGGGTTTAGAAGTAAATGCAGAGAAGACTAAATACATGGCAGTGCGTCGGGACCGGAATACAGCAAATTATGGATGCGTTAAAATATTAAATAATACTTTTGATAAAGTGGATAGTTTCAAATATATTATCAATATTAACAGATGAAAATCATATTCACGAAGAAATTAAATGTCGACTAAAAGCAGGGAATTCGTGTTACTATTCTGTCCAAAATCTCTTGTCATCGCAAATTCTGTCGATGAATTTGAAGCTTAAAATATACAAAACGGTAATCATGCCTGTTGTTCTGTATGGCTGCGAGACATGGTCACTTACTCTGAGGGAAAAACACAGACTGAAAGTATTTGAAAACAAGATCCTGAAACGAATATTCGGACCCAAGAGGAACGGGAATGGGGAATGGCGGAAACCTCATAACGAGGAACTACATAATTTATATGGTTTACCCAACATTGTTAGGGTCGTCAAGTCTAGGAGGCTTAGGTGGGCGGGTCATGTAGCTAGAATGGAAGAAAGTAGAAACGCTTTCAAAGTCTTGACTGGAAGACCAATTGGAAAACGACCATTAGGAAGACCTAGGCGCAGATGGAAGGACAATATTAAGATGGATCTCGCAGAGATTGGAATACAAAGTAGAAACTGGATGCAGTTAGCTAATTATAGAAGTCAGTCGAGAGCTTTTGTGTACGCGGCATTTAACCTCCGGGTTCCATAGGCCATAGAGTTAGTTAGTTTAGAGCTTTTGGAACAAATGTTCCATTTTGAAAAAGAAAAGTGTTATGAAAGAACAAGTTGCGTTAAATTATCATGTTAGACATACGGAAACACTTAAAAGTTACGCAAATTACGATTGGTCGGTAACTTCTCTGTACATAACAGTATTAGGGAACTAAAATTTAACCCATTGATCGCCATTATATATATATATATATATATATATATATATATATATATATATATATATATATATATATATTGAACGCCACGGGCAATAATCCGCCACTAATACTTTGTTTTCGCCTTTCTTTTAACCCCATAAATGTATAATTTTCTTTGTGTATGGTTTTGCATACACGCGGCGTGGATATTAAATTTTGACTTCTACGCCATATGTATGTAATAGCATACACAGCTATAGAGCGAACGTGAAAAAGTGCAATAAATATTTGCGTGTATGGAAAACCATACACGAGGCGCTGCATGAAGGAGCCGTGTGTATGGAAATTCATACACATAGCAACCAACGTTTTTTTTTTTTTTTAAATAATAATAAAATAAAATGCATCTCGGGACTTATACTATAAAATTATGTAGTAGAGGAGCATGCAAGCGTTTTTTTTTTCTGATGGAGACGTTTTACGAAAACTACAACTATGCTTTCTAGTACCTCCTTAAGGAAAATGCTCGTGATGTTACTAACACATTTTAGCTTGAGAAGGGAGGGGAGGGGCGTAAATAAGGGCCCCGCATTGCAGGGGGGCCACAAGCCATAAAGGGGCCCCCAAATCGTGAAGTGGGACGTAGAGAAGGGGCCCCACTTCACACTGTCTGCGGGAGGGCCCCCAAGCCTTTAGTTACGCCACTGCTATCGTGATTAGGTTTTTATCAGGCTTGGAACCACCTCATTCTTGATTTATACTACTGTTTCTAGTGTCATAATCAAGTGTAAAACAAAATTTTACTTGTAAACCATATGAAAAGTAAGTCTATACTAACCTCCGCCAATTTTGTCAATGTTCCGAAGTTGACAAGGTCATTCTTAAAATAAAAATGTCGAATTTTTTCACTTATGTCATAAGATTTCCTGGAGTCTCTCTCAAAGTCAAAATAAATTGGGGCTACTCGGTGAAAATCTTCCTGCAAATCATGCATCTTAAGTGGTAAGACCATAAATTCTGTAAACAAAGATTTTTTATATGAATTAGAACATTTGTAGAAGTAAATGAATTCGATTTCAATATAGAGACAGGATCAAAATCATACTATGGTGTATTTGTTTATCGAAGTTTAACATTCCGTTGTAGCACTGAGGCTATATGGGAAGTGGACCTATAGTTTAAGGTGGAATTCATACTACATTAATGCGTTGAAATTTCAATGATTTCCCACCAGGACTAGGCGCACCAAAGGCGCATGCGCTAGCCACTAGACTAGTGGAAACGACTCAAAATATATAATAGGTCTAAATGGTAAATAGTTATTAAATATACTCAGCTAACATTCAAATTGATTAAGTAATGTGGAGAGCTCCTTCGTGGCTAAGCGGTTAGCGTACGCGCCTTTGGCGTGGGAGACCCGGGTTCGATTCCCGGCGGGAGCTCATGTGGTTCGGATTCCACGTTAATCAGTAGGTCCACGTCTCATATAGCCTCGCTGCTGAACGGGACGCTAAACTAAAATCAATCAATCAATCAAGTAATGTGGAGTAAAAAAATTCAGAAGAAATGACTAAATAAGTGATTGTTTTAAATCAATCTATGTACTAAAAATTGTTTATATACTAACATTATAACACGTCATATGTATGCATTTGATTCTTTGATCAGTGCCCTGCTCCACCATGTAGTGAAATATATATTTATTGCAAGTACAATCTGAACAAACACACCAAAGGTGCAAAAATTGCAGCCAAGTTCGTCAACCTCAAAATGTGTTGAGATGAAGCTGGATGGGCCAAGTTCCCTGACCACTGCATCTGAAACGAACATTGGAACTTGGGGCGAGGTGTCTAACTTATTCGAATACACCAAGGTATGTTCCTGGACCACCAAGATTTCACGGCCGGGACATTGGCTAAGGCTGGTGGTGACCCCCAAATCCATCACGCTCACAAGCACCATCCCTAAGGTTCGTCAGCATCATTTTCCTTGAAACTTCGTGGTGGATTATGTTTTCCTTGTCCGGATTTCGAACCACCAATCTTACAGTAGTATATATGTGCCTTAGCGCATCAGCGAAGTTGATATTCGTAAGATCGGTGGTGGCCCCAATCCCACTACGCCCACCACCACTATCTCTAAGGCTCCTTAACATAATTTTCCTTGACACCTCGCGCCAACTTTCAGCGTTCGTTTCAGATGCAGTGGCCAAGTTCCTTGGTTCATCCATCCTCATCTCAACTCTTTTTGAGGCTGATAAACTTGGCTGCACTTTTTGTATCTCTGGTGTTTTTGTTCATATTTTTTTTTTTTTTTTAGTTCATCTTATCAATATAGGATATTGGGGTTCTCAATTGTGGTATATTGTTGGATTGAAATTTAGAATTGTACATTTTCAAAGGAGTCATAATGTGACACATGCAACATTAGTTCCCAAGAGCTCCCCCACCGGGAATCGAACCCAGGACCCCATACAACAAAGGCGCACATGCTACCCACTAAACCAGCGGGGAAGGATTCTTCTATTAAGTATCTGTCAGAGAGTTATGTTCAAACGATATTCTAGTTCATTTACCCGAGCTACAAAATCACTATAGCTAACATTTCATTTTTCATTACCTAAATACGAAGAGTATCAACAGCATTATTTCTTCCAGACCTGTTTTTTGGGAGCCACTGAACTCTGAGAGTGCCCCACCTCCGGAGCAGACCAAAATAATATATAATATAATAATAAATAGAATAGTATCAGCAGTGCCCCCAGGAATACTAAGTGTGCTCCCCGGAACATTATTTCTGAAAGAAACACTGATCAACAGGGCCCCAAAACCCTTGATGCTGAATCCTTGATGCTACATCACTAGACATTGTTGGTGTTTCAACATACGTAGTTGTTCTCTACCCTTCCACATCGCGAAATTACGGAGTTCATCACGTGACGTGGATGTTGTGCAGTTTCATACTGCCTCGTGTTTTCCTTCTAATAATATACACCTTTTAAATAGCTTATAAACTTAATTATATTTGCCACCAACATATCATATAAAAGTCGAACAATTGGATTTATTTTTTGGAAAACTTCATTAATTCTAAATATCCCAACTTCTACATTCTTACTTATCAATTTAATTTCAATATCTATTTAATATCAATGACTGCAATAAAGGAAAAATATTCACCGAAAAGAAAAAAAAAATATTAGCTCTTTTTTTTTTTTTTTTTTTTTTTTTTTGTCTGAGTTTCCAACCACCAAATTTACAACAGTATGTACGCTCCTTAGCCCACTTGACCACTCGGACGATTGACAACATTAACACTATGCACATGTGTTGAATAATGAAGTCATTCCCGATTTGTGATTGTGAGGACAGTTTTTCACCCATAAAAAAATTCCCATAGTGAATTCCTCAAATTTCAGTCTCAAGCCGTTATAAGTAGGCTTCGGATTTTTGCATATTTGCATGTTTTTTTCCTGATGTGATATTGATATGCTCTTTAAACAGAAATCCGTTTCAGGTGTTTTGCGGTAAAATAACAGAGTTTTATAGTGCATATATTTGCATATTTCGGAGGTTAGTGCATGTTTATGTCGTTACTGCATATAAATGCATATCTAAAGGAACAACCAAATTAATAATTTTTAACGTCCAACAACTTTCCTCATAAATGGAATTTCAAGTTTCTAATATAAATTAGACTCAAGAACTTAAAATGGTTGATTGTTGTCGGTTTAGAATATCTTCCAAGGTCATGTGAAAGAATAACAAAAGGGTGAGTGATTCATCCTCCCGGCAATGATGCGTGACTGTCACCTTTTTAAAGAAGATATAAATAACGGTATCAAATCACCCACAACAAAATTTCCAAGCCATCCATCTTAGAAGTTAAAGTTGTTACTGTTGTGTGTGTGTGTGGATTTGAAATTGTGTGGTCTTGTGGCAGTATAAGAATGCCAAAGGAAAAATCTGGGTCCATTTAGTTGTAGTGCGACATCTTCAAATTCGAATTTTAACTAGCTCAGAATTTTGTCCAATTTTTGTCCACCCAAGAAAGAAATTTGTACCATTCAAATAAACGAGGGAGGGCCATTTCAAAATTTGTCCTCATCGATCACCTGTAGTGCAGTGTCTTAAAACTTGAATTTTAACTAACTCAGAATTTTGTTCAATTTTTTTGTCCACCCAAGAAAAAAATTTGTACCATTCAAATAAACGAGGGAGGACCTTTTCAAAATTTCGGCCACTTCAATCACCGGTAGTGCGACATCTTAAAATTCGAATTTTAATTAGCTCAGAATTGTGTCGAATTTTTAAACATTTTAGTACCACCAAAAATAAATTCTGTACCATTGAAATCAACCAGAGACGGTCATTTAAAATTTGGTCACTGAAATTATCTGTAGTGAGACATTTTCAAATTCGAATTTCAGCTATCTTGATGGTACAAAAATCTACAAAAAATAGGAAAATTCTAAACTACATTTAAAGATGTCTGGTGATTGAAGTGGCCAAAGTTTTGAAATGGTCCTCTTTTGTTAATTTGAATGGTACAATTTTTTATTGTACAAAAATGTAAGGAAATTGGGCAAAATTCTGAGCTAATTAAATTCAAATTTGAAAATGTCGCACTATGGGTGATCGAAGTGGCCGAAAATTTAAATGGCCCTCCCTCGTTTATTTGAATGGTACATTTGTTTTCCTTGGGTGAACAAAAATGGACAAAATTCTGAGCCAGTTAAAATTCGAATTTGAAAATGTCGGATTACATGTGATCGAAGTAATAAAAGTATACAAGTATAACAATATACACTTCTCCCTCATACCTATTCTGTCTATCAATACAAAACTTGGTACACACATTTCTTACCACTATACTATTTTTCGAGATACATTTAGATTGTCTACTTTTACCCGAGGCCAGTCCAGATGGGTCCAAAGTTGATGTGAGGGATTTTTGGAGGGAATTTTCCCAACATTTTCTCACCTGTTCAAATGCATTATGGGCCCCAATACATAGCACCTCTGCAAAGCTTGTTTCATGCTGAAGAGAATGAACTATAAACCATGGTTTTTCAAGGAACAGTGTTGATGCAATAGCTATTTCACTGCGATTTTCTTTATACCAACGGAGTTAATGGACCACAGGGCCTTATTCCGTTGTCCATGGTATCTAATTTTTTGTGCATGGACATATCTTTATGTTTATCGAATAGACTAGGTTTGATTCGGATGTCCGGATGGCACGTTCATGTCCGTTCCTTGTTAGCTAGTTAAAATTCAATTTTGAAGATGTCTTACTACAGGTGATCGAAGTGGTCGAAACTTTTAAATGACTTTCTTTTGTTAATTGTTTTCTTCGTTGGACAAAATTCCTGAGCTAGTTAAATTCAAATTTGAAGATGTCGCACTACAAGTGATCGAAGTGGTCGAAATTTGTGAAAGGCCCTCTTTAATAATTTGAATGGTATAATTTTTTTCTTGGGTGGACAAAAATTGGACAAAGGTGTCGCACTACAACTAAATGGGCTCGAAAAATCTTCTAGAAGTTATCTTCTGAAGCAATAGATTGAAGCTAAGAAACGTTAACAATTCAACATGAAAATATATTTTGCAAAGTGTATGCTAAACAAGTAATACTTTCAAAGTAAGTAAGCTTGTTTTCAGAAAAGGACATTTCTATTTTGTTCGACAGCAAAAGCTCAAACTTCAGCAGCTTTTTTCTCTTATATTTTCATAGCAGTTTCAAGTCTGGTAAAAAGTTTACGCAACTATGAAACAGCCTAGATGTAGCTTTCTTTTTGCATACTTGACAGAGTTCATCCCAAAGAAACCGTTGAAAAATGTATTTCGGGAAGAAATGAACAACCTTTTCAAAAATGAGCTCTAAATATGAGAGTTTGTGTGGCTTTCATACACACCTCTGTCTCCAAACGTAAATTCCCTACTAACCTTCAGTTATGTTTTCGATAACTTTCCCTTCTTCCCATTTATTCCTTGTTCAAATAACTTTATTCCATTTAAAGTATCAATATTATAGTCTAAAGTGTAAATTATTGCCGCTTAAGAGGACAATGTTACGGCAGCAGAAAATTGGATACAAAAAGTAATTTCAAGTAGATTTATTTTCTTTTAAACAAGAACATAGAGGTTTTTAATATAGACTTTTATTACAGTAGTAATTGCCATCAACAGACCCTTTATTAAACGAAAATTTATTTTAAACGGAAATATTTCACGATCCCATGAATTTAAAGGTAAAACAAAATGTGTTAAATTCTCTTGATTAGGCGGAACCCGTGTTGCGAACAACGCATATTAAAATACACTTTTTAACAGAAATTTTCAAGTTCCGTAATACAGTGTTTAAAATTTTTTAAGACATTCTGTGAGAGGTTAAGTATATGAACTGCGTTGTCTGTAAAGATCTTCGTTTACTTGTTACCCTACACATTTACTCTTTAGTCCACCACCATGTAAGGCCCTAGATACCGTGCGAATTTTTGAACGAAGTGCAATTTACATAGTTCTCTGCAAATACCAATAATGCGTTATCTAGCTGCTCTAGAGACAGGAACAAGGAGCATAATATACACAATAGATTAAAAGGGAGCCAAAAGTAGAGGGAGGGGCGCTGAAAAGGACATACAGGGTGTCTACTAAAATTCCAAAATGAAATTTCGTGACTTTTTCGTGACCTTTCCTTTATCAAAGCATAAAATTTCGGAACATTCTCAAGAGCGAGGTTGGATGCGGATTGGGCCGAAATTTTATGGGTGCGATTTGGTAACGATTTCGTAGCGTCTAAAGCCGACCATAGACATCTTTGGTTGTGAATTTTGATGTTTTGTAGAACAAAATTTTCCAGTTTGTACGTATATTTGTACAGATTTAAAAAAAATCGTGACAGCACGGATTTCAGATTTATCGGGAAGTAACATTGTTTCTTTGAAATACTGTCCCTTAACGACCCGTGACACGGAAGGAACATTTTCCATGTACAGTAATGTTTTAACAAATAAATGAAAGTTTTAGCAAGAAAACACCGAAAACTACATAGTTGTATATTGCAGCATGAATGCATCATTGTTATACACAAATATATGTAGTTTAAGTAATACAGCCTTTTTCTCTAAAGATAAAAAAAAAATCCTCATTTAACTTTAGCTTTTGATTGGTGCATATTTACAATTTTTAGTGCATATTTGCATATTTTCAGTGCATATTTTCGTGATTTTTAGCGCATATTTGCATGCATATTTTGCCGTTTTTTAGTGCATATCGATCCGAAGTCTAGTTATAAGGTACCTTTATGGAGAGTTTCACATCTTTATTTCATTAAGAAGTACCTAATGGCCACAGACAGTTTTTCACCCATAAAAACATTCACACAGTGCATTTCTTAAATTTCGAACGTTTTCCATACTCAAGTTTTTAAAAGGTAGATAGATATCTTTATGTAGAGTTTCACGTCTCTATCTCATTGGGAAGTACCTAATCAATGTGATGAGTGAGTGAATGAACCGATTTCTACTGGCTAGGGACAGTTTTTCGTCCATAAAAAAAATCCCATAGCACATTCCTCACATTTCAGACTTGTCATTATAAGATATCTTTATGCAGAGTTTCACCTCTCCATCTCACTGGAAAGCACCTAATCTATTTCATGAATGAGTTAGTGAATAAATGAACCTGAAAAATGAATATTTAAGGGGTCCAATACTCGAATGTGGTTGAAGCTAAGAATGTGAGATTTGGTATATGAGCAGATATCTCAGATGTCTCGTTATATGCTAAACCACATGTTTATACGCTTAATAGAATCGTTTTCACAGAGCCACGAAATCGGCGATTTTACCCAAAACTCTTATTCGTGTACAACGTGCTTACGGCAGTGCAGGCCGGTTTTTATTTCCGAAGAATTTTCTTCGCGGAAATTGGCTGCCACACACAGCCGTGCATGTTGATACATTGTATATGTTATTTCGACCCAATTTATTCATCCGTTAGACTTCTTAAGCATCTAATTAACATATGTTTTCGACCTAGGCTTTCTGTTTTATTAACATCAAGATTTTGATTTACTAAATTAATGCATTAATATTAATTTTAAGTGTTACAAATACTTTTGTTGAGATTATTGCAACTGAGTCGTCCAGTCCCAAATCGGCTCTTGTCTATTTACAGCAAGTCCCAGAAAACTAGAGATGTGAACGAGACAAGATTTGTGACTGTCTCGTCTCGAAAATGTGCTGTAAAAGTGATGTCTCGACTCGAAAAATGTATATTTCTCTATTGGAAAAGCCGTGTCCTAGACTCGAATTTTGTCAGGAAAATTTTGTCTCGACTCGTCTCGTGCGCATCCCTACAGCAAACAGAAAAATGTAGGATCTGCGTATTTTGTAGGACTGAGAATACTTCAGTGTGTTCATGTGAAAAACTTGAACTTCATCAAATACTTCCAGTTCTCCAAAATAGATCAATACTACAGTTTTTCTCGGTTTTCTGGGATTTAATATAAATGAACAAGATCCATTTTGATTGGAACTGGACGACTCAACTGTAACATATTTCTGAACCTCATCATTGTTGTATACTAAAATATCTCATAATGCTACAATTTAATTCATGTGTTTACACATTAGAAATTGTGTTCTAATTGATATGAGCATGCTAAAGAATACTTACGAAGAGCATTCTGTAAACCTTCGTGAGCTGTGACTCCAACAATCCAAGGAACCTGATTATAATCTCCTGATTTCATAATTTCCATAGGATGCTTTGTAATAAAACTGGTTTCTCCCTCTGGTTCAATAACAGGAGTAAATGGGAAGAACAAGTCATTACCCCATTCCTATAACGCGAAAAGAAACATTAGTTCACAGTCAAACTTAAAAAAAAAAAAAAAATGAATTAGAGTAAAACCTTTAAATAAAAACAATCAAATGGGTGTTTGTTTATTTTGTATTGGTTGTATTTTATACTTTTGTATCTTTTCATTATTTTTTATTTATTTATTTTTTTTACGCACAGAGAGAAAAACTCAGTGTACATTTAAATTATATCAGTGCATCAATAAATCTATTGTTCTATTTTCAAATCAGAAGTGCATACTGTTACAAAATTATTACTGTAATTAAATATACCGTTCTTAACCTTTATTTAATTCATGATACACATTTTAATAAATAGATTCAAGTCTGTAATATTGTCTCGTGTGAGATGCTACACTTGCAACAATGTTTTTTTAAGAATTCTATATAAAGTACTGTTTCATTTTAATATCGAAATATTAATTACTGTTCTTTATTGATTTGGCGAATACTTAGAAGAGAGAGAGAGAGAGATAAGGGTCGTCCACATATTACGTAATGCGACAAAGGGGGAGGGGGTTGGCCTTTAGTTACGAAGTGTGACAAGGGGGAAGGGGTTTACGTCTTTTTTACGTAACGCATGTTTTTTGCTGTATTTTTATTCTCAGGATTATATGCAATATTTTAAACAAATAATTGTATTCAGTTTTCTTTTCTTTAAATAAACAAGTAAATTAATATTTCTATTACTGTGGAAAATTGCGAACATATAAGCTATATAAATTGGATCATGTAGAAGGATTCGAGGATGCTACTAGACACCAGCATGACTGGTGACGAACCCTGCATGTATTATAATACAATAAAACTCCATTTTGTGGTTATCGCAGTATTGCATTTACGGCGCACGTTTTACTGGAGTTAGTTGTTAGTGATCGTAACCACCACTTGAAAATGCGCTCGCGTTCCCACTCGTATCACTATTTCTGAGAATATTATTTAAAACTTTTAATTTGAAACATTTCCCACTATATTCTTCTAAAGGGTTTCGCATGTGAAACACAAGAAACTCGTGAAATAAAATGTTCCGCGATGAAGCGATCCATGATTTGCAGATCAAAATAACATATTTAAAAACTAATTAATCGGGTATTCATCTCGCAGTGAATTTTGTTTTTATCTTTGGATTTTAATATTTCTGGAGAAATCGATTTTTATTCGCATTATGGCACTGATTTAGGACAAGAAGAATTTGAAAAAGGATAAACTGAAGTCCAAAGTCCAAAGAAGATGCTCGAAAGCTTGTTCACAAACTACATGTCCCTGCTTGTTCATGTGTGCAACTACTTCGAATTTGTGGTCGCGAAAAGAAGTTCTTTGCATCGTCCACACATGCGAACTTCAAATACACGAAGTATTCTGGATCCCGAAAAAAAGTCAATGACAGTTCTTTAGATCCTGTTTCACCTGCATCTGCCTGCACCTGTATTTCCTCCTTACCACTCATCGGTGTGCTGAAAGGATGAGTGCTATCTCCTTGAGAAAACGACAATATGCATTTCCGAAGAATTAAGACTGGTTAAATAAACAATCATGATGATGAAAATGATAAGAAAACGACTGGAAGCTTTTAAAATGTGGGTGTGGAGAAGAATGGAGTGATAGCAGGGTCAAGAATGAGAGGGTGTTACAAATGGTAGGGGAAAAGTACAATATTAAATATTTTAAGAAGAGGAAGAGAAACTGGTTGGGACATTGGCTAAGAAGAAACTCTATCATGAGGGACGTGCTAGAGAGTATGGTGGCAGAAAGAGAGAGAGAAACGAACTAGACTACAGTTAATGGACGATATCAAAACATAAAAATCGTACGTGAAGACGAAGAGGTTAGCAGAAGACCATGGAGCATGGAAGTTCCTCAGCTGCAGCAAGTGACCTGCCAATAATGACAGAATATCTATGATGATGGGGTTAAAATATTAAGATACTACCATTTTTAATACATTGATTTTTTGGCGAAAAACACTACAAATATATTCGGAATACAGCATTTTGTAATAAAAAGTTCTACCATTAAAAATAACCCCGAAAATAAACATAATTGGCGAAAAAACAAAAATCAAAAAAGTGTTAAGGTAACAAAGGGAGAGGTGTTCGGCCTTGCATTACGAAGTGTGACAAGGAGGATGGGAAGTGGTAAAAATTTGTCAAAAACAGCGTTAAGTAATATATGGACGGTCCCAGAGATATGCAATGGAAAAGTCCATGTTGGTCACCATTAATTTTGCAAGATTTTTCTACTTATATGGCCAAATTACAGTTAGTGAAGTACCAACTGTTGTTGTTAATAATTAACACTTAAACACTGTTCTATGGTTACAATTTATGTTAATTAAATTGAGCGCTGAATGTCAATATTTCTATTTTCGACTGATCTGAGATGTTTCAAAGTTTCACTGGCATGTACAGAAATAAGATATTAATCATACTACTGTAACCTAGTAGAATTATAAATTACTCAAGTAAGACAGTATGACCTCTTACTAACCTTAAGTTTGTGAATATCTTGAACAATGTCTTTGGCATCAAGTTTCTTCAAACAAGCAAGAAAATCTTGAGAATTTTCCTCTTCACAGCCAATAATTTTGCCGTAGCTGAACGCGACTTCTCTAGGATCTTCAGTCAGTGCCCAAGGTGTCAATACTGTTCCACCTTGAGATATTCCCTTATGGAAAAGACCTTTAAAGGAAGAAGAGATGTATTAAAGGACTGTATAATGTATCTCAATCACCATTTTCAAAGAAAATAAGATACAGCAAAATATAAGGTGTGTAATTATTAAAATAATAGTAATAAACTAGTGTAATAATAACAATAATAATGATAATAATAATAATTGAATCTGAATTTGTAATTAGTTGAAATATGTATTTTGACTTATACGAGATTCAAGCTAGTATCCTTAATTTTATAAAATTTCACTAAATCGAAAATCGAATTCATTAAAAGATGTCTTTGGTCTAGGGTAGGATAAATCATAAAAATATTCTTGACAGCTAACGTTTATAGACAGAGAAAGTATAGTAACTAATAATCATATTAAGCAGATTACAACAAAAGAAATCTTGCATCAATGGCTATGAAATAAGTGGATGAAAATACAACAAGAAAACACCAAGTGATGCTAGTATTTACCTTTAGATTTCTGTGACAAAATATGATATTGAACACTAATGCCACCAGCTCCTCCACCGAAAAGTGTTACTGAGTTCGGATCTCCTCCAAAAGAAGCGATATTCTTTTGTATCCATTTCAAGGCTTGAGCCTGATCTTTCAATCCAAAGTTCCCAGGAATAATATCATCTCCGGTACTCAGAAAACCTAAAAAAGTTGCAAAATGGAATAAAATTGGAGCATAGTTTTGGAAGGTATGCACAGCAAGAGTTATAAATTGTATACGTTGCATATTGCTGTTAAGTACTCAATCTAAGGTTCATCTACTTCAACTTCAGGCGCTGAGGCGTCCCTATTGTTCTCATCTAGTGCCGTATCCATGCTATATCAAACAAGTGTAGTTTTATTAAGAAAATTTACTCCAAACTTTATTCTACGACATACATATGTGCACTTTCTTAATAAGACTATACTTGTTTGATGTAGTTTAAATATTTTATTTTACACTTCGTCTGTACTGTTTTTGTCCTCATAAATGCAATCTACTTCTATAGAGAATTATATTTTTTTGAGAATATAGGTGGCACTACTTAACAATTACTTACCGTCTTTTCAGGTATAGTATCACACCGGTTCAATATTATATAGACATAGTGCCTTGTTATATTGGACCCCGTCCCAAATTTTGGAACCCACCCACCAAAAATTTCTGAATGCACGCCTGTGCCCATCCATTGTTTTTACACTTACAAGTTTAATTATAATTAACAGGAGAATTAAAACTATTATACACTCGTAAAATGTATGTAGATGTGCGTTTTCGTTCCATTACGTGTCAATGTTATTACTCTCATAGTATTTAGATACAGCAAAGTCCATAAACACTGACTTGTTTAATACAATTTACCTATAAGAAGCAGCATATTTTAATTGTATCAGAATTCTTTTACAACTGTATTATTTATTTTGAGTACTACAGTATATACTTATCTTCATTTATTCGGTTAGGTTTCCTAGTTAGGCCTTACGATACAAAAACTTGACCATATATAAATAAGCATATTATAACAGCCCACCATACAAAACAATACCAAACCGTACTACAAAAAATACATTCTTTAACATCTATTAGGATTTCCACAAAACCTGGTATAAATATTAATAGATATAATTTAGGCAAGATAAAGGAATATTTAGTATTATCCAGTAAAAGTTACAAAAAACTAAACATCACAAATTCAACGTTATATCTTCTTTTAATCATATTTCATCATTGCCATGAGCAGTAGTTATTAAGGATCTATTATCTTCCAACATCTTCCCCCACCAACTTATCGACTGCGCTAGCTGAAAACTCTCACCAAAGCTCTTCAAATCGAAATTAACCATTGAATAGTGTCAACAAGATTACATTGATACAATGTAAATATTCTATAACCAATAAACTAAACTATTTTGTCTCTTCGTACACTAAGTAAATTTACTATAAACACAAGTATTCGACCTTTCCGCATATGTACCTTTATTCTTATAACTACAGCTTACTTAATTCCCATAAATCCAATTGATATATTCTGTTGTTGTTTAAGTATCAAATATACAGAGTGTTTCAATTTTTTAATTTTGATGAGTTTTACTTCCCGTTCAGCAGCGAGGCTATATGAGACGTGGACCTACTAATTAACGTGGAATCCGAACCACATGAGCTCCCGCCGGGAATCGAACCTGGGCCTCCCACGCCACAGGGTGTTTCAAAACAACACCGACAACGTTTGGGAGGTGATTCCTGACACCAAGATAAGACAAAAAGTATAGACCATCCTGGGAGCACGAATGCTCCCCTTCGGAGTTATACGCTGCCGAAAACATAAAAAAGTGAAATTTAAAGGTCTAAAAATCCAAAACTATGGGATCTTCCGTAGTCGGGTCAAGACTTCACTGAGAAACTATACACGCTATCCAAAAATGCATGTTTCAGGATCTTAAGGTACTCACGAAGCAATCTTTATAGAGGAACTTTGGTTACGGGCATATAATTTGAAGTACTCTCCAACTACCTCTATACAAATTGTTGCGGAAGTACCACAGAATTTTGAAACTTGGATATTTGGATAGGGCACATACTAGTCCCTAAGTGAAGTCTTGACCCGACTACGGTAGGTCCATATTTTTGGAGCTATGGACCTTTAAAATTCGTTTTCATCAGCCTCTAACTCCGAAGAGAAGCATTTGTGCACCCAGGTTGGTCTATACCTTTTGTCTTATCTTGGTGTCAGGAATCACCTCCCAGACGTTGTCGATGTTGTTTTGAAACACCCTGTACATTTAAACACATATTATCCATATGGCAACCCTAAATTCAGTATCAATATCTGTCTTCGGAATTCTTGATAACACTATCAATAAACAAATATAGACTATTCGTTTTACTCTTATTACAACTTGCCCAACAATTAACTTAAACTCTCTCAACAAACTCGGAAGCAAATAAATAGTCTCTGTGAGATCGTTTTTTAAACTGGCTTGTTTAGAATTTGATTTATGTATATCATCCAAAATTAATTTAATCAGACCAGTTAAAGTAAAGGATAAATAAATATTACCTAAAGGTCCCAGTCTATAACTAGGTGCCACTAAAACTACGTTTTCTTCCAATAATCTCTGTGGTCCAAACTGTTCGCTGGAAGTAGTTCCAAAAGTAAAACCGTCAGGATGTAAGAACACCATAACAGGCAGTTTAACTTCTTCATTGTTTTGAGGTACCTGCAATTACATTTCACATTATTATAGTAAAAGGAAAAATACTTTAAAAAAAATGCATATAGTAGTACTTAAAGCAGGGGCGGATCCAGGACGGACTTCTGGGGAATGGTGGGTTGTAATACTGCTACTTAGAGCTACTTTTAAGAGCTCCAAACTCGGGGATGGGTTTTATTTATATATATAAAATAAGAAAGTTTCCTCTTCTGGGAGGGGGGGCAATCGCCCCCCCCTGGATCCGCCCTTGACTTAAAGTAGGACCTGGCAATTATGAATTTGTGACTTATGGAAGCGCCTCTTGTGTAGCTGAAAAAAACTTTGGAGAAGTTATTTTGCCTTACAAAAAACCTTGATCCTCTTTCTCCGAGTAATATTTTGTTCGTTTCAATAAAACTTGGGAAACTTCTCCATTAAACATGCTATTTCTGAAATGTACAAATTGAAAATGTCTCTTGAATGCTATTTAGATTAACATGTCAGACTTGAAATATATCAGAACAAAATTGATTTATTAATGGGATTTTATTATTATTTTGAGTAATGAGACTTATGAGAGCGAACCTGCTATTTAATATTTTGTAAAAGGGATATCTCTGGAAATATCCTTAAATTTAAAAACTAGTTTGGAATCTACGTAAAAATGGTTTCAACATATTTACTGACAACGGAACATTCCGATTTTGTGAATTCAATTGCTGAAAATGATTGCTAGCACTGGATTCAGCACCAAAAGAAACAGAGAAAAATAAGGTGTTTAGTGGTAGACCGTATACGGGGTGGGAGATAAGTGAGGGCTAAGTGTAAAGATAGAACGTAGAAAATGTCTAGAAATGCCATGTTAATTTTGAAACGAGTAGAGAGATTGAGGTCAGATGTTGGATATGATATGAGGAATGCCTATAGAGCTGCACTGAATAGACGTAATGTGAATCATGGGGAACATCTGAAAAGCCGCCATGTTGGAATTAGCGCAAGAAGAATATACGGGAAAGGGGTCATGTGGCATATGGCTCTTGACGCACATCGTCTTTTGAAATCAATAGTGGCCAATACAGTTTGAGACCTCTATTTAATTGCAACTCTTATGGACCTTAAGAATGATTGTGTGGTTCATACAAAAGTGGAGACAATAGTGGGCACATTTGAAACACGATAAAGATGGACAGTCGGCTCGTCATAGCTGTCACCGGTGTTGAAATTGAAGCAGTAGTCGACAAGTGTCTTATACGGACGGAAGAAGAACACATCCAACGGTTGTATGAGTGACATGCAACCATATGGGATAAGGAGTCGAGTAAGTTCAACATTGTCCGGTTTGTACACCAACTGTTCATCTTTATTGGTTCTCCATGAGTCAACGAGGAGCAGCAGTTTTATCTGCTCTATAGAAGACCAGAAAACGTCAGTCATGAACTTCAGGTTGTCCTTCGTCATATTTGCACTTTAAAAGCATATGAACAAATGTTGGATGGATCAGGACTTTTGTTGGCTGGAAAGTGGCCTCATTCACGTTTGTGGTAGTTCCTCATTCACGCTACCTTTACCACAGTATTGCTTCATTGTTATAGCGTGGAACGTCTCCTCTTACAGAGATCTCAAACTGTATTGATCACTCATTCAATGGGGCTCTGAAATATCTGGGGCAACATGGTATTACTTTTAAAATAGGTACCTGGGGCAACATGGGATTGCCTTTACGTCGGTAAACTATGTACTACATGACCTTCATTAATGCAAAGTCAAGAAAGTTTGACCTTTTTATTTCCACACATAACCCTTGGTTCTTCATGGTCAGTCCCGAAAGGGTAGTGACCATTACTTGACTTTTATAAGTTCTACGAAATAGAATAGCGGCAAAAATCGTTTCTTGCAATAGAATATAACATTACACTATGGTACAGTAGCAGCTGTTTTACAGTTTTCTTTAAGTCGGGGCAAAATAAATACGTGAATGTAAAATTATCAGATCGAGAAATTATGAGCTGTTATGGAATAAGTTCAATAAAAATCCTTGTTCTTATGTATCTTACAAATATACAAAAATATATGAAATAAAAGTTGTTGCTGTGCGTGCTTTTTTTTTTTAAGTAAAGACATACAACGTAATTGGTGTCACATTTTCCATACACCAGGAACGAGACCACCGAAACTATTTTACATATTAATAGAAATAATAAAGTGAATAGCTAGTTATTTTACTCATGTTCTCAAGTATTTTTCTTTCATGATTCTTTAAAGTAAAAAAATTCTGAGGGCTAAGGGAGGACAGAGGATCTAACTCTCTTGCCTTCCCCGTATAAGGACGCTCAGGCTTTCAGCAAAGAATGACACTAAATGATTTCTTTAAACAAAAATGCTCAGATTATCCTCTGACTACTGATTAAAGGGGGGTGGGGTGAAGTTTCAGGGTCTGTCTCTAGAGTTTGACTGGAGTATTATGGATATTGGAAATATAGAAGAAGCGTGTTAACATCTGTTGATAACTGACGCACCTTTATACTTACATTATTGTTCGCCTATAGAGGTTTTGACATTTCCCTAATGTTTCGCCTTTATGCAACTTACTATGGAAATGGAAAGATCTTACAAAGCAGTTGACTTTTACATTATGTTTGAAACTGCTTGTATGTTAAGAAGATACACATAAGCTACATATATTAAGATAATGAGCAAATTTAACACGGGATGTAATTTGTTATTTACGCCAAGTGAAAATTCTTTACTTGATTTTGAAGGAAAGTGCTGCTCAAAATTATCGTATACTTCGAGGATATGCTCCATCTTAAGATACGTGATTCAACGATTTAAAAGTGCTGATTTCGATGTTAAAACAAAGAACGATCAGGTCAAAGGAGAAAGTTCGAAGGCCATCAGTTGCAAGGATTATTGGATTAAGATACATTGAAACTCAAAAACAAGTTAGAGAAAGATGCAGATGCTGCAGAAAGATGCTGCAAACAACTTAGAGAAAGATTAAATGTTGCACAGCAAACAACTTCTCATCTCAAACAATGGGAAGGTTTTCAAAGAAGAGAGATCAAGCTACATACACTGATCGACAGACAAATAGAAAACCGAAAAATCATGAGAGAACTCTTGCTTCAGCGGCATGAAGTTCTTTCTGCATCGATGGCTATGAAAAGTAGATTTATTTTGAGAATTCCAAACGAACAAAATCATGGATTGGTCCAGGTCAACCATCAATGTCAACTGTAAGGCAAAATTACTCAGGATAGAAGACAATGCTCCATGTATGATGGAATCAGGAAGGTATAGGTATTGTGAACTTCTAAAATCAGGTGAAACCATTAATAGTAATCGCTATTAATGATCAATTTGAACCACATCTTGATCGTAAAAGGACCGCAATAGACCAGAAGATACGGCAAATTAATTTTCTTCATGATAACACACCATCACACCCTTTAAAACCAGTTAAAGACGCGAAAACCCTTTAAAACCAGTTAAAGACGCGAACACCCTTTAAAACCAGTAACAAGAATCCTGCTTGGGTGATATTAACTCAGTCACCGTATTCAGCAGACCTTGCGTATTTAGATAATCACTTGTTACGATCGATGCCACGCACATTTTCTAAGCAGCAGTCCAGGACGCACAAAGAACTAAAAAAAAAAAAAAAAAAGGTCTCTAAATGGTTTGCCTTTAAACAAACAAAGTTCTATTGTGACGGTATCCACAAATTACCCCCAAAGACATGAAAAATGTGTAACTAGCGACGGCCATTACTTTGAACAAAGTAGTTGTGATGTGCCTCTTGCAGTTATTATCGAGTCTTCTTTGCTTACGAAATCCGAATTATTAACCGATACACCATTAATAGATATAGTAGTGTGGTTGGTTATCTATCTATCTATCTATACACCCTGCATTGATCAAGTATAAGATTTTAATTTATGGCTTTATTTGCTTCGGCTCTTCCGAGCTTAAGATGTAAGTAAAAACACATTAAGAACAAATAATAAAGAAACTAAGTCTATCTGATGGATAATAATAAGAAATGATACAAAATGCAGTACGGTACAGTATACCTACTTTTGGGCCACTCTTATATTATCAAGAGTTACCAACTGCCCATTAATTCATGTACTAGACATTGAATGAAGCTAACTTTGTAAATCTGTTATTCTAGTTAAAAATTGTAATTCAAATAAAATACCTGTCTTGTGTAAACATTTAGATATAAACAATCTTCATTTCCTTCATATTGTAATTCTGGGAATGTGATCTGTGGGCACATGGGTCCATCTTCATTTGCCTCTCGAACGCCATCCCATGGTTCAGCATCTACGGGTGGCTAGAGGGAAGAAAATGTTTAATACCAAAATAATTCAAAGTATTCCAATATCGAAACCAGTTACTAGATACGTACTACTTAATACAGATTTTAATAAAACAACAGTAATACATGCTTTCAAGTTTCTTGATGACTTCAAACCTTCTAGAGCAGGGGTTTTCAAACTGTGGTACGCATACTTCTGGTAGTAGGAGACAGAGTGGTCAGTGTTACGCTATAGAGTTCACCTTATATTATTTGTATAAGTTTTACTACATTAACATTATTTGATTTCAAAAGGTGTCTTAAAATCGCACCTACAACAAGTATCGTGACTAACCCGAAAATCAATTGTATTTATCGGCTCAAGAATAGAATCATATCTTGTTATAATTATCATTATTAGTAGCACTGCTTGTCGTTCTGTTTCTCCGCCCCTAATTTGTAACCTGAGTGCCCATTCGACTCATTCGACTCTAGATTGCAAGACTTATATTCTGTTGCCTATCCTTAAATAACTATTGTAAATACTACAAACCAAAACGATTATTTTTAATACTGAATTTCTTCGTTAGTACTCGTACATACTAACAAAGAAAGAGTTATTTAAGACCGGACAGACAGAAATTCTGGGTGTGTCGTGTAAATTTTAATAGAACTAACTTTAAATAGAAAGTCTGACTTTAAATAGAACTTACTTTAACTAAAATTAACTTTAAATTGAAAGCCTGTCTTAAAAAACAAAACAAGTAAGACGCAATTTCACATTTCGATTTCTTTTCCTCTGCTTAACTAAACAACACAACAATGTATTATTTTCTTTTTTAAATAATAATAATAATAATAATAATAATAATAATAATAATAATAATAATAATAATAATAATAATAATAATAATAATAATAATAATAATAATATCTTTTTTAAAAGTGCAATTTCATTCCCATCCGAAAGTGGGCGGGCCGCAGAAGGTAACGCCTTCTCTGGGGCCATGAGCACTCATTTATTGGTAGTTTCACTGGAAGATGGGTATCAGGATTTATTTATATATATTTCCTATAATGATACATGCTAGTACAACTATAAGAACTTATGCATAGTTTTCGAGAAAATTGAGATAAATATTATTGTTTTGTAAGCCTAAACATTGTTCCTGTAGAAGAACCACACTACCTATTGAGGCGAAATTCGTACTGCAATATACTCTCATCGACCTCTTAATTGTGACGTTAGCAGCATGACGGTACAAAGTATGGTTAATAAGATAAAGCTCAAAAAGGTAATTAACTCTTACATTTTAATTTACCTGTTAAAAATAAAATATTGTCCAAACGTAGCATATACATTAGACCAGAGGTGTGCAACTTGGAACAGTGGGCGGGCCAATCACAGAACACTAAATGGCGTCAGGAGCCTCAGTGTAGGTATATCATTTTTACGACAATTGAATAGTATAGTATTAAATGATGGAACATGTTCATCGTAATTTACATCACAATAACACAAAACAGCTGTTATACTGGTAACCAAAATTTTTACTCACTGAAGAGGAGCAGAGTAATGTATTTAGAACTTTTTCGGTACATCTAGCAATCCTTATACCGAGGGAAATTTCCCCCAGGTATCTGCGCTTGCCAAGTTCTTGTCTTCAGGGCGTTACCACGTTTCGCACTGTGTGATCGATGCAAAATTTCCAGTTCACTCTTAACAGGTTTTGGAAAAAAGAAAAATTATAATAATTTGTTTTCAATAACTGACCAGAGGGCCGGAAGACAAGGTTAGGCGGGCCGCATATGGCCCGCGGGCCGGCTGTCGCACACACTTGCATTAAACGATAGATCACATCAAATTAAATATAATAGCACACGTGAGGATAAACTCTCTAGCGTGTGCTTCGAGAAAATAGAGGAAAACTGATTGTCATGGCATTAAAATGTATTGTATTTTGTTCGTTGCCAGTTTGATGTTCATAATTTTTATTTTGCTGGAATACATTATGTATGTATTTATTTTTATGGGCCACTTATATAAAAAATATACACTAATATATTGTATCAATTGTTGGTTAATTCATTCTAATAGTGATGCACATACTACTTTAGCAAGAAAGGAAAAATACATTTGTTCAATATATACTTGATTTATTAATCTGTTCCACAGCCGATTTATTAAGCTGTTCCACATATGCTTATAAGCAATGGTGGTGAAACCGATTTCACCCCCATCTCTGACGGCTTTGGATCGTCGAGTGATTCTTTTTTCACTTTAAAGTAATTCTTCAAAATTTTGATCCCAAACACAAATATTACACGAAAAATAAGAACCAATTTACGCTTGTATGATCATATATCCAGTATATATATGTTTTGTATATAGAATTATTAAACTTAATGTTAAATATTTTATTCACTATAAAGAATTCGAGTTATTCAAGAAGTGGAAAACAATTCACATTGCCAACAGTGCTCAACCCATTTCTTTTATTTGGATTTCTCAATTGATTCCGCAAAAATCACTCGATTACATATCCATTAAAAGTCATATTTATTAACAGCGTAGTTTGAAACTGATATAAAATGCTAAGTAATGCCGAAAAATTGACACGGGGATATTATTTTCATGATGCGTTGAAAATTAAACTATTTATTCAATTTGGATCGTGTCTAAAGCAAATGCGTAATTCATTCGACCATTCATTTTCAGCACCAAAACATTGACTTTCTGATTGAGTCTGAATTACACGCGATCCTACTGGAAATCGAAGCCTCGTGAATGTTCCACGTCTTAAACCTATCCTACATGACTTGAAAATTGTCTGTTCCCTACTTATTGGAACTTTGTAATTATTTATTTGAATTACAAGTTCACACAGGCCTATTTGTCCGTGGCTTCACTGACGTATACTTTCTTCACAGTAACATTTTAGAAGTGAATCAAATTAAAATGTACATAATACAAGAATATTCATTCGTGTCTTAAACACTAGCAAAATAATAATAATAATAATAATAATAATAATAATAATAATAATAATAATAATAATAATAATAATAATAATAATAATAATAATAATAATAAAAAAGTGCGCAAATATATTTCAGGTGCACTTACATTTCGAAAAGCATTAAGAAAGTATTTTACTTCTTTCTTAATAATAATAATTTGCATATGATCTCGCAAGGCATGCAGATCTACTGCAGAGCCCCTCTTTTCCCTGAAATGTTCTGAAATACGTGTGAGTCTTTCTTCTGCAAGAAGCAGAAAATCATCGTGTGGATCGCGCATCAGCATATAGCCAAGAGGCTCCGCCTTATTTCCTTCTTCTCCCGGCCGCCTCAAAGAGGTAGGTAGAAAACACACTTCTTCAGTCACATTAAAAGTGTGATTACTCCATATGTATGGGCAAGGTTTAAAGGGCCGCCCTGTAAGACAGCTGAACACGAGAGAGTCAAACCAGAACACGTGGACAGAGGGCAACGCCGTGCACCTCACTTTCGCTATGCCGGCAACTCTCTCATGGACATCAGTTAGAGTTGCAGGAATATAATATCCATAATTGATTTTTTTAAAATAGTTTTCTTCGTATTAATTGCCAAGGTACGTTATTTTTTATTACATTTCAGAGTTGTCCTTGTTTACAAATAATTGAAATACCAGATGGTAGCTGTAACAACTGAAACGACGCCATTTAAATTAGGACGCATAGCAAGCCTAAGCTTAATCTTATCGTGCTTCTAACATGATATTAAAAAAAACGTGCACTGTACTTACCTTGAAACGTAGATCTTTAATGGGAGGTTTCGCATAGGGAATTCCCAAGAAGGAGTAGATGGTTTTGTTTGTCAATGAAAGTATAATTTTACCTTTAAGATCTCCTTGCTCTACATGGATAACTGGTGACTGAATATATTCTTTTTCACAAGCACTTAAATCAAGTTGAAAAACATAGAATAGTGCGAGAAATATTTGGCTTATATTTGCCATAATTTGTGAACTACAACTCTGAGCGTTTATCTTAGTTGGAAAGAAAATCTGAACGGCATCCAAATAGGAAGAAAGTGTTAACTGTGTTATCAGCAACTGATAAATGATTTCTTTTGTCTCTCGTATTTTTTTAAAAAAAGTCTATATGCTTCGATAAGATTAAGCGATCAGTTGAGGACACTTAATAATAAAATTTTGATCTTTAGAGCATTGGTAAACCGTAGACTCATGAATCGCATGGTCACAGGTTCAATGTCAGATCACACAATGGACAAAACATGGAATTTTTCTCAGAACGCTCTTGATACTACTTCTTTTTAGCATTAACAAGAACATTTTTTAAACCATTAGTCGTTTGTATTTAACATTCGCATACAATGTTCGCAAAGGATCTGCACAATAATGACACTACAAGACAATCGTCTAAAACATGAATTTATTATTTTACAATAGGTTATGACATGAAGCTCAGGCTCAGAAGCAAAATGAACTTAGTGCTTGAAATCTCCCCTTGATGAAATTCTGTATATTCCATTGTTCACATACACCATTAATACTTTCGGTTCTTGGTAATATTTTTCCCAAATACCATACCCATATTCCGAGTAGTAACAGATCATGTTTTTAAAATAGTCAATATTTATCCAGTGACCTTTAAGAGATTAGCTAGTGAAGAGAAAGAACTTTTAGTGAATCAAATAGCTTCTGTATCCGATTAATAAAATACAAATGAAGGAAACGAGGCAGAAGGGTAGTAATGGATTGAGGGAAGCCAAGTAATTTTTTTTATATGTTTCGCAATAGGTGAGAAACCCTCATAAATGCCCATCCTGCTTATTACACTTGACTGTTGGGGTAATAACGTTACAAAACAATCACTTGAGTCATATGAAAGTCACATGGAAACAACAGTGCATGGAACAAGTATCACTATTGTCTCAAACACACATGTGGTAGAGAGCATTACATCAAATTTTATTATTATTACAATTATTATTTGTAACAAATCAAGAAGTTAACAAGGTGCGTAAGGTGTTGGATTAAACGTCAAAGTTTACAGTTAAATGTAATATAATCAGAATAAAGTGACACTTTATTATAAGAAAATTATTCATGTACAAAATCATAGTAGATGTACTCAGAAGTAGAGCTCTTTGAAGGAAATGCTATTCAGTAGATACCACTAGCGCAAATCCCGGGGGAAATGAGGGGGACATGTCCTCTCCAATCTTGGAACTGAGGGGGATTGTCTCCCCAATAATCCAATTTGAAATATGTTTTGGGGAGAAATTTGATGATTTTTGTCCGATTGCCACACAGGAACGTGAGATGAAATTGATGTCCCCCCAGCCTCAAATCTGGCCGCCTTCCAATGTTGAACACAACTCTGCTCCCTTGATCCTCCACAACATTTTTTTTCAACTTCATAAATATTTTGGACATCGCAAATATACCGACAAACTGTAAGAGGTCATTCCTCACATCAAAATAAGAGAAAAAGTTCATATGTACCTATGGCGAAAAGTGTATAGTTTCAGAGACTGTCCAAAATCGCGAAAAAGCCAAATTTCAACAGGTCCTATTTCGAATTCCAGAAACTGTGTATGGTGCTAATTATTATCAGCGTAAAGGAAGTCACGTATACGCATTCCAAAATTGCATATTTCGTCAATTTTCAATAGGTATACAGCTTATTCCCTACAGGGTGTAATTCTCAGATATGCTCTCAATATAGTTTTCAGTCTACTATGATTTCATGGAGGTTCCAAAGTAGGTAGAAGGTAAGCCTTGACAACAATGGACATCCAAGGCTTCGGAGGGAAATGTTAGGATCCGCTAGCTCCATGATTTTTTGTCCTCGGAATAATGTGTGATGCGATGTATTTCGCCACGGTATATTTCACGTTTTGTTAACTTATAAGTGTAAAAGAGAACACTACAGCATGCTTGTTCCGGAGCACGAGAAACCGTGCTCCTGACGATCCTGAACACTTCTGACATCGCGCCAAAGGATTCTGTGCTCATTGCTATCAAGGCTTTTCGTTTGCCTGCTTTGGACCAATCATAAAATCAGAACAAATCTCAAAATTCGGTTGATGGCATGTCTGGGAATTTCACCCTGTATGTAATACTCTGTACACCCACTGAAAATTAATGAAATGTGCATTTTTGGATTTCGTATGCGTGACTTCCTTTACGCTGATAATTAGCACTATCCACAGTTTCTGGAATTCGAAATAGGGCCTGTTGAAATTTGGCTTTTTCGCGATTTTGGACAGAACTAGCTCTGAAACTATGCACTTTTCACTATAGGCGCATATGAACTTTTTATCTTATTTTGATGTAAGGAATCGCCTCTTACAGTTTGTCGGTCTTACCCGTCCGCCCCCCATGTTGAAGACAGATTTGCGCCGCTGGTAGGTACAAAGAGAGGACTTTGACACCGATTGGGAAGTGTCCGTGTAGAGAACGAGCTTCTCTTTTTGTTTCCATCAGTAAGTAATAAAAACCAAGATGACGATAGTTTCTGCAATCAATTAATTGTTGTCTGAAAAATTGTTCCTGTACAAGGGAAATTCATTATTCACATGTGACTAAGCTACAAGACGCCTACGTTCAATGTCAACGGCGCACCGACCGATTATACTTTTGGAATATTCCATTCTATTAGTTTTTCAACATGGCTGAGTGGATACAATCATGGTTAGATAACTAAGATTTTCGTGGTTCGAATCCAGTCTCGAAAGCTGAAGAATTTTTAAATTCTAAATTCCCTATCTTCTAAATTCCCTATCCCTAAGATCTTTCTCTCCCTTCGTAACCATCTGATGCTCTAAAAAGAGCTCTGCACCTTAATTCGACAACTGCTGATGTGATCCTCACAGTTCGGAAACTTTCCTTCTTCTGTTTCACAAAATCACGAATTTCGTCATAATATGGATGCTGTCCGATAATGTTTTCTCAAATTATAAACTTGCATATGTAAAACATGCCTTTCTCTCTCCATATTTGAATCTCTCTCAATGTCGTCCATAAACCCATATGGCTTGGGAGCAAACCTTTAACTCTTGAAACCAAATGTAAACGCTCTGGCAATGTGCTATCGTAACTCTGTAGGTTTGTTGCTGAAAGCATCATCATTTTAGATTTTGTTCAGGGGAGGGGGATAGTGAGTTTCACTTTTTATATCAGTGTTTTACTACACATTTGATCAAACAATATGTGTTTATCACACTCAAGGGAGGGGGCGAATTACACCCTCAAGTCCTGCCCAAATGAAGCCTCTGGAACATTTGTTTGCAATTACTGGGAAACAAAATGAAATTAATTATTGAATAACACTCATTTCTGTCAGTAGTTTTTAGAGTTCTGCGCCTTCATTACAGACTTTGGGAAGCACAAAACCTACTGCCGTGATTGACAATTTCCTTAGATTTTACAAGAAGTATCTTCCTAGCTTGAAATGATATGCAGCCTTTGAAGGAGGGGAAAATGCAAATAAAGGCGTTTATGAAGCTATGGGAACATTTTGAGGCATTTTTATTCAGGCTCTACAAAGATATTTAAGAACAAACGAAACAAAGAGACGGTTGTACAGGTATAAAAGTTGTAAACATGGTTCCTGTTTTTTTTTCGTCTGGATGGGAAGAGTATATTACGTCAATCACGTCAATCAGACTGCTTTAGACAAGGAGAGGAGGAGGAGAAGGATGAATTGGATTGAATACCAGGAGTAATTGGTCGATCGAGACATGTGTTTCTGATTGCATAAGCACACAACGCAACAGTTTATTAGTAATTTGGACTTAACTTTTTGTAATGTTTTCTATGCCGGGAACTGTACATGACGCAAATAACTTTAAAAGTAGCACCTCCTCTTCCGAACAGCGACTCACATATTGCTTGTAATGTTAACAAATTTAATACTTCAAGTAATTTTCAGTTTATAAGCGTAAATTCATTTGCCTCATCAACTACGCAGGAAAATGTAGTGTAGTCCAGGCGCGCACTCATTTCTTTCATGGGAGGGATCCAGGGGGACAATACGTATATGTAGTATTGGACCGTGTTATTCTACACCTGAAAAAATGATAATTAATTGTTAGTACTACAATGTTTTTATAAGGAAAGAAAGATTCAAATGAAGTGTAAGATCAAAATTTTTAGGCTATATCAATCATTTGTCTGCTAAAGAAATATGTGTACTTTTATTAAGAAAGTGTACACATATTTGTCGACTTATCACATTTTGAGGGAATATCCGAACCCCGTGAACCCCCCCCCCCATAGATGTGCCGCCCACGGTGTAGTTCAAACATTAATTAATTTTCACAAATATATTTCTTTATACATAGTTGTAAGTAATTTACAGATCAACTATCCTACCATTGATCCAGATTGTAAATTAAGCATTCAAATTCATAAGTACTCTACATACCTAAGTATATATATATAGTGAAACCTCCCTTAACGGACACCTCTCAATAACGGACAACTCTATAATACAAACAGATTTTTTTGTCCCGGCAAAAATATATGTTCTCTTACGGAACAAAACCCTCCCTTTTACTGACACTCTCAGATACGGACGCGGACAGTTCTTTTTTACCCCCAAACATTTCAATAACCTCTTCATAACGGACAGGAATTATTCTCGGTTCTGCGATATATGACAGTAGACAGAAAAGTCTTTTCCCCACAAGTGCATCTATCATCAAACAGAACAACTTCAAGCTGAACTTGAAATGCTTCTTTTTTTCTGCCCGCAATAAACTGCTTTCTGATGGAAATCCTAGAAAATCTTCAATAAGCACTAACACTCATGCTGGATTAGTCGTATGGTCAAGAATTTTATGCGGATCTTTCCTTCTCTAACAAATTTAGTGTTTTTTCCTCTGGGTCTTGGATCTTTCCCGACAATTTCATTCATAACAAAAGAAATATTGTTTATTTTGCGATAACATTTTTCAACGAGCAATGTTTTCTCTCTTACTTTTTTGGAAAAGCAAAATTTTTCTTTTGTACAAATTGGTGTGTCAAACAGTTGAACAATTAAAGAAATTTGCCATTAATCGCAGTGAAATAGAAGTTCTCCAATTGATCCAACAGTTGCAAGCAAATTTTGAACAGAAACTAGTGTCCGTAGGATGTACACGGCAGACAACTACTGCAGACTTTCCCCAAGAAATGGTGAGTTTCTTCTCCACATTTTCAGTATTTAATAATAATATTGCATACTTTTAAAAGCTATTTTTACTTTTAATATAGGCGGTAAGTGAATTAATGGATTTTTTACAGGGTGATGACATGTCCTTAAGAAAATTACCATACACGCATTATCATTTGCAGTATACGAACATATTAACACATTCCCAAACAATAATATTATTTAACAGAAATGAATTTCTCCTTCATCCGTCCCAGTAATTCAAATACGTACTAAATAGAATATTTTCATATTGAATTTTACATATTTACGCTCATACACAATGTATTTACTGTATATTACTACATACAATTACCGTTGAGAAAATTAAATTTTTGTAACCTCTCTGTAACGGACACCTCTCAGTAACGGACAAAAATTCCCGTCCCATTGGTGTCCGTTATTCAGAGGTTTCACAGTAGTCAATATGACGAAAGTAATTCCAAGAAGATTGGTTTAATTTTATTTATTATACAGCTTTCTTACAGGTCAAATGGGATTTTTTACATTGAAATTCACATTGAAAGCATTCCATCTCATAGTCACAAGATGACTGACATACCATTGTGCAATGCATTGATTGGAAAAACTAAACTTAAACTGTTTCTTGCATTCGTTACTTTCAGTTGACTTATTTTTTATAAAATCTTTGTCTGTAAGTAAAAGAAAACACTATTATTAAAAGCAGTAATGAATTTCAAATATGTTAAACAAGAAAATGTAGCTAGAAGGTATTAACCAGAAAATACACTTTCTTAATATAAATCAGAAAATTTACGATGACAAACTGGAAAGATTCTGCATATTCTGTGTAAGGAAAGGGGAAAATAAGGTTATTTCATAGTGCAATGTAAACAGCATTTGCCATTTCACTCCTGTGTTCAAATTTAATGTTTCATTTTTTAAAATTACTTTTATATATAACTGAGGTTTAGCTAAAACATTTGAAGACTATACGGTCTTTTCATCTGTTCTGTGCGTTGCTAAAAATTATTTTTGTTTTAGTTTGTTAGAGCATGAAAAGAAAAAAATGAAATGAAATGAAATCTTTTAGTTTTACGTCCAACGGGTATGCCGGTTAGGCTAAAGGAGACGGTGATGATGAGTAATGAATGAAATGGTGGAATGAAGAAAGTGGGAGGAAACGGGAGAACCCCGAGAAAACCCACGCACACGGTGTTTGTCGACCACAAAGTTCACTTGGCGGGGGCTGGATCGAACCCGGCACCCCAGCATGAAAAGAAGTTTTCATACATAAACGTCAGGATCGAAAATATTACATAATATATCCATTAAAGCCCTCTCCACTGGTGAAGTGGCTAGTGCACGCCTTTGATGCGTTAAGTCCTGGCTTCGATTCCCGGTGGGACAACCATGAAATTTGAACGCATTACCATGATTCGGATTCCACCTTCTTAATCTGTAGGTCTAAGATTCATATAGCTTCGGAGCTGAAAGTTGCGTTGAAATGCTAACACATTAACCCATTCATTAGAAAGTGTATTTTTAATTTGAATTTTTCCAGTTATCATTTATTCTATATTTTAAAAAAGCTTTAGAAATAAGAACAAAGCTAAAGCTAGTGTGCATGTCTTCATGTTGGCCTAGGGTTTGGAACCTTCAAAGAATTTTCGGTGCTTATACTGTATTGTTAGGTATTTTGATATTTACTTGAACTAATAAATACTTAGCCGGAAATAACAGTAATTTGATACCATGTGAACATCATCCAGTTAAACCCCGTCTGGATGGACGTAGTCATGCTATTACAAGGATATTTAGTTTAGCTTAGTTTTGCACAAGAAGTAATTCTATCTTATATACTGCTTTCTGGAATAGAATACTGCAAGCAGTATTTATTGAAAACAAATACTTTGCCTGTTAACAGTAAATTAAATACAATAATTTAAATAATGTTTACCTGTTGTAATAAATCATTTCTCCAATCAGGATTCCTGTTGAAAAGATGACGCCAGATGTGATAACTATTAATGCTGGATAGACATCAGTCAGCTCTATCACAACGAATTCATTGCCTCGAACATAACAGCTAGGTTTTTGTGGTAGCCATGAACTCAATTCTCTACTAACAATTCCAAGTTCCTTCAGCCTTCTCAATCTGGAATAATTATAACAGTGAAAACGTGTATTTCACATTTGTCAGTCACATCTGAACTTATTATTATATTTTTCTAAACGTACTTCCCTTATAATTGAATATTGTAGTTCTGCTGGTCATACGTTGCGTTTTTTTTTTTTTCTTTGCTTGGATTCAATCCATCCACGTTGGAATTGCATGTTGTTCCGACATTATTTAAACTATAGCGGTCCTGCAAAGTAAATGCGTACATCTTCACAAACGCTCAGTATAAATTTATAGGAAGGTTGTGGAGTCTTTTAAATCAAAAAGTGATTAGTACCTGAGCTGAGTGGTGTAATGCTAGAATTTTTGGTAGGTATACGCTCGATCGTTTTCAAAAGTATAGTGTAAATACAATGGACCAATGGACCAATCGAGTATTGATTGGCTATCGTGTATCGCCAATAGTCAACATCCAGCAAACTATGATACGGAAAAAGTAAATTTTTTGCTTTATTATTTACTGTAAGCGTTATCTATTGATTGTAAACTAACTTCCTTTATTGATTAATTATTTTATTAAAAGCGATAAAGACAAGAAAACCCAGCTAATGTTCATTATTTTTCTCTCTGTGTTAATTCCTGTTTACTAAAACATGGATTAAACAATGAACTTTCTTTGTTTAAAAGCTACAGACAACTAATGTGTTATGCTAATACATATTTTTTCACTTTTATGTAACTTCATACTCATAAAGAATGTCATAATCATAAAGAAACTAAAAAAACATTCATAGCTCAACCTTCCTCGCTCACATTACACTCAAGCCTTGGCCATTTTTTGATAAAACCAGCTGTCCATCGAGCCTATATGAATCCTTTAAATATCCTCATCTACTGCCAGACTAGGAAATCTATCGGAAGTTTTCCAGAAGTTGCTTAAAAGTCATTTGCCAGCTACATTTATTAGCTAATCGACGAAATCGCAGAGACTTGGAAACGTCGAGGAATCAGTGTAGCCAAAGCAGACGTTGCCAAGGAAATTTCCTACGGAGTAAATTCTTTATTTTTTACTAAGCAACAACTGTCTCTCTCTTTCTTAAAGAATATGCCTACAGTTCTCTTTATAAGTCTACAAAATCTTGCTGTTCGCAGGACGAAAATGAAATAAACTAAGAAAGCGCCATCGGATCTTATTTCTCGAAAATTACCTCGAAGAAATTCTGGAGTGCATCTTTTCTGAACTCCTAAACCGTACTCTTTACAATGAACAGAAATTTATTAATGACGATTTTAATGAATGGATTGGCAGACGCGATATACTGAATGGCCAACGCGTTCACTGGATCTTAGCCCAATAGACTTTTCTGTCTGGAAAATAATGAGATAAAGGTTTTTCTGAAAGAAAAAAAATGGGTTTAGAGGGCAATATATTTTAAAAAGCATATTATCTCTGAATGTCACAAATCATCATCCAACAACATGTGTGATTATGTTCTTCTGTCTTTGGAAATGATGGAGGACATTTTGAATACTTGATTTAGGTAGCCCAACTTAACCTTATGATGCCGTTTGTAATTGCACAATATTATTAGTGTTTAACGAAAGAATGCCATAGATCAGATATATGCCAATAAGATAGATCGCACTGAGTAGAACAAAATGATATGCATTAGTATAAAAACTCATGCGTAGTTTTTGAGAAAACTGAGATAATCATTTTGTAAGCCTAAAAATTGATCCTGAGTAAAACCCACACCACCCCTTAAGGTGAGACTAATACTGAAGCATACTCTCATGAAACTGTTCATTATGACTCTAACAATATGACAGTAGGTATCTTGATTAGTGAGATATGTTCTCAAATTATGATACTACCCCAAAATAAGACATATATCAATTGGCAGATTATACTAAACTAATAAAATGCCATGCCTAAGAGCAAATTCTGATCCATGATTTCCGAGAAAATTGACAAAAACGAACTTTTCATGGTGCTAGAAAGTACGAGGTATGGTTGGAAAGTTTTAAGACAGGTGGTGCCATGGCTCAAGAGAAGTAAATATAATTGCCTATTAGCATGGAAGTGGTGGCTTGGTGTG
Source organism: Thermobia domestica (assembly GCF_964235325.1). Lineage (NCBI taxonomy): Eukaryota > Metazoa > Arthropoda > Insecta > Zygentoma > Lepismatidae > Thermobia > Thermobia domestica. Next base: position 167,166,237 of record NC_137466.1, on the reverse strand, counting down.
ACCTTAATACGTGCTGCAAGAATCACTGTGTTAGCAATGTGGGCTCATGTGTGTGACGTGGCGGCTTATTAATTGTGCGTTGTTCGCATTGTGAAGTATCAATTCAGTAATTTCTGGTCAAATTCAACATTCCTGTCCTGCCGCAACTCCGCTATTCCCCTGATTTGGATCTGCTGACTTTTACTTATTTCCCAAATTAAAATTGTCGTTGAAAGGGACGAGATTAGACTCAATTAAAGGCATTCATGCAGATACAGAGAGAGTTCTTCACATCCTTACGAAAGATAATTGTCAGGTATGCTTCCAGAACTGGAAACACTGTTGGAATCGGTGTGTTCAGGCAACAGGGGACTACTTTGAATTAGATCCATCGCAAGTACTGCCATTTTTAAATTACAAGCCCAGCCTTAAAACTTTCCAATCACACCTCGTATATTGTAACATATTGTTTAAAGCTATATTTGTGTACCGTAATACTCTATGTAAAAGAATACGCTGTTAAATAACAGATCATCATGTCTTATTCTATTAGTGACACACAAGCTTCTAAGTTGCAGACGTACTACTTTAATATTAAGTAATTTCGTAGTTTCGAAGATGATAAATAATTAATTTCAAATTCACTTTTGTCGATTAACTTATAGCTCACCCTATAAACTACACACCTACTATTACAAAGGTTTAATATGAAATATAAATTACTGAACAGTTGTATTTACCCTATTCTTAATAGTTCTTTATGAGGCGAGTTCTTGCGTAGTGGTAACGTCACTATGTCCGTGGTCAGTACTTCGATTTCTTGTAAACTACACTTCTCGGTTTCTCCAAACGTGTCACTGATCATCTTGTAAGCTGTTTGAGTATTGGCACAAAAGGCAAACCTGCCTTCTCTTACTTTGTTCAATCCAATAGCAATAGGTAGGAATACAGGATGGTCATGTTTAACTGAATTATGGTAATGCATTTGCATTCCTTCTGTATTATCAACAACCTGTAAAAAAATGTTTTGTCCATAAAATCACTGGAAACTGTTATATTTATACTTGTATATCTAAAAACAAAAGTCAATTTTGCATATAATTTAATTATGATTTCACCCCAAACACTTCAAATAACCAATATGTAAGGTCGCTATAGTGGATAGTCATCGTTTCAGAATTTGTCCCGAAATATAATTCCCTCCGATTTAACTCTTTACATGGTACTCGGAGAATCTGAATAATTATTGTACGCACTATTCATAATATTTAAGAGCCCGTGCTTGACTTCCGGCATATGCACAAACTTTTAGACTCAGTACTGGGGCAACTGAAGGTCTATATAAACTAAGAACAACAACTACAAAGTACGGCCTAGAAAGCTAGAAATATTGTATATGGCGATGGAAGCCGATATAGTGATAATAATACCTTATTGTACAACTGTGCCCATAAAGGTGTAATACCATAGTGTTTTATTTTGGTTCTAATTCATCAGGTTACAATTAAGATATTTCGTACCCTAAAATTGCCGTTGAATATTAGACATTTCTAAGCAGAAATAATAATCAACATATGTTGATCCTACTCCGGCAGCATTTTGATCTGGGAAAAATCGAAACTAAAGTAGTGAAACTACCCAATATATAAGAACATATGCACATGCATTACCAAATAAAAAACTTCAAGATTTGTCTTTCCCAAACTTTTTCAATATAATGGATCATTTAAGCAATCCAGTGAATGTATGTACACCCGTAAAATATCATATAACAAGTAAAATCAATCATTCTATTTGACTTCTACCACTACAATTTGATGTATTTAACATTAGGCTCATAATATGGGAGAGGCCTAGTATTTAAATACCGTTATGATAGTACCTGGAATATTTCCCTGTTTGTTTTCGTATCCTCTGTGGCTAGTGCTAAAGGGCTTTTAACTAGATTCTCCAATGTGTTGATGGAGGAACTGGAAGTCTGGAGCATGGCAACGATGCTGGCTGAGAACGAAGCGAATAGGAAGAATGACAGGCTAAACACCAAGAAGAAGACCATTCTGGTGGGAGCATTCTTTGGATTTAAAACAGAACCTGAAATACATGAGATATCAAGTTTTAGAGTTTAATAAAGACGATTTTGTGTAAAAAGAGTTAAAATCAGTCGAACCTAAATGTTAAAAGAAACTTTCTGCTGGAATTATGGAATGCAATTAATGGTTAATTTGAATGCTTTCTCTGATACTGATTACCAGGGCCCGGATCTTGTTGACAAGTCAACTTTTTTCTGTTACGCATAGGACAAGGCAAGTTCAAATAAAAACGTTACCCATCAACTCTTGGTTCTAAAAATATATTTTTTAGGGTCAACTTTTGGTCACTTTTTGCCGTTTTGAAGTTTCAGGTCAATTTTTAATATTTTAAGGTAACTTTTAGGTCACTTATCGTCTTTTTATTCTTTTTCTTTTACATAAGGAAATCGTAAAATGAAACTATTTACGGATTTAAAATAAGAAGTTAAATAATCTTTTTTTCCTGCCTCCTGATTATTGGGGTGGAAAAACTGCATTCGTAGCAAGTTAGTGAACACTAGGCTGTAGCTGGTTGACGAGGGCTGGGGGTTCGTAAGTGACCAAGGCAGATGGCTCTGGTTGTTTACCACAATGGATATGACTACGTGAATAACTAAAAATAGATTAGAAGACGTTCAAAGGTTTTAAACAGGCCTATTAAACAGGATCTATTATTCTGGTGTATACGATCTACACTTGCGAACTTTTATTCTTTAAGTGTGCTTCCTAGTTTCAACTCGAGAGTGAATTGATGCTTTGAGTATGTAAAATGCCGAGGTCTAAACCATCTACAGCTTCTCATTTAAGACAGATTGTTTCCGAATTTGGTGAGGATGTTTTTAGTACTGACGGTAAAATATTGTTTTGCAAGGCATGTGAAGTAAAAGTGGCAGCAGAGAAAAGAGACACTGTACAAAAGCATATCAGAAGCGAAAAACATTTACGCGCAGTTGAAAACAAACATAAAACCAAGTGTTCGCAGTTGTTACTTGTGGAGAGTGCTTTGAATAGTAAAGGCAAATCCTCAGTTTTCAAAAGAGTTGTGTGAAGTTTTTGTGTCTTCAAATATTCCTCTTTGGAAACTCAACAATGTGAAATTGCGGGATTTCCTGGAACGTCATACAGGTCGTTCCATTCCAGACGAAACGAATCTTAGGAAAAAATACATGCCAAAGTGTAACGAGGACACAATAAGAAAAATAAGACAGGAACTTTGGACTGAGATATTTTTTGTTTCTATAGACAGACTAGTGATGTGAAGGAACGCTATATAGTCAATATTATTGTTGGGGCAATGAAAGCCGACGAACCTAGCAAAATATTTTTGCTAACTGGTGAAGTGTTGGAATCTGTCAACCATTTTACAATATGTAGACTTTTCGATAAATCGATATCCCTACTTTGGCCTGAAGGTGTCCAACATGGCCATTTTTTTTTTTTTGTAACAGATGCTGCTACGTATATAATTAAGGCTACTAATTCAATAAAATCGTAACAATATATACAGTTATCTACTGCAATGCTGAATAAGATATGAGCTAAATTTTCTGACGATTACAAAGTTCCTGAGTTAGTTTGTTGTATCACAGCTTATAAAATGTTTCTATGTTGCTTAACTGGATATAGCCCTATATATCTGTAATTCAAATATGAAATGCTAAGCTATTTACTAAATTGGTCACAGTTTAGTTTTAATATTATTGCTTTTTAAATCAAAAACACAAATGATCAATGGACTGCAACTAACTAAAACAAAACTTATGAAAATGAGTGAGAAATGGTAATTAAAATCCAATAAATATTGAAAAAATGTCAATGTTTTAATGAAATAAACGTTTAAAAAGTGCAAGTTTTAAGGTCAACTTTTGTGAATTTTAGGGTCATTTTACAGGAATTTTAGTGTCATTTTATAGGTCACTTTTTAGAAAATTTTAGGTCAACAAAATCCGGGCCCTGCTGATTATTTATTTTTGTACCTTACCTAGATATGAATAAAGATAATACTTCCGAAATTTCTTACGTACAATTATGGACATTGAATGTATTTTAACGAACAAATAAAAGGAAATCTAGCAGTCTATAAAGTGAAATACAGATGTACCATTATCACATCACATTTAGAATTTAAAACTGATACAAGTGAAGAGTACACAATTCAATTATTACAGAAGAAATAGTGCATCCAAAGCAAATTACATTAAGGTGATCCGTTCATAGCGGCTTTTATACACGATTTAAATAGAAGTGTTGGAATTTATAGCAGAGGATAATCGATCGAAAACATTTGCGAGTGTGGCCATTGGATTTATCATCTAAAATATTTATTTAAAAAAAATAACATATAACATTTCTATGATCTGCTGAGTTTGTAACCTTAATCTGAACTACGTTTGACGTAAGATTGTGTACATTATTATAGAAATAGAATAATAAAATTAAGATTTGTCCTTTAAAACATATTTCTAAATTCAAGAATTGCAGCTAATGTGGTAGCATATTTTCAAATTTTTGTTGCTAAGAAAAACCTATAAGCGCTGTACGGATTGAACATAGATAACACCAATTTTACATTTAAGAAGGCCTATCAGTATATAAGGAACAGATGATAATTTAATGATTATGAAATGTTAGAAAAATGAAATTTCAAGAATCATAAATCCATGAAAAACTGCTTATTTTATAAAAATGAAATTTTGTAACTATATTTTGAGTTCAGCGAGCGAATCATTCATGTTTCTCTTTCATTTCATTTATTTATGTTTGGTCACAATATTCTCCTAGAAGATTTGAGTAGTTTTCGCTTAATTTTGAACTATATTAATAGGTTACCGAGAGGAAGATTCTTACGCTGAGATTTTGATAATTTACCACGTCATTGAGAAATAATGCTTAAAAGACAATTAACATAAATGTACGGTTAGTTAGTCGTATTAATTAGGTCAATATTCTGCCACAAGTAAGCACTGCTTGCAGCAATCGGTTTGCGTTAACTTGTGATTGAATTACAGACTGTGTACAATGAGACACTTCTCATTAGAAGTCTTTGTGCCGTTGATAAATTCAAAGACTAAATTTCGAAATATAATGTACTGTTTCTGAGAATATAGTTTGGTTTCATATAAAGTAAATGGAATTCTCAAAATCATTGTTTAATGCTTGATACAATAGAAACGCATTAAAAAGAGTATTGTTGACGGAGTTATCATGTAAATTCATCGTCCTATCAAATTAATAGAACAGAACATGAGAAGGCTGTTGAAATCGATTTGTAGCACTATAGCAGAACATAAAGTCTAGGACTATTACTAGTTCTTTCGTGTACAATTATATTTGTATAATGAGATATTAAAGGTAAATGTGTTCTTGAGGAATGCTGGCCAGTTACCTTTCTAGTGGACTTAGCATCAGCCAATTGCATCTTGCTAACGTTAATCCTTCAGGTCAATTTTACATTTCAAAAGTAATCACATGTTAATAGGAAGAGGATAAAAAAAAAAAAAATACCTTGTTGAGCTACAGCACCAACTACTAGAATGACAATATCCATCGTCGTTGGCTTTGGATCAGTGTCGTCCTCGTGTCTCGATTGAACACTGAATGTCACATAAAGCAGAAATCCACTCATTGCCAGAAAATTAGATCCTAAAAGCCATAGCATCCAGTGAAAGGGTTCAAGAAAAAGATTGGCCACGGCAGAGATTGGTGGTTTCTTGAAGAAATAAGATATCCTGCAACGTAACAATGTAGTTAAAAATCTTTATTAGTTCAAACTGTTCTCTTTAACAATTACAAGGAATACAGGCTTCATTGTAGTAAGTTCCTCTATCTTAAAGAAAATCCTCATTGATTCTTTAAAGAAACAAATCTTCATTATAAGTACTCGCTGCATTCATAATATATCTAATCAACCGTATTATGATTTACTTTCTTACTCCTGAAAATGAACGTTTAACAACAGATTTGTTCCATGTATTTTATTCTAAACAGGAATCATGACTAAATGCAAACAAAAACTTTGATGATTCATCAGTTGGGAACCAAGGGCCTGCACAATAACATTCCATATTCTTGCTAACCTTGTCAAATTCTACAAAACTTACCTCTATGCCAAGTTTGATTAAAAAGGGTGAGATTCATCGATTGCATATGGTATGTCATTTAAAAAAATCACCTGAAGGATGAAAATATTGGTAAATAAATTACTAAGTGTCTGACTCTATCTTAAAACCTATCCAGTACACCTCCAATGTTCAATGTTATATTTTTTCCCTTTTAACACAATTAATTGTGAAAAGTATTTGCAGCCCTTATTACTCGTAAAATTGTAAGTCACATTTGACGAATCACATTCGAGTTAACATGTTTATAAAAGTTGCTACTTCTATGGCCATCACTATTTCTTCGTTTAGGTAGCCAGATGACATATTTTTATTGAACTACAATGTCTTTTACTTAGTATCAAAAGAGGTAAAGAGAAAATAATATATCAATTAGTGGTAAATCGGGAGTTCGTGGTGACTAAGCAATGGATCTCCTCTGCATATCTATTTTCCTGGAAATTGTTATAGAGCAGTTGAGAGTATAGCTGATTGACAGAAGAAAGGTTGGACTTCATTTTCGGGTATCCTATATTTTTTGGACTTTCACTATTTCTATTGAAACTTTAAGTTATAACATCTATTATGAGTAACATCTAAAGTAGATGAGTACTATTACTACTTCTCCCGTAACTTAGCAAGTACAAGAGCATCACTGTGTAAACGTTTAAGTTAATAATTTGAAACATATTTATCATAAAAAGTACAAATCTATTTTTAATACTCTCTAAAGAAAATATTAGTATGAATACTTATATAACGGGCACTGTTCTTTTAAGATGATTTATTGCAGAGAAATAGAAAATAGTGTCCAGCTTAGCACGGAAAGAATAATGTTTATGCATAATGTTTTGAAAAATGAAATTAGTAGAATAAATAACGACTATCAACGTCTTCGGCGTTGCCCTAGGTAATTCCCGGTCATTTTGATATGATGCATGTTCACTGAACTTGGACTTAAATGTCACCAGAACTGTCACTAATCAACTTAGCAACGTAGAAGACTATGGATTCGACACTAATCTCAGTCATTTCGGACATTTCATTTTTCACCCCTTCTCACCTCCCATGCCAATGATGGATGAACTTCAAATTAGATGGCATCAAGAGAGTAACTATTCATCTCAGTGATCCCGAAAAATAAGGATTGGGCATTAATATCAACCGTTTTAGATTATTTTATGTCATCTCCTTTTCCTACTATTTTTTAAAGATTGTAAGTCATATGAGTACGTTCATTTGCTTTTAAAAAATGAGTTTACAGGCCGAGTTTTGTCTTCTTAACATGAAAAACTATTTTTGTCTTATATTTTAAATCTCTTCTCCTTTGAAGCAACTTCTTTTTCCATTCAGATACCTATAAAAAAATTAAATAGCCTGTGACCTCTTCGGTATAGTTATTTAGAAGAATGTCAAGTCAAATGTGTGGATTTGTATACGGACAAACATTCATTTTTTTATAAGATCATATTATCGTCTTGATTTCAACATTAATTAGTAGTGCTTATTACTGAAGCTTAATAATTTAAAAGCATTACACAGAAAAATTGTACTTTTAAAAGGAAGATATTATTTAATTTATTTAAACAATACTCCATGTTTTGCTTCACATATTAGACCTGAAATTATAAAATTTACCTTAAAGAATATAGGTCTACCGTGTAATCAGCCCAAGGTATAATATCTCTTAGCTTCATTTCAGCGGCTACCACATCAATGTTGCCATATTTCCCCTCACGAAGAATATCCGTTGTTGTGTGTACTCTAGGATCAACGTAGCTAATATTTAACCTAGAATAAGTAAAATGTTCACAATGGTTAAATAAAAAGTTGAAAAATATTTTGAAGGTATTAAAAAAAAGTAATAGATTTCTAATTCTTACACTCATTATTACTACCTCTGGTGTGGTAATGTACAGCAAATTCAACGAAAATGTTTAACATTAATTAGTAGTTTTCTTTACTCTCTAATACTTGTCTAGTAAAAGTAATACTGCCTATTGAAGCATATTTTACATAACAAGCAGTACGAGGCTAATCGTTCTGTAGTCCTTACATGTCTCTTTATTCTATTTTGTACCTAACTATGATTGATAGGTAGGTTTGTAATTTGACATCCCTGTCAACACCGAAGCTGTAGGAGACATGGACATTCAGCTTAACATATGATTCGAACTTGGCTTACTTCATTCCTTAGCTATGATATTCAGGCTGAAAATTCTGCCTACCCCTTATTTGTTTGTATTCAGTTATGCGTAAGCAAAAACAGCACAAAAAAGTGACAAAAGACAAAGCGTTGTAGTATGTCTCTAGGATACAAAGTGAAAGCAAACCCCGCGAACACTACTAAATACTAGTCTACAGAAAGTACAACACAGTATTGTAAGTTTCTCAGTACTTCAACATGGCACTTATATATACGAGGCAGGCACGAAATCCCGTCACCCCCTTAAGTATAAAATAATCAAACTATGTAAACTGTAATTACATAAACTATAAATATACGTGTACAAGATGGAATTACAATGTATTTCTTTCTTATTTCAGGTATAAACAATGACTCACATAAGTGATAAGTGATTATACCATTGAAGAACGCATCGTTACATGCACTTGCATTCGCGAGGGGCCCAGAAGAGTGAAAACGTTGGAACAAGTGCGTATGTATTTCCAGCTATAGTGAATAACGAGCTGTTGCCACTGGGTGGAACCATAGACTTTTACCTGTACTATCGACAATTAGCACGAGTGTACCTACCAACTCAAAAGAAACAGCCGAAACTGCTCAACAGAAAGGCTGTCGTATACCCTGCTGACAACACCACATCGCACAGATCTTCAACGACCAGTCAGAAATTGAGATAACTTTGCTGGGAGGTTTCAATAAATCCATCTTATACCCCGGACCTAGCACCGCCAACCTGACGTGTTTTGGTCTTTGCAGAAATCCCTCAATGGTATGTTAATTTTAAAAGAAGCATGTTAAAACCACGTGTCACAAATTTTTGACCAGAAACCACAGAAGTTCTATATCAGAGTTAAGATGTTAAATGGCCAATCATCGAACAAAATGGTGCATATATTGCTACATAATGTTAGCAAAAGTTAAAATACATGCATACCTTAAGCTCATAATTCTACAAACTTCTTTTAATATGGATAAATATGAGTTTGTTTTTACATTTAACAATTCTTGTTGTTTCTCAGTTCCTAGATGTACCTGGAAAAAAATGTGTATTTATTACGGATTTAAAACATTATACCTTGGAATATTTCATGTAACAAATTAGACTGTCTCCCTGGATAAAACCAACACCTTACACTGTTAAATACTGTAATTATATTAAATGGCTCGTTACACGCTATTTCTTGCTATAACGACTGGTAGCGGTGTCTAATCCTAACAATTAGGAACTGTTAATCACTGTTAAAAAATATATCCTTTATATAACAAAACATCTATTTTGTTTAGATGCTATGATTGAATAAATACAAATAAATCCACTTGTGTTTACATAAGTCATTGTCATTAACAAATAATTGGTGCTTAAGATCGGTTTATAAGATTTGTGAATTATACAGAACACGTCACCTTCAATGAGAGCATGCTTTCAAATCTTTTAATTTTATTTTCTACATTTTAGGCATAAAGAAATACATGCTATAATGTTTTACCATTTTGTTTGTTTTTCTTTCTATATGCTTCCCGTTACTGGGTGTCTTTTGTAACTTACGTAATCTACCTGAGAAAGAGAGTCAAAAATTACACAAGAAAGGAGTTTTGTTGTTGGGGTAAAATGCAGATTTTGATTTGAATTTAGCAGCCCTTTCAGCAGCGAGGTTATATGACACGTGGACCTATAGCTTAACGTCGGATTCAAACCACATGAGATCCTACCGGGAATAGAACCCAGGTCTCCAGTGTCAAAGGCGCGTACGCTAACCGCTTAGTCACGAGTGAGCTCAGATAAGATTAAGAAATGGAAATAAGGCTAAAAAGCATTATGGGGTCTAAAGGATTCACAATCATTCATTATAATCAATCGTGCCCTATGATCTTATAGCCTTACAACCATTTCTTGATTTTACCCATAAAAGAATCTTGTTTTTTTTGTATATTTTATAAGTATAAAAGTATTAATTTTATTATTTTCTATTCTTATTAATTTTTCTTATAAATGGGGATGAATTAGAATTTAAATAGCATCACCTCGGAGATCCCGAGAACTACGGATTAGAGATTAACAGTGGCCGTTTTCGCTAAACTTGACCTTCTTTCTATCCTCATCCCGGTGAGCGAGTCATCGGCTGGATCACTATGTATATCAGTGTCGCTGATAACTATGGTTTGTATAATAATATCGGTCGTTTTCGGAGATATCTTATATAAGGTAACAATAGAATATTATATTGTATTGTCACCTCATTTCTGTGGCTGTGGAAAATTTCAACGCTCTACGCCGTCTAGAAAAGAGTTAAATTAGAATTGCAAGATTTTGATGACATATCCCTACCATTGTGAATTAAAGAAAGGCATGTAGAAAATGACATGTCATAGAAATCCGGGCCTTATAGATGACCATCCGTAGAGTCAAAACTATAAGGCACCTTTACATGGCAATGTGTTCGTGTATCTCTCGACATCAAAGCTCTGTTTGATGTATTTTGTGTGTGTGTGTGTGTGTAATTTCATTGAATTATACTAACGAGAATATGAATGCTAACGGATCATGCAAAGCTACTTAGTTCAGAAGCGACCTAATCTGATATGGAAAATTAACTAACACATATTGGCCACTTACAAAGACTGCTACATTCAGAACTCCAATTAAGCTTTCCATCGTTCGTAAATCTTTCAGCGAATTTTTGTTAATCATAAAGCCATCTGCCTGTGTCCAGGAACCAATCTTGTTCAACTCCTTTCCACTTCTGGTATTGGAGAACTGCCATAAGTAATATATGCCAGTAACATTGAAACTTGCAAATGTAATGTTACCATTTATTTCATCAAAGAATTTCCTTTCAATGAATGTCAACTCAATATTATTAAGTAATATTAGGCAGTACAAATGGTTGGCACAAATACCGCCCTCCAAAATCTGCAAGAAAAATCCATAAGTAGATACTTTGACACTACAAACACTAAAACACCCAAAAATATGGTTATTAACTATGAATTAAATACTACAAAATAGCTATTCAAAACTGCACGATCTTAGTATTAATACATGAAATATTTGTAGTTAGAATATTATTGAGTTATTAAGTTTCACCATTAGATACAAATCAACATATAACTTATTTAAGTGCAAAGTGTAAGTTAGGTGGTAAGAAACCGTTGGAAGAGATATTCTTGCTGAAGAATTAACACATTAACTCTTTAATGTTCTACAGTATCTGAAAGCTTCTCTAAGTACCCTTGGTATCTATGTCTGAGCTTCCTCAAACGTTAAAACACAGAAAAATTAACCTTAGAGTCTGTCAGCAATTTTCGCGAACGGATAAAAATATGTGTTTATTAGCAGACAGTTACGTTTTAGATTAGATCCTGAAGAAAGGTACGATACCCACGTTATTTTTTCATTTTCACATCATCACAGATAAAACTCTATTCACATGCTATGCTCTAGCTCCAAACGCGACATAATATATCTTGCATGGTTTAAGCCGAGAATTGTGAGCATTCGTTTGACTAACCATATTGTAACAAAAATGTTCCTATTTACCACAGATTTTCAAAATAAACGCAAAAAATAGTACCACCATGAGACCCAGTTATCTACTCTCATTCTAGTTCTTCAGATCATTTACGGGAAAGAGTAATTCTTCGCATCTGAAATATTCTGGTAAGAAGGAAACTTAGAAATATGCGTAATGAAGAAATAATAAACTAAATGATAAGGAGAGTCTTGTCAAAAGGGAATAAATACGAGGGGGTATCGCAAAGTTTTAATTATCACCAGAAAGTTATTAAGAAATGGTGATAAAATTTTGTCAATATTATGTTTGGTTCTTGTGTGCATGATGTTAAGGAAATTAGCTGCTAATGATTGTTATTTTTACAGGGTGTGCCAAAAGTGACCAAAGTGCAAGATGGATAAGATTGAGGCTCGCAATGTGATAAATTTCCTGCATTTGAAGGGTAATAATGCCAGACACATTCATGACGAGATGAAGGTTGTGTATGGTCATTTGTCCATCTTATGACACCATTGTAAAGTGGAAAAGGAAATTCCAAATTTTCACAGACGACCAAAGTCTGGAACACCATCCCTGACGGACAATGCGGCCACTATTAAGAAAGTGGAGTATTTAATCTTCGAAGACAGACGTGTAACCATCCAAACGATTATGAATGACACTGCTCTCAGTTATGGTACTGTGTGGAAAATTATCCATGACTAAGGTATCTACTCACTGGGTTCCTCGTTTGCTGATACCTTTTCAGAAGCATCAGCTTATTCATCTGAAGTTGATGTGGGCAAAGCAAGGTCATGTGCCTTCAAGCATTGAAGCACCAGCCTTATTCTATCGACCTCGCACCCAGTGACTTTTTATGTTTCCCCAAATAAGAATCTGTTGCGTGGCCTCCATTTTGACAACACAAATGACGTAATTCATGAGATGGAAGAGTGGTTTAAAGCGCAATGTGCAGACTTCTACACCATCCCTGACGGTGTTAGTAAAGTGAAGGAACGCTGGGAGAAATGAGTAAATCTGGGTGGTGATTTTATAGAGAGGACTTTACAATTACAAATCACAGCAATCCCTATATCCAGAATTTTTACTATGATAATTAAAACTTTACGATATCTCCTAGTAAACGGAAGGAATTTGAGTTTTCTTTTGGCAAGAAATTGATTTCCTCAATTACTTATCAATATTAGACTTACCTTCTTCTGAAAACTGGATTCATTCAAGCATGAAATGTCAATTATGTACCCCTGGCGAATATACGTCCACGGCAGTTTGTCATCATTAAAATCTTCGCTCATAGAAACAATCAGACCTTCATCTATAGCTAGATCATGCACTAAGTTTCTGCCACCTAAGAGAATAACAGAACACAAAGCGAGACGTTTAAGAACACGTTTGTACTGTCAGATCAAAATTGCTTAATAAACATGGGCGTCGCCAGAAACTTTCGCAGGGGGTCAAGAACAAACGTTAATAATACACACACACACACACACACACACACATATATATATATATATATATATATAACAAAATCACAATATTATAATTAGGAAGTCATGCAAGTACATATACTATGTTGACTTTAGAAGAACTTTCCGAAGACAGAACCGTATATTCCCTCCTTAATACTTCATAATAAGTCCTGTTTTCAACATCTCAAACGTTGAAAGAATCAAGGAGAGAGAGAGAGAGAGAGAGAGAGAGAGAGAGAATGCATGTTTGTGACTATGTTGCTACCGTACGTGCCTTTGGTGTGGGAGATTCGAGTTAGATTCCCGGTAGAAGTTGAGCTCATGAAGTTTGCATTCCATATGAAGCTTTAGGTCCACATCTCACCCTCGGAGCTGTAAGGGACACTAAACTCAGAATAAACCAACCCAAAAAGAGAAAACTTTATAACAGTACTGTGTTTCTTGATGTTTATTTAGCAGTCCTTTACGAAGTCATGCGACAACGAGACTGCTCTTGGGATCTCGATAAATACAATAAAATATTTTTTGTGCATGAAAATCAGAACCTAATCATTTCACATAAATAGAAATTAAAAGAAATAACACATGCAAAAATGTATTTACGAAAATATTACGGTTTCACTTACCAAACAGGAAAAGAGCAGATTTTATAAAATACAATAGTCGTCATCTTCGTGTTTGTAAATAACTAAGACACCAGGTAGAAATAATTCCTTGTCTTGTTTCATAAAGTTCACACAACATGGACAAAATCTTTCTTTCTTCTGTAACCACTTTCAAAACGAAGAACAATCAAATTATATTTATATATAAAAAGTGAACACACAATATAAAGGGAAATGCACATAAAAAATCTCTATATATAGATAATAATTATTACGTGTCATATAGGTCTACTTCTTGAACAAGAATTGCATACGCCTTGGTTCTTTCCCAAAAACATCCAACACGCCTGATATGAATTGTGTTTTATTTTTATTTATAAGTTCTCGATGGAGACTCATCATACACAATCCTGTCAACCTTTCTTCAGAGATAGTTGACCTTAACCACGTTTTCACACGTCTTAGGATGCTAAAACTTCTCTCAACACTACATGTTGTAACGGGGAGGGTAACCATTACTTGTATTCCTTGCTTTATTGCCAGATAAAATGTGTCGTGATCCATCAAATCAAAAAGAGAGTTTCTCTAAACTGTCTGCATCTAGATTTATGTTTCTATAAATCGTACCAGCATTCGGCTTGAGGAAGGAAATTGTCAAATTCATAAATTTCATTTATTTCGTCCATCATCTTCATGAATTGTAGTTTAGAGGTGTTTTTTATTTCACGGGGATGCAATGTGAAGAGTGAAAAGCCTGAACTATGTTCTTCCGAAAATCTATGATTTAGCGACTGCAACAAAGAATCTATGTACGGTATAAATATGGTACGCCTATATTATTCTTCCGCATTTGTGTATGGAGGATTAGCGAGATGAACTTGTCGAGATGCAAGTCTGGGAACTGACAGCTGAATATTTAGTTCATCAGCAACACTAATACACTTTACGAAGATCGAATGAAATGTAACTTCAGCTGTTTCTCTCTGTTCTTTGAACATACAAATCAACTCCGAAATGTGTGATTTTGCCGCCATTGAGTTCAACTGAACTCCTTGCAAAATATGTGCCACTGGCTCAAGGTACGAGTAATATTAACTGATAACTGACAAAGAAACAATAAAGGCTCATGTTGTTCCTGCACAAAAAGACGATAAGCATTGCTTCTAGTTTGAGAAACTGTAGAATTTATTGACAGTTCTTCAAACGCACACACTATTTCTATGAAATGTTCAGAAAATTTTCTGATGCTGCTGTATTTGGAAGTCCAGCGGGTTTCAGAAAGAAGTGGGATATTTGGAATATTTTTTCTTCTTAATGGGCACTCGCGAAAGAAAATTGTGATTTCTTTGATAGTATCCACTGTGTTTCGTATGTAAGAAACGGAACATAGCTTATTAACGACAAGATTAAGCTTATGTGATGCACAATGGTAAAAAAAAAAAAAAAAAAAAAAAAAAACGCTTTGGGAATTGTCGTCTGATAATGATTTATGCACCGTTACTACATCCAGCCATGGTGGAACAACCATCGAAACCCTGCCCTACAAGTTCACACTGAGATAATAAACGTCCTTCCGATGCTTTTAGAATTATTCTAGCAATATATGCGGCGTTTAACTCTCCTAATGGAATGAAACCTACAAAATCTTCCCGCATCTGATTTTCAACAGCGTCATAAAACCGAATACCTAGAGACAATTGTTCTACACCCCCCAATATCAGCTGTCTCATCTGCAAGCACATATAATAGTGGGAAGAAACAATTTTAGGCTTTATATGCTGTTCATATAAAGTGTTGCCTGCAACTGATATCAATTCATTTTGAGTCTGCACAGATAAGTATTTTGCATTTTGAGCAGCAGTTTCAAAGTGTTGCTTTAATGTTATATCTCCTGAATCTACTTTAAATTGGAGAAGATCTTAGGAATTGCCAGATTTAGAATTCTTTCCTCGTAAAGACATATCATGTGTCGCACAAAAGACAATTGTCTCAATGATTGATGACAGTTTTTTTCGGTTTTCCTCAACTTGCTTCCGAGCCGCTTCATCAATTTTCAAATCAACGGACAAACGTTTCGTAGACATAACATTCGAAAATAACTGAGCACGTTCTGTGGACGCCAGATGCCATTCAGATTGTTCATGTTGTCGAGCAGATGCAAAAAAAAAATCATTGTATTTTCTAAACGGTGTTAGTATAAAAGACCCTTGCAATCCTGTTTTTACCGGAGATCGAAAAAGAACACACTGCTTGCACACTGCTTGCTTAAACTTTCTAGAATATGCTAGCCACGGAAATTCAACAAACCACTTATACAAAAAGGGGCGTTTTCCCGGCATAACATCTTGTTTAAAATCATTTAATTCGGTCGGGTGCCACGGCGACATCAATATTTCACATCGACCAGTGTCCGACAAACTTCACTGCAAATTTAAGTCTACATAATTGCCAATGTCTTTTAGGTCACAGGACGTCTCCTCACCTAATAAAGTTGCACAAGGGGACATTTGGGGAGAAGGCACGCTAACGATATTGCCCTCTGGTAACTCTTTTTCTTCGCTCAGATTTTCAACACACAGAATATCACGTTTGGTGTTTTCCAATTTTGAGGACACTTGCTGTTTTAGAAAAACATCGAGTTTCATTTGCTTATGCTTATGCATGATTAATTTTTAAAAAGCAATTCTTTCTAATTCACTCATCTATACATGAGATATTAAATAAATTATAAACTAAGGGGAAAACACCCACTAAACTCTGAAAGAGACCAGAGATCGAAAACCACACACATTTATCACCTTCCGACACTCCTGAGCAACTCTGAAGTTTTGAAAACGAAAACCGCCTATATGACACACCAGAAACACGGATTTCCAATAACTGCGCACAACCAACTTTCCAAAACTAAACCTTTCTCTTCTTAAAAAATGGTCAATCTCCATCCTCCTCGCTAAAAATAACATTTTACTTTTAAACCGCGGGGTCTCATAGGGAAAAAAGCTCAATTTCTTTCTGCTCAGAATGCTACTAAGAACAAGGAAGACAATGTTTGACAGCATGTGAATCATTGTCCCTGCTGCTCCATTTGCAGTTTTGTCTTCTCGACCCCTTCCCCTCTGTAATCCATCAAAATTCTTGGTTTAAAAAGAAGCGGGGTCATTCAGGATCACCTTGCTACAGCCAGAGGACAAACAGGTGCAGAGGAGTCGGTGAGATTATTGCCTTCACAAACAGAATTCTTGAGTTATTTTTAACATCAATATGTGTTAAATGCTCATACTTTTCCGATTGTTGCAAGGGTCAGACAAATGAGTCAGAGAAACACTTTTATTCTGCTTTACAAAGGAAACCAGTGCAAAAGTATTAAAAGATGTGGCTCTTCATTTTCTATGGGAACGATTGAGGATAACTTGCATGATTCTTTCAACGTTTGAGATTTTGAAAACAGGAATTATCGTGAAGTGCTACGGAGGGAACATACTATCCTGTCTCAGGAAATTCCTTCTAAGTTCAACTCAAGATCAAGGTAATATTAACTAGATTTCCAGGGGGGTCGACCGACCCCTTCGACCCCCTGCCGACGCCCATATTAATAAAGTCCATTAATCATAGTCATATTTATGATGGATTGCTAGATGGCTTGAAATAAGAACTACAGAAGAAATATACTTTTTTAAATTTCAAATATTGCAATAGTAATATGAGTAAGTTACAAAGTTTGAAAGCAGGAAACTCTTTTGCAGCACTTAAACTTATTTTTAGTGTAATGGGGTAGCATTAATTATAATCTGTTATCATAAAAAGAAAATTATGATTTATGATTTTGCTTTATCTCTATTCAATCCAGGGTAAAGTAAAACGGAATTTGCCATTAAAGTGGGACCCGAATTCATATCCAAAATAGATACTTAAATTCAAGCCCAGCAAGAATATACTATTTTGTTTTCTTCTAGGGTTTTTAAATTTTGGAACACTAGTAACACAATCAAGATGATAGACGGGTTAAAAGTATGTTAATCTAGTTGAACTGTCGTATCTTTTCAGAATTTAAGTCTACAGTCGCGTTCAGCTAAGGCGAGGACATCTTGCCCACGAGACCAGGAATTTCTCGAGTCCGGTGAGGAACACTAGTTCACCCAAGTCTTAGACCTCTAACAATATTTTACTCTTACATGATTTATGACAACAAAATCTATAAATAATAAAGTGACTTACGAACTTAATGAAAAGCATTTATCAACGTTTAAAGATATGCAAGTCAAATGACAATATGCTCCAATAATAAATATGGTTTGTACGTTAAGAGTCACACCCTTTCTGGATTTCTCGTGGTGCAGAGGGATTCTGATAACTTCTAGATGAAATTAGGAAAAAGAATAAATACATAACTTTTGTATATATATATATATATATATATATATATATATATATATATATATATATATATATATATATATAAGATGAGACAAGAAAAGCTTTCCGAGAATCAAGACGAAACTGGAAAGAACTCTCAAAATTCGACAAAATTTACGAGACGAGGCAAATTTACTTCTCGTCTCGTCTCCTATCGTGGAAAATATTAGCCATGAAGTCAGGGATTAGGTTGTTGATAAGACGCCATTTCAAAATCAACATTTCAAATGAATAAATAAGTAAATAAATACATTTCTAATTATTTAAAACTATTTCTGTGTATTTTAGAATTTGCTATCCAAGTGTGGTCCGCAAATTCGTTGACTTTGACAAAGAACGTGTAAACAACTAGCAGGGACAAAATTAACGTTATTTCTGTTTAATAATTTGGTGCCATGTCAATTCTAATAAATTAATCTGCACTAAGACGTGTCAACCTGAGTCATGTAGAAACATTAAAATTCATCGTAGTTTATGTAGGAGTCAAACAATAATTTTCTAACGTTCCATATAGTAACAACAGTAGATAAAGTCCAATAATGCTTATTCGCATTATGATTGAAAGATATCTAAACCTTCTTCAGTATATATTTTCTTTATATTTAGTTTAACATGGAATTCAATTGAGGAGAAGGGAAAAATAGTAAATGAAATAGCTATAGAGATAAATTGTAGATTATGTTTTCTGATCTTTCTTGTTGTTTAATATAATATTTATTACTAATTTAATATAATAATTAGAGTTCTTCTTTACACGTCTTTCCTTGATTTCAGCTCACTCTGCCTTTTACCTACTACGTGCCTCATTGTCCATGCCAAGGCTGCTTGCTATACTTTCTTCGCTGTGCTCCTTCTTGGCGGGATGCTGATCTAATTGTGAAATCAGTATTAAAGCAATATAGAAGAAAAAAAATAATAATTTAACACTACTCTCTGTTTCATCCTTATGTTTATATTATAAGTTTTAACGATTTTTTTAAAACAAATTGATTCTAATGAATTGAAATTACTTGTTACCTTTACTTTTCCTTTGGCAAGCAAACACCTGAACGAAAGATATACTTATCAATGAAAAATATTGAGCTATAAACGTCGTTGTCACTTCATCTGGCGGATGTGTTGCAAGAAGTTGTTGTATTTCAAAGATATTTGAAATAAAGAGAAGTAAACTAAGGAATAAACTGCATTTTAAGCTTCTAACTTTTACCATCGTTACAACATTAAATTCAAGCAAATCTAGTTTTAAACTTGGCTACATAGAAATGTACATAGTTAATAAAATAACGGGTATCATGATTAAGGTTGATGACAGGCATATTCAACTTATTCATTAGTACTTTGCTTTGTGAGTTATTCAAGAAGACAACATCTGTTCAGCCTTTTTTATTTTGTTTGACTTAGGCAAACATCGTTTTGCATTTTTTTAAAAAGAAAATTGATCCTTAACACGTACATTCAATTTTCCATCATATCATGGATTTCACAATGTTGTATTGTTTGCTTTCTGATTTCATTTGAGAAAACTTCTTTCCCCTGTGCAAACAGTTTCATATAACAGTCGTGACGAATGACAGAAGAAAAAATAAGAAATGCCTTAATTTTTTAAATACGTTTTTTCTATTATTACTAGTTCTCATTCGTTTTCGTGATACTTATGCTACAATTATTAGATACTTAAATTTAGGTCAAGCAAGAAGAACATACACTTTTGAGTTCAGCAGGGATTTTTTTCTTTATTCAAATTTTGGTATATTAGTCGGAATGATAGAAGAATAAAAGCTTTGATATTTAATTTTTATGAATTCGGTAAATTTATTCTGGAGATATGAGTGATACAACATTGTTGATTACTAGACAGTGTATTTCTAAACATTTATTTATAAGTAATTCAATCATTTCCCTGTACTGTACCTAAATAGTAATTGTTCTTTCGTCGTGAAGTTTTAATATAATTATTTTGACAAAAAATGTCAAAAGATTAACTAACATATTTTACAGATTTTGAAAATGAGATGAGAAAAGAACAATTTTTCAGAGGTCTTGCACTGAAAAGTTATTAAATAATTTTTTTTAAATGTCTTCGAAATATTGTTTTTGCCTGAGAAATCTGTCACTTTTTCAACAGTGACTTCATGGAAAGAATTAAACTTGCGCCATGGTAGTTTTTCTCGAAAGTATTTGTTTGTAGTTACTAGGCCATATTGTATTTCTATATTTTATTTACTGTTATTTTGAAAATTATGGCAAATCTGTTGAAGGATCTCTCAGTGGAAAAAATTAACTGCCATTTTAATTACATAAAGTGTTTCCAAATATTATATATTATATTTAAAGTAGAAATTAAAGTTGTTTTTGTTGCTAAATGAAGTTAAGTTAAACAAGAAGGTAAATTATTATAAAGCAAAAACTTCTCAGTCTGTAAGTAACGCTAATATGCAAACTTCAAAAAAGGTAAGAGTTACGGGTTGCATAAACATCTAGGAGAAATACTTAAATATCTTTAATCCTTATCATGAGTGCAAGACGTTTTGGTCTGTCAGTCACGCTAATTACTAATCAAACCAGTCAAGCTATTAGTTGTTGCTTCTTACCTGACTCCACGAGATGTCGCTAGCCTGCAGGAAATTTAGAAACGAGTCGGTGGCATTGGGTAACAACTAGTTTCTTTGTTCTAGTAGCTTCACGTCCAACGATTGTGCACGAGGCTAAAGAAGACGGTGATGACGGTGATGATTATAATGAACGATATGATGGAATTGATAAAGTGAGAGGAATGGGAGAACTTCGCGAAAACCGACGCACACGGCTTTTGTCCATCGCAGAGCCCACTTGGTGAGAGTTGGGATCGAACCAGGGACTTCACGCACCAGAGATGAATAATAATAATAATAATAATAATAATAATAATAATAATAATAATAATAATAATAATAATAATAATAATACATAACCGCATGACTTAGATAATAAGCGACTTACGTCAATTCGCAGTTACGTAATAAATCTCAAACATTATGATTTCTAGCATATTAACTTACATATTTGCAGCATTTGCGTCTTTGAGATCTATTTCAGTATGCAACGACGTACGAAATATTTTTTTCTGTAGAGAAGAATATATGTATAAGAGATTTTGTATATAACCTGCATACTTTTCATACTTTTATAGCTTATATCTAAGTAAATACTTCTACGTAATCCTTTCTTTATAAACTGTGTGAATAGTATGCAACATAATCGCATCGCCATCACTATGGGTATGGCCAGATGCTTACCGTTGCAGTTAGTTGTTGAGCTCCGTTCATTTGCGACTCTTCATAGAGTAACAGAAAAATTAACACCTCGGTTACAAATTCAATTTTATCACTACGTATTTCTCCAAAATTGCGGTGATTAAGTCGTTCCGTGCATTAGCAGTCTCCGCAGCTGTTTTGTCCAACGGATGCGCTCTCACTGGCAAGCAGATTGGAACCAGACAAATAAAGATAAGCCCTACTCAGTAAAATCTCATTTGAGTGATTGGCAGAGCTCGTCGCGTACTAGCCGTCGAGATAAAGTTATCCTTACTCTCTTATGTATCGGACACTCTAATGTAACGCAATTTTATTTAGCGCGTGGTGCTAGCAGTTCGTGTTCTGAAGACTGTGTCATCCCACTAAGTATTCGGCACATTCTTGGAGAATGTTCAAAATACTCAGACTTCAGAAAATGCTTAGTGATGTCTGAAAATCTTAGACAGGTTTTGTGGGATGATGTGGTCTGTAGTGACTGCATTATTAGTTTCATTCTTGAAATTGGAATAGCTATGTATTATTAATAATATTCTTTGTTTTGTTTCTTCTTGCTATATATTTTATACTAGCAGCGTTCACCCCGCTTCGCTGCGGTCACCCCGGAACGCAATAAACGTTGTTACTTAGATAATTTTTACTTTTTCGCTTTCAAGTGATATGATAAAAACCATAGAAGATTGCAGTAAATGTTAACATTATATCGCCTGTCATTTATGTTAACCCGCCCCGCTTCGCTGCGGTCACCCCGGAACGCAATAAACTTTGTTACTTAGATAATTTTTACTTTTTCGCTTTCAAATTGCAGTAAATGTTAACATTATAGCGCCTGTCATTTATGTTAACCCGCCGAGTGACACGGTCATGCGGGTTGCATATAAATACGTTTATTTTTACCTATGATGAACTAATAACAAAGGATTTGTACGTATGGACACTTGAATGGTCAATTATCTCAAGACACTGGTAATTAAAAATTAAAGTGATATGATAAAAACCATCTAGGGTCCAAATCCTAATAACCCCCCAAAAATAAAAGAAATTGGTTCAGCCGTATTAGCGTGATGAGGGAACAAAGGATTTGTACGTTCTCTTTTATAATATAGATTTTGTTCCTTTAGTATCTTTACGGCCTCTGTTTTAATTGTTATAGTTTCTTTTGTTTTAATGTGTTACTTTATAGCACTTTGATTTTCAATATATTTCTAAAGAAATTCTATTACGAATTTTTAAATATAGGTATATCAGCCATTAGCCTTATCGTGAGGGGAACAAATAGTCTCGCTGTTGACCCCCTTATTAAATTATAATAATTCATTCATTCGTGCATTGCGAAGATGGATGGTGAACATAATCAACCTACAGAACGCTTGATTTATCGATGAAAAATCGGCATGCGACTCATGAAGTGTCCTCTATTCTCAGAAATTCGCTGTGTGAAGTGGATTCTGGGTAATCGATTTGATCGAATTTTATTTTTTTTTTATGAGCACGAACATGGTAATCACATTACTTTTAATGACGAACATAACAAGAAAATGATAATTTACTATTTGTAGCATCAACTTGGGGCATATATATATATATATGTCATGCTTTGCCAATACATATAAAACTAAAAGTAATACATCTATTATATTTTATTTAATTTATTGACAATCTATTACAAAAGAATCATTAATTTGACCCATGCAATGCATTCTAAGATCAATATGAAACAATAAACACTGTAAATATCAAAATAGACCACAAAATAAATTTAACCTTACAAGTACAATACACATTCTGTCCCAGGGTCCTATTTTTCAAAACTACTAGTCTTGGTATATATTTTCACAAGTTGCAAAATATTGTAAAGTAGAACTACTAGAATAACAGCGGAAGTAATTTGAAGACTACAGGGGAAAAAGGAGGCAAGTCAGTTTTTTTAATATAACTTTACACAATCGCCCTGTTCCTCACTGACTTACCTTCTTCTTCCCTTGTAGGCGAAATCTTAGCATTAAACTGCTTAGTTACTAACCTTCTTACTGCAAGTCCATGCAAACTACACCTTTCAGGCTACGTAATTCTGCTGTTAACACATTTTCGACCATTTTTGACTTACCTCTTCTTTCCTCTGTGGTCTTTATTTCTAAATACTTATGCTACACTAATTTGTCATAATTTTATGTATCCACAATTACAAACATTTGATTTTGAAGAGTTTTACACTAGTGTTACAATGCCAGTAGTTTTGAGAAATAGGCCCATGTTTCCATTAATGCGTTACTGATTTACCTTTTCAGACGTTCTTCTATGTCTAATTTTATTCTTTACAATCTGAAGAATTTTCCCTTTCTTCCTATTAGTAGGCCCAAATAGTGAAATATAATTCTAATTGCTCTAATAACTTGTATATACATTTTTAACATGGCATATATAGAGTGAATTTATTGCATGTATTTAGTCAGTTCATATACAAGTACTAATCTAAAGCTTAGTTGTCATTTTATTGACACTTAGAATTACTACTGTGTAAGAGTTAAATATTCCGGTTAAGATGTAACGGCCCTGCATTCGGTACATGTTTCGCTTGTTGTTATGTGTTTCGTTTTATTATTTGCTGTTAACATTTTATTGTATTTATATTTTGTTTCAGTAATTTTTAAAGTTTATGTGCTTGGCCTTATCCGCACAAAGAATAATATTTATTTGATTTGCAGATGCTATGATGTTTTTATACTGCTATTATTCGTAAAACACTGTTGAAAGTTTGGCATTTAGTATAAAATACTGCAAATTAATGAAATTAATGTGATGGATGAACCTACCGAAAAGTAATATGCTTTGTGCATTATTTTTTCCCATTTAGTTTTAAAATTTCGCTTCATGAGATGAAAGTTAGAAAAGTTTTTAACGCAAGAATAATTTAATATCTTGATATAAATCGTCAAATTATTTAATAATTAAACGTTATTTGTGCTTGTAATAGCTTTTGAAAAAGTATTTGTGACTTTGTCTACCATAATTTACTAATATTTTTCCGATGTTTATTGAAACAAAGAAAGTGAATGACTAAATGGATTTGAACCATGTTCCTAATTGAAGTTTTTATGTCAATTAAATCTCCAAGCATTTCATTAGTCAATTGTGTAAAACCTGACAATCGAACTTGTAAAACTCAAGTTCGAAAGGAATTCTATGTTTTCTAGCTTTTGTTATATGCGTTAAAGTAATAACTGTTTTTTTTCATTTTGAATGTAATTAATCACTTCTGTAGTCCAAGATGTTGATAACTTTTTGATGAAACTATCCATGTAGATAAAACGATAAAATATTGCTACAAATTAAGAATCAAATGCAATTATGATTCAGCTTACGACGTATTTAAATTAAAAGAAGTGAAATTATTGAATGTTCTTTTTACGAATGGTTTATTAATACAGAGGCATTCTGACAAACTTTCACACTGTAACGGTTATGTCAATTTAATTTATGCGCACTGAGGGAATGCATAGTAGCTAACTTCTGATGTTATTAAAAGTTAAGAATAACCAATAAAGATCTCGACTCCAACTTTGCGATTTTACTTTGCATAGTCGTTTGCTGTGTCTTTCTTCTTTCTAACTGATGTCTCCACCTGAACAAGATCCTGTGTCTTCCAAATGACAATTTCAAACAAATCAAAAGCCACTGAAGTGGTTTCACAATGTTTGAACTAGTAAAACACGAAGGGAAGCGATAAATGTAATCGGTTTTGTAATTGAAGTTGGAACCTTCTGATTCTGAGGGTAATAATGCTGCTTTTTGCTACTTCATACTCTATTATTTTTCAGTTCAGTGATGAGACATGCACTTGAGCTATGGACTATTTAGTGTATATACATTCACATGAAAAATACATTTTGATTATTTTCTGTAAACAGTCTCTACTTGAATTAGATTACATTCGTGCAACTCAGGGATAATAGGATCTTCCTATACCACCCCAACGAATTTTCTTCTTCTGTCCCTCTACTATTTGTTTTATGTATAGTAATCTTTTTGGATTGTGTTTATCCATTCGTAACCCCATTTGAAGAAAAGTCTTCCTGTTTGCTTCTTTACGGGCATCTTTCATTTTTCTGGGCTTCAATCTGAAGAAAGAAAAGATAAAATAAATATTTCAATAATTCTTGATGAAGATACATATAATTGATATAATTTACATATTAGTGATTTGATTGATGTATCGTTATAATATACAGTTTTCAGCATTGATAGCGATCTTATTTACTAGCTATGAGTGTGTATAAAATATGAAATAATGAATTTCACTCAACAGCTTACACAAATAGTCATACTTAGGACTATTAGACATTGAAAATAAGTTCTTTTCTAAAGGACAAATTTAGAAGCTCATCGACACACGAATAGTAGTGACAAGCCACCTCTCTTTTAGCATAACCCTCTGAGGAATATTAGGAATACCTTATCTTTAAAAAGGCGATATGTGCTAACTGCATAGACGGCAATCTCTACCATAAGTTAAACCGTAGTTCTTCAGATATTGAAGAGAAATACATCATATCTTTTCTGAAGACTTGTTTCTATGTCAGTAGAACATGGCTGCTCGCAGGATTGACAAATGGAGTTAATTGCAAACCCCTGCATTTTCGAGGGAGGTTCAGTTCTTCGAAATATACGTCAAAACTAGGGATGGACAAAACCGGTTTTTATAAAAACTGGAAACCGCTTTCTAGAAAACTGAAACCCCAAAACCAACATCTCGGTTTTCACCGAAACCGGTTTCGGTTTTCTTCAAAACCGGTTCGGTTTTCACCAAAACTGGTTTCAGTGAAAACTTTTGGGAAACACATAAAACTATTTCTGTGGAACGGATTCGGTTTCCGGAGAACAACGAAACACTATTCTGGTCAGAAATAGAACAAATTAAAAAAAAACGGAACCGATTTTGAAGAAAACCAAAACCGAATCTGGTGAAATACCGAACCGGTTTTGGAGGTAACCGAAACCGTTTTTTGAAAGTGTTCAAAAACCGGTCTCGATTTTTCTACAACCGAAAACCGAAAAGCCGGTTTTTGTGCCCACCACTAGTCAAAACATATTCGATTTACTTACACACAATAGGGTTTTTGATATATTTATATTAAATACTATACTACCACAATATATTATGCAATGTATGTAAATAAATGTTGTTTCACATTATACATTACTTCCACATGTGCATCAACGTATGTGTATGTATTAGCGTATGCGCTTGTATTAGCTTTTGACCCTCTGTCCTTGAAAGAAAAAAAGCTGCGAGTGTTCCTGCTTCACAATAGTGTTCTAAGTTCAGTGTCAAAATGTTCATACCTTAATTTTAAAACTATTCGTACAGAGAGCACAGCAATCAATGTAAATTATTTTTTTGTGATATTATTTTTTACTCCCTATAGTTTGATTGTGTTTACTGAAATAAAATATTGCTTAATTAAGATTAACATCTACGATGAACATTAATAAACCAAAACCATATTCACGAAAAAATTAAATGTCGATTAAAAGGGGATTTGTGTTATTATTCAGACTCTTTTGTCTGCAAAATTCTGTGGAAGAATTTGAAGCTTAAAATATATAAAAGGATAATTATTAATATTGTGCAATATGGTTGCAAAACTTGGTCACTTACTTTGAGGTAAGAAGGCAGACTAAAAGTATTTAAAATAAAATCCTGAGGCGAACATTCAGATACAAGGGAAACGGCGATGGGAAATGACAGAAACTTCATAAGGAGGAATTGCATAATTTATACCATTTGCCTAACAATGGTAAGGTCATTAATCCTAGGAATCTCAGGTAGGCGGATCATGTAGCCAGAATGAAAGAATGTAGAAACGCTTTTAAAGTTTTAACTGCAAACACAATCAAAGAAATACCAATCATACCTAGATGCAGATGAGAGGAGAATATTAAGACAAATCTCGTAGAAATAGGAAAGCAATGTAGAAACTGGATTTAGTTGGCTAAGGACAGAAGCCAATGAAGTGCACTGAGTCTGGGTTCCATAGTCCACAGAATTAGTTAGTTCTTATTACTCACTTTAGAACTACTTAATGATAATATATCATACCTTTGAACCATAATCTCAGCACAAAGAACCAGAAATGCACAAAATATCCCAATCGCCAAGAGGCACAAAGCCATTGATATGTCACTAAATGTTACACTTTTGATTTCCATGTTTCGGCCTAGGCATTCAGGTCTTTTTGTATACCATATTTTCTGTTGTCTCTGCATTAAACCAGTTTCAATAATTCTTCGTAGGCTGGAAAAATAAATAAAATTATTAGTTTCGCTCCATTCTACATGAAAAATTAACAGAATTAAAAACCCAGCCTCTTACAGAAGTTGAGGGCATAGCTATGTTAGGCGGACAAGTATTAAACGTTGTAAATCTCTATTTATTAACTATTACTCAGATCCTTTATGATTTGTAACTATAACTCTCGTTACATCTCTTCAATCTAGGTCTCTAATGTAATAATGATAAAACGATGATGATGATAATAATGATGATGATGATGTATGATTAATAATACTAATATTTCAGGAATTTCTTAATCCATTATACATGTAAGATGTATAAATAAAATACTAACACTTCTAATGCTTGAGAGGCTTGCTTTAATGAAATTCTATTTATTGAAGTATCTTGTACGTAGTTCAATGTTTAATAGCGTAATATGCAATTATTAATTTTTATATCAACCTTCAAAGTTCTGTTCTACTACAATTTCTTTCACACCAAATATCATTAAACTATATTTTTCTTAACCTGTTCGAGATGAATGTGTTGCTCTCTTAATAATATTAATATTAATTCAGGACTTTCAAAATGCAGATAGATTAGATTGTAGCAGATTAAACGACATTTTCTAAATCTATGTGTGCCTCGTATCAATTCACTTACTACCATTACCGTATGTCGTTGAGAATTTACCAAGAAATTGATGTAAAAGGTTCGCTGAAAATACATATATTCTCCCTAACTGTCACTCGTGCGTAATCCTTTTCTGCGTCTTTATCTAGTATTTTGTTAAAGAGATTAAAATTATTTTAAAACATTTCTTAATATAGCATACCATGAGGTATTATAGTTTGGGAGGGAAAAAATCAGGGGATCCGACGAATATACGACAATTGAGATTATGTGAAAACACGAAACCATTACCATCACTTTCTTTTAAAGGTCATTGAAAAAAATATGAGTTACGGCAACTGCGACACATTATTAATCATCTTATTAAGTCTGTATTAAATTTAGGACTAATATTTGATATCGAGGTTAAATACTAGCTGAAAAATGTTAAGTGAGAAAACTACTCATATGAAGGTGTATGTCAAACTGATACGTAGCTGAGAAGATTATGACAGTACAATATTTGTCGTGACTTTCGTTTACAAAACCGAATGGCAGCATCTTGGAGATGCCATGAATCGATAAACAATAGGATCTTCAAGCGGTGTGCAACGTGTTTAAGAGCTGAAGTAAGCAATTTACACAAGTGTATACCATTCGTGCTGATTTGAAGAGTGCTAAGGAGGACACGAACACATTTCCAGGATGAAAGCTAGTTATTCATCCAGGGTGGAGCTTCTGTTAATAGAAAGTTAGAAGAATTCTTGGATTATTTTGTACACGAGTGACTGGAAAACGAAGAGAGTTCTGAGGAAATATAAACTTGTTACCAGTAGAAACAGGACTAATAATGCGGTAGAAAGACGAAATAATAAGATAAATACATTGCTTGGAAGATCCTATCTGAAGGTCTAAGATTTGATTTCCTACCTCAAGTTGGAAGCAGAAAACACGAACATGAATTTATGAAAATGAAATCTAAAATACACGAAAAGAAAAGAAAAGAAACGAGATATACAGATGGATGAGAAAGTTGACAGAATCGTCCAAAAGTACGAAGTTACTCCTGATTTCAGAAAATGCCTGAGAGCTTGGTTCATGTTAAAAAGCTGAACTGACGACGCACGATGATTCTGATACCTCATTCTTCATATTTTGTATATAATAATAGCACAAGATAATCAAGCGTTAAAAGAAGACCGCGAAGTGAAGATCATCAACTCTGATTTTAAACACACTAAAATAATTGTGCATTAGTTCGGAGTTCGGACTATTTTGTCAGTCTCCGGCTTAGAAAAGGAGCGAGAAATCGGTATTTAATTATTAATGAGGGTGTGTCTAAAATAATTATTTTTATTTGGAACAAGAGAATCAATAATACGAATTTTGACACTTTCGCTTGATAACAATTGTCACTAGAAAAATGAAATGACATTTTTGAGTTTTACGTCCACGATTATGCCGGCTAGGCTAAAAGAGACGGTGATGATGAGAAATGAATGAAATGGTGGAATGAAGAAAGTGGAGTTTTCAGATTAAAATGGACTACTTTCTTGTTGATCACAATTGTCGCAAATCGCAAGTTTCGTGGCACCAGACAGACACCCCTAGCCCTACCCAGGCTGCAAGCTTGGAAGAAATATAGAAACAATAATTTTCTTAACATTTTAAGTATAATCTATTGTTATAACAATGGCTGGATTCGTGTGAAAGGCGAAATTTCCTGTCCTCATTTTATGAACACTTTTCTCTAGGCTCAATATATAAGTAAAGTTTAATGTCTCAATATACATATTGTCTTATATTCAAATAATGGAATAATTTTTTAAATTCTAATATACAGACTATATCCATTGTTATATATTGATAGTTTGTCAAAGTGTAAAAGTAGACGTACAATTTACGTACCCATATGTGAACAATTTCTTGTATGGTGACTTCTTTTGGATTGGGAGACCCATGACAGTTCGCTGAAACATTTCTATTTCTGTGAGATCACATTTCTCGTGATCTTCAAATGTGTCATGTATGATTTTATACGAAGTGGCTGGGTCCGTGTGAAAGGCGAAATTTTCTGTCCTCATCCGATGAACACCTTCTTCAGGGGTCATATAAGCTGGCTTTTCTGCTTTAGGTGGAAATACCTTCTTTTCATACAGTTTTAAGGCCACTTCATTTGTCGTATGCTGCATTATAAAAGGTAAACCAAATCATTAATCCATAATACAAGTTATCCATATTAATTTCATGAACACTATTAGGAGAAGTAGTTTGGCTACCTGGATGCCAAAAGCCTTAAGTCCAAAATATGGACAAATAGACTAACGCCATAATTCATTTCTATACATGAGCACGTTAAAAAAAAATGTAAACAGTAAATTATTAGACCACAAAGTACAGAATTCTGGTTTTGGTTCCCAACGTATCAGAAAAATGTATTATTCATGAGATGTTGACCTTCTAATTTTTTTCCAGAAGAATTTCAATTTTCGACTTAGGACACTTAGCATCCAAATTACCTAGTTGTCGAAGTTATGTGTTACTAAAGTTTGTTTACCCTGATTGCTGGGTTACAGAGGAACAGTGTCCAAATGGCTAACCAGCAGGAGACATTAATGATTTTGAATTCGAGGTGTCCAAATATGTTGCTACAATGCAGCTACTGATGCACGGTTCCAAATGAACTCATAAGATAAGACTACGACGACTACATTCTTCAAATAGAATAATCTTCTCATGTGCACAGAGTAGTACTGGGGAGGAGTGTGCTGTGCTGTAAGCTGAGTCAGCAAAAGTTTTGAATGGCCCAAGGTCAATAACCTAGGGGCACATAGGACCGCATCTTCTAAGTTTTAGCAGAAATAACTCGGCAACCCCCTAAGTTTGGGGAGGGGAACCTACGACCACCCTGTTAAATCTTGGAAATGTCAAATTTAAAAGATCGGTATGGTAGCATATGACCAGAGTATGTGCCTCTGTAAGTTTTGGGGGTATATCTCGTTTCCTTTTATCGGTAAAAATAGCAAAAAATGCAAATGTAAGAGGTGTTTGACTTATTTTATTAAATAGTTCAGATTCTTTAGAAACGATTCTTTGCTTTGGTATGTAAAACTTTGCACTGTTACAATTTTTCATGTAGCGAAAAAATTTAAAATACATTTTCAAATCATTTTTTAAAGACACTTTACAACAAATGCAAACTTTTTAAACCCCAAGCATTTAATTTTAAAAAATGAACTTTAAAAAATTTAAACATAGATGTTCTAACAAAAAATTTTAAGCAATGATAAAAAATAACCAAAAATTTCAAACTAAAATTTTTCAAGTAAGAACTTTAAAACTTCCAAAAAAAATATTAAACTAAAAATTTGTAAGTGATCAGTCAATGAAATTGTATCAAGAATAACTTCTCACTGATCAGCCAATCAGATTCCACCAAGCCATCGGACAGAACTGAAATCTATTACATAAAATTGAAAGTGACTATGTTTGTGACTTCATAACTCTTGAACCACTCGACCCACCTCGATCAAATTTTCAATATAGGTGAAGTTTGAGGCTGGAATGTTTTTATTATTTCACTTTGACGGCAGAACTTAGGGGAGGGAGGGGAGATATAAAAAATAAATAAAACTTAATAACTCTTGGATAGTTTATATCATTTCACTTATCGGTGCAACTTAGAGGAAGGGGTGATATATAAAAATGATCGAAAATGATAGATATTAGTCTCGAATCCATAGTATTCGGGGTCGCTGAGATGAACAGTGATACTTTCCATGTCGCTTAAATCCAAAATCAGACCCATAACTTGGGGGAAGATGAGGGGTGAGATTAAATAAAAATGATCGAAATTGACCGATATCAGAAAGAGCTTCAGTAATAGTAAAAAGTGACTGACTAACGGAACATATAAGTAATAATTCATGTTTTAATTAAGCGGAGAGGGTAATTGACGCTAGTTCATCCTAAGCAAGGATGTAGTGACATTTAGCTCTCCATGCGAGATGTTCGTTGATACAAACGAAATTGTACATGCTAGCGTTGGCGTGAAATGGAACAGAAGTGAAAATATGCTCCGTCACTCTACATCGCGTCGAACTGTTCGTGAGGGCACTAGTTTGTGTGCCTGTCCTCTCGATCCGTGGTATCATGTGGTATTTGGGATCATGAAACGTTGTTGTGTATTGTCTTGTTGGAACCATCAATTCCATATTCACTTTATTGTGGCTGCGTTTCGTCGAGTATGGATATCAATGAGTAAACATCAGTTGCAATATGATACTACAATACTTCCGTAATATAGAAAAGGGACTGCTTGAAGATGTTAGTGTTAGTGTATATATACACACTTAAACTCTTGTCATTTCAGTATTTCTGTGTTCAGCTCCGGACATCAGAACACTGTGATTGCAACGTTTGGGACTATACCAGAGGTATTAATGAATTCATTGCGATTTGTCCTTCTCAACAGTACCAGAAATCTTATGTAATTTTAACACTTCATGTTAGGCTTACTAAAGTTAGCATAAAGTAATGTTTGTGCAAAATGCTTACTGCAAAGTAATCCTTGTTGTATATTATATCTTCTATTCCAACTTTCAATGAACTCTCGATTAAATCCTCGAGTGTTGTTATTGTTTTAGGCGGCGCAAGTAGTAGAGATGAAATAATGCTCGATGTGTAAAAGCTATAAATTAAAACTCCGAAAAGGAAAACCCAGAGAAAGACAATACGAGATGAACTTTGCTTGAGGTCATTTGAAGAACCTGAAATAAAATTTGAAATGTAAAAATTAGAAAAAAAAAATTGGTAAATCTATCCCATTCCGAACAAACTCTACTTTATAATTGAAATAGTGGAATAACTTTCTCTAATTTTCACACATTTTCCACCTGCCTTAACTTTGAGCAGGTTAAGCGTTGTTGAGGATGAGTTTTTAAAATTTAAAGGATAAATGAATGAATTGCTCACAATGAAAGAGACATATGTAAAGAAAAATATGAAGTGGCCAAATGGAAGCACACGATGGGGCAGAAAGAACGAACGATTTTGAAATGGCTAAATCTCTCCGCTAGGTGGAGTAACAGATGTACGGAAGGTGTCATTGCGTTCATAAAGTCTCAGATTTTATTGGCGCATAGGAAGCTAATCGCGTGGAAGTCGTCCAAATCGACAAATCTACGTTGGAAAGAGAGGATGACAACTTCATAGAACGTCTTCAGGAATGGATCAATGAAAGGACAGGACACCACATGCCAGATATTCTTTTCCACACTTGACTTTGTAAAATGTTTTCTCAATACGAGATCAACTCTGTCAATAAATTTTATTTTCTTAAAAAATAATGATTTTTTTACTTTTAAAAAAAAGGTCCGTTCTTTCTGTCCCACTCTGTATTAATGTGAAAAATAGTAAAATATACATTAAAACTACACTAAAAAGGCAACATCTACTG
The DNA here is from genome assembly GCF_964235325.1 of Thermobia domestica. Classification (NCBI taxonomy): domain Eukaryota; kingdom Metazoa; phylum Arthropoda; class Insecta; order Zygentoma; family Lepismatidae; genus Thermobia; species Thermobia domestica. The sequence goes on along the minus strand of NC_137466.1, from coordinate 167,132,265 downwards.
TGACTCTCACTTACAGGTAATTGTCTGGCATTTAAATGACAGTCACTGGAATGTGGAGATATGAAGATGGCCACCATGAGACTAATGTAAAGCACATTCGCGTTAAGGAACAATTATAAATTTTGTCACCATGAAAGTAGTTAGAGTGTTGAACGAACGACCTTAGAATTGATTTCAAGAGATAAGATAGTGGGAATAACATAGCAAAATCCATTCTAATGTAATTAAATGCTATACTTCCACTTTGATAGTATTGTGGAGCAAGTAGTTTCCCTTAGCCTCGCAGTTTAATTGTCGGATGCTAAGCTAATAAAATAAATAAATAAACGGTAAATACTGTTCCTTGTATTATTTGTATTTATGTGTAGTTTCTCCATAATAAAAGAACTGCATTATACAGATATTAACGTCCCTTGTGAGAGGACTTTCTTAAATTTTAAGCAGAGATGTATATGAAAAAAAGATTGACGAGGGACAACATTTCCAAAATACTGTTTAACAATAATATTGAATTGGTTCAAAGTTTTAATATTTTTCAATTGTATGTTTTAGATTTGTTAATAATTTGTGTATAACCGACATTTTGTATTTACTCTAAATTATAACTTTCTTCTGTTTGATTTTGAATTGATTAGTTATGACGCCTATTTATGTAGTCTAAAATTGAAAGTGTGATTTTTTTTAAATATAAAAATCAGTGGTGGTCCCTCCCTGAAACAGATGGAACAGTCTGTTTCCTCCTTTTTTGTGCTTCTAGATAAGATTTATTTTACCTTCTTTAAAAGGTAAAACCTTTAAAAAATAAAACAAAATGCTTCCTTTTTCAGCTTTCTTTCCCTTTAACTGACCACAACTTTGCACCTTAAAATCCGATCCTTAGTAATAAAAATTAATGGAACTCCATAAATTATGGTCCATACTTTAGATCTTATAATGTTATATGGAAATTTTACAAGGTTTGAAATTTGTTTGGAAATATGTATTGGAAAACCTTACAATATAAGTTTCAAGCAATAACAGTTAAAAGTTCTTTACCTTGCTGACAGATTGCACCAACTGTAAGAACAACAACAGCACTCCAGCTGGACTCTGTTCTTGTATTTGGTGGATAAACTCGAATCCATCGATGGTCGTGTAATGCTAAAATTCTCAGCGAAATGATGATCGATATTAAGGCACATATGAAAACGATCCATACTGGAACCTCAAATGGAGTCAGAAATACACTTCGTATTGATGTTGTAAGTGGATGTCTGAATATGAAGCACGGCCTAGAATGAAAATTTACCGTACATTAAATTAAAAGTGAATTTGATATTAATTTTATTTAACTATCAAATGCAGTCATATATTCTGTCTATACTTCCACAGGCCTCTGGAGTAGTTTCTATGGTGCTTAATATGAGGGATTGGTACACGCAGTTGAAGGACATATGACTATGAACGATACAAAATACACCAGTTAAGTGGAAACAGCTACTTTTTGAAGATTGAGAGATAGGTAAAACTACGTTGCTGTTATTGGACTATACAAGTGTAACAAGGCATCAGTAAGATTTCGGATCTTTTGAAACCACTACAAATTACAATAAAGTGTGTATATTGCATCATTAATCGATTAATGAAACGTCTGTCGTCACTGGTAGAACAAGAGCAGGTCAACCACATGAAACAAGGGTACAAGCAACCATTAACGTAGTTACCCAATTATTCACAAAAATCCGCTCAGGGAGCAGAAAATCATGGGAAGGGATATGGAAACCCCACCTAGTACCATGTCAAGCACTATTAAAGAGGATTTTAAGCTTGAGGAGTACTGCCGAAGCACCGGTCATATTACCCGACACAAGACCAACGACAACAAGGAGGCTGCTTGAGAGAAACATAAAATGTTGGCACCGCCAAATCCTTCTCACAGATGAAAAGATTTTCCTGTGGAGGAAACATTTAATAGAACGTATAGGTAAATATATAAGAAAGATAGAGTATATGTACATAGATCTCAGGAGACCTCTGGCAAAATTTGCTGGAAAGGAGGCATCACCTAGCTTCAGTCAATGGTTTCGTAGGGATGTTACACAATAGCATTTATGCGAGTGAAAATGATGTGTTGGAGATCGTTGTAAAGCATAAGCACCACACTGTTTGTGGCACACCAGAGGACATTAAAACAAATTTCGCACCGCGCATAGGGCAAAATGACTCAATGCTGCCTGGCATCCTATGTGTTTAAGGGTGAGATCCAGAGATGCATTGTGAAGGGTTCAACATCTTCTTTCCAATCTAAGAGAGCTTTTCTTATACTGATTCATTCTTGGTTTGATTATCTTTGTTCCTTTTTATTTATTTTTACTTTTAACTTCTTTTAGTCTCCTTCTCTCCATACCTTGTTGCACTGAATTTGACAAGATGTCCTCGAATTGTTTTGTCATTGGTAGACCAGGAAGAAACTGTAAATGTAGATAAGATTTTCTATTGACCACGACTATTGACCAGTGTCCTTGAAAATTACATTTCAAGAAGCTAGCTGCATAAGATCACCTATGAAACGTTATTATAGACAATACAAGGCACATGCTTTTAGGAAACAGTAATAACAGCCTCAAATTATTTAATCTGATTCAATACTTTTCTTAAACAACCAAAAATGTATAAGTACAAATGTTGAACGGCTTTTTCCTCTAGGAAACCTTAGCTTCTTAGCTTTCTGCAGGCTATGCCCTACTGTCTATATGTTGGTTGAAATACATATAGCTTGATAGTGTAACTGTACCAAAATTTTGCTTAAAATATTTTTCGTATAAACGCAAATTCTGCGTTGGTGCATTATGTGACGTTCATCTGAATTTGTACACTTTGTGCGGTGTATGCTGCTTGTTGATCGTGCTGCCGCCTAGTGGTGCTAAAAGACAGGATAGAAGAAGAAGAAAAGGAAAGAATGGAGTTTTTAGTTGGACTTCAATGTGTGTTGGTGTGTGTGAAACATGATTCAGCAATTTTCTTTTGCTGATCATGTTATGATCTTGTTACCAGACGTTATGTTAAAAGGAGTGTTAGTTGTCATATGATTTGGAAGATCTATTGTTATCTTCGAATATGCGTAAAACTCATTAAAAATAGTATTGCAAAACTGAATATTTTGGTGATTTTAAGTAAGTCATTATTAAAGTAAATCGGCCCCAAGTAATATTTTATAACGACGAGGGGCGTGATCGAGATTAAGAGTGAAACAAAGAACTTGGCAGGTGGTACTTGAAGGTAATGGACATATAGTCAGCGACTAACACAAAAATTTGTCGAAATAAGTCAATTCTTCAACAGAAATCACAACATAATGCTGTCTCTGCGTTCGCATGGAATGACTGTCTGTTAAATTCTCTGAATCGGAAGAAAGGACTGTTTCTGTGAGCGGATTCGACGGATATACAGTGTTTCAACTTAAAATGTGATCACACCTACCGACGAGCCATGGCGGACAGAAAATATTGAAGTGAGTAATAAAAGTATACTTACGAATTCATTACGCAAATGGGGCGACTAATGTAAAGAAATGTTTGTTTATCTCAGGTACGTTTGTTCATTTCCAATGAATGGCACTGTAATATGTAATTTTGTCAGTTTTTTCTTTCACAGATTGCATGACGTGGCAAGAACGTGATTGTTAAATAACTTGTGTTCAATCCATGAAAGTAGGTGATGCTCTCGACTATTTTCGTAATACGCCTTAGGTCTTCGCCCAGGTGATTCCCGTCCGAGTCTGGACCGTACGGTGAGGTGCATCGCGCCTTCCTTGAGCGATTGTCGTGGGGACGAGCTTTCTGAACCCACAAATAAAATAGTGCAAAGCTATATTATTTGGGGGCAAAGAATAGAGAGTTCTCCGCGGTGGCCGGTTAAGGAGGGTGGGTACCGAACAGCATTATGCTGGACCGTAATAATAGTAATATCTCATGAAATATGAACGAAACATTAACAATGATATATACGAATGGGAATACATGCCCAGTCCACTCACGCCGTCTAAAGCATTACTCATGAATCAACAAACATTAACATATACCCTTACTTTGAATATTAACAGAGTAATTTTATACTTAATATTGATTACCAGATATGACATCTATTGATACATCTATGTTTATAATATCTCGTTGAGTAATGTTTGTTTTCCTTGTTGGGAGTTGTTGCCACCTTAAGTTGAGTACCTGAAAATTGGTTATACTCAGAGTAATGAAACAAAGAATACTTCCGAAATAATAAATAAATAAAATTATTATTTAACTACTTTTCCTCTTTTGATCCGTGGTAAATGGCAAGACGTTCTAATCAAAGTTTATCATACAGTTTCCAGCTGTCGCCTTCTACCAGTCTTCCTAGTAGATGTTTGAACATTTTCATGCTTTTCCGATACTTGATGAATGATTGATTTAACTTCATGAATGATTTAACTTCATATCAGAGTTTGAAATGTATGACAATTTGCACTTATATAGCTTTAAACTATGCATTTTTGATTTTAAAGCATGACACTCTAACCAATTTCTTCATGTGAGAGAAATCATAAAATAGTACATAAACAAGAACAATTTATCGTAAATAAATGCTTCTTTATTTGAAAATTGTTAGAATATTGAGAATAATATTTCAACTAGTTTTAAACACACCACAAATACTTGGAATTTGGATTCTCAAAGTGTATGTGATTTGCATATATATATATATATGTCAATCTAACAATTAGGAAAGTATTTAAGACCAAGAACTTACCTAAATACCCAAGTTTGTGCAGTGTAATCTATTACTTCTAAACGTATATTTTTAATAATCAGAGATGTTACTCCTAAATCAGCTTTTTTTTGTTCCAAAATGCCTACCATTCCATCAAACGAGTCATTCCATTTATATCCCCAAGAATCAGTAGGAACAAGATTCATTCTAGAAAAAGACAAAATGAGCTTACAAAATAATAATAATAATAATAATACATTTAAAAATTAATTAGGTACATACAATCATTGTTCATATTTTTGTTTTGTTCACTTAGGCAAGGACGAAATTTGCACCACATCCTTGTCTAAGTTGATGCTAACAAAATCACATAATACAACGCGTAACACAAAAACATTCATATCTTTGTTCATTCGGCATCCACACATATTCTTGTAATTTCTTTGATAATTTATTGATGTTCGCTAATTAAGAATATTAACCGTACGTAGTTATTATGTAATCCTGCACATTATGTTATTTTTATACAGAAAACATATTCTTTTATTAAGATTTTTCGCTTTTATTTTCAACCTTTTAGTTCAGTGCTGACTTGAATGCAATCAAGAAACATTACACTTAAATATGTCATCATGAAAGACGTAGGCTAAACGGATTGCAGTGTAAAATAATGCATTTCTACTGCTGCAAATATGATGTTCTAAGAAATAAACAAAAAAAGTAGCCAATGATATCTTACATACAATAGATATTTAAATGTATTACTTTAATTCAAACATAGTCCATATTTGCAAAGACAAACGAGTCACTGGGATCAAATATGTATTGCTCAGCATATATACTTCTGAGTATTGAAATTGAAAACGTAGAGAATTCAATGGAAAATTGTTTCGTTCAGTGTGAATGTTTCTTATCGAATCACAATGTCACAAGTTCAAATTAGAACTGATTTAATATGTAATTTAATATTATTTCATTGGCTATTCAGTCTTATGTTATTTTTTGTGTTAATATAGCAAGAATGATTAAAATAACTTTTTTTTTTACGATTACTACTGTGTTTAACCAATCAAAATGTAGTTTCGGTTCTATAGTATAACCATTTACTATGCAATCAAGATTTTGTTGTCCCGTGGAAAATACTTGTGATGGAAAATTAAATGTCCACTTCTCTCTTTGTGACCAAGAATTTCTTTTACTTATTGTTTTGTGTAATTGAACATTTAAACATTTGTTATCACTAAATGCAATGTTAATAATTACAAGTAACGGTGTTAAGATAAGTTTTCGAATGACAGCAATAGAAGAGGCAAGTTTTGGAGTGGGTATTTCATTTATAATATGTACAGCACTACAATACGATGTTTATGTTTACCACAAGAACATTTTTTTTTTTTAAAAAAAAGTAGCCAAGTTAGAGTATAATGATATCACATTGCTATGTGTGGGTATGCTGTAATGAATAGTTTGCAGTATCATCATCATCATAGGTTTTCTGCCCTTACTGGCAGGTCACTTGCAACAGCTGAGAAGCTTCCATACTCCACGGTCCTCCGCTAACCTCTTTGTCTTGACGTATGATCTTTCTGTTTTTATATCATCCATTAATTGTAGTCTCATTCGCCCCCTCCCTCTCTTTCCTGCCACCATACCCTCTAGGACGTCCCTCATTTCTTCTTAGGCAATGTCCCAACCAGTTTCTCTTTATCTTCTTAACAATATCTAAAAGTGTTCTTTTATCCCCCACTATTTCTAACACCCTCTCATTCGTTTTCCGATCGACCTAACTAATTCTTTCCATTCTTCTCTATACACACATATTTCCAGTTGTTTTTCATCACTTTGCAATATCAAACGTAACAAATTTTGTTGTATTCACCTAAACTTCGTGACACCTAATTTGACTCACTCATCGTGCAGAAACCAGAGCTGCCTGCTAAAGGATGTCGTGATATTGTAGTCTAAGGATGTATTAGCAGCTAGAATTCTGATTGGGAAAAACACATCACTTACTGACTGATCTCGCTAAATCAGTATTTGTATATTTCTTAAAATGTATAACCCATCACCTAGAAATACAGTAAGCTTCACTAGATCCACAAGTAAAAAGGAAAAAGTGTCTATGCTATTCCAGAAAAATAACTACTCTAATTAGCCAAATATTGAGATTTAAAAAAAAAAAATCTTTATAACTCACCAAACTGATATGACTAGTCAATTTTATTATTACTATTATTTGCCTTAACTGGTATGGTTGCACTCACCCCGATTATTTTGAACACGTTCCTTATTTCTGGAAGCCTATTCGAATCAAAGAATTACATCTGATCTCACATAATTATAAAATGATAAGGGCTCAAAAGTGTCAGAATTTCACATCTTATTGATATTTTGAAGTCGTTTAGTTTGAGTATTTACTCTGCTTACGAACTTCGCAATTCGCTAAATATTCCTTCATCAATGGAAGTGATTTAAGGGCCGTGTAATTTGAGAATTGTTGCGTTAAGCCATATGGGCATGTATAGCAATTATTTTTTCTTTCGACCAAATGGCGATAACAACCTTCTTTATCTTTATGGAAAAAAGATGTTATAATTTAAGGCCCTTTATGCATTATCGGATCAATCCTATAGATTTTTTTTTTAGAAAGGATGCTTTAGAATTTCTTAATCTTGAGTGCCCTGTATGCAAAGATTTTCCTTGTCATTGTGTTTGATATTGTTTTTGAAAATCATTAGCACATTCAGGTGAAAAATAACTTCTTGAAACCTTCACGGTGAAAAGATAGTAGGCACAAATAATGATTGTTTTGATTGTCTCTCGCTAGGTATCCCTCAAATACTAAAATATTTACGAAAAAACATGTCAAAATACATCAAACTCTAAAAAGAAAAAAATATCATGCATTCAGAAGACAAAATTATTTAAATTTGAAGGTAAAAATTAATCCTAAGAGAATTTCATCGATACAAGATTTGCTAAATGCATTTTTTCTCACAGGTCATGTGCGCTAGGTAAAGTTAGATTTTTTAAAGCGTAATAGAGGATGAATTTTAAATTTCATTTAACAATTTTGAGAAGATATTTTCTAGCCTATACTGCAACAACCACCCAAAATTTTCTTGTAGGTCTTATATCTGGAGAATTCCATACAGAGTAGCCAAATCCAAACTATCAGTTAACTCAGTATGATGTGCTTAGTCCGTAAAAAATACGAAAACTTGATTCAGGAGCTGCTCAAAAATTTTGTGGCCCTTGATCCAAAAATGTTTTAAAGATCCAATATATTTCAATCAAAACTTTTCTTGTGCGCCTTATATCTGGAGAACTCCATATAGTGTAGCCAAACCCAAACTATCAATTAACTCAGTATGATTTGCTTATTAAAAAATACGAAAACTCGAATTAGGGGCCGGTCAAAAATTTTGTGGCCCTGATCCAAAACTAATTATTGGCCAATATCACAACCTTTTGATGCATTCTTTTTGGAACATTACTAAACTTTTTAGCCAAGATCGCAATCTTTTGATCCATTTTTTGATCATTTCTAAAATTCTTGTTTAATTACTGTCTTCCAGTATTCTGCTTTTTTTTTTGTAATACTCAATTACAAATACAATAGTGCTTAATACTAAATGGGAGCATCTAAAGTTGTAACTGTTGTTCGGGCATTATATCTATATACTTACGTGAAATTAAACATGTCTCTTAAGTGAAGGAATAATGCAAAATTAAATTTAGTCATACTGTCAATATGCATATCTTTATTCTTCGTTAAGTGGAATTGTAAGTTGTCTTGAGGAGTCTGTGTAATCTAAAAGAAAACACAAACATCAGTAAAACATTCTATCAGAAGTAATGCGCAAATTATTCCATTTGAACAGTATTGATATTGGGTTATTGCGAAAGTAATGTACCTTTACTTTGATCACCATTGTGATCATAAAACATATTGTCTCTATGCTGTATTATGCACTATATCATTTGAAAATTTAGGTTATTATTTCGGACCATAAAATATATATTTCTGTGTTATTACCTTTTAAATAATTTTGACAAAACCTATATCAAAGAATTTTAACTTAGCTGGAGAGCTTTAATGAAGTATGGCCAAAGCCAACATAGCAAATCTATAGTACAATATAGTTCCAAAAATTCCGTTATAAAGACTTCTGCCTGGAAGATAACCATTGTCGCGATTCGTTCTGCTTTCGTCAACGGTTAATTAAAGGCTATCATAGCAAAAAAAAAAAAAAAAAAAAACTCAAGAAATTGCGAATTAACTCAACGTTGATTATTCAACGGTTTGCAAAAAATTAAGTAAGAAAAAGAGGAAGACTGCTTACGAATTTAATCAAGAAAAACAGGAATCGGTGATTTGAATTCAGTTCTGCGCTTCTCCTGCACAACAAAAACTAAATAATATATTGACAAAATTTTCGACTGCATTGGAATGTGGAATGCAAAATGAATCATACACAATAACAACAATATTTTACGCAATTAATGGATTGAGCAGACTTTAAAGCCAACGTTGCACCCGAAGAGTTTGCCCACCGAGTTTCGTTTAGACCTGACTAATATTACCAAGAAATCAAGCACTACATACAAGAAGAGGCGAGCCTTTCTATGACCCAACCCAAGCACTAAATGAAACATTTATTCTTTTGGCCATATACCATTTGCCCATTAAATTTGATTCAGATCTGGGCAGTAGTTACGGAGAAATAAACATTCACATACAAAGCAATTTTTTTTTTATTTATTTCGCCATGTGCTACTCGTCCACTAAATTTGATTCAGATCTAGCCAGTAGATACCGAGAAATAAGGTACCACATACAAAGCGAGTCGAGCCGAGCCAACCCTGTTTCTGGCTGAGCCCGGAGACCAAATGTGGCCTACATCTTTATTTCTTACGCAATGGGCTACTTTCTCACTGAATTTCGTTCAGATTTGGCTAGTAGTTACTGAGAAATAAAGTAGGACACCACATACAAGGCAAGTCGAACAGAGCCTAGTCTAGCCGAATCTCTCCCTGGTCAAGCACAACTACAAAACATAACATTTCTTTCATATATATAAAGGTAACCAAGAAAGTTCTGTCGCTTTTCAGCCACCATCTTCGAACATCAATATGTCACCTAAGACTTACTTGGAGATTAAAAGTAGACCCCATGAGCATCGGCGACCTTCTGCCAACATTCTTGAAGGCTATGGATTCCATTGCGGTAGAACTTGGTGGGCCGTGAAGCGAAGAAGGTATCAAGTACATTTTTTCATCTCTACTAGGAATTTGAACTAGCGTCCTTCAAAGAATATAACAGGTAATAATCGGACGGTGCAATGTCCAGAGAGTATGGCGGATGCAATAGTGTTTCCCATCCAAAGCGTAGAATGGTGTCCCGGGTCACCCTAGCCATGTAGGGCCTAGCGTTGTCCTGTAACAGGAGGACCAGTTTGCGATTCAGAAGTGCTGGCTCCAGAGTTTTGAGTTTTTCTTAAGCACGGCTCAACTGCTGACAGTACACAGTTGCTTTGCGAGCAGTTCACCAAACAAACAGGAATACCTTCTTCTGGTACAGTGTTGGTTTCGGTTGTTTCGTAACCGATTCATGGGATGCTAACCAATGATGACGGAACCGTAGAGCTTCGTACAGGACCCACTTCTCATCACATGTCAACATTCTGTTCAGGAATATCTCCTTTCTCAGACGAGACAGCAAAGAAACATAGATGTCTGTTCGCGTTGCCTTCTTGCCCGGAATCAAATCATGTGGGACCCATCAATCTAACTTGTAGTGCTTCTCAAGTTGATGGAGGGGCTGTTGAATGGTTTCTCCACTCACGCGGAATTGTAGTCCCAGTTCCTCACATGTCTGGCTACTGTTCGCCTTAATTGCTGCCTGAAGATCTTCATTTTGTACATGTGTTGGTCTTCCAGTACGTAGTTACTTCTTCGAGTGTTTCATCACCATCCTTAAACTTGTCAAACCACCGCTGCACTATCCGCGACACCCTCACAAAAGGCCTGGTAAGTTTTATACCTTACGCCCCACTCCGGCGGCATTTGACCCCAGTTTGAATTCGTACAGCATACACGCCCTTATGACGCTCTGTGGAGATCCCATGTTCACTTTGTCCTTACGTAAGTGTAACTGAACTGATACAACCAGGTAGTATATTAGATATACCCATACCAACAACTGACCTTCGCCTTATCTCCATTCGCATTCAACTCACGTTGTGAGGGTAAAGACAGACCTCCACAAAAAGCAACCGCACTATTTTGGTTGCCTTTATATATACAAAAACCTGGAGTGAAACTGTAAGTTTCCGTATGCTAACCCCGGGAGCTAAAAAATAAATTCCCTCGTGGCTGTATGGTTAGAATACATGCCTTTCAGACGAAAGACCTTGCTTTGATTTCCGGCGGGAGCTCATGTGGTACGGATTCCGCATTAAGCTGTAGACTCCATTTCCCATTAACCTTTGCTGCTGAAAGAGACACTAAACTTCCAATCCATTCAATCTAAACTAACAAATTAAGGTATTTCATTATTATATGTGTATTTAAAAGATTATTTTTAACATGTTTATATTACTTATGATACATAATACCCTGTAAACACAGAAGGCAATATGTATGAAAGAAGGCTCAGTACGAGTGATATTTTAGTTTAATTTGTTTCTAACAACACATCATCAAGCTAAAATCAAGTAAAGATAAACTGAGATGCATTTAATGATACTACATAGACTAACGAATAAAGTTAATTACTTTAAATTTATTTTAAAACATATATTTAAAATTACAGGGTGGGGCAAATAAAAGTGGCCCGGAGAACAGAGTTCCAGGGTACAAAGAAACATAGCAAAGGAAAGGAAATAGTTCGATAACCTGATTATAGCAGATGTTGAAAATGACCACCATTCATCTTTTGAATGACCATATGGAAGAAAATGACCACAATTTTAGATTTTCGGACACGTTTCGGAATGTGTTTTTTCTTGTTAAAAACAGATCCTGTCTGACGCCTTTTTCTGACTAATCGTTGAGCAAACAACTGTCCACACTCTTTCTACGAATTTGTTTTCACGTAAATTTCTACAACGAACACCCTCTGCTGCACTGTGACCTGTGCATCTTCATCTGTGCACTGCTCAACTCACACTGACACATCCCACACTAAGATCTGAACAATTGGTGTGCGTTTGCGTGATGTGCGCATCACGTGGTGTGATGACATACATACATCCATATCCAATCTATCCACTCGTCTGTTCCACTTTTATTTGCCTCACCCTGTATAAAGAAACGTAGTCAAAATAGGACCTAATTTGGATTCCCCCATCAGAAAAGAAAGAAGAAAAACAGTCAAGAAAACTTCAAATATCGTATTAATGAAGAAAAAGGAAAACAGATTAATCTTTCTCGATTAGATTTCAATTTTAAATTGGATCAGATTACCCATCAGAAATGAGAAAATTGTTAAAATTGATATTTTAAACACTGTTTTCTATAACTTAGAACTCTTAAAAAACGAAACAAATAAGAAGTGCTCATTAAGTGTGTGACCCAAAAGTCAAGTTCTCCTAGGTAAGAACAAAGTTATGATACTTGAGGTAAAGAAATCTGTATTTCTTGCTGAAGAAAGAGATGAGAACCACAATCTACCGTATATGCTTGATTTGTTTTACGTGATTTCCAATACATTCTATGAAACGACGATACATAGATTCACATGTCTTTGATAACAAATCTTTATTTACGTTAAGTTCATTAAAAGAAATTTCAATGTCTTGTCGCTAATGATTCAAATTTTATCGTTTTGCAGCTTAGACGGCTTCCTTAACTATATCCCAAAAGACGAAGTCACAAGGTGTAATCATGTGTGAAATCAAGTCTGGGATTGCATGAGTGAGTAGAAGAACAGTTGAACATCCCGCGGTGCTGGAGCCATTCAAAGAATTGTCCTTTATCTTGTAGAGATGATTCTGTAGCATCTTAAGACATGCTTCTCCTGTTACAGTTTCTTCTCAGAAAAAGTACTGCGCAATCAAATCTTTCGCACAAATTCCACTCTAAACATGGAAGACTGACAAAATCAGTTCTTGCTCAACAATCACATGACAGTGATTATTGTCTACCAGATGCTCGCTACTTATTAATCTCTACACAGATGGCACTAATGTCTAACTAGTGTTGCGGATGAGAAGAGACGAGAAGTAAGACTTTCTATTGTCTCGTCTCGCAAATTTTATAGAGGCACAGGAGAAGCAAATTTTATAGACGCACAGCTTTCCAGATGGATGTGCACAAAAGTAATTCATGCTGGCCTACCTTCTCATTATAACATTCTTAAGAAGAGCTCATCTTATTATGTTTTGAGTATGATGAAAAAATCATAAAATGTTATTTCAATGACTCGAAGAATTACTGATAACAACATTTTAGAATTTATGAGAGTTGAAAAGAATCAAAACAATTTATTAGGGTATGCACAGGCATAACTGGCTCTGTCCGTAACTACACATATGTGTAGAATTCTCGTTTTGATTCTCAAAAATGCTTTTCAGTCTCATCTCGAAAATTTCTCGTCTCGTTTTTGTAAATTTATATACTTGAGTTTTGAATGTAGTCTAGGTATAATTTTGCACTTTGTAATAGGAAATTCGAATATTGAATAATTAGCATTAACTAAAAATATACATATCACCCAGTTTTCTTAGTCAATATTCATACTCGAACAAATATAAAAGTCGTCACAGCACATCCGAACTACTGGTAACTAATTTTAACAAGAGACATGAAATGCAAAAATAGTGGCTGAACATTTGACCTCTGACAGGTATAAGTTATGTAACAAAAATATTAGTATACAATTAAACAAATAGTAGACATAATACTAAATTAAAAATTAGTTCGTGTAGAAAGTAGGTTTCCTTACTTTTTGACATAGAAATATTTTCCTTAATAAAAAAAGAACAGAATATCATATAAATAGTTTAGGCCCGTGATGGGCAATTCTCAACACACCGAGGACCAGAACAAGATAAGAACTAAACTTGGAGGCCATTGTTTACTTTCCTTTCCCCTAGTTAGGATTACAGTTCGCTAAATGTGTTTAAATCATGTATTTTCTGAATCTTTGTTGTAATATCCGTATCATGCTTCTTATTTAAGGTGCTCAGACCAATTAGGATCTAAGCAACGAATATTTGAAAGAAATTTTATTAAATCTGCATTTTTCTAAAAACAGACGGAGTACCAATAGCTGGTAATCAAAAGGTTAAGAAAATACTTTTACAGTTAAATATCGAGTCCTGATTCACGTATATTATGATGGTTTCGGTTACACAGTTCCTATTATTCATGGAATAATAATAATAATAATAATAATAATAATAATAATAATAATAATAATAATAATAATAATAATAATAATAATAATAATAATAATAATAATAATACATTTTCTACTTTAAGCAGTTAAATAGTATTATATAAACAGTTCAAGGGGGCACGGTGGCTCAGTGGTAGAGCACTTAACTCTGGTGCGTGGAGTTCTTGGTTCGATCCCGGTCAAGTAAGTTTGTGGTGGATAACATCCTGCTAATGGGTTTTCTCGGGATACTCCCATTTCATTCCAGTTTCTCATTCAAACAATTCTTCCATCGTTATTCACTTACTTTAACCATCGTCTCCCTTACCCTAACAGGCATAACATGGAACATGAAAGATTTCATTTGATTTTATGTAAATAGTTCAAGTCTAAACTATTAAATCATTGCAAGACGAGAGTTTAGGGAGCCGCAGAGCTCAGTGGTAGATTTCTCACCTCTGGTACGTGGGATCCCTGGTTCAATCCCAGCTCGCACTAATTGGGTCTAGTAGTGGACAAACACAGCACGTGAGAGTTTTCTCGGGATTTCTCTCGCTATTTTCCACTTTCTTCGTTCCATAATTAAGTTGATTATCATCATAACCGAATTTCTTAGCCTTGAATCACACTTGTGGTACGTTAAACTTTTCTTTTAAAAAAAGTTTAACTTCGTACCGTTGTTATTCCTTATCTAATCTATTTACAAGAAATAAATACCGGTAATCGGAATGTGTTATGTATTCAAAAGGACATAAGTACGTACAATTATAAAGTACTCAATTAATGGCAAGATTTGCATTTAAACCGTATTGATAATAATTGAAGTAATTGTGTAATGACTTGCACGTATATTCAAACGATAACAAATACTTGTTCATTGTATTTATTATCATGTTATCAATTTATAATTTGATACTATGAACCATATGTAACACTAAAACGGTATTTGTAAACTAAGACTTGGTTGAATTGGTGTTGCTAATTATTATGTTGGTAGAATTATTATGTTTCTCGTCTCGACTGAAATTTTAAAATGTACTTCTCCTCCCAACTTGTGCCTCGCTTTCAAGATGAGAATTTTCTCGTCACGTGGGCAACTCTATGCTCAACACCGAAACTCTGAACAATAACACAGAGGGAATTTTAACATTTTAATATTAGTTCCTAGAATTCTGTATGTAATGTATCTGAGAGTAAAACTGACTTTCGGGCTAACCTGTATATGCCTTATGAAAAACAAAATGAACTGCACATAAATATTACTTACCACAACCACAAGTTTTAAGTTGAGTCCATGTAAATTTAGTCTACTGTGATATTTCCATTGTTTGAAACGATAAGCAAATCCATGTTCCTTCCTCCAATAGCCTATGTATGTTATATTGATCTTTGACTGGAATGATGTTTTGTAGACGTCATACATTGTAAAAATGTCTTCCTTGGTTTTAGTTGCCACTTTCACATCACTGTCCACATTGAAATTCATCTCCTGTAGTTTCGACATTAAGCTAGAATCCATTTCGTTACTAATATTTTGAAGAAGAAGCCATTTGTAGTTCTGGGTAAACATGTAATTGTTTGAAGACTAGAAAGAAAATTAATAAAAATATGTTTATTTTTACTATATCGTCATATATCCCACTATTTATTTATTTTGGGAATTTTCTTGCGCCAGGAGGCGCTAACTGCCCCGGTCACCGCTTGAAATCATTACTGTATTCATCATTACTCATTGATTTATATGGGGCAGTATTTTATTTTATTTGAGATGAAAAAGACAGTGTTGCCAATTTGAAGGGAATGATCGCTTTAAGCTAGAAGATTCGGCTAAGATAGCGACAAAATATCATTTTTCTGATTCCTGAATTTTTGGTGATTTTGAAATTATAATTTGGCAGTTTACTAACAAATCTAACAACTTCTGATCTCTAATCCAGCATTGTTAGTTTGAAGCATTTTTTTGTTTCTTTCTTGTTGATTATTTTAATTAGCGCAAGTGACGATGGGTTCGCCAAATACATTCCGTGATCACCAGTGGTGCTGTTCTAATCTTTTAACAACCGGTTCTGAAGGACGGGGTTGGACAAAAACATCTAAAACGTTTGCAAAAGTGTGAAAATCATACCTAGTATGGTGTGGGGCCTCCTTTTGCGTCAAAACAGCTTGGATCCGACGTGGAATGGGCGTATACAGCTCCTGAATCGTGGTGTGTGGAATCGTGGTGTGTGTACCATTGTTCCTCCGAAACATGCTCCAGTTTCTTAAAAGAGGGTAATGAGAGCGAACACATCTTCCTAACGCAGACCACAATGGGTCAATGATGTTCAGATCTGGTGATTGTGGGACCCAGGGGAGGTGTGATAGCTCCTGGTCATGTTCCTCAAACCATGATTTCACCGTTTTTGCAGCATGACAGGGTGCCAAATCCAGTGGCGAAGGGTGGTAAGAGGCTCTGAGGCCCGGCCTACCCATTTACTTTCAGAAATTATAATTTATAATTAATTCATTTTCTTTGCACAGAATGCATGATATTTTCTAAGTTGAAAAAAATTGTTCGATAAAGAAATCGTGGTTGGCACCACTGCTGGGAGGCTCACCCAGCAGTGTCTCAGGCGGCAGCAGAACTACCGCCAAGCTACTCAAAAAATCCCGCGAGAGAACGTGTTGGAAATGACGTTTTCTTCACCAGCGTATAACCTGCGAAAGAGACCGGTCTCAGCGCTTATCGACTTTCGTTTCTACCTACTAGTTTAACTCGAGACCTTCGATTTCGATTCGATATATGAAACAAATAAAGAGCAGGATAACGTGGGCTCCATTCCGTTCCAACTTTGCTTAATTTTGCATACTCTAACGCAACTCAAAAACTGGAACAAGAAATTCTAAAGGCGCTACGCCTATTATCGCAAACTAATGCTTCTTTATTCCGTTGTGTTGGCGCAAACCTGTACGAAATCAGACTCGTTGAGTTCATTAGAAAGAGTGTATGTTTTTGAGATATTCTGAGTGATTTTTTAATTACATTTGCAAAAGTGAATAAGAGAAAATGTCAGTAAGTGGAGAATATAAATATACGTAATATAATTCCTATTAAAGAACCTTCTATGTCGGTTGTCTTTTGAAAATTAATGTGTTATTAAGGAAGGAAGACTAACGCCTGTGTTGAAAATAGAACAAACAGAGTGCAAGAGAATTCTGCATGCATTAGTACAAATATATATATATATGTATATATATATATATATATATATTTGTAGTTGTTGAAATATTGAGCAGCTTATAAAAATATTTAAGTCTGATTCTGTTTTTAAAGGTGAATTAAGTGACACACAAAATATCTTGATTGAATGCTTGTCATGTGTTTTGAACAATATAATTTACAAGCAGAGTCTGTTTCAGTACATGTAGACTAAACAACATATGTTTCTTGTGATGCGCAGATAATGTGATAGTCCATCTTCCCCACCCGATCACGCCAATTAAAACAATTAAATTGCATTATGGAGAATTAAGATAATCTATGAGTCAGATACGTCAATTTCATTATGAAAATTGAGAAGCGGATCGAATAAGTGCTGTCCATGAGCTACAATTGCATTTAATTTATGTGAATTCGTCTTCTTGTATTTCTGTAGTAAAATATTTATGTCTAATCTGTTTCATTTTACTATTATTATTATTATCATTATTGTCGTTATTATTATTATTAGTAGTAGTAGTAGAACATTGGGCCTACCCTCTTGAAATCACCCTTCGCCACTGGCCAAATCATCTTGGTAGATGCCATCACCATCAGGCCATGGGTAGAACCTAGTCCCCCAAAATGGCCTCATACGCCTTAGCATTCATCATTCCATGCAGGGCTGTGATGGGACCTGCAGAAAACCACGATATCACTGCCCATACTGTAACAGAACCACCCCCATGCTTTATAGTTGGGAGCAGACTGTCTGTATCATAGCCCTGCGATGGTGTTCTCCATACGTAAACATGACCAGTTGTTGGAAACAAGGTGAAGGTCGATTCATCGGACCACATTACGTGTTCCCACTGTTCATGAGTCCACGCCTTGTGGCCCTTGCACCACTGCATACGCCTCTTCGCATTTACTGCTGTGACCAGGGGTTTGGCGATAGCGGCCCTGCAATGAATTTTCATTTTATGAAGTTTTCGTCGCACTGTTTTCGATTAATCCGGGTTCTGTAGGCCGGAATTGAGTTCAGACGTAATTTTCATTGCAGTGGTTTTCTTTCTAGCTGCTACAATCCGTTTTAATGCCGTCCGGTCTCTATCTGACAGGATTGTCTTTCGACCACTGTTGTGTTTTGCAGACTTCGTTTGTCCATGAATTGTGTATGCCCTCCAGACATTGGACACAGTGCCTTTCGATACCCCCACAATGTTCGCCACTGTTGCCACTGAAGCTCCAACCAGACGAGCACCAATGATCATGCCTCTTTGGAAGTCTGTCAGGTCGCCCATTTTATCGCACCACTTTCACACCACGACACTCACAGGTAAACTGGTTACTGCTGACGGAAGAGGAAGGTCTACATGACACACTGAAAACAAAAAACGATCGGCAAACGCAATACGTGTTGTACAGCGGAGGGCCAAACTTGAGTGTCCTGTATGAAGTGTTTTTAGATTTTTTTGTCTTTACCCTTTGTATATATATATGGACCTATGTCGAAAAGTCCATAGTTTCAGAGCTAGGGCTGTCCAAAATCGCGAAAAAGCCCAATTTTTACAGGTCCTATATCGAATTCGAGAGACTGTGGATGGTGGTCCTTATCAACGTAAAGGAAGTCACGCATACGCAATCCAAAAATGCATATTTCATTAATGTTCAATGAGTGTACGGATTATTCCCTGCGGGGTGAAGTTCCCAGACATGCCATCAACCGAATTATGAGATATGCTCTGACTTTATGATTAGTCCAAAGCAGGCAAACGATAAGCCTTGGTAGCAGTGAACATGGGATCCTTTGGCGCGAGGTCTGAAGTATTAAGGATCGTCAGCAGCACGGTCTCTCGTACTCGGGAAAATGCATGGTGCAATGTTTTCTCTCACGCTTATAAGTGAAAAGAAAAAGTGAAATATACCGTGACGAAATACATATCATCACATGTTATTCCAAACAGAAAGAAACATGAAGCTACCGGTTTCTAACACTTCTTTCTTCCCTCTGAAGCATTTGATGTCCGTTTATGTCAAAGTTTACCTCCTGCCTACTTTGGACCCTTCTTGAAATCAGGAAATATCTGAAAACTCTATTGAATACATATCTGAGGATTACACCCTGTAGTAAATACCCTCTACACCTATTTACAATTAATGAAATATGCACTTTTGGATTTTGTATGCGTGGCTTCCTTTACACTGATAAGAATCACTACCCACAGTTTCTGGAATTCGAAATAGGGTATCTCGAAATTTGGCTTTTCCGCGAATTTGGACAGCCGTAGCTCTGAAGCTATGAACTTTTCGGCATAGGTCCATATGAACTTTTTCTC
Organism: Thermobia domestica; assembly: GCF_964235325.1. Taxonomy (NCBI): domain Eukaryota; kingdom Metazoa; phylum Arthropoda; class Insecta; order Zygentoma; family Lepismatidae; genus Thermobia; species Thermobia domestica. The sequence goes on along the minus strand of NC_137466.1, from coordinate 167,112,635 downwards.
TTATTTTGATGTGAGGAATCAGATCTTATAGTTTGTCGGTATAGTTCATTAACACCCTGTATATATACTATTTATTTTGAGGAATGATAGTAACAAATCTTTAAAAAATAATATGATTGATTGAATGCCATAGGGCAGGTAGTATAGAGTTAGAAATTTACTTTTAAATGAGGAATGTTTTAATCCTCGGCTCAAAAAAATGTCTGTCATCTGTTCTTATGAACTAGTGACTTTTAAACCTCAAAATGAGGAATGTTTTAACAGTATTGCTCATAACAAGCAATCGATCGAGATATCGATGAAAAGGCTACTTTATTTTGTACACATTGCTTCCAAGGTACATATCTCGAGAACTATTCAAGATATTCAAAAACCTGTTGCAGATAGGTAGCACACGTAATAGGCATTAGGGACCGTTCACATATGGACGGACTCAGGGTAAAAGGTAACAAGTCATTTTTATTCATTTTTCAGGAGAGTCATCTTATTCCCTTTTACCCAGTGTGGATTCCATTGTAGCTTAATTATTCCCTTTTGCATGTCCCTTGTACTTGTTTTTGGTCACGTTTTTTTTATAGGGCTTTTCATACAAAAAAGCGCCATTTAAAATACTACAACTCTGTGTTAAAAACCGAAAATTGAAAAAAAGTGACTTGTTACCTTTTACCCTGAGTCCGTCCATATTACGTAACGCTGTTTTTGATTAATTTTACCCTCTTCCTCTCTCTTGTTACACTTTGTAATGCAAGGCTGAACCAGTGGCGTAGGGAAGGGGGGGGCCCGGAGGGGCCGGGCCCCCCCCAAAGAGGTCCGACAATGTATTTTGGTACTTTGATGTTTGTAATTTTTTATATATTTTTATGTTTATATATTTTTTTGTTTGTAATTTTTCTATATGTACCTATAACAGCACTTGGGCCCCCCCCAAACACACATCCTGGCTACGCTACTGGGCTGAACCCCTCCTCCTTTGTTACGTAACCCTTTTTGATCTTTGTTTTTTTCATCAATTTTGCTTATTGTGGGGATTATCACAATAATAAAAAAAATAATAGCAAAATTTTGCAATACAAAATCCTTGTATTTTGAATATATTTGTAGTGTTTTTTTTTTTCACCAACAAATCAAAGTAGTAGAAAATGGTAATACCGTAATAATATTTTATTGTAGTACACGCAGGGTTCGTTACCAGTCATGCTGGTGTCTAGTACCGTCTTCAAATCCCTTTTGCATGATTCAATTTATACAACGTGTATGTTGTTAATTTTCCAAAACAATATAAATCTTTACTTATAAAAATGAAAAGAACTGAATAAAATTATTTGTTTAAAAGATTGCATATAAACCTGAGAATAAAAATCAATATTAGAGAAAAAAAACACGTTACATAAAGAAGACCCTCTCCTCCCTTGTGTCATATTTCGTAACGCAGGGCCGAACCCCCTCTTCCTCTTTGCTGCATTAGGTAATATGTGGACAACCCCTTCGATACTTATTACATTCATTACACTCAGAGATCCCAGTATCCCGTACAAAATCCCGGAATTCATATTCAAATTTCTATCTATCCATTCAAATTTATGCCTGCCCATTGAATTGAAGCAATTGAAAGTTATTTGTTTTCACAACAATATAAGCGAGCGGGGAAAGTGCAGAGGTGTTTTCACTAATTTGTTTGGCACGTTTCTTTCACTGTTGGTTAGGTCATGCTTGTGTATGTGTATGTCTGGGTATAACAAACGGTTCTGCAAACTCGCAATATTTTAACAACCGGTTCTAGTGAATCGGTGCGAACGGGCTGAATAGCACCACTGGTGATCACTGTTCCAAAATCTCATTTTATTTTCTGTTACCTCTTGCCCACTAACAGAGAACAATCCCAACCTTTTAATGCCCTTTAATTTATGCAGCTTGCATTGACAAACTCAATAATACAGCATTAATAGGAAGCAGGATTAGTTGTAGAAACATAAAATGGTGAAGTGAAATGCGTGTTAGATTTTTTCCCCTCTGTGAACTTTTAATCCTTATGCTTTTTAAAAGAAAATCTGAAATAAAATCAACCAAGCCAAACATTTATTGATACTAATTAGTTTCGGTAAGATAACATTATCTTCATCAGAGACATCTGATACATGATATATTACCGAAACTGATCCGTGATAATAAGTGCGTCTGCATTGATCTGTTTTATTTTTTATTTCAGTTCTTAGAGAGTTTTCACTCCAAATTGAAGTTATCTCGTTTCTTGTTTAGCGATTGTTTGTGTTAGTATTCTGGCAACACTGCAACAGGGGATTTGAACGGTATAATTTCACTGATTTCTTCTTCAAGTCTACATTTTTAAATGTGTTCTGAAAATTAAATCATAGATTAAGTATTTTTTAATATTTATAAATTAAATCTAATTTAAGTAATATGCATTTATATTGACAAAACAAGGAATACTTAAACAGGCCTGAAAAAGAAAAGAGCAAAATCATATATTTAAAATAACCATTCACTTCGGAAAAAGATTTTTAAAAATACTTCTCAATATAAATCAATGGACTGACAAACAAAGATGGTGGACATGCTGGACGAATTCAACACTCGTAGAGTACCTTGTGTAAACAGAAAGTTTTCAGAATGCTAAAAGAATATGTTTACATTCTGTCAGTTAGAAAAAAAAAAAAAAAAAAAAAGTTTTAAAAAGGAAGTGAAAATGTCATTTATTTTGAACGTGACGCAGTAATTACATATTTACCAGTCATATTTTCATATGAATTTCGTGAAAGAATGATACAAAATCTAACACTAGAACAGAACTATTTTTCATTTATATTTTGTACAGTGTTAGTGGAAAGCTGGATCAAACGGAATAACTAAGCAAATAACATTATTTATATAGAAAGTATTATCAGAAATCTATAAACAGAAAAATATGAACCAGAAAGGATCCTTTCGCATTAATACACAGGACAGTCTTGTTCTCAAAAATCTTGGTCACACATCTTGCTTTAAAAGTTCACTTTGGCTCTAAACAAAGATCTCGATTGGCCAAAGAAAATCAACATTTCTTTGATTTAATCAGGACTATGGGTAAAAGTAGACGGCTTTTTTCAAAGCCAGGAAGTTTGCCAAGTTTTTTTTAAAACAAGATTGTATTTGGTATCTTAGACATAGTTCAAAATGAAATATTCCAGATCGACCGAAGATGAAAGATTTCAGAACAACAAAGGATCATTCGTTAATGAACAAATAGTCAAGATCATAATACTTTTTCAGCTACTACATTCAGTATGAGAGATTATTTGATTTCATTTTGAGTTTAGCATCCGTTTCAGAAGCAAGGTTATATAATACATGGACCTACAGCTTAACGTGAGATCCGAACCACATGAGCTCCCACCAGAAATCGAACCCCGGTTTCCCATGCCAAATATAAGAGATGAAAAATGAGATGAAATGAAATCTTTAAGTTTTACGTCCCACGGTTATGCCGGTTAGGCTAAAGGAGACGGTGAAGATGAGAAATGAATGAAATGATGGAATGAAGAAAGTGGGAGGAAACGTGAGAACCCCGAGAAAACCCTCGAGCACGGTGTTTGTCCACCACAAACTCCACACGGCGCGAATTATGAGAGATGAATTACTACAGTAAATGCAAGTTCACAATAATAGCACTTACCTCTTTTAGTATATTGTACGACTCCAGACAATCCATGTTAAGTACAAATCCAAAGACAAAATAATGAGCAAAAGAGGACATGTTCATATGTAAAACATCTTTACTTGAATTTAATACCTTCATCCGAATACCAGAGTCCATCAATATTCTCATGAGAGATAAACTATCTGAAATTAAAGGTATTCTTAGTACTTTGTATTGCAAACATTCATATTTAAGCTTTAAGTACATTGCTGTTTCTTGAAATTGTAACATCAAGAGTGATTCTTCACATGACTATTCAGAAATTTATTTATTTATTTATCCACAAAGTTTCATACAGCACTATGCTAATTAGCTGAAACTGTACAACATAAAGAGAAAAAAATACAGATAAAATAGAGTACAAAGGTTCATTTCTCAATATACAAGTTTCTAATCAATTGAGTTCTAAAGCTTCTCTCAGAGGTAAAAATGTTACAACTTCAGAGATGTACATCTTTAACCTTTTCTTTTGAAGCCTTTATACGTCATGGTATCCAATACAAGCGTTGCATGTATTCTGTTCCTGAGAAATCGCCTCTCACGCTTAGTGCTGCCAACGAGAGAGGAGACGAGACGAGAAGTAAGGTTTACTCTTCTCATATCGTAAATTTAGTGTAAGTCTCGTCTAGATTGTTTAAAAACTTTTCTCGTCTTGTTTCGAACATTTTCTGGTAGCGTTTTGTTAATGTATGTACAAAATTTACGTCCTAATTTGTTCTTAATTTTATCTAGAAGTGATCAGGAGCCCCATGCTTCATGAGAGGATAAAGAAGGGTGAACAACATTTAAACCATAATTGTTATAGGAATAGATTTTTGTAATGTCTTGTGTATCTTTAAATGTTAATAAATACTCTTCATTGTATTCGTACAATCACTTTCTTCATTTATAGTTTTAAAACTATGAATCATGTTTGTGGTTTAAGACAGTGTTTGAGGTTTAAGACTTGGGTGAACTAGCGTTATCCATGAGACTCAAGAGATTTCTCGTCGTAGTGAATTTAAATAGATACTTCTCGTCTCGTTTTAGAAACAAGGAGTTTCGCCTTTCGTGAGCCACACTAGTCACGCTGCTTGTATGCGAGTACGTAAGACTTTCAACAAGATCACGACCAACCGTAAACCACACACGTTCGATGGTGACTTGTAACACGATAATGGATGCCAGTGAATAAACGGTATGTATCGTTCCTCGAAGGCCTGTACATTCCGTAGCAGACGTGGCTATGTCGTTCTAGATTGTCTGAAGTATGAACTTGGTCTCTACAACATAGTTGCCGGAACTCGTAAGATCGAAGCTTACGAGCCAAGAACTCACACTGACTTAACCTCAATTTTACGAAGAGAACTTGAAATTGAGTGTGTGCTAGTTCCAAATAGCGACTTCAATGAGGTCAATTGAGAGTCATGTGGAAATGAATTGAGTAATTGTGATACCAGACTGGTGATGTGAGAGTGATGTCAAAATTTGACGACTCATAACTCAAGAATTCAAAGCCAGCACAATACAATATAACTCCCTCTGTAATATAGCAAGTCAAAATCTACCACAATGCCAAGATTGATCCTGATTAAATGAGGTCAATGTACGGATTTTTGTTTAGGAAAATATGACAAAATTTGACCGAAGCCTGCACAGTATAATACTTCACATGCTTATATAACAGGTGAAGGTCTACCACCATGCCAAGTTTGATCCTGATTGCACGAGTTCGGTTGAACTCATAGGATATTTAGTGTCCTTGATTTTCCAGGGAGAAGTAAAAAAAAAAAAAGGATGATAAAATTTAGAAGTTTGGAAAAATATCAAAATATTGCAAGGTCAAAAATTATGCTTCCTGTAATAACCATTTCTCTACTTATTCAAGTAATACTGTCTTAATGAGCTCACGTTTTAAATATTACCTTTGAAGTATGTTGGTAGATCCTAACTATAAGCAAACACCGCGAATGAAAGAATAGAAACTGTCTTTTATTATTCGTAAATATCTCTCAAATTATGGGTTAAAGAAATACGTAAACTTATAAATCCCATGGGCTAAAATGTACTTACATACACTGTACTACTTTACCTGTTATCGTACACATATGAGCAACGCCAAACTTTATGTTTTCTTCGATGAAGTAATTCTTTACAAAAGGTATGATCATTTTCTTCATATCATAAACCAAACACTTTGAGTTCAGTGCTATCAGTGTCACATATAGTATGGAATGAATATGAAAGTTCATTATGCTTGGTAAATACTGATTAGGTTTTATGTTTTAAGTTTCTTTCTGCGAGATATGGATCTACAGTTATCATGGAGTTAAATTTATGTACTCCCGCTAAGAATTGAGCCGGAGACTACTAATGACTTGAATACTCGGGGTTGTTAGAACACGTATCTGCTGTATACACTTAAGTAACGCTAAGAGATTAAAGAAGACATTCAAAAGAATACTAAAAGAATCCCTCTATATTCTCAGGATAGAAGGTAAGAAATGACAGAATCCATTAAAATCGAATAAATATTCCATGTATTCTCGTGCAAATGCTGGCAAAGAGACTTTGATATGAAAACAACATACCATCATAATGGCAATATGGCTTCTTTTGAATGATTTAATGTTTCTTAAGTTTTTTGTTCTTGAACACAGTACGTGTTGTCCATTTTTCGTTTTACTAGAGAATATCCAAGTATCTAGTGTAACTAATATACTAATTAAGTTCATTAAGAGTATGAAGAATAGTTTTACAAAAGAATTGAGAAAGGTTTTCTGTTTTTCAGTAGCTAGCCGTAAGCATTGTTTTCCTTTGAAAGTCAGGGTAGGATCATACGGAAAAAGGTGCATTGTAAGGAACTACTTTTGCCCAATACTGTAGGCCTTGAAATGCCATTTGAGAGTTCTGTAAATGAATACTTGGGACATTCTTTCTCCAAAGAAGAACGTGTGAATATGACGAAAAATTATTTGTATTATTATTTAGAATGGCGTTGCCATCTAAATGTCAACAATTAATTATACATACACCCTATTTTCTTTGAAAAATTGTAAGGACACAGTGGTCCAGATGTACTGGAAAACTATCTAAAACTTCAAAAATCAAAGTTCAAAATAAACGTTGTAGATAAGCAAGTAAGAAAGTTAGTGCGTAGAATTATATGATAAAGCGTTACTTGTGTATTCACTCATGATTCCAGTACAGATCTCCAAACTATGAGGTTGTGGAAATACGATGAAAGTCTATGTTTTGAAATCAAACAATACAAACATCTCGAGTTCCTTTTCATTCTTCCTGCACCGAGAAATGAATGAGTGTGTTTTGATTCATACATAGATTTGTGTTTATTTTAATGTATATCAACAAGTGACCTTTTTTGTAAATTTACTATTGTCGAGAGGTTGAGATTCAGGTATATGTAGTCACATATACGTATTTATGTGCATGTTTTATTCTTCTCTAGACTTCCCACTAATTTCACCTAGGTATTAGGCATAGAACTACTTCACTTCTGCCTTTTTCAGGAGCTGCACACAAAAATTCCTCAAAGTTGCTCGGTTTCTGGACAATGACACAGGTATGTAGTAATGTAGAATAACCACTGTACCGAAAAACGATGTTATTATATTCTGAATACGGTCTTTTTCTTCTATTTTCAGACATGTCATAAAAAATATCAAAGAGACGTCTTCTGCAAGTGTTGCGGGAAGTGAGAGGAAACCATTCTACAGAAAAGACAAACTTAATCACAAGCGATTAAATGTAATTCTACTCCTACTAAAAACTCATACATAGTTGAGGTACGCATGAAATGTAGCACACGTAACAACTATAGTCTTATTGCAAAATTAAAGAAACGAGGATTTATATCAGACAGTAAATTGAAGACTAAATAGTATATTTAATCATACTAACAAGGGATCTTTTTCAGGTGTCACATGAAACGTGGAACGAGACTATGGTCAATCGATTTGTGTTAGTGAAGAAGAAAATCCATAGGCGGGAAAAACTCTCGATCACAACCGTTCCGTACTTATAGAGGTAAGTAGGGGCATTGGTAACACAGCACGTTGTGGACAATGAGACGAAATATGGAGCGAGTTCGATGAAAATATGCATAGAAGCGCAGTTAAACATATACTACAATGTGACATTACATTCGAAAAGATTCTGACAAGTGAGGGCAGAGTCATAGCACGTAACGACAAAGGAGGGGCGGGTAAGCGGAAGTAAAAATTGTCATATAATTGAGAAAATGGAGAAGCAAGACGTCAGGGGAATGGTGCAGTAATAATTCATGGTCAAGTAAACAATCACAAACTATAGATAGAGTGTAGATGACACCGTGAAGCAGAAATGGAAGAAAGAGAACTATGGAGGGGATTCTCCGTCGGTTCCGGACTCCCTCCCCTCGTATAGTCCGATATTTATAGACTGTTGTATACATGTAGGCATTCATTTTCATATATTGTGATGCTGATATACTAATACTGTCTGTGTATTCCCTCAATATTCCTAGGATCCTCCCTCCCCCTAAAGTCCTGACTTGCTACGTGCCTGGTTGAAAGTATATGTTGAACGTGAATAAGAATGATCGAGAAGTATGACGAAAAATATAGGGTACAAAGAAATGTAGTGCAACATAATGGACTGTCCACGATAGATGGTTGTTGAGAAGTATTGGAGAGACCTTCATCCAGCAGTGGATCGATAATGGTTGATTATTATTATTATTATTATTATTATTATTATTATTATTATTATTATTATTATTATTATTATTATTATTATTATTATTATTGTGACATACAGGTGAGACAACAATATATGCTTCTGTGTGAATGCGAACAAAGCATCGTCTCTAGACTGACTATCGTTTGTATGACTTTATTGATTCGTCTTGGAGATTTGATGCTAGAGTGGCAGGGACGACGGATTCCATTTGAATGCTTTCAGTGGGGGGAGGAGGCAAGGCAGAGAAAGCCTAATACACCACTATACATGGGAAGATCGGTTCAGGAAGGCGCGGGACTGTTGCCCCCTTCAATTTCTACTCTCCACCCATGTACTTGACCATGTCCGGGATTATTACTATACTATTCACCTCAAGTCGTATAGTATATGCTCATACCTTTTATGGAACTATTCCCCTACGTTATATTCCAACGCTTACCCACCCTCCGTATTGACGAATGTAATATCACATTGTAGTATATGTTTAACTGCGCTTCTATGCATGTTCCATCGAACTGGCTCCATATTTCGTCTCATTATCCACAACGTGCTGTGTTGCAAGTGCCCCTACTCCCCCCATAAGTACGGTTGCGATCGAGCGTTTTCCCCGCCTATGGATTTTCTTGTTCACTAACACAAATCGATTGACCATAGTCTTAATCCATATTTCGTGTAACACCATAAAAAAGGTCCCTTGTAAGAAGGAGAAAGAAACTCAGTCTATCTAAAACAGTCTAAACATTTGCCTATTACTTCTTCTATTCCTTGGATATAAGATGTCCTTCGAAACACAAAGCAATATTTCTGTGTTGTAACTGTCTACAGAGCAATTTTCGATTTTAAAATTAACATTTTTCGAGAATCGAGACGTCTCGTAGGCAACACTACTCAGTACTAGTTCTAGAAAAAAAAAAATGTACTAATTAAATCTGCTCAGATTTTATTTGAAATTGTAAAATAACATTACATATAATCAATTAAAATGCCATACTCTTCTTCTTAATTTTATATTGCCATGTCTGTGCCTATACATAACTTGTATGTGTTCATATACTGAAATATTCGATCCTAGATGCAAGGGCGCCGATTTATCTGTAAATTTGTGGGGGCCCATTCAGATGCAGAAGGTATATATATGAGGATTTAAAGACAAATTGCATTCAAATTATGCCAAATATATTCATAAATACAAAAGGGGGCCCACATGAGCTTTAAGGGGGAGGGGCAGGGTCGGCGCCCTTGTCTAGATGGGCAAGCTCTTATTTCGTGTCTTGAGGTACTCTCAATAGTTCTACTACTCGTATAATTTAATTGTAAACTAATAACACAGAAAAATAAAAACTACAGCTTCACATGTTCCCATGCAGTGACTCTGAAGGCAGCTGTGTAATTTTAGTCTCTAATAACCAGTTTAAAAATGTAGAACAGAAAACTACTGAATTCCAGCTCAAATGTCTGAAAGCTTTGAAGATGTGGTTTGTTTCTCCCAGAACTTTATATTTTCTTAACTTTGCTATTTGTTTTAGTAGTCTATTTTGTTTTTCAAACAATATTGTAATATCCCGGCATATGACGGCGACCCACACAGTTAGCAACAATAAAAAACAAAGCAGGCAACGGACAGCAACAACATGTGATACGGAAATGACCGATCGTCATCACCAACCTGAGGATTTCCGAGGCTAGTACTCTCGTGCTAGATCTAGTACCTTTTATAATATTTTAGTGTTCTAGTACGTTTACCAACAAATCGAGTACTTATCTCCTTCTCTTCTTTTCTCATAAATACATCTGGGAGAGAAAAAAGAATCTCATGAAAATTTGGCAATGTACGAAAATTTCACAGTTCCTAGTAACTTTTTTCTGCCTGTTTTTTTTTTTTTTTTTTTTTTTTCAGCAGTGGTATTACAAGAGCGGAAGAGCCAACTAATAAATGACCACAGTAAACAATATTATTTATTTGGTTATCCATTTAAACAGCAGGCTACTAAGGAGTTAAACCTGGATTTTCTCAATATGCCCATTTGATGATATTTCTTGTTTTCTCCCGACATTCTCTATATTTGTCAGCTTGTGTTACTTTAGTGGTTTTACAGTGAGTTCTAATACGACAATTAAGCAGGGATTTCTCCAGGATTTTTAGTTTGGGGTGTAAAGCCAAAATTGGGAAGGTGTAAGTGGTTTGTATGGTTTATATCGAATATTGAATGTAAAAAACAAATAAATAAATAAAATAAAGTTGGAGGTTCTTTCAAGAATGTGGGGGTCACCCCTACCAAAAGGAGAGGGAGAGCTCCCGGAAACCTTCTAATAAGATATTAATATCCTAAAATGTCATAAATAGGATGAAACGGGAGCAGGTAAAATTTTAGTATTTTTTTCCCAGATCTAGTACTTTTTTCTGCATAGGTTAGTACGAAATATTTAGTCGGACCAAACGACAAGCTACCTCAGAAGCTATGACTTTCGGCTGGTCAAAACTTTTCTCTTAGCTTGCGTGGAGCTCTAAGAAAAAAACCCAACCCAATCTCTTGGCTAAAACTGGGTCTTGAGATTTTCTTTCTCTCTCCTGATTTCTACTGCGCCTTGAGATTTTCTTTCTTCCTTGGCTTGGATTGGGTCCTCTGGGATATACCATCTCTTTCTCTCGGCTGCAACTGGGCTTTGAGAACTTCTCTCTCTTCTGGCTGCGACTGAGCCTGGAGAGACGCTACACTCGCATCCTAGTTGTGACTGAGCCCTGGGACATCCTTGCTCACCAGTACTAAAAATAAGAGACTCCATTAGGTATTCAGACCGCATATTTGTGATTATATTTGTATTTAAGAACGTTATGTAATAAAAACGGCAGTGGAAGGAGAGAAACTTGAGTACCATCATTTTGTTCTACTTAGCAGGTTACAATATAATTACTTGTACCCACTGGAAATTATCATCAAGTGAAGATCATCCATTGTTGAACTGATATTAATTTTTTGAATTTCGTATTTTCTTTTGCAATGTTGTCAATTATAGAAAGTATTTAAAATTGTTGAGTGATACTCTCAGAAAATTTGAAAACCAACAAGTCATTTATTTTGAGTTTTAAACATAAGATCAATATTTTCTTATTTTCTCACTTCATAAAAATTGTGCACATTTGCCGCACTTTCTGTGCAAAAGAACATTTAATATATCAAACAAGCATATTTAAAATGTAGTTCAAAACTAATGTTGACAGCAGGACATCATATTCATCAACTTTGTTGATAAGCATTGTTTATTTGCACTTGAGCATAAACGCGTATATGCTGAGCAACATATAATCAACATATTGAAATTATACTATAGTCTGGACTTAGCCTTATTTTGTTACAATACATCGTAACCATGAACATTTTATCACAGATTTAAAAATGTCCATACACCATGGTTCTCCGTTGATATATTATTGCTTTAATTTTTAATTTATTTACTGTCATTAATCAATGATCAACTGCAATGTTTCCTTCCTTTTTCTTTTTCACTTTCATACATTTTTTATTACATGTCTAAGAATTTTTTTTTTCGTAAATAATGATCTAATTTAATTGTCACTATAACTTTTCATCTCTTTTAACGTTTATTAATGCTTTCTCATGTTTTAAAGTTTTTCCAGTTGATTTCTCCATGTCTTCTCCATTTCGAGTGTTTAAAGTCGTTTTTCATCACTCTTTTGCAATGTGTGCATTCCTGATTAGTTTAACGAAAACTCAAAGAATGATGCGAATTTAGACAACAATGTTGTTAAGCAATTGACACGGTGGAAAGTACAAATTAACATATATAGAGAAAAAAGGCAATGAACACACAGTACTCGGTCATTTAATCTTTGGAAGTTTTGGGAATTACGAAGTGAAAATGTTATAAAATATTATTTTCATTCTATTCGTGTCTTTTATTTTGTAACCAAATAACACCTATCTTTGAGATACTATGAGAAATGTTCTTCACTATTGAATAGGCGGTTTTACTTTCTGAATATTTTAATAATCACTAATTAATTCTTTGTGTATGTCACAAGACGTTACTCTTGTGAATGCACAAACAGAAGGAAAACTTGGTTTCTTATTCATAAAGAAATGTCATTTATGTTCTAGTGAATTTTTTCAAGTCCTTTTCCCACGAAATGTTTGAATTCTCCATGGGATTTTGCAACCTTTATGTAACAAAGTAATATGAATAAAGAATTCGTTATAGCATTTACGAGTACCATCGGAAGGAAATGTCGTAATGACGCACTCTGCCTCGCAACGGTTGACATCCAGAATAGGTCCAAATGAAACAATCACAAACGAAAATAAATAAAAATATAAATAGGCTTTATGCTTGAAATAAAAAATTAAGAATTATGAGGACTCGAGATAGTCTATCTGATATACTATATAGTTTAACATTCTAGAGAACTGTGAATGTAAGTTAATAAAATGAAACGCAATTAAATTTCTTTAGCGACAGAAGTAAGAACAACTAAGGAAAATTAAAATAGTTTGAAAATAGAAATCCTTCATTAAAATAATAGCTATATCTACATCCTTATTATGAAAGTTGTGATCTGTTCGAGCGAAGAGATGTTGAAAACAGTAGTGGCTGTTGAAGGAAGTAACATCGGTAAAAATTAACATGTTATTGTTATAGGCTGAGATAATTAGGATACATTTCATTAGTACAAGCTGTATAGAACAATTTAGCATGAGGGGCCGCGGTGGCGCAGTGGTAGAGCGTTCACTTATGGTGCATGGAACCCTTGGTCCGATCTTAGCTCGCGCTATGTGAACTTTGTGGTGGACAAATACCGTGTGCGTGGGTTTTCTTGGGGATCTCCCGTTTGTTCCCACTTTCTTCATTCCACCATTTTCTTCATTTCTCATCATTACCGTCTCCTTTAGTCTAGCCGGTATAAGCGTGGGACGTAAAACTTAGAGATTTCATTTCAATTAGCACGTGTCCCTTAGTTTGTAGCGACAAAACGTTAATTATTACCCGTGCGACTTCCTACAAGAGCCACCACTGATTGAAATAGAGAGACATATTAACAAATAATGAAGTTCCCTGCCAGAGTATGTAACTGCACTTATATCGTTTACAACTGTTGACGGTAACGCTTTACCTCCTGTGTTTCCAGTTTCCCCTAATTATAATAAGTTTCAAATTGAACTCCGAAGGCATGTGTTTCTTTCTTTCTATCTCATTTAGTTTCTTGGTGATTGGAACAAATAGCCTAGCTGCTGACGCCAGGGTTGCCAACTTTTGTAAAGAAAAAATCGGGACGGGACAATCGGTATTGGAGATCCCCCGCCGGATATTCAACACACGATGAACTGTATGTAAAAAATAACTTTATAACTTAACGTCGAAGAACAGAATAATACTGCACAGCTACATGCGATTGTACGCCAAACCAAAAGTGAAGTAGAAGACGCCGACACAGGTGGCAGAACTAGCTAACGACCGATACCCGTAAAGTTAGCGTGACGGCTACCCGCTGAAGTGAGCGCTAGTGTTACTGCCATTGAGATAGCAGTCACTTATGTAGAGGTTGCAAAAAGAATATTTTTAGCACTGCATGGAATATATTATCATCATAATCGGCTGGAATATCAACTCAAAACAATTAGGGAATAACTATAATTTAAAGACGAGCTGCTATATATTTTTTCATGAGTCAAATCACAAATTTGTTAAATTGACTCTATAAATAAAACTGTGCGTGTAAAAAAAACAGTTATTGCTTTGTAAAAATGGCCCAGTAATTAACTTTGAAAATCGATTAATCGGGACAATACGCATCCCAACGAATGTTTAGTCGGGACGCGGGACAAATAAGTCAGAAATCGGTACAGTCCCGACGGAATCGGGACGGTTGGCAAACCTGGCTGACGCTCCCATTAAACTATAATCATTCATTCGCTTAAAAAGAAAAAAACAATATCTTATTTATACTTCATTTATTGTAAATCTAAATAGATATGAATTTTCATCTTAATTTCTTCTTCCTTCCTCCGATTTTTTTTTTGTGTGTGTGTATGTGTGTGTGTATTTGGTCCTGGTTTTCTTCTTCAGTGAACCATATGAAGGAAACTGTCCTGTAAGGTTTTCTTTCTTACACATTTCAAGAGCGATTAAGTTTTCCTATTTGGGGTACTGTAGCAGGGGCGTCATTTAGGGAAGACACGAGGGGGCAATTGCCTCCCCCCCAAGAGTTTGAGGAATACATATACTTAAATCGATTGTTTACTAATATACTAGTACAAAACGTGAAAGTCTTATCTCGGTGGCACTCTTGCTCCCCCTCCCCCCCAAGCGAAGTCTGAAATGAGGCCCCTGTACTGTATCATACACGAGAGAAAAATATCACCAGTATCAATAACTGAACTTGCAACGATGACGTTTATGTATATTTAGTTATAGGGTAACAAGGACAATAGTCCGGTACCTTATGATAACAAATATTGTGGCCAGACTTGTTTAAACTTGTTTTCTTTATGCTGTTAAAGATATAATAAGTGAGGAAGCTATAAGTGATAGAAGTGTATTTTTAATTTCTGCAAAATGAATGATAAGTATTAAGGAAATACGAAATTTAAAAGTAACAAAAATAGTTTGTTATTGAAATAATATCGTGATAAGTTTTGGTGATTTCGAACTGGGACCGCAATATTTAATTATATCATAAATTATATATACAGTGACTAGCAGAATTATTCGGACAGATCCAATGAAATACATATAACGGGCTATGGCTCCGAAATGAAAGCATATTTTGTACACAACAATACATAAGAAAAAGGAGCTATATACGCATACCTGAAAAACACAATCAAGCGTGTAGTTGCTGTCATCAGAACGGATATAATTAATCGCAATGAAAATCATACCCAAATTTTCCCCAGCAAAATTATTCGGCCAGTACGACATTTGTGAAATAATGTGAGCACTATGAGACGTGGCGCTAGTGCTGAGGGCTGGGTTAAGTACTGTAGTCGTTATCGTGGCAGTTAGATACAACAATTCGTTGTCAACACGAAGAATGAGTCAAAGAGGAAAGAACACGACATTTGAAAAGCGCCAATTAGCAATTTTTCATTATGAAAAAGATAAAAGCTGCAGAAAAATTGCAGAGATGTCGCAAATGAAAAAGTACTGTATGTGATATTATCAAGGGATACAAGGTTGAGGATAGAGTTCATTTCCTCCCTAACACGGGACGTCCAAAGACATTTACGGAGAGACGGGAATCCGCAATAGTCCGAGAAAAAAGGATCAACGAATCAAGGATAAACGAAGGATCAGTAAAAACGAATCAATCAGCTTCAAACGTCGCTGCCGAAGTTGGAAAATAAATGGAGATCGACGTGAGTCCCGATACAATTAGAATAGTCCTGAGAAGAACTAGTTTTCATGGCCGCGTAGCATGCAGAAAGCCTCATATCAACAAAACAAAGAGGAAGAAAAGACTAGTTTTGCGAAATAACATCAGTATATGGGTGCCAACTGGTAGAACTACGTGATTTTTTCTGATGAAAGTAAGTTCAATATCTTCCGTTCTGATGGGAAGATAATGGGGTGGAGAAGAAACAATACCAAGCTGGAGGAACAAAATTTGCAGCCGTCAGTAAAATACAAAGGAGGGAGCGTAATGGTATAGGGCTGCATGTCAGCGTCTGGAGTAGATGAGTTGGTGTTCCTTGAACAACACTTCTACCTGCAAATTCTCAAAGATAATTTAAAGAACAAGGCAGAAAAATGTGGATATTAGATACATTCAAATTCTACCCGAAACACAGCTCATATTGTAAATCTGTGGTTACTATACAATTGCCCAAAGACATTCCATCCCCCTCTCCAGTCTCCAGATATGAACCCCATTGACAATTTGTGGGATAAACTAGAGAACAAGTTCGAAATGTGTTATAAACTAGAGAAACGAGTTAGAAATGTGTTATAAACTAGACAAGCAAGTTCGAAATGTGTGATAAACTAGAGAAACAAGTTCGAAAAATATGCATAACCTCGAAGGGGCATCTGAAGGACGTGCTTCGTCAAGAATGGGCCAAGATTATTGTTGCATACACTCGCAAACTTGTGAATGGTATGCCAAATAGCCTACACGCAGTTCTTAAGCAGAAAGGACTGCCTACTAGAAATTGAGTTTTATATTTTTACTCGATAAGTGTCATATCTGGTCAGGTGTCCGAATAATTTTGCAACACCCGAATTCGTATTGTGTTTATTTTGATTTCGCTACTTTACATTGTTTGTTAAGTTGTTTTATTTTCGAAGTGTAAAATTGTTTATGATTGTTGGATGTCAGAGAAAATGATAGCATATTATTTGCATTTGCTTTTTCTTTGAAATAAATCCCATCTTTTGTTCAAACACTATAGTGTCCGAATAATTCTGCTAGTCACTGTATATACAGTACAACCCCTCAAATCCGAACCCCGGAAATCCGAAAACCCGGCAAATCCGAACACGTTCTCAGGAAAAAAAAATAACTACAGCTGGAAAATTAACTACAGCTACTTATTGTTGCTTTTCCAACTCCGTACAACGCCGCTAACTTGGTCAAACTTTCGCCGTCGTCTAAACGTTTTAAGGCTTTTAACTTTTGTTCCACGGTACACAAAATGTGTTTCCGCTTACTCGACTCAGCCATTACAGTACGTACTTTTAAAACATCAATTCAAGCTGTTTATTAGAATACGTAAACAAATATTAACCGCACAAACGCTGAAACACTTAACACTTAACTAACGCCTTATTTATACGTACGATCCGCACTATTCAGCAGGTGAACGCTCACTAGATAGACGAAATAATTACGTACATCAATAAATACAGTAAGAGGAAAATGAAATGAAATGAAATCTTTGAGTTTTACGTCCCACGGTTATGCCTGTTAGGCTAAAGGAGACGGTGATGATGAGTAATGAATGAAATGGGGGAATGAAGAATGTGGGAGGAAACGGGAGAACCCCGAGAAAACCCACGCACACGGTGTTTGTCCACCACAAAGTTCACCAGTAAGAGGAAGTGGTAGGGGTAGAGTGATAATAGGCTATTTTTGGTACACGCTCGCCTAGCAACAATGACAGCTCACCGGACGTACACTCATGTCCAAAATTATTGTCGCATGTCTATATCTATAAATATGTTGTTGTAGGAATATAATTTGATAATGAATTCGTCCGGTATTTCTTACAATGTTAGTACGTGTATAATTGGCAAAGACATGTATGTGACAAATTTCATGTGAAAAGAGCAGTAATTAAGAACAATAAAACAAAAATAAAACTTTCTTGTCCATTTAGCAACATTTTGTTTTACTCACTCTAATTTTCGTATTTATAATTCTATTCCTGTGAAATTTACCACAAATATACATTTCCCGATTATACACATAGTATCAGTATTATAGGTATCCTGCAAAATCATTATCTAATTATATTCTTACAAGAAGACAGTTATAGATATGCGACAATAATTTTGGACATGAGTGTACACCCGCCAGTCAAGATCGCTGCCCTTTCGACCACTGGGCCACCCTGTCTAACCTCAGTCGTTGTTTTACCGCCAATTCAGTGACGAAATTAGTACGTAATATTATTTCCCGGGTAATCCGAACCCCCCGAAATCCGAACAGTCTACAGCCCCAATTAGTTCGGATTTGAGGGGTTGTATTGTATATATATATATATATATATATATGCGTGTGTGTGTGTGTGTGTGTGTATGTGTGTATGTGTGTGTTACAAACTCTTTATTCGTTTCACTCAATTTGACTAAATGGGGCCGCGGTGGCTCAGTGGTAGAGCGTTCACCTCTGGTGCTTGGGGTCCCGGGTTCGATCCCAGCCCCCGCCAAGTGAACCTTGTGGTGGACAAACACCGTATGCGTGGGTTTTCTCAGGGTTCTCCCGTTTCCTCCCACTTTCTTCATTCCACCATTTCATTCATTACTCATCATCACCGTCTCCTCTAGCCTAACCGGCATAACCGTGGGACGTAAAACTCAAAAATTTCATTTCATTTTTCATTTCAATTTGACTAACAGGAAAACGAGTAAACAATGCTGGAGATTATAGGTCTGTATGTTTGGAAGACTGAAGCTCTAATCTTACCTAATACAGCCTTGATATTTTTCTACAATAAATTTAAATATAAATCATTAAAACTCCCTCATATATTTGCAGGATGAAGATTCCCAAGAGTGAATAAAATCGTAGGACACTTTCCTTTCTAAATTTGAAAGAAAGTAATGTGTGAATTAACAAAAATACCAATTTAGTATATTTGATGACACTGGAGAAGTAGTTTTCATAAGAAGAAGAGAATGGGGGCACTATTGGCTTTACAGAGAATTTGAAAACTTATAGAGAAAACTACTTCAAACCATGCGTAAATTAACCAATAATATCCGATTTAGGACCTTGAGAATACAGAAAAGAAAGTTCTTCATGGGAAGTAGAGAATTTCTAGCATAATAGATATTGACTTTACAGAAAGTTGTGACAAACATTATCGAGAAATCATGAGTAAATTAACTAATAATATCCAATTTAGGACTTTGTGGATACTAAAGATTTTCTTGTGGGAAATAGGGAATTTCGAGCAGAATAATTATTGGCTTTACAGTAAGAGGTGTGTAAAATTTTAGAAAAAAGCCAACTGTATATACAAATGATAGCCTTGGGGATATTGAAGGAATACTTCATGGGAAGTAGAGAGTCTCGAGTAGAATACATTGGCTTCTAAGGAAAAAAAAAAAATGCCAAATTTCAGTGAAAATTATGCGCAAATTTACCAATAGGCTAATACTCAATTTAGAGCCTTTTGAGATACTGGAGAAGGAGTTCTTCATAGTGAGTAGATTGTGTCGTGTAATCTTCCCAACAAAGATGTAATAAATATGGAAAATTCCTTGCGAAGCATTCTTAAATGTTCTCAATACACTACAGACTAGCTATAACTAGTTAAAATATGAGACTAACTCAACAATTTTTCACACCCGTTTTCTATACAGCCAGCACCTATCAATTTGATTTTTATACATATTATTTAAATTTTAAAAAATCGATTTTCCTAATTAGGAGTTCTTTTTGGCTTGATTTTGTAACTAGAATCATCTTCCGAATGTTGAAACATGGTTTGTGCCTATACACGTATATAAGATATGCATGCGTAAGTAATGAAAAAATAAAAAATGTTCTTCGGGCAAAAATATTTATTTATGCCCTCTATCACGGGCCAACTAATACCAGCCTATGAAACGTGGAGTTACAGCTTAACGTGAGACCCGAACCGCATGAGCTTTCACTAGGAATTGAATCCGGATCTCCCACGCCAGACACACGTGCACTAACCACATAGTCACGAGGGAGCTCTTCCATGCTTATGAAAATAAAATTCTTTCTAGTACGAATCATTTCAAAGAAATTGCCTTATGATGATAAGGCAGTATTTGCAATTAACACTTATTTCGCTCAATAATACATGTGTTAGTCCATTCTGGATCTGACTGGCTTCAGTGAAGGATGAAGAAGTACGTACGTAACTCAAGATAAAGCAATAAATGCAGAACATAAGACAGATCAAATATATTTCAAGTGTCTGACAAGTGTTGGGGCATCACTTCCTGGGAATATAACATCCCTTGCAAATAAGGTAAATGAACATTATTTCTACATTATATATATATATATATATATATATATATATATATATATATATATATATATGTAAATATATATGTCCCTTTGTAAAACCTAGTAAAGAGTTAGTGCCATAAAGACATCCGATTTGGAGGATTTACTTTACATTAAATTGATCGCATAATAATAGTGCAACTATATTCTTAAGTAATACAAATATCCCGAGGAGAATTCCCATCGCATTTTGTTTACTTCATTAATTTGGTTATTCTAGGACGGGGCGGGAAGTTTATATTTAAAAATATTTAACATTTCGTTTTATAGGATTAACAGTGCTTATTTTCTCGTAACCGCTAGTGTAATGGCTAGCGCACGCGCCTATAATACAGCTTAAAAATCTCTATAGTGCTTAGTTAAAAGCTCTAATTGTTTACATTTAACATTTTTTTAAAATTAGTTTTCCCACCAACCAACATACAGTTACACAAATACAGTGGGAACTCGAAGATGAAGGGAATAGACAAAAATTCGAGCTATCGAATTTTTCGAGTAATTATGGTTCGAATTACCAAGATGGCCACAATAAAAACTCGAGATTCGATACCGAGGTTCCGCGTTTTCCTCATTATAAGCAGCGGCACAAATCTGTCTTCAATATTGGGGGACAGGTAAGACCATTCTCATAATTTTTTAAGCGATGTTCAAAATATTCATGAAGTTGAAAAACAATGCTATGGAGAATCAGGGGAGCAGAGTTGTTTCCAACATTGGGAGGCTTACAGATTTGAGGCTTATAATTGGGGGATAATTTTATCTCACTTTCCTTTGTGGCAATCGGACACAAATCATCACATTTCTCCCCCAAAACACATTTCAAATCGGATTATTGGGGGGGGACGTCCCCCTCAGTTTCAAGATTGGAAGGGACATGCCTCATCATCCCCCCGAGATTTGCACCAGTGATTATAAGTGACTATATAACTCCTATAATTCCAACTTTTATTCGTTCAACCTCTAGAACTCGAAGTTGTAAAAGTTCCTTAAATAAATAGACATCAGTAAAACACAATTACAGTACACGTTAGCAACAATGACAGGACTAGCAACTATGGCAATTACGGAAAAGCGTAGAGCTATACCTTCGAGTTATCGAGGTCACATCAAGAGAAATTCGAATTATAGAGGTAAATTTCGACTTATCAAGATTCGCAGATACAAAAGTTCGAGTTACTGACTTTTTTAAAAAAAATATATGATCATGAAACCCTTAAAATTAGATTTATCGAGGTAGTAATTTTTAAACATTCGACTTATAGAGATAATTTTATGGACAGTTCAATCGAATTTCCAATTATCAAGAAATTCGAGTTGTCGTGGTCCAACTGTATTAATTCTCAAAACTAAATTTAGTTTCAACCCTTGTGTTAACAATAAATAGCAGAAGTACGTTCATGTTCAGCATTATCACTAACCATTTGGAAATAATTAAATAACAATACATAATACAATTTTTAAGATCCAAATGAAATGTTTCGGTTTAACTTTCCACTATTATATGCTATAGGCTAAGGGAGGCGATTATAAAGACAGG
Source organism: Thermobia domestica (assembly GCF_964235325.1). NCBI lineage: Eukaryota > Metazoa > Arthropoda > Insecta > Zygentoma > Lepismatidae > Thermobia > Thermobia domestica. The sequence goes on along the minus strand of NC_137466.1, from coordinate 167,090,960 downwards.
TAAATGATAATAGAAGAAGAGGTGAAATAAGAGTGTGGGAGGAAACTGGAGTACTCCAACAAAACTCACGGACACGAAGTGGTCGACCAAAAACGTACTTGATCGGGAATCGAACCAGGGACACCACGCATCAAAGGTTAAGCGCTCCACCATTGAAAGCCCTTGCCCCCTGCCCTTAAGTTTCAATTAAACCGTTACAGTAGTTTTAAATTGGCAAAATTCTTCACGTTAGGAGTATCTACTGGTGTCAGATAGGATAGGTAGCGATATCTTTAGCCTGACTGTTTATTACTTAGCAATTAGCTTGATGCACAGACTAATGTGTTTTCCTTTTAAAATTAGAATTTTCTCACTAGCTTTTCATTCAAAGAACACATTGTTCGATTTTTAACAATACAGTTGAAATATACCTATTACAGTTAGGTATAATACTTTCTTTTTATGGTGAAAGTAGAAATGGAACACCCTATATAATAAAAATTCCGATTTATTTATTAAGTTTATTCATTTTACGTTAAAAAATGACTTTTCTTCATATAACTCAATGATAACTAAGAGAAATAGACCAAAATATATTTTTGGTAATATTTCTCTCTGTTCTTAAATAGTAATTAAATTTTCTCTATGTCTATTTCCTTATTTGGTCAACAACAATGGCTGAAAATCTGGTTTATAATTTTTTTCTTCCAAAACATCTGTCAGAACAGACACACAAGTGTTTCTTAAAGAATCCTCCAATCATAAAATTAATAAAATAAATTAGAACCCCCTCGCCCTTCTGAGATTCCCAAAAATCAGAAATTTTGCCAGATGTTAGCAGCATCATAGCGTTAGTCACGAGGGTGTTTTCCTTGACTGTGATTGGCTGAGAAATCTCAACTCATCTTGGTCGAGAGGTAGGATCGTGTCTTCTATCATCAACCATCGAAAGATCAACATCTGAATTCCGACGCAGTGACTTTTTAAATTTGGTCTGCCTACTTCGGTAATAGCCTTTGCAGTTCAGGAACAGTTGTGATCCTAGACTTTACTAGTTCAAGATAACATATTTCAGTCATCAGTGAACAATATTTAGAATCCAAAATTTGATTTTCAAAGAAAATAATGATTTTGAAGGAATTCAGTCACCATGACGGATGAGTGGAATTGATTTGGACTAAATTTGGATACTTCAACTTTCAGTCTTCAAGCAGTGAGTAAAAGTGTTAGTTATCACAGACAAGATTGGGAGGTTTAGGAGTTTATCATTATTTTTTAAAATTTTTATCAAAATTTTCTGTTTTTTGGACTAGGAATAACCTGTCCCTATCCCCAGCTTGTACAGTGTGTTTGTTCGAGAGATTTTCCCCCCCAATATGATGCATTGTAATTTGAGGCGTGCTAAGTTGGTCGATACTATGTTAGTTTAAAATTCGAACCGGGTTTCTATCCATCTTGATTTGCCTCTCCCATAATGTAGGAGAGCCGCGGTGGCTCAGTGGTAGAGCGTTCATCTCTGGTACTGGGGGTCCCGGGTTCGATCCCAGACCCCGCCAAGTGAACTTTGTGGTGGACAAACATCGTGTGCGTGGGTTTTCTCGGGGTTCTCCCGTTTCCTCCCACTTTCTTCATTCCACCATTTCATTCATTACTCATCATCACCGTCTCCTTTAGCCTAACCGGCATAACCGTGGGACGTAAAATTCAAAGATTTCATTTCATTTTTTTCATAATGTAGGATATTTCCACAATGTAGGTTAATTGCGCTAAGATTCATCTCCCTTCAGGGGGAGAATCTTCTCAGAACAATTTGATAGGTCCTCTTGAACCTAGCAATGATTTAGTGAGAACTTCAGGGCCAATTGGTCCCGAAATTTTTCCTCCGTAAACTTATTTTAAATATTTACGTTATGTATTCAGAGCCATATTATTGGGATAGTGAAATATTTACTTTATACGTGTAGATTCTGGTTAGTGATTCGTATTTATATTATGTGTAACCTTATGTAATTGATGTCATTATGATGCAGTAGTTGAATAGTTGTGTGAGTGAGTGGATTATTGAGGACGATTTAGTGTTATATTTATGCAATTAATTATTTGTTTTCTTACATTTTGGACAGAAACCTTAACCACAAAAATTAATTTATTCTTGCTTTAGTACGAACTTCAGTGTTCAGATGTTTAAACTTTTATCAGCACAGGGTTAGTTTATGCAATCACAGCGCCCTCCAGTAGGGAAAGAGCGTCCGCACAAGCGTTAGTCAATTGTTGTCGTCTAGTTAATGAAATAGATATTGGGAAAATGAGCATATTTTGTTATAGTTACAAAAAATGATAATAACCGGAGTAATTCCAATGTTTCAGGTTAGTAGGTTGTAATTAAACGAGTCGGTATTTGCAATTTTTACCTCTTCCAATTCGAAATTATTATGTAATCGTAAAATTTCAACTTCGCGTTCGACTTTAACAGAACTTCCTAGCCTCCGTACTTTAGAACCTTACCAGCATAAAAACTATTTCAGTCACTTTATAAACAGACATTCTCTCGTGTTGTTTTATCTACCCACCTGTTAGGAATAATTAGGATTGAATTCTAGTAAAATATGTGTATAAAATTACTCAACCCAATAGCTAAAATTTTCATATTACTAAAACATTTTACGTAATGTAAACACAAATTCGGTATGTTACGGATACAAGTGTTTGGGTTCATGGGAGTTTGATTTGTACTAGCCACTGGTCAATTGTATTTTCTCTAATATGTTGACTTGAGTAGAGGATTTATTAAAGAGTGGTGCGAATGTAGGTTAGGAGTAGTTAATATATTGAATGATAGTGGTGTAAATGGCTATAATAATGATTGGGTGTGCTTTAAATGTGAGTCGTCGCGATAATAAGTAAATAGAATTTTAAAATGAGTCATTGTTGTTTATGTAAATGGCCACCCCAAAGTATACTTGTGCCAAGAGATTTTCGCCACGAGATATACTTGTGCTACATGACCTCCTATTAAATATTTATCGTTAGATAGAAAACACTTGACGACTGGCTCTCACATTGCAAACTCACATGAAAGAAGTGTTGTGTTAAGTTAGGCTATTGAGTTTGACTTGTACTAATTAATTCATAATATTTTTTGTCTCGAGTTCTATATATAAATGACACAGACTAAGAAATCGAAGCGTGACTAGATAGAAATATCTGTGAAAGGTTCAAGGTGGCGACGAAATGGTTTTCTCAGCGAAATTAATTTCAAATGCTGATAAATTTTGGATATTTAGCTACGGATTAAAGTAGCTAATTCATGAAAGTAATACGACAGAAGTATGTCTAATTAATCTTGAAAACCTGAATTAATGTTAGTCCCCTATGATTTAAAAAAAAAATTCTTTTCTTTCTTTCTCATTCGTTTGTCGAATTTAAAATTTATTAAGGTTCACAAGTAAAGGATGGGACAAGAGTGAATAATATTGTAGAGAAATCCTTTTTTGTATCATATGTAATTTCCATACCAGAGTGTCGTTCTCCCCTCCCCCTTGTATCTTCAATTTCCTTAATTTAATATTAGATAGGATGGAAATTTACACGACACTTCAAGGTTGGTGCCCTTGTGTACTGGTAGCCACTAACAAGAATTTGGCAAACAACTTGTTAGTACAATTTTTTTTATCTGTTCTGGATATCCCCGTCTGAATAATAGTCTCTTTAAAGTCGCTTTTACCTCAACTCATACTTTTGTCGTTGGGACATCGAACAGTTTTTTTGTTGTTGTTTTAGAAATTTCCAAAAATATAGACCTAACCGACCTTACGGCTAGACCGTTCGTAATTCTGATTGGTTGGACCAGATACGGTGAGTATTAATACATTTATGGGGACTATTCTCTCCCTATAAATGTATTGATCTGGGCACGGACTTACGAAACTTTCCGATCAGAAGACACCCCAGCGTGGCGTTACTTAGGCCCGTCTCGTTTCGAAAAATAAAAAAAATAAAAATTTTGGCCTAAAATCGACACTTGTCGTACATTTTTTGTGGTTCGTTTATCACTTAACGACCCTTCTCTCTTTTATTTTTTCTCTTTTTCCTGCACTTTTTTATTTACATGTTATTTTTTATTCTTTCAACCCTTCCCTCCCCCTTTTAATTTTATTTTATAATTCTTTTTTTTAAATTTTACATTCTTATATTTGATTCTGAAATCGTTCATACGCATTAACTTGGAGTTAACTTGGAACATTCAATTGAGACATTGACAGACAGAACTTGTAAGGTTATTTGCTCTTATCGAATACCAACGAAGCTTTATGCTACTAGTTTTGGCCAGTTGTGTTTGAGATCGATCGCACGGTATGAGACCTTTTCTTTTTTCTTTTCTTCTCCCACATAGTACAGGCCTATCAATTGTTTATTGAAAATTTCGTCCTTCTTTTTTACTGTTCATAATTTCACTTTTGTTTCCACGAGTACCATGAGAATCTACAAATCTCTGTAATACCTGCCGTAAATTTTGGGTAAATTTATTTAAAGAACAATTGAAGGCATGAAAATGACAATCAGATAAAGACCAAAATGCTAATTTTACAGGAGATGTAGAAAACAAAACCAGATAAAAATATTAACTCAGTGAGAGTGATAACAAGGTAAAGACCAAAAAATACTTACGTATATCCAATATAATTACTACAACATGGTTGGAATTAAGTGTAACTCTTAACTGTACAAGGTACTTATAGTTAACAATAAAAAATCTTTATTTTTTATTATTACATAACATTATTACAGAAATACAAAAATTAGATTACCCCGACGCCTATACTACATGAAATATAGTATCAAGTATCGGCTCATTCCTCTCTTTCGTCGCTGTTCTAGTACTCGCAATTATTATGTGAGAGGGCTTTGCAAGAGCTCGGCCGGTAGTCTTTTCAGATCAACAAACTACATCCTTAGAATGATTCCAAAACTTGCCGCCCGCAGAGCATAGTTATGCAGAACTTCCTTTATTAACAAACTTCTAAGATGGCAGATAAGTGCATTGGGCCTAAGCCCCAAATATAAGATAATAATCATCTTTCTTAGAAATGGCCATTTGAAATCAGCTAGATCTTCAAGATGCTGCATCCCCCGTAATAGAACAAACAGTATTTTTTCATGATCACACAATACTCAATGTAACCATAATTACAGTCCTTGTAGGCTACTTATTAGCCTCCCTTTTACCAAACACATATATTAATCGCAACTTAGTAGAAGGACAAACCTTAGAAACCATTTGAACGATTCTGCCTGCTGTCACATTAATCTTCATCGCCCTACCCTCCCTACGACTCTTATACTTACTCGATGAAATTCATCAGCCGGCAATTACCCTTAAAACAATCGGGCATCAATGATACTGAAGCTATGAATATTCCGACTTCTCCTTAATAGAGTTTGATTCTTACATAATCCCTATTAATGAAATAACTCCCAATTCATTTCGTCTACTAGATGTAGACAATCGCATTGTATTACCTAGTAATATTGATATTCGTATCCTAATTACCGCTGCTGACGTTCTTCACTCGTGAGCCATGCCCGCTTTTGGCATTAAGGCAGACGCACACCAGGACGTTTAAATCAAGTAGCAGCCAATATTACACGTACAGGTCTATTTTTTGGTCAATGCTCAGAAATCTGTGGAGCAAATCACAGCTTTATACCAATTGTCGTTGAGGCTTGCCCTCATTCAGTATTTATTAACTGAATAACAAAAATAATACAAAAACTTTCATTGGATGGCTGAAAGTAAGCAATAGTCTTTTAAACCAAAAGATAGTAAAATAACAATTACTTCCAATGGGAAAAATTAGTTAAATTATAACACAAGCATGTCAAGCTTAAATTACTATTCAATAGTATTTTTCTATTCCTCAAATATCTCCTTTAAAATGGCTCATACTATTTATTATATTCTCCTTATGCTACCTCCTATTTGTATCTATTATATATTTTAATTCAGTTACCCCTTGTCTTGTCCAAGATACTACTAACATCAAAAAAACAACTATAAATTGAAAATGATAACAAACCTTTTTTCAACCTTTGATCCCTCTACTTCAATCATAAACATATCATTCAAATCGGTGAGATTAAGAAGGGAAAGATTCCACTTTTTTGTCAAAATGAGTTGAAATAGCCATTTTGTTCCTTTAATTAAGACGCATATTTTGGCATGAAAAACGGAAAGATTCCTTTCATCCTTATGACGTAGGAGCACGTGAAAAATTTTAGTGAGGTTAAGAAAGGAAATATTCCAGGAATCTTTCCCTTCTTATTCTCAGCCATGGAGCTAAATAAGAACATTCTAGAGTGCCTAGGTATGTGAAGTTCCTATTGTTTTGCTATGGAACGGAATTTGTTCAAATTGAGGCCAGTTTTTCGTTATTTCCTAGGAAAGGTCCGTGTTGTCACTGTTAGAGTCTTCACATATGCAGTTCCTCTAGTTCATATTATATGTAACTCCATTGGTACGAGTGTTGTAATTGCTTTTTATAGAAAATATGATCGGTTAATATTGCCGAGTTAAGGTCCGTTGCGCGGATATGTGGTAGTCTCAATTTACCCTACTCGGTAGGCACTCCAGTATTTTCTTATTTAGCTCCATGTTCTCAGCAGCGCTTAGTTCTTCTTCCCTCCAACAGAGCGCTCAGTGATTTGAGAATGCAACACACGTGCTTTTCAGTTGCTTGATTTTGAAATTGCGTTTGATTTTTAGATTTTATTTGGATTGTTCTGTGTCATCATTTAATAAGTGTTTCAAACAATGTCTGAAGCTTCGGAGTGTGAAGAAAGCCTCGTTAAAAAGAGAAGAGGATCCGGAAATATCACAGCAATGATGACAACAGCAAGACGAAAGGGGGAGGAGTTTGTGACTACAAGTGTTAGGTTAGTTGAAAAAAAGAAGACCGGACCCGACTGTGAATGCAAGAAAATGTGTACAGTTAACTTTAATAATGACCAAAAAGAAAAGATAATTCAATGAGTTTATAGTGGTAGACCAAAGAATGAACAGGACACTTATCTGATAGATCTGATAGAACGACATGATGTTGAACGGCATCGGTCTAAAGGTCCTGATTCTAAGAAATTTCCTTCATCGTTTAAATATTTTGCTATTAAAGATTCTAACCGTGTAGAAGTTTGCCGGAAAGCTTTTATGAGCTTGCATGCTGTTTACAATAAAGTGGTTTATCGGCTAACACAAATTTTAGCAAAAGGCGAGCAACCTACTGACATAAGAGGAAAACACGATAACCATAAGAAATTTCCCAATGATGTTTTAATACGTAGTGCTAAAGGAACACATCGAGTCTTACCTCGAAAAACGTCCCACTATTCTTCAAATTCTGTTACATATTTAGAGGCTGGGCTGACATGCACAAAGAAGCATAAAATGCTTCTGGAAAAACATCCAGAACTAAAAGACTTAATAAAATATGAGTACTTTCAAACTTATTACAAGGAAAATGATAGGTACCGATTCGGCAGGCCGCAACTTGACGTGTGTTCAACGTGTGAAGACCTAAATACAAAAATATCATCATCGACATTGAATGACAACGCTAAACGGGTCGCTTTAGCTGAATTGATGGTTCATAAAAGAAGAGCAACTAAGTTTTACAAGAAAATGCAAGAAGTAACTGAACTATGCTCTAATAGAAATGACGTACATGGAATCTGCTTTGATTTTATGCAAAATCTTCCTTTGCCGTTCATACCTGTTCAGGAAATGTTCTATTTAAGGAAGTTATGGCATTACGTGTTTTGTGTTCATAGTTTAGGAAATGAAGAAGCTACTATGTACACCTATCATGAAGGAGTTGCAAAGAAAGGAGCAAACGAGGTGTGTTCTTTATTGTATGACTATATAAACAACAGTGTTGACCCTCAAGTAAAAACTCTATACGTGTTCAGTGACTCATGTCCCGGGCAAAACCGCAATCACACTTTGGTGAGATTGTTCCTGTTTCTTACTATTATTAGGGGATCTTACATGTATTTTTCTCCATTAGAGGACACAGTTTTCTCCCCTGCGACCGGAACTTTGGTGTCATTAAGAAAGCCATGAAACGCCACGATAGGAGTTATTCCCCTGATCAATACAACGATATGATTATCACTGCAAAAAGCACGCGGCCTTTGTTTCAGGTGAAATCCGTTTCAAACGAACAAATTCGGAACTTTAATGGATGGTGGCCGACATTTTTCAAAGACTTGTGCTAGTGTTCGAACCAAACATCCTTTTAAAATCAGTACCTACAAACACTTAACATTCACAGCAGCAAAAAGAGGATATGTTACAGCTCACACTTTTATAGACGGGCTACAAACTGAAGTTTATAAACTGTACAAAGGTGGTGAAGCAGACCCTCCTGTTGAAAAGGCATATAATGGAATCGTTCCCATAAAAAGGAAGAAACTCGAGGATGTTGCCAAAGTGGTTCACTATGTGCCGGAACAAGCCAGAGTGTTTTACAATAAACTTTTAGAGTGGCCTAGTGATGAGCATGAGAGTGAGGACAGTGAGTAGTAATAGAAACAGTGTACAAAGGCACAAACCAATATCTCATGTATTTTATTTTTATAACATGTGTGAATAATGTTTAATTTTCATTATTTGTGTTGGTTTAACAATAAGTAAGGAACAGTTTCAAGCTCATAAATACGCTTTTCTTTACTTTTTTCGACATCTAAGTCTGTTGAGATTAAAAAGGGAAAGATTCCATCGTTTTTAAACTCATATAATAACCGTAATAAGAATGTAATGGTAAAACACTTTTACGTATATGTTACTTAAGGTTATAAGGAGCAACTTTCCAATAGTACGTTTCTTACTGTGACTATTTGTTTGGTTACTATGAAGTTTTTTTCAGTTTCCCAAAAGTTTGGTTATGTGGAATCTTTCCCTTCTTAATCTCACCCGTAGTATTTTTCTATTCCTCAAATATCTCCTTTAAAATGGCTCATACTATTTATTATATTCTCCTTATGCTACCTCCTATTTGTATCTATTATGTATTTTAATTCAGTTACCCCTTGCCTTGTCCAAGATACTACTAACATCAAAAAAACAACTATAAATTGAAAATGATAACAAACCTTTGATCCCTCTACTTCAATCATAAACATATCATTCAATTGACTTAGAACAGTAATTGGACTTCTAATTATCCCAATCCCATTCTGATTTCTGCCTGGACGATCAAACATTTTATGAAATAAAATTACTCTAACCCTTCACAAGGAATTCAAAACCATTCTTGGCTCTACTAGCCACCAAGGAAGAACCTTCCTATTTATTTCCCTATTCTCCTTCATCTTGTTTAACAACTTTACAACTTTAATAACTATTTATATTTATTTCCCTATGTTTTTACTGGTTCTAGTCACTTAACTTTTACATTAACCTTAGCTCTTTCTCTTTGAATAAGCTTTATAATTTATGGCTGAATTAATCACACCCAACATATATTTGCTCACCTTGTTCCTTCTGGGACTCCGGGCCCCCTTATGCCATTCATAGTATGTATTGAAATAATTAGTAATATTATCCGACCTGGAACCTTAGCTGTACGACTAATAGCAAACATAATTGCAGGTCATCTACTCCTAACATTGCTAGGTAACACTGGCCCTTCCTTATCCCTATCCATGCTTTCATTGTTAATAATTGGGCCAATTACCCTACTAATATTAGAATCTGCCGTTGCAGTAATTCAATCCTATGTATTGCCAGTTTTAGTTAAATTATACTCAAGAGAAGTTACTTATGTCAGCACCACAAAATCACCCTTACCACCTTGTGGATCAAAGCCCCTGACCACTTACGGGAGCCCTGGGGGCCTTAATTACAACTACAGGCCTCACTAAATGATTTCATCAATATGACCCCTCTTTATTTTTCCTTGGCATACTAATCACATTACTAACTATGATTCAGTGATGGCGAGACGTAACTCGAGAAGGAACCTACCAAGGATTACACACTATTCAAGTTACATTAGGCCTTCGATGAGGCATAATTCTATTCATTATTTCTGAAGTATTCTTTTTCGTTTCATTCTTTTGAGCCTTCCTCCACAGCAGTTTAGCACCAACTGTAGAAATTGGGTCATTCTGACCTCCAGCAGGAATTGTGCCATTTAATCCAATACACATTCCTCTCCTCAATACTGCAATTCTTCTAGCCTCAGGAGTTACTGTAACATGGGCTCATCACAGATTAATAGAAGCCAACCACACTCAAGCCACACAAGGCCTATTACTCACAATTCTCCTAGGACTATACTTCACTGCTCTACAAACATATGAATATTATGTAGCCCCATTCACCATCGCAGATGCTATGTATGGATCGACATTCTTCACAGCAACGGGCTTCCATGGCCTTCATGTCATTATCAGTTCTACATTTCTACCCACCTACCTATTACGTCATCTTCTATCACACTTTTCTCCCACTCACCACTTCGGATTTGAAGCCGCTGCCTGATACTGACACTTTGTCGATGTAGTATGATTGTTCCTTTATATTTCCATTTATTGATGAGGAGGCTAACCTATTTAATATATAAAGTATATTTGACTTCCAATCAAAATGATCATTTAAATGAAATAGGTAATTAATACAATTCTAACAACTGCCCTACTAACTATCGCTATTTGTTTAATTGTTATAGCCATTTCAACTCTTCTTTCCAAAAAAGTTATCAATGATAGAGAAAAAAGCTCCCCCTTCGAATGTGGCTTTGATCCTAAGTCATCTGCCCGGATTCCCTTCTCCTTACGATTCTTACATATTGCAGTAATCTTCCTTATCTTTGATGTAGAAATCGCCCTCCTATTACCTATAACAATTACTATTAATAACACTAATATATTATCATGATCCCTCGTCAGACTAACATTTTTAGTAATCCTTCTCATAGAACTTTATCATGAATGAAATCAAGGATCCTTAACCTGAGCCGATTAAACAATGGGGGATAATAGTTAAATATAATATTTGGATTGCATTCAAAAGGTGTTCTTATCAACTTATCTCACAAATAGGAAGCAAAAATTGCACTCAGTTTCGACCTGAACTTTTGGTCACTTTGACCTCTATTTGCTTAGTTGAAGCCAAAAAGAGGCATTTCACTGTTAATGATATCACTAGGATTTTGTTCTCCCCAACTAAGGAGATGTGAATATTCAAGAAGAAGCTGCTAACTTCTATCTTTAGCAGATCGGCGCTCACATCTTGCAACTTCTTTGCGCTAATTGTGTTCAAGTAAGCTCGAGGTTGGGGGAGTTGTAGTAAGCTCGAGGTGCATTGCTCAGGTTTACTTCACTAATGTCTGCAATCTTCTTGACTCCGATAAAACAATCATATTCTATTTCTGGAGAGTGTTCGTGGGATACGCTAACGTTTTTGTCTTCATACTGGAAAACCTTGTAAGTAGAGATTTTGAACGCCTTGTCCGCATTCCTTATGTTCCTAACGAACCAAGGTGCCAATAAATTCTGAAAGTCCTTGACCATGTTTTGCTGAACTTTCATGACGCGAAACTTTTTGGATGCTCTCTGAAAAAGTGAATACCATTCCTCCGGTATATATACAGCTCACAGATGACGAGAAGAACCCTAAACAGGGGAAGCGGGGAAAGGTCAACGACACGGTCAAGTCCATTTTCGGTTTTTGAGGTGTGGTCTATACTTAGATGTCGTCTGCCACTCCGGGTAGTTATCTGTGTGCTATTTCGTTGTGTCATTTGAAACCCCCGTGCGAAAAATGTGCGATCCCATACCTACTCACACTACTTCTGCTAGGATTCTTTTCGTCATCTATGAGCTGTACATACTCTTTTTGGCGTCTGAGTTTTTCAATCTGTGCAAACTGTCTGTCACATGGGAGAAACGAGTGTCCTCATTCTGGATAGTGATGAACAATATTTTCAAATTTCTTAGAGTTACGTTTTTGTTTTGTCCTCCACAATTGTCTGTAAAAATGTACATAGTTTTTACACTAGGATCCATGAAATGTTCAATGTAATGATTAAGGAAAGACATAGTTTCATTTGCTCCCTTTTTTGAGACTGTTTCTTCATACATGTACATTTTTGATGTTCCTGTCTTGGCGGTATAAATGCACTGGTTATAAATCCATATTTGTCTATTGTAGAATATTTCTCCAACAGGTAGAACAGGGAGGGGGAAGTTCTGCTGATAGTCTAAACATAAAACATCAACTGATGGATCTTCCTGGGCTTGCTTGCTTTTTTCTTTCAAGTCATCATCGAATTTTTTGTGCTTTTAACAAATGCACCTCTCTTTCACACTGCAAGTTCATTTTATCCTAATCTATTGCACTATCTATTTTGACTTTTAATCCATCACAAGTAGGACACACATCACTGCGAGGTTTACCAAAAGCTAAATTGAATGTGGTGTTAAAAATTCAATTCTGGCTTACATTTGATCCCTTGAGAAATATTATGGAAAACCTCTGGTTCATGTTTCTCCAAGTAAAGTTCATGCATTTTTTTTACAGTAAGGTTCGGTTGTAAATATTCTCTCTGAGAATTTCTTCGAAAATAATGTGATTTTCTGGTAGGAAAAGATTTGACCTGGTCTATTACTTGACGCAGAACATTCTCTGGCTTTTTATTAACCCTGGAACCCTAAGATTTCCCTCTCATATCCATCGTCTACGTTTACGTAATATTTAAATGATGCATTTCTCTTCTCTTGAATTACAAACTCCTTTTGTGATGGATTACTCCGTCTCTTCAATAGGAGATCAGGATGCCTACGCTGGATATCACAGAATCGTATTAGCGCTGCAGGTATGTATCTATCATCACAATACTTTATCATTCAGATTATTAAAGTCTTGTAGTATCTTATCCTTTGCTGAACTGGAAAACTGTTGAGTGCACTTACTCTTACAAGAACAGTCTTTCGAAACACGTCCTGGCAACGGTCTTAGATATGTATGATTTCCCGCTATTAAGATTACGTTTGCGAACGTTCTGCTTCCATTTTTCCACATTTCTCTTCAGTTTTCTTGTTTTTCGCTATATATGTATTACATCACGATCATCACATTCAATTGGAATAAAATCTGGATCGGCATCTGAATCCTCCACAAAACTATCGCTACTTAGTTCCATCATAACGCAGTACTTGTGGCACAAGGACTACAATACTCGTGTAAGGTCTATCTACAGAAGATTATCTGGTAACTTTTGTCCACCAGATGGCAGGCAAGTACTCTCGCGTCATCAAGTATGCCAAACTTTCCCGCCTTTTCCTAGCAGACAATTACGGGCAAACTTTCCTTTAGTGAGAAACATCTGAAGTGTCGTTTCGTAGTTTGTTTTTATTTTTATTTTTTTCTTTACTTATCAATGAACCAAAATTTATTTTAAGAGGAAGAAACATCCTGTGACTGAACTTTGTGTTTAGAAAGTAGATCAAATTGCAATAGATTTATGTGAGTGGTGAGTGAGTGACTGTTTTATTTGAGTGGCTGAGTGAGTGATATTATTTTAGGTGAGAGATTCAATTTATTTGTATTTATGCATGTAGTATATGCCATAAGTAATGACCGGAACAATCTGTAGTGTCGCAATTTGTAAAAGCAATGCGGTACAGGCAAAAAAGACTGGCGAAAAGATATCTTTTTATTGGTTTCCTAGTGATAAGAGCATAAGAAAAATATGGGTTCAAAAATGCCACCGATAAGACTTCTTCGATCCCACTAACAAGAGAGTTTGTAGTAAACACTTTACACCTGGTGTTTTTGAGGACGCACTGATGGCTAAATTGACGAACACGTTACCCAAACGTTTAAAGAAGGACGCCGTTCCATCATTAAATTTATTGCCCAGTCAGAGTAATGTGGGGTTAGAATTCTTAAGCGAAAGAAGGGAACGATTTCAGAAGAAGCAAAATAAGGAAATTGTAGAGGAACTTCTTGTTTCACCCGTGCCAAACGAAAGTAGCTGTTCTTCGAATAATGACGAATCGTTGAACGACAATAAATATAGTAAATTGGAAAGTGATTACAACCAATTACTTGAAGAGGCCAAATTGCTGAAAAGAAAAATTAAAAGATGAGGAGATGCAAGTGAAGATTTTGGCAGCTAAGAATTTGGAATTGGAATCTAAAATTTTACAGAACGAACAACAAATTGACCAGAGAATAGATGAAATTTTAGAAGAGTAGGCCTATTTAACAAAAAATCAAATAGAAATTCTCAGAAAGAAAAAAAAAAACGAAAGCGCGATGGTCAAATGAGGAGATAGCTAAGGCATTTACTCTTAGATATTTTAGTATTAGAGCGTACTTATATATTAAAGACATATTAAAATATCCTCTTCCGGGTATTTCTACTCTGCAAGGATGGGCTACGAATGTTAGATTAAAAAATGGTTTGTTGAAGGATGTAATTGATATAATGAATATTAGTGGTCAAACCAAAAGTGACCTAGATAGAATTGTAGTTCTCAGCTTCGATGAAATCAAAGTTTCATCTATTTACGAGTACGACAGTAAAGATGATGAAGTTATTGGTCCACACAATTACATGCAAGTTATAATGGCAAGAGGACTTTTCAGTAATTGGAAGCAACCAGTGTACATAAGCTTTGACGAAAAAATTACCTCAAAAATACTCAACGAAGTTGCTACTGCTTTACACAACATAAAATATAACGTAGTTGCCTGTGTGTCGGACTGCGCAGGGGAAAATATGGGGCTGTGGAAAGAACTTGAAATCACTCCAGAAAACACACACAGTTTCCATCCGGTAACAGGCGAAAAGATATACTTCTTTGCGGATGCTCCTCATCTTCTGAAATTAATTCGCAACTGGTCCTTGGATACTGGCTTCGTTCTTCAAGATGACACCGCGATCACGAAAGAACCTATAGAACACCTAATCAACAATGCTATTAGTGAAATAAGTTCTTGTCACAAACTTACACCGTTACATTTGAACTGTGAAAGAAATCAAAGACAGAATGTTTTGCTAGCGGCTCAACTTCTATCTCACACAGTTGCAACTGCGTTAAAGCGATATCAACCTGGAAACAATCCTGAGTTAGCACGAAATGTCGCAGCGTTTATTGAATTAGTAAGCCCTGGTTTGATTTGATGAATTCAAACAATCCAGTCTGTCAACTGCCTGCAAGTCAGCCATATGGAAAAAATTTGGAAACTCAAAATGAATTACTACAAAATGTGACTGATATGATTAGAGGAATGAGATGTACAGGGAAAGCATCTCTCCAGATATTTCAGAAAGGAGTTCTAGTGTCATCAAAATCTCTCTGTAACCTCTATGAAGATATGAAACAAAAGTACGGCATATCATATCTCCTCACACACAGATTAAATCAAGATTGCTTGGAGAACTTTTTCTCTCAAATAAGAACAAGAGGTGGGCTTCATGATCACCCGTCACCACTTAATGCCCTTTACAGAATACGAATGATTTTATTGGGAAAAAATCCTGGATCTGTCCAGAAGCATACCAACACACAGGGAGTAGAGACCAAAGCGAATACCTGTTTGTCATTGTTCTGAGGCAAGCGAAGATTAAACGACGGGAAATAATTTGTAACCCTTCGATGCAAGACAAAGAGGATGAAGAAAGTATCCAAAGCAGCTCCTCTCTATCTTCAAACAATACGTTTCCAACTGTAGCAACAATGTCGGAAGAGGATGGGTTAGAATATCTTGTGGGATATCTAGGCAAAAAACACTTGAAAGAATTCCCAGAGCTGGGCGATTACACAAACAAAAGTCAAGATAATGGCTTTCATTCCTACAGTATACCATCGTGAGTGAGAAGTTTGTCTTTTGGTGGTTTAGTTGAACCTTCTTCTGTTTGGGTGAAAAAAAAAAAAAACTCTTCCAGCAATATCATGGAAATACGTTCAAATTGAGAAAGCAAGTTGCATTTTCAACATCAAACTTTATTTCTAACGAGCTGCGAGAAATCCCACGTATATTGATTAGAAGCTTTTGTAGGCAACGCACTTTCATTCGCGTAAGATTTCTTAATCAATTATACAGAAAAGAAATAGTAGGTCCGTCATTGAAGATAAAGTTTGGCAGTGACCGTGACAGAAAAAAATGTTTTTAAAAAATCAAGAAGCTTGTTGCATAAACTGGAAAATTGTGGTGAGCAGACTGCACAATATTTTATGTTGTATATATTCAGTGTGTAGCGTTTTTTTTTCTTTCTTTACGAAATAGTTATATTTTTCGGGAGAGATCCAGACGTAACTGTTGCGAATTAAAATTTAATCAACATCTTGTGATTAAAACACTTTTGCGGTAAACTGATTGCACGATATTTTACGTTCATTTAGTGTGTAGTGTTGGTGGTTTTGTGAAACAATAACTGTTGCAAAAGAAACTGACTGTAATACAAGCTACATTTTGTGGTTAGTGCTTCTTACATCGTCATCGATCAAACTCATCTGGAATTGTTCTAGATAGAATACCTCGGAAAGGGAAGCAACAAATAGGTAAGTGTTACTAAACATATGTTTAATAATATTTTGTCAGTGTCACCCTGATTAAAATTTCTTCCTCGTCCAGCAAAAATTCCAGCAAGATTTTTTAATTTAGGCCCCAGAGTTGTTTGCTGACTTTAAAACTGAACTGCTTATGTTTTTTTTTTTTCTTTCTTAAATGCACGCACGAAGGCAATGACGAATGTACTGTACTTTCCTTTCTAAAAATAATAATAATAATAATTGTAGTTGCTTTATGAAGGCTGTATAGTTAAGTGCTTGATAAATACACTTATTGCGTTAGATTCCTAATTACTCTATTAACCAAGGCGTAATGTGTCAAGAATAAAAAGCGAAAATGTTTCAAGTTCGATCCTATTGCATGCGGTGATAGCAGAAGACGGCAACACACGCAGCATACTCGGTGACATTTTCCCGCCTGCTCTCCTATTGGCTGAACGTTACCAGACAACATTCTGTAGATAGACCTTGATACTCGTGTTCGTTTCTGTTCCTGTTCCTGTTGCGTCAAATATGACGCAGATAGGTTGCCACCGTCTTGAATAAGACCTATCGGCAATTTGCAGAGGTAACAACAAAAAAGTAAACTCGTGTTCGTCTGAAAGCAACTACGCATAAAATGTTAGTGCTAGCCAGGGTAGCCAGAACATATTTATTCAGAAACTGAGAACAAAAAACAGATACATCCGGTCTTTGTCTGGTTCTCATTGTCAACGAAAAAACGGGTAAGTTTAAAAGCCCTCTGGTGGGGGAATGGGTAAGCATGCAACTCTTGTTTTCACATTCACTGATAGACCACTGAACATAGATTTCGATTTTCGAATATATGAAAATCTCATTTTTGAAAAATTGGTCTTTATCTGGTTGTCATTTTCATGTCTTCAATTAAGGATTCGTTAATATATTAATTTTTTGGTATGTTTATTGTGATTTTTAACTCTGTATTTAATGTGTGGCAATGAGTAACGAAGCTTGAAATTTATTTAAACGGGGTAATTGACGTAAAATAAAGAGTAAAGTAAATATAAGCAGAATAAATATATGATGAATATATTAGTAAATATTAATAATATATGTGAATGTGTTAAAGGGTCTTTACCTACCCCGCCGGTGTGTGTTTGCCATAATTTTCATAAATATGTTCCGCGTAGTTAGATAATCATTATATGTTGTAGAATGTGAAGCACTATGCCATATTACATGTGAATCCTTGGTGTCAGGAAATATAAACCCTGTGTCACAAACTAAACCCTGTATGTATGTAACAATATGAAGCATGTTAAAGGGCAGGTAATAGTAGTGATAAATGTTCAACGGAATTTCCTAGCCTCACGTCAGTACACGCCCCCAAATTGTAACATGATGACACGCCATGACGGCAATTTGCTCACGCAAGTTTTGATAGTAAATTTCAGTATTTTTACATTTTTTATTGAGAGTGAAAAATTTATTCTATGAAAAGACCCCGCACTTTTCTTATGGAAAGTGGCTTTCGGCTAATGTTGTTGAAACTTCGCTGGTTGATATTTCTTAACATGTGGATCAAAAGTCTCAATGGGCACAAAGACCGAAATCCACTCCTTCCCCCCAAAACCCGCCTCCAAGTAGCTGGGGGGGGGGAGAACTGATTTCAGCATGTAAAACAATTTGTTGTTTTAATCAACTCAACAAGGACCCCAAACAACCACATGTTTGACTAACAAACTACCCCACATGACACCGCCCTTTGCCCCCACATATCCCCCCCGCAAATTACCTTACGGATGTTCCATATTACTGTAGTTTATAGTTGAGCGTATGTGTTGAAACACCTACAGTTTTGGTCTCACCGACGATATAATGGGTTTCACGTATCGCTGATTACGAATCTGAGGTGAGAGTTCTAGAATTCAAGATGGAGGATCAATATGGCGGATCAAAAACACGAAACTCCTGAATGTAGCCACAAATAGCTGTTTACTAGGGTATTTTGGGTCGTTGGTTACGAATCTGAGGTCAAAATTCTTGAATTCAAGATTGCAGATCCAATATGGTGGATAAAAACATTGAAGCCATAAATCGTAGTAGACTAAGAGTGTTTTTAGATCGCTGTTTAAGTACGCAACATTCCTCGATACTTCAGCCACCATGTAGAATTATTCTGCACCCTTGCCCTTTACCAAAACCCACCACAGATATCTTAATGCTGAACGGTGTTAAAATAATTCATCAATTATCTGTTCATTATTTTCATCATTTCGGTTTGCAGCATCTAATGTGGTACTTAGCAATGAGTCATCGGGATATCTAATATTCTGTAAATGTCGTGCATGGCCTAAATACCACAAGACACTTGCAACGTGCGCACATGTACCTAATGTACGAGCACCGCTTTGACATGTACAGTAGTAACCTTGAATAACATTTTGATCATAATCCTGGTCATTGTGTTAGTAGACAGAGGATACCGCGATGCAATTCCTTTACTGGAATATTTAGGAATTGATCATAGAATGCCCGCACTCCTACTACCACGCGAAAGACAACTATCAACAGAAGATGCGAATACTTCTCGACTAGTTACTACAAGTCGATGGATAGTCGAGGCAAGAAACGGGCATCTAAGATCTGTTTTTAAGTTTCTAGCACAAACGTTGAATCTGCAACATGCAAAGAAACTGAATAGTTTCTATCGCATAGCTGGAGCTATTTTGAACAGATATCATCCCGTTATTTTCATGCAAGATGCAACCATTGAATTAGCTAGAGAAATGAGAAATAGGTCAATCATGCCGAACGTTGTTAAAGCAAGAGTGGAGGTAGATAATCTTATTAGAAGGAACGGTCAATGGGTACCGCTGAATGATCAAGGCCTAATTGATTTCTCTGTACTTAACTTAAACTACTTACGAGATTTGACTGTAGCCACATATCAAGTAGATCTCTCATCCTCTTACGTCCAAGATAAACTAATACGAGATAAGGATGAGCAATTCCAGCCTGACGAAAACGTAACTGAACCGGGATTCCTGCGCATACGTCTCTACTCAAGGTTCCGCAATGCAACTAAGCATCAAGTTTTCATAGCATATGTAGCCAATGATGAAGATGACCAGGATTATGATCAAAATGTTATTCAAGGTTACTACTGTACATGTCAAAGCGGTGCTCGTACATTAGGTACATGTGCGCACGTTGCAAGTGTCTTGTGGTATTTAGGCCATGCACGACATTTACAGAATATTAGATATCCCGATGACTCATTGCTAAGTACCACATTAGATGCTGCAAACCGAAATGATGAAAATAATGAACAGATAATTGATGAATTATTTTAACACCGTTCAGCATTAAGATATCTGTGGTGGGTTTTGGTAAAGGGCAAGGGTGCAGAATAATTCTACATGGTGGCTGAAGTATCGAGGAATATTGCGTACTTAAACAGCGATCTAAAAACACTCTAGTCTACTACGGTTTGTGGCTTCGATGTTTTTATCCACCATATTGGATCTGCAATCTTGAATTCAAGAATTTTGACCTCAGATTCGTAACCAACGACCCAAAATACCCTAGTAAACAGCTATTTGTGGCTACATTCAGGAGTTTCGTGTTTTTGATCCGCCATATTGATCCTCCATCTTGAATTCTAGAACTCTCACCTCAGATTCGTAATCAGTGATACGTGAAACCCATTATATCGTCGGTGAGACCAAAACTGTAGGTATTTCAACACATACGCGCAACTATAAACTACAGTAATATGGAACATCCGTAAGGTAATTTGCGGGGGGGATATGTGGGGAGCAAACGGCAGTGTCAAGTAGGGTAGTTTGATAGTCTAACATGTGGTTGTTTGGGGTCCTTGTTGAGTTGATTAAAACAACAAATTGTTTTACATGCTGAAATCAGTTCAATTCCCCCCAGCTAATTGGAGGCGGTTTTTTGGGGGGAAGGAGTGGATTTCGGTCTTTGTGCCCATTGAGACTTTTGATCCACATGTTAAGAACTATCAACCAGCGAAGTTTCAACAACATTAGCCGAAAGCCACTTTCCATAAGAAAAGTGCGGGGTCCTTTTGGCTTCTTAGCTTATTATAGACACTTTCAGTACCTAAAAAAGATTAACCTAAAGATTTTGAGAAAATTTTTGTTATGTTTTCACAGTTTTTGAATTTTCTATTACTACACGAGAACACGCCACGTTAGCATATTGCTGCACTCTTGGATTTGCAAAGTAACGCCAGAACACGCGCTGTGAGCAAATTGCCGCATTAGCTATTTGGGCTATGGGAAATTTTCTCCGTCATATTGACACACGTTTTATTATTACAAATACAGAAAAATGTACAAAACATCATTAATGTACTAGAAGAGTGATGTTATGAAACTAGTTCAGTGAAATTTAGAACGTATATTTACATATCACCTTCTCCGTCCTTATCGTTTACAACTGGTCCTTGGCCACGCTCGGTGCAGTTTGTACATGATGGTCTTATGTTCCTTGCATTTCGGAGTGTTGCAGTTGATGCATAAGACAGTAGTTTTCCTGTTCTTTCTACGAGGGCAGATGCCGCAAATTCTATTGTGACCTCACTGATCAGATGCTGCTTGAGGTTCTTGTCTAATTGGCTGAAGTTGGAATATTTCAACTAGCCGGCCCTTTATTGACCTTGCGATTGGATAGTTTGCAGCTATTCTTCTTTGCGCATGATCCATAATAAGCTGTCGACCAAGTGATTTCAAGAAGTATTTTCTTGCAGGCTTGTTGAATTCATTTTCTCCCATGTTGTTGGCTTTCCAAATAACAAACGAATTTATTCCAATAACATTCAATTCAAAGAAAAACACTGTTAGTGGCCAGCGATTTGATACACTCGATACGCTATACTCTTTTTGCATGACGTCACTGACATCTACACCACATTTGTTTCTGTTGTAGAAGGTAATTGATGGTTTGCATGCATCACCTGTACTTTCACCAATCTCATCGTCCTCCTGCCATGTGGAAAGTAATACAATATACTTGTTCTTTGCAGCTTTGTACGATACTAGTGCCACCTGTTGTTCTACTCTTCAAACAATACGTTTTAAGAATGAGCAAAAGGCCCTTAAAATACAACACTTAACACTAGAACACGCCCGTTAGCAGCCTGCTCACAACAATCTTTACGTGATTACACGCGCCGTTAGCAATTTGCTCACGGTGACCAATACACACCCTTCCATTCGAAAACCATGCGCGTGACTGGCAAAACCGGTCAAGGTCAGATAGAAATGGGGTGGGTTAGGGGATAACTTGGCCCCTCCGCCCCTATTTCTTAGAATAAGGAAAGTGCAGGTGTTTTTGCAAAACTGCGGCAATTTGCCGCGGGTGCGTGTAACGACGAGATATGTGAATGTTTATAAAATGCACAATAGTCATAGTCAATGTGATAACGTAAATTCTAGTTTGATATGGCTCTCAAAGACATGCCAACATCAAAGAACAAGGTGAAACATTCTGTTTATTTTTGTTGTTGTTGTTTTATATATTTTTTAAAAATAATTTGAGCAATTCAAAATATTACCAGAATTTAAGTAAATATACCGGTTTACATATAGTTTAAAGATAAACAATCGCCACTTTTTATGAAATGGGCTGCGTTTGGGTAACTTTAAATTGCATAGTTACCTGGATCCAGGTTAGAGTGGTATGAGCGGTATGCAATACAAGAAGGATATGGAAAAGAAAATCCTCTAATATTTCTACCTTTCCTCCTTTCCTCTTTATATTTTCCTCTCTTTCTCTCCCATCTTTTTCCTCTCCTCTCTTCTTCTTCTGTTCTTTTTTACTTCCTTCTAATTTCATTATCTACTCTCTTTTATTGAACTAGAGGTCGTGACTGGGAGTTATCTTCAGGGACACGGTCAATAAAATTAATTTAGATTTTTTTTGTCTTCGGAAGCCCGATATTGAAAATCTTAATTAATGAAGATAAATACTTCACATCGCTATTAGTTTAAATTGGCTCCCTCTAGTCAGCCACCTCTACAAATGGCTTCCTCCACATAACCTCTACACAGAAAATGTCGCTATAACGAATACCGGTATAAATTCATACAATACAATACTGCAAATTCATACAATAACAGGTGAGATCTTGAATATTGACGTAATTCAGTATAACAAAATTTCACAATAACATTAATTTCGGAGGTCTCCAAAGCTTCATTATGCCGGTGGTTTACTGTATTATTTCTAAGCAATTAAGAACAAAGAAAATAGAAATTTACAGATAGAGAAAACGAACAAGTAAATAAAAATTTCTGAGCTATTTAATCTTCTCATGAGAGAGTAGATAAAAATTATCAAATTAAATATATTTTTAGAGAAGTCTTTTATTCGATTGGTATCTTTCAGTTTGTAATTAAGTAACGAAGAATAGATGACGTAAGAAATGTTCTTCAGTATCGAAGATTTGGTTTTACATTTAATTCTTCGTGTATATTGCAAGACATTACTCTCGAATACATGCTCGGTTTCCAATCAGTTTTGTTTCAGCAATTTTTAAAAATCTTTTTCCCACATGTTAGAGTTCTTCATGGAATTCTGCCACTTTTATGTAATATAGTAATAATAATCACATAATTCACTTTAATAATGGGTACTTCAGACACTGTTACAATTAATAAGGGTATAAGAGTAAAATGAAGAGAATCGTGACAAAGAGTTCTTTTTTATATATTTCAAATTTATTCTGATGTACATGATTAAAAGAGCAATTTGACAATTAGCATATTTTAAAAATAGAATTTATTAGCTTCATACAAGCTCTCACTTTCTCACGTAACTATTTTTGTATGAATCTAAAGTTATTTTCAACTTCAATTAGTATACTTATATTTATTTATTTATTTGCATTATTCAGCTGAATTGCAATGTGTTAAAATGAATATCGTTGGACGTTCGTAAACGATTTATTAAAGACACTGGTATGGAGCGTGGCGCTGTATGGATCAGAGACGTGAACACTGAGGAAAGCTGAAATATCTAAGCTGGAAGCATTTGAAATGTGGTGTTGGCGCAGAATGCAGCGCATATCATGGACCGAAAGGACAGATCATGAAGATAATAGGAAAAGGAAGAAACAGCATGCTTGGCCATCTTATTCTTCACTCCGATTGGATCACCGTGCTGATAGAAGGAAAGGCAGAAGGAAAACCAGGAATAGGAAGAACAAGGATAGAATATTTAGATGCAGTTACGAAGAAGATGTCTTACGAAAGTATGAAACAGCTCTCCCAAGCGAGAGAAAAGTTTCACAATTTCCATGTTGCCCACCAACGTGTGGTTGAGGAGAACAAGAAGAGAAAATGAAACAAAGTAATGCAGTTGAATTCCATGTAATATCTTAAAATATCACACTAGAAAATGTCTCAAGAAAACATCTTCATAACAATACTTGGATCTGTACTTGATGCACATTTAAGATAAAGAGCAGTTCGCCGTGCTCAGGGGTAGGACTACATTTTATGACTTAAATTAGTCACATGTTTACATAAACAAAAAGTAAAAGCAAGGCTATGAAAATAAATGTACAAGTAAGCTTCATTTTAATTCATGTTGCATCGGAATAACACAAGAATAACATAACTTTACTACACTCACCGAAGAAATGTTAGTAAGACCATCGATACGGGGCCTGCGATGTTTTGATTGATTCTTGTAGCAATTGATTGATTCGACAAGATAGAAACAACGATTCCAAAATTATTGAAATCCTAACTCGGGAACACACGGAAAATCAGTGCTGTGAACATAGGGAAAACTTCGCAGACTTATCAACCCCCCCCCCCTTCCACACACACATAAACATTCAACACCGGTGTTAACTATGTTCCCGAGCTCGTATTTCATAATTTTTTGGTATGGTTGTTTCTGTCTCGACGAGTTCTATAGGAGTCAATAAAAAACCTCGTGAGCCCCATATATCGATGTCCCGCTAATGAAATTTTAGTTTGATATTATTGCGTAATGTTATCTAGGAGAGAAATTGTGTTCGTTTCAGACTGGCAACTAATAATCTGATTGGAAGAGAGTTCCTCCTCATAGCCTATTTACAGGCATTTTGTCAAAGAATACTGCTATCTGTTCTTTGCTATTTGAAGCTACAAGTCCATTAGCCCATAAAGTTACAAAGCAAGTAGCTCTGCCTATAAGGATCTTGTCTCCTGGTGAACTATAGGTTCCATCATTTTGTGCTGCAAGCACACATTTCCTTGCGTTTTATCAATATACAGAAGAGTCTCACAAACTCGACTCCGCATATCTCGACATTCTGTATACCTCACTTTTTTCTAAATCATTTCTGCTCGCAAGCAAATAAGTATCTTTGAAAGACTGTAATGCGGTGTCTATTGACAACAAGATCGTAATAATTTCTAACATTGCCTATATGGTACACACAATACAGAAACATTTAAGTTACTGTGCTATCACAATTACAGCACATATGTATGCGTATGAATTACCGCATGTTTTCCTCTGTTCAAAGATTTGTTTGCCTGTCTTTTTAATTTTTTAATTTTTTGTTCCTTTCCCTTTGTGAGACTACTTCTTGAAACTGTCTAACAAATTTGGGGGCAGGTTTTGTCCTTTCGTGAAAATTTCAATCTACCCCATTTCTCCTCTCAGTAATAAAGTGGCTGAAAAAACTCATGTAGCCGCTGTCAATTAACACTCACATTCATTTTTAATGCAGCTAGCGGTTACATGAAGGTTTGTCGCTGTACCCTAATATAAGCTAAATTTTCACATTAGACTAATAAGCAGCAAAATATTATGAGATGTGAATAACTCACCCGTTATTTCGCAAAATTCAATATTTTTGGCAGCCCATCATCCTCTTAGTCCACATGAGGTCGAGTTTGCAGGACTCAAGTGCAGTGGTTCCCAAGCGGTGTGTTGCGACACACTCATGTATCGTGGAGTCCATTGTAGTGTATTATCAAAGTGAAATGCAATCGTGCAAAATAAACTGTGTAGATATATATGTGCTGGTCTAAGAAAAAATTAGACTAGAAACTCTAGTTTAACGTACGTTACAGTAATACGTGTCTTGATAGCCTATGTGAGATTCACTGCTTTATGTGTTTTCTTTCAAAACCAAGAACAAGAATAGATGCTACTGTTCCCAGTACGTACAAAATAAATATAGGGTATACATGAGTCATTGATATTACATGTAAATCTTGTTTGTCTTGCGTGTAAGTTGGAGTATGAATATCGTGAATAATCCAGTACTGCATAATCCCTGTTTCCTCCATTTTCAACAAGCTATGAAAAGAAAGAAACAAAAAACATTATCTGGAGAACTTATATTTGTATAAAAACTATTGATGTTGTCTAACATACATCAAGCAAATATATTATTTATCTAGAATGAGAATAGTGTGAACACTTGCATGTTAGGATTATACTGTTCTTTAATTCTTCCGCTAATCAATTTTCTTTCACGATAATTGAAGTTCATCTTTTTGTTCTCTTTTTCTTTGTTTATTAGAATTTGTAAAGTAACGGAAAAGCACTATTGTTAATATAATAATGGTATATCATTGTCCTTAGAAACTGCAACCCAACAAAATGAACGAGTGTATTTCGTAATTTAATCCTTTTTTCAATTCTTTTAGCATGTCAAAGTACGGACGATAAACAATAGTTCAAATATAATAGCGTATTTTGGTACAAGTTTTAGCGTATACAATTATGAAAAATGTAGTAAGCTATTTACACTCAAAACTGACTGAGCAAAGTAGAATCAATCTTATGCTTTGCAAATATGAGGAAAACTTAACTACCCGAGCACTATGTACTAAGATGTCCTCACTTGTTTCTGTCCCAATATTACCCTATTACTTGGATAACTTTGAGATAAATTAATGCACTTATAGTTAATGGCAACCATTCCCGGATCTCTGATTCACTTGTTTCAATTAAATGGGAAAACATGTTTATTTTTTGTTCAATTTACAAACTATCTTTAGTAAAAGAAGTCAGTAAAGAAGTCAGTGATAGCAGTTAAATATCTTGGTAACACGAAAGAACAGAATTGACTAAAAAAAAAAAAAAAAATTAAAAAAGTTACCAATTGAATGTGTTATCAATTCGAAAATTGTATGTTAACTTTCTTCGAATGATGGGAAAATCATATCTCGATTCAGGGTTCAAGAAGATCAGTAAACAAAGTATTACATGTTCCGTGTTTTCTCTGATTTTCTGTTGTTTCCCCCCTTTTTTTTGCAATAGGGAAAGTTTAAGTAGGGTCTAAAATACCCAAATATTTTTCAATATCACCCCCAAAAACAAATCTAGTCTATCATCCGATAATCGTAACTAATCTCTTTCGGTGTTATAAATTATTAATTTTGTGTTAATGATTTCTTCCTTCTTTTAAAATTATTCGTATGCGAAGCAGTCGCTTACAGTAAAATCTACTCTGCTCATATTCAGTTACATGCTTATTATTTGTTAGTCTTCCAAATTACGTATTACAGAGATAACTATGAGAATTATTATAAGACTGCTTAATGTGCATGTACGTACCATATAAGCGTAAAAGATAGCGAGAATCAGATACCATTCAATATAAACGGTAAGAGATAATCAAAAATGGATTTTTTGTTATGAATTTAATCCCTTACGAATATATTTAATCTCCACCCTTATCTCTGTACTAGAAAATTTCAAAAGATCTGCTGCAACTTCCAGGTTCAATACGGATCACCATAGGCCAGAAACAATGATAGATAGCGAAGTACGATTTTGCATATGGATTCAGCGTCTCAGAAAGTAGATCCATATACGTTCTTATCCTTCTATTGAAAGCGGAATTAGTAGAAATACCGTTTTCAATGTTGGTCCTCTTTTGGGTATGGTTCTCAGAATAGATTCCATCTCTGATTTCATCCCTTTATTGAAATCGAAAATGGTAGATATGCTCAGTGGCGTACGCAACGGGTGTGTTTCGAGCAAGTTATTATGAGAAAATACACTTTTTCTGCATTAAGATATATGAGGAAGGATTAGAAACTGAGATTACAAAGTCGATATTTCTGGAGTTTTTTCTGTTATGTCGTAATGAGGAGTGCGGTGATTTTAATACATGAAGTTGGCAACTGTGCAGAGTTTCAGCCACCCACCACCTATTCATTTGGAAAACTGGTCTCGCGAAGAAGTCCGCTCAGTTATTCGATTTCTGAGCCTGAGGGCGAAAAATTTAACCACCACTGCAATTCACTGATAGCTCGTAGAAGTTTGCGGAAAGACTCTAATGTCTCGTCAGTATGTCGCAGAAGATGTAGAAATTTTGCGGCTGGTAGAGAAAACGTCACCGACGTGGAACGCAATGGCGGACCGAACACTGCATCAACAGATTTGAACACAGCTCGCGTGAAGGACAAGAGGAGGATCACGTTACGGCGTCTGATGGCAGAATTTGGAATGTTTCACACTTGAAGAAGCACCTCGGAGTCCGTAGCTTCACTTCAGATGAGGAGGTGAAACATTTCGTGGCAACCTGGTTGAACACGCAAAGACAGGATTTTTAACAGGAGGGGATCTTCAAACTCTTCCCACGATGCGATGAGTGTCTCAGCCGATGTGGAGACTATGTCAGAAAATAACCTAATGTATGTACTATCTTTGGCTGTATTCGTTGTATGACATAATATATACATGTTTCACTGCAGGCTTTGTAAACTTAATTTCTGATTACTCCTTGTATATACAAAAGTCACGAGTGTCTTGAAAGGATATGGATTGAATATTTGAACCTTATTTGATGAAATTCTGCGTACACCACTGGATTTATCACATCTGGTTTCAATATTGAATCCTCATAGTTTGGAGATCTATCGTACTTTCACGATTGGAAAAGATCCCATTTGTTCATCAGCGGCGTAGCATAAGGGAACGCCGGTACGCCCGGCATCCCCTGTTAATAAGAAAGAGTACGTATTTTATTATATATACAAATTATTTGCTTGTAATCACAATTATTTTCACTGCAATCTTCTGCATACGATCTCTTGCCTAATGCTTTGACAAGCGGAACCTACGCATGCGCGTCACTCGCATACACATAATCTGTCTTTCCTCTTATACGCCAAGTTCCTTGGGCATCCAGGCCTACTGCAAGCATCGGAGTTTTCGTCTGCTTTCTGTCAAATGCGCATGCCCAACCACGTGCTTTTTTTTACTCCTCCACACCCCTTGCAACCCCTCATTTGGTTTAGATATATGCTGGCATATTTTCAAGTATTACCAACTCTATCTATTTTGAACTAAACTATAGTTTCTGTACAGAACGTACGAGCACTAACGGCAAGGAAATAGAACAGAACAGAAACGGTTAGTTCAACTTCTTTTTGAAGCATGTCTCACTTATGTAAAAATCGTAATTAAATGCATCATAATTGTAATCGTAATTACAGGCAAATTATTAATCTTTATCATAAATACATAGTATGTCCCAGAGGTGCAGTCAAAAACTCTTTGAGGGGGCTCACACACACAAACGTAAATATAAAGCATTCTAAAGAATCACGGTCACCGATCTGCTAGGCCAAGTACTGCCGCTCCTTTCAAAGATTGCTTAAGCCCTTCAGTATCTGGATAGTCTATCTGACAACGAAATAGTCACATAGAAACGGGTCCCCAGAGTTGTTTTAAGTGCTCTCTGTTTGCACCTTCAAATAATATATGCACTCAGACCCATATTCACTAACGGGCGTCTGAGGTTCGGACCCCAAGATGACAAATTTCATGGGGCGATATATAGAAAATATGTAGTTTTAAGGAACGAGATTGAAGTATGGTATGTGGAGAAAAGCTGCCCACGAGAGAGAAATAAAGAAACTATATTGAAAACAATGTTCATACAACAGCGGAGCCGAGTTTTCTCGGTACAACGCTAGTGGCACAAGGAGCTGAGACAATTGCTTATTGGCTTCTAACGTAATATATGCATTTACTTCTGTATACCCCACCAGGTCCGCAATTAGGGAGGCTTGCCCCCCAAAAATATTACGAGTAGTTATTGATACAAAGAAATCTAGAATTGTGACGATTGGGCCCCCTAGCATATTTATGCCTCTCCCCCAAACTTTAGTGGCTGGTCACGGGCCTTCATGAACAGACTCAGCCATATAGTGCTTGTTATTAATTTACTTTTTGTATTCTGTAATCGTTTGGGATGGGTGCAAATTATGCCGGGCTAAATATAAAGCTTCTCAAAGTTATTTCATGAATGGCTTTACAGTACTTTTTGTGATAAAGTAATGATCAACGTCGGAATAGCGGGATCATAAATGGAATCTAGAGCATGCAAGGAAATAATTTATTCTATCACTGCCATAAAGGGGGCTTGGTTCGGTTCACTCTCCCTGGCTACGCCGTCGCATTGTGTACTAGGTTTATGCTTTTGGTTAGCAACACTGATCGTGGGTGGTCATGTGGTCAAGAAAAAATTGGCGGTATACAGTTTCTTTTGCGTTGTGACTTCTATTTGTGAAGTGAATAGTTGTTTTATTGTTTTAGTGTAGTGTGAAGAAAATTATAAGTAATAGACAAAGTTGTGGAAAGTGTTAGGCAGCAGCAAGGTATAGTAAATTACAAACTTTTATCAAATGATGACTGCGATAACAGTACCAGACGCAAATTTAATTGACTTTTTGTTAACAATTCCCATATCTCGGTTGACCTACGAGCAGCGCTGCTCTCTGAAAGGGAGACGACCTACCCCAAAGCTGTCCATAAAAACGACAGCAAGCAATCATTCACGCACATTTCAGTCTTCGTGGTATGATAGGTTTTCTTGGCTTTCTGGGTGCTCTGTAAGAAATAAAATGTTCTGTTACGTCTGCATTATGTTTGGAGCTAAGGAGTCTGAGTGGTGTTCGAACGGTGTTTCTGATTTGAGTAATTTCATAAAGAAAGCTATAAAACACGAGTCATCGAAACAACATTTGCTGCATAGTGAATCTTTTCACTTGTTAGGGAGAACACGCATTGAACATGTGATTTCAGAAGCAGCCCGTCTCCAAACAATAAAGCATAATGAACTAGTTAGTACAAATAGGAACATTTTAAAGAGACTTATTCAAGCAATAGTCTTCTTAAGTAAACAGGAACTAGCTTTCCGTGGTCACAGGAAATTCGAAGGTTCTAGCAATAGGGGCAATTATTTAGAACTCTTAGATCTCTTGGCTCAAAGCGAGTCTTCCATGCGAGAACACTTACAATCTTCCTCTGTATTTAAAGGAACGTCTCCGGATGTTCAAAATGATTTGATCGAAGTAATAACTACTGTGCTGAAAGAAAATATAAAACATGAAATTCAAGATTGTTGTTTTATATCGGTTCAAGCAGATGAAACTTTAGACGTTTCATGCAAAAGCCAACTGAGCATAATATTTCGTTACTGCGTAAAAGATACAGTAGAAGAGAGGTTTATAGGTTTTTTCGATGTGTCAAGGAATAAAACTGCTGTTGGTTTGTCCGAAGTAATGCATAAAGTACTGCAAGAGTGGAGCGTAGAAAAAAAAGTGGTGTGCCAGACTTACAATGGTGCATCTGTAATGGCAGGTCGAGAAGGTGGCGTTCAAAAACTAGTAAGACAATTTTGTCCATATGCTCTTTTTATTCATTGTTACGCTCACAGGTTAAATTTGGTGCTTCTGCACGGTGCTAAGTCAATAAAACAAGTCCGTCTATTCGTGTCCTCTCTAACAGCATTTCATAGTTTTTTTTTCTAAGTCTTCAAAACGAACAGCGTTGCTCACTGAAAAAGGATTTAAGTTGCCACAAGCCAGTAACACGTGATGGAATTTTCATTCCAGAGCGGTATCAACTATTACACGATATTTCAACGAACTGTATGAAGTTTTTGATAAAATTATTGAGGATGAAGATTCGGAGTGGGATAGTGAAACTGTGAACTGTGCATTAGGCATCAGGAGACACATGGATGACCCAACATTTGTGTACTTACTGCATGTTTTTGAGGCATGTTTTGTTCGTATTGACCCTCTCTTCAGACTCTTGCAATCCTCAACCGCAAGCATTACAACATGTCAACATGAAATAAATGTTGTAATCAGAATGTTGGAGAACTTAAGAGAAAGTACTTTTATTGATAACTGCATTGAAAAAAGTTCCCAGCTGAACACAAGCCTAACCTATAGCAACACACAAAGAAACAACTTACGGGCGCTAACATACGAGATCTTAGATTCGCAGATTGTCCAGATGAAGCTTAAATTTTCCTCAACTTCAGTTCGTGGAATTAGTTCATCAGAAACAATTTACAGACTACAGCAAGAAATTTCCCGGAGATAAAGTAGACCAGTTAATAAAGATCTACCCATTTTTTAACAAAGAACAACTTGAAAATGAACTCCACAATATTTATGCAGACGAAAACAAGCACTTAGATCCCCATAATCTTTTGAAATTTTTAGTAGGGAATGGTCTGGACTCAATTTACCGTGAGGTAACAAAACTTCTACGTTTAGTGTTAACTTTTCCTGTAACTACAGCAAGTGCAGAAATAAGCATGAGTACGTTGAAAAGAATAAAATCATACCTGAGGAATACTATGACCAATAATAGACTCTCAAATCTTAGTTCGTTGGCTATTGAAAAGAAATTACTAAGTGAGTTGTCATCTGATCAGCAGTTTTTAGAAAGAGTTATAGATGTCTTCGCGGAAAAGAAGAACAGAAGAATGGATTTGATGTACAAAAAAATATAAGGTAAGTTCCTTTGGGGAAATTTACGATTTCATAGTTGTTTTCCAAATACGTTACTAGAATGTATTAAGGATCGTACCATACATTATATTTTCACAGTCTGTAGTTACGTTTCTAAGGCTTGTTTAGATCTTGTAATTTTTTTCTTAGTGTATTTTGGAGAACGTGGTGGCTCAGTGGCAGAGCGTTTACCACTCATGTGAGAGGTACTTGATTCGGTCTCTGGCCACCGTCTCTAGCGGTTTACAACAGTTTTTCTCAAAGTTATCCCATTTCATATGCAATTGGATATTGATTCATTCATTGTACTTTTGAACTCTTGTGTTTTATGACTTGAAGGAAAATTAATTTTAAGTGGAAAATATCTGAACATGTTTTATATGCAAGATCACAGCCACAGAAACAATCGGGGAGGAGGAGAAAATGTGTCTGAAAAACAACAATCCTTATTAGAGGAACCAGAAAATGACTTTAAAATCCCATTTTATTTAGTGTTAAGGGTTGATAATTTATAACCTTATATATCCCCTCCGAATAGCTATGTATTGTTGTTTGCAGTAGTATTGTATCGTACAAGTGACTAACTTTGGCATCCCCATTTCGGAATACCACGCTACGCTACTGTTGTTCATTATTGTACTTGTCTTGCTCCATTTTTGCTTCTCCTGTTTTACTTTGATACGTAGCAGCATATTAGGTAATACTTCAAATTAGAACTACTAGGATAACTATAAGCAACTTTTATGGATTTGTGGTTATTATTAATAATAAATCTAGGAATATTTCAAGTGCAGTACAATTGGAAAATTTGCTGTAAAAGGTCTCACTTCCCTCAGATACATCAAATTTCTAAACCTAATAAATATGTACTACAGTACTTACTAATAATTTATAAGCTTCAAGTACGCATAATGTTTTGATGTCAGGTACGATGATCCAGAACGAAAATAGTCACGCTTGAGGTCTTCAATTTCACAAGAAGCGTGTTTCTTCAGATAAGTTATAAGGTCGTAATCGGCAAATATAGTTGCTTTTTTCCCTTCACAAATGTCAAGAATAGCTTGTGATATATCTTTGTAGTAAACATCCTCTTTATTCTTCACCATCTGCTCATACATCTTTCGCATAATGCCAGAAGTAGCAGTCTGCAAATATATACCAATGTTCTACAAATGAAGATCTCAAGCACTGATACGTGTCACATTATTTATAAAGTAAAACAGAGCGTTTTCATATTCCATTAATTTTGCATCAAGTGGTATGGTGATCTAGAGAAACAAATACTGCTTTATTCTTAATGTGACTATGTGAATTGTCTATAGTAATTGTGTGTGTGTAGTAGTAATAATGAAATAAATACATATGTGGACAAATTAGCAAAACTGGCTTTTGAGGACAAGATGTGACATTAGTTCAATCTAAAATATGACTGTAGTCTCGGTAATGTATATGTTATGTTTCTTTTATACGTTATGATATTCTCAGATCAGTTTTTCGTCTTCATGAAGCAAATGACAGCTCATTTTGACCATATTCTCTAATAAATGCATCCTTTATATTAATTTACGCTATTTCATACTACGAATTATGTTTGTACTTGTCTGTTTTGTCTCCTGATACACTAAGGACATTACACACAACATTGATACTCGAATAACAGTATACAAGGTTCAAGATCGCTTAGAAGAAGACTGGAGAGGATCTGCTATCAAAATTAGAAGGTGGAAAAGTATGGAAGCGGGTAGCAGTGGCTTCTGCAATGGAGAAGATAGAAACTTGTGAAAATGGTCAAGATATTGTTTTTTCTTCGACACGAACAAAAGCTAAAGTGCTACTGACGTCCAATAAAATCCAAATTGAAATATGCAACGTTTTAGAGGGCGTGTGTTGCGTGTTAATCGTATTGCAAAGGAACCAAAGATCATTTAGGCCAGGCAGAGGGGAAAATGTAGCCCTGGATCGACTTTTGTTAAGGAAAGCATTTCAAAACCAGGAATTAGCCTCAGCACAAGAGAAATTTGTCGTGGATGACACATGACGCACAGAGTGCGCAGAAGAAAATATCTGAAGGGGGCTTGAAGGCATGGCGGTTCCGTAACGAACAAAAAATTATCCCAGCTGTACGAAGAAATGGCTTTACTGAACCAAGTTATACTGAGACTAGACCATTCTAACAACAGAGAAAGATAAAAAGACAGAACATTAATTTTAAAATTAAAATACCAAAATGAAAATAATATGAAGTAATTAATTGGAAATGCATATTTAAGATAATTATGTGTTTCCATATTATAAAACAAATACCATGTATCTTTTCGTATCGGATTCAGTGTAGAAGCGTCATTTCACATTTTTCTCGGGAGGGAGCAAAGCCATAGATTCTGGTTCAGTAATAGTACTGTTATTTGTGTAGAGTGAAAAAAGATCGCAATGTATAAGGTGAACTTCAGCAGAACTTTTGAGAAAATACTGCATAGTATGGCATGTCAAATAGCCTACTAAACTGAAGATCTGGAGTGCTATTTTGGCTTTATAGACAAGGAAAAGTTTATGTTATAGAAGAAAAAAGAACAATGAAGAATATTATGGGGTCACCAAAGATTGTATGAGGTCAAGAGTTGCATTATGCTTACTTAAAAGTTTATACACACACTAAAAAGTCATTGCCTACTACAGTTTGAATAAGAATGCACTAAATTGTAACATGACTCAATTATATAGTGCACATCTACATGTTCTGACATCTACAAGTTGTCTAGATCTGTATATATCAGGAAAATAACAGTCAAGATTTATTATTTGACAATTTCTAATAGAACAATATATCGTTCTTGTTCGATTTATCGTTTAAATTATATTACTCCTACCTTGATTGCATGATCTGGAATAGTGTCTGGAATCATTATTAATGTATAAGTGTTTCTCTCAACAAGCTCTTCCATTGTAGAGAAAGGAATGTTGGTTCTTTGGGCAGTGAGTTCAGACAATAGAAGACTCGAATACGCAACGTATATAATGGAGCCAAACAGTGAAGCAGTAAGAAGGACTGCCTTGGTGGATATCATGCGCGGAATAACTTCACCTCCTGAAAAGAGAGAGAAAATAAACATTAAACCTTATATGATTGGCATTGTATGTATATATTTGTTTATCACATACCTCTCAGGAAACAGATCATGGACGTTAAGAACAACTCAAGTAAATCATAGCAAATACAGCACACAAATATATTTTTAGTCTATTGTACAGTGTGGTCCAAAAGTGTGAAAACATCCAAATATGATAAAAGGCAAGCTTTCTAAAGAATTGCAAAAGTAACATTGTAGGTTAGTACAGGTGAGGGAAAAACTTAGAACATGTGGCTACTATCTTGAAATCCATCGTCTTTTGAGTTCACTCTCATTTTCTTAAATGGAAACCATATGTCGTGATACCTTGTACTCATCTGAAATTTTCTCACGAATTCAAGGCTGCCTTTGTTTTTCTTTATTTTTACTATAACGATGTTATGGCTGTTTATTATTATTATTATTATTATTATTATTATTATTATTATTATTATTATTATTATTATTATTATTATTATTATTATTTGGTGTCGTTACAGATGACTAAGATAACATGACTGTGACGCAGGGAGAACACTTAAGACCAATTTGATATCAGGAGAAAGAAGCACAACGGTCGTTGATGATTTTAACAACCGTCAGCCAGATAGGACACCTACATTAGCCATACAACAGTAAGCAAATTGATCAAGAAATTCAGGAAACACGAGCCGTGGCCGACAAACCAAACTCAGGTAGGCAATGCACGACGACTGATGAAACAATATCAATAGCAGTATTGGCAGCATTTAGCAGGGGCGGACTGGCAACCATAGGGCCCACCCTGCTAAACTGAAATGAGGGTCCACTCTATAAAAATGTAAAAAATGTACTTGGCATTCTTCATATGTATTACATATAAAAGTCCATCTTCGAACCCATAAATAGTATCCCATATATTCATACAAAAGCAAAACATTAATTACAAAAAATCTGAAGTAGGAACATTTTATTAGTAACTCATACAGTGTGTAATTGGAATTATCATTTTTTATTGTAAACACACAAAATACCGGAATTGGTGCTTTCAGTTATTTATATAGTGTTATTGTTTTTTATGTAATGAATTTAAACCATTTATTTAAACAAATGAGTGTCATGTTTTAGAAAACCCAAAATATATACATGTGCAATGAGTAAAAACTAATCTCAAGTCAACTTTGAAACACTAAATAATTAAAGCACTGACAGAAATAATGTAAGTTTTTTTCCTCATAAATCAGCTCTAATATCAAATTGGTTGAAATTTTCTACTGAATTGCATACTGTAACCTAATATAATATAATATTAATATGAATGCCAGAAATATATCCTAATATTAATATCTTCATTATGCCCCAGGTACACTCACAATTTCAGTTACAGCCACGGGTTGGCTCGGGTCAACTTTCTTATGCGTCGTTTCGGCTAAAACCTATTCGGGTCATGAGTCGGGTCGGGTCGACGTTCAACTCGACCCGAGAAGGATTTAGCCGAAACGGCGCATAAGAAAGTTGACCCGAGCTGACCGATGGCTAGAGCAGCCCTGACCCTAGCGTAGGTGACCTGGCCCGACTCGTGTCTCAAGCAGGCTTGACTCGACTCCTGACCCATGAAAGCCTAATCCGACCCGTTTGAAACCACTACGCGGCAGCAAACAGTTCAGTTAATTTCGTGTTCGCCTGTTAAAGTTGTGTAATTTCAAGTAAAAATAGCCATAAAAGATAAGCTACAATCGACTGAAATCATCCAAAGACGTGGTGTATACATTATAATTTATAAACACCTTAGACAGAAAAACAAAAAAAAACAAAAAAAAAAAACCTTGCAACTGTCCTGCAGTACTCGAATGAGTCACATCACGCTCATTTGTTTCTTGGGGCTTCACAGATTCAAATAGCCTACGTTGTTTTGGG
Source organism: Thermobia domestica (assembly GCF_964235325.1). NCBI lineage: Eukaryota > Metazoa > Arthropoda > Insecta > Zygentoma > Lepismatidae > Thermobia > Thermobia domestica. The sequence goes on along the minus strand of NC_137466.1, from coordinate 167,053,630 downwards.
TCAGATGCAGCTTTTTGTAAATCACATCTTCGTTTGTGTTCTCGCTTTTCAGCACCACTTTTATATTTTTTCTTTACAGTAATCTTACAATCACTCCTACCATCCATACTGACAACCACATCTGTCTTCTACGACAAACGACACGTAACTGGTGTTCCAATAATTGAATTGCTGCAATCGGATTTGCTCTTCGATGTAATATACAAATAAAACACGAGCCGAGAGCAGCAACTTCATAGTAATTGTTTGAGGCTTGTATAAAACAATCGTTGATAGTGGCCACTAAATTCTTTTCGCTTTACAGCACTGGAAAAAAAAAAAAACAAAAAACAACGAAGCTTGATCCGATTTCTTTCTTCGAAGCTTGGTCTGAGGACAATGCAGTTCAAAAGCGTTCCGGCTCCACCTCCACTTTCCACAATAACAATATCTACGAAACTATTGTTTCTTTAAAACATCGCCACTCGCCGGCTTGTAAAAGGACCGGAGTAGGCAATGGTATCCAAGTCCAATAACAGCCTGAAATCTACTGTGTTTCTTATATTAAAAAAAAGTAGTAGTTAATGTGCTCGTTTTGCTGCTGTATCACAAACCCCGCAATGTTTTAGGGCCTGATTGTCTCATAGACGGAACCTTTTCAAGTCGATAAACGTGAAGAAGAATAAGGTCTGTTCATGAAAGTTTAATTTTACGTCTCTTTATGCAAAACACAAGTTTGCGGGAGTTACCCTGCAATATTTTTGATGCTGGTAAGTTTAATTGAGCACATCTTTTTAAAATTGGTGTAGGGGGCCCACCTGTCTGGGGGGCCCACCCTGAATTTTCAGGGTAGCAGGGTGGGCCAGTCCGCCCCTGGCATTTAGCAAGAGTACGAATCGAAGCACTCCCCGTTTGACCCAGGGAACTGGTGTTAGTTGCACATATTTCATGCGTGTTTTGTCCCTGCATAAGTAGCATCCCTACAAGCTACAAGATGACATCGATCGGCATTTGGAATTCGCGGAATGGGCAACAGAGCAAATAAGCCAAAATCCCCGTTTCGCCTACGATGTCTTTACTCACAGATGAGGCCACCTTTTACGTTTCTGGTGACGTGGACAAAACGAATTTTCACTACTGGTCGGATACCACAATCCCTATTGGTGTGAAGTATCTGCTAGCATTCCTGGAAAAGTGATGGCGTGGTGTATGCTCAGGTACGAGTGCACTAGTAGTATGCCTACAAAACAATAGAATATGCTGTCTATTATGCCACCAGTGTCGTTCCTTCTCCTTTTCCTCCTCGTGTAGTTTTTAGAGAAGGTGGGTAACAAACTTTGATGTCAAAGAGCATCTAGTTGGAAGCGACTAGTCTAAAATGTCTCTAGTATTGTTAATCTGCTTCCTTTTCTTGATTGTTAACATTCCCCATTAGTTTTCCGTTCCACCCCAGCTAATTTTCTATATACTTCATCATATCCACAATTCAAACACCACACTTTCATAATGTTCACTTTTGTACTACACATAGTTACAATATTTCATCTGAAATATTTGATAGATACTTTTGATAACATTTTACTTTAAGAACTGAAAATACAGTTAATTTTTATAGAAGTTTAACACTTTATTTAAGAATCCATAAAATGCATTTCATTTATTTCTAGGAGATTAACACTTAATATAAGGACTCTCAAATTGCACTTTATTTCTTTCTAATGGCATTTTTGATAATTTCTACCCTCGATTTCTTTTAAATCATTAATACTAATATTACGTAGTTAGCTGAAAACCAACACAATATGAAATACTTACCTTGCATACAAAGAGATCCAAAGATAGAGAAGAAAGCATAACTGATTGTGAGCCTATTATCCTCTGGGTATCCAAATTGATTCCCTATGTATGTACTAAATAATAGTATTAAAGGTAACAGGACGACAGTTCCCAAAATAACGAACCACAATTTGCTCGTAAAAGCTGACACATAGCTTTCCCAAGAGTACGAAAATTCGATCTTTTTGATGAAAAATCTGTCTCTAAGATTGAAAGAAAAAATATTAATATTTGATATACACAATTGCTTCTACAAATTGGTACACTTATTAAAACTATCAAAGTTGTTAATAATCTTTATATTTCTTCTGTGATGAAGATTAACACACATGCTAAGTAAACAAACACATTTATATTTAGTTCCAGAAAAGTGTAACATGCATACTTATATATAAGGTTTTTGAAAATTTCTGTTACAACGTTTGGGAGCTGATTCTATTCACAGAAACAAATATATGTGAATATACGTAGTGATTACATTTTTGAGTAATAAACCTTGTAATATGTAGAGAAATTAAACTTTTTAATATCACACAGCTCAGAAACTATTGATGTTAGAAAAAAAACTGTGTTTAAAATTTTAGGAAACTTCTACTACTCACTTTAGAATATTTGTGTTGTTATGTATAACTTCAGAAGTTTGAGAAAATGTGCAAGGAATTTTTCCAAAAGAAGTTGAGAATCTCGAGTACTCTCGAGTACTCTTATTTCGTATATGAAGGTTCTTCGTGGAGAAGACTTACCACCTGTTCGTACTTGTCTTCTTCAATGTGATTCCTGCCGCATCTACACACTGATTCCAATGTTGTTACCATTTTTGGAAGCAGTTCTGGAACGCCTGTTGTAGAATCCTCCGGCGTTCTCCTGTCATGTTATCCTGGATGTACTTGGTGTCAAATCCACTTTAAGATGAATTTCAGTGTAGGGAACACAAAAAAGTTACACGACGGGAACACAAAAAAGTCGGCACCATTCCTGAAGTGTAACGAACAGTATCATAGTGCAAACATCACTGTCCAGATGCCCACTTTCCTGGCAGTTAACGACAAACAGAATCGCGTGACCGTAGTAACATAGCAGTGTAGACAGGTTGGCAACATAGGTCAAATTCATATTGCACGATACTGAACATACCAAAATAAATAAATATCTAAAATCAGTATCACTTTCACGTGAATTCCAGATGACTTCCTATGGGACATTATCTTGATTTCGGAATCTTACTTGTAAACCTACGTTTCATCCTCTGTGATTATAGTTATCAACAATGTCTGATTATCGGCTGCTGTTTCCTCCAGTCCTTTTGATCCTTTTAGCACGAGAAACCAGAATTCGATTTGCGGTCGGAGTTCATGATGCAAGCCCTATGTTAAGCCTAGGCCTACTTCTCGTAAGACTCTAATACTGAAAAGTGGTATTAAAATCCGAACAAGAAACAAATTAACATTATCTTTAAAAAGATAGTAATATTTGTGTTAATACAAATTATCCATTTCGTTTGAATGAGAGATGTGACTTACTTTCCTTTTATTAGATGATGAGAGAGATCGAAACTTTCAAATATCTCAACATTAGCAGTCAGAGTTCCTACGCATACATCGGCCTGGCCACTTTGGAGCACTCCTAGAAGACCTGTCCAAGTTCCATTCTCTAGTCTTATTCCGATATCTACTTCCTCTGTATTTTGTGGTGGCTTGAACTTACTGCTACAAAGAAGCGGAAAGCATATACGGAGAATTTTAGTTATTATACACAAAGCAAATAATACTCTAAAAGATTACCTGTAGACCAGAAACAAAGCTTACAACACCGTTACTGAATACAGCGATATATTAAAAGATAAATAAATAAACGAAACGTTTAAGGGTTCCTGAAGAATGATATTTTCCAAATTTCAAAACGATATGAAACTCTTCTCAAACAAACATTTAGTTAGTATTTTATGAATTGTTTGCATTAGAATTCAAGCCTTTCTCCGTCAACGTGCCTCGTCAAAACGTAACGTTAATTCTGATATGTTATTCAGAAAATGGAAGAAAAAGGGTTTAGAGTATCCAAAGGCTATTTAGGGAAGATGTTGCGAGAGGAATCCTACCAAACAAATCTCAGATTTACACTCTATACAGTGTAAAACAGCATTCTAAATCCAGGCCGGTCCAGCCCAAAAATGTAGGCGGAGCCCGGTAGAAGTTAGGGGGGGGGGCGACCGAACTATATTATATTTCATTACCATATTATAGTTCATTTGCAAGCCTACCGTGAAAATTTTAGGGGCCCCGGCCCCCCTAGACCCTCCTTGGATACGGGCCTGTCTAAATCAGTTTTAAGATTTTTTAATTTTTTTCTGCACAAATAAATGAGGTCTATCCCTTCGGAATTTATTTTCTGAGTTCGGCCTTGATAGGTTTAGGTAAAATGTTTAACTTATATCTTATAGTAGATACACGATAATTAAAAGAGTTTTTATGCATACGTATTAAAACATCAAAATATATACGTAGGTTATCGAGAAATGCTGTTGCATTGTAAATTTCTACCTTATATAAGCTACGATATACACGTTCAGACTTTTAAGATACGCCACTGCCATTAGCTAAGGAAAAGGTATTGTTTGATTGTAGTTGTTTATTTGTCATACAATTTTAAATTACACAAGTAGTGTCCCAGAAATAATAATAATAATAATAATAATAATAATAATAATAATAATAATAATAATAATAATAATAATAATAATAATGGAAAATTCTGGAGTATAACTTTTAAATGCCACATAGGCCACTCGCTCGCTCGGTCAGATGTGATAGAAAGATACAATCACAACGTGGCATTGTTGTTATCAGCCTAATGCACTACTCTGTGAATATGTTTTACTCAATATGGCACAGAACTCGGTACTTTTTAAAAATAGTTTCGTCCCTGTATGAACTTTGAGTATACTTTGCCGGGATATTCAACATGCATGCGCAGTTAAAGTAAAGATATTGGATAGTGACAGACCACTCATACCCATCGGTCGTTCTTAGTAATGTCCTACAGAGTGTAAGATCTATAATTCTTTCTTATATTGTTCAGGAGAGCCTTCAGCCTCTTGATCAAGTCTCTGAGCTTTGGATATTAATCGATTGTCTTGTTTCGCGTCTGATTTCTTCAGTAACTAATGTCTTTATTTCTAAGTCAAGCCGCAGAGGTGGAAGTTTTTCTTCTCCACTTTCTCTGTCTATACACTCCTAGATGGTTCCATCAGATATAGACATGGTTCCAGAGGTACAGAGACTGCAGGAGTACTCAAGGAATTGGGAGCCAAAGTTGACAATTTAAGCTTTTTCGAACTCAAAAAAATAATAGGCCAAAGATCATACCTCTCCCACTTGGAGTTTTCGAATCTGTAGGTATATACACTTGTAGAACAGTATCAAGGCAGTATTAGCTTCAGATCGATATGTTCTAATCTGGTTCTAAGCCCTTCTATCTTTCCCACTGTTATGATTCCTAATTCAAACAAGCGTAGAATCATTTCGTATTTCAAACATATTATCTGTCCTTATTATTCAAAGAAATAATTAAAACTTAATAATATGTGCATGCAGATAACATATATTTCCTTACGTAGCATTGAGTGCCCCTTTCAAGACGTTCCATGTATCAGCAAAAAAACCTTTAACTTCCAATGTTTCAAGATCCACATGACCGGGTATCTGCAAGATAATTAAGAATAGTATTTGAAAAGTTGTCTAAAATAATTCATTAAACAGATTTTTCAAGCTGCCTCGGGTTATTCGGCCACTGCACGCTTGATTTTGTGTTTTTGTCAAGTTTCTTTCGAGCATGCACATTTGCTGCCTAACTTTTGGTCACCCACGATTTTGACATAGTTCTCTTTTTCTCTTCCCCCTCTGTTACATTAAATAATTATAGTATTACTTCTAGAAGTACAGTATATAAATGCCAGATCTGTCACCATTTCAACTGTCATATCATTTTCTAAACATTACTTTGAACTAAATCATTTTACTCTGCATATATTAGTGAAACTTTTTTTTTTTTTTTTTTTTTTTGAATATGAACAAAATTATATGGCATTTCTGGAAAAGTTCTCCCGAAGAAGTACCCCAACCATAAAGTACTTCTTGTGGATATTTACGTAAGAAGTCATTTATACAACCCAGTTATTATTGAAATGTATATTCATGAAATATAAACAAAATCATATGAGAAAATTGTCCGAAAAACTAACCACTCAGTATAAACCACCCCTGGTAGATTTTTCTCACAAAAGTGACTTATACCGCAGTGTAGGGTTGTTGATGAGATACTGATATATGAAATATAAATAAAATTGTCTGAGTTCTTTTTCAAATAACCGTCCAAAACTCATTTCTAAGAATAAACCGCTCCTCGTATATTTTTCATGAAAAATGAGTCATGTCATTTTGTCGAGTTATTAATGTTTTTTTGTTTATTTATGAAATATGAACAGAACCGCCTGAATTGTTTTTGAGAAAGTCATCCTTCGCACTTCACCGTTATATCTAGGGAAAGAAAATTCGGAAAAACTTCCTGGAAAATCCTTTAATAACTTTAAGTTTAAAATTTGATGTGAATACGTTGATCGGTGCGGTCTCTAGGCGATTGAACACATTTACATAAGGACGAACGGATGGACAGACATCTAAAAATAACTTTTTCGGCTACTAAGAATAATGAAACATGTAAATTCGTTGAAATCTCGAATTCGGTTTTCTTTACAACCACAATACTTTCTTCTTTCCTATCGTTACTCTAAAGTAAAATTAGAAATTTATTAAGCAAAAATAAATACAAATTTAACATTAGAAAATAAAACCATTAAGGAAACATGTTTCCATCTTTTGTGCAGACACGCTTCGTGATTTAGCGTGTTTTTTGCTCATAACAACTTAGAGCAATCAAATCGAGTAAGCACTCAGATGTGTTAGTTCCTGATGTAGACGATTCTTTTGACATAAAGCAGATGTTTCTTGGTGCAGATTACACCATTATGGAATGTTGCTTTCGGTGGCATGCTATTAAACCTTAATCCTTTTTCTTTACCATAGTTTTACCTTACAAATTCGTAGGTTATTAGGTGGATTCGAAACGCCGATTTTGGGTTTTATCATTTTCGTATTTCCCAGCAAGTTTACCATTAGACTGTTTTATCACTGAGTGCTATTCTTTCCTTGCTGTTCTTTACTTGTAGAAGGACTGTGAATAAAGTGTGTAATTTGCACTCTCTAAAACTATTTTCTCGGTTTACTTCATGTATATGCAAATCCATGTCATTATACTATTCTTGTATCAGATAATTTGTTGTCAGGAAAAGGGTATTAAAGAGTTCATGGAAGAATTTTAAAATGGTAAGTTGGAATTATTTCAGGAGGGAAATTAGCTTTTGAATTCATACAGGAGCATGCATTGCATTAAATTATGCAATGTAAATGAAATAAGATGTAGATACACCAGTCTGACACAATTAATCAAATAAAGGTAGCTGTAAAGGTAAACTATCAAGGAGTATAAAGGAGTACAATAATAGACTTTAACATTGATCTGTTTGAAAAGATAAAAGGAACGAGAAGCAAAGACGCAAAATTTCTTATTTGCTTTTATCGGCGCATGTGCGATCGTTATTAAGCGTAAATTGACGTCCTACCTTTTGTCAAATATATATTCAAATACCTCTTCCTGACAAAAGGTAGAATTATTATGAATTTTAGCTTAAAATATTTTGTATTAATTAAAGAATAGGTCAGAGATCTTTGTTTAGTTTAATATCCCACTTTTATGTACTGAGGTTCAAGGAAAAGGTGATAAAGAAATGGATGATAGTGGTAAATGAAGAATGTCGTAGTAAACGAGAGAACTCCGAGAACACTCACACTCACGGTGTTTATCCATCACAAAGTCCAGATACTCCAATTGCCAGAGTTAGAATACAACAAATTATTATATCTTTTAATAAAGATTCATAATTTTAAATGTTCTTTCCATTCCAGGTTTTTTTTTGCTTATTTTGAATACTAATTACAGATTACTTAATAAAAGACTTTACAGAAAATAAATTACAGAATCTTTATGTTTGCGCCTGAAAAAAAAAATGTATTAAGATCCCAGCTTTGAAAGAAAGAAAGAAAAGTAATTCATGTTACTCGTCTGTATAACAAAATTTATTCAAATTTTGGTTTGTTTTCAACTGTAGTATATTCTTACATAAGGTAAATTTACTGTAGCATGAAGGTTGTAATACTTACAATGCAAGTAAATGTGGTTTTACTTTGATTTTTGAAATCCTCAACCCTTTTGGAAGCAAAAACAAGTCTCCTCCCACCCTCTTATGCAAAAGACAGGCCACATGAATCACATGTTATATCAGAAAACAGTAGAATATTTTCAAATATTATTGCTTTTACCCTACTGATATCTAAGTTTTTTCATTAATTTTTCTCTAGTTTTATCCCTAATCAAGGTAACCGGACAAAAGGATATTCGAATTGGCAGTGACACAATTAACAAATCGCTTAAAGCAGATGTTTAATCATTGTAATCTATTTGTAGTTACTATATTTCCTCTATTTTCATCGCTTTTTAAGTCGTTCTAGAATAAAAATATAAGTAATATATCAAATTTGCGACTTAAATTACCATTATTTCCTGTATTGTAGCTATTTTATTTACCTACAACGAAATTTGCATATGCATACTGTAATATTAACCATTTCCACTACTGACTGTGGTAAAAGTGCACGCATAATGATCCAGACCGAAAGGGAATTTGTACTGATCTAGGGTCAATTTTTCCAACTTAGTCTCTGGAAGTCAGTGTAGGTTTTTGTGAACGGAAGTGTACCATTTTTAGTTTGGAGCCGATGTTTTCTTTTCTTGTTACGGGTCTGTTGTTGTATATATCCGCACTTTGCAAATAACATTGATTGTTATTATCTGCTAACCTCGGCTGCGATACAATTGACAGCTTTGGATGGCAGGGTCCTTGCAGTCTGGATGATAGCATGTTTTAGGTTTGATGTTGGTCCGGGTCGACCAAACTTTGGATCTACGCATGTTTTTCCGTCTCGTTTGGACTCCGTTATAATCTTGTTAACAGTCGATAACGGTATACGTAACACACCACTACTTCTATTACAGTCTTAATGCCGAATTTATGCATTGCCGGAAAACACTGCAAATTCCTCATAACTGTGTGTCTGTGCTATGGTACTACTTCTTGAATCGTTCGTTCGCATTTGTTTGTTGTATCCACGAAATAGTGTTACCCTGCAGTTGTCAATTTAAACATGTAAGGGTAGTGTATGTCTTTTTCATGCATAAAATACTAAAAGTTATCTTTTTACTTCATACAACTGCTGATAAATTCAGGCAAGTTCCATTATCTCTAAAGTTTATATCATTTTAAGTACAAAGACTTTGAAATCAGTATGAAAATTTTACAAAGTAAATCATGAATACGTAACATTAGAGAAAAATTGCAAATATTTGTAAATATTACTAAACGTACTATATATGATGTAATGTTAATTTGTTCCTTACGAAGATTTGATCTTCTTTGCCATTTGCTACTTTTTGTACTCCAAAATTGAGCATTTTCTAAGTCAAATACAGCAACCTTGTTGCTAATCTCTGACAAATCTTCTCCAAGATGATACATTTCATATATTTCATACAAATTATGATTAACATATTTCAATGTGTAAATTTCCGAATTGAATGGTAAAATGAAATTATGTTTCACACTCTTGGTAGATTGTTCTTTTAAGAGAAGAAGAATGGATCCATGGACTGTTGCGTTAATAATCTGAAAGAAAGAGAAAAATAATTATTTATTACCAACTTCAAATTAAGGATTTATTTATTGAGACTGAAGATTTACTACGAACTATATGTTTCAAGATCTACGGTAGTATTACCGGTAAGAGGTCTACCTACCGATAAGATGGCCCAGGTGTGGGATTTATATTCAACTTATCTCAACACAGCCTGTGAACCTTGCTCTTTATTATATATATTATTTCAGATGCATTTTACATAATAAACTGTCCTGGATACAAATGAAATTAAACGAAGCATTTAGTTTAATATTCAGTTATGACCTATGACGACTTGTACTGACTCATTTCATTCAATCTATCTTTTTGTAACCTTACTTCCCGTTTTCTTCTCCGTTAGACTCGGGATACTCAGTTTTCTTTCTATTATTTTTTAGGCCACTATTCTTAGGTCTTTATCTTCCACAGACATTCTCTAAATTTCAACTTTCCTTTCAACTTAATTCCTGTTTATATTGCATAATAAGATAGCTTCATCTCGTACATCTTGAATTATAACATCCATAACAGTGTTAAAGAGATACGGGCTTAACACTGAACCTGAATAGGGATTTGATATGTTAATCTAATTCTGCTTCTTACTTTGGTCGTAGCTCCTGTGTACATCTGGTGCGATATTTTGTTGTAGGCCTTTTCTAATTCAATAAAGATAATATACAGTCCTTTTTGGTCTTCCAGATGCTTTTTCATAGTTTGTCTTAGTAAAAGAATTGCGTCTGTTGTGCTATTTCCTAGAATAAATCCAAGTTGTTCTTCTATTGATATTCCCTCCCGTAATCGCTCATCTACAATTTACTCCTAAATCTTCATCGTATCAGACATTAGTTTGATTCTTCTGTAGTTTCCATAGCCCTATTCGTCTGAAAAGTAGGTATAATAATACCATAATGGCACGCAGACACAAGTCATTAGAAACGAGAAAACAATAAGATAAAACAAAGTGATAGATGATTCAAGTCTGTAGAAGGCATTTGATTACCAAAACAAACCTTTCAAAAAAGTATGGAATAAATCTATTGTGCTCATCATCAGTTTAACAGTGGTGGATTTTTTCAGTAGTCAGTATAGTTATGTATCTGTATATAATTGCAAATCTTTTCTATTTTAGCATGTGATCCTGTCAATAAAAAGTATTTAATTTTTTGTAAAGAACTTCTGTTTTATTGAGTATTAATATCCATGTACAAATGCAAGCAAATTATAAAATACGTCACGTCTCTGTAACATAATAATATTGTACCTAGGTATATTACCTGAAACAAATTACAACTTCTTTTTCTTTTCGTCTCAAATGTGTACTCTTGAACAGAAAGCAATTTAGCAAACAGCCACATGTGTTTTTATTGTTCACGACATATCTGCCCATTTGAGACGTCTTATTGTATTATCCAAATTACATTACCTGTAGCTATTCGGAAGTTTTGCATTGCGTAAGCTTCTAAATTCATCTTTTTACTATTTTCTAATTGCAAATCTACGGTAGACTACAAACTATGCTAATTCAGTAATGAAACAGAAAGTAGTATAAATGAAATGAAACCTTTAAGTTTTACGTCCCACAATTGAGTTGGTTGTAATAGAAGGTAAGGTTAGAAATGGACTTTATCACAGTACTGAATCCACATCAAGAAACTGTTTCTCCAAACTTACTAATGTTTCCTTATTATGGCGACCGGTGTTGAAAACGAAAATTGTAAATTTCCAATATTTCTGCTTTGAATAAACGGACCAAACTGCAGGTTAGACTTATTCTTGGAACCCTAAAGTCATATAAAAAACGAAAAGCCATTTATTGCTATCTTTTGACAGTTTTTTGCTCTTGAAACCTAAAGTACTAGTAAATTTCTACAACTTTCAATTATAGTAGAGAGATGGGGATAAAGATGGTATCTTGTTTGAGACTCTGAATCGATTCTAATAATTCGCTTGTCGATACGAACGAGTACCACCGCATTTGTTTTATGATGATCAATGCTAAAACCTGATTTTTTAAAAATCTACTTCTTCTATTGTCACTAGGTGGTTAACGGAACAGATGAAACCTATTTTTGGGACGCTGAATAGATTCTAGAAGAGAGCTTCTTGCTATATCTTATTATTTTTGCTCTATGTGCCTCAACGTTGAAACAGCAAATGGTTAATGGTAGTTGGGACTCTAAATTATTGTTATGTCTTGCCGTTTTGCTTTTTAGAGATCAACTGAAACCGAAAGTAGTAGTAAATTTTCCCCATTTCCCGTTTGAGTAGAGATATATGGATGAAGATGGTACTCTCTCCTTGAGATGAATAGATTCTTTTAAAAAATCTTGTTTCTGTATGTTGCCGTTTTTGTTCTATGATGATACAGGGCCATATCTATCTGGATAAACAATTTCCTGGACGTTGGATTGGGCGCTGTGGTCCCATTGAATGGCCAGCATTATCACCAGATCTGACGCCCTTGGATTTTTATCTGTGGGGTCATCTGAAGGCAAAGATGTACGCCGAAAAGATCCGGGATCTTGAATACCTGGAAGAACGTATATTTGCAGCCTATGCCGATATTTCACTAGAAACTCTTTTGAGAGTCATGAACAATTGGGTTGAACGACTTACCTTGTACATAACTCGGAATGGGGGCTACGTAGAGTACGTACTCCGCCATACGTGACAGGTAAAATTAGCAATTTGAAGTGCCTGTAACTTTTGAACACATTAAGATATCAACAAACCAATTTCACCATTGTGTTTGTCTTTAAATTCTAGTCTAAAATCATGTGCCGCATGACCATGTTCCCATTTAAAAATCTTGACGTGAAATCAAGATGGCGGCTTTCAAGATGACCGCCATCTTGGTTACCATGAAAATCCGATTTCCCTCTCGGCCTACTATGTTACTACATGGTTGTTGTTTGCTATTTTCCACGAACAGATTTTACAAGGGGTGGTAAGGGACTTATGGCCCACCCTGTATATTGAAATCGTTAGTTGTTACTTCCAGCTTGAAAAGAAGGTTAACAGATGAGACTGAACTCATTCTAGCGACGCTGAATCAATTCCAAATACTTAGCATTCGATATATCTTACTGTGTTTCCTCTGATATCCGTTGGCAGATACACAGACGGACATAGTCATCCTGTAAGACTTTCGATACTTAAGTATAGCATAATTGGGAAAGACTGAAAATAAGTCAAAATGTTAGCTGTCTTATGAATTGTTTGTTGCTCTAGGTCGCAATTTTCTGGCATTCTGTGTATTCTATGTTTACGCTTACTTACTGAACAAGTCTCATTATTGCCAGTTTTATTTTGACATTTTAGGTGACCATGTGCACCTTATGATCCAGATGGTTCCGCCAATTGACAATTTGCCAAGTGACACTTCTAAAGCTGTTGAGATGTGATTTCATGAGCACCGAATGAGCTACAACTCATTCTCTGTTTCGCTCAATCCCCAGACCTCAATATTATTGAACACTTGGCGGCCAGTTCTCAAGTTCAGACTCTGGAGTAGATATCATTTTCCCTCGTCGGTGATGCAATCTAACACTGCACTACATCAGAAATATCTGTGTGAGGGATATCGATAATACAACACAGTATTTCTCTAAAAACTACTCATGATATACATGCTTTCACTCGACGATTAACAAGGACTATTTTGCAGGATGACATCTTCATTAAAATAATTACATTTTCATTTACATATCCGAAACAATGACACAATTATTTTTTAAAAATATAAAATTTTCTTCTTTCCTCTTATTTTGTTGTTATAAAAATTAAAGAGTTCATAGCCAGAATATTATAAACTGTCTAAAACAAAATGTATGTGATTGGAAATAAGAGGGATATTTCCACGTAAAAATCTATAATACGAATTCACAAAATAACATACACACATTCGAGTACATATGAACTTCAGGTTCAAATATATATAATATATTAAATAATTTGTAAATAACTGTAATAAGTGTTCTTGTTTAATAATCCCCACCGTTTATATATATAAGCTCCCGGGACAAAAAATTAGTCACCCCCTTGGTACTTACGTTAATACCGTGTAGCACCACCCCCGGCCTGGATAACCGCCTGAATGCGGTCCGGAAGGGAGTCCACAAGGGTATGCAAGGCAGTCACATGCAGTTGAATCTACTCACGGATGATAAGATCACGCAATTCCACCAAATGACGGGGATGGTGATGTCGACGTTTCACCCGCTGTTCCAACTGGTCCCACATGCTTAATCGGGTTTAGGTCTGGCGATTTTGTGGGCCATTCGAGGTGTGGTAGGGTACCTGAGTGTTCCTCAAACCAGTCACATATGGGTCCAGCTCTGTGAACCCAACTGTTGTCGTCTTGAAAAATGGGGGTATCTATAGCAAAATCATCGCGAAGAAAGTGACTGAAGGGCAACACCTGCTCATCCAGGATGTTAAAATAAACGTGCTGGTTCATGTTCGTGGACACCTCAATGAGTGGGCCCACCCCATAGTACGAAAAACACCCCCAGAACATGACAGACTCACCCCGGGCTTGCACCTGACCTTCCATACACTGCAAGTGAAATGCTTCATGTGGCTGTCGTTGGACACGACGCCGGGCGTCATTCGAATACAGGCAAAATCGTGATTCGTCAGACCATATGACATGGCGCCAGTCTGCTGCTGTCCATGTTTGATGATTATTGGCCCACTGCAGACGAGCAACTTTATGTGAATGTGTGAGCAGTGGCCTTTTGCGAGGTACCCGACTCCATATGTTCATTGCATGCAGTTCCCGTCGCAATATTCTCTCGCTGACAGGTTGGACTGGGCCTGCATTTAGAAACTGCAGTAATTCCTGGCGGGTTTGGAAGCGATTTCGATTCACAAGCCTGGAAAGCCGTCTTCGGGCACGATCCGTGAGGATCTTTTTCCGATCACAGTTCTGGCGTCGTGTTTCATGGCCACCTGTGTTACACCACTGCTTATAGACACGTTGAACAGTGCGCCGCGGAACACCAACAAATCGGGCAACTTCCATCACTGTATGGCCATGGGCGCGGCCAAACACGATTGCCCCTTTTTGCCACTCCATCACGTCCGCGCTCTTCCCCATCTTGCCGCACACACACTGCTTCGATCGGTTCTGTGTCATTCCACAGTAATGCCCTTTGATCGCCTCGAGGCAGTGTATGCACGTTTGGCCATGTGGTTCGACAAATATGTCATCTGTACCTGTTTGCCGACGCAGCCTTCTCTCGCGCGGGGGTGACTAATTTTTTGACTAATTTTTTATATATAAATTTATATCTTGGTATGAAGAGGAATAAGGCCATACAGAATAAACAAGCTGTGATAAAAAATAGTACCCACCTGAAACATACAAACTTCTTAGACTAACGGTTTGACAATACTGCAATACCTTTCGGTACACATAAGTGCTTATAGTTATGATGGGTATGACTCAGTATTTTGTATGGAGACACACTAAAGGATAAGTTTCCAAAACGCTCTTTTAGGAATACCTCCCTCCTATGATCACTCGAAAGTGGGGGAGAATGACAAATATTGCTTTGGCAAAATCAAAATGTGAGCATGCTGCACTGGTACAATATTTTGATGTGTGTATAAGAGTTTAGAGAAAATCAAAGAATGTTGTATACTACAGAATATTGTAGATTCTCAAATGCAAACTTTTACATGAGTAGAGTGTTGTCACTTGGGGCTGTTTTTTTCCTACTGCGCATGCGCAAACCCTTCACGCTGATTGGCTGGCGCAGGTCACGTGACCCCGCCCCCTTGGCCACGCCCCTTGACGCTGATTGGCTGGCCACGCCCCTTGACGCCGACTGGCTGGCCACGCCCCTTGACGCCGATTGGTCACACTCTTTTACGACCTCCATTTTAGGAGTATCTACTGCGCTGACTGGCTGGCAGCGGACCCCGTCCCCCTCCCCGCCCACCGCACTCACGTACTGCGCACATGGCACATTGCAGTGGAGACTACGAACACATAGCAGCTTGATAACACATTCTCCATCCACCTATTTAACATAGCACATATAGCATAGCAGGGGTGTATTCGTTCCCTTTTATGACCACTTTTAACTGGCGCCGGCCATGCCCCCTAACGCTGATTGGTCACACTCTTTTATGACCTCCATTTTAGGAGTATCTACTGCGCTGACTGGCTGGCGCCGGACCCCGTCCCACTTCACACCGATTGGCTGGCACCGGACCCCGTCCCCGGCCCCGCCCATCGTCCAACCACGGTCTTTTAGGAGTGCCGCGAAGATTGGTCGGTGCCGGACTCCGCGTACATGGCACATACCATAGCAGATAATACATAAGATTCGTTCCCTTTTATGAGCACTTTACGAACACATAGCAGATCGATAACACACAAGACTATATAACATAGCAGGGCTGTACTCGTTCCCTTTTATGAGCACTTTTAACATAGCAGCTATTACACAGAGACTCGTTCCCTTTTATGAGCATAGTTTCCACCCCTTACTTAAACATAGCAGAAATTACATAAGACTAGCAGAGCTAATAAAAGACTATGGCTTATTTAACATAACATAGCAAAGATTCGTTCCCTTTTATGAGCACTCTTTTTAAACATAGCAGAGAATAATGGGGGTGTATTCGCCCTCCATTTTGTGACCAATTTTTGACCTACTGCGCATATGCGCAAAACTGTTCCGATTCCGCCGGAGCAGAACTGCCGTTCTCTATATCAATGGTACCAGAACACACACACACACACACACACACACACACTTGATGCACAGTTCCAACCCCCACAGCAGGCCGCAGACTGTTCCAGTTCAGGAGCAGATTACGGCTATGCGCAGAAACATAAAATAAGCCATAACACCCCCGTTCTCTTTTACGAGCACTTTATAGCAACATAATAGAGCAGAGAATAAAAAATAACAACACACACACACACACACACACTTGATTGCTTATGCGCAGCAAAATTAAATTTCCAAATAATTACACATTGCACGCATGCGCAGAAAAATTACAGTCACATAACAAACTGTTCCAGCTGCAGTGCTGGTTCCGGTTCAATAGAGCAGACTACGCGAAACGAGCAGGTCATAAAAGACTATGACCTATTTTTCATCCCCTAAATAACATAGTATACACACACACTTGGTTGCGTATGCCAAATCTGATTTAGTACAAATAACACGCGTGCGCAGAAACATTTACATTTCCGATTTTTATGATACTCTGCATATGGGGGTTTCCGACCAGGCTGATTACGAATACCACACTTACTTTTACCTGGGTCTTATAGTTTATGGGGGATACGTCGTTTGTATGACATTGAAAACCTAATAACTCAAAACGGAGCCACATATTGAGGTCGTGTTTCCACATTTAGTAATGGGTCACCAGCAACTACACGTTCCAAAATAATGACCATTGAGGCCAAAGGTCAAACTCGAAAACGGAGTCACATATTGCGATGCAGTTTCCAAACCTAGTAATTGGTCATCAGGTACTACATGTTCCAAAATAATGACCACCGAGGTCAAAGGTCAACATACTTAAAACCTAATAACCCGTAAACGGAGCCACATATTCAGATGGAGTCTCCACATTTAGTAATTGGTCATCAGGTACTACAAGTTCCAAAATAATGACCATCGAGGTCAAAGGTCAACATACTTAAAACCTAATAACACGAAAACGGATCCAAATATTAAGATGCTATTTCCAAATCTAGTAATTGCTCTTCAGGTACTACAAGTTCCAAAATAATGACCATCGAGGTCAAAGGTCAACATACTTAAAACCTAATAACTCGAAAACGGATCCACATATTGAGATGCTGTTTCCACATTTAGTAATTGGTCATCAGGTACTACATATTCCAAAATAATGACCATCGAGGTCAAAGGTCAACATACTTAAAACCTAATAACTCGTAAACGGATCCACATATTGAGATGCTGTTTCCAAATCTAGTAATTGGTCATCAGGTGCTACAAGTTCCAAAATAATGACCATCGAGGTCAAAGGTCAAAATACTTAAAACCTAATAACTCGAAAACGGAGCCACATATTGAGGTGCTGTTGCCACATTTAGTAATTGGTCATCAGGTACTACAAGTTCCAAAATAATGACCATCGAGGTCAAAGGTCAAAATACCTAAAACCTAATAACTCGAAAACGGATCCACATATTGAGATGCTGTTTCCAAATCTAGTAATTGCTCATCAGGTACTACAAGTTCCAAAATAATGATCATCGAGGTCAAAGGTCAACATACTTAAAACCTAATAACTCAAAAACGGAGCCACATATTGAGGTGGTGTTGCCACATTTAGTAATTGGTCATCAACTACTACAAGTTCCAAAAATAATGACCATCGAGGTCAAAGGTCAAAATACCTAAAACCTAATAACTCGAAAACGGAGCCAAATATTGAGGTGGTGTTTCCACATTTAGTAATTGGTCATCAACTGCTACAAGTTCAAAATAATGACCATCGAGGTCAAAGGTCAACATACCTAAAACGTAATAACTTCAAAATGGATTCACATATTGAGGTGCGGTTTCCAAATCTAGTAATAGGTCATCAACTAGTCAAATATACAACAGGCTGAATAGGTCAAATATTTAAGCCTTAATAACTCGTAAACTGAGCCAGCAAGAGATTTCTGTGACCTATTCAATTTTTGTTCCAAGCAGAAAAAGTGAAGAATGAATAAATTTTAGTGACTTATTTGCTATTGTACTAACGAGAAAAAAGTCAAAACAACGCCATTTTTAACTAGCTCAGAATTTCTGTACATTTTTGGGTTATTCAAAATAAACGAAAAAAATAATTTGGATGGACTAACGAAAAAGAAAGCAAAGATATGCCATTTTAGCTAGCTGAGAATTTAAAGAAACAAAGGGAACCTACTCAATTTTCTATCAACGAGAAATGCCATTTCAACTACCTCAGAATTTATGTGGCTTTTTTGTGCTAAGGTCTGTTTTAACTTTTCTTGACTAATTAAATAAACGAAGGAATATTGTACCAATGAGAAATGCTATTTTTTCTAGACCATGTTCTAATATTTAAACAAACGAAGGGGTGAATTTGAGTGGCCTATTCAATTTTGCACCAATCAGAAATAACAACGTATTTTAAATCATTTTGTACTATTTAAATAAACAAACAATCGCATAAATTTAACCGGCTCAGAAGCGTACTATTTAAACAAACAAAGGTCTCTTGAGTGAGATTTCCACTTTTGTAGCAAGAAGGACTATTTTCTAACTAACTCAGAATTTTATTTCATTTTGTAATACTCAAATTTGGTTGGAGTGTTTAGTTTTGTTCGAACCAGAAAAATTTGATTGGAGTGTTTAGTTTTGTTCGAACCAGAAAAATTTGATTGGATTATTTCCTTATGTACCAACTGGAAAAAAGTGAAGGGCCATTAATCAAATAAATTTGGGTAGAATATTTAGTTTTGTACCTAGCAAAATAAGAAAAAGAAGTGAAGAACGAATAAAATTTGGATGGACTATTTTCTTATGTAGCAACAAAAAAATGGAGCACCAGCGACAAAAAAGAAACCGAAGGAGGAATAAATTTGGGTGACCTATTCAGTTTGTACTAAGCAGAAAAAAATGAAGAAGGATCAGCATTCTATACTTTTTTCTGCCATTTATTGGGGGTGTCCTATTTCTTTTTGTGCCAACGAGACCATTTTTAACCGACTTAGAATTTGTACCAAACAGAAAAGAGCTACACAAATAAACAAAGCAATCAATTTTAACTAGCTCAGAATTTCTAGACCATGTTGTACTATTTAAACAAACGAAGAGATAAATGTGTGTGACCTATTCACTTTTGTACCAAGCAAAATAAGAAAAAGAAGTGAAGAACGAATAAAATTTGGATGGACTATTTTTTCATGTACCAACAAAAAAATGGAGCACCAACGACAAAAAGGAAACCGAAGGAGGAATAAATTTGGGTGACCTAATCAGTTTTGTACTAAGCAGAAAAAAGCGAAGAAGGTACATACCTCAGTATTTATGTACATTTTTGTACTACTAAAATAAACGAAGGAATAAATTTGGGTGTTCTACAGAAGAAAACGGGGAAGGGCCATTTTATTTAATTTTGTAGTACTCAAAATACACAAAGATATAAATTTGTGTGACCCATTCAGTTTTGTACTAAGCAGAAAATTTGTTGGCTTTTTTTGAAAGACCATTTTATCTTTTGTATTCAGATTTTCCGGCTACTTTTTGTGCTCTACAAATAAACGGAGGAAAAGCAAAGAGAGACCATTTTATGTGCCTTTTGTAACGAAGAAACAAATTTGAAGGAGCTTCATTTTAACTAATCCTGCTGCGAGTAGATCAATTAGTACATAGTAAAAAAAACAATATGGCATTATTGCGACTTTCATTTTCGAATACATACGGATTAAGCCACTATGGCAAAAAAAAATACTACTCTTTCCTTATGCTTATTTGGAGCAGACTTAAGAGGACCAAGCATTAGAAACCCGCTAGTAGGGCGTCGATTCAGTAATCCATATTGGAGTATACCTTTTATACAACAAACAAGCTTCTTAGCCCCACTCCAGAAATTAGAAAACAAATTCTTTCTTCTACGGTCTTCGGCATGCATTTTAGACCAAGGGCAGCAAGATTAATATTAAATATCACTTCTGCTGGATAGAAATTCGATTCTCTCGATCTTCTGCTTTATCCGACAACTCCAATATGCATCTGTAAATATTCTTTGATGTGTAAAATTAGTTCTAAACAGTCTTGTATTGGATCCACTCATCAGTATAGTAGTTAAAGATAATTGCTTCCCATCTCGTAATACCCTGTAAACGCTTGTCTGAACAATGAAGAAAATCAATTAGATAGTTGTAAATTTTAATGGAAGAATTACCTGTATTCTATCTAAGACAATCTACACCCACGGAATCATCGTTATTACAAGTTCTGAATTTTTTCTATTGGCACATCTTAGTACTTCTTAGTTATATCTCACAAATACTGTACACCTCTTGCCCATTTAATTTAGCCTTAAATCTGAGAAATTGGATCGTATAAATGTGTTCGCAGAATGGCGGTGTAATTGGTTCGCCACTAACTCTCTTAGAGATCATTATTGCTGGTAGACTACAATACACCTTTAAAACCTACTCTCATTCGAAAAATAAACTGCACTATTACAGACTATTATAAGTGCAGTACAATACCGCTATTAATTGGAAATTCTTACACAATGTATCGTTCTTGTTATCGAAGTCTACTCGAACTAAGCATAAGGAGAAAGTAGTATTTTTTTTTTGCCATAATGGATTATTCTGTATGTATAGCTTTATTGTGAGAAAAAACATTTGTTATTTTTTTTCACCAAGTTTCCAAATACCGCGAGGTCCAACAGATAGGTATCAGGAGATACCGCAAAAAGGCCAGTTTTACCACATCGTGTAAAGCAACCAAGTAAATCTGCAATCTGGATACTTGGCCTGAACTCGCACACATGATTCCAAAACTATAATAACTCATCCAAAGTGTCCTGCGTTCCCCCATAGCGAAAGAAAGCTGTCACAGTATAACTATTACCCTTAGTTTTCATGGCAAAAAAGGTAGCTGATTGGAAAAGAGAACTGTGTGCGGTTAAACGAGTAACCAACGACAAAAAGTCTATCTTAATATCTACCTGCGATAAATGCTTAACAAATTCTACCATATACCATTTGTTATAGCGACTATTAAACAAATATCTACCCATCAAATAATTGTCTACCACATCGTTATAGTGGGCATTGTGCTCAACAAAACATGGCTGTATACCATTATCCAACCGAAAATATCTAACAATAGACCTAGAATAAGCGGGACGACCATTACGTTGTACCACAGGGAAATGAAAAACTTCGGCCATTGTAATGCACACAACCAAGTATGTGTTAAAGGTTTTAGGCGTTAATACAAAATAAAGAAGCGAACAAATTTCTGCTTGGTACAAAACTAAATATTCTACACCTTCTCGGTGCTACTAAATAGTACAAAATACTTAAATTGATACAATGGTACAACACTAAATTCCCAGCTGGTACAAAATAAAATATTCCATTCAAATTTTATTAATTCTTCACTTCGTTTTTTGCCCGGTACAAAACTAAATTCCGTTCATATGCCACTCAAATTCATTTATTCTTCCTTTTGACCTCTAAAATAATAATAATAATGATTTAAAATTTAATTTTCCATTTTTTCACTCTCTTCTTATCTCTACGTAATTAAAAACTATCGTTTCTGCTAATACTGTATTTACCCATATGGAACTGTCTCAAAATTATCTATTCGTTTTCTTTTACTAGATGTAACCTGATAAATTCTAAGATGCGGATAATTTCCAAGTAAAGTTGCCGGATAAAGCAGAAGATCGAGAGAATCGAATTTCTATCCAGCAGAAGTGTTATTTAATATTAATCTTGCTGCCCTTGGTCTAAAATGCATGCCGAAGACCGTAGAAGAAAGAATTTGTTTTCTAATTTCTGGAGTGGGGCTAAGAAGCTTGTTTGTTGTATAAAAGGTATACTCCAATATGGATTACTGAATCGACGCCCTACTAGCGGGTTTCTAATGCTTGGTCCTCTTAAGTCTGCTCCAAATAAGCATAAGGAAAGAGTAGTATTTTTTTTGCCATAGTGGCTTAATCCGTATGTATTCGAAAATGAAAGTCGCAATAATGCCATATTGTTTTTTTTACTATGTACTAATTGATCTACTCGCAGCAGGATTAGTTAAAATGAAGCTCCTTCAAATTTGTTTCTTCGTTACAAAAGGCACATAAAATGGTCTCTCTTTGCTTTTCCTCCGTTTATTTGTAGAGCACAAAAAGTAGCCGGAAAATCTGAATACAAAAGATAAAATGGTCTTTCAAAAAAAGCCAACAAATTTTCTGCTTAGTACAAAACTGAATGGGTCACACAAATTTATATCTTTGTGTATTTTGAGTACTACAAAATTAAATAAAATGGCCCTTCCCCGTTTTCTTCTGTAGAACACCCAAATTTATTCCTTCGTTTATTTTAGTAGTACAAAAATGTACATAAATACTGAGGTATGTACCTTCTTCGCTTTTTTCTGCTTACAAGGAACCCTAGGTATCTATCAGAGCCCGATTTTCATGAAACTTTGTATATAGAGAGAGTACCTCGGGAAACTCGCACAGCCAAAATTGTAGCTGCAGAGTCCAAGACGTTGGGACACTAGGGCCCGAGAAAGATCAAAAGTGGAACGTCAGTACATTAAGGACAGGGTGAGAAAATGCACGTTTTTCTTTAAAACTAATCAATGTAACGACACGAAATGAGCATACATGGATACGAGATGGTCGATATGATCAGTTAAAAGTTATGAAAAGAATATCCGCCATCTTGAAAGAGGCCATGTTGAAACTGGTGCGATTGGTGTAAATGAGAAGAAGGTCATGTGATGCATTAATTTGAACGTAAATAGCCACAAAAACCTGTTGGCGAAGTCTGTTGTGGGATTATATCATTCCTGTGCTTCTGGTAAAGTGTTTAGGTACAAGATGAGCGAAGTGTATCTCATGACAATCGAGCAGATGGAGAGTATGGAGCGCTATAGGTGGACTGATATGACGTTCTGATTTCTGTTCGAATTAATTTAAGTCTAATAAAAAGTTACAAGTTAATGTCAACCATGACATTATTATTAACATTGAACCCGTCATATCAGCACATCCACACCAATTACATGTTGACTGTGACACAAATGATGTAGTGCTAAAATTATATTTCGCTCGGTTTTCTAGTTCCACTGATCCCACTCATAGCGCTCCATACTCTCCATCTGCTCGAGTGTCATGAGATACACTTTGCTTATCTTGTACCTAAATCATTCTACCAGAAGCACAGGAATAATATAATCCCACAACAGACTTCACCAACAGGTTTTTGGGCTATTTACGTTCAGATTAATGCATCACATGACCCTCTTCTCATTTACACCAATCGCACAGTTTCAACATGGCCTCTTTCAAGATGGCGGATATTCTTTTCATAACTTTTAACTGATCATATCGACCATCTCGTATCCATGTATGCTCATTTCGTGTCGTTACATTGATTAGTTTTAAAGAAAAACGTGCATTTTCTCACCATGTCCTTAATGTACTGACGTTCCACTTTTGATCTTTCTCGGGCCCTAGTGTCCCAACGTCTTGGACTCTGCAGCTACAATTTTGGCTGTGCGAGTTTCCCGAGGTACTCTCTCTATATACAAAGTTTCATGAAAATCGGGCTCTGATAGATACCTAGGGTTCCTTGTTAGTACAAAACTGATTAGGTCACCCAAATTTATTCCTCCTTCGGTTTCCTTTTTGTCGTTGGTGCTCCATTTTTTTGTTGGTACATGAAAAAATAGTCCATCCAAATTTTATTCGTTCTTCACTTCTTTTTCTTATTTTGCTTGGTACAAAAGTGAATAGGTCACACACATTTATCTCTTCATTTGTTTAAATAGTACAACATGGTCTAGAAATTCTGAGCTAGTTAAAATTGATTGCTTTGTTTATTTGTGTAGCTCTTTTCTGTTTGGTACAAATTCTAAGTCGGTTAAAAATGGTCTCGTTGGCACAAAAAGAAATAGGGCACCCCCAATAAATGGCAGAAAAAAGTATAGAATGCTGATCCTTCTTCATTTTTTTCTGCTTAGTACAAACTGAATAGGTCACCCAAATTTATTCCTCCTTCGGTTTCTTTTTTGTCGCTGGTGCTCCATTTTTTTGTTGCTACATAAGAAAATAGTCCATCCAAATTTTATTCGTTCTTCACTTCTTTTTCTTATTTTGCTAGGTACAAAACTAAATATTCTACCCAAATTTAGTTTTCGTGTTATTAGGTTTTAAGTATGTTGACCTTTGACCTCGATGATCATTATTTTAGAACTTGTAGTACCTGATGAGCAATTACTAGATTTGGAAACAGCATCTCAATATGTGGATCCGTTTTCGAGTTATTAGGTTTTAGGTATTTTGACCTTTGACCTCGATGGTCATTATTTTGGAACTTGTAGTACCTGATGACCAATTACTAGATTTGGAAACACCATCTCAATATGTGGATCCGTTTTCGAGTTATTAGGTTTTAAGTATGTTGACCTTTGACCTCGATGGTCATTATTTTGGAACTTGTAGTACCTGATGACCAATTACTAAATGTGGAAACAGCATCTCAATATGTGGATCCGTTTTCTAGTTATTAGGTTTTAAGTATGTTGACCTTTGACCTCGATGGTCATTATTTTGGAACTTGTAGTACCTGATGACCAATTACTAGATTTGGAAACAGCATCTCAATATGTGGATCCTTTTTCGTGTTATTAGGTTTTAAGTATGTTGACCTTTGACCTCGATGGTCATTATTTTGGAACTTGTAGTACCTGATGACCAATTACTAAATGTGGAGACTCCATCTGAATATGTGGCTCCGTTTACGAGTTATTAGGTTTTAAGTATGTTGACCTTTGACCTCGGTGGTCATTATTTTGGAACATGTAGTACCTGATGACCAATTACTAGATTTGGAAACTGCATCGCAATATGTGACTCCGTTTTCGAGTTTGACCTTTGGCCTCAATGGTCATTATTTTGGAACGTGTAGTTGCTGGTGACCCATTACTAAATGTGGAAACACGACCTCAATATGTGGCTCCGTTTTGAGTTATTAGGTTTTCAATGTCATACAAACGACGTATCCCCCATAAACTATAAGACCCAGGTAAAAGTAAGTGTGGTATTCGTAATCAGCCTGGTCGGAAACCCCCATATGCAGAGTATCATAAAAATCGGAAATGTAAATGTTTCTGCGCATGCGTGTTATTTGTACTAAATCGGATTTGGCATACGCAACCAAGTGTGTGTGTATACTATGTTATTTAGGGGATGAAAAATAGGTCATAGTCTTTTATGACCTGCTCGTTTCACGTAGTCTGCTCTATTGAACCGGAACCAGCACTGCAGCTGGAACAGTTTGTTATGTGACTGTAATTTTTCTGCGCATGCGTGCAATGTGTAATTATTTGGAAATTTAATTTTGCTGCGCATAAGCAATCAAGTGTGTGTGTGTGTGTGTGTGTGTTGTTATTTTTTATTCTCTGCTCTATTATGTTGCTATAAAGTGCTCGTAAAAGAGAACGGGGGTGTTATGGCTTATTTTATGTTTCTGCGCATAGCCGTAATCTGCTCCTGAACTGGAACAGTCTGCGGTCTGCTGTGAGGGTTGGAACTGTGCATCAAGTGTTTGTGTGTGTGTGTGTGTGTGTGTGTGTGTGTGTGTTCTGGTACCATTGATATAGAGAACGGCAGTTCTGCTCCGGCGGAATCGGAACAGTTTTGCGCATATGCGCAGTAGGTCAAAAATTGGTCACAAAATGGAGGGCGAATACACCCCCATTATTCTCTGCTATGTTTAAAAAGAGTGCTCATAAAAGGGAACGAATCTTTGCTATGTTATGTTAAATAAGCCATAGTCTTTTATTAGCTCTGCTAGTCTTATGTAATTTCTGCTATGTTTAAGTAAGGGGTGGAAACTATGCTCATAAAAGGGAACGAGTCTCTGTGTAATAGCTGCTATGTTAAAAGTGCTCATAAAAGGGAACGAGTACAGCCCAGCCAGTCGGCGTCAAGGGGCGTGGCCAGCCAATCAGCGTCAAGGGGCGTGGTCGACGCCAGCCAATCAGCGTCAAGGGTTTGCGCATGCCCAGTAGGAAAAAAAACAGCCCCAAGTGACAACACTCTACTTACATGGTTATCTCAAGGAAGGATATGGGCAAGACCTATCCATCTTAGATG
This sequence comes from Thermobia domestica, assembly GCF_964235325.1. NCBI lineage: Eukaryota > Metazoa > Arthropoda > Insecta > Zygentoma > Lepismatidae > Thermobia > Thermobia domestica. The sequence continues at coordinate 167,027,105 of NC_137466.1, read as the reverse complement.
TCACGTGGTATCATCAAGGATGTCGCCAAATTTTTATAAATTTAGAAAATTAAACGAATAAAGTCCTTGTGATAAAATAATCGTAAATTTCCTTCTTTTTACTCAGCTCATTAATTGTGTGATTGCCATGTTGATGTCTAAAAAACTTTGTCCGAGTAACAATCAATGATACCACTAGATGCCATAATGTTCTAAGAACTCGAAACAAGCTGCATAATAATTATGCCAAAAGGAAAAGGCTAGAAAGCACTGATATAGACGATCGTCTTTCCGATATTACAGGCTAAAGGATGTACCATGCTCAAGGGTAATACTTAATCGCAATTTTTCTGAGCTTCTGAGGAACGGTTCGCAAACTCGGGGGAAAGGACAAAGCCTCCCGAAAGTGTCTGGAAAAACACTTTATCTGGGAAATCAGGAATTAATATGTTTCTTACCTTTTGCATAATGACGGAATTACAAGTGTTGATTCCTTGAGTCATATAAAGTTCAACGTCGACGTATTTTATGAAATTGAAATCGGCTTCACAATTTATTATCCTTATTTTCATGTCATATTTATTATACATATGTTGTTGCATGCTAGAGTAAGATACCCAATCTGAAAGAAAAGAAAGAAAACTCCAACTTAGTCACGTGAGGAACTTCTGATCATTAAGAATAATGTAGTTGTCAATCTCAATAAAAAAGTAATTGTCAATAACTCTGATGCAATTTAATAGAATGATTGACAAAAGTACTTTCATCGATTAATCTACGATTACGATAAAATATTTTATGAATACTTCACTTTTCAACTGTCTTTTCATGCACATAACGATATCATAATCTCTCGTCATATTTATTAGAATATTCACATGGGCAGAAATAACAGATGAAAGTTGGAAGAAAAATGCTGAGGAAAAAGGAATATTGTTTCCAATTCTATTACTTAACTCTTCAAAACAGTGGTCTACCAGGACGGGTCCAGAACCTCCTTGAACATAGGAGCAGGCATGGAAATAAATTAGACATGCTTTCGACCCCTGACCATTCTCTTTATACTGACTGCTAACTTCAAATTGAGATATGAACTATCTAATTTTCGTATCTGTAAAATTTAATACTTCTACATAAATTAATTTCTAAACATTACTTCGTGCTATTGAAATGTATCCCCAAGTGCATCATTTCTAAAGACCAAACAAATGAAAACCTAGTTAATCAAAATAGTGGACGACTGCAACAAAAAACATTTTTGCCATTATTCAGCCAAATATTGGATTCCGTGGCAAAGAAACTGGAGTATGCAATGCTAAGTCCTCAACCGCACTTGCACCCCCGACCATCAGGGAAGATCTTTCTTTTTCAAGAAGTCCTGAAAATGTCCGAAGAGATTGTATTTGGTGGGAGAGATATCAGAAGAATACAATGGAACACGAAGACTTTCATACCGTAACTAGTGGAGTATCTGCAGAGTCCCTTAAGTGACATGTTTGCGTGAACTGTCCTGCAACATGAGGACACTATATCTTTTGAACACTTTTGGATTGTTGCGGGAATAGTAACGGTGAATTTCATGGAGTTCAGCATTGCAACGATCCCAATTGCAGTTTCGTCTAGACGAAGAAAGACATGACGAATCAACCCTATCAGAGATCACTATGCCAGCAATTACACTAGGGGTTTTGGAATCCATCATGGACTTTAATCGAGATCCAGCCACTCCTGATCGATTTCAATTATCGTAGTAGATCCATCTGTCATCAATAGTAACAATCCGATGGAGGGAATTTCCTTAGTTCTTCCTTACACTCAGAAAACTTCACATCTCTACTGTGATCCTTGTTCGCCATCGTCCATTCACGTTGTGGCTATGAGTCTAACTTTTTCACTTTATTGTAAGGAGCCTATGTACGACATGGAATGGTGTATGTATAATTCGTCTAAAATCGCACAAACATTTTCCCAAAGATCCGATTCCATGCTGTTCATGAGAAGATTGTCCATGGGGCCCACGGGATCGTTATTCGATGCCCACGGGGCTCATTTTACAATGCTATGTCACCGGAGAGAAATTTGACAAATCTATGGCGAGTGGTGCGTTCATTTGCCATTGCTGGCTCAAGTACATTGCTAATGTTTATTGTGGCTTCCTTTCTATGCAAAATGTCCCTTTAAATTCGTGACGGGAAAATGTGTATTCTTCATGGTGCACTGTTATTCGACCCTGTTGAACAACGCACGGACTTTTGACTTTCTGCCTGCTTGCTCCAACCTGTTTGCTGGATGTGACGTTTGGATGTGGAGTGCTGGATGCTGGATGTGGAGTTTGTGACGTTTCAGGGGTGACCTCAGTTCATCCCTATGTTGTGTTGCTGAGGTGAGTTTCTCACCAGACGTGAAAGCAGACAAATAGTGCGCACAAACTTAATAATAATAAATCCAACTAGTGCTTCCTTTTGTAATGTTATCGTTTATTATTATACAATACATCCCTAGTTTTGTTACACCCTGGAATGAAAAATATTTTCAATACACCTGGCAATAGATAGATTGTAGTTTTTCAAAACTGAAGTTAAGAAATGGAATGAAAATAAGTTATATTTTATATAACTTCAAGAGAAAAAAGGAGTATGACATTTCATATGGATCTTATAACTTTTATACTATAGGGCTGTTCAGCTGCATGCAGAGAGTTATTTTAGCTACGTGTTCCTGCTGAAACAAGAGTGAGCCAAGAGGTAGTTGAAGAAAAATATATGTGTTTTCTGTTAAAGCGTATTACGATTTCCGTTCTGAAGCTTGTACCTAGGTATAACATTTCTGTATAATTTAATATCAAGCTACTTATTTTATTTTTTAAATAAAAATTCGACTATAAAAGTTTTGCTATACTGTTGGATGTTTTAAAATTTTACAAAATAATTTTCACCACATATTGTACACTTTTCCATCCTTTGGAACCAGCCTTCAAAGAAATCCTGGCATGTTTCGTGAGGGATCTGGCAAAGCGAATCGCCTTCAGCCTTTACGTCTTCTTCGCCCCTAAAACACCTTCTTGAAGTCTGTTCTTCACCTGAGAGAACAGCGAGAAGTCGCAGGAGCGAGATTAGGACTATAGGGTGAGTGCTCTAACAGTTTTGCTCGTTCTGGTCAAATACTTGGAGCAAATTTTGGAGCAGTGGGATGGATCGTTCTTCAGGTGAAGAAATCACTTATCTATTATTGAGTTTGGGTGTAGCTTCTTGAGAGCATCGACAACTTTAGGCAGGTATTCTCGGTATACTACGTCCTTGTGACTCTCTTTTGAGTTTCCAACACGACTCACTGTAAAATATCTCTCACACTAAGAAATACAACTGCCTTCTCTTCTTCACTGATCTGGATTTTCAGACAGCTACAAAATCACCTTAACTTCGAACACCCACACCTTGCTCTGAGCCTTAGTTGGAACGTTATAATAGTGAAGCTAAGTGTTGACACCTGTTAGAATACTTTTCTTATAGGGAGAATTTCGTTTTTCAAACTTTTCCATCATTTCATGGAACAATGAAATTACGACTTAATGCGGCTCAATGGGTATAAAGCTTTCTAACTTGAATGTGATCTCGCAGAATGGGACGACCTACTGGTACATTAATACAAGGACACCTCTATTTGATATTAGGTAACACGTCTATCTGTTGTTTCAAGTATTTGTTGCAAAGCAATATTTTCAGTCACAAACGAGGACAATCTACCTGACTTTCGAGCTTTCCTCCAGGCAAAAATGTCCTCTCTGAAACTCTCGGTACCACCTAAATATTATACAATTACGGCATCCTTCTCCAACGCAAGAAACCACATATTCTTTGTTAAACAAGGTTCAACCCAAAAGTCTAATCAAAACTGTTAAACTAGGCAAAAGTACAGTGGACACAACCCTACTCACCATATATTCCTCTTGCCGATTATTTTCTCTTTCCTAAATAGAAATGTGCCTGAAAAGAACGCCATTTTCGATCAGTGCAAGACATTCAGAGTGCCGTAACAAAATACTTCACAACATCCTCAAAACCATCTTTTCTACAGATCATGAATAAGTTGAGGGAACGTGGAAAGAAGTGCAACGGTCAAGGAACTTATTTTGAAAAATAAAAGTAAATCATGTCCATATCATAATTTATCTGCGTTTCATTACAGTTGTCTCAAGACTTTTGGGTAACACTTTTATGTTTCACCAGGCTGGGAAGGTTTATGCTAATTCCTTTTAGTTCCGCGGACGACGGGTACATACTCATTGAAAAATGTTTTGAACAGTTCTTATAATTTTAGCACGGGTTAGATCTTCGAACTCGGATTGTGAAAAATTATTAATCCTTCTCGAAAGGATGGAATAATTTTATGGGTGGGAAATATTGTACGTTTTGATACTTGGAGATGTTCGCCAGATTATTCATATAGCATATTGACAGAATAAGTGCTCTTGTCGGCTCGGCTTGTTGAAATAATACGAAGAGACTTGCATTTTTCCTTGAGGGGACGCGCGCTCGACTTATGTCTCCGCCACTGCTCTCCCGTATCTCTGCCATTCGTTTGTATTTAATTGCTATGACTATGTAACAACTGAAATTGTAGAAAGAAATATCACAGAACTTAAGAATATTTTTTCACAAACCCTAAATGACATCATGAACATTGACATTGCTGGTCATGCGAAACCCGTCGGAAAAGTATCCGACCACGGTTTCGAAAAGCCAATACACTCACCTAACGTTTTCTTTGTCCTAATCTTCAAATTAGATATATCCTGCTTCCAGCACCGAGTTTGGTAGCTTTTCTACTCGGCCTAAAACTATTCATCGGGAAGTGCTACGAGAGAGTCCTCGCGTTACACTAGATCTCCTTTTAGGTGCGAAAGCGAGTTCTTTTCTGGTATGAGGCTATACCTGGATAACAGAAAGCTTGGCGACACCTTCAAATCTTGTGCTGTTGTGAAAAGGAAAACCACACGAGCTGCATAAATGGACTCATTTTCCTGGTGCATTCGTCGGGCTTTGAAGTCCACAGATCTGATCATTTCGGACATAGTAAAGTCTGAAGAGTATGACAGGGAAAGTCTGAAGAGAAGTCCTTTGTGTCTGTATGTCTTTCCTGTACGTGCTCATGTTGCACATTGCCTCGACAATCAAAGAACACAATCAACATTAGTTTGATTTTGCTATGCACCTGGTGATCTTATCTTGGTCTTCGTGAGTTGTCGTGAGCCGTATATACTCTTCACTCTGGCATGCCGTCAGTTAATAAGTTTACTCGTCTTATCACACATGCGGCGAGTCGAAACTTTAAGACGCTTTCCCTCCGCTATTTTTGATTATTGCGTTCTATCAGTTTTTAATATTAACACTTTAAATGTGCACTATTACCTCGCGAAAGATGGTCTCGAAATTCATTTATCGTAGTCTGTTTTCTTCTTGTTAGTGAAAAACCTTAGACCTAATATGTTAGTCTTACCTATAGAATTCTGAAAATTCCAAACGATAGTGACTCCTTTAAAGAACCATATTCTTTTAAGCCGATCAATAAACTTTGCAATTTTATCTAAAGGGAAGGAATCACCTTTAGTCGTACCAAAAACCGACCGAGCAAGTAAGAGCAAAATCAATGTGCCTATGTTCATTTTTTCTTAAAGGAATTTCACAATAGAACAAGCATGCTTCTTCTGTTATGGTAAAACAGAAAGTAAACCATATATATCACAAAAAATCGATCGAAACATAAAAGTTGTTTTTATGAGAAAAAATATCCTTTTTCATTGTTTTTGTCATAAAGTTACGAAAGCTTGTTCTACAGATTCTTTGCTATTTAGAAATGGTATCGTTCCCATGGGATTTTCAGGCTAAAGTTTTTTGTTGTCACATACTCATATAAACATACAGAATTATGCTGCCAAGAAAAACGTCGTGTAAAACTTTTTTTTTTAAAAAAAAAGATCAGAAACAAATATAAAACCTTACTGCAAAATACACAGAAAAATCCCATTAATATTGTTTGTAAAGCTCTATGGGAATTGTATATGCTTACGACAGCTATGATAAAAACATTACGTAGGAAATCCAAACAGTACCCCACTTCAGATAATTATATGGAAGTCTTAATGTCCATGCCTTAAAGGTTGTAATAATAATAATAATAATAATAATAATAATAATAATAATAATAATAATAATAATAATAATAATAATAATAATAATAATAATAATAATAATAGAACCTTTAATACACAAGGAATACAAGCCCAATTTTGGTTATCTCGGACATATTTCATATGTAGGATTTCTACCTGAAGCTGCTTAAAAGATTTTTGTCTAAATATTGTAAATAATTTTCTTTTTTAATTAAAAACTGTGTTCACTTTTCCATATATTTAATCGGAATGTGCAAATTTTATGTCTCTTTCTCTCACAACTTTGGTAATTGAGCTATGAATGCCAGATATACGAGGCGGCCCCAAAGATGACCTATATTTCTTGAGAAAAAAACATAACTTTGTTGTTGTTTTTAATAAAACTTTGTTTCAAATACAACCTTAATCACCCTCAAAGTACTCTCCATTAGTACTAATGCACTCGTCCAAACATTGCATTGTTGGAAGCGCCTTGCAAATTTGTCCAAACATTCCATTGTTGGATGCACCTTGCAAATTCGTCGTCATGCTACATATAAATAATGTTTATTAAGTTCTTTGATTGAAGCTGAATGATTTTGGTACAAGTAGGAAAAAAGAAAAGGAACCTCTTGGTTTTCTTATACTAAGCTTTTCAATAATATTGGTTACAAAAATTGAATAACGAGTTTTCTTTGAAGGATACTTTAGAATAAATTTCTACTGCTTATTTTCTACATTAGTAAGAATAACCTATGGTTTATTGCAAAATATTTGAAATAGCGAAAACGTAGATGGAAAGAGATGAACACACATGTTTCGTAATCTATAATTCTCATTAAATTATCCAATTTCCTCAATAGCCAGATTAATCCAATTCTTAACTGTTTCTCTCCTTCTCCTAGAAGCTAAAGGCGTTAACATGGAAAAATCTTTAGTCAAATCCAAATAATAATAATAATAATAATAATAATAATAATAATAATAATAATAATAATAATAATAATAATAATAATAATAATAATAATAATAATAATAGGAAGAAGAACAAACTGAAATATTTCAGTCAGATAGTAACAAGTAGACAGAAAATGACTCTTCAACATTAATATCAAAATGTGTTCGACAAACAGATGCAAATTCCTAGCATTTAACTGACTGTGTGTGTCTACTTGTTCTCGAAAAAAAAAGAAGCACCTTATCTTATCAGAGAAAAAATTCAATTAAAATGCCATTTATTTTCTTGTTAAGTAATCAATAATTTGTTTACAATTATGATAAATGACTGTATGTATTGCATAATACCAGTATTATCATGATGTGGTTAGATAACATTAAAACATATCAATTAGTTTCCATGAACTAGTTTTCTGTGCTCCTGGTATCAATCATGAAACCTGAATGAGTGCCTGGACTGAATCCTAATTTCTTATGAGACCTTATCTCAAATATAGGCTTCTAGTATTGTTTTTTCATCGTATAACAGGAACCAAATAATTAGTAAGTACTATTATTAACACTTCTCGTTTGCATTTATTATTAAGGAAATACAGTCAAACCTGGACAAGTGGGATTACCAATTTAACCCCACTCATCGAGTTTCTTAATTAGCAGGTTGAAATAACCAATGTCTCAATTATAATGTTGAAGAATAAGATTTCCAGTAATAGAGAGGTTTCTCAGGTATACAGGTCCCATTTATACAGGTTTGACTGAAGACGTTAACTGTTGCTATTTTAAGGATTATTTAAATGCTTTTCTTGCCATCGGTAGGTTAGATTTCAGTTTAGCATTGCATTCAGAAATATTGCTACATAAGACGTGCACTCATAGCTTAACGTAGCATCCAAAACACATGAGCTCCTATCGTGAATCGAACCCGGGTCTTCCATACCAAAGGCAGCTTTTCTTGTCATGTCCAGTAGCGTATCCAAAGGAGAATTTTTGAGAGGATATTTTTATCCTATAATTATAATTATAATTATTATCCTCATAAATCTAGACGAAATAATATCATTTAACAACTGTCAAGTTTTAGCAAAAGTAAATAAATACCCCCCACTACTTATTCTTGAGGTATCTATTAGTATAACAACTCGAATAAAGCGAGGGACAATATTTATATTATAACTGCAGAGAAGCAAACTTTTATAGCAATTTACCATCATCTGAATAACTTTACAGTGGAAAGCTCAGGTAATATTGTTAATAGTATAGTTAGCTAAGTGTATGCAACATTAACAGTAGTTTTAATAACAGACTACCAAAGAGAGATACAAATAAACTTCAATACAATGTCTCTGGGTAAATAGATGGCTGCAGAATTTCAGAAATAGAAAAAGGTTCTACAGAATGAACAGCAGGATGAAAGCGCTAAAATAGTATCGCATAGAATGGTAAAGAAATTATGCCAGCAATTCAAGTACAAATAGGTTTAACAACATGAAACAAGTTTGTTCAAAAATTAACAAATGTTTTGGAAAAATTTCTGCAAGAAAACCATTACTACGGTGCAAGTAACGGATTATGAAGGAAAAACATGTCAACATGTGTACGATGTGACAAATGTATTTCCGCATTATTTTGAAACCACTTTTATTTGATCTGATTTGATTTGGTTTTGAGTTTAGTATCCCGCTTAGCAACGAGATTATGTGAGCTGTAGACTAGCTTAACGTGGGATCCGAACCATATGAACTCCAATCGAGAATCGAACCAGGATCCCTCACGCCAAAGGCGCGTACGCTTAGCCATGAGGGAACTCAAAACAGCATATAGTAAATATACAAACATTACTACTGAAAATGTACGAGATGCTAATGTTGGTAATCCTTTCATACCAAGGACTGATGTTTTCAAAGTAATTAAACACCTTAAACCTTGCACATCAATTGGCTAGGATTACATTCCAAATTAGACAATCAAAACAATTGCCAACAATTTGCACCAATCCTTACAGACATAGTTAATATTTCTTTACGAATATAGGTATCTTTCTAAAACAGTGAAAAAGGACCATTGTAGTAACAATATTTAAAGGGGGAGGCAAAAGGAATCATAGTAGTTATATACCAGTTACCATTCTACATTCCATTGGGAAAATATTCCAAACAATAATTTATGAATATTTGTAATTTCAGTTTAAATCCCTTACAATAGACCAACAACGTGGATTTGTGAAAAATAAGTAGATAATAACAAACTAAATAGAGACTTCTGAATATGTATTGGAAGCGTTATTCAAAAAAAAAAAACGAACAGTTAATGTGATACGTATAGGCCTGTCAAAAGCATTTGATATGGTACAACATAATTTATTATTACAAAAATTATCTTTTCTAGGCTTATCGCCATTCTCTGTATCATGGTTTAAAAGCTTTGTAAGCAATGTAACTTTTAATGTCAAGTTAATAATGTTTTATAACGCAAAGGACATGTTTTAAAGGGTATTCCTCAAGGATCAGCCTTAGGACCATTATTATTCACAGTTTTTGTTAATAGTATCATGAAAACTTCAAATATCTAAATATTTTGTCATATGCAAACGATGTAAAACTTTTTAAAATTGTGACCAATGTAAATGACGTAACATGCATTCGGAAGGCATTAGATGGAATCTAGAAATGGGCTTGTGATAATCGAATGAGCATCAATAGTAGTAAAACTAAACATATGTGCAACAAGGAAATTCATTACATAATAATTTAATATACCATAAATACTAATCCTACAGAAAAGGTAAAATTTATTACGGATCTTATATAAAATTTGACTTGTAACTCACCTTCAACCATTATGTGATTGATATTATTAAACATATGAACGTAGTAATTGAAAATTTAGTTAGAAACTGGTCAAATTTCAAGAACTTCAGCACGTAAGAGTATATAAAACACCTGTGAGACATTAACTTGAATTTGCAAGTGCAATATGGTTAAATATCAAGAAAAAAAATAATGAAAAAAAAATAGAAAAAGTTCAGAAATCGTTTACAAAATATGTACTTCTGTTTACACTTACACGAATATTATTGTGACTTTGAGCAATAATTAGAATTCTTTGATCCAGATATTTTATTACAAAAAGGGAACAACGACCCTTATTTTTTTTAGACTTTGTTTTAGAAAATAAACTGTATAGCCAGTGATAGTAAAAAAATATCATTCAGAGTGTCATCCAAGCGAACAAGGAAAACAACAATGGTACAAAGCACTGTTTTATAAGTATCTTGCTTAGTACTTTTAGAGATCACGACTATGCTAAACATTTGTTTTATTTCTGATGTTTTAGACTAATGTAACCAACAACTTGTATTTGATTCTCTTTTATACATTGTTATATTTATATTTTAATACCAGACAAATTTAGTCCAGATGATTAGAGATATTTTAAGGGTTTTATTGCATTTTATTTTACTTTATACGACTCAGTTTTTTTCACTATGAAGTTTTACTATGGCACTCTGTACGGTACTTAAGAATTAATTTTATACTTTATACTGGTATTAGGTACAAATGTATTTTATAACTTTGTAAATAACAGTGTTCCCGTACTTGGTTAAGACTATTCTTAGCACTATAAATACGTAATTAAATTAAATTAAATTAGGTGTAATAATAATAATAATAATAATAATAATTATTATTATTATTATTATTATTATTATTATTATTATTATTATTATTATTATTATTATTATTATTATTAAATTGCTGTAGAAATGTCGAAATCTACTGACTTATTGCCTTAAGCACTTAACACGCCCTCAGTGTTCCGCCTCTTGAAGGCAACCGAGATGTCACAACTCGTTCAATCTCGACACTAACTTTCCCAAAGGTTCAGGCTGTTGGACTTACTAGTTGAAATGAATAAAACGTCGATAGGATGCTGTGCAACTACATTTACCTATATTTACAATATACTTGTATTTGAAGCGTCCATCATCATTTTGAGTGTACCATTGTATTAAGAGGGTAGAGAGTTGGCATTACGTGTTTTAATGTTCCCTGCTGTATGTCGTTGTGCCATAGGTAAGGTTGCCATATTTTTTGATCCAAAATACGGACAAGCCTTAAAATGACGACCCATCAAAGATACGGTACCCAAACACAGAATAAATAATTTGAAATTTCGTACCTAAAAGTCACCTTTTTACGTTTTCACATATTTTTTTTTTTAACTGTAATACTTAAAACAGAACTGGAAACTAACATGTTTTATTTTTCATTAACACAAATATAATAAATCATGCCATTAAATTACGTATATTAAATCTAACCAAAAGACTCCTGGAATGGAAAAATAAGACACTTTTTAAAAACATAACGTACTTTATTAATAGTAACTAAAAATATAAGTTATATGATGAAAACACAACTCTTTTCGCCCGAGATTTTAGCAATTCCCGACTCGGAAATTTTCGGACAGCTCCAAAAATACGGACATTTTCGTATTTCAAGCTTTGTACATACGGACACGGACCCAAAAATACAAACAGTCCGTACAAAATACGAACATATGGCAACCCTAGTCATAGGGATTCATTAGATGAATTCATCCACCTTTGCTCACCTGGTTCTCAATAACTCTTACTTCAGATATTCCAGAGAGAGTGTTAAAGCCGAAGTACGCGATGATCATAGAACGTCTCTAAAGAGTGGGATGACGAGATCTGAAAACCACGTGTTCAACACTTACATGCTAATATTCAACAACTGACAACTTGCATTCAACTTTGGAAATGCATTTTGAATAATTCAATTTCAATATGCAAAAAATCAAAGTCACTATGTAAAAATGTCAAGACTAGAGCATACAATCTGAATGAGACACTCTTAAAGGTCATGATACTCGTATCAGGACTTTGGTTTTAAGAAATAGATTCTTAAGACAGCAATTAAGGCATTTTTCATTAAGCGATGGAGAATGGACGTGATTAGTTGAGACGTGTTCCACCCAAAGTTTGTCTCAACCTGTCACAAATAAACCATGTAGCATAATTTCTTAATCTACAAGAACTTTTCTTAACAGGAATCATTTGAGGCTGTACGATTATTTCCATCTAACTATTGGGGGCCGCGGTGGCTCAGTGGTAGAATGTTCACCTCTGGTGCTAGAGGTTCCGGGTTCGATCCAGCCTCCGCCAAGTGAACTTTGTGGTGGACAAACACCGTGTGCGTGGATTTTCTCGGGGTTCTCCCGTTTCCTCCAACTTTCTTCATTCCACCATTTTATTATTCATCTCTCATCATCACCGTCTCCTTTAGCCTAGCCGGCATAGCCGTGGGACGGTAAAACTCAATAATTTCATTTCATTTTCCATCTAACTATTGAGAGTTTGAAGATCCAGATTTAATGTTTAATGTAAGATCAAGAATTTATGTTTCATTGCTTAACCACAAGTGGGTGAAATTATAGGATCGTATACTTCGTATACTTTCGATTTGCAGAAACGATTATGCTGCTACGTCCTGAGATGGTGCTGCTGCGTCCAACGGCCACAATGTTACAACAACAACTGCCAGTCACGATGAAGTTTCATCGATGAAGATGTCAGTGTTGCCAACAAAAATATATTTTATTAGCAGTGCCTAAAATCATACACATACATATATATCTACAAAAATTTCTTTATGAATGATTCTTTCATGTGGGTAATATTCATATAATCACATCCTGTATATGGAAAATATCCATTGTGATGGATATATGCATTCAAAGTCAGAAAGCAAACAACTCTAATTTATATGTAATTGTTGTGTTTATATATATATGATTAATAAATGATAACATCTGTAATTATATAAACATATTATTTGTTTCAGAGATGGCTTCGGACGATGTATGTGATGTCAACGACCTTGTAAAGAGGTTTGGATGGCCAGATTATCTGGTATTTGTTTTGATGTTAGTCTTTTCAGCATCAATTGGTATATTTTATGGGTTTTTCCGCAAAGAACAGAAAACATCGAATGATTTTTTAGTTGGTGGGAACAAGATGTCAATCATCCCAATGGCAATATCTCTTACTTCCAGGTGAGTTTTGTGACACAAATCGTTGTTTTTAATGCTAGTGTATTAAATATTAATAAACTAAATCAAAAATCAATTATCTTAATCACTGTGAAAGAGCATGGGTGAATAAGTATAGTGAAATTAAATGAAGAACTGTAAAAGCTAAACCTATTATATATATTTTTCCTGCTTCATTGATCATATTTTCAATAGAAATAAGAAATTGTTCTATTGAAATACGGACTAAGTTTTGGAGGGTAAACTTACAGCTTTTTGAAAATATTATGGTACAAAACTCTTTAAGCTGAATCTTATTAACAAATGCATTTTTTAAAAACTTTTTTCCAGTTTTATGTCTGCAATAGCACTGCTTGGTTATCCATCTGAAATCTACGTTTATGGAACTCAATTCACAGTCTATATTTTTGGAGTCATCTTTTTTGCACCTTTTACGGCTTATTTTTATCTACCTGTATATAGAAAGTTGATGCTCACATCGTCGTATGAGGTATGGTATTTACCAACACTTCTCTATGTTCTTTCCAAAACCTGGCCTAAAAACTTGTCATGAACAATGTACTGTACAGAGTATTTCAGATTAATAATAGGGAGTGTTAGGCTAAGTTATTCTTAAACAAGTGTATTTAGTCTAAAGATTTGCCCCATTCGTAACACACTTTTAAAAATCAACTGTGAAAAAACTGGTACATAGAAGATTTGTGTGAAGATTATTAAAATCAATACATGACTCACGGTTTACATTTTCTAACTTTCTAAGTTGTTATTGTTTGTATGCTCTCGTAACCAAATTGTAACTTATGTACATTTGGTGTTCATGGTGCCAGGCTCAATTCCCGACGGGAGCCCAAGAGTCCCGGTTATCATAATATTGTGAGACAACTGGGCATCTACTTCAATCAGGAAATAACAATATTTGGCATAGAAAGTCAGAAATAACGTCTACGAAAGCCAGTGTGCCTATTACGCTCCCCTAAAAAGCCATCAAATTCGCTAAAGCACTTCACACCTGAAAAACCAAAGGAAATTTAGTCATTCTTATTTGTAGCAGCATACAACTATACTGTAAATAGTAAGGATAAATACCAATGGTGAAATGTAATTGACACTGATGCACCTTAAATTAAACAAGAAATGTGAAGAAATAATTAACTTTACTTATAGTCAGTTTCACCAACCAGAAAAAAAAAAAACTTTTTAATGTTTCATCGTAACAAATTTTGATAAACAGAACACTACAAACAAGCAAGATTTGCCTTGTTTTTATTTTAAGTATAATGTTAATTTATTTTATGTATATTACTTTGAAAGGGAAAATAAAACCTCCTGAACATGTTTTCAAATATGACAAGCACTCCTTTCGCTTCAACTTGTTCCAATCTCCATTAACACCGGAAAAACACTTTCGAATAACTTTTTAACTAATAAAAGTGGTTTGATACTTCAGATGAAGGAAGGGAGCAATCACATCAGAGAACCGTATGGAACTCGGAATTATTAAATTTATCAAAACCAAGGGATTCAATCCAGAGTAGAACGAATCCTTTTTGGAGGAATCACATTGGAAAAACAAGGAACGCAGAATCATTCAATATTGCGAAATCAAATAAGAATTCGATCCGGAAGAACGAATCCCTGTTCGGAATAGGTAAAAAGAAATCGAAAGATCCAAACTACCCATCACTACTCAGTAGGCCCTACTGTTCAGTTAAGTACTTTTTTTTTTTTTTTTTTTTTTTTTTTACCAGAAATACTTGTGCTGAATTAGCCAAAGACAATGCACATTTTCTATGAGAAAATTTGCAATAATATAATTTCCATGGTTGACTAACGTACGTTAAGAAAAAAACACGCATTTTATGTTGGTGAAACACCAGTAGAGTAACACCAGCATCGGCCACCCCGCCAAAATGTGAAAAGGTCCACCCTCTTTCCACATTCATGAAGACACGTAAATTTTATACAGCAATAAAAAATATTTTTCTTACTTTGAATTTTTCCATGTAGAAAGTCGCTACTTTCTCATATCATACAAAAAGTCCGTTATTATTATTATTATTTATAGTTATTATGCCCAGTTTGATTTGTTCTTATAATCATCAAGCTAGTAAGTAAAATGTACTTGGCTCTTAGCTGAAAATTATTGAATACAAGCAAATATGCCCCATGTATTACGGTGGGGCTGTGGTAGGTCCACGGAGAAGTGGAGATGCGACGGCCCCTACCAAAGGTTCAGTTACTGCTTTAATTTGTTAGGGAACAGAAATACGTTTTCTTATTCGGTCAATCTAGTTTGCGTGACACAAGCCTGCTACTTAACTGAAATATATGGTACTTGTGCAGGGATATAATTAAAACTGTTGATATTTCTGGTCCTAACTCCTTGGCCCGCAGCCGGTCCTGATAAGCTTCAAAAGAGCGAGTATATGGTTTATTCTTTCCATATACAGCAGTAGGAAGGAGGGTAAAACGTTTGCAAACATTTTAAACTAAAATATATTTTATCGTTGTGTCGACGAATAGGGTTGGGAATGCGTTGCAGGTCCCGAAACATAGGAAGAGCAAGAAGAAAAAGAAACAGATGGTAGTAGAATCTTAAAAGCTCCTTACTGGAAGTCTGACCAAGGCTGGAACTTTTGGGTTGTCTTGATTTGTATTCACTTGAAATCGATGAGGCCGTATAGGACGAGACTTGCAGTTATATATACGAGGGTGGGTTGATAAGTTCTCAGCCTCACCAAGAGTGGGTAGATAGGAAGCGAAGCTTGGTGTTTTTATTCTACATATTCCCTTTGTAGTGCAATGCACTTTTCACATCGCTGCTGCAGTGCTTGTTGACCCGACAAATAGAAATCGGATGAATGCTCTGCAAACCAGGCCTCTGTTTGAGAAATGACGTCATCGGCGCCATTGAAATGCGTTCCCTTTAAAAACATTTTCAATTTTGGAAAAAAAATCTGATGGAGCCAAATCAAGCAAATAAGATGGATGTTCCTGTATATGAAACCGTAGGTCCTCCAATTTTTGCAATGTCAGACGTGCCTTGTGTGAGGGCGCATTGTTCTGGAGGAAGATTATCTTTTTTTATTTTACAGCTTTCCATGTCTCTTTTCCTTTAGTGCTGCTTTCAGTTTGTCCAGAAGATATGTATAATAAGTTGCATTCCTGGTTTCACCCGATTTCAGATAATCCAGCAATAGAATCCTTCACAATCTCAGAAGATCGTAGCAAGGATCTTACCAGAGGAGCGCTGTGTCCTAGCCTTCTTCGGACTTGTAGAACCGCTGTGGCGCTAATCCGCTGATTGCTGATTTGTCGTGGGATCGTAGAAATATAACCAGGTTTCGTCCACTGTTACCCGCTGTTGCAAAAATTGGCCTTATCCGCTTGAAATTGGGACAAAACTGCCTTACTTGCATCCACCCGTTCACGCTTCTGATTTGCGTTCAAAAGTTTCGGAATCCATTTTGCCGCGACCTTCCTCATACCCAAGTCTTCATGGATAACTTTCCAGAAACGTTCATGACTAATGCCAATATGTCCTCTATCCGTTTGAGCGGGATTCGGCGATTGTCGAGAATCATCCGGTGAATGGCGTCAATCATCTCGGGGGAGGTCACTGAAATTGGTCTGCCACACCTTGGATCATCGTTCAGACCAAACTCCCCAAGTTTAAAGTTCGCTGCCCATATCTTCACAGGGCATACGATGGTGTATTGTCCAGTAATGTTATGACAAGGTCGTTGTGGATCTCCTTCGGCGAGAGACTCTTTAGGAAGAGATACTTGATGAATGCAAGGTGTTCAAATTTACTAATTTCTGGAACGTGGGCTGACATCCTCACTATGGACCTAAAAAAAATTAAAATTGGTTTAGTCAAACCAAATTTTGCACAGTAGCTTCACAAATTATAAGCCTCATAAACGTATATAACTTTTATATCTAGCTTTGTTTGAACCTGGGTAGGCTGAGAACTTATCAACCTACCCTCGTTTATATGTATACAAATTCCTTGTCCTGGAGATCCTCTCAAACGAGCGTTCTGAATCCGCTAATGCTGCAGTCAATATTTAGCGTTTTTTCTTGAATTAAATATTGAATCAATCTGAACTTGAATCTTGTACGAAATTCGGACGTGTTGCATGGTATGGACGTTATATGGAAGTTATTATTATTATTATTATTATTATTATTATTATTATTATTATTATTATTATTATTATTATTATTATTATTATTATTATTATTATTATTATTGTAATCTTCCGCACACTTTTTTCCTTCTCATTCATTTTCTTCCCTTCTAGGTAAAATATAGAAAAGGCTTAAACGCATTGCTGCTTATTTTAAATGAGGAGTCCATATATTTTAAAAAATCATGTCTCTAATCTTCAAAGATTATTCAAAGATCAATAGGTCCATAATAATTGATACCACTATTCTCCCTTCCTCGTCGAATTTCAAAAAAACCTTCCTTAGTCAGAACTACTTCTCTTACCAATAGACACTGTCAAGTCCTTTCTGTTTATTATTTCAGAATCTACACAGAGTATTCGCGATAAATTAAGTGGCTTTTTAGGCATTGACTTGAAAATATTAGACGAGTAGAGAACAATATTGAGAGAAAAAGTCTGAAAAAGATATGAAACTTGATAACTTGAATTTTAACATCGTGATGCCATAAAGTTAATCTTTTAAACTTAAGTAAGACCCTTTTCGCGTGGCCCCTCCCCCGTATTACGCACCCTGGGAGCCACTGTGAAACACTTTTGTTTAACATGCCGTTTAAATTACTTAACAGACATTGAATAGCCAACGTTACATAGGTATTCAATGGAGGTTGGTGAAAATGGTCATTAAGATAGTCCGTGACAAAGAAAAAAATGCTTTATAAAATTATGATTTAAGCAACTTCTCATTTTTAAGTTGTTTTTTTTTTAAAAAAAAAAAAGTTCTACTTCAGCTAATTGTAGAAAAGAAATTGTGTACTTCTTATAATCAACTTCTGTTCTGTGTATATCATTTTCAGTATCTGGAAATGAGATTCAACAAAACTACACGTCTCCTGGCTTCAGCAATGTATCTCATTCAAACAGTAAGTGTTGTAATATTTTTATAAATATTAATATTTTAAGTATTTTCATTTTATGTCTTTAAAAACCTTTGATTGAAAGCTTTCTAAAGCCATGAGAATAGCTAGTAGAATGGAGGATTTAGATTTCTGGGCTTGCGGCATCTATGGCCATTTAGCCTGTCACGTATGAGGGATGACTTCCCCTGGCTAGCACACTATCCAGGGAAAGGGAAGGAAGGAAGCGGCCTGGGATCTATAAATTAGGTACCACTCCGGCATTTGCCTGGTGTGAATGAGAAAAAACTCATTCAGGATGGCTAGCCTGAAAAAGCTTTTACACTTGTTGGACCGAGTGCCACACCGGGAATCAAACCCGAGACCGTAAGAATAGCTAGTTTGATATGCAGTTTACTGTGAGATGTTAATTAAAAGATGTTTCCTTAAGCATTTATTTGGATCAGTTGCTTACAAGCAACATCGCTTTCTGATGCGTTATACGCAGAAATGAAACTTCAGTGATAATTTATTTGGCACTATTCATTTCATACAATAATATTCATATATGTGATTTGTGAATCATTTGCTTAGATAGTTGTAATCTTCGTCCACCAAAGTTTGTGTTATTTGTGGTTTCTTGGTCTGTAAGAAGATATTTCAACGCAACTGCTGCTAATTACTTACGAGAAAAAAAATAATTATAATTGACCAGCAAACGAGCAATGTTGCTCACGAGCGACACATGATTAACTGTTTTAGGGCAATGTTGCTTGTAAATAAACATTCTATACTTGTATCCAAAATACAAAAATACTTTAAAAATTACGAAATTATGATCACGAAGACGTATCAACCATAAAAACAAACTAAAAACATTTTTATGGGAATTTCTCAATGTTTACCAATTAAAGGGTTTAGCATTTACTTCTTCCTAAGACCATTCTCAAACAATTATTAGGATAAATAGCGGTTCCACTTATTATTTTGTATTTGATTTTCAGGTACTTTACATGGCTGTTGTTGTATACGCCCCAGCTTTAGCGCTAAGCCAAGGTATGTACATATAAGTATGAATGATATTTTAAAACATTAAAAGAATTTCGTATATGTAAATTTCCGATTTCACCAAAGTGAGAACATTTGTATGCTAATTTAGAGAAAAATGATTAAAATGAAAGTACATGATCAGAAATTTTCTTGGATTATATTTTAGAAAAATGTTAATTAAGATTCCTTAGTGCATGTGAGAAGCCGTGAAAATGAAGTACCAAAAGCAGAAAAGTATAACATTTACAAGAAACGCTTTTTTATAGTCAATTAAAGACATTAATATTAAAATATGTATATGTGTACGTCTTTCTATATTATAATATCATATTTCAACATTTTTAACTTCTAAAGACAATAAATGAAAATAACTTAGTATAGGCAACTAAAAAAACCCTACCCATTCCAACTCTTTATAATAATAAACATTATTGTTAATCTTTCCTATCTTTAAGTTTCATTAACATTACCTAGTACATTTTAATATTTTTTTGTAATGTAACCTTATAGAAGAATGAAGTTACCTTGGTAATAGTCTTCCAACATCAGAAAACAAAGAGTTAAAATGAAAATTCAGTAAAGGAAGTTGCTTTCTTTAGGAATGCTTTTCATATTCCTCTTGTCACTAGAATTGTAATTTTTGCTCCATAAAGTAACTTGAATAACAAGGGATGCAATATGCATTTTAAAACAAATATATTCCAGCTTGTTGAAAGAACATGCAATGAGTAGAATTATGTAATACACCTACTCTTACAGTAAATATTATATTATAGATTCGATGTATGTTCATATGTAAGGTACGTGTACTGATGGGGAAACTCCCACAATGAAAACCGTCTAACCAGTAATACTCAAGCTGTGCATGAAACTCTATGCAAATGATGACTAGATTATGCAGCGTTTAAGGAAATATGTTTATTTATATGATATTTTAATTGAGATCAATTCTGAAATTTATATATATATATATAGGGCAAGTGGGGTCATAATGGGCACCTTAAGGTTGAAATTAAAATAGCAACGTTGCTATAAATGAAAAGTCGATGATTTTGCAGTACAATATTCTTTCTTCTTTCTTCTAGGTATGTAAATAGGTGGAAGGCGTGAAAGTTTAATAAAACAAGTTGTATGAGCAAATAAATGTACCTATTGTGAATGACCGTTTTATCTCAACCCCCTGGATAAAATGGCCCCATCCTTGGAACCTATACATATTAACGAAAATTATGTTTCGATAAGAAAATGCTAGTTTCCTTATACATTGAAAATGTTAATGAAACAATTAGTTGTATAACTATAAAACAATGAGCGCAAAACTATAAAAACAAAAATAATACTAAAATAAGCAATCTTTTCTACACTTTCCTAAGAAAAGTTAATTATGATGTTGCATTTCTAATAAGACATTTATTTGTAAAACATTGAGAAAATCACTAGAGCAATTCTCGAGAAACTAGTCCGAGAAAAAACTTTTGCCAGTAAACCACCTTTCTACGTGTTTCTAAGATAAAATGATTGTCATAACAACTTATGATGTGAGAACTGAACCAAATTGCCTCAGAATTTTAGAAAACCGTCCCAAAAACTCATCTCAACAAACTATCTGTTCTCGAAAGGAAATATTTATTTATGAAATTTGAACGAAATCGCTTCAGCCGTTTTCTAAACAAAAATTATCGTGAAAAAACTCACCTAATCAGTAAACTAACCTTCTGACTTCGTCCAAGAGGAATTACTTCTACCGTACAATGTTGTAGAGTTATCAATGAAATCTAATTTACGAAATATGGAGAAAATAGTATGGGTTATTTTTGAGAAACTCATCAAAGAAATACCTCATTACAGATCTCCTAATAAGATATTACCAAAATCGTTAGAGTAATTTCAAAAAATAATTTTCGATTTTCACTTTTCGGTGAAATATTCTTATTTTTAAAGGTAAATTAAAATTCGGAAACATCGTTGAATAATCTCATAAAAAAAAAACTTAAGTTTGATTTCTGGTCCTAATACGTTGAACGGTGCAGTCTGGACACAATCGAAGAATGACTATCTAAAAGCCACTTTTTTCGGTACCTTGCAACGAACCTCGTATAAGACGTTGCAATCTTGAATTCGCTTTTCACGAACACATTTCCTTCACTCCTATTGACACTCGAAAGAAAACGAAAGAGAAAGCAAGTAACTGAGATGGTGAAAGAAAATCTTCCTCACTTGCAGCACATCTGCCATTAAAATCACATAACACAGTATTTGTATGTAACAAATGTAACTGAGATGCTTGTTATTTAGTGAATTGTTAATGTGTATTCATCTATATTTGCAGTAACTGGATTGGATACACATTTAGCTGTTACAGTTATATTTGCTGTTTGCATTTTTTACACATCACTGGTAAGTTACAAGTTTACTTTAATAAATTTAATACTATCTACATATATTAAAATGTTAGGTTTATATGTTTATGGTCAAGAAAAGTTCATATGTTTGTGAAAGTTTATATGTTTTTGTCCAATTCCTTTGACAATGATATCTCGGAAACCACAAGCTCTAGAAAGATGTCGTTTTCACTGATCGATTGCAAATTTTGTGTACATTGTTCAGTTCTAGTTGAATATTTAAAATGATCGTTATTTCTTTATTACATTTTAGTATTGAAAGTATTGATATCAATACTTTGGAAGTATTGATTATTTTAAAAAGTAAAGCATCATATCCTACGAGTTACACATTCCAACATCTCACATTTGTACGGGGTTAGTATTTCTCTCCAGCGTTTGTTTCATGGCCAAATGATAATGAAAAATGAAGGATAACCATTTCTCCAGTCTAACACTGATCATACATGAATTAGAAACTCCAACCGAAAGTAGGCTCAAAACATCTCCCGTTTATGATACCCCTTGCCGATTTTTATCAAGACCTCCTTCACTTGTGTCTGCAAAGGGACATGTACAGATATTGTGAAGAATGACAGGAAGATTCATGCTCATACGTGAATGGTGCGCTGTGAGCGCAGCTTCAGCTAGTGATAGAGAGCGCAGCTTCAGCTAGTGTGCTTTTAAAATAACACTAACACAAACTCCCCAGCACGAAGCGTGAGAGGCTTAAGCTAACTATCCTGCAATCAGTGGGGTATGTCATCAGCACATCAACGTTAAAGCTGGTTTTCCTGGCAGGAAATCAGGATTCTTTTCTTTCACTCAATTACCAAATTTTCTTCACGACGCAGCACTTCCAACACCATAGATTTTCTCCCTGTTCCATGTGTACATTTGTCCCCACTATGCAAGGCGGGCATAAGTTAACTAACTCATTTCTTTTTACATATAATACTGAAAACTCTTCCTTGGTGTTAATTGATTCTTATGAGAAATCAAATCACTTCAGATTGTCGTAGTCAACTGAACAAAGGAACTCTTCATTTCAACCCTATTTATACATTGCACCAGCTATAGCAATGACCGATAGGTGTCAGTCAGTAGTATTGCTAATTAGAAATTACTTGGAGTGAATCATTTTATATATATATATTATCTATAAAGTTTTAATGACTTTTTAAGCATTTCCACACAGTGAGTTGGAAACATTTCGAGGTGTATGAAAAATGATGTCGGACGACCCTCTCACGAAACACAATATTCCTTTATAAAAGCATTAAAGTTGGCAAGGCTACATATTTTTGTATGTTCTGTGCATGCAAAATCATTCAATTCTCTTGAGTATTCAAAGTAGACTATTGTCAGTTCTTCGGGACTTCCTCGATTTAGAGAATAACACAAAACCAAACTCTGAGAAACGATTCTTTGTTTCAGTGCGCGCTGCATTTAAGCAACACTGTCTTCGCTTGGGAATGTCTTTGTTTTATTTTATTTTAATTTTATTAAAATTTTATTTTAAGTGTCCTTGCTTTTAGAAATTCTTATAGCTACAGGGTTAAACATATGATCTCTCAGAACAAGGTATGTAGGCGGTTTTTTCTCAATCTAAAATGCTCAGATATAAATAATAAGAACTGAGATCACATGAGTGAAGTAGTGACAGTTATTTGTAATTGAAACACATACATACCATTATCAGCAATTGCCAATCTATTGCCGGATGAAGGTCTTTTCAATACTTTTTGACAACCCTCTATCTTGGACAATTCGTTTCCAATATATTCGCAGTGTTTCATAACTTCGCCACACCACCTTGTGTTAGGAAGCTCTGTAGATCCCTACTGGTCACTTGTGGTTTCAGTAAAACTTTGCTTTTGTCTACCTTGTATGGTTTATTTCTCAAGAGAATTATATCTATCTACCTATTCATCTACTCTCTCATATATATATCTTCTATTTTATATATATACAATAGAAAATAAAGTAAGAATACACACACTTCTCATCTTTGATAATGGTGAATAAGGTACTTCAATCAAAAGTAAGTAATATTACTAACACTGCCGAATAATGGAAGTATCATATTATATTGAATATACCATTTAGTTATTTTTAAAAAAATCTAAATGTAATAATACAATTAATTACGTATTAATTTATCTTTTAATAATAATAGAACAACAAATTAAAGTTACGTGTTATATAATTACTATTGAATTAAATATCTAACACACACATACATCTAAAACTATCATGGCTACTTAACCCTACAGAGACCACTAAAGTCTTGAAAGGCATAAACTACCGCCAACTGTTATGGGTCCACCAATAGACCGCCCACGGGCGCGTGCACGTTCAGCATCTCACTCTTCTACCTCTAGCCTCTCACCAACTCGCGAACCAAACAGAGACCGTTCACGCTCACCTAAAAAGCTTAGATACACTGATGCTTTGCGCAGTCCTCCTAGAACCAGTACAGCCAGCATCCAACTTGAATCTACGCCATCTACTTCCGAAGCTACTATGGACATTGTTCCTACTCTCATTTTTACAATTCTATTTACTAATCTTCCTGCTGAGCTCATGGACATCAAAAAATTTTACCAAAAACTAATACAGGTACTGTACGATACTGTTCTAGACTGGACCTCCATCAATTAAACAAGACCTCTAACGGAATCATCCTAAAAACAAAGAACCCCGATCTTTATAAGCATCTAATCTATAAAGTGGGACCAGCAATGTTTGGCGTTGACACGAAAATTCAACTCCTTAAAACTCCTCATATCAAAACACCACCTCCGCCTCGGCGTACTCCATTACTCTCTGTAGTTATCCGTGGAGTTGATCCTACTTATACCGAACAAGACATACTAGAGGAACTAAAGCAAGATGGGATTCAACCTACTAGAGCTCTCCGTATTAAAAATGCTAATGGCCCTACATGGTCAGACTACTAACAGATGATCCAGCACTGGTAGACGATCTTCTAAATAACGGTGTCTACATTTACCGTTGCCACCATCGGGTCGAGCCTTCACGCACACCCCCGCCTCTCTCACTACGGTGTGAAAATTGCCTAACTTATAATGCGCATCCAACGAACAAGTGCACAAATCCTTCCGTCTGCTCCCACTGCAAAGGAGATCATAAAATAAAGGAGTGTCCTAAGCTCAACGAACCCTCCAGATGCAACACTTGTGACGGGGAACATCCAACTTACTCCTACAAGTGTAAGGGCAAACCTAAACCACTTCCAGATAAGCCCGAGACTGTTGTACCTTTACGCGTTCATGTCTCATCACGTCCGACTAGTACCACAGCGACCACACAAACATCTTACTTACCACCACCTACTGTGGAAAGTATTTTGAAGTTCATCACTATCGTTCTTCAAAATGCCTTTCCCTTCCAGCGTGAGGCTATACTAAATCATGCAACTAAAGCCGCCTTCGATATATTCCAGCTCCACAGGCAGCTACATATTCCGGACTCTCAACCTACTTCCATTTTCATACAGACACCCATCATGAATAGTACAGGTCAGAGAAGGACGACTATTACATTGCTATTCTGCAATATTCGTTCGCTACCTACCAACCGAGTTCTCCTAGAAACTTTAGCAACTCAGCACAATGCAGATAGCATCCTTCTTAATGAAACCTTTCTAAAACGATCTGACCGCTTCTATCTTCCACGTTATCATCTCATACGCTCTGATCTGCCACAAAACATCGCACGTGGTGGTGCAGCAATAGCCGTTAAGCATTCTACAGGGTTTGTATGATAAGTAATGAGACCAGGTCTGGAAACATTGTTTTATTGATCTGATCTGTACAGGGACTTAAAAGCTTTCGAAGTACTCTCCTCTTGCGTCGATGCACTTCTGCAATCGATGTTTCCACGCTGCAAACGCCCCCTGGAAGTCAGCAGCCGGCATGTCCTTTAGAAATGTGGTCACGGCTGCTTGGATGGCTGTGACGTCTGCAAAACGGGTTCCTTTCAAGCGTGGCTTCAGCTTCGGGAAGAGGAAGAAGTCGGCCGGGCTCACATCTGGGCTGTAGGGTGGTTGTGGAAGGACTTCCACCCCAATCCGGGTCAAAAAGGAGGTCACTAAGAAGGCGGTGTGGGCAGGGGCATTGTCGTGATGCAACTTCCACCGGCTAGCGATCGCCGGTCTTTTCCGCTTGACGCTCCTGTGCAGTCTCTCAAGGACTTGTTTGTAGAAGGCGGCGTTGACGGCTTGTCCTTGGGGTACAAACTCCTTGTGGACCACCCCCACATTGTCAAAAAAAACAATCAACATTGTTTTCACCTTTGACTTCGACATTCTGGCCTTCTTGGGGCGCGGGGACGCAGGAGTGTGCCACTCCGCGCTTTGACGTTTCGTTTCAGGGTCGTACTGGAACACCCACGACTCGTCACCTGTTATGACGTCATCTTCAAAGTTAGGGTCACTGTTCATGAGGTTCAACAGTTCCTGACAACAATCAACACGTCGTTGCTTTTGTTCGTCAGTCAACACTCGCGGCACCAGTTTCGCACAGATTTTTCTCATTCCCAATTGTTCCGTCACAATCTTGTGCACTGTTGTGTGGTTCATATCGAGTTCATCAGCAATCAATCTCAACGATAATCGACGGTCTGAGTTCAGGAGATCCCTCACTTTTGCCACAGTTTCGTCCGTAGTCACTGTTGTCGGGCGTCCAGCCCTCTCCAGATCCTCAACGCTTTCCCGGCCGTTCCGGAACGCACTGTGCCAACGAAACACCTGGGCTTTGGATAGGGCTTCCTCTTTGTAGGCCTCCGTGATGAGAGAAAGCGTCTGAGTAGCCGTTTTCCCCAGGCGAACGCAAAATTTGATCGCATAACGCTGTTCGATGGAACCCTCCATGTTTGTTGATTTTCCGCCGTGACAAGAATGTTCACAAGGGCTTTGTCCAAGGCTTGTCCGCGCTCCACTAAGGCTCGGAGCCAACTGACGCGCAGTGCGTTGCTTTGCTCGGACCCCCCCTACATCCTCCATCACCGACAAACCCGCTCCAGCGACACGCGCGCCGCGGCGCGGCGAGTCTCATTACTTATCATACAGACCTTGTATTCCACGGCGCCATATCATACCACCTTCTCCCGGGCAATATCCCGAACACGTCATACAGACGCTCTATTTTCCAGCTACTACTATTACCATCGCTACCACCTATGTTCGATCTACACAGCCACTTCCGTATCGTTTTCTGACATACTTAGATCTCAACTTTAAAACATACATCTTCTTAGCAGACATCAACTACCATTCTCGTACAGCAGCTCAGAAACAACGCTTTCATGATTTCCTCCAAACTACCCATAGTTCTTTACTGCAGCTGCCGCATCCTACTCGTCCGGAAAGCGACACTAGTCCCGACGTGGCAATCATTTCCAATAATCTGTTACCACTTACTACTATAGATGTCCTTGGTTCCATAGGTAGTGATCATCTCCCAATACTTCTCTCTATAACTCCACGTCTGACATCCACTGCATCTGCATCACCACGCACACCCAGATATAACTTTAGCAAAGCTCGGTGGGATCAGTACAGCACTTATATTACCGAAAATCTGCCGGCTACTGCACCTACTCTCACAACAGTTGCATCTATTGAAACACTCTCACATACTCTGACTGACATAGTCTCTCACGCTACGGATTACGCAGTTCCTAAATGTACCACCAAATCATCTAGACCTCGTTTACCAGCACGCGCCCTCGATCTGCTCCGGCGCTCACACGAGTATTTAACAGAGTTTCGTCGCACACATGACCGCCGATTTCTTCTTCTCCATCGTCAATTCCAACGAACGGTACAGAGCTACATAGTAGCCCGCAAACGACTAGACTGGCGTGCCTCCTGTAATGCTTTGCGCCAAGAAACAAATCCTACTAAATTCTGGAATACCTTTAAACGTCTCACATTCCAGAAACAGGGCCCACAATACCCCATCATATGTGCTGACCAAGTACCAACGACGGATGAAGAAAAGGCAACTGCTTTCGCTACATATCTTGAGGGAGTCTTCACTCCACACACTACACCGTTGTTCACTTGTCCTACAGATACCCATATCTCACACGCTGGTTCTCTAGTGCAGCCATCATTTCAACCTGATTTCAACTACCACATTGATCCCACAAATCAGCTCACTGCTCCAATAACATCAGATGATATTACAGCTGTTCTTAAATGCCGTCGCAACACAGCTCCGGGGGCAGACTCAATTACGTATCGTCAACTGCTTAAGGCACCTGTGGCGTTTCTAGTCTTACTTGCTTCTTTGTATACAACTATTTTATCTACAGGCTATTTTCCAACTACATGGAAACTTGCTAAAATTGTGGTCTTTCTAAAACCTCGCAAAGATCCAACTGCTGTGTCATCTTACAGACCCATTAGCCTTACTAACGTGTTTAGCAAGACCCTAGAACGTCTTCTGGTAAAACGGGTACATCACTATCTACAAATCACGAACAAACTACCAACTATTCAAGCTGGTTTCCGTCCACTCTATAGCACTGCTGATCAATTACTCAAACTTTCTACACTACTTGTCAACCATTTTAATAAGCGTTTACCATCTGTTTTGATCTCCTTTGATATTGAAAGAGCGTTTGATACTGTTTGGCATGAGGGGTTAATTTACAAACTCAAACGTCTGCTTCCTCACAGCTATGTCCGATTAATAGCAAATTTTCTACATCAGCGCCAGGCTTTCGTTCAGATCAACAGTGCAAAGTCACGCATCTTTCAACTCCGCGCCGGTGTGCCCCAAGGATCTGTTTTATCTCCTCTATTATATATTCTTTATGTAGCCGACATGCCTCAACCTCAGCCCCCACTATATGCCTTACAATTTGCTGATGATACCGCTTATGTCGCATTGGGATCTTCAGTGGATCGCATTAATCAACTCCTACAACCAGCTTTGGACAAACTAGTTACATGGTGCCTGAAATGGAAGCTAAAGCTGAATTCCACTAAGACTCAAATGACTCTCTTTGGGCTCAAACGCAATAAATACTGCAACAGTCGCAATCCGGAACGTCTACATTTAACCCTTTTTGACTCTCCAATCCCAATTCAAAACAGTCTCAAATATCTGGGAGTAATATTTGATAAACATCTTACTTGGAAGCCTCATCTAAAACAATTGGAAGCTAATATCCGGCGCCGTTTGAACCTTTTACGAAACCTTAAAGGCACCACGTGGGGTCTTAATACACAACTTCTACTGCTAACATATAAAGTCTTCGTACGCCCAGCTCTCACGTATGGACATCTTGCCTGGTTATCAGCAGCACCAACTTACTATGAACGTCTGAAAGTTCTCGAAAGACATGCCTTACGTCTGGCCTACTCTCTCGCTTTCGATACTCCCACTGCTGAAATATATCGTCGTGCGCAATTTCCAACTATTTTGCCACACCTCTACCATCTACGCCAACGCTACATAGCGACACGAATACAATTGGCACATCCCATTGTCCATGAGCTGTTAGACCAAGTTCCTGCTGTACCGCGCTATGCCTACCCACCACTGGATCATCTGTTAGCAATATACGAATACACCGAAGCCATAGATCAGTATAATCCTGACCGCCGTATCTACCAACGAAATCCACATATATATTGCTCATAACCTCTGCACATGTACCCAAGAAACATTTTAACACAATAGCCACCTCTTACAGATCCTCGTCAACTTGATTTGCTATTAGTTCCTTACTTCAATCCACATTATTCTATAGCCTGAAATCATTCTCCATGTCATCTACTTCCAAAAGTTGAAAATATCTCTGGCCACAGAGAAGGTGTTGCCTTCTACGGCCCGCCCATCCATTGGATGGGAATGAAACTCTTGTTTAAAAAAAAAAAACTAAAGTCGTAATACTGAACCAAGGAGCCTAACCTCTCTTGTGTCTGTTAATGTGCTAGCTAGGACCAAGTGTTGCATACGCATTTGTGAGCACAGCACACATACAACACTTAGAGGGTTGACGGAAGTACTCACTTTCGGAGGGCAAACTTGCTTTTTGAATCTCATTCATCATCTTTTCATTACTTTTCACATTCATTTGGGCTTCGGCCCTAGGATACTTCATTGCGATGGCGGACTCTGGCAATACTAATGGACAATCGGATCTCGGTCGACATACAGGACTACCAGCTTTTCTTTCTGCAAATTCAAACACTTCGCGTGTTCAAACCACATCCACTGGAACTACCAGTCTCACTCGACACTTTTCCTGGGGAAGTCAATCAGTCGCGAGCACGTCTAAAGAGAGACATCCATCCACTGAGTCAGTCCATTCTGCAAAGAGATTTCGCGGGGGATCACAATCTTCAAACGTCCAACCTATGGACACTGGATCGCCACCGTCAGAATCGTTATCCGAACCTCTCAATATCACTCAAGATCCCGTTTACAATTTTCTCCTAACTGACTTTGACCCGAAGTACACACATCCAGAGATGATCTTTCTTCAGATCATTAAATACGTTCCACGTGCGAATGTAGAACAAATAGTCCAAACTAGAAATGGATACATTATAAAATCAAAAGATCCAAATTTTGGAACCTATTTACGTAACAAGGCATCTTATGAAATCTTCGGGAAAAACGCAAAATTAACAAAAAAAAGTCTGATTCTAGACCTAAACAACCACCACCACCCAAGAAATTGCCAATGTTGTCTGTTGTTATCCGTGGTGTTCTTCCAGAGTTTACGGACGACGAAGTGCGCGAAGAGCTTCTTCAAGAGGGCATTAACATTGACAAATGCATACGCATTAAAAACAATAATGGGCCAACATATATGATTCGTGTTTTGTCCCAAAACCAGCAAGCCATCGATCATCTTCTGGCACACGGTGCACCTATTTATAAGAAAATTCATAGGGTAGAGCCTTCTAAAACTCCTGGGCCAGTGCCTCTTCGGTGCGAGAGATGTCAGACCTACAACTCTCATTTCACAAACAGCTGTCCAAATCAACCGCGATGCGGATATTGTGGAAACCAACATGAAACCAGGATGTGCCAAAATCAACAACAACCTCCAAAATGTTCCACATATGGTGAAATGCTATCGCTGCAAGGCAAAGCCCCCGGCAGAACCCACTCGTCCGGAGTTTACTGCACCCATTCGAAGTTCTGATAAAACTACACCTCCAGCTCAATCTATTCTGCATCCACTCAGTATCGAAGATTTTCTACGTTACTTCACTATAGTGCTTCAGAACGTGCTGCCATTTCAACGCGATCATATACTTCGTACCATAACTGCCACTGCAAAATCTTTCTTTAACATCAATATGCATGGTACATATTCAAGACAGTATGCTCACTTTCAAATTGCGCCTCTTGAAACCGTCGTTTAAAGCCATGTCCCTTCTGATTCTAATTATAAATTTGTTGTTTATTAATATTCGATCTTTCCAGCAACACAAACTTCTGTTAGAACATCTTTTACTGGAAGAACAAATTGATATTTTTGCTCTGAATGAAACTGCACTCAAACCTAATGTCACAGCTCGCATCAAGGGTTATCACCTTCACCGACATGATTACATGAGAACAGCCGCCAGAGCTCAAGGTGGAATTGCAGTAGGTTTTTCACCAAAATTACCATTCCGACAATATCATCCACAGGCTTTTGGCAATCATCCAGAACATCTTCTGTTGTCCGTTTACTATCCATCCATTGTTATCAACGTTGCTACAATCTATATCCGGCCGAGACACCAAATACCATTTGATTTTTTCAATTACATTGCCCAGAATTTTCGGAATATCATCATTATGGCTGATATCAATATTCACAGTCGCAACGACCGAGAAAAACAGCAATTTATTGACTACGTAACGCATAGAACTACATTTACATATCCATGACTTACCTAGTCATACCAGACCAAGCAGTCAAACAACGTCAGATGTTGTAATTACGTCACTTAATCTGGTCGGCGATTGTAATATCCAGGTACTTGACACAATAGGCAGCGACCACTGCCCAGTAAAACTAACGATCAATAAAGGCCGTTACTGCAACAACACTCCGGTGTTCCGTACCGTCAAACGTTACGATAAAGCAGATTGGAATACGTATAGGACAACCATTGAAAAAGATATTACTGATCTTACAGCACCAACTACTGAATCTGAATTGTATAACACTATCTCACGACTCACAGATACCTTAACCTCTAATGCTGAAGCATCTATTCCTACGGACAAAATCTGTCCCTCTAAACCAAAGTTACCGCCTCACTATCTGGCCATTGTAAAACGTGCACGGCAATACATTCGAGAATACTATCGTACTGGAAACGAGGCACATCTTCATTGCTATAGACAATGGCAACGAGCAGTGAAAAACTATCTCATTGCATATAAACGGAGACATTGGATTAGTGCTTGCAATAAGTTGAGAGACGAAGCACATCCTACCCGCTACTGGAAGAAACTCCATCAATTAACAGGAAAGAATACTGTTACATCATATCCACTCCATCTCAATAGTGTTCCACTACTTTCAGACACAGACAAAGCAAATGCTTTTGCAGATCAACTACAAGCAGTATTCACTCCAACTGAGTCTCCATGTCAGAGCGAACGTGTTGATATTTCCAGTGTACCTGCTCTACAACCCTCTGTAACACATCAAATCGACTTAAATCAGCCTCTTACCAGATCAATTACTGCTCCCGAATTACACTGCGCTCTCCGACGAAAACGAAACACAGCTCCAGGAATAGATGGCATCTCTTATAGGATGCTAAAAGAATCCCCGCCTCTCTTTATTTCTTTATTAATTTCTATTTATAATTTCATTCTCAGCACTGGATATTATCCGTTACATTGGAAAGTCTCAAAAGTCTGCATGTTTCATAAACCGCACAAGCCCATTCATGATGTTAGTTCTTACAGGCCCATTCAGTTAACTTCTGTCTTCAGTAAGCTATTTGAAAAAATTCTCGTCAACAGACTACATATTCATCTTAAAGAACACGATCTGTTACCAACACATCAAGCAGGTTTTAGGCCTGCCTTTTCTATTAGCGATCAACTGCTACGTCTCACGACTGTTCTCACCAGTCAATACAATAAAGCCTTTCCATCGTGTTTAGTCCTTATGGACCTAGAAAAAGCTTTTGATAAAGTATGGCACTATGGCTTGCTGCGGAAACTACAATCACTCCGTTTACCAACTTGCTACATTCGTCTCATTTACTCTTTTTTAAGTAATCGAATAGCGTATCTTTCAATATCCTATGAAATGTCCTATCTAGACCTATTTTTCCGCACACAGACGTACCTCAGGGATCTGCACTTAGTCCATTATTATATATCTTATATGCCTCAGATATGCCTCGACCACCGCCTAATGTCTATGTTTTCCAATATGCTGACGACACAGCATTTTTATCGCTTGGGAAAACTATATATCAGATCAGTAGAAGCCTACAACTGACACTCGATAATTTTCTCATCTGGTGCAGGAAGTGGAAATTAACTGTCAATTCAGAGAAA
This sequence comes from Thermobia domestica, assembly GCF_964235325.1. Lineage (NCBI taxonomy): Eukaryota > Metazoa > Arthropoda > Insecta > Zygentoma > Lepismatidae > Thermobia > Thermobia domestica. The sequence continues at coordinate 166,993,874 of NC_137466.1, read as the reverse complement.
ACGCAAGCTCTTGTATTTCTTCCACCTAAGCGTAGAACTAAAGTACGCCGAAATCCTGCTAATCTTACTATATCAGTTGACGGGCATTTTCTTCGACCAAGCGCCTCTGCTACGTATCTGGGTGTGGTATTCGATACCAAACCCACCTGGAAACCTCACTTTCAAAAACTGGCGCAAAAAGCATCTACTAGATTGAATCTTCTACGCCGCCTTACGGGCACAACTTGGGGACTAAGTGCGGATGTCTTACTAAAGACATACAAAGTTTTTCTCCGACCTCTTCTCACTTTTGGTCGCATTGCCTGGTGTCACGCTTCACCTAAACTCTACGAGAAGTTAGCAGTTATGGAACGCCATGTTATTCGCCTGGCATATCGGATTCGCTTGCCATATCCAAATTACATGACCTACGAACACATCGACTTTCCAGCCATTTTCGACCATCTTGCTACACTCCGGACAAGATACATTCAGTCACGCATTACGAATGCTCATCCACTCTATCTGGACACTTTAAGACTTGATGCTCTTACGGATTCTCCGTATCGATACCAGCACTCACCGCTCAACATACTCACCACACTATATGTTAAGACAACAAATTTGGACGCCGCAGAGAGAGCAATATTTGATATTTATGTCATCAGAGATCATATACCTCATATTTTTCCATTTAGCACATGTTTCTCACTCATCACTAACATTGGGCTATCATCACGTCTTACATCAGTCTCGAGTCGCCCCGAGACAGAAGATCTAACGCTCATGTGTCTCAACTAATGTTCCCCAATGTGTTTGTGATGTCAATTGCACTTCATATCATTATCATACCTGCTTATATATATATCATATACCTAGTTACATTTATCCTTTAACTATATTTGTATATTTGCACCATTAGTATGATATCTTGCACTACATTATAGTGTTTTGTTTTTCAAGACTAATTTTACGTCGTTTTTTCTTTTCTCAATCTATTGTTATTTTGCATTGCACTTAGACCATCTATTGTACCTGTACTAGCACCATCAACATGTATGGAAACCTATGCCAAAGAGAGGGCGTAACCCTCTAATGGCTGGGGTTAGTTTGTTTGATATGAAACCAAGTATACTGAAATAAACAAAATAGATGATTAAAGAAATCTCCCAAACCTAATCCCTTACCTAAAAAAAAAAAAAAACTAAAGTCGTAGGCATCATGTAAACTTTTTTCTAACCTGCAACATGGAAAAACTTTTGGTCTGTGGCATTGTAACCCATTTGTCAGTAAGTAAAAGGTTCCATTCTTTGTTAGACACTTCAGACATATGGAAGGTAGTCTATATATATAAAAGAGAACGCACAAATCCTTTGTTCCCTCATCACGCTAATACGGCTGAACCAATTTCTTTCATTTTTGGGGGGTTATTAGGATTTGGACCCTAGATGGTTTTTATCATATCACTTTAATTTTTAATTACCAGTGTCTTGAGATAATTGACCATTCAAGTGTCCATAACGTACAAATCCTTTGTTAGTTCATCATAGGTAAAAATAAACGTATTTATATGCAACCCGCATGACCGTGTCACTCGGCGGGTTAACATAAATGACAGGCGATATAATGTTAACATTTACTGCAATCTACTATGGTTTTTATCATATCACTTGAAAGCGAAAAAGTAAAAATTATCTAAGTAACAAAGTTTATTGCGTTCCGGGGTGACCGCAGCGAAGCGGGGCGGGTTAACATAAATGATAGGCGATATAATGTTAACATTTACTGCAATCTTCTATGGTTTTTATCATATCCTTTGAAAGCGAAAAAGTAAAAATTATCTAAGTAACAACGTTTATTGCGTTCCGGGGTGACCGCAGCGAAGCGGGGTGAACGCTGCTAGTTTTAAATAAAAAATGATCCTTTGTTTTTTAATTAAATATATCATTTTCGTTTTTTAGGCCGTCAAAAAACTGTTTTCTAAGATTTCATAAAAACGAACTATGTTTCTTAAGAATTCATTTTTAATGATTTTTTGGGTAAATATTACACTATTCGTGCGATGAATTTCTGGAAAAAGAACCAGAATCTGGTTACGTTTTAGCTAGAAATATGGAAAAATACCCTCCAATGATGTAAAAATCACCAAATTCGTCCATTTTCGTCGAAAAGTATCGGAAAACTACGCAGAGAAAAACAAATATTGTACATTTTATAGACATATTAGTGTATTCTCTTTCTTATGTGCTCATTTTATTGGGTTGTAGGTGTATTAAAAACCAGATAAAATGATAATTTCAATGAAGTAATGATAAAAAAATTTTAGAATACATGACAATTGAAGAAAAAAGGATCAAACCATTTTATTACAGTGTGAACAGACACACTCCGTATATACCCCTATGGAACTAAGTAACTTAGTAATTTATAGTGATTGAAATATATATCTATCGATTGAAGTCTTATTGGTCCTATGGAAGCTCATTATCTATATTAGTTAATAGGAAAAGGTAAAAATATATTGTATATAACTCCAAATCCTGATCCTTTAAAAAGTTTTTATTTGTTTTCCCGGAGTGAGCTCATGTGGTTCAGATTGCACGTTAATCAGTAGGTCCCGTAGCATCGCTGCTGTAAAGGATGCTAAAATCAACTTAGTTCAACTCAACTCAACTCTTTTCATTGCTGTATTTCCAGGGTGGCATCAAAGCAGTCATATGGGCAGATACTCTTCAAGCCATAATTATGCTAAGTTCACAACTTACTATAATTATTCGAGGGTCCATTCAAGTTGGTGGCGCAGCAGCAGCTTGGGAGGCCTGCGAGGAAACTGGTAGAATAGAGTTTTTCAAGTAATAATTTCTTTGGATAGTGTTGTCATAAATAATGTAATTGAATATAATCAAATAAATTACAGAAGGTACGAGGGAAAATTGAAATGACTTTGCGCCTACTCTTTTTCGAGCGTGTAATAGATTTACATTTTAAAAAATCGAGATATACGAGCGATACGGTAGGCTTTTCTCGGAATAGCCCCAGTTTAACTTCCGATTTCTTCCACCGCACAGTGCTTTTATCGGTTGCCAAAGATAACCAGAGTGCTCAGGACGTCAAGTTCGTATAAGCATCGTTTTTTATTGTGCAAGGAACACAGCCACAGATATACACAGAGAATGGAGCTGTTGTATAGGCGCAAGAGTTTAACAATACAAAGTGTGCAGTGGTAGTGTTAGGAGTTTGAAAATGGACGTCAGGTATTCGTGATATTAAAGATGTACTTTTCCTCGATAACAACGCAAAAACGTATTTCGCGAACAAACCAAAACTTCCCTCTTCACTTTTAGGAGTGGGAGATTATGGAGCATTCCTCTTACAGTCCCGACCTTGCACCCATTAATTACTAACTTTTTGATTCATTGAAGAAGTTTCAGGCAGGACAGAGGTTCACGATCGACACCAAAGCGCAGAACGTTGTTCGTTGTTGGTTTTGTGATCAGCCGATTGCTTTCTACGCAGCGGGTATAGAGAAACTATGGTAGGACAAGTACCTCTACATATTTGAATACGTAGAAAAATATACAAAAGTGCGTATAATGTTGTATATATATATATATATATAGTTTTTCGTTTATGGTTTGTAACAGTGGCACAAATTACGATATCCTGGACAGCCTGCAAAGCGGGGGATCCCCAGCCATTAGGAGACCCCTTAATCGTAAAAAATGAATTGAGTTGAGCATTACTTGAAGTAATAGTAATTTTGCTGATGCATGAACTACTCTGGTTTAGAAATTTATGAGTGGATAAATTAAAAGAACAGAACTTGTATCAGTGAGATGTCTCGCACGATTACTGTTTGTGGGAAACGCCTACTTAACAAGTGCTGTAGTTTGCCTGACTTAAGTACTTCGCTTTAGCTGTATTTAACTTTACTTGTAATAGAAAAATAATCAGCAACTGCAGAGAGGTCTTTTTCAAAATTGAAATTAATAAACAAATTTTAAAAGTATACTATGACTCAGCGTATATGAAGTTTGCTAGCTAGCATTGCTAAGTATTAAAAGTGAAGCGTGTCTGAAGCTGGACTTGGACGGTGTGATGAACAGATTTCTAACCATCAAACCGCGATTTGAAAAATATACGTGTGAAAACATTACTAGATTGGCCATTTTTTTTCAGCTGCAGTAGAAAGGTCAGGTTTCCTTAAATGAAAAATAATTTTAAAAATGTTTGTTGATTTCAAGAAATCGTATAAGAACGTTTAATGCTTCTAATGATTCTGACATTCTGGTATAGGTGTCTATGTTCTACGTTTCTTTTTCTCTCACAAGAAATTACGTTTATGAAGCTTGATTTCTTATAATCAAGTACAGTATGAAACTATTCGGTATTCAGAAGAGTTCTGTATTAAGAAGCAAGTTATAACCAAAAGTTATGCAGAACTGTGTATGTCTGAACTGTTACAACATCGATAAGTGTTCATATCCAGCACGCATCGCTATTTTCTTACATTAACTATTTCTATTTTTCATATTTGAATGAACAAAATAAACGTTTTCTGTGTTTGAGTTATTTAATTCCAAATTGATTCGTGTCCAACACCAAATCCCGGAAAACCGAAAATTACACTATGGGGTCGATATGTTTTGTGTAAATGGAAATATTTGAGGGTGTTGAGGTGATTCACATATTCAAGTGATTCCCAGTTCTATAAAACATGCAGATCCTATATGTTTTTTTTTTTTTTTACTTTTTTCAGGATTTGCTGAAAATGAACAAAGACTAGTTTGGAATTGAATGACTCATGTAGGTAGGACTATTTAAATCACTGTACATTGGTGGTTTCCGATCTATAGTAATGAATTTTACAAGTTGTTGTAGAATCAATAAGTCATCTTTGGAAGTTGCAATAATTGGACAATGCTTCATATTGTCTTCTCAATAGAAACATGGAGAAGGGGGCCCAACTCCACATTGTTTGCGGAGAACTCTCAAGCTCTTACTTACGCCACTGGTTTGAAATCAGTAGGTCCAAAGACTTTAAGATTTTCCCTTGTACAATGAATCGGTCAATGTTCTTAGTTTGTGATTTTGTAGTTTGGCGTTTTATACTCTTAAAATTACGAAAACTATTCTAATTTCTGTTTTGTAGCAATTGTAATGCAGAATGTTCATCGATTATAGAGGGCAATAGTTCCGTTAATTTTTAACCCACGTGATGAAGTATTTTGTGAGCGTCATTTGGAAACAAGGTGCTTTCAGCCTTTAAAATGTTACTGGAAATAAAATCAGTGTAATTAAAACCAGAATTGAAAACTGAAAACTTGGAGCCGTTAGTAACTTCTCTGATTAAAATATAATAATATTTTTGTTTGTTTCTGTAATACAATCATTTATAAGGACTTCCCAAATTAAAATAATAGAATAGAATAGAATGCTTTGTTAGTCATTAAAAATATAGTTGCAGTAGACTTCGTCAAGAATATTACAGTAGAACCCTTCTCGTCCGCCCTCGGCTGATCCGCACTCCGGTTGAACCGACCGTGCTCTAGCAGAACTTGTCCCGACTCGTCGGTGACTCACAAGGCCCATTGTCGTTTACTGCCTCCGCGGCATTGTTCTTTACTTGCTGTTACCACATATCCGCTTCACTGCTCCATCATTTCTTTTATCGTTTCTTTCGTTGTGCGTGTTTTCTGTACTGTACTGTGCAGTTTTTAGTGCTTATTGTTCGTTTGTTTTTACTGTAGAGAACAATAGTCATTTTTGAGTTCAGAGGTTGTTTATTTTAATCCGCATTTTTCTATGTTTTCTGATCTTTTTTGCGTTCCGACCATAACCCCAGTCCCCAAGGTGACGGATTAGAGAGGTTCTACTGTACATAAATTGTGAAGAAAATATTGAAATGGAAAAAAACTATTACTCTTACTCTACTACTAACTGACAGATAATAACTAATTAAACTATTACTCTTAAGTAATATAATTTGCAATTTATGCATCATATTTACACTAATGGCACTAGGGATGCGCACGAGACAAGATTTGTGGCTGTCTCGTCTCGGAAATGTGCTGTAAAAGTGATGTCTCGACTCGAAAAATGTATATTTCTCTATTGAAAGAGGCGTGTCTCGACTCGGATTCGTCAGGAAAATCCTGTCTCGACTCGTCTCGTGCGCATCCCTAAATGGCACTACAACACAGCAATAAGCAAAAGCCCATTATTACCATTATTTTAGAGTTACACCTATTATTATATCTCTCAAATTCGTGTGAAGTTCTGTAGTAGCAACACCAATAATATTAGTAGATTAGGAAAGGATTAGGTTCAGTTGAGTACTACTACTATGTTTTGATTCCTATGAGGATGTGTGCCGTCTACGGAACTTGAACCACATTTTCTTTTACCAGTTGACATCAATTTTATAAATTACAAATGCATTCCTTAAATTCTGTAATATTATATATACAATTACCTATTAACATATTACTAATGTGCTTGGTAAACTGCTTGTTTTCCAAATTGCGTACATATACAGGTAACAAACTAAACAGTTTCACTTCATTATATTTAAAGTTTTGCTGCGTCTTGCATAATCTAGGTCCGAACCTCATCCATGTTGATAATTTCATTAAAATAGGTTCGGTGGTTTAAGCGTGATGAAGTCACAAAGACAGTCACTTTTATTTTTTATATTTTTACATATATGTCCCCCCTTCCCCTCCCCTACATTATGCCGTCAAAGTAAAACGTTGAAAACATCCCAGTTCCGAACCTTATCTATGTTGAAAGTTTGATCGAGATCAGTCTGGTAGTTCAAGAGTTATTAAGTTTTATTCATTTTCATATATTTACCCTGCTCTCCTCCTCTCTACTATCAAAGTTCTACTATCAAAATGAAATAATAAAAAAACTTCCCAGGTTCGAACTTCATCTGTGTTGAAAATTTGATTGAGATCGATCGGGTGGTTCAAGAGTTATTAACTCACGAACATGGTCACTTTTATTTTTATATTTATTGATTTTTGTATATCTCCCTCTCCTCCCCATCTCCTACGTTGTTCCGTCAAAGTGAAATGGTAAAATCCATCCCAGGCACGAACGTCATCTATGTTGAAAATTTGGTTGAGATTGGTCGTTTGGTTCAAGAGTTATTAAGTTTTATTTATTTTTTTATAATTTCCCCCTCTTCCCCCTCCCCTAAGTTCTACCGTCAAAGTGAATAGCTAAAAATACTCCCAGGTCAGAACTGCATCTACGTCAAAAATTTGATCGAGATTGGTTGGGTGTCTCAAGAGATTAAGAGTCACAAATATGGTCATTTCAATTTGGATCTAGAGTTTCTTGTTCACAGGCACCCTTATTAACATATAAATAATAATAATAATAATAATAATAATAATAATAATAATAATAATAAAGTATACAGACATTTCTCAAAAATAAGCTATAATAATGTTGGTTTTCTACATTTCTCTACAGCATGAATCCAGATCCAACTATTCGCCATTCATTCTGGACAGTCGTTGTAGGAGGAACGTTATTTTGGCTATCATTACAAGCTGCTAACCAAGCTCAAATTCAGAAATATTTAACAGTACCTACATTAAAGGATGCACGAAAGTAAGTCACTCTCATGATTATTATATCATAAAATAAAGTACGAAACTAATTTTGAAAAGTAAATAATAATAACAATAATAATATTTATTATTTTATTTATATACATACTATATATTTAATTTATAAGTAGTATGCAGGTCACCGTTAAGGATATGTGTTAATAGTGTCAATGATATAAGCGTTACTACTACGCTATGTTTGTCACTGTTAGAAATATGTGTGTCACTGTTGGAAGATATCAATACACAATTTGCTACTATCAGTGTATATTATTTATATACAGTTCATAAATATATAATCTATTCCAACAGAATATCAAGTATCAACTGTCATACCGTCATACCTATTAACGACAGAAACACTACTTTTTTTCTTCTACATTCTCAAAACCTACGCATGAGGATATACACTAGCCCGTATCATGTACTTAAGTTCACGATATCTATCAATTGGTATATATATAATCTTTGGACTTCCTTTTTTTCTAAATGCTAATAATGTAAAATTTATTTATTGATCTTATTTCAGAGCAATATGGATAAACAGCTTTGGACTTGTGATTTTATTAGCTATTTTATTTTACCAAGGCATAGTTATATTCGCAAAATATCGAGGATGCGATCCTTTATCAGCTCAGGTAATTATTTGTTTCTTAATGATACAAGAGAAACTACTTCATATTTTGTATACATCCAATCACATTTAAAATATATTTCCACTCCTAACTTATGTTTGAGATATTGTATTTGCATCTTTATTTAGAACTACAAATGCTAATGTTATGTTTCGTATTGTCTCTTTGAAATCTTTATAGTACTCTTAATTAAAAGAGCCATCAGCATTTCCTTGGAAGATCTTAGCAAAAGAATAATGCGGTTATAAAAGTTAATAAGTTTCTTATCCATATAAGAGACAATGGACATCGTCTAGAGCGAAAATTAATTCTCCTTTGTTAATTACAATCGTTCAATGTGTGCATTCTGTGTTACATGCATCCACACATTGATCAAATTAATCCCACACTTCATTTAGCATGCCTGCTACAATGTCCTATAGTACATACGTTATTTCCTGAATGAGGGCAATGCTGGTACTTAAACGCTGTATTTAACGAACTTTGAAAAAAGAATTCATATAGTCTTTGGTCTGGCAAATAAAGTGGACTCCATTAGCAGCGTGCGCGATCCAGAGCTGGGAATGAACACGATTGAGAAGTACTCGCACATTCCTGTGAAAACCACATGTAATAGAGATGAACGCTCTATCACTGAGAAAGAGAAAGCAGACTTTGGTAAACAAACTTTGGGGCCATCTTTTGCGAGGTAGTAGTGCACATTTAAAGTGTTAATGTTACAAACTGGGGGAGTGAAACAGCCAGAAATAGTGGAGAAAAGCGTCTTAAAGTTTCCAACTTGCCGCATATGTAATACGACGCGTTAAATTTTCAAGTGAGGGCGTGGCAGAGTGAAGATTCGATCCCAGCTCGAATCAACTTTTGTTTTGCTTTAACTAATAAAATAGCCATTTGTAAGTACAAGTAAAATATTAATTCACCATATGTTTATAACGCATAAAACAATAGAAATGTTCAAATCAGTTGTGAAAACTTTCAATGTTCCATGTTAACTAGCAACAAAATGTAATCTATTCCGTAAATATATTGACATCACGAGTTATATTTTGGTTACCACAGTCGTGCAAAAATGTTCTTGACGCTTCGTCTGTATACCTATATAAGGGGAAAGTATATAAGGGGGATGAAGGGGAATCCTTTTTGGTTAGCATACACCCAGTGTTACCATAAAATCTAGTTTTGAATTAATTTTTAAATTCTCTATAATATTCTGTTTTAATGGGGGCAAGTAATTTAGGGAGAGAACTGCCCACTCTAGCCCCTCCCAGTCTAGTGGCCTGCATTTGATAGAATATAGGGTTATCTTTAATGTTTTCTTACAGTATAAAATTAAAGCTTATCAGACTGAAATTCATAAATAGGTTTATTTTAATTCATCATACACTTAACTACAATGACTATTCATTGATATATTTTTCAGAGAATCTCGACCACTGATCAGTTGGTACCACTCTTTGTCATGGAAACAATGTCCGATACTCCTGGATTTCCTGGGTTGTTTGTCGCTGGTGTATTCAGTGCAGCACTAAGGTACTTACGTCTCGGTAGTTTGAATTTTTTTAGCGGGTTGCAAGATGAAGAACATGATAAGTTACATTTAAAAGGTCTGCAATTCTCCTCACCCTGAAAAACCCCATACAAGCGGTGTTTTTCCACCACATAGTCCACTTTCGTGAGTTGGGATCAGACTAGGGAACCTATGCACCAGGGGTGAGCACTTCACCATAAAAGTTTTGAAAACTCCGTGAATACTTCATTAGCTATACTGGAACCTATGATTTATTTATTTACATAGGTATTACATAAAATCGCACTTTTTAAAATAGCCAATTCCGTTATACAGAATTTGTCTATGTTAATCGTTGATTCTATAAAAATGTTCTACCTATAAAGTAGTAATAAGAAATTTTGTGAATAATTCTGAGTTAATAAAGATAGTTTGGAAAGTAGTGAGCCTTTTGCGTACGAGATGGTGTTGGTTTCACTAACCTCAGGGTATGTAAGTTGCAGCTAGTGAGGCTTAATATCATTCGACAGCTGACAGTTGAAGCTAGTAGGTGTGCAAAAATGTTAGAAATCTTATCAGAGTAAGGTATTGCACCGTGAGGATGAGTGAACTTCTTGCAAAACTGTGCTTCATTTTACAATTTTATTTCGATAAAGACACAAATGTTGCACAAGTCCATGAAGAAATTTGTGTTGTTTATGAGCAAAATACGTTATGAACAGCAACAGCCAAAATATGGTTCAGTTGCTTTCATGCTGGAAATTTTGATTTCAAAGACGTTAAGCGACCAATCACAGCAGAAGTGGATTACATTGTTTTCAAATTTGAGCAAAATTGGCAATAAGCAGCCATGACATCAACAACAATTTAAAAATCTATCGCTAAACAGTGTTGAACCATTTGGAGAAAGCTGACTACAAAAAGAAGGTCAATGTATGGGTGCCATATAATCGCACTCAAAAACATTTACTCGACCGGGCAAATCTTTATTTAAACATAACGAACCCGAGCCATTTTCTGAAATGGTTGATCACTAGTAATGAAAAGTAGATAACCTACAACAAGAATATATGAAAAAGAAGCTCCACAATCTATTGCAAAGTCCACATTGACACCTATGAGGGTTATGCTGTGCGTCTCACTGGGATTGCAAAGACATTATGCATCACCAGCTGCTGCCGGGGGATGAACGTTAGACTTGGAACCTACACTGTCGACAATTAGCACGAATGCACTTAGCAATTCAAAAGGAACGACCGGAATTTGTCAACAGAATGAGTGTCGTGTACCACCCTGACAACGCCAGACCATATACATCTTTAAGTAACAAGCAAAAATTTAGAGAACTTCACTGAGAGATATTAATACATTCACCGTTCGACTATAATTTGTTTTATTTTATTTCTGAAGAACTCATTGAATGGTATTAAATTATTTTCAAAAGAGGCCTGAGAAAACCACATGTCATGTTTGACAAATAACTATAAAAGTTCCATAGCGACTGAATTATGGTGTTTCCGGAAAGAATGGCAGGTCATTTAACAAAATCGTACATATGTGATTTTATAACACTATTTCCAAATTACAATAAATGTATTCTCAATTTTGATCTACAAAAGCTGATATTAATTAAGCCAAATCAAGAAGGTAAACAAGCCATATAGATAATAAACATGACAAATTTCAGTATATGAATTAAGCTTATACCAGAGCTATAATAGACTCATTTGTATTGTGAGAAACCCACAGTTAATGGGACCATCTTAAGATAGGCATACCCTACTGCATATATATTAAATCATATCCATAGATGTATGGGGGCTACTGCACATACAAGATAGGGCGAGAAACTGTTTTCCTTTTTTGTAGAATCTATTTGCAGCTACGACTTATGTAACTCAAAGGTGCATTTCGCCAGCCCCCCACCTTGGAGTTTCGAAACAAAACCTATGCCAATCGTTTGTGCTACGTTTGTGCCGGAATGTACCGCAAAAATTTTCGTTTGTACCACTTCCGGTACGAAGTTATAATAGTTTTAAAGTGGGGGGCTGGGGAAACGGCAGCCCCCCCACCTTGGAATTTCGAAACGAAACCTTTGCCAATCGTTTGTGCTAAGTTTGTGCCGGAATGTAACGCAAAAATTTTCGTTTGTACCACTTCCGGTACGAAGTTATAAGGGTTTTAAAGTGGGGGCTGGGGAAACGGCAGCCCCCCACCTAGGAATTTCAAAACAAAACCTATGCCAATCGTTTGTGCTACGTTTGTGCCGGAATGTACCGCAAAAATTTTCGTTTGTACCACTTCCGGCACGAAGTTATAAGGGTTTTAGAGTGGGGGGGCCGGAGAAACGGCAGCCTCCAAACTTGGAATTTCGAAACAAAACCTATGGCAATCGTTTGTGCTACGTTTGTGCCGGAATGTACCGCAAAAATTTTCGTTTGTACCACTTCCGGTACCAAGTTATAAGGGTTTCAAAGTGGGGGGGCTGGAGAAACGGAAGCCTCAAAACTTGGAATTTTGAAACAAAACCTATGGCAATCGTTTGTGCTACGTTTGTGCAGGAATGTACCGTAAAAATTTTCGTTTGTACCACTTCCGGTACGAAGTTATAAGGGTTTTAAAGTGGGGGGGGGGCTGGAGAAACGGCTGCCTCAAAACTTGGAATTTCGAAACAAAAACTATGGCATACGTTTGTGCCGGAATGTACCGCAAAAATTTTCGTTTGTACCACTTCCGGCACGAAGTTATAAGGGTTTTAAAGTGGGGGGGCCGGAGAAACGGCAGCCTCCAAACTTGGAATTTCGAAACAAAACCTATGGCAATCGTTTGTGCTACGTTTGTGCCGGAATGTACCGCAAAAATTTTCGTTTGTACCACTTCCGGTACCAAGTTATAAGGGTTTCAAAGTGGGGGGGGCTGGAGAAACGGAAGCCTCAAAACTTGGAATTTTGAAACAAAACCTATGGCAATCGTTTGTGCTACGTTTGTGCAGGAATGTACCGTAAAAATTTTCGTTTGTACCACTTCCGGTACGAAGTTATAAGGGTTTTAAAGTGGGGGGGGCTGGAGAAACGGCTGCCTCAAAACTTGGAATTTCGAAACAAAAACTATGGCATACGTTTGTGCCGGAATGTACCGCAAAAATTTTCGTTTGTACCACTTCCGGTACTAAGTTATAATAGTTTTAAAGTGGGGGGCTAGGGAAACGGCAGCCCCCCCACCTTGGAATTTCGAAACGAAACCTTTGCCAATCGTTTGTGCTACGTTTGTGCCGGAATGTACCGCAAAAATTTTCGTTTGTAAAATACCACTTCCGGTACGAAGTTATAAGGGTTTTAAAGTGGGGGCTGGGGAAACGGCAGCCCCCCCACCTAGGAATTTCAAAACAAAACCTATGCCAATCGTTTGTGCTACGTTTGTGCCGGAATGTACCGCAAAAATTTTCGTTTGTACCACTTCCGGCACGAAGTTATAAGGGTTTTAAAGTGGGGGGGCTGGAGAAACGGCAGCCTCCAAACTTGGAATTTCGAAACAAAACCTATGGCAATCGTTTGTGCTACGTTTGTGCCGGAATGTACCGCAAAAATTTTCGTTTGTACCACTTCCGGTACGAAGTTATAAGGGTTTCAAAGTGGGGGGGCTGGAGAAACGGAAGCCTCAAAACTTGGAATTTTGAAACAAAACCTATGGCAATCGTTTGTGCCGGAATGTACCGCAAAAAGTTTTGTCTGTACCACTTCCGGTACGAACTTATAAGGGTTTGGAAGTGGGGGGCTAGGGAAACGGCAGCCTCCAACCTAGGAATTTCAAAACAAAACCTATGCCAATCGTTTGTGCTACTTTTGTGCCGGAATGTACCGCAAAAATTTTCGTTTGTACCACTTCCGGTACGAAGTTATAAGGGTTTTAAAGTGGGGGGCTGGGGAAACGGCAGCCCCCCACCTAGAAATTTCAAAACAAAACCTATGCCAATCGTTTGTGCTACGTTTGTGCCGGAATGTACCGCAAAAATTTTCGGTTGTACCACTTCCGGTACGAAATTGTAAGGGTTTTGAAGTGGCGGGCTGGGGAAACGGCAGCCTCCCCACCTAAGAATTTCGAAGCAAAATTTATGTCAATCGTTTGTGCTAGGTTTGTGCCTGAATGTACCGCAAAAATTTTCGTTTGTACTGTACCACTTCCGGTATGAAGTTATAAGGTTTTAAAGTGGGGGGCTGGAGAAACGGCAGCCTTCAAACTTGGAATTTCGTAACAAAAACTATGCCAATCGTTTGTGCTACGTTTGTGCCGGACAAAAATTTTCGTTTGTACCATTTCCGGTACGAAGTTATAAGGGTTTCAAAGTGGGGGGGGGGGGCTGGAGAAACGGCAGCCTCCAACCTTGGAATTTCGAAACAAAACCTATGCCAATAGTGTGTGCTACGTTTGTGCGGGAATGTACCGCAAAAATTTTCGTTTGTACCACTTCCGGTACGAAGTTATAAGGGTTTTAAAGTGGGGGGCTGGAGAAACGGCAGCCTCCAAACTTGAAATTTCGAAACAAAAACTATGGCAATCGTTTCTGCTACGTTTGTGGCTGAATGTACCGCAAAAATTTTCGTTTGTACCACTTCCGGTACGAAGTTATAAGAATTTCAAAGTGGGGGGCTGGAGAAGCGGCAGCCTGCAAACTTGGAATTTCGGAACAAAACCTATGCCAATCGTTTGTGCTAGGTTTGTGCCTGAATGTACCGCAAAAATTTTCGTTTGTACCACTTCCGGTACGAAGTTATAAGGATTTAAATGTGGGGGCTGGGGAAACGGCAGCCCCCCACCTAAAAATTTCAAAACAAAACCTATGCCAATCGTTAGTGCCGGAATGTACCTCAAAAATTTTCGTTTGTGCCACTTTCGGTACGAAGTTATAAGGGTTTTAAAGTGGGTGGCTGGAGAAACGGAAACTCCTACCTTGGAATTTCGAAACAAAACCTATGCCAATTGTTTGTGCTACGTTTGTGCCGGAATGTACCGCAAAAGTTTTCGTATGTACCACTTCCGGTAAGAAGTTATAAGGGTTTTAAAGTGAGGGGCTGGAGAAACGGCACCCTCCAAACTTGGAATTTCGAAACAAAACCTATGGCAATCGTTTGTGCTACGTTTGTGCCGGAATGTACATCTAAATATTTTGTTTGTACCACTTCCGGTATGAAGTTATAAGGTTTTAAAGTGGGGGGCTGGAGAAACGGCAGCCTTCAAACTTGGAATTTCGAAACAAAAACTATGCCAATCGTTTGTGGTACGTTTGTGCCGGACAAAAATTTTCGTTTGTACCACTTCCGGTACGAAGTTATAAGGGTTTCAAAGTGGGGGGGCTGGAGAAACGGCAGCCTCCAAACTTGGAATTTCGATACAAAACCTATGCCAATAGTGTGTGCTACGTTTGTGCCGGAATGTACCGCAAAAATTTTCGTTTGTACCACTTCCGGTACGAAGTTATAATAGTTTTAAAGTGGGGGGCTGGGGAAACGGCAGCCCCTCCACCTTGGAATTTCGAAACGAAACCTATGCCAATCGTTTGTGCCGGAATGTACCGCAAAAATTTTCGTTTGTACCACTTCCGGTACGAAGTTATAAGGGTTTTAAAGTGGGGAGCTGGGGAAACGGCAGCCCCCCACCTAGAAATTTCAAAACAAAACCTATGCCAATCGTTTGTGCTACGTTTGTGCCGGAATGTACCGCAAAAAATTTCGTTTGTACCACTTTCGGTACGAAGTTATAAGGGTTTTAAAGTGGTTGGGGGGCTGGAGAAAGGGCAGCCTTCAAACTTGGAATTTCGAAACAAAACCTATAGCAATCGTTTGTGCTACGTTTGTGCCGGAATGTACCGCTAAATATTTCGTTTGTACCACTTCCGGTACGAAGTTATAAGGGTTTTAAAGTGGGGGCTAGAGAAACGGCAGCCTCCAAACTTGGAATTTCGAAAGAAAAACTATGGCAATCGTTTGTGCTACGTTTGTGGCTGAATGTACCGCAAAAATTTTTTGTAGTACCACTTCCGGTACGCAGTTATAAGGGTTTTGAACTGGGGGCTGGGGAAACGGCAGCCCCCAACCTAGGAATTTCAAAACAAAACCTATGGCAATCGTTTGTGCTACGTTTGTGCCGGAATGTACCGCAAAAAATTTTCGTTTGTACCACTTCCGGTACGAAATTGTAAGGGTTTTGGAGTGGCAGGCTGGGGAAACGGCAGCCCCCCACCTAAGAATTTCGAAGCAAAATTTATGTCAATCATTTGTGCTAGGTTTGTGCCTGAATGTACCGCAAAAAATTTCGTTTGTACCACTTCCGGTATGAAGTTATAAGGTTTTAAAGTGGGGGGCTGGAGAAACGGCAGCCTTCAAACTTGGATTTTCGAAACAAAAACTATGGCAATCGTTTGTGCTACGTTTGTGCCGGACAAAATTTTCGTTTGTACCATTTCCAGTACGAAGTTATAAGGGTTTCAAAGTGGGGGGGCTGGAGAAACGGCAGCCT
Source organism: Thermobia domestica (assembly GCF_964235325.1). Classification (NCBI taxonomy): domain Eukaryota; kingdom Metazoa; phylum Arthropoda; class Insecta; order Zygentoma; family Lepismatidae; genus Thermobia; species Thermobia domestica. Next base: position 166,977,618 of record NC_137466.1, on the reverse strand, counting down.
CCAACCTTGGAATTTCGAAACAAAACCTATGCCAATAGTGTGTGCTTCGTTTGTGCCGGAATGTACCGCAAAAATTTCCGTTGGTACCACTTCCGGTACGAAGTTATAATAGTTTTAAAGTGGGGGGCTGGGGAAACGGCAGCCCCCCTCCACCTTGGAATTTCGAAACGAAACCTATGCCAATCGTTTGTGCCGGAATGTACCGCAAAAATTTTCGTTTGTACCACTTCCAGTACGAAGTTATAAGGGTTTTAAAGTGGTTGGGGGGCTGGAGAAAGGGCAGCCTTCAAACTTGGAATTTCGAAACAAAACCTATGGCAATCGTTTGTGCTACGTTTGTGCCGGAATGTACCTCTAAATATTTCGTTTGTACCACTTCCGGTACGAAGTTATAAGGGTTTTAAAGTGGGGGCTGGAGAAACGGCAGCCTCCAAACTTGGAATTTCGAAACAAAAACTATGGCAATCGTTTGTGCTACGTTTGTGGCTGAATGTACCGCAAAAATTTTCGTTTGTACCACTTCCGGTACGCAGTTATAAGGGTTTTGAAGTGGGGGCTGGGGAAATGGCAGCCCCCACCTAGGAATTTCAAAACAAAACCTATGACAATCGTTTGTGCTACGTTTGTGCCTGAATGTACCGCCAAAATTTTCGTTTGTACCACTTCCGGTACGAAGTTATAAGGGTTTAAATGTGGGGGCTGGGGAAACGGCAGTTCCCCACCTAAAAATTTCAAAACAAAACCTATGCCAATCGTTAGTGCCGGAATGTACCGCAAAAATTTTCGTTTGTACCACTTCCGGTACGAAGTTATAAGGGTTTTGAAGTGGAGAGGCTGCAGAAACGGAAGCCTGCAATCTTGGAATTTCGAAACAAAAACTATGCTAATCGCTTGTGCTACGTTTGTGCCGGAATGTACCGCAAAAATTTTCGGTTGTACCACTTCCGGTACGAAATTGTAAAGGTTTTGGAGTGGCAGGCTGGGGAAACGGCAGCCCCCCCACCTAAGAATTTCGAATCAAAATTTATGTCAGTCGTTTGTGCTAGGTTTGTGCCTGAATGTACCGCAAAAATTTTCGTTTGTACCACTTCCGGTATGAAGTTATAAGGTTTTAAAGTGGGGGGCTGGGGAAACGGCAGCCTTCAAACTTGGAATTTCGATACAAAACCTATGCCAATAGTGTGTGCTACGTTTGTGCCGGACAAAAATTTTCGTTTGTACCACTTCCGGTACGAAGTTATAAGGGTTTCAAAGTGGAGGGCTGGAGAAACGGCAGCCTCCAAACTTGGAATTTCGATACAAAACCTATGCCAATAGTGTGTGCTACGTTTGTGCCGGAATGTACCGCAAAAATTTTCGTTTGTACCACTTCCGGTACGAAGTTATAATAGTTTTAAAGTGGGAGGCTGGTGAAACGGCAGCCCCTCCACCTTGGAATTTCGAAACGAAACCTATGCCAATCGTTTGTGCCGGAATGTACCGCAAAAATTTTCGTTTGTACCACTTCCGGTACGAAGTTATAAGGGTTTTAAAGTGGGGAGCTGGGGAAACGGCAGCCCCCCACCTAGAAATTTCAAAACAAAACCTATGCCAATCGTTTGTGCTACGTTTGTGCCGGAATGTACCGCAAAAAATTTCGTTTGTACCACTTCCGGTACGAAGTTGTAAGGGTTTTAAAGTGGTTGGGGGCTGGAGAAAGGGCAGCCTTCAAACTTGGAATTTCGAAACAAAACCTATGGCAATCGTTTGTGCTACGTTTGTGCCGGAATGTACCGCTAAATATTTCGTTTGTACCACTTCCGGTACGAAGTTATAAGGGTTTTAAAGTGGGGGCTGGAGAAACGGCAGCCTCCAAACTTGGAATTTCGAAACAAAAACTATGGCAATCGTTTGTGCTACGTTTGTGGCTGAATGTACCGCAAAAAATTTTTGTAGTACCACTTCCGGTACGCAGTTATAAGGGTTTTGAAGTGGGGGCTGGGGAAACGGCAGCCCCCCACCTAGGAATTTCAAAACAAAACCTATGGCAATCGTTTGTGGTACGTTTGTGCCGGAATGTACCGCAAAAATTTTCGTTTGTACCACTTCCGGTACGAAATTGTAAGGGTTTTGGAGTGGCAGGCTAGGGAAACGGCAGCCCCCCACCTAAGAATTTCGAAGCAAAATTTATGTCAATCATTTGTGCTAGGTTTGTGCCTGAATGTACCGCAAAAATTTTCGTTTGTACCACTTCCGGTATGAAGTTATAAAGTGGGGGGCTGGAGAAACGGCAGCCTTCAAACTTGGATTTTCGAAACAAAAACTATGGCAATCGTTTGTGCTACGTTTGTGCCGGACAAAATTTTCGTTTGTACCATTTCCAGTACGAAGTTATAAGGGTTTCAAAGTGGGGGGGCTGGAGAAACGGCAGCCTCCAACCTTGGAATTTCGAAACAAAACCTATGCCAATAGTGTGTGCTACGTTTGTGCCGGAATGTACCGCAAAAATTTTCGTTTGTACCACTTCCGGTACGAAGTTATAATAGTTTTAAAGTGGGGGCTGGGGAAACGGCAGCCCCCCCCACCTTGGAATTTCGAAACGAAACCTATGCCAATCGTTTGTGCCGGAATGTACCGCAAAAATTTTCGTTTGTACCACTTCCGGTACGAAGTTATAAGGGTTTTAAAGTGGTTGGGGGGCTGGAGAAAGGGCAGCCTTCAAACTTGGAATTTCGAAACAAAACCTATGGCAATCGTTTGTGCTACGTTTGTGCCGGAATGTACCTCTAAATATTTCGTTTGTACCACTTCCGGTACAAAGTTATAAGGGTTTTAAAGTGGGGGCTGGAGAAACGGCAGCCTCCAAACTTGGAATTTCGAAACAAAAACTATGGCAATCGTTTGTGCTACGTTTGTGGCTGAATGTACCGCAAAAATTTTCGTTTGTACCACTTCCGGTACGCAGTTATAAGGGTTTTGAAGTGGGGGGCTGGGGAAATGGCAGCCCCCCACCTAGGAATTTCAAAACAAAACCTATGGCAATCGTTTGTGCTACGTTTGTGCCTGAATGTACCGCCAAAATTTTCGTTTGTACCACTTCCGGTACGAAGTTATAAGGGTTTAAATGTGGGGGCTGGGGAAACGGCAGTTCCCCACCTAAAAATTTCAAAACAAAACCTATGCCAATCGTTAGTGCCGGAATGTACCGCAAAAATTTTCGTTTGTACCACTTCCGGTACGAAGTTATAAGGGTTTTAAAGTGGTTGGGGGGATGGAGAAAGGGCAGCCTTCAAACTTGGAATTTCGAAACAAAACCTATGGCAATCGTTTGTGCTACGTTTGTGCCGGAATGTACCTCTAAATATTTCGTTTGTACCACTTCCGGTACAAAGTTATAAGGGTTTTAAAGTGGGGGCTGGAGAAACGGCAGCCTCCAAACTTGGAATTTCGAAACAAAAACTATGGCAATCGTTTGTGCTACGTTTGTGCCTGAATGTACCGCCAAAATTTTCGTTTGTACCACTTCCGGTACGAAGTTATAAGGGTTTAAATGTGGGGGCTGGGGAAACGGCAGTTCCCCACCTAAAAATTTCAAAACAAAACCTATGCCAATCGTTAGTGCCGGAATGTACCGCAAAAATTTTCGTTTGTACCACTTCCGGTACGAAGTTATAAGGGTTTTGAAGTGGAGAGGCTGCAGAAACGGAAGCCTGCAATCTTGGAATTTCGAAACAAAAACTATGCTAATCGCTTGTGCTACGTTTGTGCCGGAATGTACCGCAAAAATTTTCGGTTGTACCACTTCCGGTACGAAATTGTAAAGGTTTTGGAGTGGCAGGCTGGGGAAACGGCAGCCCCCCCACCTAAGAATTTCGAATCAAAATTTATGTCAATCGTTTGTGCTAGGTTTGTGCCTGAATGTACCGCAAAAATTTTCGTTTGTACCACTTCCGGTATGAAGTTATAAGGTTTTAAAGTGGGGGGCTGGGGAAACGGCAGCCTTCAAACTTGGAATTTCGAAACAAAAACTATGCCAATCGTTTGTGCTACGTTTGTGCCGGACAAAAATTTTCGTTTGTACCACTTCCGGTACGAAGTTATAAGGGTTTCAAAGTGGAGGGCTGGAGAAACGGCAGCCTCCAAACTTGGAATTTCGATACAAAACCTATGCCAATAGTGTGTGCTACGTTTGTGCCGGAATGTACCGCAAAAATTTTCGTTTGTACCACTTCCGGTACGAAGTTATAATAGTTTTAAAGTGGGAGGCTGGTGAAACGGCAGCCCCTCCACCTTGGAATTTCGAAACGAAACCTATGCCAATCGTTTGTGCCGGAATGTACCGCAAAAATTTTCGTTTGTACCACTTCCGGTACGAAGTTATAAGGGTTTTAAAGTGGGGAGCTGGGGAAACGGCAGCCCCCCACCTAGAAATTTCAAAACAAAACCTATGCCAATCGTTTGTGCTACGTTTGTGCCGGAATGTACCGCAAAAAATTTCGTTTGTACCACTTCCGGTACGAAGTTGTAAGGGTTTTAAAGTGGTTGGGGGCTGGAGAAAGGGCAGCCTTCAAACTTGGAATTTCGAAACAAAACCTATGGCAATCGTTTGTGCTACGTTTGTGCCGGAATGTACCGCTAAATATTTCGTTTGTACCACTTCCGGTACGAAGTTATAAGGGTTTTAAAGTGGGGGCTGGAGAAACGGCAGCCTCCAAACTTGGAATTTCGAAACAAAAACTATGGCAATCGTTTGTGCTACGTTTGTGGCTGAATGTACCGCAAAAAATTTTTGTAGTACCACTTCCGGTACGCAGTTATAAGGGTTTTGAAGTGGGGGCTGGGGAAACGGCAGCCCCCCACCTAGGAATTTCAAAACAAAACCTATGGCAATCGTTTGTGGTACGTTTGTGCCGGAATGTACCGCAAAAATTTTCGTTTGTACCACTTCCGGTACGAAATTGTAAGGGTTTTGGAGTGGCAGGCTAGGGAAACGGCAGCCCCCCACCTAAGAATTTCGAAGCAAAATTTATGTCAATCATTTGTGCTAGGTTTGTGCCTGAATGTACCGCAAAAATTTTCGTTTGTACCACTTCCGGTATGAAGTTATAAAGTGGGGGGCTGGAGAAACGGCAGCCTTCAAACTTGGATTTTCGAAACAAAAACTATGGCAATCGTTTGTGCTACGTTTGTGCCGGACAAAATTTTCGTTTGTACCATTTCCAGTACGAAGTTATAAGGGTTTCAAAGTGGGGGGGCTGGAGAAACGGCAGCCTCCAACCTTGGAATTTCGAAACAAAACCTATGCCAATAGTGTGTGCTACGTTTGTGCCGGAATGTACCGCAAAAATTTTCGTTTGTACCACTTCCGGTACGAAGTTATAATAGTTTTAAAGTGGGGGCTGGGGAAACGGCAGCCCCCCCCACCTTGGAATTTCGAAACGAAACCTATGCCAATCGTTTGTGCCGGAATGTACCGCAAAAATTTTCGTTTGTACCACTTCCGGTACGAAGTTATAAGGGTTTTAAAGTGGTTGGGGGGCTGGAGAAAGGGCAGCCTTCAAACTTGGAATTTCGAAACAAAACCTATGGCAATCGTTTGTGCTACGTTTGTGCCGGAATGTACCTCTAAATATTTCGTTTGTACCACTTCCGGTACAAAGTTATAAGGGTTTTAAAGTGGGGGCTGGAGAAACGGCAGCCTCCAAACTTGGAATTTCGAAACAAAAACTATGGCAATCGTTTGTGCTACGTTTGTGGCTGAATGTACCGCAAAAATTTTCGTTTGTACCACTTCCGGTACGCAGTTATAAGGGTTTTGAAGTGGGGGGCTGGGGAAATGGCAGCCCCCCACCTAGGAATTTCAAAACAAAACCTATGGCAATCGTTTGTGCTACGTTTGTGCCTGAATGTACCGCCAAAATTTTCGTTTGTACCACTTCCGGTACGAAGTTATAAGGGTTTAAATGTGGGGGCTGGGGAAACGGCAGTTCCCCACCTAAAAATTTCAAAACAAAACCTATGCCAATCGTTAGTGCCGGAATGTACCGCAAAAATTTTCGTTTGTACCACTTCCGGTACGAAGTTATAAGGGTTTAAATGTGGGGGCTGGGGAAACGGCAGTTCCCCACCTAAAAATTTCAAAACAAAACCTATGCCAATCGTTAGTGCCGGAATGTACCGCAAAAATTTTCGTTTGTAACACTTTCGGTACGAAGTTATAAGGGTTTTAAAGTGGGTGGCTGTAGAAACGGAAACTCCTACCTTGGAATTTCGAAACAAAACCTATGATAATTGTTTGTGCTACGTTTGTGCCGGAATGTACCGCAAAAATTTTCGTTTGTACCACTTCCGGTACGAAGTTATAAGGGTTTTGAAGTGGGGGTTGAGGAAACGGCAGTCCCCCACCTAAAAATTTCAAAACAAAACCTATGACAATCGTTTGTGCTACGTTTGTGCCGGAATGTACCGCAAAACTTTTCGTTTGTACCACTTCCGGTACGAAGTTATAATAGTTTTAAAGTGGGGGGCAAACTTCAGAAACATCAAATTCAATACAAATAGAGATAGAAACATTGAGTTAACGGGAATCGTTAGTGCACTTATAAGCACTGAGCACTAACGTTAGTGCTATCATATTTTGGGATTTATTCAAGATTTTTGGTGGGGGGGCCAACTTCAGAAATATCAAATTGTATACAAATAAAGGTAGAAACATAGTGTTAACAGCAATCATTAGTGCATCATTAGTGCACTTAAACGCACTAAGCACTAACGTTAGCGCTACTATATTTTGAGATTTATTCAAAAATTTTGGTGGGGTGGTCAACTTCAGAAATATCAAATTCTATACAAATAGGGATAGAAACATGGGGTTAATGGCAAACGTTAGTGCACTTAAACGTACTAAGCACTATCGTTGGTGCTACCATATTTTGGAATTCATTCAAGATTTTCGGTGTGATGGGCAACTTCAGTAATTTCAAATTCTATACAAATAGAGATAGGAACATAGAGTTAACGGCAATCGTTAGTGCATCGTTAGTGCACTTAAAATACTAAACACTGACGTTAGTGCTACAATATTTTGGGACTTATTCAAGATTTTAGATGGGGGCCAACTTCAGAAATATCAAATTCTATACAAATAGAGGTAGAAACATGCAGTTAAAGACAATCGTTATTGCATCGTTAGTGCACTTAAATGCACTAAGCATTAAGGTTAGCATTACCATATTTTGGGATTTATTCGAGATTTCTGGTGGGACCAACTTAAGAAATATCAAATTTCATACAAACATTTAGTGCTTTCTAGAAGCACTAACGATACACTAATGAATAGCATTAATTTTTTGTTAGTGCTTGAAGTTGACGCAAGTTCACCGTGCCCTCCAAAGATATTGTACCTGTAGCACCTACACTAATGAAGTACTAACGTTAGGGGTTGGTGCACTAAGAACCACTAACAATTTCACTAGAAGATATCATTAGTGCTTTTGAATATGGCGGAAATTTGATGCAATTAAAAATTCCCAATAAATGTCTTATAGGAGTTTAGTGACATGTAATTGTCCATAACTACACTAATATTGAAGGAAAAACGAAACTGTTAGTGTTTTCTAGGAGCACTAACGATGCACTAACGATTGCACTAGAATAGATCATTAGTACTCTTGAATTTGACGGAAATTTGACGCAATGAAAAATTTCCCATAAATTTATTATGTGTTTCGTTACATGTAATTGGCCATAAGTAAACTAATATTGAAGTTCTAACTAAATTGTTAGTGTTTTCCAGAAGCACTACCAATGCACTAACGAATGGCACTAAGTTTTAGTTAGTGCTTGAAGTGGGGGCGCTAAGTTCACTCTGGCTCAAAAGGTATTTTAATTGTAGCACATTTACTAATGAAGCACTAACCTTAGGTGTAGATGCGCTAAGAAGCACTAACAATGCACTAACGATCGCTCTAGAAGAGATCATTAGTGATTTTGAATTTGGCGGAAATTTGATTCAATGAAAAATTTGCCTAAATTTCTTGTGTCTCTCGTGATATGTAATTGGCCATAACTACACTAATAGTGAAGCACTAACGAAATTGTTAGTGCTTTATAGAAGCACTAACGAATTAGACTATTTTTTCCGTTAGTGCTTAAAGTGTCGGTGCGAAATTCACGCTGACTTCTCCATAGGTTTTTTACTTGTAACACCTACACTAATGAAGCACTAACGTTAGGTGTTTGTGCTCTAAGAAGCAATTACGATGCACTAACAATTGCACTAACAGAGGTAATTAGTGCTTTTGAATGAGATGGGAATTTGATACAATGAATAATTCCCCATGTGTTTCTTATGGGAGTTTTGAGACTTATAATTGGCCATTTCTACACTAATGATGAAACACTAACGAAACTACTTGTATCTTCTAGAAGTACTAACAATGCACTAACGTATAAAGCTAATTTTTTCGTTAGTGCTTGTAGTGGGGGCTAAGTTCACGATAAATTCGAAAGTTTTCTTTCCTTGTAATATTAGTGCTTCCTAGTGCACCAACACCTAAGTTTCGTGCTTCATTATTGTAGGTGCTACAAGTAAGAAACCTTTGCGGGCCAGCGTGAACTTGGTTCCCACTTCAAGCAGTAACGAAAAATAAGTCCATTCGTTAATGTATCGTTAGCGCTTCTGCAAAACACTCATAGTTCAGTTAATGCTTAACTATTGATGTAGATATGGCCAATTATATGCCACAAAACTCCCATAAGAGATTCATGTGGAATTTTTCATTGCGTCAAATTTCCGCCAAAATCAAAATCACTAATGACCTCTTCTACTGAAATCGTTAGTGTTTCTTAGTGAATTAACACCTAACGTTAGTTCTTCATTAATGTAGGTCCTACAAGTAAAAAAAACCTTTGGAAGCTTTCATGAACTTGGCGCCCCACTTCAACCAATAACGAAAAAATTAGAGCTGTTTTCGTTAGTGCTTCACTATTAGTGTAGTTATGGCCAGTTACATCTTAGGAAACTCACATAAGAAATTTAAGGGGAGTTTTTCACTGTGTCAAATTTCTGCCAAATTAAAAAGCACTAATGATCATTTCCAGTACAATCCTTAGTGCATCGTTAGTGCTTCTTCGTGCACCAACCCCTAACGTTAGTGCTTAATTAGTGTAGGTGCTACAAGTAAAATATCTTTGGTGGTCAGCGTGAATTTGCGCCCTCTTCAAGCACTAACAAAGTAATTAGTGCATTCGTTACTGATTCTTGAAAATACTGACACTTTGTATGGAATTTGATATTTCTGAAGTTGCCCCCCACCAAAAATTTTGAATAAATTTCAAAATGTGGTAAAACTAATGTTAGTGCTTAGTGCATTTAAGTGCACTAATCACGCTCTAACGATTGCCGTTAACTCCATGTTTCTACCTCTATTTGTATAAAATTTGATATTTTTGAAGTTGGCCCCCCACCAAAGATCTTGAATAAATCCCAAAATATGGTAGCACTAATGTTAGTGCTTATTGCGTTTAAGTGCACTAACAATGCACTAACGATTACCGTCAACCCCATGTTTCTACCTCTATTTGTATAGAATTTGATATTTCTGAAGTTGCCCCCCCACCGAAAATCTTGAATAATCCCAAAATATGGTAGCACTTACGGTAGTGCTTAGTGTGTTTAAGTGCACTAACGATGCACTAACGATGCGCTAAGTTTAGTGAAAATCTGTCTCCATAAAGATGGGTGGTGGGCTAACTTCATATGAAGTAGGTCCCAAACCAAAATCTTCAATATCTCGTAAACCCTGATAGCACTAACGTTAGTTTTAAATGCACTAACGTGCACTAACGATGCATTAACGATGTGCAACGTTTGGTGTGATTTGGGAGAGGTGGGGGGCCAACTTCAGGCACGTAATTTTTTTTGCGGTACATTCCGGTAAAAACGTACCTCAAACGATTGACATAGTCTTATCTCGAAATTCCAAGATGGGGAGTTCTGGAAACGGCAGCCCCCTAGTTAAAACTGTCATACTTTTCTACTGGAAGTGATACATACAAAAATGTTTGCGATACATTCCGACACAAATGTTGTTAAACGATTTGCATAGGTCTCGTTTCGAAATTCCGAGGGGGCATCAAAACGGCAGCCCCGTAGCTTGAAACTCTCGTATCTTTGTACCGGAAGTGGTACAGAAAAGAGTTTAGCGAAACGTTCCTGTTCAAAAGTAGTGCAAAGAGTGGGCATAGGTTTCATTTCGAAATTACTGGGTGCGGGGCTGCCGTTACCACAGCCCCTCTTGAAAACTCATATAACTTCGTACCGGAAGTGGAACAAACGAAACTTTTTGCGGTACATTCCGGCACAAACGTAGCACACGCGATTGGCATAGGTTTTGTTTCGAAATTCCAAGGTTGGAGGCTGCCGTTTCTCCAGTCCCCCCCCCCACTTTAAAACCCTTATAACTTCGTACCGGAAGTGGTACAAACGAAAATGTTTGAGGTACATTCCGGCACAAACGTAGCACACACGATTGCCATAGGTTTTGTTTCGAAATTCCAAGGTTGGAGGCTGCCGTTTCTCCAGCCCCCCCACTTTCAAACCCTTATAACTTCGTACCGAAAGTGGTACAAACGAAAATTTTTGCGGTACATTCCGGCACAAACGTAGCACAAACGATTGCCATAGGTTTTGTTTTGAAATTTTTAGGTGGGGGGCTGCCGTTTCCCCAGCCCCCACTTTTAAACACTTATAACTTCGTACCGGAAGTGGTACAAACGAAAATTTCTGCGGTACATTCAGGCATAAACCTAGCACAAACGATTAACATAAATTTTGCTTTGAAATTCCTAGGTGGGGGAGCTGCCGTTTCCCCAGCCCACCACTACCGGAAGTGGTACAATCGAAAATTTTTGCGGTACATTCCGGCACAAACGAAGCACAAACAATTAGCATAGTTTTTGTTTCGAAATTCCAAGGTTGCAGGCTTCTGTTTCTGCAGCCCCTCCACTTCAAAACCCTTATAACTTCGTACCGGATGTGGTACAAACGAAAATTTTTGCGGTACATTCCGGCACAAACGTAGCACAAACGATTGGCATAGGTTTTGTTTTGAAATTCCTAGGTGGGGGCTGCCGTTTCCCCAGCCTCCCACTTCAAAACCCTTATAACTTCGTACCGGAAGTGGTACAAACGAAAATGTTTACGGTACATTCCGGCACAAACGTAGCACAAACGATTGCCATAGGTTTTGTTCCGAAATTCCAAGTTTGGAGGCAGCCGTTTCTCCAGCCCCCCACTTTAAAACCCTTATAACTTCGTACCGGAAGTGGTACAAACGAAAATTTTTGCGGTACATTCCGGCACAAACGTAGCACAAACGATTGGCATACCTTTTGTTTCGAAATTCCAAGGTTGGAGGCTTCCGTTTCTCCAGCCCCCCTACTTTGAAACCCTTATAACTTCGTACCGGAGGTGGTACAAACGAAAATTTTTGCGGTACATTCCGGCACAAACGTAGCACAAACGATTGCCATAGGTTTTGTTTCGAAATTCCACGTTTGGAGGCTGCCGTTTCTCCAGCCCCCCACTTTAAAACCCTTATAACTTCGTACCGGAAGTGGTACAAACGAAAATTTTTGCGGTACATTCCGGCACAAACGTAGCGCAAATGATTGGCATAGGTTTTGTTTTGAAATTCCTAGGTGGGGGGCTGCCGTTTCCCCAGCCCCCCACTTTAAAACCCTTATAACTTCGTACCGGAAGTGGTACAAACGAAAATTTTTGCGGTACATTCCGGCACAAACGTAGCACAAACGATTGGCATAGGTTTTTTTTTCGAAACTCCAAGGTGGGGGGGCTGGCGAAATGCACCTGTAACTCAACAATCTACAACGTTTTCCGTGACAAATAGTTTATTCCAATTAAAGTTTGAAACTGCTTGCCTGAGTATGAAATACAGCTCCTGATTTTATTATTTATTTATTGTTTACATTGTTTATTAGAATTTTTAAAAGAAAATTGAGTTGAAAATTGGAAGAACTCACCTTACAACCATCCAACCTCCATTCTATATTTTACTCAAAACAGTCATGAAGTAAAAGACAGGATATCAAAATGAATTACCAGATTTTGACTGTAAACTTACGTAATTAAAAGCCATTAAAATTTTCGATTAAAGCTTATGTATAAGCAGTATTCTAAATCAATCGTACAGTAGAAAGTAAAAAACGGTTTTCCAATGCTAGATTTTCACTTGCCAAATCACTTTGGAATAAATAGACCAATTGGTACAAAATTTTCTTGATATGAAAAAAAAAAAAACCGCAATGCTGTGTACGTTACCAAAAACTGTAATACTGTGTCATTACCAAAAAATGAACAGTTTGTTCCAAAGTTATCGAAAAAAGAATAAAATTTAACTGTACATATTTGTTCCTTTCTCGTACTTCATTGACTTACCAATGAGACAGGAGCATATGATCGAAATGCTTACAACTAATTTATATTTAATAATAGTTGAAAACCATATTTCAATGCAGTGAAACAGTTAAATTTTATCTTTCTAGTTCTATTTCTATTGGGCTTAACTCACTGGCCGCAATCACCATCAAAGACTTCATACCTCAGGCAAAGAATCTTAAAGACGATCGAGTACTCTGGTTAGCAAAATTGTTATCTGCTGGTTATGGTGTTGTTGGCTTTGCTCTCACATTTGTAGTAGAACGTCTTGGTGGCGTGTTGCAAGTAGGTTTCCTTTTTTTTCACATTAATATTTTAAAAAAGACTAATTAATACTTTGATTTACATTCACTCATTTCAGTTCAAAGTGTTTATTTCAAAGTAGCTGGCCAAAGTATTGTTTTCTCATTTAACAACGTAAAGACTATGGTATGTACTTAACTAAAAGAATACGGAAGGTTCAAATTTGTCCATGCTTTTTGATTTGGTTTCCCAAGTCTGTGCAATAATGAATGTCATGAATCATTCCATCACTTGGTACCAAGAACTTACATTATTTTCACTTACCTTAAATATCATGTGTTCTTTCCTTTTCACTAGCTGAAGAATATATGTACAACCACAAACAGCGTGTAAATTTTAATACAAATATGTTCAAACGTGAGATTTTAAATTATAATAATTTAAGAGAGAAAATATATAAAATCATACAAAAAGATCTTTTTATAAGAAAATGTGTAATATACAGTAACTATTGAAATTACTATTGAACACAAGTTTTGATCACGTACATTGAGAAAAATCCGTTCTCTGGACAGCGATATATTGTACAAATATGCGGATCCCTCTTGCTTACTACAGAAATCAGTGCGGAGCATATGTTCTCCGTATGCTACATCGCCACTGTTCTTAGATGTTATATCATGCCGTTACAGGATGTCTGATATCTAACAGTCTTCCTTATACAAGGTGTTCAATATACAATGCAACCCGAAGTTTGGGATAGTAGAACTTTTGAACCTGAAGTGATACACAAATAATGGTTACACCGAAATGAAGCCTTGTTCCAGGGGCGGATCCAGGACCGACTTCTGGGGGGTCGGTGGGTTATCATACTGCTAATTTGGAGGGCTCCAAACTTTGGGATGGGTTTTATTTATATATATAAAATAAGAAAGTTTCCTCTTCTGGAGGGGGGGTGATCGCCCCGATCGCCCCCTGGATCCGCCCCTGCCTTGTTCATGTATATATCTAGGAAGCAACGATTGAAGTACACTAGGAACCACACAGTCTTGCCAGATGTAACCGAAGGTGTAAGTCAATTTTTTTGCAAAACATGTAAATTGACTAGTGCTGTTGAATTTTTGTGACATTTGCGGTTTTCGGTTTTTGAGAAAACCGGTTTTCTGAAAACCGAAAACCGCAAATGCGGTTTTCAAAACCGAAACCGCAAATGCGGTTTTCAAAACCGAAACCGCAAATGCGGTTTTCAAAACCGAAACCGCAAATGCGGTTTTCAAAACCGAAACCGCAAAAGCGGTTTTCAAAACCGAAACCGCAAATGCGGTTTTCAAAACCGAAACCGCAAATGCGGTTTTCAAAACCGAAACCGCAAATGCGGTTTTCAGAATCGAAACCGCAAAAGCGGTTTTCAAAACCGAAACCGCAAATGCGTTTTTCAAAACCGAAACCAATGTTTTTAATTACACCTTTTAACAATTGTGAAAGCATCTATCGATCGAGACAATTGTATTGATTTATGTCTGTGTTTCAACTTTTTTTTATTTGCTCCCGTTTCCTCCCACTTTCTTACGGTTTAGAACTCCGTAAGTACTGATGTGAACTTGTGTGTTACAAATACTGACCTGGGATCATTTGCACGTTTTTTTTTTTTTTAGTTACTTCTTTGATGACATTTCCAAGGTACTTTTCGGTTGCAGGGAAGCAAACTGGACCCCACCTGATTTTTATATATTTTGTAAAGTAGAGCACGAGGAACACGAATCTTAAGGAATTTTGACATTCCGACTTCCCGAACTCGAGATACTAGAACTTATACAGTAGTTTTACATAGTATGTATAAAATTAATGAAGAAAGTTCTGTCGCTTTTTGACCTATCACCTTAGAACATCGATATGTCACCTAAGACCAGGGGTGTAGCCAGCAGGTTTCTGTAGGAGGGCCCCGTCGTTTTTGAAGGGGGGCAGCTACAATCTAAAAAAATGTGTTACAGCTAGTGTTTTTGAAGCCTGAAAAAAACTGGAAAATTTTGGTTTCCTTCCGGAAAACTAAAAACACTGTTTTAGCTTATTATTATTATTATTATTATTATTATTATTATTATTATTATTATTATTATTATTATTATTAATAATAATAATAATAATAATAATAATAATAATAATAATAATAATAATAATAATAATAATAATAATTTCATAAATTATATTACAGATAGTTTGTATTATGTTTAACCAAGAACTACTGCCCCCGACCAAACATTATACCTTTGTGCATAACTATTTCAATACATAGAACCGATCTATATAGGTAAACAAGAAAGTTCTATCGCTTTCTCACTCACCACCTTCGGACATTCATATGTCACCTAACACGTATCTCGAAGATCAAGAATAGATCGACAACCTTCTGCAAACGTTCTGGAAGGCCATTTATTCCATCGCGGTAGAGGTTGGTGTTCCGTGAAGTGAAGAAGTTATCAAGTGCATTTTGCACCTCTACTTGGGATTTGAGCTGGCATCCTTTAAAGTGATTGTCCAAGGAAGGGAACAGATGATAATCGGACGGTGCAATGTCCAGGGAGTATGGCGGATGCAATAGTGTTTCCTATCCAAGGCGTAAAATGGTGTCCCGGGTCATCCTAGCCACGAGGGGCTTAGCGTTGTCCTGTAACATAAGGACCCCTTTGGGAGTTTTGAGTTTCTCTTGAACACGGCTCAACTGCTGACAGTACACAGTTGAATTGATGCGATGACCAGCTGGTAGCAGTTCCCAATGCACGATGCCACGAGCAGTTCATCAACACACAGGAGGACTTTCTTCTGATGTAGTACTGGTTTCGGCTGTCTTGGAACCGTTCATGGGATGCTAACCAATTATGACGGCGCCGTGGAACTTCGTACAGGACCCATTTCTCATCACATGACAACACCTTGTCCAGAAATGGCTCCTTCCTCAGACGAGACAGCAAAGAAACACAGGTGTCTGCTTGCGTTGCCTTTTGACCCGGAATCAAGTTATGTGGGACCCATCGACCCAACTTCTAGTGTTTCCTCAGTTGAAGGTGCTGCTGAATGGTTTCGCCACTCACACTAAATTGTCCCCATGCCGTAAGCGTCGGTGGACCACAAATGGGCAATTAGCGACATCACGCCAAACATTGGCGGCGCCGCAGCGACGATCCCCGGTGGCCCCTCTACCGTTTTGAAAATTATGCCACCAGCGGCAGAGATGCGACAAAACGCCAATGAACCACAAAATTACTCCCCCAAATGTTAAATCGGTTATATGTGTGATTTAGTTACATTAAGGTGAGTCTAAAAAACACTTTTAAAAAGTACCAAAAAATTACCCCGAAGGGGACTCAAACCACCAACCTTATGATTACTAGGGAAGTGTTCTTCCTACTTCGCTACGATGGCGATGAAGGAAACGTTGCTTGTAAAGGGATAAATGTTAAGATCTTTTTAATTTGGTCAATCACAGTGCTCCTTTAACCGTGTATATTCGACGATAACTGTTTGGAATTAGATAAAATGTGTTCGCCATGTAATTTTGTAACAAAATGACGCGTGTCTATTTACTTTATTTCATAGTTCTCACATACTCACTTTCTAATGATCGACGACAGTTGTCATCTAAATTCATACAATTATCGCACTTATCTCAAGATTTTTCACGTCATGATGTTGAGGCAGAGGTTATTCTTGACCCTCGGAGCTCACTTTAGGAACAATTCGTCAGCAAAAAATAATATATAATAATAACCGCATGCACATGACTGGCGACAGTTCGTGTTGGTCCCTTCACGATTCTCCGCGAAGAATTTAAGAAGTGCGGACCAAGACGAAGTTCTCGCTGGTCGCTGCTACGCGGTGGTACTTCAACACCCCGACGCGAGATATATGTTTCGACTCGACGAAACCCGGCCGCCAGTTAGGGCCAACTATCGCAGACCTACGCAAAAAGTGACAGAACTTTCTTGGTTACTTTTATACATAAGACTGATTTTCTTTGAAATTGCATTTAATTTATTTTAAGATTTTCTGAAAAAAATGTTTATTTATTATTCGTGACTAAAAAGACATAATTATTTTATTAACAGCTATATCTCACTTCCTGTTTTACACGAAATAGCATTTAAAAAAGGGAATGAATTCCAAACTGAAAAACTGAATAAAAACGTTGCTTTTCACCAAATTTTCTATCTGATAAAAAGTTTTCTTAAAACACTAATTACAGCATATAAATAATATAATGTACTTACGATTTAGTACCATTGTTTTATGATAGAATTTATAGTACCTTGTCAAAACGTTTGTCTTCAAACTGTCAAATACAAATCGCCGTAAATTGTGGAATCTACTGTCACAAAAAGTATACCATACTATTTTCGGATCGCTATAAGGAAGAAATACCATACTATTTTGTGATCGGTATGGTAAAATACTATTTTTCCATACTATTTTACCGTAAATTATTAATTATATGTAAACATTGTTATTTTTAAATGACTGAAGCGAAGTAATCTCACGATGATGTTTTAACATCTGGTCATTAGGAGGGCCAGGAAATCATTTGGGGAGCCTGGCCCCGTGGCTACACCCCTGCCTAAGACGTACCTGGAAGATCAAAAATAGTACCCATCAGTATCAACGACCTTCTGAAAACGTTCGGGATGGGCATGGATTCCTTCGCGGTAGAACTTGGTTTGCCGTGAAGGAAAGAAGATATCAAGTGCATTTTGCACCTTTACTATGGAGTTGGACTTTAGTTCTCTAATGTGAGTGTCCAAGAAATGGTTCAGGGGTAATTGAACGGTGCATTGTCCAGGGAGTATGGCGGTTGCAATAGTGTAGGATGGTGTAGGATGGTGTCCTGGGTCACTCTAATCATGTGGGGCTTAGCGTTGTCCCGTAACGGTAGAACCCCTTAGCGATTGAGAAGTGCTGGCTCCAGGGTTTTGAGTTTTTCTTGAACACGGCTCAACTGCTGACAGTAGACAGTTGCATTAATGTTCTGCTCTGACCAGCCGGTAGCAGTTCCCGATTTTTCTCCAATCCCAAAAAGCGGGTGGTTTTTCGTGATTAAGATAGCGAGGGACGAATATAGAACCTGACAATCGGGTGGTACCTGCAAAAAATCGGGTAATATGACAACACTAAGCTAAATAGAAAATAAGGTATATCCCTATTTAAGATCACTACACCTGCAACCCATGAAATCCAATTTGAAATCTCATCCACTTAGACTGAGATCTTTTATATTATCATTACTCTTTCACTTTGTTTCTAAATAGTACTGCCACTCTTTCTTTTGTTAACAAAAAAACACCACCTCCCTTTCTTAAAAAAAAGAAAAGAAAAAAAATTAGATCGCAATACACAATTTTATTGTTGATTTGTTGCCACTCCGATAAATGTGAATGTTGTGGTTTTGCATGTGTTGACTGGTTTCTTATCGCAAGTCCCGGACACCTGCAATAGTTCATACGTGAAGGGAACACCGATCATATTTTATTCTATATCTTTTTACTTCCCAATAACGATAGCCGTGCCTCTTTGTGAGAAACTGCAACTTATTTTTTTTTATTCTGCCAATTGTAAAAGAATACTAAACAAGAATTTCCCTACACGTTAAGACATTTTAAGAAAAAATATCTTCTTTCGCCTCTGCAAATTTTGAGCATTTTTTCCCTACGTCGGGGGAAATTTCCCTCCATCTGGCAACTGTGAGCCGAAGATGGGAAAGATTCTTTGCTGTTTCCTCGTCGTTACTTGATAATAGTGCTCTCGAATTTTTGTGACTTCTGCAGTTTTCGGTTTTTGAGAAAATCGGTTTTCAAAACCGAAACCGCAAAAGCGGTTTTCAAAACCGAAACCGCAAATGCGGTTTTCAAAACCGACATTTCGGTTTTATGAAATTTCACTTTTTTCAAAAACCGGTTTTCGGTTTTTTCAAAAACCGATTTCGACAGCACTAAAATTGACTCATAACTCATACGTATGGATGTTCTGTCGTTAATTTTCAGTTTGTTTAGTTGGAGTAGCTTGGAAACTATGGAGCAGAAAAAAGAATATTTCATTTCCACAGATAACTAATCGGATGAGGCCTCTGTGAGGGGAGCTAGGGAAATCGTAGTGCCCCCTGTTTTGATTCAAACACTGGTTCACACGTTTCACCAGATTAGAAGCAACTTTACGAAGATTAGACGTGTTAATGTTCTCAATGGCACTACGAATATTCATTTCCAGGTCTTGAATAGTTCGAGAATTGTTCGGGTATACCTCTTGCTTTAAATAGCCCAATAGAAATGAATAGCAGATTTGCCGGGTGCATGTGATAATATAATATCAATAACTCATAATATAAATCAGTAATAAACAAACTACAGCCCCTAACAGGTTATGTCCAGTCCATGAAATGATTCCTATTCTGACGAGTATAGAGAAGAATAGGGTTACCTCGAGAGAGTTGTATTAGAAACTGACAGATGAGTATTTTAACTTCGCTTATGGAAATCACTGCATCCCATTTCGAATCATATTGTGAGCAACAAAATAGGGCTTAGTATTACAAGAATTTTGTAAAATGTACAGCTGTTGTTTTTAGTAAATTATATTGACCCACCTGAAGTTTTTTCTTTGGCCTCCTCCTAAAAAAAAAGTTTGTACATCACTGTATAATAGTTTACTAGGCATAAAATTTTATTGAATTTATCGTGTAATTTGTTTTAAAGATTTTTCTATCTAATATTTTTGCTATTTTTTGAGCTACAGTACGTCATGAATTTCACAATGTTGTATTCAAACAAGTTATCAAATCTTTCCTTTATTATTTATTTTTAGTTATCAATAAGTCTTATTGGAATGATTGGCGGTCCTGCTTTGGGCATCTTTACCCTAGGAATGTTCTATCCCTGGTGCAACTCCATAGTAAGTACAGAAGATAGATATTAGAAATGTCTCAACTCGAGAAAAATTTCAGGCACTTCTTCCTAAAATCCATCTACATTTTCCGCTAGATCTACTATAGCTATTCGATACTTATTTAATTTGGAAGAGTATTTTACTTGAGGAAAACATGGTACGATATTCATATTGTGTACTAGAACATGGATATATATTTATTTCAGAAATGTAACATATTTACTGCCCAAACTAACGTAGAAAACCGTAGTTTGCATTCCTACATTCCCATTCTCCCTCATGAATGGGAGCTTTTGGTGAGCTGAAAATTTAGTATCATTATCCATGTGGATCAGGATATTTTTTAACAGAATTATAAAATCCTTTTTATGCAAATATGAATTTTATGGGTTTAACTTTGCTATTTATTAGAATTTCTCATTCCCGAACGTTACATGAAACTGACTAATGAAACAAAGCACTACCAGTTGTGCCCTTCATATAACAACACGAGAGCTACAGCCGCTTAGACAACGAAATAGCGAAAAAGATTGTTGTTGTGTAAGAATTAATGACATAAAAATACAAGTAAGTATCTTCTTACAGAAATAATTAGCTTTGATGTTAAATATATAAGGAAGCTCCTTCGTGGCTAAGTGGTTAGCTTACACGCCTGTGGCGTGGGAGTCCCGGGTTCAATTCCCGGCGGGAGCTCATGTGTTTCAAATTCCTCGTTAATCAGTAGGTCCCGTCTCATATAATCTCGCTGCTAAAAGAGACGTTGAACTCAAAATCAACTCAACTTAAATATATAAGGATTAGATTTGCAATATTGAAACACCACCAACGCCTCAAGACACTATTTACTGAGTGAAGAAAGTAGGAAGAAACATGAGTTGCATTAGTGTTTTTGAATCGCTGATCCTATGTAAACAACGACTGTGTTGCTTATATATTCGAAATTGGATATATTAAGGATAATTGGATAAAAAGCAAAATATGCGAAGATTTAATTTTGTTTCGTGTATATTTACGAGGATGCAGATAAGAAAGAAGTCTATTGGACACATTTTTTAATGTTAAGCAATTGACGCTTTTGGGCTACTGTTCCTCAAGGATATTATATCATCACAGGTATCTAACGTGTAACTAGACCTAACAATTAATGTCCTTACTAGTTGAAGCATTTACCAACGAGCAAACACAAATTTTATCTTTAAGGACGATAAGCATGGCATAAGGTTCCATCAGAGTGTATTGCGAATAGAAAAATGCTATAAAGGTAGGTGGAACCTTAATATGTTAAGTGGCTCATTTAGGTTTTTGAAACAGAAAGAGCCGAATGCAGAGATTTGCTTAAGTTGGAGATGTGAAAATCGGTATAAACCCTATAAACTCAAATAAATGTAACGAAATATGTGTGTCAGCATTTTCGATAATTTCGATCCTAAGGAGCAAAAGGAATTCATTTCTATATTACCGAAGATTTGTTTTTGTAATTACTTTTCATTGAAATTCCTAAGGGAAAAAGGAGGTTCAAAAGTTTTCCATAAACTTAGTCACCCCATGTGAAGAACGAATATTTAATCTAATATTAAAATAAAATTCCTTGGAAGTGTAGAAGTTTTATTTCAGTTGTTTCACAAAACTAAGTCTTCGAAATATTTTTCAGGTTATTGAGACGTATACACAAGAATACACTGCTTTTAGTCTACTAAAAATATTAATTCGGCAAACAATTTAAAAGGAATTTAATCGTACTTACTTTCCATTTTTAGTAGTACATTATAAATATACAATTCTCATGTAATCCTTCCCTATAATTAATATTAACGAATTTATATAATAAAATACAACAGACCAAAAATTATTGTGTATCAGGAACAATGACGACACTAAAGGAGGGGGCAGACGACACCCCGCCAGACATGTTGGTTGAAATATAAAACTAATATTTTCGATATACAAAAAAAAAAAAAAAAAAAAAAAAAAAAATAGTAGTCCTCCCAAAAAAATGTCTCTGCCGCAAGTAATTAAAGCTGGCGTCATCGCTGACCAGGAGAGATCGGGCAGATTGGATTAAATATAGAAATAATAAGTGGTACCCAATACGAAACATCTGAATGTATTCCTACAAGCATTATAGACTTGCTTTTTCTCTTCAGGATAATGAAAAATCAAGCTCTATCTGGTTAGTAATGAATCTGTTAAATAATTAAAAAATGTTACATTGATAATTTTAAACATAACACATGTACTTTTTAACATTTCATTTTTACTAAAATGAAACATTTACTTATAGGGAGCTTTTGTAGGGGCCTTTGTGAGTACTGTATTTCTCCTGTGGATTGGTATTGGTGCTCAAGTAGCAACCGGGGAAGGACTAATTGTGTATGAACGAAAACCTGTATCAACTATGCAATGTCTATGTAACTCAACTTCATATATCACTCCAGCACCAGCTACTAGCGGGTACGTTTTTATCGCTATAATTATTATATTTTATTTCTATATTATATTTCGAATTAAGTGTTGAATGAATGAAATGTGTGCTTGTCGATTATGTATTCTGTTTCAATGTACTCTGCATAACAGACAGTGCGGATGGAGTTGACATAACCATAGCATATAGAGGCTAATATAGGCTTCCGAAGAGATGACTATCAAGTAATTCACCTCCGAAAGTCTGCCCTTCACCGCCAGTATTCTTGACAAATATTTGACAGCGCACTTTCTACAGAAAAGCTTGTTTGTAGATGTGAACACATTAGTCAGTCTTGTCACTTACCTCTGTTAAGTGAAGACTCCTTGAGAGCACGCTTTCGGTTCAGAAGTTCAAATAATGCTGGAATGCAACACCTCAATTACAAATCGACAGGTGAATCCACACTAATCAACTGTAGGTCAAATATTTCATAATCCCAGCATTGTATAAGGACATAAACTAGATCATAAATCACGCTTTCTTTCACTAGAGACGACATAGAGTATAGAGTATGTCTAATTATGTATTAAAAATATGTCAGGTTACTCAGTGGTGCCCACCCCCCCTTATGTCCATGACGCACCCCCCCAATTGTCTATCCGTAGGTGTTCTTCCATGAAAAAAATCTTCTTTTCGATTAATTTACCCCCCATCAAACATATTTATATAGATTTTTAACCCCCCCAAATATTTCAATGACGCAGTTTGCGTCATAGCCCCCCCCCCTTGTGGGCACCCCTGGGTTACTCGCTATGTAGTAAGCAATTCGATTAATACTATAACTTTTATTAGTTTGTACGAAATATTATTGTAAGCTATTACTTACCAATATATCATTATACATATACGGTTTTTATTTTTTTACAGAAATGTTCTTCCTATCTACGAATTGTCATATATAATGTATTCTCCTTTGGGACTGCTAATGACTGTTGTGATTGGTCTTATAGTGAGTTTTCTGACAAAGCCACAAAAGCCAAAAGATGTGAATCCTGATTTATTGTCTCCTGTTGCTCTTTGGATATATGATAGATTACCAGAAGGAATAGCCAAGAAACTTGGACTAGATAGTTTACAAAACAAACAGAAGTGATCTAAGATAACTTTTAAGTAACAATTTCTCTCATAGAATTACACTACTGTATATTAAATATCTGAATGTTTTTATAAATGACATTGAATTTCTATCGTGTCCAAATTAGAAATTTTAGAGTTTATTTTTCCTCGATACTCAACCTCCAGAAATTATGTCTCTGTAACATAAGTGTTTTTCCTTGTTGAAACATGACTGTAACATAGTGTCGAACATTTTCGCTATCATTACGAATCATCTTCAGGCGTGAACGAAAATAAAGTTCGAATAATAAATAAAACTATAATTTCATGAAAATTATTTTATTTTTGTTATCTTGCTCAACGAAAAGGCTTTCTCAGTCAGATTGTTATGTGAAAGAACTGTATTATTTTAAAACAATGACCTTTATGCTGTTTAACCAATATGTATGAAAAAATTATAAAAGCAAAGTAAACCTTTTCGCTTGTTGATGAAATTGAATGAGGATCTTCTGTTTGTCAGTTGGAACACTCTCCCATGTCTAGTAATAACTTTTTCTTCTTACAATTGATATTAAATGGCTGCTTTTAATAAAATATTTTATTTTTTGAAATCTTGGCTTATTCTTTTATTATATTGCAATAATAGTATCTTGTCTTTTCTTTAAGGCTTGCAAAATGAATGATGATGAAGATGTATACCTTATTTTACCCTAGTTGCAACCAAGGGCGCCGATCGTGGGGGGCCCGGGCCCCCAAAGCTCATGTGGGCCCCCTATTGTATTTATGAATATACATTATTTGGCATAATTTGAGTGGAATTTGTCTAAAAATCTTCATATATATACCTTCTGCATCTGAATGGGCCTCCCCAAATTTACAAAGAAATCGGCGCCCTTAGTTGCAACCATTTTAGTGGATCTTGCAGATATCTTTCCTCTTACTAATATTTTTAAGGTTTATATGGTTCTCGGTGAGAAAAATAAACCAATTAAATTAAGATCACTGTAGTGATGAATTTTTGGAGACATTCCAAGGAAATTTTACTTAATAATCCATAATTGCGCTGAAAACTTCCAACAGTTAGCTGTAGAACCTTTAGCAGCACAATAATAATAATAATAATAATAATAATAATAATAATAATAATAATAATAATAATAATAATTTAAAAATTCTCAAGCTTGCAACCACATGATGAAAATGATAGAATAAATTCGAAATTAATCTGCAACTGAATTTAAAATGATTTGTTTAACGTTGACAGATTACTTGGATGAAACTAGTTTCAAATTGATTCATACATAATTAGTAGAGAGCGGATTTTAAGGTGCAGCACCTTTTCTAAAAATGTAGTTGTTATAACAACCAAAGTTCAAAATATGTATTTCCGGGCATAAAATGAACTGAAATGAACGCACTTTGTTGCACCTTTTTCGTGAATGTTTCACCTTTTTTGCTAGATACATAAGATTTCCCTTTTTGTTACTTCTTTTAGCCTTTAGCACCTTTATTGTCCCTTTTCTCTCTTTTTTTTTTAAATAGACAGAACAATATGTTTTATTTTCAATCTAGTTTACACATAACATTTCATAAATTTAGACGCAATCTTAACGGATTTGCTAGGGATAAATTTGCACTGAATTTGGGAAACAATCCGGACATAAAAAACGAACTTCCTGTCCATGCGCTTACAAGATATGTACCACTGGTTTCCGTTGATGTCGAGCGAAGTTGAGCTCCAAGCGACAGAAACTAAAATTCGAAAATATAGAAATGCTGTGCATAATCACGTATAACCAATTTCTGAAGACCCAAAAGTATGTGACGGTTTCTCAAGCCACAATATTGCTAAATTAAAGTTCTCTTTTTTAAAATACCAAGTTGGTTTTAACCACAATTTTATTACCAGAATGTTGAATGTTGTACAAGTTTTTGACTGAATAAAACAATTTTGCAATTTAACATTGTCCAATGTTTAAAGCCAAGACTAACAATATTTGTTTGTGTAATGAATAAAGAATGTTCATGTAACTGTATACTATAGCACTTAATAAAGATAGCCTATAAGCACCTTTTTTGCGCCTTTTTCAATGATTTTTCAGCCCCTTTTATTCCCTTTTTCCTACCACATTTTTGCACCTTAAAATCCGGTCCTTAATAATTAGCATTAGAATCACTATACCACATGCAGAAACTAGTGGTCGGCGACCTTAATTCACAAACGGGAAGTTTCACACTCAGTGGAAAGCCATCCTGACTGAAGTTCTTCCATAGTTTGTTCTACCAGGAGTAGTGGCGTATTTACGATTTTGTTTCGGGGAGGGCTTTGCTAACTTTCGGGGGGGCTTTGCCTGAAAATGTGAAAATTCTGCAAGATTTTCATATACTTTACTATAGTAAGATTTCGGGGGGGGCTTAAGCCCGGAAGCCCCCCCCTTAAATACGCCACTGACCAGGAGAAACCTGAGATGGCAATTTTAAATACATGACCTGACTGACTTCCTTTCCCATTGTTATTGTTGAATGTTTGGAATTAAACATGCCTTTTCAGCATCATATTATGCAAAATGCGGACCAATGAAAGTGGGATCCGACCTATTACTCAGGTAAGTATCTGAGGCAAATACTTCCACTTGGCTACGAATGAGTACCAGTGCTGCTGTATTGTTAATGATTTAATTATTCCAGTAAAATTAGTTTCATACGGTGTATATTGAAATTTGTTAAATACACAAAATAAAATTCAAACTGACGCCGTTTCACTGCTTTTAATACAGTATCTGGAGTATATATGAGGTATAGCACAAAAGTACTGTCATTGCATTACTGCCTGGCGTGTTCACTGCATTCGATATTCACACACCTCTGCATTCACTGTTGTTACTGTTTGTAACAACGAAAAGTAATTTTCTGACAAGTAAAGGTCCATATGATTGCCGTGCAAATTCGATACAAAAGTACAGAGTCTGACTGAATATGAAAAGGAATGGAGATCACCAAAAGTTAAGCTGCTAAGGACTATAGGGAGCAGAGTTAGGGAAGAGAAATTTTAAAATGTCTTCGAAATAAAAAAAAAAAAAAAGCAGTAATGACAGTGAAACTGAATATCTTGTAAAGAGTGAAAGTATGCAAACATAAAATCAACTTTCGAACCATAAGAAGGACAGACAATATAACTTGTATGCAACGGAAAGCTGTCCTGAACGGAAATGGTGTATAGAACCAGAACAATGAGATTCCGTTGTAAAGGTTTCATTGTATAATACATGACTAGAAGCAGTGATGCCAATTCCTTCAGATCCGTTTTCCCTTCACAAGCTTCAGAATTTCCCTTTTCCGGACAAAATTTCCCTTCACCCAAACCGTTCAAGTACTTAGTAAACGTATTTTTAATCGTTTTCGCTTCCACCCCCTCACCCCAATCTTATAACCACATACAAGCAGATACCTGACAGCCTTCCTTTGAGCTTACGCAGAATTTGAACTTGATTTGTTGTTTAGGTATCTAAGGCGTCGCGATAGAGGAGGGGAAAGGATATGGAAAGTGTAGGCCAGGATCTATGTTAAAGGTGCAATCTGTGCATTTGCCTGGTGTAACTAAGGAAAAACCCTCTGTCAGGACGGACTATCTAAAGAAATCATAAAAAATGTAAAATAAATATTATGTAAATTTAATTTTTATCCTAGACATCATGATAAATTTTAATATTAATGTAACCTAAGGTACAAAGAAAATATTAAGTATATATTTGGTATGTACTTACTTAAGAATAGCACTCCCATATTTACTGAAACGAATACGAACTGTTACGAAGAAAACTCTAGTTGCTACTGTCTTTGGCCGTACACGAGGCATGTTCGTAAGCACAATTCAAAGTTTAGAGATGCGGAATTCTTAAGAATTAATAATTCTGTGCGCACAGTCACCAGAAAATTTGTAAAGTTACACAAACACACATACACTAATGACCCAGTATTCGCCCATATATATATATATATATTTACATTCACGACACGCAGATTTTCTTCTCTGACATCGATTAATCCTCTTCACAATCAATTTTCTGGTTGGGAAAAACATCTTCTGATTGGGAAAACCAAACTTACAATAGTTGGAGTGATAATTTAATTGAGAAATATTTCATCTTATCGCATTGCATTTAATTCAACAATGGGAAGATTAATTTTGATAAAAGATTTTAAATAAGCATTGTTGTAATGTTTCGAATTTAACTGAATATGTTGATCGATGTGTAATGTTGATAAATATTAACGAATGCAAAGCAAGATAACTTGTGAGAATTTATGTGAAATATGTGCAACGGATTATGTTTGGAACAAATAAAATGTGGAATTTATACTGAATTTTAATGAGATTAATCAGATACGTAAATATGTTCAATCTATAAATTATTGAAGAGAGGTTCAAATTTCCCTGCAATATTGAGAGTTTACAAGCAATTTCCCTTTTTCCCTTTTCTCCAAAATTTACTCAAAATTTCCCTGCGACAAGGGAAATTTCCCTTCAATTGGCATCACTGACTAGAAGAAAAAACTCAAGTCGTTAGTGCGGGAATATGGGAATATAAACAAAACCAGTTGATGTGGATGTGTGTGCTACAAAATAAGGGGAGGTGTGATGTAATGTGCCATGCTATGGACCACATGGAGCGGAAGTAGAAGAAGTGTACGCACGCAGAAAGTGCGCAGAGAGCGTGGTATGTAAAGGTGTGAGACAGAAATAATGTGTTAGTTGTGTTGGTAGGAGAGGGTGTGAGCGAATACTGGTGTTTCTGTATAAGCATTCGATCACGAAGTTCAGGTAATGTCAACGGAAGCAAAGTGCGTCGATACTTTGGAGACTGATATGTAAACGTGCATCATATGCGTACAAAACGCGACTGTTAACAGATGTATTTGGTGTCCCCAAGGAAACCTCAACGCGAGAAGAACGTCTCACTGCACTGCAGATTAAAACACATCTCTGTGATGAAGAGATTGTTGTGGATAGGTTTTAATCAGTAAGGATAGACGACGACGGTACAGTTGATGAGGATATTGAAAGTGACTTCAGCGGAACGACGCTGCTGCCAGAACGGAGTCAACCGTGGCTGACAATCACGAAAGTAGTAGTTCATCATACGGTCCATCACCACCAAAGAAACGTGCACTAAATTCCCGCACAATTACTTGCCCAATGCATACAAGATCTGGACCAAGTACAAGAGAGATGGAGCCTACCGAGCTATGTTCTCCTAGATCGACGATTGACATATTATCGCGCCTGAAAATCACTACTGATATGACACAAAATAAAAATTAAGACGGTATTGCAAAAATTTGAAAAGCCACTTACAATGTTTTGCAAACGACGGCATTCCTTAATAATGTTGCAGTGAGCATTCTAAAATAAAAATATGTAGCACAGGGAGAACATGTGTGAATTACTTAAGTGAATACTCAAGACAGTAAACAGAGTAGGGACAGTTTCCTCTAGCGTCTGGTACACTCTCTCTTCCACTAGCCTCAAATCGGAAATTTGTGAAGTTTGTGATTTGTGCGGGTAAATATTAATGTAGTATAAATCACTTTGTGACACACACACACACACACACACACACACACACACTCACACACAAAACGAACTTGAAAACAAAAACCAAATATATGTAAGTCAATATGTTAATAGAAAATATGAAGTTTAGTCAGAGCTTCATTCTCAAATATGGCAGACTTCAACAGATGAATGTGAAATCTCTAGCGATAAAGGGAACAGCAGGTGTTTTACTGATCACAAAAAAAAGGTTAAAGAATGATGATCATAAAAACAGATTTACTTGTGGAAGATGTGAACCAATTGAGTTTCTTAGGAAATAAAATAACAAGCGATAATAGATGCAAAATCCAGAATGGCTCAAGCGAAGAAGGCGTTCGAAAAAATCAAAAGCTTCTAAGCGGAAATACTGACTTAGAAGTTAAGGAAAGGTTTATGAAAGCATTTGAATGGAACATGGTGCTGTATGAATGTGAGACATAGAGACTAGGAGAAGAGGGGAAAAATGAAGAATGCATGCCTTCAAAACGTGATGTTATAGAAGGATGATGAAAAGTAGATTGGTGGGATACATAAAGTATCAAATGAAGAAGTATTGGAAATGGAAATGGCAGGGGAGAAGAAGAGCATGCTGAGAAATATTTCTAAAAGAAGAGATGAGATGATTGGACACATGACGAGACATGGAAGAGTCATGATATTAGCTATGTAAAGAACGGCAGAAAGCAAAATACTTCAAGGAAGACCGGGATTGATACATACCGGGTGTTTCAAAACAACAGCGACAACGTTTGGGAGGTGATTCCTGACACCAAGATAAGACGAAAAGTATAGACCAACCTGGGTGCCAAATGCTTCCTTTCAGAGTTGTAAGCTGCCGAAAACATGAAAAACTCAAGTTTAGAGCTCCATAGCTCCAAAACTATGGGACTTACCGTAGTCGGATCTAGACTTCACTTAGGAACTAATATGTACACTATCCAAAAATGTGTGTTTCAGAATCCTAAGGTACTCAGGCAAAAATTTTTATAGAGGTAGTTTGGCTACAAGCACATAACTTGAAGTACTCACCAACTACGTCTATAAAAATTGTTGCGGAAGTACCGCAGGATTCTGAAACATGGGTATTTGGATAGAGCACATAATAGTTCCTCAATAAAGTTTTGACCCGACTCCGGTATCTTCCATAGTATTGAAGCTATAGACCTTTAAAGTTTATTTTTTCATGTTTTTGGCAGCCTATAACTCCGAAAGGAAGCATTGGTACACCCAAGTTGGTCTATACTTTTTGTCTTATCTTGGTGTCAGGAATCACCTCCCAAACGTTGTCGGTGTTGTTTTGAAACACCCTGTACATACAAAATAATACAATATGTAGGATAGAAAAATATATGGAAATGAAGAGCCTGATTTACAGTTAGAATAGGAAAAAGCCGCAAGCTGTGTCAAACCAAGCGAAAGACTGCTAACCTGAAAGACAGAGAGAAAGGGGACAGTCATGCTGCATATAAATAATGTTTAGTAAAGTTCTTTTGATTGGAGCTAAAAGATTTTGGTACAATTAGGAACAAAGAAAAGAAAACCACCTCTTGGTTTTCTTATTCTAATCTGTACAATAATATTGCTTACGAAAATTGACTAACAGGTTTTCGTTGAAGGATGTTTTAGAAGTTTCTCCTGCAAATCTTCAACAATAGCAAGATTAACAATATGATTTTTGCAATATTTTTGAAACAGCGAAAACGTGGATTGAAACTGTCACATTTCTTACACACACATACACACATTTCTTAATCTAGCTGTCATTTTTTCCCCGGTAGCGACACAAATTCGATTCTTAACTACTTTTCTCCTTCTCCTAGAAAGCCAAGGCACTGAAGTCTCGGAAGTTCTTTAATAGGGTGGGACAAAAAAAAAACTTTTTTTTGTAGTCAACACACAAAATTTGGATCTTTTTGGTCAACCCCTTCCTTTGCTTCATGGAACTTGAATATTTTTATAGTTGCGGCTATGGAACCTGCATGACACGGCGAAGAAAATTGTGCTGCACACCTATTTTTGTTTTGAAATTCGATTGGCTGGGTTGCGGAAAAGTTGCCTCGTAGTTAGTGGTAGTTTACACAGAGAATTTGGATTTTTTTGGTCATTCCTTTTCTTTGCCTCATGGGATTTGAATATTTTATAGCTGCAGCTATGCAACCCGCACGACACTGCGAAGAAAATTGTGCTGCACAGCTATAACTTTTGGTTCTTTTTCACACTGAAGATTCTGAGGCTGAATACAAAACGCAAGGTAAAAGTGAGATACATTATTGTTCCTAGGTGGTTAAAAATCATAATCAATTAGACGAAAAATCCTCCCCGATAAACACCACCTTTACGAAGACACTTATGTGTCGGGTGGAGAGGATTGCGTGCTACAGTGAAATTTAGAGCTGTGTCGGTGGTAGTTCACTACCAGAAGGGCCACCCCCTACCGAATTGGTCTAAATGGAGTAGCCAGACGAAGAGTGTTCTGGGAGAAGGCTGCAGTTCTCCAGTAGCCAAGTTGGCGGAAATCACAGTGATTGCTACGACAACTTGGACATTAGTCCCAGGCGTGGTCAGAGTGACTTTAACGGCTGGGATACTGCGGGGTGGAAGGCAACGGGAAACCACACTCTATTTTCCCTAGTTTGCTGGCAGCAAAAATAGAACATATGAACAATGGTCTTTCGCAGGTCAAAATGTAGTTCCGAAGGTAAAATATCCTCCCATTCGGATCTCCGGGAGGGGGATGCCTTGGGAAGGACTATTGGACGAGAAAGTAACAATGGGGGGAAAACAAACAGAGAAAGAAAGACAAGGAAGAGCAAAAGGTTTAGGATAGGGACATGCAACGTACGTACTATGTTACAGGGAGGAAAATTAGAAAATCTTACAGAAGAAATGAGAGAAAATAATTTGGATTTGATAGGCGTTTGTGAAGTTAGATGGGAAGGTAATGGGGTATTGAACAGCGAAGGATATAGAATGTTTTACTCAGGTAATGAAAAGGGCGGTCATAATGGCGTAGGAATAATTCTTGGAAAGCGCTTAAAGGAGAAGGTAGTGAAAGTAGAATTTATTGATGATAGACTTAAAGGGAAAACGAAGGATCTAGTGATGATACAGACATATACACCGACGACTTCGCATGCAAATGAAGAAGTAGAGGAAAATTATGAGAAAATAGGAGAAATTATAGATAGGGAGAAGAAAGGTGCATTTATAATTCTAATGGAAGATTTCAATGCAGTTGTGGGAGAAAAAACAGGAAGGTAGTATCGTAGGCAAATATAGTTTAGGCGAAATAAATAAAAGGGGAGAGGGACTGGTGAATTTCTGTAGACAGAATTCACTAGTAATTGGGAACACTTGGTTCAATCAGCACAAGATAAGAAGATATACATGGAAATCACCAATAGACGGCGGAAGATATCAGATAGACTATGTTATGATTCAGGACAGGTATCGGAATAGCTTAAAGAACGCAAAGACCCTTCTCGGGGCTGATATTTTCTCTGATCATAATCTTGTGCTGCCAGAAGTAGATATTCAACTGAAAAATGTAGGCAGAAGAAAAGTAGGTAACAAAGTGTTGAATACTGAAAAGTTGAAAAACGAGGAAATAAGAAATCTTTTCGCTGAAAAATTCGAAGAAAAATGTTCAAACGAGGAAAGGATAGGCGCAGGTAGTAACGCACGGTGGGAACATATTAAACGTTGCTTACAGCAGGCTGCAGAAGAAGCAGTAGGTTACCGCGAACACAAAACTGCTAAGAAACCATGGGTTACAGAGCAGATGTTGCAGAAAATGAGGGAGAGGAAGATGTGGAAACAGGTTGATACAGAAGAGGGCAGAAAGATGTACAGAAAGTTAAATAATGAATTACGAAGAGAAACAGACAGAGCGAGGGAAGAGTTTTACAAAAGAAAATGCGAGGACATAGAAGAATTAGAAATTGTTGGGAAATATGAGGAAATGTACAAGGAGGTGAAATCTATGGAATTTCGGAGGAAACAAGGGAGTATTATGATGGCAGTAGAAAATAAGAATAGGAAGGTAGTCAGCGAGAGAAATGAGGTCATAGGAAGGTGGAAAGAATACGTTGAAGACTTATATGAGAGTAGGGATAGACCGTGTAGAATAAATGTTGAAGTGGAAAATGAAGTAGGCCAGGATGATAAAGGATTTAGTATTCTTCGGGATGAGTTTGAAAAGGCTATATCCGAGATTAGGAATGGAAAGGCAACAGGAATAGATAACATATCAATCGAATTCATTAAAAATACAGGAGACAAGGGAAAGAAAGAATTGTGGCGACTATGCAATGAAATATATGAAACAGGAGAATGGCCAAGAGACTTTCTGAAAACGATCATGATACCGATGGCTAAGAAATCGAACCCAAAGAGATGTGAGGATTATAGAACTATTAGTCTGATATCTCATGGAGCTAAAATTCTGCTCCGAATACTGAACAGAAGGTTATATGGAAGAACAAATAAAGATGTTGAGGAAGAGCAGTTCGGGTTCAGAAGAGGCAAGGGCACAAGAGATGCTATTGGATTATTAAGGGCGATCGGTGAAAGATTTATAGAAAAAGGGAAAGAGGTGTATGTTGTATTTATTGATCTAGAAAAGGCTTTTGACTGCGTGAATTGGGAATTGTTGTTGGGAGTTCTAACAAAGATAGGGTTGGAATGGAAAGATAGAAGACTCATAAGAAACTTTTACATGAACCAACAAGTAAGTGTTAGGATAGGGGAAGAACTGACGGAAGAGAGTGCAATTGGAAGGGGACTTCTACAAGGATGCTGCCTCTCACCAACACTATTTAATGTCTATCTAGAAGAGATAGTGAAAAAGAGCCTACATGATGATGATGGCATTTCGGTAGGAGGTAGAATGATTAAATGCATAAGATTTGCAGACGATATGGCGCTTGTTGCAGAATCTGAAAAGAAAATCAATAAAATGTTAGAAAAAATGAGAAAGGGCTTTGAAGAATATGGAATGAAAATAAATGTTAGAAAGACAAAAGCCATGATGATTGGAACGAAGGGGTCTGTGTCAAATATAAAAGTAGGAGGGAAAGAAATAGAACAAGTGAATAGTTTTCGATACCTGGGTGGTATTCTTAGTAATGACATGAAATGCGAACGTGAAATAAAAGCAAGGATAGGAATGGCGAAAGAAGCCTTTAAAAGAAAGAAAAGTTTGTTTTGTGGGACCTTGAACAAAGAGTTGAGAAAAAGACTCATAAAATGCTTCGTGTGGAGTGTTGTACTGTATGGGGTGGAAACGTGGACATTACGTAAAGGTGACGAAAATCGACTGGAAGCCTTCGAAATGTGGATGTGGAGAAGAATGGAAAGAATTAGTTGGGTCGAGCGAAAAACGAATGAGTGAGTGTTAGAAATGGTGGGTGAGAAAATAACACTTTTAGATATTTTCAAAACAAACACTGGCGCTGCCCGAACTGTTCAAAGAAACGTCGAAGTAGTATGCAGGAGTCAGAAATATCACCTGAGTCTGTCCCATCTATTGCGGATGTTTATAAACTGCTGATCGATATGAAAGAAGAAATCAGTAATATAAGAAAGTCTTCTCGTGAAATGGAGCGCGATTTAGGCAAGTCCTTAGATTCCTGTCACGAAAAGTTGGACAGTAATCAAACGTTGCTTACTAATCAACAACAATTAATTGAAAAACAGCAAGTGTTGATAGAAAATTTGACAAGTGAGAATAAATTATTGAAAAAGCAAATCCTGGAATTAAAAGCTAAGTGTGTCGACATGGAACAGTATTCTCGGTGTAATACCCTGGAAATATATGGAGTTCCTGAATCCCCCCAAGAAAATATCCCTGAAATTGTAATGAACATCGGAAAGGCTTTAAATGTACACATTGATGAAACAATGATCGATGCTTGTCATCGGTTAAAGAAATTCAATAATCGACCTACTACTGGTATTATAGTTAAGTTTGTCCGGAGACATCATAAAGAGTTATTTCTTTCACGAAGAAAAGTAAAGAGAAACCTGTCTACAATTGATATAGGTATGAATAGTGACAATCCAATATATATTAATCAATCCTTGGCCCCAACCAGGAAAATATTGTTTGCTAAGGCAAAGCAGCTGCAACGTGATAAAAACTATAAATATCTGTGGGTAGATTATAGTGGGAAAGTTAAAATCAGGAAAGGTGACCAAAGCCCCATTCATGTAATCTCCTCAGAGGAGGACTTAGACAAACTACAGTGTTAAATTTGTTGTGCTTTGGTCATAAAATCCTTATTAATTTCATTATAATTGTACCTTTTCATGTACATAATGGTTTTTATTATCTCACTGATATCAATTGGTTAATATTTATAAATACTCGTATAGGAGATGGAGTACAAAAATAAACTGTCATTATATTATCAAAATGTTAGGGGTCTCAGGACCAAAACTCACCTTTTTCTCAAAAACATATTAAGTAGTAACTATGATATTATAGCCTTAACAGAAACATTTTTGAATACTGATGTTAAGACTGCTGAATTATTCGATAACAGGTATAATGTTTTTAGAAATGATAGAGACCTTACGTTATCAGGTAAATCTGGAGGTGGGGGTGTACTTGTGGCGGTAAGGAAGTTATATAAAACTATTCATGAGGTAACATATAATGCACAAAATTGTGAATCACTCACAATATATATTCGTGATGAAACTCAAAAGTTATTTATAAATGTTGTTTATATAACACCATCTTCCCCAATAAGTGTATATCAAGATTATTTTAATCATTTAGAACAAAACAACTGTTTAGTTGCTTCCGACATCTTTATAGTTGGAGACTTTAATATAAAAGAAATTGGTAATTCAAATCATAATCTCCTAGGAGGATCGAGAACGTGCCAAAGGCTCCAACAATTTATTTCATATTTTAACATGACTTCATATAATACTATACAAAATTATAACCTAAGAACCTTAGATTTGGTTCTAGCGAATGTTACAGTGGAACTCGAGCAAGATGAGTCTCCCTTAGTACCTGAAGATGTTAATCATCCTAGTTTATCAATTTCAGTACCGTCAGTCAAAAAAATGCCCATAAGTAAGACAACGCAAAGAAAATATTATAATTATAGGAAAGCTGATTTTTACAAATTATACTGTACACTGCGTGATTATGACTGGAAAAACCTATATGATTTCGATAGTGTTGACTTAGCATTAATCTTTCTATATGATTCTTTATATAAATGTTTTGATAATTGTATACCAATATGTACGCAAGTTAGGAAGTCTAGGTATCCGGTATGGTTTACCAGAGAAATAATTCAAACTATTAAAATTAAGAAGAAATGTGCTAAAAAGCGTAAATTCTCTAGGTATTATGACGAAAGATTCAGGAACTTAAGGTCGGAATTAAAACAGCTTATACATAGAGCTTATGATGATTACATAGAACAACTCCAAATGAATGTCAATGATAATATAAAACGTTTTTGGTCATTTGTAAATACCAAACAACAACATAACGTAAGAAATCTAGTGTACACTTTGAATAACGAGAACTTTTCCCAAGGCAATATTTCAAACGGTTTTGCAAAATATTTTTCTTCAGTTTACAGTCAAACCAACTTTAGTTATAAAATTAACGATGTTCTTGGAGATTTTCCGAACATACATCACAAACTTGATATTTTGCATTTTAACTATGTTACTTCAGATGAGGTTAAAAGTGCTATTAAGCATCTCAAACCCAAACAATCTTGTGGCCCAGATGGAATTCCTTCTTACGTTATTAAAGCATGTGGAGATGTTCTATGCGAACAAATTAAATTTATTATTAATTTGTCATTGAAAACTAATATTTTTCCTCAAAAATGGAAAGAAACAAAAATAACTCCAATTTTGAAATCAGGTAATTCGAACGTTATGACAAATTATAGGCCTATTTCAATAATTAATTCAATGTGTAAAGTATATGAATACATACTATACGAAAAGGTGTTTAATCATGTGAAAATTTGCATTTCTCCAAATCAACATGGCTTTTTCCCTAACAGATCAACAGTAACAAACTTGTTACAATTCTCACAGGAGATCTACAATTGTTTTGAAAAAAAGGAACAAATGGATGTAATATATTTGGACTTTGCTAAGGCTTTTGACAAAATAGATCATGAAATATTAATAAAGAAACTTATAACATTCGGATTATCCAAAAATTTAATTATGTTGTTTCTATCTTATTTACATAATAGAAATCAATATGTAGAGTTTCAACAAGAAATTTCTTATCAGTTTGTAAGTTCATCTGGTGTTCCGCAAGGTTCCAATCTTGGTCCTTTGTTGTTTTTAATTCTAATTAATGATTTGCCTGAGGTTGTAGAAAATTCCAATTGTTTGTTATTTGCCGACGATGTAAAGATTTATAAATCAGTTACAGTTGAAGAAGATAGCCAAATTTTACAACAAAACTTGAATAAAATCATAGATTGGTGTGGTTTAAATAAACTACAACTGAACGTAAATAAGTGTAAAAGTGTAACCTTTAATAGAAAAAACAAATTAGTTAAATATGTATACAAAATTAATAATATCCAAATAGAGAATGTTACATCGATTAGAGATCTTGGTGTAATTTTTGATTGTAAATTAACATTTGGTAATCATTTAGTTAGTGTTATAGACTCAGCAAATAGAGCCTTAGGTTTTGTTATCAGAAACACAAAAATATTTTCACAACCATCAGTAATTATCAAGTTATATGCAACCCTAGTTAGAAGCAAATTAGAGTATGCGTCGGTAATCTGGAGTCCCCACTTTAAGAGAGACATCCAAGCAATTGAGGTGATTCAAAACAAATTTTTGAGATATTTATATTATAAAACATTTAAACCAGATTCAACAACTTACTTGTCAGTGTCACTTTTACGCTCGCTATTCAACCTAAGTAGCTTAAAGGATAGAAGAATTGTACATTCTCTTATTATTTTAAGAAATATATTGACAAATAGAATTAATAGTTCAACACTGTTGCTACATATCCCTTTCTATGTACCAAGATATCGCTCCAGAAATCAAAATATCTTTTATATACCTATGTCGAAAAGTTCAACTCATGCACACTCACCTATTATACGAATGCTGAGAGTCTATAATAAATTAAATGATAGGATAGACCTATTTTCAGATGGAAAAGTTAAATTTGTTAAACTTCTCTATGAAATACTGAATAATGACCATGTATGATCTATTATTATTTGTTAACGTACTGATATATATTATATATATGTATATTATTGTTCTCGTGGCTGGATTGTACATTCTTTCCTTTTAATTTTTTAGTATTTTTTTCTTTTATTTTTTCTCTTTCCATGTTTTATTTTTCTTCTTTGTAAAGTCATGTTACCATCAATTATGTAAGTCAAGAAGGTATGTTGTGGGTGTATGCCTGTGTACTTTCATATAAATAAATAAATAAATAAATATTATTAGGAAGAGGAAGAGAAACTGGTTGGGACATTGCCTAAGAAGAGATTGTATCATGAGGGACGTCCTAGAGGGTATGGTGGCGGGAAAGAGAGGGAGGGGGCGAAGGAGACTACAATTAATGGATGATATTAAAACAGAAAGATAATACGCGAAGACGAAAAGATTAGCGGAGGACCGTGGAGCATGGAAGCTTCTCAGCTGCGGCAAGTGACCTGCCAATAAAGGCAGAATACCTATGATGATGATGAGACGAAAAATTGTATTTTTATGTTTCAATTCATGTTCTTCCTATATAGTGTGAAAAATATGTTGTCAACCTGACATTGCAGCTTTTTTCATGTATATCGTGAACAACTTCTTTTAGACCTGTTTATATTATAAAGAAAATTTTAAACACGTAATTTGATATCAAGTAATTTGGAAATCGGCTGTGATATAATAGAAAATATACATTTACCTACATCGTTGTACACGACTATAATAATAATACGTAAAGCGTTGTTTTATAATTCTATACACAGTCCAGCGGCCCGTGTATTCGGCGCCGGCCTGATCTGCCAAAATGATGTTAAAAGATTTGAGTAATGATCAGCAATACCTTTTGGACATTTTTCGAACCGTTTCAGAAGGTTTATGTCCCCAGATCTTCTAAAGGAAGAGCTTGGACCAATTGTCATGTCCCGATTGTTGATTACAGCTTCTCGCATTCTCCGATTATATATTTGTACCGAAAATCCCGAAGCATTTCGTTGGTTTGCACAGTACGTCAGCAAATTATTTACACAAGTTTGGTTTGAAATTCTAAAGCTAAATTCTTCTCTCTCTCACCAACGGGACGCGACACTTGTGGCTACTCGCTTGATCTGCATCCTTTTTTCCAGAGGAATTAAGAAGAATCCTGTATATTGTGATTAGCTGCAGCGCTTACTTTGCCCATCCGGAAAACTTGTTGTTGGCAATGATCACGAACAGTAACCAGAACATCCCAGTTTTAGGATGGAGAAGAATAAAAGGAGTATCGAGAAAGAAAAATATCAAGTCTACGTGAATTTGTTCCGAAAGTAAACTTAGACGCAAGTAAATATCATAACATGATCGATTGTTTCTCAACGGACATCAGCAAGCTACCATTAACCCGTAAGTAGTCGCGCCATTTTTTGTAACGTAAGTACTCGCGTGGGGGTGCCACAGACCCCCATACTTTTTTGTTATTTTTTTAGCTGTTAATTAAAATATTGCGGTGAGAATTGCTAGAGACATTCCTTATAACCTATCTTTTCGGTCCTTGATAGAATGCTAGTTCTATTTTAGGAAGGTACTGTAAGTAGCAGCAGTATAACCAACTCCATTTTCAAAAAAATCACTAAGGAAACTTGCTGGGGGTCCAGGAGACCCCCACGCGAGCACTTACGGGTTAACAAGAGAATTTTCTTCGAGCCAGATAGAAGAAAATATTATAACGATGGCTACAGCTTCTGAGGAAATTAGACGTTTTTCGTGTCATATGCAAGCGGTGGAGAGGATGATGAAACTAGTTACAGAAGCGTCAGCATTAGTGTATGGAGCGGATCGAAGAGAAGGCTTTATTATGGCAAAATTAGAGTTTCGAAGAAAAAATGCAAAAATTGAACTCCCAGCAGGACTATCAAATGTAAATAAGCCAAAAAACGGAAGCAAGTGGGTTGGCGCGTTGGCGGGTGAAATTCGATTTGCAGCCACCTCCTCGTGTTGGGTTCTGGGGAATTTCGAAGTGTATGTGCCAAAACGAACTAAG
The DNA here is from genome assembly GCF_964235325.1 of Thermobia domestica. Taxonomy (NCBI): domain Eukaryota; kingdom Metazoa; phylum Arthropoda; class Insecta; order Zygentoma; family Lepismatidae; genus Thermobia; species Thermobia domestica. The sequence continues at coordinate 166,937,639 of NC_137466.1, read as the reverse complement.
AGATGCATGCAAGGGAAGGTTTATCAACAATTTTTCATGACCTATGTTCATAATGTGTTTTGAAAACATCAATAAAATTTCTTCATTTAATTGATTATAATTTTTAACCACATATCACTCACTTTTACCTTGCGTTTTATATTCAACCTCAGAATGCTTCAGTGAGAAAAAGAACCAAAGGTTATAGCTGTGCAGCACAATTTTCTTCATAGTGTCGTGCGGGTTGCATAGCTGCAGCTATAAAATATTCAAGTCTCATGAGCAAAGGAAGGGGATGACCAAAAAATCCAAATTTTCTGTGTAGACTACCACTAACACGAGGCAACTTTTCCGCAACCCGGCCAATCGAAACTCCAAAAAATGTTTTTTTTCAGCCCACCCTATTCTTTAATCAAATCTAAATAAAAAAAAAAAGAATGAAATTACAGTCAGATAGTAACAAGCAAACAGAAAATGACTCTTCAACATTAATATCAAAATGTGTTCGATAAACAGATGCAAATCCTTACTATTTAATTGTATACTGACCATGAGTATATACTTGTATTCGAAAAAAATACACTTTATCTTATCTGAGAAAAATGCAATTAGAATGTCATTTATTCTCTACTTGTTAAATAAAATCTATGGTTTGTTTACAATTATGATAAACGACTGTCTGTATTGTATAATGTTAGTATTATCGTGATTATGGTTAGATAACGTTCGAATCTATTAATTAGTTTTCTATTAACTAGTCTTTTGTTCTCCTGGTGTCACTCATGAAAGCCGAATGCATAACCTTCATTTCTTACAAGATCTAATCTCAAATATAGGCCTCTAGCATTGTTTTCACGACACTCAGTTGGAACTAAATAATTAGTAAGTACTCTTATTAACACTTCTCGCTTGAATTTATTATTAAGGAAATACAGTCAAAACTGGAGAAGTGGAATCGCAAAGGGTCACAAATTTAATCCCACTCATCGCGTTTCTTACTTAGCAGGGTGAAATAACCAATATCTCATTCATATTCAAGAATAAGATTACCAGTAATAGAGGTTTCTGCAGTATCCAGTTCCGACTTATCTAGGATTGCCTGTAGATGTTAAGTATTGCTATGTTAAGGATTATTTGAATGCTGGATTTCATTCGTAGGTTGGATTTCAGCTTATCGTTGGATTCAGAAATAACGCTACATACTACGTGCACCTACAGCTTAACGTGGGATCCGAAAGACATGAGCTCTCGCAGTGAATTGAACCCGGGTCTTCCACGCCAAAGGCAGCTTTTCTTGTCATGTTCAATAGCGTACCCAAAGCAGAATTTTGGAGAGGATGTATCTATCCTATAACTATAATTCCTTTTATTATCCTCATAAATCTAGACGAAAATTTAATCCTGATGATTAGAGAGCTTTTAGGGGTTTTATTGCATTTAATTTTACTTTATACGAGTTTGTTTTTATTCTATGAAATTTTACTATGTACAGCAGCGGCGTAAATCTGTCTTCAACATTGGAGGGAACACTTAAGACCGCTTTTTTCTTTTTTTCTTTTCTTTTTTTTCTTTTTTTTTTTTTTTTTTTTTTTTTTTTTTTGTTAAGCGATGCTCAAAATATTTCTGAAGTTGATAAACAATCATGTGGAGGATCAGGGAGCAGAGTTGTCTTCAACATTGGGAGGCGGGCAGATTTTAAGCTTATTCTGGGGGAACATCAATTTCATCTCACTTTCCTTTGTGGTAATCGGACACAAACTATCACATTTTTTCCTCAAAAGCACATTTCAAATCGGATTATTGGGGGGGACAGTCCCCCCAGTTCCAAGGTTGGAGGGGACATGTCCCCCTCATCCCTAGACATTTTTGCCAGTGCTTAAGACTAAATACACTGGTATTGGATACAAATGTACAGTGTGTTTGAAAAAGAATTCTTTAGTTTTAATGTATCCTATAATCTGTACAAAGCGACACACTATTTTAGTTTGTGGTGTTTGATTAATCAACTCTCCAAGTTTGGCTCTCCTACAGTTGGCAGGACTTTAATATGTACTCTATAGGGCACAAACATGGACATTACGCAAAAGTAATTTTAAAAATTGCAGGCTTTTGAAATGTGGGCATCTAGAAGAAAAAGGAGATCTGTGTGGACGTAACACGAATGAGAAGGTGTTAGAAATATTAGCAGTAGGGAAAAAGAAGGATTTTAGATATTGTTAAGAGGAGGAAGAGGAACTGGTTAGGAGGAACTGTATTATGAGGGACGTGCTAGAGAGTATTGTGGAAGGAAAGAGAGGGAGGGAGCGAAAGAGACTGGAATTGAAGGAAGGTATTAAAACAGAAAACTACTACGTCAAGACGAAGAGACTAGCTGAGGACCATCGAACGTCGAACCTTTTCAGTTGCAGCAAGTAACCTGCCAATAACGACAGAATAGGTATGATGATGATGATGAAATGTTTAGCAATATTGACCAAAAAAGAGAGAGAAAATTAAAATAATAATTATTATAATCAAACCTCTTAATATTTTAGAATAATTTGAGTGAAAACTGAAAATGACTCAACTGTCTATGTCTTGTATAAACTCAATTTATATGAATACTTTCGACCTGTATTAGAAATACAAAATAACCGGCATCAAACTCCAAGTTATTTGAAGTTTCACTTGTGAATATAGATTACTAGCATCAATTACCCACTTCGCTGGGTTAAACTAAAAAATATAGCAATATATTTCGTTAGTCAGTCACTTTTCACTATTAGTAAAGCGCTCTCTGATATCGATCATTTTCGATTAATTTTATATTTCTCTCCCCTCTTCCACAAGTTTCGAGGCTGAATTTGGATTTAAACGGCATCAGAAATGTCACTGTTCTTCTCAGAGACCCCGAAAACTATGGATTCGGCACTAATATAAGTCATTTTCAATAAACTTATAAATCTCACCCTCCCCCATGTTGCGAGGCACGGCATCGGAAGTGTCATTGTTCAGCCCAATGACCTCGAAAACCATGAGTTCGACATTGATAATAGTCATTTTCGATAATTTTTATATATATCCTTCCTCCCCAAGTTGCGGTGCTGAATTTGCATTTAAATGGGATAGGAAGTATTATTGTTCACCTTAGCGACGCCTAAAACTGTGAATTCGACACTAATATTTGATCATTTTTATCATTATTATGTATCTCCCTCTCCTCCAAGTTACGAACCTGAATTTGGTAGTAAACGGTGTCGGAAGGTCAGTATTAAACTCAGCAGCCTCGAAAACTATGGATTTGACTCTAATATTCGTCATTTTCGATCATTTTTATCTCTCTTCCCTTCCCTCCGCCAAGCTACTGGCCTGAATTTGAAATTATACAGCATTGGAAGTGTCACTGTTTAGCTCAGAGACCCCAAACCTATAGATTCCATTTTAATATCGGTAATTTTCGATCATTTTTAAATATCTCTCCCCTCCCCTAAACTCCACCGTCAAAGTGATATGACAGAATCCACTTCAGGTCCGATCCTATGTTGAAAATAAGATCGAGTTCGGTCAGGTGGTTCAAGAGTTATTAAATTTTATTTATTTTTGTCCACTTTCCATCCCCTTCCCCTCCCCTAAGTTCTGCCGTCAAAGTGATTTGATAAACACACACACACACACACACACACACACACACACAAGTCCGAACCTTATCTATGTTGAAAATTTGAAAAAGATCGATCAGCTGGATCAAGAGTGATGAAGTCACAATGACAGTCACTTATATTTTTAGTTTTTTACATATATCTCCCTCCTTCTCCACTCCTACGTTGCACCATCAAAGTAAAATTATAAAAATTGCTCCAGGCCTGAACTTCATCTATGTTGAACATTTGATCAAGATCGGTCGGGTGTTTCAAAAGTTATTAAGTTTTATTATATATATATATATCCCTCACCTCCTCCTCCAGTACGTTCTACCATCAGAATGAAACAAACTCTAAAAAACTTTCCAGGATCGAACCTCATACTTGTAAAAAATTTGATTGAGATCGGTTCAAGAGTTATTAAGTCACAAACTTAGTCACTTTTATTTTTATTTATAGTGATTCTTGTACATCTTCTCCTCCTCCTCCGCCCCTATGTTGTTCCGTCAAAGTGAACTGACAGATAACATTCCAGGCTTGAACCTCATCTATGTTAAAAATTTATCGGGATTGGTCATTTGATTCAAGAGTTATTAAGTTTTATCTATTATTTTATAGCTCCCCCTTCTTCCCTCCCCTCAGTTTTACCGTCAAAGTGAAATGATGAAAACACTCCCATGCCCAAACCTCATCTATGTTGAAAATTTGATCGAGATCGGTCGGGTGGTTCAAGAGATTAGTAGTCACAAAAATAGTCACTTTCAATTTTATAATATAGATTTATTGTTGTAGTATAATATTATATCGCTCAATCCTCGATGTGCCGCATAGCTAAGGAGGCTAAACGTTATATTAATAAACAATTATTCAACGTACAAGCATCCGTCCATGAAATCAAACTTGCGGTCACATGCACTAAGTTTTTGTCAATGTCATGAAAATGTTATTTCGATATTAATTTTATGAGCACACATTAAACATTTATAACGGACGGATGCTTGAGCCTCGGAGCCAAGACCATACCCATGTAGTCGACATCTATGGTGTACGGTATTGCTGATGTTCAATACTACATTTCTCTTCAGTTTTGGAAGAAGAACACCACTAATATGCTTTGAAATGAAATTAAGTATCTAGTTTAACGTCCCACGATTATACATCAAGGGTAAGGGAGACGGTAATGATGAGAAATGACTGAAATGGTGGAATGAAGAAAGTAGGAGGAAACAGAAAAACACCGAGAAAATCCACGCACACAGTGTTTGTCCACCAAAAAAGCTCACATGGCGTAAGATGACACCTGTGTAGCTTGAAAACGATCAATATCTACAAAAAACACGAACAACGAATTCAGAAAACGACATACTGTAGCTATATGCTACAGGGGAAGATCGACTCACACGGATTGCATAAACTACTGGAAACACATTCACTCCAGCAGCATTTTTACTGAAGCCAAGAAATCTATCTCCTTCTTTTTACATTTTATATTTTAAAAATCAAATATAACGAACTCGGTCGCAAGAGCATCATTTCAGATTTTGCTTGGGAGGGACAAGACCCCTTGATATAAGTAAAATTTCGCGTTTTTCACATATTTACTATTATTATATTGATAAAATCTATATAAATATGAAAATACTGCTCCCCCTAAATGACGCCCTTGCTCAGTCGAAATAATTGCCTTTGCTATTTATTCCAATAAATGGAATTTAAAAATTAGTCATCTTTCAAGAGTTATCGTACGGAGTAATGAAAGCAAGTACACTACTGACATTGCAATCTTAATACGGTCAACTTCCATAATTCTAAAAAAAAAAATTAATACTGGTTTGAAATCTAGTGGCATTTTCACTTAACGGTTTATTTGAAACTTTTTTCGCCGTGTGCACCAACGAAGTTCAACTGTTGAACGAGGGTCATAACCGAGCTCGGTGAAAATGTCTGTCGCACCAACAGCGTTCAAGATTAAGTCTCGGTCAAATGATGGATAAACTTGGTTTTTTACCTTGAACGACCGAATTTGGGGGTTTAAACTTTGTTGATCTAAGTCAGTCTGTAGTATTAGTGGAATTCGTTATTGTGGTGCACACAATGTCCGAAAGTAATTATATAATCTTTAGGATTTAGAGTATTTAGAGGAGATTTGGCCTCATACAAACGCGTTCAACATTAAACTTTCAAGTTTAAACGTGGTTCCAGGACTTTTGTTGCACCATTGAAAGTCGAAGTTCAGTTTGTAAAATCGACTCTGATTGGTTGTTGTCTTTTGTCTCTAATCTTCGTTTAACAAAGTAACAAATGAAGAAAGTATACCGCGTGCCAGTCTTTTCGACTTTCGAGATTGTGTGCATAGAGTTGTGAGTAGTCTAATTTCGGTTATCGTAATTGTGATGGAAAAAATAATGAAACCACGAGCAAAATTTTTTTCCGAACACGATTGAATGTAAACAGACTGACTTGGACCAACGAAGTTTAAACCCCCAAATTTGGCCGTTCAAGCGAAAACCAAGTTTATCCACCATTTGACCAAGACAACCTTGAACGTTTTGGTGCAACCGACATTTTCACCGAGCTTGGTTATGACCCTCGTTCAACAGTTGAGCTTCGTTGGTGCACACGGCCGATAGAGTAATGAAAGATCGCTGTAATCCATTTGAAATGTTCGGCAAGAAAGATTTTCGAAAAAGATTCCGGTTAAATAAAACTTTAGTTTTAATGTTGTTGGGGAATATTGAAGAGCAGTTAAGTTTAGAACTAGCTTGGGAGAGTAATACTCCCGGAAGGAGAAACTAAATACCAAGGATGTTATAAAATAGAGGATATGCCCATACGTATCTTCATCCTATTAAACCAATGAAGCCACGAAGCAACCGAGTATCGCCAAGTCTGATTGGCTACTCTCATTTCCTTCATCGTCTGATTGGCTACTTTCGTGTTCACCATGATTATTGGCTCAAAACATTGCGATCCTATAGGGCGGAGTGGGCAGAGTAGGGATGGCAAAACTGTGACGTATGACTTCAAGATTTTGTTGTAAGGGCAGATCCTCTATTTGATAAGATCCTTGCTAAATACGCAGTTCAGATTGGTTGGCGTTATCCGCTTCTTACCATATTGCATAGATATAGCAGAAATCAAACGCTTCTTGACTCCGGTCCTCGTGGCCGAGAGTGCTAGCGATACGGGCTAGTAATAAAAATCACTTTTGACGTGGGTTCAAACCCGGCCCAAGGAAAGGTTTTTATTTTTTAAATTTTTATAACACTTTTTTCATTAAAATAAGATGACAATAGTACTCGAAAAAGTGATTTAATTACTTTTGTGCAGATGAGTAGCAGTAGTTGTAGCCCGCAGGGCTTGTTTTGTTCCACCTTGACACCCATGATATAAATTTTGTGACCAACTTAGCTGGCTAGGGTAGCGCGCGAAAAAAGGTACTTCCGGGAATATTACTCTCCTGAGCGGGTCGTGTTAAGTTTCCCAACAAAAAGAAACAATTGTGTTTCGCCTTTAAATTGCTTGCTAATTACATTGCGTTTTTATGCAACTGGAACCTTCCATCGCCATCAGTCCGTTTACATCCAATAATTTCTTCGTATGTTTCCACTAATGAAATTACAATACATTTCTCGTGTTCGGAGAAATTTTTTGCTCGTGGTTTCATTATTTTTTCCATCACAATTACGATCACCGAAATTAGACTACTCACAACTTTATGCACACAATTTCGAAAGTCGAAAAGACTGGCACGCGGCATGCTTTCTTCATTTGTTACTTTGTTAAACGAAGATTAGAGACAAAAGACAACCAATCAGAGTCGATTTAGCTAATTGACTGAAGTTTACGTAAACGAGATGTACTGAACTTCTACTTTCAATGGTGCAACAAAAGTCCTGCAACCACGTTTTAACTTGAAAGTTTAACATTGAACCCATTTAGGTGAACGCTCCTTTAAAATTCGTTGATGCACACGGCTGTTTATCGGTTTGTCAAATATATTATTTCCACAAAATTGTACAATTGCGCTTTGGTGTTTAGCAAATCTAACAAGGAGAGACAGAAACTTAATTTAGAAGGCAAATCTCACGAGTGTTTCCAATACATAGACCGGAGACCGAACGTTTTCTCTGTAGAAACATTTTCTGGTTTTATACTTACAACGATTTAAATACAAGTCTAACGTAAAAGAAATGTCTAAAATATTGTGAGCAGTATTATACTTTCTTCAAAAATAAATAAAATAAATAAATAAAACTTACATACTCTTTATATTAACGGGTGATCAACTTTAAAGAATGTCGTGTGAAGTATCTCACATACCTCATCCCGGGGTTAGTGCAGACAGTACGTAAGATACGTTGAGACTATTTACTTTCCAATGGAAAAATGGACTTTACATTTTTAATTTGCTTTTATTTCATTAAGTATCCATTGCAATACATCATAAAATACTCTACTGCTACATTCTTCAATCCTTAAAACATTCTCATACCATCTTTTTCATTTTATATAAACTTCTGTATAAAACTCTACTGCTACATTCTGCAATCCTCAAAATATTATCATATATTTTTTTCCTAATTTTATATAAGCTTTTGAAAATGTTAAACTGGCATTATCATTCAATGTGTCACAATTCCGAAATATATAGAACTATCAGTACAGGTGACATGAGCCCAATCCGAGCAGCTAGAAAACTGGATTTACTTTTCTTTTGGCTTTCTGCTAGTGAAGTTACCATAGCAAACTAGACAAAAGACATCATTGTTACTTCTGTTTTTCTTTCTGGTATTGTTTAATTATCTTTTCTTTTACGAGGAGGTCATGAAGATCGTTTGGGCTTTATGTTTCTCTTCTTTTGTTTGCCCAACAATTGCTTCATAGGTCAATGGGTAGCAAACCATCGTTTCTTTCCGCAACAATGTTGCTGAACTTCCTCATATCTTTTGTACTCTTATGGCTTACTTCCTGGGGTATTCCAAGTCGTCTTGCGATGTCTCCATCTAAAGTGTTATAACTTCATCGACCATTTTTAATATTTCCTTTAGTAATCCTATCATCAATCTTCATAACACTTTCTTTGTTTGTATCCTATTAGTTACATACTCCGGTACAACAATAATAGTGAAATGCTGAAAAAGTAGCTTAGACTTTGTGATACACTGCAGCTACTGGGAAAGCGCTAATGGATTAACATTTATATATTTCAGCTCAAACATTTCTAATGAGAGAAACAATCAACCTTTCTTAATGTTAAAATTTAGTATCTAGTTAGCTGCATACAAAATCATAACACTTTGTATTGAACTTTGGAAATGCATTTTGAATAATTTAATTTCATTATACAATAAATAAATAAATAAATAAATAAATAAATAAAAATAAGAAAAAATACAAAATTACTATGCAAAAATGACAAGACAGAAGCATACAATACGAATGTGGCACTCATAAAGCTCATGACAATCTTATCAGCACTTTGGTTTTAAGAAATAAGTTTTCTTTAAGTGCAGTTTTCATTAAGCGATGCAAAATGGACTGGATTAGTTAAGGTAGGTCCCACCCAAAGTTTGTCTCAACCTGTCAGAAACACACCATGTAGCAGAACTCCTTAGTCTAGAGCACTGGCGCAAGTCCCGGGGAGGATGAGGGGGACATGTCCCCTCCAATCTTGGAACTGGGGGGACTGTTCCTCCCAATAATCCGATTTGAATTTTTTTTTTTTTTAGGACGATTTGTGTCCGATTGCTACAAAGGAAAGTGAGATGAAATTGTTGTCCCCCCAGAATAAGTCTCACATTTGCCCGCCTCCCAATGTTGAAAACAATTCTGCTCCCTGATCCTCCACAGGATTGTTTTTCAACTTCACAATTACTTTGAGCATCGCTTAAAAAAAAAAGAAAAAGAAAAAAAGAAAAGAAAATCTTACTTGGCACCCTCAATGTTGAAGACAGATTTGCGCAGCGGGTGTAGAGGAACTTCCGTTAACAGGAATCCTTTGAGGCTGCACGATTGTTTCTATCTAATTATTGGGAGTTTGAAGACCAGATTTTTATGTTTCATTGTTCAGTAACAAGTAGATGAAATATGACATCATAAAAGTCGTGTACTTACGAGTCGCAGCAACGATATTTCTTCCGGAGATGATGCTGCGGCGTTCAAACGTCATTATGTCACCAACAACTGGCAGTTCCTGAGGAATTTCTTTGATCAAGACGTCAGTGTTGCCAGTAGGAATAATTAGCGCTGCTTCAACCAATCTGCATTTCTACCAGCTCCACTCTCCCTACTAATAGACATACATATGCCTCTATAGGAATAATAGACATACATATGTCATACATATATATGCAGGATGTGATGATATGTAATATCGCCTACAGGAAAAACAAGTTTTGAAAATATATAGAAACTCTTAAACAACTTTTGAAATGTCTATTGTGATGGAAATATGCAATCAAAGCCAGGAGGCAAACAATCCTAATTTATTTTTAAATGTTGTTATATATGTAATTAATAAATGATAAAATTGAAGATCTCGGTACAAGAAGGGAATAGCTCCAATTGCGAATTTGATTCACAACTGAAAAACAAAACTTTAAACACAATTTATTTTCATTTAACCTCCAAACATTTTGTAAAGAAATGTGATATTATAGGAGTAAAATATTTCTTTGCAAAAATGTTGGAGGCTAAAGTAGAGTAAATGCATATACAAATACATATCTAAAGTAGATTTCCAATAATATTTTGTTTCAAACCTGAACCAAATGTAAAATTGGAAAATTTAATTCTTTCACCGACGTTTTCAATTTGTAATTATATAAATACATTATTTGTTTCAGAGATGGCTTCGGACGATATATGTGATGTCAATGACCTTGTAAGGAGATTTGGATGGGCAGATTATCTGGTATTTGTTTTGATGTTAGTTCTTTCAGCATCAATTGGTATCTTTTATGGGTTTTTCCGCAAGGAACAGAAAACCTCCAATGATTTTCTAGTTGGTGGAAACAAGATGTCCATCTTCCCAATGGCAATATCACTTATTTCCAGGTAAAATACAAATCGTTGTTTTTAATGCTGATGTATAAATATCAATAAACCGAAACAAAAATCAATTATCAAAGAAATTTATTATACATAACTAATAAAGACTTTCAATATTTCGAAAAAAAATCGTTCTCATAGATAGCAGCAAATCGTTGTTATAAGTATATACTTCAATTACTTAACGTTTAACAGATTCGTTCCACATATTTTTACCTAATTTTTGTTCTAAATAGAAATTCGTACTTTTGTTGTTGTTGTTGTTGTTGTTGTTGTTGTTGTTGTTGTTGTTGTTGTAAACTCAATCCTCAACTTTCAAGGCAAACAACTCGAATGTCAAAGGTCTGCACAAAAAACATATAAGTTTACCAAGTGAAGGATATTTTTTGACTGTAGCGGCGTTGTATCTAAAGCGCGGAAATATGCTTGCCTAAAGATAGCGCGGCGCGATTCCCAGTTTTCATTTGGAGCGAACCGCGTGGCCTGATGTTTCCTCAGTTGAGGAAAGTTATATAGCGCGGCCATGTGCATTGTGGATTCTTCCAAATCAGCGCAACGAGCAACCAGCTGCGGACATTACAAAGGGAAACCTTCAATGATCCATCGCACAGCCCAGATATCTCCCCATGTGATTCCCATATCTTCGGTTCCTTAAAAAAAATATTGAAAGGTCAATGATTTACCTGTGACAAGGAAGTGCAAAACACCATGGAACGATGGATTTGTTAGCAATCCAGGAGTTTCTACACTGAAGTCGTCCAGTTCATTCGCGCTGGGATTAGTGCATCAATGTCGATGGTTATTATCTGTAGATGTTATGTTACACATTAACTGTACAGTATATTTTCTGTAAGTAACATCTCTTTGATACACTATTATTTAGATATAGTCTCCTTTTCTTTTGCCCATCCTTGTGTTTTCTATGTGCATTAAGCATGTGAATGTCTACCTCCATACCAGAATTGGTCAAGATTGAACGAATTCGGTAGATCGTGTACAAGATATTCCGTCCTTCGGGTTTATAACTTTAAAAGAGCAAAGTTAAATGGAAGATTTTAAAGATTAAACCTATTATTTATTTTTAATAATGTGTACGGGCATTTCAAATTAGCTTTTACTTGTATGTGTAGCAATGCTCTTTTCAACCACTTACAAGTAAAGGGTCCAAATGGATGAATCGAGTTGCGGAATGAGACTTAGTGCGCCTGATAGAGGATGTAAAAATATGTGTATGTGCAAAGTTATAGCGGCTGAGCGCTATAACAAATGAAAGGGGAGGGGGTCAAAGTTGGTGGAAGAAGGGCTATGCTATGATGCTGAAATACATTAAATAGACTGTTGAATCGTGAAAATAGTGAAAGATAGATAATGCAAAGAGTAGATCATGAACCTCGGCCACCATCTTGAAATCCGCCATTTTGCAAATTATTAATTTTTTTGAAATGAAAAGGTAATCATGTGATATATCAATTAGGGCCAGCATATTCTCAAAAAGTTAATTGACTACCTTTCCATTTCAAAAAATATCATAATTTTCAAAACGGCGGATTTCAAGATGGTGGCGGAGGTTCGTGATCTACTCTACCCATTCTTCTTTTGACAATATGTGAAACTACCACCGTTTGCATTATCTACCTTTCACTATTTTCACGATTCAACAATTTATTTTATGTATTTCAGTAACATAGTGTAGCCCTTCTCCCACCAACTTTGACCCCCTCCCCCTCCATTTGTTATGACGCTCAGCCGCTATAACTTTGATTGTCCAATCTATTCTTGATTTTTTACAACGATTTGTTTTATAGATACATAACTTTATATATTTATATTTTAAAAGTGATTGTACTCTTTACCTGTTCTCTGCTAATAGCAACTGTATGAATTTATAGTATAAAACTGACATACAGAAGAATAAAAAGATATTTAAAAAACATATATTTATGTAATATGATGTTTCGCAGGACCCTTATATAAAGGGCGCAATGTGTACCCTTCATAGCTTCTTTACCAATAGCCAGTTTACAATATTTATTATACAAAACTGGTATACAGAATAACAACTAAAATCACTTATCTACAATGTGATGTTTTGCAGGGCGCTCTATGTAAAGGACGTACTGTACCCTTTACGGATTCTTTACCAGCAGTAATTATATATATATATATATATATATATATATATATATATATATATACTTATTGCACAGAACTGTGGTATACAGGAGAATAAATAAAGACACTTATCTTTGATGTAGTTTTGCAAGGGCGCCTTATGTAAAGGGCACACTGTACCTTTCACGAGTTCTTTACCAACAACAACTGTAGGAATTTATTTAAAAAATGTTTCTTTATTTATAATGTGATGATTCGGAGGGCGCACCGAGATATGTCCGGTATCCCGGTGGTCCAACCCATGGCTGCAATATGTGTGCTCCTGTCATTGGTTATGTTTCCGATAGAAATATATATTGCTTTATTGAAATAGGGACTAAGTTTTGGAGAGTAAACTCAAAGTATTTTTGAAAAACATTATGTCATAAATCTCTATAAGCTGTATCTTATTAACAAGTGCATTTTTAAAACTATTTCTTCCAGTTTTATGTCCGCAATAGCATTACTTGGTCATCCATCTGAAATCTACGTTCATGGAACTCAATTCACACTCTATTTGTTTGCAGTCATCTTTTTTGCACCTTTCACCGCTTATTTTTATCTACCTGTATATAGAAAGTTGATGCTCACATCATCGTATGAGGTATGTTATTTTTTTCAGGAGTTTAGAAACACTTCTCTATGTTCTTTCCTTACAATGACCTAGAAACGTCTTTCTAAAACTTGTTATGAACAATGTACTGTACAGAGTATTTAAAAATAATAGTAGATATTTTTAGATGGTAGAATAAGTTATTTTAAAAAAATGCATTTAAACATTTATTCCAATCGTAACACATTTTTTAGAGATACACTGTGGAAAAACTGGTACATACAAGGTTTGTGTGAAGGTTGGTAAAAACGATACATGACTCATAGTTTTATGTTTTCTAGTTTTCTGAGTCACTATTGTTTGTATGCTCTCGTAACTAAATTATTAGTGTAAGTGCTTCTGGTGTTCATAGTGTCGGACTCAATTCCGTACGGGAGCACGAGAGTCTCCGTTACCATAACATCGTGAGGCAATTGGATAGCTACTTCAATCAAAAGGTAACAATATTCGGCATAGAAAGCCAGAAATAACGTCTATGAGAGCCAGTGTGATGGCTACATGCTGCTAAAAAATAAATAAATAATAATAAAAAAGATTGGCCGGAGCACTTCGCGGGCTGAAAAACCTAAGAAAGTTTAATCATTCGTATTTGTAGTAGCATACAACTATACTGTACAGCAAGGATGTATATCAATGGTGAAATATAAAATTAATTGGCACTGATGCACCTTAAATTAAACAACAAATTTGGAGAAATAACTAATTTTACTTACAGTCAGTTTAACTAACCTCCAATTATCTCATTTAACATGGGTTAAAGTGCTTTAACACAATTGTACGAATAATTTTTCTTTCACCATTCATGATTTTGCGTGACTCTGAGTTAAGGTCTCTGCTAAAGTTAACCGAACCTCTGGTTGTGGTTATAATATTGGTGAATAGATAGGTAAATAATTCCAAGAAGATAAAACGAGTTGTACACCTCCTGACTTTGATATTTTGTGTTCCAATGTTGAGACTACTATATGTTATAATTTAAACAAACCATGTCAAATATACGTTTTAACTCTATCATAATTACGATATCAATCTTGATATAATAATAATAATAATAATAATAATAATAATAATAATAATAATAATAATAATAATAATAATAATAATAATAATAATAATAATAATAATAATAATGTTAAACCAAGGATCCAAAATGTCAGTAACAAGCGCTCGAAAATTTCAGTAGATTTCTGTCGATATTTTAAAAATTAGTAAAACATCAAACAACCAATCTGTAAGTATATTGATTTAATTCCTGATTGAAGAAATTTCCACGATAATCTTTAAATCCACTACTGCACCCATTTGTACCGTATATTTTATTCTAAACTAAAACTCACACACCCTTTGTATTAATGAATATATTTATTAAGATTTTAGGATAAAAATTTAAGAAATATAGATAATCTTATTCATATCGTCGTCGGCAATTCAAAACCTGCTATATGCATTTTAATAAATTTTTCAGGAGAAACTAAAAACAGTATCCTGGTTAGATTTTTCGCTTTATAAAAGTGATATTATAAGTAATATTTGATGCTGCACGTAACTTGATACCTTCTCAAGTAATAATAAATTAGCGAGTCTAAAAGAGTCTAAAAGCTGCACCAGATAATACTATTATCTCGAAACGGCCGAAAATGTCACATAGCAGGACTCACTCTTCATCATTTCTGCTAATTATTTATCCTTCTTCTCCTCCTCCTCCTAATCTTCATCGCTAGTGTTGCCAATTAGGAAGGCTAAATCTCGTGGATTTGACTTTCAAGTTAACGACAAAAAGTCATTTTACCGATTGGCGACTTTGTAAATGAGTTTTAAATGACGATTTGGCGACTTTCTTGCAAATCTAGAGACTTTTGTGCTGCGAGCAACTTGCCCTATAATCAAATACTATTACGAGTTCTTTTGACATACATTTCATTTTTTCTTTTTGTTTGTTTCAATCAGTGCAAGTAAGGACTAGTATGGCAAGTATACAGTGCGATCACCCTCAACAATTCCAATTTCCTTTCCGTTACCCAATTCCTTCTAATGAAGAACAATCCAATCTTCTGTGTCCTTTAGTTATATTGAAAAGCACAAGTAATACACAAAAACCTTAAACCACCTGTAGGAATTCCTTCCAATTGAGTTTTGGAGAGTGTTATAGACTTTGTTATATTTTTGATTCTACAGACCTTGCTATATTTTTTATTCTGCGAGCACGTTAGTTACGCCACTAGGAAACATTTTGTTTAACGTGCCGTTTAAATTACTTAACAGATATTGAATACCAGGGCTACATAAGTAGTTAATGGAGGTTGCTGAAACAGGCTATTGAGATAGTCCGTGACACATTATGATTTTAGTTACTTCTCATTTTTAAGTTAAAAAAAAATTGTCTTCTTTTGGCTGAATTATAGAAAAGAAATTGTGTACTTCTTAAAATTAACTTCTATATGTATAATTTCAGTACCTGGAAATGAGATTCAACAAAACTACACGTCTCCTGGCTTCAGCAATGTATCTCATTCAGACAGTAAGTGTTGTAATATTTTTGTAAATATTAATAATTTAAATGTTTTCATTTTTTATTTTTAAAAATCTTTGTTTGAAACCTCCTTTATATGAATCCAATTTTTTAAACTACGAGAATAAAACTGAATTGACATTCAATTTACTGTGAGATTTTAATTAAAAGACGTTTCCTTAAACACTTATTTCTTCCCAAAATTACTTTTAAAACAATTATTTGGATAAATAACTGTTTTACTTATCATTTTGTATTTGATTTTCAGGTACTTTACATGGCTGTTGTTGTGTATGCCCCAGCTTTAGCGCTAAGCCAAGGTATGTATACATAAGTATGAATGATATTTTAACACATTAAAAGAATTTCGTATATGTAAATTTCCGACTTTACCAGGATTAGAACATGTGTATGTTGATTTAGAGAAAACTATTAAAATGAAAGTAAGCAATAAGAAATTTTCTTGGATCATATTTTAGAGATATGTTAATTAAAGATTCCTTCGTGTGTATGAAGAGAAAATCTGTGGAAACGAAGTACGCAAAGAAGAAAAATATAAAATTCACAAGAAACACCCACTTATGGTCAGTCAAAGAAATTAATATTAAAATATGTATGTGTATGTCTTTCTATATTTTAATATCATGTTTCTACATTTTTATCATCTAAATACAATGAGTTAAAAAAATTACTACATCATCTCCCACAAACTTATTATTTCAACTCTTTTTATAATAATAATAATTACTATTGGTAATTTTATGGCCCTATCTTTAAGTTTCATTAACATTATCTAGTGCATTTTAATAATTATTGTAATGTAACTTTGTAGAAGACTGCAATCACCTTAATAACAGTCTTTCGACATCAGAGAAAACAAAGCGTTAAAATGAATATTCAGTAAAGAAAGTTTCTTAACTCAGGAACACTTTTTGCATCAAAAGATCCAATATATTTCAGGCAAAAATTTTCCTGTAGTATTATATTTGAAGAACTACATATAGTGTAGCCAAACCCAAGATATCACTTAACTCAGTAGGATGTACTTATTCCGTAAAATATACGAACACTCGATTTAGGGCTGTTCAAAAATGTTATGGCTCCTGATCCAAAAATGCATTAAAAGATCTAACATAATTCAATCAAAAATGTCCTTGTATGCCTTATATCTGGAGATCTACATATAGCCTAGTGTAGAAAACCCCAAACTGTCATTTGACTCAGTATGATGTGCTCATTCCGTAAAAAATACGAAACCTTGATTTAGGGGCCGTTCAAAAATTTTGTGACCCCTGATCAAAAAAAACTAATTATTGGCCCAGATCCAATCTTTTGATACATTTCTATCATTCCTAAAATTCTTGGCCCAGATCCAATCTTTTCATTCATTTTTTGTATCTTTCCTATAATTCTTGTTATATTCTTCTTTCTCACTAGAATTGTAATTTTCACACCATAAAGTAACTTGAATAACAAGGGATACAATATGCATTTTAAAACAAATATATTCCAGCTTTATAAGATCACTTGTTGAAAGAACATGCAATGCATATATAATTAGAATTATATATCCTCGTTTTAAAACTAATACAACAAATAGTGATCATTATATTCAAAATATTGTCTCTTGGTACATCAAGACGCATTCCCATTGGTACGACCATCGCCCAAATCATTAAAAAATCCAATTTTAGAAAAGAAGACTATTATAAATTATAATTATTTAAGTGTAAAAATAGTAGATAGACGTCTTAAACATACTGCAGTATTTACTTGTCCTCTATATTTATATACACCAAGAAAGATAATTTCGAATCCGAAACTAGAAATTACTTTATACAAGAAAAACATAAATGGTCTTCTCGCTAATTTGGTTCGCTCACGTATGCAATTATTTCATGGTACTTACATTACTCTAGGAAAAATGACGTCACTAGAAGGAAGAATGAAGCGCCTAGAAAATTCAGGAGGATGTAGCTGCCATACCCCATAGGACATCCTATTCCTGGGATGAGCAACTTCCCCTACACAAATAAATATAAAATCAACAAGTACGTATTAAATAAAAAAAAAAAAACGTGCAGATGTTGCCAGTAAATTTTAGTGAGGGCTGCAAAAGCATCGTCCAAGAAGCATTTACCTTCATATAACCCTGTGTGGATTTCTTTTCAAGATAAATGAATACCAATCTATACCGTAGATTTATAAATGAAGGATATAAGTTGTCAAATACAAAAAACAAGTTTCAACTATTTTTTTTTTTTTTTTTTTTTTAGAAATTTGACCTCATACGTGCTCATCAGTAAGCAATCTTTTCTGTGCTTTCCTAAGAAAAGTTAATTATACTGATGCGTTTCTAATGAGGTTTAGGGGGGCGCGGTGGCTCAGTGATAGAGCGTTCACCTCCGGTGCTTGGGATCCCTGGTTCGATCCCAGCTCGCGCAGTGTGGACTTTGTGGTGGACAAACACCGTGCTCGTGGGTTTTCTCGGGGTTCTCCCGTTCCTCCCACTTTCTTCATTCCACCATTTCACTCATCTCTCATTATCACCGTCTCCTTTAACCTAACCGGCATAACCATGGGACGTTAAACTTAAAGATTTCATTTCATTTTCTAATGAGATTTTATTTGTAAAATATGGATAAAATCACTACAGCATTTTTTTTTTTTTTTTTTGAGAAACTGGTCCAAGAAAAAATCTTGCCAGTAAACCATCCTTTTTGAGTGTTCCTGGGATAAATCGTCATGTCATAAGTTGTTAATGAAATTTTTTGAACCAAATTGCCTCAGAATTTTAGAAAAGCGCCCCAGAAAATAATCTCAGCGAACTATCCGTTCTCGATTTACAAAGACAAATGGCATATAGTTGATACGACTGTAAAGGAAATATTTATTTATGAAATTTGAACGAAATCGCTTCAGCTGTTTTCTAAACAAAAAAATATCCTCGAAAAATTCCCCCAATCAGTAAATTAATCATCTGACTTCTTCCAAGAGGAAAGACTTATACCATAACGTATTGCAGAGCTATTAATGAAATCTAATTTATGAAGTATGGAGAGAATAGTTTGAGCTATTTTTTAGAAACTTATTAATGAGATATCACATTACAGGATTCAGAATGCGATATAAAAATCGTTAGAACTATTTTCAGAAAATAGTTTTCGATTTTCACTTTCACTCAGAACTAAACTGTTTTTATTTTACAAGGTAAGTTAAAATTCGGAAAACATCACTGGATAATCTCATAAAAAAAATCTTAAGTTTGATTTCTGGTCCTAATATCTTGAACGGTGTAGCTTGAACACCAATCGAAGAATGATCATCTAAAAACTGTTTTTTCGGTGCCTTGAAACGTCTAACTACGTTGCACTCTTGAATTTGTTTGTCACGATCACAAGATCACCTTCACTCCTATTGTCGCGCGAAAGAAAAGAGGAAGTAATTGAGTTTGGTGAAAGAAAACCTTCTCACTTTGGAGTACATCTGCCATTAAAATCATGACACAGATAAATCAGCAGTTAGATTTAAAATCTGAACATCATGATCATACTCTATATGAATTAGTGGTGGGCACAAAAACGGTTTTTCGGTTTCCGGGTTTTAGTAAAACCGAAACCGGGTTTTGAAAATTTTCAAAAACCGGTTTTTCTCCAAATTCGGTTGTTTTTAGTCAAAAGCGATTTCAGTTTTTCCAAAACTGGTTCTATTTCTGACCAGAATAGTGTTTCGTTGTTCTCCGGAAACCGATTTCGTTTCTACATAAATAGTTTTACATGTTCGGTGAAAATCGAACCGGTTTTGGAGAAAATCGAAACCGGTTTCGCTGAAAAACCGAACAGATTTTTGGAGAAAACCGAAATGTCGGTTTTCGTTTTTTCTAGAAACCGGTTTCCGGCTTTTTATAAAAACCGGTTTTGTCCATTTCTAATATAAATACGGTTTTCGTGTGTAACAAGTGTAACTTAGATACTTGTTATATAGTGAATTATTGTTATAATTATTGTTATTTATCTGTATTTGCAGTAACTGGACTGGATACACATTTAGCTGTTACGGTTTTGTTTGCTGTTTGCATTTTTTACACATCACTGGTAAGTTACAAGTTTACTTTAATAAATTTGATACTATGTACTTTTAAAGTAACACTAACACAAATTCCCCAGCATAAAGCATGAAAAACTTAAGCCAACCAGCCTGAAATCATTGGGGTGTATGATCAACACATCGATGTTAAAGCTGATTTTTAAGCTGGATGAAGTTTCTAAGTAATTTGCTACAGAGATGATACTCTGTAATCTTCTTGTAAAGCGTATCTGTGTAGCACGTTTTGATGAAACGTAACTAATATTTCGATCAGAACATCCTGTGAAGTCACATGCGAGTAATGTGAGAGAGCAAATTTTTTTCCCGAATGATAGATTTAGTTCTTTCTCATCTTCATTGCTTAATCGCCAGCTTGAAACCCCAAATTTCTTAATTATATTTTATAGTAAATATTACGGTGCCGATTTACTGTATGGATCAACGTATTTGTGAAATTTAAGTGTTTGAAATAAGTGTATTAACTCATGACGCGTAACTATAGAGGTGTCCGTGAGTTAAGGATTAAATGAAGTAATTACTATTGAATGAAATATCTAACACACATGCATCTAAAACTATTTATGACTACTTATGCCCTACTGAAACCACGAAAGTCATTGTCAGATAAAAAAAAATTCCCAATCTGTAGCTTGGAAAAACCTCTGTGGCATCGTAACCCGTTCGTCGGTAAGTAAAATTTTCCATTCTTTGTTAAACACGTCGGAAAAGATAGCTTTAAAGAAAAATGGTTCTTAGCTTTTTTTAAAAAAATAAATAAATATATCGTTTTCGTTTTCTAGGCCTATAGAAAGTAATTGTTTCTAAGGTTTCATAAAAATAAACCGTGTTTTCTTAAGTATCCATTAAAAATGAATTTCTTTTTTTAATATTACACTGTTCATGCAATTGATTTTGGACAAAAGAACCAGAATATGGTTACTTCTTTCACTAGAAACACGGAAAAATACTCTCCAAGGATGTAAATATGACCAAATTTGCCGATTTTCAACAGAAACTATTGGAAATTTAGACAGAGAAAAACGAATATTGTTCTTTTCATAGCAAGTATAGAAATATACTTTGGAAGTACATTATCTATATTAGATATAAGGAAAAGGTAAAAATACATTGTATATAACTCCAAATACTCATTCTTTAAAAAATGTTTTCTTTTCATTGCTGTATTTGCAGGGTGGCATCAAAGCTGTCATATGGGCAGATACTTTACAGGCCCTAATTATGTTAAGTTCACAACTTACCATAATTATTCGAGGTTCCATTCAAGTTGGTGGTGCAGTAGCAGCTTGGCAGGCCTGTGAGGAAACTGGTAGAATAGAATTTTTCAAGTAATAATTTATTTGGATAGTGTTGTCATAAATAACAGTATCGAATATAATCAAATAAATTGTAGAACATACTAAGTAAAATTGAAACGACTTTGTGCCTATTGGTTTTCGAGCCTGTGAATACATTTCAATAAAAAATCGAGATAAATATGAGCGATACGGTAGGGTTTTCTCGGAAGGGTACCAGAATAACTTCCGATTTCTTCTACCGCACAGTGCTTTTATCAGTTGACAAATGCAACCGGAGTGCTCAGGACGTCCACCCCGTATGAGCAGCGAAGTGTTATTTATTTTCTATTTGCAAGGAACACATCCAAAGATATCCACAGAGAAATGGTGCTGCTGCATGGGCACAATACTTTAGAGTACAAATTGTGCAGCAGTAGTGTAAGGAGTTTGAAAATAGGCGTCAGGATATTCGGGATGTTGACAATGCAGTTTTCCTCCATAACAACGCAAAACCGCACTTGGCGAACAAAACAATCGTCAAACTTCACTCTTAGGGCTGGGAGATTATGGATTATTCCCCTTACAGTGTAGACTTTGCTCCCATTGATTACTATCTTTTCGATTCATTGAAAAGTTTCTGCCAGGATAGAGGTTCACGAACGATCCCGAAGCGCAGAACGTTGTTCGTCATTGGTTACATCATAAGCCGACTGCCTTCTACACGGCGGGCATAGAGAAACTACGGCGAGGCAAGGAGCTCTACGGTTTTGAGTAGGTAGAAAAATAGACAAAAGTGCGTATAATATTGTGTATATCTTTTTTCGTTTATGGTTTGTAACAGTGGCGTAAATAACGGTCCTGGACAGCCTGCAATGCGGGAAAGGGCAAGCCATTAGGAAGCCCCTTTGTAACGTTATGTCTTCGTTATCTTCCTTGATTCAAATATATTTTGAATACTTATAAAGTTCACGAGATCACAAAATAAATTGCACCAGTTATGCACTTTTAGATTATATAGTTTTCCATATATGCCTTATTTGTCACATTAAAATAATATACATCCAATTATATTAATATGGTTCTTCGTTTTATATCTTTCTACATTACCATATCAACCAGATAAACAAGTTGTCATAACAACGAAAAAAAAAAGAAGTATCTCGATATAATACAAATATTTAAATTATTTCCTCATATACTTTCTTCTTCTTCTTCTTAATAGCTTGTGCCTTTTAAATAGCACTTTTTACCCGTAAATAGAAACAATATTTGGAAGTACAAACAAAAATATACACTATCGTTGTACCTTGACCATAAAAAGTGAATTGAGTTAAGTACCACCTGAAGTAATGGTAATATTGCTGGCATTATAGATTAGATTCATAAACTGTTTCAGCAGCTACTCTGCTTTAGGACACTTATGAGTGTTGAAATTAAAAGAACAGAACTTATATGAGTAAGAAATCTTGCTGGATTTCTGTTTGTTGAAAACACATACTTCGCTTAAGCTGTATTTAACTTTACAGGTAATACCAACAACTGCACAGAGGTATTTTTCAAAGCTGAAATAATTAATCAAAATATTTTAATAAATACTATGACTCAGTGTATGTGAAGTTCGCTAGCATATGTAAGTATTAAAAGTGAAGCGTGTCGAAAATTGGACCTCGAGGGTGTGGTGAAAAGATTTCTAACCTAGAAAATGTTCAACGTACGAAAACACTAGATTGGCAATTAATTTCAGCTGTATAAGGAAGGTCGAGTTCCTTAAGTGAAATATATATATATATTTTAAAAAATAGTTGAGTTCAAGAAATCGTTTAAAAACTCTTAATGCTTCTAGTGTATGTGGCATTCTGGCATAGGTATGTATGTTCTATGTTTCTTTCTGTCTCACACGAATTGACGTATATGATGTTTGATTTCTTACACAGTATGAAACTATTCTGTATTCAGATGAATTCAGTTCTGTATTCAGAAGCACGTTATATCCAAAAGTTATGCAAAACTGTGTATGCCTCAACTGTTACAGCATAAGTGTTCATACCCAGCACGCATCGCTATTTTCTTAAATTGATTAAATTGATTATTTCTACTTTTCCTATTTTTATAAACAAGAAAAAAAAACGTTCTCTGTGTTTGAGTTATCTAGTTCCAAACTGATTCTTGTCCAGCAGCCCAGAAAAAAATGTAGGATCGATATGTTTTGTAGAACTTAGAAATATTTGAGAATGTTTAAATAAACATATTGAAATATTTTCAGTACCACAAAACATACAGATCCTACAGTTCTCACTTTTTACAGGATTTGCTGTAAATGGACAAAAATCGGTTTGAAACTGGACGACTCATATAGGTAGGACTATTTAAAGTGGTGCTTTCTCATCTATAGTGATGAATTTTACAAGTTATTGTAGCATCAGTAAGTTCTTGAAAGTTGCAATAATCGGATAGTGTTTCGTATTATCTTCTCAATATAAACATGGAAAAGGGACCCCACTCAACATTATTGGCGGGAGCCTTCCGAGCTCTTACTTACGCCACTGGTTTGAAACCAATAGGCCCAAGGACCTTAAGATCTTCCCGTGTACGATAAATCGGTCAGTGTTAGTTTATGATTAGTAGTTTGGTATTTTATACTTTTAAAATTACAAAGAAAAAAAACTAAGGTAATTTTAGCTTTATACCAGTGGTAATGCAAAATGTTCATCAATTATAGAGTTCGAAAGTTTCGCTATAAACCACGTAATGAAATTTTTGGGAGCGTCATTTGGAAGCAACGTATTCTTTCAGTCATTAATGTGTTGCTGGAGATAAAATCAGTGTAATTAAAACTCGAAATGAAAACTGAAAACTTGCCGCTATTAGTAACTTCTCTGATTAAAATATAATAATAGTTTTGTTTATTTCTGTAATACAATCATCTGTAAGGACTTGTCAAATTAAAATAATAACGATAATGATAAATTTTTGCAGACATTTCTCAAAAATAAACTATATTAATGTTAGTTTTTCGCATTTATTTCCAGCATGAATCCAGATCCGACTATACGTCATTCATTCTGGACAGTCGTTGTAGGAGGAACGTTTCTTTGGATATCATTACATGCTGCTAATCAAGCTCAAATTCAGAAATATTTAACAGTACCTACATTAAAGGATGCACGAAAGTAAGTTGCTCTCATGATTATTATATCATAAAATAAAGTACGAAACTAATCTTGAAAGGTAAATAATAATAATAATATTTATTATCGTTTTATTTATACTAGCTGAACCTGCGCTCTCTACACAGCGCAGCATTCACATATGAGCATGAATCTTCCTATCATTCCTCACAAAATATGTGCATGTCCCTTTACAGACAGAAGTGAAAGACGTCTTGATTTTAAAAAATCGGCAAGGGATAGTCTACTATTAGGAAAGATTCTTTTCGATTATTTTTTCAACATCTCGTACCGTTTGTATGAGCCTACTGCCGGTTGGAGTTTCTAATTCATGTATGATCAATGTTTTCTTTCTTCTTGCATGCAATATGTAATAAGCAAATACATTACGTACATAGCGATATATGGTGTTCATTTGGCAAAACATTCCAAACATTAAAGATTCATCTTAGACTGGAGAATGATTATCCTTCGTTTTTCATTATCATTTGGCCATAAAACAAAGACCTGAGAGATATGCAACCTTTGTATACAACTATGTTGTGTTTGAATGTATAAGTCGTAGGATATACTGCTTTTTAAAATTTTTAACACTTCCAGTTTATCCCTAAAAAGTGTAATAAAGAAATAATGGCCATGTTTTTTTAAAAATATTCAATTAGAACTGGGCAATCTACACAAAAGTTGCAATCGATTAGTGAAAACGGCATGTTTCTAGAGCATATGGTTCCCGAGATCTCATTGTCGAAAGGATTGGACACAAACATAAAAACTTTTCTTCGGAGACAAACATATAAACTTTTCTTTGGAGACAAACATATAAACCTAGCATTTTAATATATAGATACATATTATTTATTTAATTTACAAGTGGTATGTGGGTCACTGTTAGGGATATGATATGAGCGTTACTGCTATGCTGTGTCACTGTTAGGAGAACTCAACAATCAATTTGCTATTTAACAGTGTATATTATTCATGTATATTAGGAGACAGTAGTCTATTCACCACGCTTAGCGCACGATGGCAAGACATGCTGTGTTCATTCGACCTATTTGATGGACTGATTCCGCTAACATAGGCACACAGCCCATAGTTTCTTTAACTGGGCTGATATAGTATATCTTGTGCACGAAGTGCTTTGTCAAGATTTGTCCCTTAACCTTGACTCGCGTTTGCGATGTAACCTCTATTCTCTAAGGGAGAGGGATACGCCCACTACGCAGCCAGACCAAAGTTCTGAGTGCCTACCACTTACCTACAGGTGGAGGTTTGCTAGCGAGTCAGGTTCTCCTATGCTCTGCAGATATGGTGCCCGAGTGTTGAGGCAAGTCCATCTTCCGTCCATGATCGCCGTTACCCAGATTCCTGG
Organism: Thermobia domestica; assembly: GCF_964235325.1. Taxonomy (NCBI): domain Eukaryota; kingdom Metazoa; phylum Arthropoda; class Insecta; order Zygentoma; family Lepismatidae; genus Thermobia; species Thermobia domestica. Next base: position 166,911,794 of record NC_137466.1, on the reverse strand, counting down.
AATAAGTTCACACAGGCTACCGAATCCCACGGTATGACCACAAACCGGCAGAGTCAAACCCAATCCGGAAGTCCCAAGCACGCCGGAAAGGGCTTGTTCAATCCGCCCTGCCTACCTTTATGCGTTCAATGGTTACTGCATTCGCATGAAGAGATACCACGCACACGTCAAGATACTCCTGTATCTCATTCCGGATCCAATTGTACTTGTTAAGTCACCATTTGAGTTTGATGCCTGCCCTCATCTCACAGAGCTTCCTCTCTTTTACTGGGATTAGAAGCCGTTACCCAGATTTCTGCGATAAGTACTTTCCCCCAGACAATGTTCAGAACCATACAGGCATGGATCTGACATTCCCCTCTCAGTAGGGTCGTTCAAGAAATACGGAACTTCCTGTAATTCGGTAGAGGTACACCGTACATTTACCAGATCGATGGCTTATGTAGACTGTCTCCCTTTAAAGACAACTGCCATTTGAAAGCGGTGGCTTCCCTGGTAGGGTAATGAATTCTAAATCCAATAAGGATCCTCAGGGAAGAACCTGGGACGAAGGATTCCACTATCTCATTTATTTTTGAGGTACGAGTGTGTTAGGATACTAGGTATCCCATCCCGGACCCAAGAGCACACACAAAACACTCTTATCTCCCGGACCCAAGGGAATGACCTAGTTACCCATTTCGGGAGATGGCCGAATTCTCACCTCCGCCAGTGGGTTATTGACCTGATTTATCAACTACTGTCATATGGCAGTCTCGGTACCGGCAGCAGTCTCGGTATCAGGCCATGCGGAACTACAAGTTACTGCATTTCCTGCTGGTCCTATCTCCACCTCCCTACAATGAGACCCGGAATGCTGTGCGAACTCGGCCATGGCAGGAGGAGGTCCTTCCCCTTTCCCCAGCACCGGCTTGGGACCGGCCATCGCAGGGTTATTATACATGTACAGTTCATAAATAAATAAACCATCTATAACTAAATACAAACTATCAACTGCATCAGATGGCAACGAGCGTGATACTTTTTAACGCCTAAAACATTCGTTTTTTACTCAATATGCTCAATTCGACGCATGAGATCTACGTATACTAACCTATATCATGTAATTTAGTTCAACAATATATATCAATTGGTGCGTTTCATCTTTGGACTTCTTCCTTTTTTCTAAACGCTAATAATGTAAAATTTATTTATTGATCTTGTTTCAGAGCAATATGGATAAACAGCTTTGGACTTGTGATTTTATTAGCTATTTTATTTTACCAAGGCATAGTTATATTCGCAAAATATCGAGGATGCGACCCTTTATCAGCCCAGGTAATGATTTGTTTCTTAATGATATAAGAGAAACTACATATTATGTATGTCCAGTCACATTTAAATATATTTACAATCCTAATTTACGTTTGGGATATTGTATTTGCATCTTTATTTAGAACTACAAATGCTAATGTTCTATTTCATATTGTCTCTTTCAAATCTATATGATATTCTTTGTTAAAACGCCACGAGTATTTTCTTGGAAGATCTTAGAAAATGAACGATGGTTGTAAAAGTTAATAAATTTCTTACAAGAGACAACATACTTTATATCGTCCAGTACAGCGGAAATTATCCAAGTTTCTTATTTGTTAATTACAAGTATTCAATGTGTGCATTCTGTGTCACACACTCACACGCATCTACACACTGATCAAATGAATCCCACACTTCGTATAGCATGACTGCTACACAGGCCCGTAGCCAGCCCAAAAACTTAGGGGGGGAGGCTGATCCAACCATATGATAGTTCATCACCATATTATAGTTATTTTGCAAGCCTACTGTAAAACTTTTCTACTGCAAAACAAGCCTACTGTAAACGCTGTCTTTAACGAACTCTGAAAGAAAAAAATCGTATGGTTTAAGATCTGGTAAATAAGATGGATTCCATTACCAGCATTACTCGTATATTACTGTGAAAATGGACGGAGCTCGGTTGAGTTATTGAATGTAATTAAGTTCATCATGACTACTATTCAGTAATGGTGACAACTACTTTCCAACATGTCCAGAAATGAATGATCAACCATAATTGCTTGAGAGGAAAATTGGGCCATGCATTTTTTCGTTAAACGCAGCATAGGAAACATTTACTGTTGGAAAATCACACTGTTATTCGATTTTTGAATGTAGTTACACTATCCTCCAGATATGAACATCATGTCTACGAGGTCACCTTCCGCTAATGTAGAGTATTGCTTCATCGAAGAAGATTAATCTTTTCACGAAACTACTTTCCTTCATTTATTACTGCATCTTCTCACAAAAATCACATCTTTTTACTTAATCTGCTTATGTAAAAGCCTGAATCAATTGCATCTCGTACGGTTTAAAACAACCGCTAGTGTAACACCGTTGTTTCTGGCTCCTCAAATCGTTGCTTACTTTGGCCACTGACTTGCAAAAATTTCGCCGACACGCCTCACTTACTCTTCCAAAGTTGTCACCAGACACACAAAGTCGACCAAGATTCTTTCTTGCCTTCACACAAGCATTGCCTCATGATAATGTTGTTATTGTATTTTTTTTTTAAGTCAATTGGTTCGCCTAAATCATGAGTTCGTTATTGCAGCTTCTACCTTTCAATCACCCTATTTACACTCCTCGTTCTCCATTAGGATAACGCAATGACACACAGGATTGTATTGTTAGAGCCTTTATATTTGAACTGTGCCCTTGCTGGTACTCCTGTCGATGTGTGTATTCCTGTACCTCCCTCGAAAGAAGAGGAACAAGTTGTTGCGGCCGAGGTCTTTCAATTGTTGGATGCGGAAGCGTTGCCACAATGAATTATTTCATGGACTACGTTGTACTCTGCCTTGTTAGCCATTCTAAGTATCCTACGATCTTCACTCGTCAAGATCAAACGACTGAATGACGAATTGGCAACACAGCTAAGGTCATTCACTTCTTTTCGCTACGCAAAGGGAAGGTTTCATCCGCCAGAGGATGGCGGGGGGTGGGATCAAAGTATAGTTCGCATAGCTTCCAAGGGCATAGGTGGAATAGACAGGCTCTAGTACGCGCGTCCGTTACTCTGCATGATAACTGTTGAATAGATGTGATTTATGAACTTCTATTTTTGTAATAGACAGCTAGAGCAATTATCCCGACGAAGTTCGATAGTGGAGTCAATTCATTAACACAGGGGTATACAAACTATGGCCCACGATCACCAATAATTAGGCCTCCCACAGTTTACTTTTAAATTTACTAAATAAATCATACAAAATAATAATCAGATGTTTTACACGACAAATTAAGAAACACAATAACTGACACGGTTAATGAAATTGAACATTTTACCTGTAATTAAAGATATGAGATTTATCCTAAAAACTTACAATAAATGACATACATAGATAATTCACATAATGAATTCACACATTGTAATTATGGGTAATGAGATTTGTATTGTAACTTTCCACTGACAATTGTTTGAATTCACACATTGTAATTATGGGTAATGAGATTTGTATTGTAACTTTCCACTGACAATTGTTTGAATTCACACATTGTAATTATGGGTAATGAGATTTGTGTTGTAACTTTCCACTGACAATTGTTTGCAGTTCTGAATTAAGTTTACTAATGGAAGTTATCAGCAACGATTTCAAAGGCCCATCAGTTAACTTTGGAGAATGCTTTTTAACACAAATTTAGTAGCTCCGAAAGTGGAAAGAATGCCATGAGCAAATTTATGTAACTGATCAAACTGTGTGAATGGAAGATTCTTATAAAATTTCAACAATGATGAACTTAAATATTTTTCTTCAAAGATATCGCTACACTGCAAACCACTCATTTCCATTTCAAGTTCTGAAGCAAGGGCTTCTAACATTATGTCGGTGTTACTTAAAAAAAAAAAAAAAAAAAAAAAAAAAATGGATGTCGTTTGCAATTGCATTAAAATTTGAAAAATGAGACTCAAAATTGATTTTTAAAGCAACTAAAACTTCATTTTCAAAATCTAGCGCAAATTTAGTCTCAGTTTGTTGACTGAATGTTCGGCATGTATTAAAATGCATGAAACATTTATTTTTTTTCAATTGGGGCTAAAACAAGATATTTTTTCTCGAAAGAACTTAATGCGAGTGTATAAAACAGGTACAAGCTGGTTTTCTTCTAATTTTAAATTTCCATAAACACTCATTGTCGTGTAACTCAAGTCACAGGACGATTCTTTGTATTCCAAAAGTTCGATTATTATTTGGAGCTCAAAAAATCGTGTTAGAACTTTTCCGGAGCTAACTCAGCATACTGCAAGTGACTTTCTCAAATATGTTCAATAAACTCGTAGAATTGAGGATGATTGAGCACATGTGATCTAATTAACAGATGACATGACTGGTTTTAAAACTTTTGACATATCCAAGCATTTTCCACACAAAGACTCTTGATGAATGATGTAATATACGATTAATGGATTTGAACCACCGTCATTTTCCACGGCCTTTCATACAAGAGCAATAACATCTGTATTTTTTTCCACACGTTTTTGCCACCACCACTAGTCATATACTTCAATTTTTTCCATGTTTTTTCTGAACAACATTTCCGTGAATGCTATGAATGACAAGAAGCACTTCAAACACTTCATAATTTTTATTTATTCCTTGAATAAAAAGCAGCACCTAAGCAGTATCTGAATCATCTGGTAACTCATTCAGGGCCAAACAGAACCACTTTAAGTATCAATTTTTGTCAGACAATTGAGTTAATATATTTTCTGGAACATCGTCTACTCTTTGAACCACATAGTTTGGTGACAAACATAAAATTAAATGTTGCTTGCATAATTTTAGTAAATTTACCAAAATCCTAAACTGACATTTGGAGTAGGAATATGGTTCGATTTCTACGTTAAACTATGAATTTCTTTGCATATAGCATTATTGCCAAAAGGAATGTCATACTTCAAACGAACGACATAATATATCAAGCATATAAAGAACATTATGTTTCGTATTAATTCATTGAACATATACGTATAACGTTAAGCTTTATAAAAATATTTCTACATTTATCTTGTGAGCAGATAAAATGCCATGTAGGAAATTTACGCAAAAATGAATAAAATGTGTTAAATTGGGTTTAAGTTGGTAGATAAAATTGCAAGAATTCCATACCTGGTTTTGAGTTTTTTTTAAAAAAAAATTATCTATAACATTGTTTTAGAGGGGGACAAGAAGTAATTTAGGGCGGGCACTGCCCACTCTAGAATCTCCCAGGCTAAGGGCCTGCATTTGATAGAATATAGGGTTATCTTTATTGATTTTTTACAGTATAGCATTAAAACTTATCAGACTGAAATCCTGAAATAAGCTTATTTTAATTCATTATATACATAATTACAATGACTTCTCATTGATATATTTTTCAGAGAATCTCGACCACTGATCAGTTGGTACCACTCTATGTCATGGAGACAATGTCTGATACTCCTGGATTTCCTGGGTTGTTTGTTGCTGGTGTATTCAGTGCAACGCTAAGGTACTTAGAGCTTGGTAGTTCGAATTTTAGCGGGTTTGTAGACCAAGAACATTAGTTGCATTAAGAAGTTCTGCGATTTTCTTCATTCTGAGAAAACTCCTACACACGGTGTTTGCTACCACAAAATCCACTTCGCGCGAGCAATCAAACCAAGAAACACGTGCACTAGACGGAAGCGCTCTATCATAAATTAAAAAAGAAAACTTCTTCAATACTTCATTAGCTATACTGGAACCTATGATTTAACATTTATTCACTTACATAAGCATTACATAAAATCAGTGCTATTTAAATCATCTAATTCAGTTATACACAATTTGCCTAGAATCAATATGTTAATCGTTGGTTCTATAGAAAATGCCCAATCTATAAAATAGAAATAATAAATTATGAATAATTTTGAGTTCATAAAAGTAATCTGAAAAGTAGTGAGCCTTTTGCGCACGAGATGGTGTTAGTATCACAAACCTCAGCGTATATGAGTCGCAGCGGGTGAGGCCTAACATCATTCAACAGCTGACATTTGAAGTTGGTAGATGTGGAAAAAAGTATTGGGATTCTTATCAGACTGTGCTACATTTTACTATTTCGATAAAGGTGCAAATGCTGTGGAGGCCCATGAAGAAATATGGATTGTTTGTGGGCAAGTTGCGTTATCAAAAGTAATAGCCAGGAGTCGGGGGCTGTACCTACAGTCGACCTACACACATGCCGTGTGGCAGGCAAACACACAAAAGTACTTCCTGCATTTTGTATGACACTCAACGAAGTTTTCTGGTAATGCAGATAGCGTACGTCGAAAACACAAAGACTGGAACATGTGAGCCTTATCATTCAAGATTGTCACGAGACACGCATTATTGATCACAAGCTGAGCCAACACAATTTGCCATCTTTGTTGTTCGTAGTGGTGTGGTGTGTGACTGTGTTCGACGTAACATACTAACAAGTAAGAAAGAGAAGAAGCAGACAATACAACACCTTCGTGAATGGCAGGAATAAATGTAAATTGGCAGGAATAACGAGTCTAATAAACCGGTTTGACCTTCCGAGTACTTCACATGTCTAATCTTCGTTTTGACTTCGTATCACATGTTACCAGAGTGTGCATCTATCAACAAGAGCAGCAAATTGGTACAACGAAGATATGCTTTCTCGCATGGCTTTCCAACTGGCGTGTATGAAATTCCCGCTGCTAGCCCCTACGTATGACACACCTATCCTATCAGTACACCTATCAGTACAATCTTCCCTACATCAAAAGAATGTGCTTTGTGAATTTTGGCCAGCAAACAATCTCTCTTGGTCTGATTGTAGTACATTTAACCATGTCGGTCCCGGCGTCCCCCACAGGGAACATAAAATATGACAACATTATTGCTTTACAACTTTAAAATCAGACTGGCAACATCGAAAACTGTTTACAGGGGATAATCACAGATGGATCATCCCTTGTAAACAGTTTTCAATGTTACCAATCGAATTTTAAAGTTGTAAAGCAATAATAATGTCGTGGGGGACGCCGGGACCGACATGGATAATGCAGTAGAAGAGTTCACATTAATGAGTATACAGAAATGCTATTAATTTATGGCGAAGCCCCTCGTAATGGATGGCGTGTTCGTCTTCTTTACGCAAAGAGCTTTCCACATCGTCGGGTGTCGTCACATACTATCTTTTCCAGACTAAACGTCAGCTTAGGGAGACAGGTACAGTCACGAAAGAAAGTATTCTTCAGTTGACAAAATTTCTTTTCCTAATATTTCAAGAATAAATTAATCTATTAGAGTACCAATTTTGGCAAGTTATCACATTATAACTATTCTAAAGATAACGACACAGATTAATTCATTTGTTCCCGAGTTATTGGGAAAAAGAAAATTTGTCAACTGAAGAATACTTTCTTTTCCGTGTGTACCTTCACAGTCAACAGAGTCGACTGAGGAGCTCCGAGGCGCGTACGAACTCCCAGTTTGAAGAGAAAGTGCTTCGACGCGTGGAAAAGGATACTTCGACGAGCACCCGACGCGCAGCACATGACTTGCGTACGAGAAGACAACTGTTTGGCGAGTTTTATACTTCGAACACCTGCATCCATACCATCTTTCGTGAGTTCAAAGTCTTGCTCCAGCCGATTTAGAGACAAGTGTAGACTTCTGTCAGTGGGTTCTTCAGCGCTGTGAGGAGGATCCTGCACTCCTCCAACGGATATTCTTTACTGACAAGGCGACCTTCTCTAGGGATGGAGTGATTAACTGTCATAATAGCCACATGTGGGCAGCGGAAAATTCTCATGGCGTTCGAGAGCGTGCATTACAGGAACGATTCAATATGAACGTATGAGCAGGCATCATAAGTGGAATATTAATTGGACCATATCTTCTTCTAGCACGTCTCAATTGTGCTAACTACTTAATCTTTTTGCAGGAGATAGTGCCGTAGCTAATGGAAGAAATTCCTCTTGGAATCCGATAGCACATAGGGTTTAAACACGACGACGGTGAGCCTCCCCACTTCACACGAGCTGTCCTAGTTTATTTAAATACTTCTTTTGGACAACAATGGACGGGCCATAGTGGCCCAAGAGCATGGCCACTACGCTTGCCCGATTTGACGCCATTGCATTTCTTTCTGTGTGATCACATGAAGACGTTGATGTATGAGACCCCAGTTGAGTCGGAGCTGCACGAATTGCAGCTGCAGCTGAGGAAATGCAAGACATACCAGCCGTTTTTGATCGCGTCTATGCGAACATGAGTCGACGGTGCGAGGCATGCATCGCTGTTCGTGGGCGTTGCTTCCAGCCGCTCTTGTAGCACAATTCGGTTCATGCAATGGACTCCAGACTTGCGTCATTTGGATCATCAGAATGCGTACTCGTCGGTTCTAACTTGGTAAGTGGCATGTACTGACCTAGTGACCAGTGCTTCCTTTGTGAGGGTCTTGTATTGCTAACATACTTCTAGTATTGTGACTTTGTCGCGCACAGACTCTTAATATCCGCCGCAGATTTTCTCAGTGGTTGCTTGTGCAAAGAGGACACGATTGAATGGTACTGTTCGCTTCCCATTTCTATTTTCATTTCTACTGGAATGCGTCCTGCTCTGTAGTATACTTTTGTGTTAGGTCATATCTTCAGCATACTTTAGTAGGACTCATTAACATATGGTGAATAGTCCTTGAGACGTCCTTTCTTTTACGTATCACTCCACGCAGTGTTGTGTTAATGCGAACATTCAAACAACGTATGTCATTTCCACTGTAGGGTGCGTCAGTGCATATAATACTCTACATATCATGACGACAGGTTTGACAACACATTAATACAGGACGTACAACATATTATTCTGTGGGTTCAGCAACAATGTTACGAAGAAGAATCCGTACTTGTTTGTGGTACTATCAGTGGAGAGCGTAACGTTGCGTGCGCTCGTTAATTAATCTAACCTTCAATAATACAATAATATTTTTGGTATGGTTGAAACGTGTTTATTTGTTGTTATGCAACCACTCATGACAACCGCACAATTCTCTATACTGTATCTGATTCTGATATGACACAGACGAAATCTACTTTAATATTAAATACTCTTTCCTTCTAGTTTATTTTGACTGATGTTTATTTGCAAATATAAACGAGAATCCACTAAGTCCTTCGGGGAATCGCTGGCGCAATTATCCTAGAGAATTGATTTTGATACCGTTGGATACTACGCCTATAGCTTCTGTGTGTAATTCCACACCGATGGTGTCAAAGTCATTCGTCTTTGTGCTATAGCTTGTCAAAGTTAAGTACCACCAAATTTCCATAACTCATAAACGACGCCGCTTTCGAGTTTTTGTCCATATATTTTGTTGTTTGTTTTGATGTCTACTCCCAAACGCTGTCATACGAATTACAGGACACTCTTTGTATTAAATCATATCGTAGATGGGAGCTGCGGTATATACAAGAGAGGGGAAGGAACTAAAATTGATTTTTTTTTTTTTTGAAGAATCCATTTCCGGGTATGACATGTAATTTTACAATCTGCAACATTTTCCGTGACAAATGGTTTATTCCAATTAATGTTTGAAACTGCTTCGCTTCGGTACGAAATATAGTTGCCTGATTTTATTATCTATTTATTTTTACTTTGTTTGTTAGAATATATAAAAGAAAATTGAGTTGAAATTGGAAGAAATAATCTTACAACTTCCCTTCTTTCTGCTACCGAGGACAGTCATGAAGGAAAACATATCAAATTGAACTACCAGATTTTGAGTGTAATTAAAAATCATTAAGATTTTCGATTAATGTTTATGTACAAGTTGTATTCTAAATCCATCGTAGAATAGAAAGTAGAAACAAAATACGCTTTCCAATGCTAAATTTTCATTTGCCAATAACCTTGGAATAAATTAACCAATTGGTTCCTTGGTATGGGAGGAACATAATGCTATGTACGTTACCAAAAACAAAACTATGTATTCCTGTTACTGAAAAAATAAAATAAAATTTAACTGTCAGTGGCGGCATAAGGCAAACTGGGGCCCGAAGCCAGTGAAGTAGGTTGGGGCCCCTTTTCAAACAATCGTGATTTATACACTTCTATTTTTGACATTCATTTACATAATCATTCTTTCTGTTTGCTCCTCCCCCTTTCCCGTTGGTGTGTGTGTTTAGATCATTATAATCTGGGATATATTAAACAAATAGGGCTGACATTCAGCATCCCTGTCTAATTTTTAAATGCTTAGAATCGCCTTCAGGCTGGTATCTGCAAATAAAACTGGACCACGATTATCATTGCATATTTTTTATTTTTTATTCATTTTTAAACAAAGGACACGATAGAAAAAGGATTAGGGATACAATTGTAACGGAAACTACAATCCACAACAGAAATAACGATCTTAAGGGGGCAGACTACTAAATATTTTTCAAAAGCTAAAAATTTTTCTTCTGCCAGTTTTTCGTAAGTGAAAGGTGATAATGAAATGTAACGTACCACGGTAATAAATAATGTTATCCTATACCCGAAAATAATACAAATCGGAAGAACTTTCACTGTTGCCATCCATATAAATTACAATGTGACCAGAATTTGAATTACCCAAAAATCTAGGTTATGGTAGCGACTAGAAAAATAAACTCAACGGTAATTAATGATTTATCAAGCTGTAGTTGTTCCTAGTTATCTACTTTTAAATAATATTTGGATTTATTTTGTAATAAAGAGTACAAAATTAAAAAAATAATAAACAAGAGAATTAAAATACAAATATTATTTAAAAAGTAATTAACAAGGAACACAGACAACATGATAAGTCATCAATTGCCGTTGAGCCCATCTTTCTAGTCACTGCCATAATCTAGATTTTTGGGTAATTCAAATTCTGGTTACACTGTAATTTCTATGCATGGCAACACTGAAAATTCTTCCGATTTCTATTTTCGGGTATAGGATAACATTATCTATTACTGTGGTAAGTTACATTTCATTATCAATTTTCACTTACGAAAAACTGGCAAAAGAAAAATTTTTAGCTTTTGAAAAATATTTAGTAGTCTGCCCCCAACGTAACAATCAAGAATCCAGAATTTATCCTACACCTATCCTATCGTAGAATCAACGCGTACTGTAATTAGATGGAATAGTGGAAGTAATGCTCCTAATAATACAGTTAGAGACAAATTTACGTACAAAACGTAACAATGAGCTGATATTGCTAAAATTGCAAATAATAATATAACTGATGCTATTTTCAAATGTAAGCTCTATGTTTTATAGAATATTTTTTTCGGTTCTCGCCTTTGGTGTTTCTCCTGTGCAATTTCTCATATGGTTAAGTTTATTCATAGTTTCTCACCTATCTGAATTTACGTTAAATGGTTTAATTTGATTATATTTTTCTCCCTGCAATTAGCCCCATTCGCTTTAACATTCGGTTTCTCTCCAGTGATAATGTACGATCTATTTAGTCCCGTTGCTTTTGCCGAGATATCAGTGAATAGTTAAGCACTAGAATATTTCTCTCCTGCTTGTCTTTTTTACTATTGTTTCCAGATTTCGTGCTTGTTTTATGATTATATTATTTTGTATTTAATAATTCAGTCATGTTTATATTCTGTCACTTATGACCATTTCCATTATCATTTACTAACATACTTGGTATTAGAATATATTATAGCAAAAAAATCCTGAATATATTGAATAATTGGGGATATTATAGATTAAATATGTGAGTACAGAATTCTACTACGGGTTATACCATCCTACTTTTCATTACCAGCTATCACCAGTCAATTGACAAATCTTGACAGTTTTTTATTAGTCTTTTGCTAGTTTTGGAGGCGCGGTGGCTCAGTATGGTTCGATCCCTGGTTCGATCCCAGCTCGCGCCGTGTGGACTTTGTGGTGGACAAACACCATGTTCGTGGGTTTTCTCGGGGTTCTCTCGTTTCCTCCCACCTTCTTCATTCCACCTTTTCATTCATTTCTCATCATCACCGCCCCCTTTAGCCTAAGCGGCATAATTGTGGGACGTAAAACAAAGATTTCATTTTCTTTTGGTACTTTTGTTGTATTTTATTGCCTGTACTTGAAACATGAAACTACTTTCGACAGTAGTTCCACTACCTTATTAGCCTATGTTCCACCAACATTCAGAATGATACCTTCCTTGCTTTGGTAGCAGCGAAAGACTCAACTATATTATCAGAATCCAGTGGAGGCTATTTCATTTTCGATAGAAAGAATGGCCAGATTCGTGAATCGTTCCTGACTCATTGTAGAACGCAAGTATGATTTTATCAGTTTCATTTTGGTGAAAAACATTTCACATGATGCGACAGATACGGGCAGTGTTATCAAAATCTGAGGAGCGGTTGCCAAACTTTAGTAAATTTCAAGCCCCAGTGAAGATACATATTTCAGGATACCTTGTGGTGAAAAGTCAAGTTGTTCTTTAGCTTTCTGAGCACACCTTGGTGAACGGATTAAATCCTTACAATCCTGAAATAATAATAAGCCATCCAGGTCATTCGGGTAGGACAAAGCCAAATCAGAGCAACATGCTTTTAGCCTTTCCTCGCTCTCATCATCTAGCTGCTGCCTTTTCCTTGCTCTCATCATCTAGCTGCTGCACAAAGTTGGCCATAGAACATCGGAATCCAAATCTGTCGTTCAGGTCATGCATCTGAGTAAAATGATCATTTGTTGTTTCATCTCATCTAGAATTTCATTGATAGACCGCTACACTTCGGCCTGTGCAGTCAGGTTTCATTCTTTGCTTCTCCAGGCATGCATCTCCTTCTACTGTGTGTACCCACAGTTATGTTCCACGCTCTGCAACTTTCTTCAGCTGCGGATAAGATTTTCTTGGCCAGCTCAAGTCCCCAGGTATCAATGGTGTCAACCAGGCTCTGTAACTGAATAAGAGTTTGAATGAAACTCATATCCTGAGATTGAAGGCATTTTTGGGTCCGATCAATATATGAGAGATTTGCAGACCAGAAATATAGTAAAGCGATGAAGTTAAATGACTGGATGGTTGCGAGAAGACCAGCATCTCCTGTAGTATCAGGCGTTTCAATTGAAGTGTCACGCAGATCTTCCAACGGATCAATTACTTCATCCAATTGACTAGAAAGTGCCTTTAAATCTTCTGCTTTTGATCTCCATCTAGTGTCATTTTCACGTTTCAGACCAATCTTTACTTGATTTTGCAGCACATTCCATCGGTGAGTAGATCTAGAGAAGAATAAGAACAAACGTTCCATTGCTCCCAACAAAATCACCGCCAGAACGTTAACGTGCGCAGCATGTAAGCCACAAGGTTCAATGAATTATTGTTACAAGGAACGAAAATGACCAAAGGACTTATATTATTATGAAATTTTGAACTCCAGAATATTGCCCCGCCATTGTAGCCTGATTATCGCAAGACTGGCCTTTGGAATCTTAATACCAAGCCTATCACATTGAAGTTTCTTCAGTATTTCAGCAGAAATATTCTCAGCGGTCTTTCCTTCGACAGAGATGAAATCAATAAAAGCTTCCCGAACTTGAACAGAATCACGTTGTATGTCAACAAATCGAATGATTTGTGACAAGTGTTCCATATGAGAACAATCAGGAGTTGAATTAAATATAATGCTGAAGTATTTTGATTATTTGAACACTTGTTTTCTTATTGAACATTTTCTTCACTCTAAATTTGTGGGCTGAAATGTAAATTCATACGCCAAAAAACAAGAGCAGAAATGGGGAAACCAGCTAGCAAAAGGGTTTCGCTCGCTGAAAATTCGACTTGTAAAGGACAAAAGAATGAAGACGGAAGGAAAACAAGTGAATCAGCGACTATAGCGTCTGCACCAAAGAGCTTTTAATTAGGAACAGAAAGTTAGTACCCTAATAAAGCATTATGTACGTTAATCCCTTCTTTCTACCCTTCTCTTAAACTGATATATAAATGAATAAGTAAATAAACAGTGATAGTTCAGGAAGCAGGCTAGCAGACGGGGCCCCATTACTTGCATCATAAGACCTTAGAATGTAAATAACACAATATACTTTGACTTTCATTATATTTTAATCTACACTCAGCTTTTCCTTTAAATTTCTCTGAGGTTATTGAACGAGTAAAACTTTTATTTTATTCATATTTTAATTCACATACATTTTTTCCTTTAAATTTCTTTGGGGCCCCAAGAGACTAAAACTTTTATTTTATTTATTTTTCACCTACATTCAACTTTAAAAAATCTTGGGGGCCCCAAGAAAGTGAAACGTCTGTTTTATTTTTTCGCCTGCATTCAGCCTTTTCCTTTAAAATTCTTTGGGGGCCTCCAAGAGTATGAAACATTTACATTATTTTTCACCTATATTCAGAGCTTTTTCCTTTAAATTTCTTTGGGAGCCTCCAAGATAATGAAACTTTTATTTTATTTATTTTTAATCTACATTCAGTTTGTTTTCTTTAAATTTCTTTCGGGTCCCCAAGAGAGTGAGGCCCGAAGCTTATAATTTGTTTAGCTTATACGGAAATCCAGCACTGATTAGCTTTATTAGACAGATATTTCTGTTGTTTCATCCGTTATTTGGTGTAATATTGATTGACAATTAATTGCGTTTACATTTAGGGAAGGTGTGGATTATAAACCTTGACGGCCCTTGTACGGCTCATGCTAACAAGGTTCCTTAGTAACTATTTTTAACCTACCGTCGGGGGCCTTCACAAAGCGGGGCCCGGGGCGGCGGCACCGCTGTTACGCCGCCACTGTTAACTGTACATGTTTTGTTCCCTTTTTATACGTTATTGACTTATCAATGCTACTCGACCGTATGATTGAAAGATTTACAAATAATTTTTAAAAGATTTACAAGTAATTTAAATTTAATAATAATTAAAAAAACACATTTCAATGCAGTGAAACAGTTAAATTTTATCTTTCTAGTACTATTTCCATTGCGCTTAACTCACTGGCTGCTATCACCATCAAAGACTTCATACCTCAGGCAAAGAACCTTAAAGACGATCGAGTACTCTGGTTAGCAAAATTGTTATCTGCTGGTTATGGTGTTGTTGGCTTTGCTCTCACATTTGTAGTAGAACGTCTTGGTGGCGTGTTGCAAGTAGGTTTTCTTTTTTCTACATTAATATTTAAAAAAAAAGACTAATTAATGCTTTGATTTACATTCTACATTCACTAATTTCAGTTCAAAGTGTATATTTCAAAGTAGCTGGTCAAAGTATTGTTTCCTCATTTAACAAAGTAACGACTACGGTACTTAACTATAAGAATACGGAAGGTTCAAATTTACCCACGCTTTTTGATTTTGGTTTCTCATGTCTGTGAAATAATGAATTTCATGAATCATTCCATCACTTGGTACCAAGAACTAACATTATTTCCACTTACCTTAAATATCATGTGTTCTTTCCTTTTCACTACCTGAAGAAAATATGCATACAAACAGGCGCGCAACCCAGAAATTTTTGCTGGGAAGCGTCCAATGTACAAGCCATTACGTCTATGTAATATTGAATGGGTATTATTCTGCCACCCGAAAAGGCGATAAATAATTGTAAAATTATTCCACCTATATTTCAGAGAAAACGATAGAACTAGATTGTTTCTGTAAGAGAAAAAGTACAGATGAAGTATAAGATCTAGTTTTTATGTTACATCAATCATTTTCCTATTAAACAAGGATAGTTTTATTGAGAAAGTATACAAATGATGTTAAGTTACGAAGTTTTTTGAGGGTCCGAAATCGAAGGACGAAATATATTTAAACGTGGAATTTTAAATTATAGCAACGATCTTACATATAAAGATCATTTGTAGAGCAACCCACATTATATTTTTTTTCAAATTGTGCTTTATTGTTAATTTCAATCATTGTTTCACATTAATCATGTATAATATTTATTATACATTAAATATTCTAAATATCTTGATCTATTTATTAATATTTAATGATTTTTCTTAATGCACTGTAAAGAAATATGCTTTACTCAAGTCAGTTGTTTTAATCACTTGTGCGCGTCTTCCAGGTGTATACATTCAGAAACGGAAAGTAAAAGATGCCACCAAAAATTACAGAAAATGCTCAGTTCAAGAGGTACACATAATAGTAGAAACAAAAATAAGCTTAATACAGTATGTTAAATTTGCAGTTAAAACAGAATTTTTCAAGAATTGTGCTATATATTTTAAAGTATGCTTTATTTTCTAAAATTATGCTTTTAAAATTAGGTTCTTTTAGATCCTTAGGCAAACATAACCATGTTCAAGGTACCAACCATATGAGTAAGCTGCTGTTATGTTTTTGGGTTACCCTAATCATTTGTAACGATCTTTATATGAAAGGTTGTAATATACAATAACTACAGCAAATTACTATTGAACACAATTTTTGATCCCCTAAATTAGTTGCATTAAAACATACGACGGGGTGCTCAAAAGTTTCTGGTTTTTGCAAAGAAAAAACTAGTATCAGAAGTCTGATATTACATATTTATTCTACGTATTTCCCATTGAGATCAATGCTTTTGACAGTTGTTAAAGCTTTTCTAGCCCATACAAAAAATAAAATAAAAATAAAATAAATAAATAAAAAAGATTGTTTCTTAAACCTGCTCTCAGCACCCTGCGTGATGTCAGAAATGTCCTAAAAACGGTGATCCTTCAGGTGTTTTTTCAGGTTCGGAAATAGAAAATAGAAGGGGCCAGGTCTGGGATCACTCGGTCAGGGATTACATTCAAACACACGCTGAAGTTCAATTTTACTGACGCGCGTTTTAAAGATAATATGAATGCAAACGGAAGTGGTTACACGAATGAGCTTAGTTGACAAAGAACACAAAAACAAATAGTTTACACTTGATGAAACGTCTTAATTTTATCAACAGACGTAAATAGCATAAATATATCCCTATTACTAAAATCGTTAGATATTAAAATCAAATATTATTCTTTAGAAAAAATCTATCTTCTGAACTGTCATCTCTTCACATTATTAAAAAAAAAATATATTAATTTACCGTAAAAATTTCAAAATTTTAATTTCCTTGCGCTTGCCGGGAATGAAGTAAATAAGTATGAAAACAATCACGAATGTTATACTAGTCAATACACAACTTTTGACACGTAGTGCTATTTCGTTGGACAACTTTTGATAATCGACCCCCATTTCGCTAAATCCTAATGTATATGTAGAGAAGAATACTGTTACTAGGAAAGATTTTAGGAATGGCCACGAGACAAGATTTGAGGCTGTCTCCTCTCGAAGAGGTGCCGCAAAAGTTGTCTCCTCCCGAAAACTATGTTTCTACTCGAAGAGCTCTGTTTCGCCTACAATTTCGTAACAATTATATCTCGACTTGTCTCATGTGCAACCCTAAAAGAGTTGAGTTGATTTTGAGTTTAACGTCCCGTTCAGCAGCGAGGCTATATGAGACGTGGACCTACTGATTAACGTGGAATCCGAACCACATGAGCTCCCGCAGGGAATCGAACCCGGTCCTCCCACGCCAAAGGCGCGTACGCTAACCGCTTAGCCACGGAGGAGCTCGCAACCCTAAAAGAGTTATATTAAAAACTGAGAGATGAGTATCTAACTTCGCTTCTGAGAATCAGTGCATCTCAGTTCGAACCAGATTATGAGCAACTTCAGTCATTGATAGGGCTTAATATTACAAGAATTTTGTAAATGTACAGCTGTTGTTTTTAGTAAATTATATTGACCCGTCTTAAGTTCTTTCTTTGATCCCTCATTAAAAAAGTTTGCCCATAACTGTATAATAGTTCAATAAACATAAAATCTTGATTAAATTTAACTTGTAGCTTTATTAAAGATTTTTCTATCTAATACTTTTGGTGTTCTTTGAGGTCACAATGATTTTTCACATTGTTATAATTTATTCAAGTTACCAAATCTTTCCTTTATTATATACTTTTAGTTATCAATAAGTCTTACTGGAATGATGAGCGGTCCTGCTTTGGGCATCTTTACACTAGGAATGTTCTACCCCTGGTGCAACTCCACAGTAAGTACAAAAGATATTAAAAGGAGAAATGTCAATTCGAGAAAAATTTCATGCACTTCATCCGAAAATCCACCTACACTTTCCCCTAGCTCTACTATAGCCATTCGATACCTACGTAATTTGAAGGGTATTTTACTACGAGAAAAACATGGTATGATTCATATTGTGTAATGGATCATGAATATATTTATTTCAGAAATGAAACACATTTCCTGCTCAAAATACCTAGAAAATCATAGTTTACATTCCGACAAATAATATATTCTCCTTCCTGAACGGGAGCAATTATTGAGCAGAACCATGCGGATTAGGATATTTTTAACCGAGCTATAGTCTTTCTTATGAATTTTACGCATTTATTCTTATTATTTATTTGAATTTTACATTCCCGAACGTTACATGAAACTGACTAATAAAACGAAGTACTAGATTTTCACTACACTAAAGCTATAGCTGGTCAAGAGTTGAAATGGACGTAAACGTACACACGCACGCGGTAATGCCTGCCATAGCTTTCACTTTTTCTAGTTGATGTGGCAATAGTATACATGTCTATTTACTAGAGAAAGTATTGTTCTCTTTCCCCATTGATTGCAAAATATGTAGAGGTTGGAATGATTTACAGGTGTATTTTCCCTGGAAGGTTGAATGACATTTGCCTGTGGTTCTTGACCCTGTAGAAGAAGAATGGGTCCTGTGGAACTTCTATTCCTTTCGTATGCATGGCATAGTCCTTTTTCAAAATGTGCCCCTGCGGAGAATGGCCTCCATGTAGAAGAGAATGGTCCGAATGGCCCTCCATGTGAATTTTCACTATTTTCGCATTTTTAAACTTTAGGTCGATCGTTTTCATTAAAGAAAACTCAACATATGTGTTGGATCGTATGCCAAGCATACTCGTTAAAAATATTTCGAAAATACTAAAAGTTGTGAATGTATGAAGAACTCGATATTAAATTATTTCATCAAATATTCGTTACTCTAAAGAGAAACAATAGTTTGAAGCTGTTAAAAAATTCTCCTTTCCTATGAGAAACACTACTTTTGGAAGTGGGCAGATTTCATTTATTTAGGTATTCATTTATTTTTTTAATCATCTCGTAATTACTCGTTGTATATTATACGAACATTGTGAGATAACAAGCTGGAAGAAGTTCGTTGCTAAGAACTCGTTGTATATCATACTCCGTAGATTAAGCTACGCTGTGATACAGTAAAAATTGTGAGACGTAGAAACTGTAAGAAGTTCCTTGTTAAAAATGGAGGGAGTAAGCTTTACTAACGCGGACCACATTGTATTCCTTAATATGCTCGATCGATGTTACATATATGGATACAGAACGGTGTACTCATATGTCTGTCTCTGGTGAGCTCAAGGAATTGCATGGGGTTTTCGCGGGCTTTTTGCAAGTTGCCTGTGTTGGAGGGGATTCCCTCATGACGCCACACCTCTGACCGTAGAATGCTAGGCAGTTTCCTCCCTTTGTCTCCTCGTGAACAACGTTTGTTTTTTGATGACATATTTTCGACTGTCTAGCTTAAAATAGTGTTTCCTCCCTCCATCTCTGAGAGTACAAGTTTTTGGAGTATATTAAGTGAAACATATTGTTAATTGATAGAATATAAGATAAATTTATCTGAATTGGTTTGCTAGTTCAGAGCACATTTTGTGATAATAAATAACAATTGTTTTTTTTTCACTTATGAGTTGTATGGCTAATGATTTAATACTTCGCTAGTTAGAGATAGGCATGCATGACATTATTTTTCCTTGTCCTCAAATTCTTTGGAGAAAATCAAGATGTGCATAGCAAATCAACTTATCAAACGACACTTAAAATGACAATTGGTTTCCTTCCTCATTGCCATGCATGATTGAGAAGTTACTACAGGTTTTTTTTTTTTTCATTTACCACCCACCCCCTTCCCATTCTCTCTCTTTCAAGATTGCTAGATTTTTCGTTTAGCAATATCTCTGGAACTTTTCCAGAATGCTACGTAACATTTTTCCGTGTTATCTTCTATGCTTTGGAAGGACATGAATGAGTGTATGCATATTTTGGAATTTAAGTGAAAGAAATTGTTAAGTGATAGAATTTCAGATCAACTTATCTTAATTAGAGTTGCTAGATGTAGAAACATTTCCACTTTAAAAAAATGAAATTTTAGATGAACAATTGTAAATGGCCTCCCCTTCCTCGTTTAGGCAATCGTAAATGGAATGACATAGGAAATATTGGAATCAAATTTCCTTCCCTCCTTGTATATTAATAACATACAGGAAATAGACAAAAAATCTAAAAACACTTCATACAGGACACGTAAGTTTGGCCCTCCACTGTACAACACGTGTTGCGGTTGCCGATAGTTTTTTTGTTTTCAATGTATCATGTGGACCTTCCTCTTCCGTCAGCAGCACCCAGTTCACCTGTAAGCACAGACTAGAATATACAGACCGCAAACTCAGCGAAAAACTGGAAACTTGGCTGCAGTAGCGCCTCTAACACGCGACGACGGAACTAACCAGTATATCTGACGTCACCTATGTGGAAATTTCGAAAGTAACTATTAGTCTTTCGGTCCTTTAGTTGCATTTGGGGAACAGCTATTTCTGTTGAACTGCTGGAACTTAGATATTTTCAATGTGAATTCTTTAAAAGAAAGAAAAATCTGTTAATATTAAAATAAAAAATTGGAAAGGAACGTTCGGTCCAGAGAGAGTACAAGAAAAGTAAACAATAGCTTATCTGATCTTTCTGCACTACACCTAACACTGAGATACGAAGCAGACGAAAACAATCTGCCGGTTACTATGACAACCCATGACGTCAGGTTCCAAAACCGATGGCAGCGCTATCCACACACGACGACACTGGTCCCGCCCACTGACAGCGTTGATTGGTTCTTTCTCTGTGCAGACGATCCAAACTGATTTCAATAGTGCATATAGAAAGTTGCTCGTCTGTATGTATTCTAGTCTGTGCCTGTAAGTGTCGTGGTGTGAAAGTGGTGCGGTAAAATGGGCTACTTGAGAGACTTCCGAAGCGGCATGATCGTTTGTGCCCGTCTGGTTGGAGCTTCAGTGGCAACAGTGCGAATATTGTAGGGGTATCGAAAGGCACTGTGTCCAATGTCACGAGGACATACATAATTCATGGGCAAACAACGTCTGCAAAGCACAACAGTGGCCGAAAGACAATCCTGACAGATAGGGACCGGAGGGCATTAAAACGGATTGTAGCAGCTAAAAAGAAGACCACTGCAATGAAAATTACGTCTGAGCTCAATTCCGGCCTACAGAACCCGGTTTCATCGAAAACAGTGCGACGGGAACTTCATAAAATGAAAATTCATGGCACGGCCGCTATCGCCAAACCCCTGGTCACAGCAGTAAATGCGAAGAGTTGTATCCAGTGGTGCAAGGACCACAAGGCGTAGACTCATGAGCAGTGGGAACACGTAATGTGGTCCGATGAATCGACCTTCGCCTTGTTTCCAACAACCGGTCGTGTTTACGTATGGAGAACACCGTCGCAGGCCTATGATACAGACTGTCTGCTTCCAACTGTAAAGCATGGGGATGGTTCTGTTACAGTATGGGCAGTGATATCGTGGTTTTCTGCAGGTCTCATCATAGCCCTGCTTGGAACGATGAATGCTAAGGCGTATGAGGCCATTTTGGGGAACCAGATGTTATCTACCCATGGCCCAAATGTTGTTAATTTACCTCAAATGTTGTTAATTTTCGCATAACAATTTTAGTGATGCTTGCATTTGACATATTTAATAGTGACTATACTCGTCCGCCCATCGATTTTTTTTGGGGGGGAGGGAATATGGTCTGGTGCCTGCATATAATAAAATCCTTGGACCAAGGTGATAGTAGACAGTATAGCGACCTCTCAACTTGCGCTATATGCGTCTTTTTATTTGATAGCTTCATTAATGTAAATTATTTTGTATTGTTTCAAGTAATTCATATTATCCACGTAGTAAGTTTTTTTCTTGTTTATATATGTATGATAAACCAGTCTTGTTATGATTTTATTTATAGCATAGTAAATGTTTGAATAGTTAAGATTCTCAGAGCAAATTATTAAGGTACACTAAATAACAACAGAAAATAAAGAAAAAGCCGAATTCTTGAACTGCTCAACTTAAGCGATTGTTGCCTTCTACATACATGCATATAATACCCATTCAAAAGTCACTATTCAGTATCGTTTGTTGCTTTTATTATTATTATTATTATTATTATTATTATTATTATTATTATTATTATTATTATTATTATTATTAATGAACTGAAGTTTGAGGTTACATCCTTAAAGTATAAACTGTAACCAGACGCGCACCCAGAATTTTTTATGTAGGGTGTCGAAAGTTGGGAGGAGTACAATATTGCAAGACAGACACGACGCTATTAATATCTTAAATATGCTGGAGCATTTACTTTGTTACTTCCATTTATGAGCAGCAAGAAAAACTCTCCAAATGTCAGCATGGAGCATCTTTCGTAGGAAGGCCAATTCGTGGACATACCTTGCGAAGAAATTGTCTTCTTCATACCACCATAGAAGAAAAGATGGAAGGAAAGCGAGGAATAGGAAGAAAGAAAGAAAATATTGGGAGTTGAAAGAGATAGCTGAAGATTGAAAAACGTGGAAGAAACATTTCCAGGTCTAAATCTAAAATTAAAAAAAAAAAACTCATTAGTCCCAGGACCTGTCGAAAAACAGGTCATATAATAATAATAATAATAATAATAATAATAATAATAATAATAATAATAATAATAATAATAATAATGTACATGCATTAGCACGAAGAAGCTCTGAAAAAATCGAATATTCTTTATTTTTTCGTAAGAAACTTAATTCCCTCTACGGTCTGTATTTGTGTTTTAACTGGCCAAGTGAATATCCACTTTTGCCATTCATGAAATTATCCATATCAGATATTATATATTCTTTTGTTTGATTGAGATTTAAACTCTTGCGTCATGAGTTTGTGTGTGTCTTGGTTCTGAAGACTAACGTATTGTGTACGATGCTACTAGCGGGATTCGGCTCCAGACTCCAGGATAGAAAGTAGAAATTTTTTCACTTAACCTATAGAGAAGTTAGATGTTATTGAAGTAAAGAAACAATTAGTTTTCATAGCAGCATTTGATACTATGCCAGGCTCGATTACTGTGCTACTATTTATTTTTTCAAAGTATTTAATCGATAAAGTACGACGTTTCTGAATATACTCCCCATAACAAAATAACACTGTGAATTTGGAAACCAATGAAGTAAATAGTATAATAAAATAGCAGTCTTCTGAAGAGTTTTTCCTTCTTTTTAGTGACCCACTTCGAATATTTAGGGCTTAGCATTTCCAATCTCTTACTATAGGGGTGAAAACAATCGGACACTTGTTCCGAAAGCTTGCTAGCAATCACGTAGGCATTCTCATACTAGAAGATGCATGATCTATAAACGGGGGTGGAGTGGAGGTAGGGTTGTGAAAAATCTTCTTCAAATTGTGGGGGCAGTGTGTAGTTGAAAACAGTGAGTCTATTGAAGTTCGTTTCAACGGAATTATGCTCCTTTTCCGTTTCCACTCTTGATCTTACGGTTAGAATAACGAGAGGCAATGTGATTGTAACTACGACAGACTGACAGTTGATAATCTTAGCTTAATTTGTTAGATGAGTCAAGTACCATCACATCGTGTCGTGAGTGTTGCCGGTCAGTTGTGAATAGAAATATATTTTTTTCGTGCGCATAATATATAAAGAAAAATGTCCAAATCGAGCGACGAATGTCCTTCCGACACCAAAGAAAATACGTGCAATACGGAATGAACTTAGCAAGGACGAAAAGTCATGGACAAGAAAAATGTTTGTTGAGGAATGGCTACAAGATCCAAAATTCAAAGGTTGGTTGTGCAAAACAAGTGATAAATACAAAGCCAAGTGTTTGTGTTGTAATAAAGAGTTGTTGGCAGGGAAAAGTGAATTGGAGAGACACGGTGAAACTCCAACTCATAAGAAGAATGCTCTAAAGGTGAAAAATGTTCCGTGTTAGTTTATTTTTTTCTAAAAAAATCAACAGAAGCAAAAAAATGATGTGAAAATTGCCGAACTTAAAATGGTATTCGATATCATTAAACACGATAGAAGTTTTCATTCTATGGAGCATGTTGTCAAACTCCATCAAAGTGCATTTCCAGACTCTTCTATAGTTCGTGACAATAACCTAATAAGAACTAAAGTGAGCAGTCTTGTGACGAATGTCATTAATAAAGCGGTACAAAAAAGTACCTACGAGAGCAAGTTGCAAGGATTTTTTTAAAATTATTATGGTGGACGAAAGTTCAGACATCAGAAACCAGAAAAACTTATGTATCCTTACCAAAAGTGTTAGTGAAGATAGTAGCGGTATTGATACATATTTATTAAATTATGTAAGAATAAAAGACGCCACAGCGGAAAATTTGTTTGCTGTTTTCAAGCATTCACTACATAAAGCAGGATTATCATTGGACAATATTGTAGGGTACTGTAGTGACAATGCCAATGTAATGATGGAGGAACACAATTCATTTGTGTCTCGTTTGCTTCAGGAATCTGGTAGTATTGTAGTTGTGGGTTGCATTAGCCATTCACTAAATCTTGTAGCTAGTGCAGCTTCAGAAGCTCTTCCAAAAAATGTTGAGTCGTTACTACATTTAATACATTCGTATTTCTCGCGAAGTCCGAAGCGTCAAATTATATTGGAAGAACTTCATTTATGCGTTCTTCTCAATTGAAGATGATAAATCCTTCCAAGACACGATGACTGGCTCTTAGAAATTGTGTTTCGAGAATTTTGAACCAATGGTCTGTGCTGGATAGCCTATTTCCAGAGGCAAAAATAGAAGACAAAAGTCCTATAGCAGAAATAATATTGCGGATTTAAATAATCCATTTACAAAAGCATATCTTGAGTTTCTAAATTTCGTTTTGCCAATATTCAATACCCTGAACATGTTTTTTTTTTTTTTTTTTTTTTTTTCAATCCAACAAAATTCTTATTAGTTGTCTTGCAAACGAAATTGAGCTATTTTTACGATTGTTGGTCAGTAGTTTTCTTAAGCCAGAATCGACACATGGTTATCTTATTTTTAAGTGCAACCCGAAACATTCTGCTAACCTCCTTCCATTGACTGAAGTCAAAGTTGGAGCAGAAACCGAGGAAACGCTGGAACAATTTAGGAACCGTAGTGAGCTGGAGGTAACAAAAGACATTGAGGTGTTTCGACTTAGATGTTTACAATTCTATTAGGTGGCTTTTGAAGAAACAGTTAAGAGAGTGTCCGTTCCATTAGAGAAGGGGTTTATTCGTGGTTTGGTCTTTTAGGAACCTTCAAATGCGTTGGGAGATAATGCATTTGTGTCAAGGTCTAACATTCAATTGTCACAGCTTCTTCAACAGTTTAGGAACAAAGTTGATCCGGACAAAGTTTTAAATGAATGAAATATTCTGCATCATTATTTTTCTCATGAAGAAAAGGCAGACTATTTGAAACTCTCCATTGTTGAATTCTGGAAGAAAATTGATGTGAAAATTTTAACGGTTGAACGTCCCTTTCAAAATCTTGGAAAACTCGCAAGAATTTGTTTGACATTACCTCATTCCAATGCTTCAGTCGAGCGTATTTTGAGTTGCGGACATTAAGACCAAGAAGAGAAATAAGTTGAATGCGCGCACCGTGGCTGTTCTTGTACGCATCAAAGCAGACATGAATAATATAAATAAATCTTGCATTGACTACCCTATTACAAAAGAAATGCTCCAATTATTCAACGAAAACATGTATAAGAAGAACTCGGAAGATACAGGGATTGCGAGCTTTCTAGCAATGGAAGAGGATGAGGACGATATGGAAGACATTCAACATCCCGATTTTTGATTAAATGTAGACCTGTTTGATCTCATATAATTTTTAACTAATATATTATATTATAAAAAGGATCTTTTTAATACTTACAGACGTAATGAAATTTCTGAACAAATAAAACCGAAAAAGATTCTAGAAAGAAAAGGTCAAGAAAGAGAAAAATAATGTATAATTCTTCTATCTTAGGGCAGTGTTAGGGGCTGCGATGGATCAGTGGTAGAGGTTATCTCTGGTGCATGGGGTCCCTGGTTCGATCCTAGCTCCCAAGTGAATTTTGTAGTTAACAAACACCGCTTGCGTAGATTTCCTCGGTATTCTTCCGTTTGCTCCCACCTTCTTCATCCCACCATTTCGTTCATTTCTCATCATCACCCTCTCCTTTAGCCTAGCAGCATAATCGTGTAACGTAAAACTTTAAAATTTCATTTCATCTTTTTATGTCGACGTTATTTATGCTGTTCAAGCTAGAGGTATATAAAGGGATAGGAAGGAGCACTAACACTCTCCCCCCCAAAAGAGAGAGCAGATTGCAAACTATTTATTAAGATCAATTCTGAGATCAAAGTAAAATTACAATAATTTATCAACTTCTCTCCCACTACATTATACCCATTAAACAATTAAACTGCTTATTTTTCTACTTTTGTGATCAGCTATTCAACTTCCGCGTTTCCTATATTTCAAGTAAAAAAGCAGAGGAAGATGTCTTATCAGGAGTCTTGATAAGTAATAACATTTATTGATATGTTTGTAGTGATACTCAAATTAATGACATGTTCTTCTGTAAGAATAATTTAAAATGACGTTTTCAGCTTTACTATAATACGTAAAACATTGTGATTGACTTTATGCTTTATCAGCAACAATTTCTAACATAATTAGTAGCACAAGCCACTTTTCCTTTTGTCAAGTATTTGCCTATTCTTATTTGCGTGACAGACTCTCCACCCTAAATATACTATCCCACGTCTAGAGAGATTACATTTCTTACGCTTAACACAATGCAGGGAAGTAATTAGAAACAACAGTTTGACCTGCTATAAAGGTACCATCCCATATCTACCTGCTGCTGAGAAAAACAACTTGAGCGGAATTTTAGTCACCACTCAACGTTCTTCAAGGTCTAAGTCTCCTAGACATGACGACTTTACAAACGTGGGGTCACATGATGTAATAAGCTAATGATCAACAAATTCAGACTTCGGAAACCCGTTGATCCGGCTGTCCGTGAGAAGGCTGGGGCCTCTTGTATCTTCGCACTTCCAATAATATGCTTGTTGTCTTAACCAATGTTCCTATTGTTTATTAGTTTAGTATAACTTCCAATAGTTTTATTTGCAATGTTATCGCACTCTTGGAATTTTGAGTCTTTAGGTGAAGCGACCAAAGACAAAACTGCATTGTGTATTATACGACATTTTCTTTTGTGCTTAAACACAAGAGTCTGTGCTTAAACACAAGTTAGCGGAAAATTTGGATAGTGGAAAATTTCACTATCAATATTAATGTATTTTGCCGTCAGAACTGATCGCTGAAGTCATGTCCTATATTCTTTCTTTTAAAGAAATTGTTGAGAAATGACGAGCGAGTAAAATATGAGCTAGTTATGGGATTGAGTCCTGTTCAGAGAATGGTTTATAATTTACTGTCTCATTGTTTGAATTATTTTTATCTTACACGGCAGGACCGTGGAGTATAATTTAAAAAGATAACATTTAATCATCCAGTTTTTGCATGCCAATATGTTGTTGCATATGGTAACATACAACCAGCTGCGCACCAAATTTTTCTTGGAGGGGACCAAAGTCAAGACTGGAAAGGGTTCAGACCCTTTCGACCCGCATGAATGCATCCCTGCTGCAAACAAAACACAAAATATCATTCAAAATGAGTTATGAACTATTGGTGTGGAAGGTCCAGACACGGTGCTTCCAATTCTCCCCCTTCCCCCCGTGGATGGTTTGTATGTAACATATCTCCATACTAAGTTTAGGGATATTTTTCCAATATGAGAGATTTTTGACACGTTATTTATTTATTAATTTTTTTTACCAGCGAGAACTGTCAACACTGCTTGTTCAGTTCTTTCTTTGAGCTCACCAGAGACAGGTATGAGTACACCGTTCCGTATCCATGTATGCAGCATCGGCCGAGCATGTAAACGAATACAATTTGGTCCGCATGAATAAAGTTTATTTCCTCCATTTTTAACAAGGAACTTCTTACAGATTCTACGTCTCACATTTTTTACTGTATCACAGCGTAGCTGAATCTAAGTAGTATGATATACAGCGAGTTATTAGCAACGAACTTCTTCCAGCTTGCTACGTCTCAGCATGTTCGTATAGGAGGCCTAATATACAACGAATAATTACCAGATGTTACAAAGCAAATGAATAAATAATAATAATAAAAAAATATACCTTCTCCCAATCTACCCTATCCCAATTTTAACACTTTCAAAACTAGTGTTTCTCTTAAAGACTTTCCATGGGAAAGAATTTTTTAACAGTTCCAAACTAGTGTTTTTCTTTAGAGTAACGAATATTTTGAGAGAAATAATTTAACATCGAGTTTTTCATATGTTCACAACTTTTAGTATTTTCAGAATAATTTTAACGAGTATGATTGGCATATGATCTAACACATATGCTGAGTTTCCTTTAATGAAAACGATCGACCTAAAGTTAAAAAATACGAAAGGAGTGAAAATACTACATGGATTCCGTGGGGACCATTCTCTTCTACATGGGAGCCTTTCTCCACAGGGGCCACATTTTAACAAGGAGTATGCTATGCATACGAAAGGAATAGAAGTCCCGCAGGGGCCATTCTTCTCTCACAGGACCCATTCTTTTACAGGGGAAGAACCACAGCCAAGTGCCATTCAACCTTCCAGGAAAAAATCATTCCAACCTCTACATATGTTGCAATCAATGGGCGGGGAAAGGAAACACTTTCTCTACTAAATAGACACTATACTATTGCCACATCAAGTAGAAAAAGTGAAAGCTATGGCAGACATTACCGCGTGTGTAGCTTTACGTCCATTTCTACTCTCAAGAAATAGAACAGAGAAAAAGATTGTTGTTGTGTAAAAATTAATGGCATAAAGGTGCCAACAAATATGTTCTTACAGAAATAATTAGCTTTGACATTTAATATGTAAGGATTAAATTTGCAATATTGAAACACCACTAACGCCTCGACTCGCCATTTACTGAGTGAAGCATGTAGGGAGAGACATGATGAGTTGCATCCGTGTTTTTAAATTGTTGATCCTATGTAAACGATTGTATTACTTACATATTCGAAGTTGGGTAGGTTAATCATAACTGGATAAGAAGTAACATATGTGAAGAATTGATTTTTTTTTCGTGTACATTAAACCTATGCACAAAATAAAGAAGTCTATCGGACGCAATGTTTAATGTTAAGCAATTAACGCTTTTGGGCTACTGTTCCTCAAGGATATTATATAATCACAGGTATCTAACGTGTAACTAAACCTAGCAATTAATGTCCTTACTTGTTGCAGCATTTACCAACGAGCAAGCATAAATTTTTACCTTTAAGGACGATAAGCATGGCATAAGGTTCCATCGGACATATTGCGAGTGGGAAGTTGCTATAAAGGTAGATGGAACCCTAAAATGTTAAGTGGCTCATGTAGGTTTTCGAAACAGGAAGGGTCGAATGCAAAGATTTGCTTAAGTTGAAGATGTAAAAATCGGTGAACTCAAATAAAAGGAACGAAATATGTTTTTCAGCATTTTCGATAATTCCAATCCTAATGAGTAAAAGGGAGTCATTTCTATATTATCAAAGATCTGTTTTTATAATTACACGTTCATTGAAATTCACATCCCAATGTTTTCCATAAACCTATTCACCCCATGCAAAAAATGAGTATTTCATCTGTTTTTATTTATTTATTTTTTGAAATGTAGAAGTAATCCGCCTTATGCAAAGTAGTTTTGATATATGATTAGCGTCGTACTAAAGGTCTGACTACTTCAGGAAACATGTTATGGGGCGTTTACACTTAGTCGATTTGCGTTCGATTCAGTTGAATTGACGTCACTTTCAACTTAATCGACAGTGTAAACAGGACTTCAACTTAATCGCTTGTTGATCGAAAGCGACTAATCGACTAGCAACTGAATTGAAAGACGTTCTATTTTCTGTGGTCGATTCTATTTTCTTCTGCTATAACACCGCAAATTGTACCAATTACTTTTTGCTTGGACATCTTTAAAATTGCCAGTCGATTTCGAATCGACCAGAGGAGAGCGAGTCGACAAGCAGCAATCAATTTCGGTTGAAACAATTGAACATATCCATCGATCTGATTCGGCCTAGTTGCTTCGATTTAGTCGCAAATGCAGCGAGTCGATTTAGCCGTGCGACTAAATCGATCAAGTGTAAACGCCCCATTACACGCTTATACGAGAGGATATTATGCTTTTAATATATTAAAAATATTAATTCAGCAAACAATTTAAAAGGAATCTATTCATTCATACTTTCGATTTTTAGCAGTATAAATATACAATTCTCATGTAATCCTCCGTATAATTGATATTAACAAATTTATATAATAAAATACAACAGACCAAAAATGTTTGTGTATCAGTAGTGAAAGAGGAGGAGGCAGACGCCCCCGATAGACATGTTGGTTGGAATGTAATATAAAAGTATTATTTTTCGATATACAAAAAATAGCAGTCCTCCCAAAAATGCCTCTGCTCCTAAGTAATTAAAGCTGGCGTCATCGCTGACCAGGAGAGATACGACAGATTGGATTAAATATAGAATTAGTAAGTAGTACCCAATACCAAACATCTGTAGACTTGCTTTTTGTCTTTAAGATAATGCAAGAAAAAATTAAGTACTATCTGTAAAATAATAAAAATGTTATATTGATAATTTTAAACAGAACATGTGTATTTTTTAACACTTCATTTGCTAAAACTAAACATTTACTTATAGGGAGCTTTTGTAGGAGCCTTTCTTAGTACTGTATTTCTCTTGTGGATTGGTATTGGAGCTCAAGTAGCAACTGCGGAAGGACTAATTGTGTATGAACGAAAACCTGTTTCAACTCAAAAATGTCTATGTAACTCCACTTCGTATATCACTCCAGTGCCACCTACTAGCGGGTACGTTTTTTTCGCTATTTTTTATACTTCGAATTAAGTATTGATGAATGGAAAAGTGCGAATGAACCAGTGTGTTTGTCGATTATGTATTCCCTTACAATGTACTCTGCGTTGTAACAGACGTGCGGATGGAGTTGACATAACCACAGCATATAGATGCTGATTTAGGCTTCCAAAGAGACGACTATGAAGTGATTCACCTCTGACTAGCGCACTTTCCACTGAAAGGCTTGTTTGTAGAATGAATATTTAATTCATTAACACAGGAATCTGAAACTGCTGTTCCGTTATGAGCAGGAAAAGAAGCCGGAATAGCATAAAAATTAGAAAAGAATATTCTGTCTTTAATGTTTTCTCTGGTGGCTCTTTCCATTACAAGATTTAATTGATTAGCAAAACAGTGAACAAAACACACCTCTCTTATTGTGGTCTGGACTCCCATTTATAGCCCAAATCATTACACCTAGTCAGTAAGTTTATTTCTTGTTTCAAGATTTGATTAATCTATATATATATATATATATATATATATATATATAAAAGTATGTATTCAGCAATGAAGTCTGCATTTCGGCCATTTGGGTTATAAAAATAAGTCCCAGAATTTTTCCACAGGAACACCCGCAATGCAGTACCAGGGCGCAAAATTTCAAAGTCAGATGCACTTGCGAATCCAAAAGGATGGCTGACAATCTCTCTTACGTACAAATTTTGAGATCTCCCCCACACACGCGGCCTTTGATTTGATAAAGAAAGAGATTGTATCAGGGGATAAAGTTTCAAAATCAAACCAAACCAATTCATATACTTTAAAAAATATCTTACCTTAAGATTTCACGATTGTGTAACGCTCCTCTCTCTCTCTCTCTGCACTGAAGTAGCCTATCAGTTGTCGATTGCACTGATAACGGTATCTCTTTTAACAAAAGAGACACTGACCAAAGCTTAAAACTTAACTTTATTTTAAATTATAATTTGTAACTGTTTCGGATATCTAGCATAAGGGTATGGTGTGAGGAC
Organism: Thermobia domestica; assembly: GCF_964235325.1. Lineage (NCBI taxonomy): Eukaryota > Metazoa > Arthropoda > Insecta > Zygentoma > Lepismatidae > Thermobia > Thermobia domestica. The sequence continues at coordinate 166,879,608 of NC_137466.1, read as the reverse complement.
TGCGATATGTCATATATAGGAGAGACAGGAAAGAGAATGAAAGAAAGGATAAAACAACATGAAGATGATGTTAGGAAGAAAAAAGATACAAATGCCATATACAAACATGTTAAGGAGACGAATCACGCAATTAATTGGGATAAGACGGAAGTATTGGAGATGGAGAAAAGAATGATAATAAGGAAGTGGAAAGAAGCGGATTGGATAAAGAAGGTAGGAAGAGATAAACTGATGAACTGGACAGGGGGCTTACCAATTAATGAATCATGGCAAGGAAGTTTGAATAACACAGAGAGGGAAAAAAAAGAAAAAAATAAATAAATAAAAATAAAAGGCCCTTATAAGAACCAAAAATAAAGGAAGTGATTAATTGGAAAGTGAACACGAAGACTTATAGGATGGGCTGAAGGCCTCGGTAAATAAGAAAAAAAATAAAATAAAAAGTACAACAATTACTCTATATATGACTGTTAAAAGAATTTAAAATTTTTTATAACAATGAATATATATATGACGGTTAAAGAATTTAAACTCTGTTATAACAACATTTATATATATGTCTGTATTTTCATTAATTTCGATCGTGTCTGAAGAAGGATATGCTAGATATCCGAAACAGTTACAAATTATAATTTAAAATAAAGTAAAGTTTTAAGCTTTGGTCAGTGTCTCTTTTGTTAAAACAATTAATCCAAAGCCATGAATAGTCTTACTAACGGTATCTCATGCAAATATATATATATATATATATATTTTTTTAAATATTTTATGTATTTACTTCTTTGTTATTTATTTATCACTGACATCATGACGTGATTGGTTGATCTATTCTAGGCACTGGACTGCCCCCTTCCCCAGCTGTTGTAACTTCCAAGAGCGGGGGAAATTATCGCGTTGACGCGCCAGGAGACAAACCATTTCGATTGAGGGTAGGGAAAGGAGGGGCGAATTCCAACGTTCTGAAGATTTGACTTTCCATGTCCGTTGTGAAGACTTCACATTCTGTGTTTTCTCCCACAGTGAGAATTATTTTCGTGCGAAACTGTGCAGCCTTGCTAGTTTAGGCAGAAACCATTCCTACTGAATACTGCTCGCAAGCTCTAAATTTCTAGTCACCAATGGCATTTATATTTAATTTAGGTGTATTTTCACTCAATTACTACTTCACGTGTCAGATTATTTTTATCAAATGTTTATCCAAAATCTCATCTGATGACAATCAAAAACAATAATAGATTTTTAGTATTTGAAATGCTCTTAAATGTGTCGAAGTACACTCATGTCCAAAATGATTGTCGCATATCTATAACTGTCTTCTTGTAAGTATAATTTGATAATGATTTTGCAGGGTACTTTTAATACTGATACTATGTGCATAATCGGGAACTCTATATTTGTGGTAAATTTCAGAGGAAAAGAATTGTAAATACGAAAATTAGAATGAGTAGAATAAAATGTTGCTAGATGGACAAGAAAATATTATTTTCGTTTTATTGTTCTTATTTACTGCTCTTCTGACATGAAATTTGCCACATACATATCTTTACCGATTATACACATACTAACATTAGAAGAAATACCCGGCGAATTCGTTATCAAATTATATTCCTAGAGCAACATATTTATAGACATGCGACAATAATTTTGGACATGGGTGTACAAAACAATGGTTGAGTTGATTTTAACGTCCCGTTCAGCAGCGAGGATATATGAGACGTAGACCTACTGATTAACGTGGAATCCACCTGAGCTCCCACCGGGAATCGAACCCGGGTCTCCCACTCCAAAGGCGCGTACTACAAAACAATGGTATATTACATAGAAATGTCTGATCTGAGTGAAAGGAGGAATAAAGTCATAATAATACAAAGAAAAAACTGGTCATGTTGCTGGATAGTCGATTAAGTAGAATAACCGTCTTCGCAAGACGACCAGATTTTTGTCTAATTATGTATAAATAACACGTCAGTTTACTTGCCATTTAGTGAGCAATTCGATTGATATTATAGTTTTTATTAGTTTATACAAAGTATTACTGAAAGTTATTACTTACCAATATATCTTTATACATATATTGATTTCTTTTACAGAAATGTTCTTCCTATCTACGAATTATCATATCTAATGTATTCTCCTTTGGGACTGCTAATGACTGTTGTTATTGGTCTTATAGTGAGTTTTCTGACAAAGCCACAAAAGCCAAAAGATGTGAATCCTGATTTATTGTCTCCTGTTGCTCTTTGGATATATGATAGATTACCAGAAGGAATAGCCAAGAAACTTGGACTAGATAGTTTACAAAACAAACAGAAGTGATCTAAAATAACTTTCAAGTAACAATTTGTCTCACAGAATTACACTACTGTATATTAAATATCTGAATTTTTTATAAATGACATTCAATATCACTCGTGTCCAAATTAGAAATTTTAGAGTTTATTTTTCCTCGATACTCAACCTTTGGAAATTATGTCTTTGTAACATGAGTGCTTTTTCTTGTTGAAACATGATTGTAACATAGTGTCAAACATTTTCGTTATCATTACGAACCATCTTCAGGCGTGAACGAAAATAAAGTTCAAATAATAAATGAAACTAGAATTTCTTGAAAATAATTTTATTTTTGTTACGTTGCTTAACGAAAAGGTTTAATCAGTAAGATTGTTATGCGAAAGAACTATTATTCTAAAACACAATTAGCTTTCTACATTACCAATATGTATGAAAAAATTATAAAAACACAGTAAATCTCATCATTTCATGATGAAATTGAATGAAGACCTTCTGTTTGTCAGTTGGAACACTCTCCCATGTCTAGTAATATTTTCTTTTTTCTTTTACAGCTATATTAAATGGCTTCTTTTAATAAAATGTTTTATTTTATTTTTTGAAATCTTGACTTATTTCTTTATTATATCGCAAAATTTTATCTGTCTTCTCTCTAACGCTTGCTAATCAATGATGATGAAACTTTATTTTACAACAGCTGCAACAATTTTAGTGGATCTTGTAGGTATCTTTCCTCTCACTAATACTTTTAAAGCTGAAGTCGTTCTCAAAGAGGAAAAAATAAACCAATACCAATTAAATTAGGATAACTGTAGTGCCATTATAAATTTCTGAGACACATTAACGAAATTTTAAGTGGCCTTTTTACTTAATAATTCACAATTGCACTGAAAACGTCAGAATAGTTATGGTGCAGAACCTTTAGCAGCACAAAAAGATATAGCAAAAAAGCATTCTCTAGCTTACAACCAAATGATAGAATCAATTCGAAAATACTCTAAAACTGAATTTAAAGTGATTCGTTTTTTAACGTTGACCAGATTACTTGGATGAAACTAGTTTCAAACTGATTCATATCTAATCAACGGTAAAATCACTATACACATGTATATAGAGTAGTGGTCGGCAATCTTAATTCGCAAACGGGATGTCTCGGCTTCAGACTCAGGGGACAACCATGATGTCTGAAGTTCTTTCATAGTTTAATTTGTTTTACCAGAACAATCCCGAGATGGCAATTTTAAATACACGACCTGACTGACTTCCTTTCCTATTGTTATCGTTGAATGTTTGGGATTAAACATCCCTTTACTGCATCGTGTTATGCAAGATGGGGCCTACCCATGAAAGTGGGAATCAATCCATTACTGAGGTAAGTATCTGAGGCTCTACATGGCTACAAATGAGTACCAATGCTGCTGTATTTTGCATAATTTAATTATACCAGTGGAATTGATTTCACAGTGTGTTGAAATTCGTTAAATACACAAAATAAAATTCAAAATTATGCCGTTTCACTGCTTTTAATACAGTATTTAGAGTATATATGAGGTATGACACAAAAGTACTGTTACCGCGTTACTGCCTGGTATGTTCACTGCATTCGATATTCTCATAACTCTGCATTCGCTGTTGTTACTGTTTGTAACAATACATTTTTTTTTTTTTTTTTTTTTTTTTTTGGACAAGTAAAGGTCCATATGATTGTCGTGTAAATCCGATACAAACATACGGAATCCGATTGAGCACGGAAAGAAATAGAGATCACTAAAATTTAAGCTGCTATGAACCATAGGGAGCGGAGCTACGGAAGAGAAAATTTTAAAGGTTGCTGAAATGAAAGGCAGTAATGACAACGAAACTAAATATTTTGCACAGAGGAAAGTAAGCAAACAAAATTAATCTTCCAACCATAAGAACGACAAACAATTCAATACAACCTGTATGCAACGGAAAGCTGTCCAAAAGAGAAATGGTGTATGGAAATGGAACAATAAGATTTCGTTGTTTATACTATATATGACTGGAAGAAAAAAAAAAAAACTTGCATTGTTGGCGCGCGATAAATAAAACCAGTTGGTGCGTATATGTGTACTACAAAATAAAAAGACGTGTGATGTAATGTACCACGTTATGGACCACAGGGAAGGCAAGTAGAAGGGGTATGCGCATGTACAAAGTGCGCAGAGAGCGTGGGATGTAAAGTGATAGACGGAACCAATGCTACTAGTTGTGGTAGTACAAGCGAGTGTGAGCGAATACTGGTGCTTCTGTGTAAGCATTCGATCATAAAGATCAGGCAGTGTCAATGGAAGCAGAGTGTGGCGTACTTTGGAGGCTGATATGTAAACGTGCATTACATGTGTACAAAATTCGACTGCTAGAAGATGTGTTTGGTATCTCGCTGGAAACTTCAACGCGGGAGGAACGTCTCATTGCAGAACAAATTAAAACACAGCTGTGTAAGATAATGGTAGTTGTGGATGAGTTTAACACACTAATAAAGACGACGATGGCACAGTTGATGAGGATATTTCAGGGGAATGACGCTGCTGCCAGAACGAAGTCCACCAGTCGCTCACAACCACGAAAGTAGTAGTTTGTTATATGCTCCATCACCATCAAAGAAAACGTGTACTAAATTCCCACACAATTACTTGGCCGATCCATACAAGATCTCGATCAAGTACAAGAGACACGGAGCCTCCCTAGTTATGTCCTCCTGGATTGGCGATGGACATCTTACCACGTCTGAAAGTCATTATAAAATAAATATTAAGATAGTCTTGCAAAAATTTGAAAAGCTACTCACAATGCTTTATAGATGCCGGTAATCCTTGATACTGCTATAGTGAGCATTTCATCGCAATGAAATACCACGCAATTATTCACAACCGCATAATACGCTTCTGAGCGATATTACGGAAGAACTTGATCTACACAACACCTTATCATTCACACCGTCCAAATTATGGGTGAAACGTTTCAACCGAAAAAACGAATTAGTTTCACGCAAGATTACGTATAAAGTTAGTACGAGAATCAGTGTTGATGCTGCAGATGTTCAAACAACCGCCACAGATATTATTGATGAAATCAAGTCTTTCATTAGAAAACATGAGTTGACTTTACGTAGATTAGTCCGAATTTGATAAAGGGATACGTTCTGGCAGAACTCTTGGTATAAAAGGCAGCAAAACGATTTTTGGTGTCATAAATTCAATCGCCGCCACGAGGCATTCATATATGATTATGACGGTGATTGGAATGGATGGCACACTGGTTCCATACATGTATGTTTTTGTTTCAGAACCCAAGGAACTTCCATCGAGCATGGCCGCTGAATTCCCTAATAAGAAAGCACATGCAAGTAGATTAGTGAGTATGACCTACAAAAGCGATTTGTATGTCTTTTTGAAGTACGTCTTGTGACTTGATTTGCAGGGTAAGAATCATGATTTACTTTAGGTTGACTCCTGGGCAATAAAGAAGGATGATCTTTACAATGCGACACTCCTTGACGGTATTGAGTTCTACAAAGAACTGATTTCTGCGAAACATACAAGCCTTGTACAAGCTGCCGATGTGTTCTTTCGTCCATTTCGGAAGAACATGGTTAAGTTCTTCATCGATACATCCAAATTAAAGTGTGGCGACGGGATACCTTTCTCCACCTGCAATTATTTGTTCGTTACCAGTTTTTCACAAGGTGATTCAAAAATTTGTACCGCTTTGCGTTCTTCAACATTCTGGTCCATTCCAAACACCATACGAATATTATTTCGAAATACGACATACAGAGAAATGCTGCAGGGACGCGTGATCAGACTCCTGTCTTCTGCTGTGCTCACTGTAAAAAATGTCAGTGTTGACCATCCATTTATTATCAACCTTCACGTCAATTATAGCTAAACTACAACGGATCAGTATTGTTCTCTATTCTATTCTCTCGCGTGCGATATTCACACACGAATATCGTCCACACCTTTCACACATGTGAAATCAGTCTTTCCTTTTTTTGTTACTTTTGCATTTCACGGTGTTTGAATTGCTATTTTATTGTGCTACTTCTGACATATCAACTTTCTCCTGAATGTTCAACAGTGTGTTCCAAATTTCGATCCTGTTTATGGTCTTTCATAGTTTTTGTTGTCCTTCTTATGGCTGGTAGGTTAATTTCAGTTTGCTTACTTTTACTCTTTTCTCACCATCATTACTATCATTCTTTCATTTCGGTGACATTCAAAGTTTTCTTCCCTAGTTCCGCTTCCTATGGTTGAAAGCATCTTAAATTTTGGTGATCTCCATTTCTTTTCATGCACAATCAGGCGCCGTATGTCTGCATCGAATTTGTGCGTTACCCATATGAACTTTACTTGTGAGAGCTGACGTACAAGGCGTGCAGTTTAGTGCCATATGGTGCCATATCCAGTGATTACAGGAACGCTTCATGACAGTAATATTTTTACGCTCCAAAAATAGCCTTACAAATACACTTTTTTGGGGCAATGCTTTGTCCTGGTGCAGAATCTACCCAGTTTTCCACAGCTGAGGCCTCTTTCGCCTCATTTTCTCGTGAAGTCTTGTCAAAAACTCAACATAGTAGCAGTGTTGATAGACTGACTCTCCATTACAACTCCATGAACGTTCAAATAATACATGCAGTATTGCCTTGAATTTTGAGCGTAACATGGGTGTTTTTATCAATATTGGAAACTAGAGCATCTTCACCGCATGGATACCGCTTAGGCCCGGATTGTAGGCAAAAATCCATGATTCTTCAAAGATGATTACGGATTTTAACAAGTCTCGTTCATTTCCAATGCGTTGTAACAAGTCATTTTTCTGTGATAATCCGTCGAACAGTCCCTGTCCAAGTTCATTAATTCACCCACTGTACGCACAGTCAATCCTTGGTCACTTCTGATCACCTCACATACACTGTTGATCTTTGTATTAGTTACTGAAGATCACGGCCTGCCTGAATGATCATTATCTTCAACATTTTCTCTCTCTCCCGAGGAACGTTTATGCCATTAAAGGGCTTGTATTCTGGACGCCTCACCTGAACTGCAAAAGCCTCCCAAGTCCAAACTTCATGCAAATGAAAAGAAAGAATGGCGCTTCAAAATATCACTAACCAATTTACTGCAACTGCTTTCGTTTATGAAACACGCGTTTTCCATTGTGTGTGTATGTGTTACACCTTGTATCAAATTTAATTACTTATTTTTTGACTGCATATTCGTCAATACGGCATAAATGGACTGCAAATATTCGGAAGATGATACGATTCAGTCGCCACAATTGGAAACAAAGGAAAGATAAAAAAATAAACGGTTCCTTGTCCAGTAGAACTACTAGCAACACAGTTTTCCCGCAGAAGGCAATTACTGTTCTCTGAGGGTTTTCCAATAGCACAATGCTTAATGTGTATTATCGTAGTCTCTAGGGAGTGGTCAGTTTCCATATGCCTTCAGATCATAATTTTGAAATGCATAATTAAAAAAACACCTTACAATTAATTTCCACAAAATTAAAAAGGTCGGACATACATGAAGCGTTCTTACTGGAATGTTCATTATTTATTTATTTATTTTTATTATTATATGCTTACAGTATTAACTAATGTAAAAATAAACTTTTATAAATAAGTTTTAAAAACAATCATACTGGGAGTAACGTGTATTTCGTGTTTAACACTAAGTTTGGTAGTAAACTTTTTTTATATCTGGCAGACTCTTGAATTTGGAGAGGCATAATTGCACATGCAAAAATTAAATCTATTTTGATAGAGACTGACGGGAAAAAGAAGCTGCATATCAGCTAAAAAAAAAAAAAAATGACCTCTTCGTAAACTGCTGAATTTGTGTTTCGAGATAAAGCTGATTTTCAATTCGTATACCAGATACGAGGTCGTCAATAACACTTTGTACGATAGATAAAGCAAAGTTATTTACAAAAGAATAGAAATCAAACAAGTAGAAAGACAAAAATAAACAAACATTTTTAGTAAAATCTGAATAGTCAAGAGAAATGGGAAAACATGCAGTGAATAGAGACTAGAGACTATCAAGCTCAGGGGCGAAAAGATCATACTTACCGTTAGAACTTTTTCATTATACCTACAAGGAACTAATGACAAGAACATTTTTGTGGTTTTTATTTCAACAAAAGCAAAAGCATGGCTTGCAAGAAGACAATAGGATGAATTCTTCAAGACACACACAACCAAAGAAAAAAAAAAATCTGTTCACATTTAAGTCTGCGTGTGTGATGTTCAAGTAACAACAGACTCCATGTATTTTACTAGTCTAATGTAAGCATATCTATATTTTCTCTTATGTCATCTACAAAACACAGGTAGGTCTTGGAAATGTCTTTTAGTCAGTAACAACTAGATAAAACCATAGCCCCAGTCTACACGTTAACAACAAAAAGGTCTTGTACAGGTACAGTACGTAAACTTCGTCCTGTCGTCCACTTCAGACTGTCCACTGTATCCTCCTTTGTAAAGATGTTTTAAATCTCCTTTTCATCCTTTGTTATTTGTACACGTCATATGTATAACAGCTGTCTGCATGGTTCCGTCAGCTTTGTCATGGCTGTGGGAGAAAAGAAATATTGACAACTGAAAATTTATGCAGTATAAGCGTTAATACTTTTCTGTTTTGTAACGTATCACACATTGTAGTCATCGTCAAAAACACACAAAAATTTAGTGCAGTTAGTAAAAACATATCAATATTACACATATAAATAAAAGTAAATAAATAACGGTACAGATCAAGTTTACATTACTGTGTACTTAATGTCACATATTGGTTTAAGAATTAAAACACAAAATATGCAGCACAGACAGAAATGTGTAACTTACTTAACTGAATTTACAAATTATAGAGGAAGAGAGAGAAATTGTTAATAGAAGACAAAAATTTGAAGTATAAATAAAATGGCTTAATACTTCCTGTGCTGGAAATGGTTTCGATCAATAACCCGAACCGAACGCTGAATCAAATACATATAATAATAAGATAGATAATAATGTAACGAAGATGATCTTTTTAAAAAGGCAATAACCGCCGAGGCCGAAACTACGTTCGGACAAATCTGAATGGTTTCACCACTTACTTACTTGCGAGAATATTGTTTATTAAGAAGTTCCATTTATTGAAGAAATACCTGTTAATGTTTTAAATAAACATTATATATAAAAAAAATCAATAAATTGTTAATTCCACTCTGCATATAGCTTCACGTATATATTTCCTAAATCAGAAGTTGGAAATTTCTAAAAAGGGATAAACTTGTTCCATATTGGTCTGTCACTTATCATACGAGCTTTGCTGCACTGGCACTGTTTCACGTATGCTAGATTTTGTAATTCTGTTCAGATTTGCAATGTTTTCTCAAGACGTATATGAAGATAATGGTGTAAAATTAATAACATGTTACATAAAATTACACTGTGTGATTAGGAAATATACTTCATCATATTTATGAAACCCAGGATGATAATAGTGCACTATTAATAAACATATTTTTTGAAAATTCAGAAGCCGGTGATCTGAGTTCGATTCTCGGATCAGTTTCACACTATTCACTCTCATTTTCATTGAATTAGGATTAGGATTTAGATTTGTGGGCTTTTGGCATTGATGGCCATTTAGCCCGTCATATTTGAGGGATGACGTCCCTCGGCAATCGCACTATCCGGGGAAAGGGAAGGAAGAATATCGCCTACGAGAGAGACGGTGTATGAAAGTCGTTTGATTCTTCCCAAGTTCTCTACATTATTGCAACGGGGGGTATGTGCGTGAAAGTGTGTGTGTCACCGTCAGAAGAAGACAGACAAAGGATACAATCCAGTAGTTCAGTTTATTTTGCTACAAATACAGTATAGAAATAAGTAGTTGCTTACAGCAAAGCAAAACTTTCAATTATTATTGGAAACAAATGACGTACATTTCGGTGTACACACAGGGTGGTAAGAAACTATTTGAACAAACTTCGGAAGCTGATTCCCGACACCGAAACCAGCAAAAAACCCTGTGGAACTTTGGTCAGTGAGGGATAGTTTCGGCGACATAAGGTGCCGAAAGCGTGGGAAAATGAACTTCAGAGGGCTGTAATTTAAAGTGCGTAGAGAGTGCGGTTTAGAACATGACACTCGAAGTCATACCTGCTCGATTGAAAAATGTATGTTTCAAACCTCCGCAAGATGTATGCGAGTGATTCTTCAAAGGAACATAGGAATTACTTACTAGGTTATAGGTAATCCCTACGTTCCTTTGGGGACAGCAGCAATTGCTTTAACTATGTGAGTTTGTGCACTATCATCCTGTAATATGGCGTCCTTGCTCGGAAATATCTGACCCACAGTATGCAATGATCCCTGAAACGGTGACATAATCACGGACAGTAATGAGACCAGTAAGCGTCAGCACATGACCCACTGGGATACTGCGGCCCACATCACGGAGCCCCGCTGTTACATTGTGCGCGCGGGGGTGGGGGGGAAGGCAGTGCGGATCATATGCTTCTTTGAGAGTCCGCCACACAAACACGACCCATGGTTTGAAAGGTGAACGACGGCTCATACGATCATATCACATGTTTCTAATCATCAGTGGTCCATGTTGCATATTTGGGGCACCATTGGCGTCGAGCTAAAACGTTATGACCTCTTGCGGTTTCGCCTGTGCAACCGTGATCTCGTAAATTTATGTCACATTACTCGGGGCGGACTGTGATTGTCTAAATAAGCCGTGGAAGGTGCTGCTTGAGTTCCTCCGTCATTTGCACCGGAGTAGCACGACGGTTCTAAGTGGCTATCAGCTTACAGTTGCATTTTTCTCGGTGTTCTGTGCCACTTCCGTTTCTTTTTTCCGAGCTTGTTGCATTTGAGCTTCACTATTACTTCTACAACTCGGCAGTAGTAAAACAAAACTAATAAGAGTGTTTCTGTATCATAAACAACTTTGTATAGCTAAAAAAGCATGTATATAAACGAGGCAAGAGCGAATTTATTGTAAAATGGCATGCGTGAACACGTCAAGAACACGGCAGAGGGGTTACGTTAATGTGCAGTAGGACCTGTCATTGAGGATGTTGTTCCGACCACTGATTCCCTTCATCGATGTGATTTTGCTGTGAGTTTTGTAGACTATCGTCACTTTGGATACTGTCCCTGTGACACTTGTCGCTTTCGTTACTCTTTCGCCAGCGATTTGCCCTCTTTGGAAATCAGAGAGGTCACCCATTTTGCACTGTTACAGTCTCTTCAGTTCAATCTACTCCTCACATAGTACGAACTTTGCCCTAACACACTACCACAAACAGCCCGGCGCTACGGTGGCCCCCTGACCCTGACATCTGACATGTTTCCACTAAACTGATAAGGATCTGTATGTCTTATCTTTGGACAATATTTAAATTAAACACCAATTAAAACATGACAATTAAGGATAATTTTCAGCAATATCTCATCACTATAAGATGAGCTTCCTTCTTCTAGCGCCATGGTAAGTTTAATGAGGGTGTATTTCAGTAAAAATTCATCTCAATAAGTGACACGCATTCTGTACAGCATCGATTTTCAGATTAAGAAATATATTATTTTTCTTAAATTTCTCGAAAATTACGCATGAAGTTTTACATCACGTGTATCACATTGTTTAAATTAATATCGATCGATCGGTATATATATATATATAGGGTCCCTAAAGTAATGGCGAATGGATAGGGGCGGAGCTAGACAGCTTCGAATGTGGGGGAAAGAAACTTCACACCTACCAGTAGAATAATGGTGGGAGCAAGGAAAGAGTTCATAAATACATAATAATTTTATTAGCTTGACACCTTAAACTCATGTTACACAACTGCGCCAGAGATTCTCCATACGTCATTTAGGAATCCATCGAATGTCTGTACGGCAGGGGTAATGAAATTGCGCACTGAAGTTGGAAACCATACAGAAAAAACTTATTATCCATGGCACGACTGCACCCACATTTGCAATGGGAGTAAAGGCAAATATCAGAAAGGGATAGAAATAAGAACAAGTGTAACTAGTCGTATCACGTAATGAAATAACAGACAGAATCCACAACGACCTACTGTATTTGTAACGTAGTATCTTACACAGAGTAGCATTACGAACTACTAGGTCATACGTGCTAACAATAAACATACCTACAAATGATGTTCAAAGTGCTGTTCTCCCACATGCATGCAAAGTGCTAATCGTGAGTTTCGAATGCATTCCATCATTCCCGCTGTGTTGTGTAACTATTCCCACGCATCTTCAATGTGGTTATGTAAATTGGCAAATTCCTTTCTTTAAGTGGGACGTTAATTTCCACCATTCGAAGCTGTTCGCCATTATTTTCGGGACACCCTATATATTCTTAGAACTAGGCGGTCTATATATTCTTAGAACTTTTTTTTCGTCAAACGCAAGCAGAATTTCCAGCAAATTATTGATCGAACACTGTAATTTTAGATTTTGTTCTTTTAGTAAAAATTTGGGAAGGATGATGAGTTAATCGATGTAACTACTAAGATAGATAGATAGATGAAATGCAATGGCTGAAAATTAAATCTGAACAAAAATGATAAAGAAATACGAGAAAAGGGCAGTTAATCATGGTGACGGATTATACATATATAGTGTTGTTAGAATTTGTATAAATAATCGAGAACAAAATTTTTGAAAATAAGATATAAATTTTGCAAAACTGGAACCTGAAAGAAAAGAAAAGAAGCACATGAAATTACATTACACATTATCTCATTCACTCCTATATTCACACATGCTTATGTAGTAATATGTAGAATTCATTTAAAAGCACTCTCCACTCTGATTAACATTAAATAGAGTTGGTTATTTACCATCTCACAACAACTCCTGAAATGAATGTTACGATGGGAATAGTTGTACATGTCAGTTCAAATTTGTTACTATTTCTACTAGCCCAGTTCTTCATTATAGGAATATTCTAAGTATTGTTGATACACACACACACACACACACACACACAAAAAAAAAAAAAAAAAAAAAAAAGCGAATTTTACATTGTAATCTTTTTCGAGTATTAATAGTGTATTTCTGTTTTGCAAATTCTCTATTAACACCTGAAATGATAAAGGACATCATTACTGAATACATGTATCTAGGTTTCATTATTTTTGTATACGCAGAAGTGTCTTTCTTGATGTACTATTTGTCTGTGCTGCAAGGGCAATAATGTGATTTCTTCAGTTTCTGAATGCTTTACATATGTTGTCTCGTCTATTGCATGGTATTTCTTCGTCCATAATTCCCTATAGTTCATATTTTCAATGATTTATCTCAAGTAGTACAACATCTACATGTTGCTTGTGACGAATCTACATGTTGCTTGTGACGAATCAATCATGCTGTTAAGTTGCAATAAAACTGCAAATATATCTTTCGTTGTCAAAGTAACGTTTGTCTCGCAATTGACTGCGATCATTCAGATACAGTGAAACCACTCTGAGGTGGACAAGTGTGGCTTTCTGAAAAAATGTGCCCAATTCAGATTCATGTCTAACTTACAACATATAATTTCCTAAGAGTGCTACTTATACTGTAATATTTTTACCAGTGTAACAGTAAGCACTTTTATCTTAGATGCCAACGAACAATATATTTACAACCCCTTTTTCTCTGAAATTCGGACTGCATTATAGCATGAGTTATCAATGTGAAAGTAATCAACTGTTTACCCCTTTCAGAAATTTCTCCAAATTATTTCCTTGCTCTTAGCATCTCAAAGTAGGTGTCTATTTTTCTCAGAAATGAATGTCTTATGTCCCAAAGGGGTGGCCAAACTAGAGGTGTTAAAGTACATACGAATAATTCGTCCAATTAAAAAAAACAAAGGGCTGTTCAAACTGAGGGTTTTACTGTATGCTGTCATAATTTCCCATCGTCTATATAGCATTTGCTGTCTATTTAACAGTCTTTCTTCACAATTTTCATCGTAAGATTCACTCTCTGTCTGTTGTAATATCACAACGCCTTAACTTGACACATTAAAATAATACTTTACGTATAGTAATAATTTTACACAAAAGACAAACAACCACAATTAACACAATCAATTCTCAGTTTGCCCTCCCCATATTTTCTCTTGTTATTTACGCATCGTACACTAAACAGGAAAAAAATCCATTATAAACGACGATCAGTGGCCTAACTTACACCCTAGCAGAACCCGAGTTGCGGAGGAGGGACGATAACATTTAGTTACTGAAGGATGTTTGGAAATGCACTACATGGCCCTCATTACGCATTACACAATGTACGTTTTCCATGTCGCATAGCCCTCTTTGAAGTATATAGTTCTTTTTACTCTCTGGCATAGACCTGAACAATCGATGTGTATCTCTACAAGTAACAACAGCATCACTCGGCCCATGGACGCGTATTCAACAGCCAGAAGTTCGCATCGTACACCAAATCAATTGCCTCAGGTGTTGAGGCCCAGCTAAAATAAGTTACGTCAGTGACTATGATTGGTTAATAGGAAAGATGTAATTTTCTTTATACGTCTGAATCTCTAGCTTTCGTTGCTATCATTAGGCATCTAACCTAAGCTCACATACATTTAGGATAAATGAACTTGGGTACTTTGGGCTTCATACAATGAGTTTTTTAAATGTTCTGATGTTTAATAAAGTAGAAACCATAACAGAAAACTTGAATAAGTACTTACACGAAGTAGATTTAAAATTTCTCAGAATGCGTTACACTCACAAGGGAACATCTTATATTGATAGTAGCATTGTCCAATCAAACAATGAACAATTGATAGAAGAGTGAAGAAAAGTGAGAAATCGAAAGTTTTACGGGCCGACACCCAGAAGTACAGGAGATACACAGGAAAGAAGGAGCTAGAATCACGTGAAGATAGAAATGCAAAAGATACACTGACACAGAACGAATTTCAAAATGATTAAAGCAATCAAAATGAATTTTACACAACGGTATAGTAAGCAAAAATTGTACCCATAGATATGCTAAATCCATCATATGTAATGTAGTGTTGCCAACTCACACAAAATGAAGTTTTGTTAAACGTAACGGAACACAAATTATAATATCTAGAAAGTCTAATTAGGAGTAGAACCACACCTGTGAAGTCCTGATGTACAGTGTTGCCAACGTTTGAGGATAGGCTTATATGAATTCCTACATGAATCTTGGATGTAGAAGAGTACATACAGTACACGATTCGAACTAGTTAAAACCAAAATTTGAGACCACAAACAAGAATATAATCACTGAAGTACGAAAATAAGGGAAGAAGCACAGGGTCGAAGCAGTTTTGCCCTGACAATTGATTAGCAGGCTCACGTTTCTGATGCACGAAATATTGTAGTACCTCACACATTATTGGCAACACTGTATGTCACGACTTCACAGGTATGGTTCTACTCCTACTTAGATTATTTAGATGTTATAATTTGTATTTAGTGCCATTTAACAAAACTTTATTTTCTGCTCAGTTGGCAACGAACCTGAACCTGTTATGGAGCATGTCTGTGGGTACAGCGTTTGCTCATTATATTGTTGTGTAAATTTAATTTTGATTACTTTAATCATTTTGAAGTTCTTTCTGTATCAGTGTATCTTTTGCATTTCTATCTTCACATAATTCTAGATCCTTCTTTTCTCTGTATTTCCTGTTTCTGAGTGTCGGCCCGTAAAACTTTGGATTTCTCACCTTTCTTCACTCCTCTATCGATTACACATTCTTTGATTGGGTAATGCTACTATTCATGTAAGATGTTCCCTTGTAAGTTTTCTTTGGCATTCACATGCTGCCGTTCATCAAGGTTGTCAACACCAATCCTGGAACTCGATCTTCAAAGCTTCCTTCAGTTGCTTTTTTACATTACGATAACGACACGACATCCAAGGAGATCCTTGTGTCACTCGAATGGCAATTTTTGCATTACCTTATCACTGTTTTAAGATTTCCCAAGTAACGTTTAATCTAAGACACTTTCTGAAGCAAACACAAATTTGACAATCTCCCCCCTCCCAAGGAAAAATAGAAAAGGAAAACCACGAATTTAAAATATGAACTTGTGACCCAACTAAGAAAATAATTTGGTCAACTAACGGATGCTTCCTCATATCCAAATCATCTGAATCAATGTTACTGGTTATTTTCCCTTCTATCTGTACTGATTTCGAAAGATTAACTATTTCACTTCCTGAATCCTGAAGCTTCTTAGATAACTTGAAAGACCAGAAACAATGAAGATTCCTTTGCGCAACGCACATATTATCTTATCCTGATGTACAACGTTATACATCGCAATACTTCATAGCTCTGAGTACATGTATTCATTAAATTTCCTGTGTCTAATTCTTATAAGGAATATTGTGATTTTTCTACTTTAGTTAATGAGGAATATGTTAAGCTTTGATGATACTTGCAGTCATAAAATGCTCCTACAGAAAGAAAGATAAGCCCCAGTCATTTTGAAGTTTTTTTTGGGGGGGAGGGGTGTCTTTCTCTCTGTCTATGTGTGTATAACATGATCACTACTTAATGATATCATAAATTCTGTTAGCAACTGTTGACAGGGATTGCAACACCGGTTTTGAAGGTTACCCTTTAATGTGATAGGAGAGGAGAACGATTGTTTGTGTCTGGCTATGGAAGAGAACATGTGAATTGCAAGACTGATCTAATGGAGTGGGATAGCTGCAAAATCCAGAGACAGTTATAGCTCTGCATAAGAAGGGTAAATCACCACCTGCAATTTTCAGTACTCTGGAAGAGCTTAAGATCAGCAGGATACTTGTCCGTTGGACCATTAACAAATATACTGACAAAGGAACCACTGAGGACTGCTCCATGCAAGGTCGACGCTCACTATGAGAAGCCAGAATATTGTAAAAGCAGTGACGGCGCGTATTAGAAGAAATTCTATCAGGAAACAAGTAGTGATGGACTGTGAGCTGAACAACTTTAAAATGTCAATGTTTAGAGTGCTGAGAAGTTATCTAGAACTGGCAGCTTTTCGGCAAAATATTGGTCACTTGCTCACTTTACAGTTTTTAAGGTCCACAGAGAGAGCAAAAAATCAAGACGACTCCTTCAGATTTACGCAAAGGATTCTCTTTACTGATGAAATGATTTTCACAATTGAAGAATCTTTCAATTGTCAAAACAATAGGGTGTATGCCTAAACGTCTTAAGTTACTCGTGAAAAAACACTAAGGACTCTAAGAAGCCATCATCCCGCTTCAGCGATGGTTTAGGGAAGGAGTCGTACAACGCACAACTGAGATCTCCTCCTACGAAAATGGTGTTAAAGCGTCGACCAAAGTGACCCAAGAGACAATACTAGAATCTGTCGTGGAATCTTTGATCAGCATCTTGTTCCATGCTGAGTCGTGGAGCTTCCAGCCCGACTCAGCACTCATTCACAAAGTAAGAACACGAATGGATTCAGAGAAATATGCCTAATTTAATTTCACTAGCTGATTGGCCCTCCAGCAGCCCGGACTTCAAGCCATTGGACTGCATGCTGTGGTCCGTGATGTGAGGACACGGACTGAAAAAAAAAAAAAAAAAAAAAAAAATAGGCTCTCAAGCGTGCTATTCTGAAGACAGTGATGAATTTTCATACAAAAATACGTGCCATGACTGATGACTGGCCGCAGAGACGGACAAAGATAGTCATTTCGAGAAATGATTGGTGTTCTGTGTTGGTAACATCTGTATTTCATATCCAAATACTGTAGTATTACAGTACTGTACTGTAGTACTGTAATTATCTCATATTTTACAACTGTTCCCGTATTTCATTACTGACATGGTAACGGAATTTACGATATCAGTAGGTATAGTTTCCTCACAGTATGGGTACATACTTCGTTATTTTGAAAGCTCTCTTCGTATTTTAGAAACCTCCCATTATTTTTTTAAGTGAGTTATACTCCCCACACCATTACTTACTTCACACCTTTACTTACATCATTCATCTTCATTCGTTTTCAATCTTTTTCTTCCTGAATCTGTCTTATCATGAGGATCAGCTGGCATCACTTTTAAACGAGCTCCACATATTTCCTGTCCATGTAAAGCCTACAATAGGAAAGATTATGATTATTATCAGAGCGATTAGAAACAAAAATTATATATCATCAGAAATCTAACAGAATATGGAAACTATCTAGTTGTCTAAAAAGTATTGTCTTTGGAAGTTAAAATTGAGAAGACATTTGCCGTGATCTGACAATAATATTATGAAACCACTAATTCGATGGGCTTCTGCGGTTTTCCGGCAACACCACAATCCCGTCGCTATAGAACTTCTGTAGTGTCTGTCAAAAAGAAAGAAAAGAAGTGACATGCTGTATTCAAAGGCTTCTTTTCAAACTAACTCAACAGGGAGTTCTGCAAAGACCGAAACAAATGATAAGGCCGACGGTGCCAGGTCCGGGTTATACGATGGATGTATTAAAACCTCGGGGTGCTCCCGTTTTCTCCTATATTCTCATTCCACCGATTCTAACATTATCAGCCATTCACTTGCCTTAATCATCCGTTTCCCTCAGCCTACAGGGCACAATCATGGGACGTTAAAATGAGATATTTCATTTCATGACGTCAAGGTGTCTTATAAAGATATGAGCAAAAAAATGATGTCCTCGGCAGCATGAAATAAATAGCGAAATCATGTGAATGTTTCTTCATTGTTTGATTAAGTACATACTTATTCTTGCAGAACTGAGAGCCTCTAGCCTTCAATTATTTTCTCTACATATATTAATAAGGCTACTTTACCTTCGTAATAAAGGTTACGAATGTATCTCATGCGTTACTGTACAACTCATATCTACGACTAAAGTATGAATTCTCTAACAGAATATCATTCAAATGATGTGAATGTCAAATATTAAAGGAATACACATTAAAATACTACGTTTACCATTATTGCTTTTTCCGCTGATTCCTTGTTTGCGTACTTGGCATATCCACAGTTTTTCCCTCCCAGCATATAAACATCAATTAGGTTCCCAAACCTTCCAAACACGTCCTTCATGGCATACATTGGAGGTGGTGATGGATGACATACGATGAATAACCTGTAAATTGAATACAATTATGATTATAGAAGCTTAGCCCACGACTTATAATATTTTTATGAGGATGAAAGAATAAAATTCAGTTTCTACTTCAACTCTAGGAGTAAACAGAAACCCAAAAATATTAATCCACTAATTTGAGATCTTTGAGAGCGACGCCGCAAAATATTCTCTCACTTCAAGCGGTATTAGTACATATCACAATATTGCGAGCGGTGATCATATTCAACGAGAAAAAGCAAAAAGGCTGCTACTCACCGCAAAAAATATGTGGCAGTTTTCTTTTACATGCAACAGGTGGCGCTTTCGGAAGATGCTACTTCCTTCTTCGGCCTGTTAAAAGACTCAAAAAGGATTTAAAAACATGAAGGAAGGGTAAAAAGATTGGTTAAAAGGTTAAGATATATAAAAACAAATTCTGTCAAACATTAAAACACACGGGAATAGACACTCACTGACATTGCACACTGTTGTTTACTGTTTTCTGTTCTCGGAACCCGCAACAGTTATCCGGTTTAGCAACGCACCTGAGAGATTATAACTATCATATCATGAATCATGTTTAACTGAATAAGCTAAAACAGGAACAGAACGAAAAATTAAAGAATCATATTATATTCATAAAGAAAGGCCCATACCTAATCTGGATAGAACAGAAATAAATATCATTTGGAGTAATCTTTTCACTACATACTTTCACCATTTGGAAAGCAAGAACAGAAAATAGTGAACAGCAGTGTACAATGTCAGTGAATGTCTTTTCCCGTGTGTTTTAATGGTTGATCCTTCATGTTTTAAAATCCTTTTGAGTCTTTAACAGGCCGAAGAAGGAAGTAGCATCTTCCGAAAGCGCAACCTGTTGCATGTAGAAGAAAATTCTGCCACATATTTTTTTGCGGCGAGTAGTAGCGTTTTTGCTTTTTCTCATTGGTATTAATACAGCTTCTCCTCCTCCTCATAATCCCTATGAACTTGGAGCAGACTTTAATGTAGTTTGGCAATAGGCAATGAAATTTGATTTCTCAACAAAATTCTGAATTTTTTAGTCATACAATACGGTTAGTCATATCATTTTGTTAAAACAATTATCCACCTCTTTATATATAGGTGGATATATATTCAGCAACTGTATAGTAGTGAAGATACACTACCAATTTAAAAATTTATTTAAGCATTTATCTGTTCACATTTTGAGTAGGGATGGCCGGATCCGGATCTGGCCGGATCCGAAGATCCGGATCTCATTGGGTCCGGATCCTTTGGATCCGGATCTGGATCCGGATCTCGGATCTGGATCTCGAATCTCGGATCTGGGTTCGAAATTCGGATCTGGATCCGAAATCCGGAACTCGGATCTTGATTCTTATCCAAACCCACATCCCATCCAAATTATGATAAACATGAATATCTAAAATTCGCCGAAAGTAATTTCACGAAGTCCTGACAGTGAAGAAGAGAACAGAAAATTAAGACGAATATTGACAAGTCTATTTGTTTCCTTCATTCTACTCTAAAGATCAAATGTTTGGCTTACTTAAGAAAAAAAATGATCCGGATGAGAGTTCAAATGTCGAATCTAGTTCCACTCGGTTGCAGGACCGAGATGAATATTTAAAATTCCTCAATGCACCTATTTCATTGACAGTTAAGAAAACATAAACAGTTAAGATAAGTATTGACTACTTTTTACGTAAATTTATCTTGCCAGTCTGCTCAAAATATCAAATGTATACCCTACAATTAGATTTAATAATTATTTAGTAAATCACAATATGAGCACCGAGAATAAACTATGAATTTTGGTGCCTCTTATCTAGATTTGAAATTTCGGATTCATACATAGAATCAGGCTGAAATATAAATATTTGAGATCTGGAAACCGAAACATGTGCTAGTACCAAGATCGTAGCCGTTTGTACAGTGGCGTATTTACGATTTTGTTTCGGGGGGAGGCTTTGCCTGAAAATGTGAAAATTCTGCAAGATATTTCATATAGTTTACTATAGTAAGATTTCGGGGGGGGGGGGCTTAAGCCCGGAAGCCTCTCCCCTAAATACGCCATTGCGTTTGTACCTAGGTAATGCGAGCGGAAGGCACTTGCACTAATTCCGCATGTAGTTTGAGGAACACGAGAAATTAAAAACAGATAAATATTCTTCTTCAGGAGTAAGTCGCGCCTTAACATGACTTTTCATGAGTGTTGTGTTCAAATATGAAAACTGTAATGACAACTTGTTTGAAATAAAACCCTTTTCATTTTTAACAATAAAATTAGGTACTTTCACATTGGAGAAAAATTAGCAAGGCACATACCACTGATTAGGGTGCTGATTCTTATGGAAGCTTTCACTTGAAGCGGAATATTTCCTCATGTTAGTATCGGATTGCCACAATTCACCTTGCTGAAAGACGTGGTTTATCAGGAGGTCGGACAAGATTCTTTGAACGTAGCCTGTAGACTGCTTCTAGTCTCAATTATTCCCATATAACAAGACTAGCCATATACATAGTTGGTTCGAAATAAGTTAAAATATCACTAATTGACCTTAAGGGGATAATCGTGATTTAAATATTCGTAAATCAGAAGAGATGTGAAAGTTAAGCGGTAAAATAAATCCGATAATTCCGGAATAAAGAGATTTATATGCAACCTAATGATAGCAATAAAACTCTTTATGTAACATTTTCAAAGCTAAAATTAACAGTTATCTTCTTGAAGAGGGTTTACGGCAACATAGAATATTACAAATCCAATTATTATAAGTAGCACCTCTGACAGCCCTGCATTTCACATCACCATCGCCCTTCATCCTGACAAGTGGGCAATTCACTTACCCACAATGACTTTTCAGGCGTTCCAGTGACATCAATATCTCAGTTTGGGTTTGGGATCATGCTTCGGTGAACCTTGACTATCACCATCAGCTATTAGAGAATCAGAACTTATTTCTGTATTAGATAATGTGGGTAACTATAGCTTTTCGTCTATAGAAGTCGGAGAGTGTATGGTATTATCGCAGGAAATATTTGATACATAAAACTTAGATTGTCAGTATTTAGGAGCAACTTTTAAAATAATCAGTTACTGTAAATGTGCTACAGATTAGCCGAGAAAACCCGACAGCCATAGTCGAGTGGTCTGCGGCATTAGGCTGTGGATCCTTTTACTGTAAATGTCTTGCATTCAAATCCCGCTTCAAATGAACGTAAGCCCGATGGTAGGAACCAAAGGACTGTCGTGCCAAGAATTTAATTTGTTTTAATTATCATAAATGCCTTCTTTATTATTAAATTTTATCCAATATTTTCTTTTCAACCAGTTTGCGAAACTCAGAGCTAGCTACTTGTTTTCTTTTTAATTCATGTTCATAGTTAGCACAGCTAATCACTAAGGAAAAACAATCATTTCAATAAAATTCGCCTCGCATCTTTCGTAGCTCTAAGTTATTTTCAGCTTTTTTTTTTTTTTTTTTTAAGCTGAATGGCGTTTTATCACTTTCCCCTCGCTTTCCCTATTTTTTTTCTAGTTTTACCTATGTTTCTTTGCACGGATATTGTGCCTATATGCACGTGCTTAATGTGTTCGTTTACAAAAGCGGGCCATTTCCCTGCCACTACAGAAAGTAGAGTGCCCTGTATCAGAGAAATATTAATTGACGTATGTAAGTGAATATATCTGTGATGAAGTCATAATTTCTCAGTTTTTGCATCGCACATATTTTCCTCATCCTCATTAATCTCTTCACCCCCGCTTCCTGAATTCCAGTTCTGGTATTCTTTCTTGAGCAAGGCCTATGTAATGGGAGACTGATGTCTCATGTAGGCTTATTAACTATATCATCAGCAATAAAGAAAGTAGGGTTTAATTTGCACTAATTTTAAAACATTACGTTAATTAAATAATAATAATAATACGGAGTGAGCTCAGGCTATTTGTTAGGATTCTTGCTTCGCAATTGGATTGTACCGAGTTCGAATTCGGAGACCAGCTATCCTGACTGAGGATTTTCCAGGGATGTTCCTCAGTTATACTGGGCAAATGCTAGGTTAGTACCTTGATCTAAGGTTCTGGAGACCTTCCTTCCATTCCTTTCCCAATGTTTTCATCTGTTGATTATTACAGTGTAAAGTGGCCTCTGAGGATGTATCTGGTAGCTTATAGTAAATAAACAATAACGACTTAATATATCTTCACGAAACTTGTGGGTTAATTTAACTATAGCCTTACAGTCCCAATAGATAGCTAAAGTTTTAATATTAATTTCCTGATTTTTAAATACTATTTTCATATTGTTTCAGCTTTCAATTATCTCATGTATGTTCCACCGAGAATTGAACCTGAGATCACATGAACAAATGCGAATATGTTAAATATTTTTGAACACTAATATACAAAACACAAAACGCTTCAATGATACGATGCATGGATATGTTTTGGTTACGTCCTGCAATGTATGATTAAAGAAACCTGGAGGGTGAAGAAGAAATAACAGAAATCTCTTTTATATTTACTCCTTCAACAAACTCCTGACCTCAGAAGGGCAAGCCATAAGTTAGGTAATAAAGTCGTACAACGAACACTTTTATTAATACTAATAATACTACACAACCATATCGCTCTCCTGAAATTCTCGTGTGTATGGTTAAAGATCTACTGTTGTTCCACGCCAACCAGTCTATATTTTTTGTTGTACCTTCGAAGTGAAAGATTTGTTGATGGTTGGACTCTAGTGAGTCAGAAACTACTATTAATAAAGAGTTTGTTTTGTCCAGTATTCCTGCGATTAGAAGGGTCTTATCTAAAAGATATTTCATTTGTATATGAGAAAATAAGAAAGTTTATATAAGAAAGTAAATATTGCAAGGTTAAAATAACAAAGAACAAAGGTAGCACAAACGTGTTATGGAAACATTTAAAAGCACAGCATCCTACTATATTAGTGAATCCGAAAAAAGTTTTGACGAATTTTAGATATTCAATTTTATCATCACAATTTCAGATGTAGGTTTGGATACGAATCAATATCTGAGATTCGGATCCAGATCCGAGATCCGGACCCAGATCCGAGATCCGAATTTCGGGATCCAGATCCGAGATCCGAGTTTCGGATCCAGATCCGAGATCCGAGATCCGGACCCAGATCCGAGATCCGAGTTCCGGATCCAGATCCGAGATCCGAATTTCGGATCCAGATCCGAGATCCGGATCTAGGTCCGGATCCGGCAAGATCCGGATCCGGATCTCACTGGATCCGGGATATCCGGATCCGAAAATTTTTGGCCATCCCTAATTTTGAGTTCTTTTTTTTAAATTAATTTCTTTTATTGATAAAATTTTGTCCATGGGTGTTATTGCTTAGTGTAATTTTCAAGGTTATGCTGAACATTCGGTTAGGTGTTATTCGTTTCATCAAAATATGTATATACAAAAAGGAAAGTAATTCCTGAAGTGAGCATTTCTCGGTAATTCGCCATCGCAAACTCTTAAAAACTGTGTAGGAATATACAAATTTAATGCCATTTACAATACTTTTAAGGTAAGTCACTATAAAATACCAGGAATATTTGTTTTCTCATTGCCACTGACAGTATTCTCACTTTCAGATCCACTGTACTCTAGGTCTATATCAACAACAAATTTTTCCACACAATCAAAAGAAAATAAATAAATAAATAAACCAGGGTACACAGCTAGCAATAAACTATGATAACGTACTTTCCGCTATTAACGTCTGCACTTACTAACAGCCAGCTCATTGTGAAAATGAACATCTTAAATATCAATCTGCAACATGTGAAATCTTTGCAACATACGATCTCAATGTTGGCTTATGGACCACTGACGTCAGTCAGAGGGATTTTGCAAATACTGTGTTAGGTTCCACACGAACAGCATACTCGCACTCAGTACAAGTATGAATAGATACAGGTTTTACAAAGCACTCGGTAAACATGTTGAATCCTAATCGGCATTTACGGCGAGTTACATTTTCTTTAGAAATTAGCAACATGCCTCTTCCTATTCATCATTTTTTTTTTAAACAGAATTAACTATACGTTTATCAACAGATCTAAAAGTAATTCAGTAAATTTTTCATAGCAAATCAGAAATATATTCACAAAAACTGGAATACAAATCTTCAAGTATATGTACTACTGTACTTCACTTTTCCGTAAGATGGCAGGTGTGTGCTTCGTGATGGAAGTTACTTCAAAAATCCCATCTCCGCTCAAGACGTTCAAAATGGTGGAGCTGCGGGATGTGATCAGGTTTCTATGGTCAAAACGACAGAAAATATCTGAAATCGATCCGTGAGTTGGGTGCAACATATGGTAACAAGTGTGTGACATTCACAAACATGTGTAACTGGTGTACACAGTTGAAAGCAGGGCTCGTAAATGTGTTCGACAAAATCTCTTCCGGGCGGCCGCGCACATCCGACACACGTTCAGAAGTAGACTGTGAATCAAGTGATTCAGCAGAACCGGTTAGTAACAATCCAAACAATAGCGGATAAAATAGATAGTTCATACGAGGGTTGTTACGTAAATTCTAAGCCTAACTACGAGATATTAGAACCAGACATATAATACTTTTAGGAGATATTTACTGAACCTTCCTATGTCATACCAAATTTGGTGTTGGTATCGACTTTTATTCTATTGTTACAGGTCCAGAAAGAGTGAAGAGTGAGTAAAGTGTAACCAAATGGAGAAACTGAAGGCGAGAGCTGTTATTAAATATCTCTACAAGACAGATTTAAAGCCGCAGGATATCCACGCCAACATGGCTGCTACTTTAGGTGATAGTGCTCCTTCATGGCACGATGAACAAATGGGCGCCCGAATTTAAGAGGGGGAGAATCTCCATTGAAGATGACACTCGATTCGGAAGGCCCGTAGAAGCATTAAATCACGAGAACATTGACAAAGTGCATGAAATCATCATGAATGATCACCGAATGACAATCAGGCAGATTGCTGAGGCAGTGGACTTATCTATTGTAAACGTTGATCGAATTATCACCCACATCTGGGAATGAGCAAGGTTTCCGCGAAATGGGTGCCAAAACTATTGACACGTGATCAAAAGTTTACCAGACGCAACATTTCAAGGGACAATTTTAATCTCTTCCGGACAAATCCAGATGCTTTTCGCACTCGATTCATAACAGTAGATGAGATCTAGGTCAACTATTAGAAACCAGAGTCCAAACAAAGTTCCAAGCAGTGGAAACACCCCTTATCCCCGCCTTCCAAGAAGGCCAGGTCAATAACCTCAGCTGGAAAAGTGATGGCTACAGTTTTCTGGGATTCGGAAGGAATAATGGTGGTTTATCTTCCAAAGGGACGAACAGTTACTGGGGAAAACTATGCAGGCCTTCTACGACAGTTGCGTGATAACATTCGGCGGAAGTGTAGTAGAAAATGACATCAGATGTGCTTCTCTATCAAGACAATGCCCCTGGCCACAAGCCAGTCCTCTCGACGGCAGCAATTTACAACTGCGACTACGGATAATCTCCATTCAACTCATTCACCTGATTTGGCACCTTCTCACTTTCATCTCTTTCCAGAGCTCAAAAAGAAGTTGGAAGGTACTCATTTTGACACTGATGATGACACTCATGCATGCCGATGAAATTTTAAACGCCTTCGGCAATTAATATTTTACCAGCCACATTAACGCACTTGAACATCGATGGGCAAAATATGCTGACTTGTCAGGGAACTACGTTGAAAAGTAACACCATTCATAAACTCTCTGCTCCTCCGTTCATAGGTGGGTTAAAACTTTTGTAAGAACTCTCGTATGTCACTATATACAGAATCATCCATGAAGCGCTTAGGTATCACAAAGTCTCAGAGAACTTACACCACTGCACATGGTGAGAAGAGAGCTTAAGTACTAGGGGATGGAAAAGAATTCCTCCACTGAATAGTTAGCGGTGACGAACGTGGGTATTTTTTTATTACACTCCAGAGTGCAAGCGCCACAATCTAGTGTGAAAACACACAAACGGGCTTCCACCCGCGAAAATTCAAGACAACGTTGTCCACAGTGAAGATTTTGCTCGTCGTCTTTTTGGACACCAGGTTGTAATTTATGCCGGTTTTGATCTAAAATGAGAAACTGTAAGGCGGCTACGTGATGTAGATCTTATACGAGCTGCTTTCCGCCAAGTCATTATTCTGCATGACAATGGATCCCCATGTTGCTAAGACTGTATTACAAAACCTCCAGCCTTGGAATTAACGAAATTCTTATGCATTCAGTCCAGATTTGGTGCAATTACTTTCACCTTTCCGTACTACTAAAGGATCCCACCAAGGAAGGTACCTTGCCGCCCAAAACTTCTGAAGTGACATTGAGGTAATCGCAGCCGTGTGTCGATGGTTTAGCGCCAAATCGAACGAATTCCACCACATGAATATCAAAAGTTTGGTGTCACGTAGGAACAATTGCCTCAATGTCAATGGCTGCTATATAGAAAAGCACATGAATGTTCATGTCCCAAAATGCATATTTCATTTTTTAAATTTTTTAATGCAATTCTTTCTCTGTTTCTCTGAGAAAAAATATGCAATTACTTTTTCATTTTACCTCGTATAACTATTAACGTAAAAGTAAACGTTAAGTATATTATTATTTACATGATCTTCGTATTAAGAGGAAAAAAAGGGAAGCTACTTGCGAGTACCTTTCGGCGACCGGACTATCCATCGGTGCAAGAGGCTGAGGACCTGGTAATTTCACTGAGCAATATGCTGGATCATAGGTTTCTTCCGTATTGTGTGACGATGATTTGGTACCAGCTGTTGCTACTGCAACGAAAAACACAAAATATATTATACATTTGAAAGCCAAACAGTATGTATTTATTCTTTTCAGAATGTTTATCCATATCTATATACTTACATTTTATGACACAGTTTCTTCAAAATAATGACATTTGCGTCATTCTCGGAATGAGTAAGTAGGTCTATGAAATACTGTTCAGTTGGTAAATATGAAAATATAATGGAAGTAACAAGTACACTCATGTCCAAAATGATTGTCGCATATCTTTAACTGTCTTCTTGTAAGAATATAATTTGATAATGATTTTGCAAGGTACTTTTAATACTGATATTATGTGTATAATTGGGAAATGTATATTTGTGGTAAATTTTATAAGAAAAGAATTATAAATACGAAAATTAGAATGAGTAAAACAAAATGTTGCTAAATGGACAAGAAAGTTTTATTTTCGTTTTATTGTTTTTATTTACTACTTTTTTGACATGAAATTTGCCACATACATGTTTTTGACGATTATATACATACTAACATTATAAGAAATACCGGGCGAATTCGTTATCAAATTATATTCCTACAACAACATATTTAGACATGCGACCATAATTTTGGACATGAGTGTACATCCACATGAATACTTTACCGTAAAGTTACAAGTCATAGATGGTGAACTATTTTCTAAATATTCATTTTGAAAAGCAATCAATTTTGAATTAAGTGAAATTGTAAGAAATAAAACAAGATAACGGAAAATTCACGCAAAAAGAGCAGTGAAAACATAATTACACACTTATTAATATATACAGTGAAATATGTCTATGTTAGTCAATATCGATTTAATTAAAAAGTGGACAACTTACAGAAAATAATTATACTTTGACGCAAAAATTATTCAAGATCGTAATATGAGCACTTCTCGTGCAGAAATGCTCATATTATCTACCTATTAGTTCGTATTTTACGTAATATATATAGTAAAACAAATTTTACGGTACAGCTGAGTCCCGATTTACCAGGATAATCGAGGGGAAGATATCAACGGTTAAATCAAAATCATAATTAATCCCAATTGAGGAAAAAATGAAAAAGATAAATAACCAATATATAATAAACAGAAAAATGCTACATGGCAATTTACCTGCACTGTATTTTTAGGAACTGAGTTTTAATAAAGTTTCAAGTATCACAAACCAAAAAAGAAATACGTACGCTAAAGAACTTAAATGTATACTAGGGTAAATAGAAAAAAGGAAATTTTCTCCGATCGAATAGCTATTTTGACTGAAAGTTGCCATTCAACAAAAGAAACACTTGTGTACCAGCATTTTAAAAACAAACTATCTCCATGTTCCGCAATGACCTTGATATTTTGCAACTATCACAATTTTTATTTTATTTATTTATTTATTTTTATTGAACTTCGTAGTCTTTACATGG
The DNA here is from genome assembly GCF_964235325.1 of Thermobia domestica. Classification (NCBI taxonomy): domain Eukaryota; kingdom Metazoa; phylum Arthropoda; class Insecta; order Zygentoma; family Lepismatidae; genus Thermobia; species Thermobia domestica. Next base: position 166,849,942 of record NC_137466.1, on the reverse strand, counting down.
ACTCTGTGTATGAATCTAAACTGCTCTGCAAACATCCTAATTTGTTCCGTTTTATTCTCTACACAAACTCGTGCATGAATTTGTATTGGCGATCTGATCTACATCATAGAAATATTTTTGCACCTCTTAGCCAAATACAATTCGATGTATTTGCTGCCCAGGATTTACCAATGTGGAAGCGGCTGTAATTAGAGTCCCCATGTGTCCATCCTACCACCCAAAAACTGTGAGCACGATTTATTCCTGTATCCTACCCTAAATTCACTCCGAATTCGAAAACCTTGGTATTATTTTTCGAGCCTCAGTTTAGCTTGGATAGAACTTTCTCTTCTTTCAATTCCACATACTAAAACAGCAGCTTTGGACACGGTTTGCACGCATTGTTTAGCAGCCTGACTGTGGCAGGGGATTTTAAGACAGTTTTAAGTCCCAGCTTTTTTCCGCGTTAACAAGGTCTTTGTCAGATATTCTTTGCAGTGAAGGGAGGAAAGTAATGATGCACTTATCTCAGTAAATGGCCCATATCATCTGGATGCTTCAATATTCACTTCCAGCAAGTTGAATTGTCTGTTTGTGGTGGTCAAACTCCATGTACGTGGGTTTTCTCGTTTCCTACCATTTTCTTCATTCTACTATTTCATTCAATCTCATCATTACCGTCTTCTTTAGTATACACGGCATAATTGTAGGACATAAAACTGAAAGATTTAATTTTATTTTCTTATTTTGAACAGTCTTATTTGAATTCTTTTCCCCCACTCTTTCTTTTAATGCCATTTTACGAATACTTTCTCTGGGGTCACAAAGCACCCACAAGAGTAAATTTTCTGGGTACAAAAAATAAAGTTCTCTTAGAAAAGTTTGTCAATAATATCCTTGTATTCTTCTCGGCAGGTACTTTAAAGTTCGAATTGAGTTAAAAACCTGCTGCAGCTCATTGATTTTCCAGGGGGTTACTTTTACGTCAAACCAGCCAACTGCATAGATTGTTAAAACAAACTTCGCAAATGTTTTAAGAGCGGCTGAGGGTTTGCTCATTCCCACATAAAGATAAAGAACTTACGTTGCTATAGTGAGCCACTTCGCACGGTTTAATTTCCCAGAAGTTAAGTTAGTTAGATCCGTGCTGATTCATACAGGTCATCGATCTTACAAAACTTTCGAACTGGCAGGGCCTCACATACTATAAGCTGCATCCCAATGGGCCCAGAAAAAGATCGCGATCCACAGGTAGTAACAAATACTTTTAAAGAGATGACTTACAGGCAACTCGTTCCCATGAAGTTGGCATATAATCCATTGTTTGGCCTCCAAAAGCGTCTTGAAGAATACAAGATCACAGTTTCCTCTAATATAAGTGTAAATATTGGTGCCCTCGATATCGAGAGCATTAAGCGATTAGTGCTGATGAAAGTTCTATTTTAGAAATGTTAGTATGGCGTCTCAAATGGCTAAAGCTGTCTCGTTGTCCAGAATAACATGTCCAAAATAACATGAACCAGGTTCCTTCGGGAGAGTTGTGTGCTATTCTACCATTACCTGTCTTTTTCTGCTCTGTTCTCTCGGGTTTTCTGTTGTCATCATTGTTCTGTCTTTTACGCCATACAATAAAAGTCCAATGGCTTTTCCACGATGCTCAATAATTTCATTTTGTATTTCTTATCTTCCTTTTTCCCTTTCATGTAGAATTTTGTTTTTGTCAATTACGTTTAACCTGTCTTCTGTAGTTATAACTCCAACATCCGCTAAAACAGAGGAGGTCAGCATGGCAGATTTTCTGTCAGATCCTATTCTGTCGCAAACGGGACCCATATTGTTGAGAGAAAGTCGTATTTGATCCGCCTTTAGAGGACCGGCTCGCATACAAACTGGGGTTGTGTTCCGCATAGTTTATACCGGTACCTTCTTCAAAATGGCTGTCCTGAGCAGATGGCTGGGCGCTGCAAACATCTTTGCCAATACAAAGGTTTGATTTCTGTGTAACCGAGCACATAGTCTGCCATTATCTGGACAAGGAACTATTTTTAAGTATGAAATAATGAAGACTGGACTAATATATTTTTAAATACATGCCTTAATAGTGGCTAAAGACTACACGCGATATATTATTTGCCCCTGTCAAATCTTATTTAGACGCCGAAAACGTTAAATTATCGTACTATTATTTTGAGTGGGTTTTCAAAAGAAGATTAGTAACCAGAGTTTTCCCAATCGATCAGTTTGAGTGTTACATAACTGACAATATATTACACTTACCTGATGCAAATCCAGCCGCTTGGATAAGTGACGTTGCTTGTGCAATTGTTTCGGCTAACGTAGCTAAGTCAGGTAGATTATGCCGACCGCTATTCGCAGGAGCTTGGTTCGGCGGCTGCATAGAAGGTAGCCTCGGAGAGTTGGTGACTGGATAATTAATGTTAGGAGATTGGAAAAGGGATGGATGAGTTACAGAAGGATGGACAATGGGACGAGATGATGCTCTGAAATAAATTTATCATCATTAACAATACATATTACAGCATTTTAAAAAGTATTTTAACATAAAAATTAATTCTTTAGTTCTCACTCTTCTATGAAAGATATGCTTATTGGCTTTACAAAATAGAGACTAAAACACCTGTAACTGAGGAAATCGATCAAGGCAACACCCCTTCGTGGCCAGGTCTTTCCTTGTTGAAGTTTACAGTCCCTTTTTCAGCACAAGACTATATGAGATATGGAACTGCAGTTTAAGTTGAATTCGAGAACGGACCTACGCGCCAGCCACTAGACTACTGGAGAGTACTTTTAGTGGCCAAGTAGTGGCAAACCTGCGTGTTTTCTATGTGCATGATTATAAGTACAATCTCTGGTGGTTTATCTTCCCTGGGTAAAAATCCAAACTAGTAATTTGGATCCCACTTTAAGCAGTAAGTTCCGCCATATATTGCCTTGGTGCTGAAAACGGATTACATTATAACCAAACAAAAAAGTAATAATTTGTGTATCAAATTAAAACAACAAAACAAATACATAAATAAATACATGAAAATAAAGTAGAAGAAAAAGGATAAACCTTAACAATGTTATAGAAAAATATTACTCATACTTACGGTGCGACATCTGCATGCAACGGTGTTTCTAATTTTACAATAAGACGCTGGCCTGGAGGATACTCAAATCCATGAAGTTTGTCTCTCGCATATGCTGCCGAACGAGGGTTGTTGTACACAACAGTTGCTTGCCCTTTGTACTGAAATAATAACAACTAGTGTTAATAAACACAACAACTCAAACAACAAAGTTCAAATAATAATCATAAAAACTGAGTGGAATTAGAAATTAAACTAACTTTTATATATCACCAGTAAAACCACCCAAAGAGCACTAGCGACCACCTAGGACTATCAGTAAGCTGAATGTTGTCACCGTTATAAAGAATTACCCTCTTGTCATTGTCACAAGGAAGACTGGTCTATCAGATAGTCCAGAATGTTCGTACAACTTCATATAAAGGTAGTTCCGAAGTTGGAAAGCTGCGGTGTATGGGAATGAGCGTGCTTTTTTTTAGTTTAGTTATGTTTCATTTTCACTACCGATAGTTAACTTCTCTTTTTCTTTTTTTCAGAAAAAAAAATGGATCCAAACGGCTACAATGCCACACAGACCGAAAGTGAGCTGGATGGCGTAATGGTGATGACTCTTATGTCTACATCACAATTGTTACGTAAGTCAGTAGAGCGCGTTTCAGGAGTCAACATTAGGGCGTTTCTTCTTGCAGGGCATTGATTGAAACAATGACCACAGTTTGTAGTCGAGCAGGTTCAGATCCGGGCAGCTACAGGACAGTTTGATGTGGAGATTGACTGGGACGTTAGTCCGTAGCCACTCCTATGTTGACCATGCCTTGTGCACAGAAGCAGAATTGTGTTGGTTGCGGAACACGGTGGTATTCAGTGGTTTCACAATGGTCTCCAACACAGTGATTTGGTGCAAAGAAGCTAATGTCTTCACCCCTTCTCCACATTTTGCCTTTAAAGCTCTCACCTCATCACACCACGATTGATGCCAAGGTGAAGGGGCCTTTTCACCCTGGAAACACGTTCAATAGCTTGCACTGATGATGCATACACATGGTCATTTCGAGCATTAAAGAACTATGAACAGCTTCTTGTCGGAAAAGATAACTGACCTGTAATACCAGTATAACGTCTGAGACGTATAACTTCCATCACATTCTGCTAGGGTAACACATCAGTCAAAAAGTTATCCGTATGTCCCAGATTTTGATTGGGCACTCGTGACTTGGTGTTCTCGAAATGAACATCTCGCGGCACATCACTGATGATCCTGACTGGATTTCGCCGAATTCTTGCGGCTACAGCTTTGACTACCCATGCTTTCCTCACTGTGTGCGGTCTGCCAGTACGCTGCTGGTCATTACCACTTCACGTTTCATTGTAACGCCGGATGGTGCCATAGACAAATCATTCACTGATCGAGGATTCAGGAGGACAATGATCCGTAGTGGTGGTATGCCCACCTTGTGTAGTGCTATGACTGTAACACGATTCTCGTAGTCGTTACACTCCATCGTTACACATTTCCTCTACCACGCGCGTCACCATGGAATGAGCAGCTCATGGACTCACTTTACCCACGATACTGATTGCAGCACTCACTCATACCCAAGCGTGGCAAAATCTCTGACAATATTTATGGAATAACTAGGTGCATATATATTAATAGTCAGTGTTTTTGAAAATCGTCGATTTCAACAATAATTCAATAAAAGGAAACAATATATACGTTACATTAAAACTTACCTTTGACTTTGCGTTCTGATTCAAATGGCAGAAATCCAGCCCAGGAATAATATCAAATAAACGCCACAACTGATCCTGATTCAGAATAGGAGAAGCAATAACAGTAAGCCTTGTAGATCCATCTGAGTTCGGATAGGAAGTATCCACTATAAAAATAGAAAAATATTTTTACAACGCAATTTAAAATATAAAATTCTGTTCCCATTACTATAAAACCATGCAATTAATACGAAATAATAAAACATTTTGTATTAAAACTGATTATATATAGTGCAGCAGACTGCATTAGAAATAGACTGTAATTGACACATTTATGTTAAATCTTACTTTCAAACGCCAGGTGCAATTTCTTTTTTGTTACAATAATTCCGAAAATCCCATTATTCTCTTGACTGTAGGGTAATAGCTGATTACACTTTATTTCTCAAATGTTGGTCCACTAACGAAACTTCTCAGTATTAGATAGTTGGTTGTTCGGTATTGGCTACATGAGACGTAGACCTACAACTTAACGTGGGAGCCGTGCCATATGATCTCTCACCGGGAATGGAACCAGGTCTTTTGCGGCCAAAGCGCGTACGCTAACCAAACACCTATAAGAAAGCACAAATACGCAATATGTTTAGTACAATGAACTGGTGAGCGAACTGCACTTTCCCAGTGAATATTTGCTACCCGATTTCAAATAAAGTTATACAAAAGTTCATTTTCAAAGGTCACACTGACAGAAAAACATATTGAGAACAAAACTCAGGAAATATTTTCAAATGTTGTAATAATGTTTATTTTACAAACTAAGAAACAACATGAACATTACTTACAAGATTAACCGCTCGCACATATTATGTATTACGATTTTTTTTTTTTTTTTAATCCTGGACATACTGAGAATTTTCGTACGTGTACAAACATTTGAGATGTTAATGTCTGATTTGTACATGTTACATTTCATTTTATTAACTACTATCATGAGCCGAAGAGAATATTGAGGTTCTCAAAACTACAATGGCACTTGGAGATAAGATAAGGGTCTTCACTACAGCGAAATTAAACTACCGCTAATTTTAGAGTTTTTCTGTAATATCTTCAAAACAAATAAATATATTCGAAAAGCAGAAACGTAGTGAACTAGACAATACGATTTTGCATGTGATACTGTTATCACAACTCATTTATCTGCTTTCGATTTGCAACTGTAGACAGATTTAGCAATTTGCGGGTTCTGTAAATAGCAGCATACCAAAAGCAGATAGGTGAATTGTGATAAAGGTATCACATGCAAAATCGTATTATCTAGTTCACTACGTGTCTGCTTTTTGAATATTTTTAATTGTTTTGAAGATATTACAGAAAAATTCTAAAATAAGTGGTAGTTTAATTTCACTCTAGTGAATGCCCTTAACATAATACAAAGCCGACGTGCTAGTGCCGGATATACTCTGCAGCAAAAGGAATTCCATATTGCTAAAACAATTTGCGTAAGAAATATGTTATTGATCTTTAATCAATGTCGAAGCACTGTCTAAAATGCAAATCCAAAAACGTGAACTTGCGCCAATCTCGATACATATTTGTATCTTAAGTAATAAAGTAATGTATTGTAATAAAGTTATCCTACTTTTATCTAAATGTCAAATTATTTCGAAGCATAATGTTTCTAACACATCCATTAGATCTATGCAATACAAGCTTTTCTAAACATGACACGATTTCTTCTAATTGTGCTACGACATACTGTACATGTGAGAGGAATTAAGAAATGGTAGAAACTGTGTACTCACTATGTGGGAGAAATATACTGTCGTAAGTACTTCCTGAGGTAGCAGATCCTGGACCATTATACCTTTCCAAAACTTCTACGTTTTGTTTCGGAGGTTTGGGGTTAGCAAATACTGGCTTAAAACTTCTATCACATCCTTCGAATGCTCTTGCAGCATGTGAAACTCTACAAAATAACAATAAAAGCACCTATGAAAAACTTGTACCAATATAAATCATGAAATAAATCATTAAATTTAATCCGATAATCTTCTATTAGAACAACATGGCACTTATTATATTTAAAACAGTAAAATTCTCGAAAATACCAGACACTCAACTACTTTGGACACTTGTTTCTGAAACAGGAGAAAACTCTATTGTAACATTCCGTTTCAAAAATTGATACATTTTCACGAACTAATATAAACTTCGTACAATTCTGTTTGTATAGGTGACAGCACTGTGGAAGAGCGCCATTTGCGTGTGTTTCTTCGTATCGTTAGGAGGCCTTGTGAAAAAAATAACTGAGTCAACAAAAAGGACTATTGTATGCGTGATCTATGGGGGAAAAAGTGTGTTTCTTTTTAAATACACATATAATATATATATATATCGTTATAATTTCTGTAAGTTCTTTTATTAGTACAAGTCCATAAACTGGATCGATATATATTATAAAACTGACCGGATTTTTTAAAAATTTATTTTATGTTGGTGAAAATCCGACATGGAAGAAAGGGGTTGTGTGTGAAAATGGTTCCAGACCACTCGAAGAAAACTTTTTAAATATTTAGTTATACATAAAATATGAATATATTATTTAATCTATGATATAATAGTGATACACACTATTTACTTTCTTAAACTGTAACAAAATTGCAGGAAAGTAACTGTAAATCCCGTACGTCCTTGACTGAGAGCGAAAAGAATAGGAGGGGAGAAAAGTCGTTTCGCGACAGGTATTCGAACTTCTTCACTTGTTTTGTTACTCGCAGAGGTCACTTTTTCTTTCACTTCCTTCTTATCAATGAGCAAAATTTACGAACTGAAATTACGAAGGGAAAAAAAGAGTCTATAAGTACTTGTTTTAAAAGAAACGAGTTAAAATCTACACAAGACTTTCACTTTCAATTGTTTTTTATTATTACATCACTCGTCATTTTCTCGTTATTCAGCTGTTGTTACATTTTAATTCTGAGTATGTATCTTATGAAATGCAACTATCCTTTCAATTATCTATTTTGATTCCTTATTAATTATTAATATATTATTAATTTATACTTTCATGAGTTTCACTATGATTTAACAGTAATTTTTAAGAAGTTAAATCTATCAAAACTCCTTTTATATTTACCCTGTCAAAGTGCCTGTTCGTCCGGAACACTAAAAATCAATAGTCACGATGTAGGGTTAAAAAATAGGAACCGAGTTCACTTTCGGAGCCAATATTCAAACTGGAAGTGGTAAAATTCAGCCATTTCTGATTTTAACGTTGATCACTATACAGCAAAAACGGTAATAAATAGCAAAAATGTTTTCTTTAACTGCTTAAAAGTCCAAAGGATACATTTACTACCAATTCTTAACTTCCTATACTAACACCAAAAGTGGTGGAAATCCATTATATCTTCCGGTTCCAATAATCTACGATAAGAAATAGCGACATTTTTAAAAAAATGGATTTGGACTTTTAAGAATAGGTACCATCTTCTCTCTTAATCATCTATAAAACTAGAACAGAAATTAACTGCTTCCGGTTTTAAACGTTGATCGCCATAGTATTAAAATCGTAACAGACAGCGAAATTTGATTTCTATAATCAACTGAAAGTCCCAAAAATACATTCCATCTCCACTCTAATCTCTCCAATTAAACCACCATATCGAGTTTCAATATTAATTTAGAAAATATCACGCCACAGAAACCAAACTCCTTTACGCAGTGTACACGTGATACTGCTAGTTATTAATATAAGTGGTCATAAAGTACATATGAGAGTCCAGGGAAGGAAATCAAGCAGTCTCTTGGCTTTCTAAACACCTTTAAAAAACTATATTCAAGTATTAAAAATTTTGAAGATTAAGAAAAAAAAAAACGCAATAGGGAAATGAAACTAGGACGGAGAATAAGATACTGTGATCACCAAGTACAATAATAAAAAGCAATGTTAAATCATATCTACCATTAACTGATATACATAATTCTATTATAACAAAAGATATTTTATCGAATGGAGACAAAAATTACCAAAGATGGAAAAACTTTCCACTATGAAATGGCAATTATTGCTTGCTGAGAAGTGAATACAGAAAATGATATGGCGTAGTGCAAATAAATTGAATGACTTCCCTCTTAATAAAATGGTTTAATCAATAAGAGAATGTTTTTTAAAGTGATCAGTGGTCAGTTATTTAGTGCATCTGTGAACAGAATATTTTCTGTTTAAAATGCTAATTAGTAAACATTATTGAAAACTGTAAGTACAGTATTTTATAGAAAGAAACAGGAATACGTAAAAAATACATAAGAAATAGGAACATGTGCAAACAGCTGCAGAACCGAGTAACTTTTTAAATATTGCAGATGTTTATGCAAAATATCTGTCTTCTGGAAACATACGGTAAGCGAGCGTTCCTTGCTTTAAGTAACTTTATGTTATTCATTGTATTCTTATTATCTATCATGTTTTTTTTTTTTCAGGAAAGTTTATTTTTTTATCGTAAAGACGAGGAAGTTATAAAGGTTCTCTACGCTTCCTGGGGAGGCCAAAATGTGACTAAGCACAGGGTGTTATTGTCACTCAGTCCGGCCCTGGTTTTAAGATACTCACTATTTTAATACCTTGCAAACTTGAGAAAAGTCTGTAAGATTATATATTAACAACAAATCTGTTCAATTTATTACCTCTATGAATCCATTTTCTTCTTTTACGATTATACATGGAAAAGTAAAATATATATATATATATATATATATATCTTCAGAAATAATTATTAGATGGATCAAACTCTCAATAAAATACTACAGTTCAATAAATAAATAAATGATTTAATTAGTTAGTTCAGAGTTTGATTTTCCTAGAATGAATTCACACCAACATTGCAATATGAATTTTCAACTTTAGACGCAAAATCCACACGTACATTAGTACTGATAACACATAGCAATTCCATTACATGATGAAAATTATAGGCAATCTCTTAAAATGTCCTGATCCAAACGTTGCTGGCTTGAGAAAAGGGACAACAATCTGAAGTCATAACTTAAGAGGCTCCAGTGATGATTACCCGTATGTTGTAAGCCCATTTGGTGCAGGGAAAAATATTTATAGTGAGCAGGTCAGTGGTATATGAATTACCATACCATTAATTCTAGTATGAGCTCAAATACGGAGATCTAAAGTTTTAAGTGTACACTGCAAATTCCAATGAGTAAAAGGCACTGCGCTACACTACCAAGACTCCGCGAGCAGATCGAATGAACAAAATTCTGTTAATAATAAATGAAGTTCAACACTCACGTTGCTCAAAGAACTACATTCTTGACAAAACTTCCTCTCTGCAGAAATAACAGTTGTGAGTTGTTACTGGGATACTTAAGTAAGCATTGAAATAATTTTATTATTATTATTACTTGATATGCACCCTACTGCTTTACTAATTTCGACATTTAGTTAGATTATTTGTTTGGAGTTTTAACTTCTATTTTCAGACCGAGACATTCTTGACAAAACTTCCTCTCTGCAGAAATAACGGTTGTGAGTTGTTACTGGGATACTTAAGTAAGCATTGAAATAATTTTATTATTATTATTATTATTATTATTACTTGATATGCACCCTACTGCTTTACTAATTTCGACATTTAGTTAGATTATTTGTTTGGAGTTTTAACTTCTATTTTCAGACCGAGGCTATATGAAACGAGAATAGAGTTGAAAGTGGGCTTCAAACCACACGAATTCGTACAAAACTGAACCAATTACCCACACCATAGACGAAAACGCCCCTACCTGTGATATTTTACATATGCAAATCCTTTGCTCTCTCTTGTAACTCTGTCTTTTACCAAAGTAACGTAGTCAATGTCCCCAAATTGACTAAAGTGATCCTTTAAGGCCGTTTCAGACATAGTCTTTGGAACAACAACAAACAATCTAAGAAGTCGCTCTTCTTCATTGATTTCTCTCTTCGAGCCTTGGTCTCGACTGCAGAAGAAAAATAAATTAACAAAATTAAAATATGACAGAATATCATACAACTAAATTTTAAGAGAAATTGTTAATACTATATGTTAATAGACATGTCCAAAATATCTTACAAAATAGGATGTTTCGGATAAACTATTAAATGTATAAATAGTGATTTGACATCCTCTAGCTAGTAAATGACAGATATATATTATATAAAATCTGAAGACAAGAAGACCACGATCGATACAAGTCTATAATCCTTATTTATGTATTTAACGAAAGTAATTGACGCATTTTTAATACTATTAAAATGTGACGGTATGGATCTTGGATCTACCTTGTTTATTGCGTCTTTAAGTACCCGGCAATTTGTAGCGTTTGCAAAGCGATTTTATTGCTCTTGCGTACGCTTGGAATACCCTGACCATGTATTTAAATGTGGATGGCTAATCAGAAACGCTAAAGCAATAAAAAACGCGGAGAAAACGTCAGCTCGAGCGTATTTGGTGCGTTTCGGAACAATAGACTGCCTGCCGTTTAAAAGATGTCAAAAGGAAGGGGAAAAAAGAAAAGACGTGTTGCCAGGCAAAGGGATCTTAGCAAGAAACAGATGCTTTGTGCAGAGTACTGGAACTCTGCTATTACAGACCTGGACTTGGCAAATAAGACCCTGACTGGCTCATAGTATGATTTATGACTCTGGCAAAAGTAAAGTTACCAAATTGCCACCTTGGTCGCGTTCGTTCTAGGGGGAGTAACGCTTCCAAAACGCATTCCCAAATAGCCACAGACTAAGAGTTCACCTGAACGGTTTTAGTGACTTGTCCTGCAACTTTCGATTACTTTGCGTACAACACAAACACAGACGTTAACGCAAAAAGAAAATTGGCAAGGATTTTTAGTGTATAAAATAGTTTGTATACGGTCAGTTACGTGAAATTATTGTTCTTTTTGCCCTTAATTTTGTATAGATGTCATGAATTATTTGAAAAATTATCTTCGAGAAAAGAAGAATTATTGTCCGAGTGAGACTCACTCAATTGGACACAATCATGAAATGAAATTAAAAAAAAAATCTTTCAGTTTAACGTCCCACGATTATACCCCTTAGGCTGAGAGAGACGAATGATTGATGCAAGCGAATGATGATGGAAGAATTGGTGGAATAAGAATCTGAGAGGAAATGGGAATACACCGAGAAAACCCACAGACACGATGTTGTCACCACAAACTTACTTGGTCGGGAATCGAACCAAAGAACACACGCACCAGTCGTGGGCACTCTACCACTAAGCCACCGCGGCTTCTTAGACATATTTGGTTCCTGTTTTTAGAAGAATTGTAAAACCTCCAGTCTCTCGCTACGAAATTTCTACAAAAACAAATTTATCAAAAGGTTAGTTTTTCAATTTTAGAATCCTTGCATCTAAAAGGAAAGAGGTTTTCATAAAGTTACTCCATCTGCATATGACTGATTTCACCTATTGAGGAGAGTCACAGTATTAAGTGACTGAAACCACTCAGCAAAACTCTTAAATACACAATAAACAAGGTAGATTCATCTACCACTTTTTAAATACTATGACTTTTATATTCAGTTCTTGCGTAATTAGCAGCACAATGCTTTTGTCGTTGAAGGACTACTACAAAATGTTCACCATTTACAGTATTCCGTACTTTAATCAGTCTCTTCCCATTCTGAACTTCAATTTGAACAAAAACTTCTTAGTCAGGAGGTACGCAGTCAGCAGACAGGCTTCTATTGGCAATTATTTCTGGCTTTTTCATCTCTTAATTCAAGAAGCTCTCAAATTAGGTTACAATACTGGGGTTAGTAGCAACAGATATAATGAGCAAGAAACATTTAAATCTATTTTTACTACTAACATTTCGTATTCCTGATATTTCAATTTTATAATAATTTTAACTGCAATCTTCCGGAAATGATGAGGTTACGATCTAAGACATTTTACTTACTTTACTATATTAGGCTTAACATATTTGTAAATGCTACATTTAATAACTTCTTCTAAAGAAGTAACAGCAAATAACTTACACTATATTAAACACACATGAAAAAAAAGTATCGTTTCTGTTGCTGCGGTGTTTACTTTCCAATTTTCAGTGTTGATTTACCTTGTGACCAAAAGATCTACAATAGCTATATATTTTCTATGTAGAGATTGTTTGTAAAAATTGGAAACAGTAAACTTTAAATTTTAATAATATTGCCGTTAATAGTAATACCTCTAAAAGTCTGCGACACAAGTAGTTCAAACTGTAGAGCTAAAATAAAGCATCAGGAACACAAAAAGCCTGCTAATGAAAAAGGCACAGTGTCAAATTAAACTGTAGTCTATGAATCACATGATAATTTCTCATGGAATACTACTATTCTTTAGAATTTAACACTGCTGTTAGTGACCATGGACCTAACTGAAATCTTCCGTATCGAAAACTAGAAAGCCAACTACTAAAGTTACTCGAAAGACCCCAAAAACATAACATCAAATTTCTTAACTTTTACGACTTCCTTAAGGCACAGACTTTTAAGCACTCAGATTTCTTATCTCTTCAAACGTTCTTTCATTTCGATTCCTGCTTAATTTTCGATAGGTCGATCTGCTACCTTCATCTGAGCTATTGCTAGGATAGATTTGGAAATTTAGGTAAACGTTAACAAACAGTAGTGTTAACTGTTAGCTGAATGAATGGAAAATTAAACAATTAAACCTGTATGTTACGTAATTTTAGAAATGAACTAATGTATGATTAATGACAGAATGTCTAAGCATCTTACCAGATGGACATAGCGTCCTACGGGTATTACGCTGAGAAACTGTGAAATAGATGGTTTCTCGTGCAGCCAGTAGGATATAATTGAGTTTTCATATAGCGGGCATACATAAACAATACCGAAAATTGGTACAATTTAATATCTTTCCTTCGTTACCAGCTTTGAAGGCAAGTCAATTGTAAAACATGTGAGTGATGTACTTTACTATTTTATGTTTACCATAAGTATAATGTAGTTTACTTTTTCTCAAAGCAATTTATGTCCTTAAAGCCATAAGGAATACTGGATTTTGAAAATGTAATGTAATGTTTCTTATTCTTTATTAAATTTGCTGTTTCTATTACTATATTGTAGCTTACAAATACATTACAATAATAATAATATAGAATATAATAATGAAATATTATAATCACAATATATAACAATACTTCTGACCGGCGCGTTTGTCCTACTAAGAGGGCTACAACATCATCCTATCGCTTTAACTATTAAATATGGGACCAACACCATAAGCCCACTGGAATACCACTTCTCGTGAGACCTAATCTAAGTCAGGTAGTATGAGTTCGGTCACAAGAAAAATTGGTGACCGTTTGTACTTACCACATGCTGTTGGCATTGTGGCGTCCACCCAACGTTATAAGGACAATCAGGGAGCTACGAGGCGCATCCAAAAAGTAACACTCTCACGCGTCCCATAGCTAGGAAACCGTATGCTGCGCGAAGCGACTGCGTGCACGTGAGAGAGTAAGGTACTATCATGGCGCATGCGCTAGCGGAACTTTTCTAGTGCTCTCAGAGCGTAGTGGCAGTGATTGAAGATGGGCGTTCCTATTCCAGCTCCTGCGAGCAGTGATAAAGTTTTTGAATACATAGGTCATAGCGCCGACTGAAATCCATCGTCAGCTGTACCACGTCTATCGGTCTAACGTCATAAGCAAGCAGACAGCGCTTTGCTGCTGTAGACAATTTGCAGCAGGACGCCAAAATGTGCATGATGATGAGCACAGTGGGAGGCCAAGCGTTATCACAGACGACCTTGTGAACCTTGTTAGGGAATGCATCATGCATAATCGTTGCTTCACAATAACGAAACTCAGCGGTCAGTTCCTGCAGATTTCCCGCTCCTTATTGTACAACATTGTTACGGAGCGCCTGTTGTTCAAGACGATGTGTGCTAGGTGGGTACCAAAGCACACAAAGCAAGGCGCATGGGGTATCATTGCCAAAATGTCAATGCTGACAACTGACGATGAATTTCAATCGGCGCCCTGCGTATTCAAAAACTTTATCCCTGCTTGCACACACGCGGCCAGAGCTGGAATAGGAACGTCCATGTTCAATCACTGCCACGACGCTACTGAGAGTACTAGGAAAGTTCCGCTTGCGCACGCATCATGCTGGGACCTTACTCTCTGACGTGCATAGTCGCTTCTCGCAGCATATGGTTTCCTAGTTATGGGACGCATAGTTACTTTCTGGATGCGTCTCGTGATTTAGAGAGACAATGATGTATTGCAAGGTAAAATATCGTTAATGTTATGTACTTCTTTATAGGTATGAAGTTTACTAGCAAAAAATTTAAATTCTATATTTACCTGTGAGCAATTAAAACTTTCAAAGGACGAGGATGTGATCCAATACATCGACCATTCATCTCCTCCATAGCTAAAGCTGCTTCAGATGTCTTCGAAAATTTAATGTACGTTACACCTACGAAAGAATAAAAAATATTATCAATAATGACGATACAGCGAAATATATAACAAAAATAAAAATTATAACCACTCACCCAGCTTTGAAATATCTAATTTCTGTAAGCGGCACCATTATCTTTACGTCTGTTAAAAATATTTACGTGATTGGAAATATGTAGTACTTATGTAAACTGTCGAAATAAAACTTCCAAAGAAAAAAAAGTCAAACTTTTAATCCAGCTTATTTCCTTGTTATTTATTCAAACTACTTCGTTTTATGATCACGATATTTGACACTAAGTTACTTTGAATATTCATTGCCCCGTCAATCTCACTTGTTATTACTGTTGCAGAAACATCCACGATACGAATGTTCGTGATGCTACTAATCCCAACTATCAGATATAACCTCCCCTTATTACTGAATGCTCCTTTACGTCAAACATGAGTTCACAATCTGTTTGTGATTGGCTGACTTACTGCAGAAGTAGGCTATGTTTGGAAGAGCTTGTAAGACATTCCGCAAGTCGAACTGAGGGATTAGGGTTAATTGTTGAAGCTGATGAAGCTCTCTTCGGTCGCAGAAAATATAATGTTAGACGGTTAAAAAAAAAAAAAGAAAGAAGCAATTTAGATGATTCGTGGAATTCGCGGAGAAACGGGATATTTTTTTTTCTTAGCGAGCATCCGGATAATGAACGAAATGATAATAATCTCCTAGATGTAATATCGAGATATGTTAGTAGGAATTCACTTGTCATAACCGATTGCTGGAGAGGTGCTCTGGGTCGGATGATAGTAAGTGGACTTATTTAACTGTTAATTTGACACATGGTTCTGAAAGCATGATTTTGCAATTTGCTTATTACTTATGGAAATGAAAATTTTGAAGTGACGCCAGTGTTAGTGGGAATTATGTAATATTTATGAGGTTCGCTGCTGAATTGTATTCATCTATATAATTTTTTAAGTATGCACTTATTTTTTGTTTAATATTTTTTTTCAATTTTTATATGAAGCAGTAGTTAGTGTCATGCTGTTATGATGGACTATGTAGCCGCCAACAGTACCGGAACCAAAAACCTAATAGTAAATCCCGCCCATTATAACCTCGATATTATACAAGAACATAAAACATAAGAACTCCTCTCGAACTTATAACAAACAATTTATTATAACTATGGGCAAGCCTTTCCTTTAGGTAATACATTCGATTCTCTCGGTTTAGTGATGTGGTTCAATTTGTTCCGGTATTTGTGAACGAATCAGTTCCAGTCGCTGCGTCGGAGGGCATCTTGTATAGCAGGAAATAGAGAGGTCACGTGGTAATTCTGTTAGCTTACTTGAATCTTGGAATACTCGTTGGTCGGATGATGTGTGATGATGAGAGTGAACTATGTCACGCAGTTAAATGCCGTGTTCGAGATCTGAAGAATACTTTCAGTGATAAATGTTAGATTCGATCGCTTATTTTGTGAAGAATTTCTTTGTAATTTAAACTTACTTAAATTGTCAAATGAACTTTGGAATACAGAAGGAAATAGCTGGAAATTTCGTTTCAGTGGGGGAATGAAATTAAGTAGGACTTGTATTTCGTGTGAGAAAGAGATCGTTATTTTTCTCCTTTCGTGGAGAACGACTGAAAATGAGAAGTATGTAATATTTAGAGGCATGCAGCTCAATTGTATTCATCTACATAATAATATATTTTTAATTTTTTTTTTTTTTTTTTTTTACATATACTAGTAGTTGTGCTGCATGCCTCTAATGGGTGGCTTGCTCCCCTGAAGTGAATAAAAAATCATACGTTATTTCAATTGCTAGTGTTAGGTATCTATCAATTGCTTTCTAGAAGTTTGTGGAATTAGGAATTATGGTTGTTCCTGGTGTAGTATTTTCGTTTATTATTTGAAATATTGATTCATTTAGGACTACTCTAAGAGTAAAAATTAAGATAGTAATAAATTATTCGTTACTTTAAAACGCAAAGCTTAAAATAATTAGTGAAAGAATGACAGCACAAATCACTATGATTCCTAACACGATTCAGTTTCGGAGAAAATGGTTCCTCGGAACATTTAAGGAACTGTTACGAGCAATCAGTTCTTTCGGAATCGGAATCATTGAACGAATCAAAATGAATGAATTGCCTAAAAGAAAAATTTGCGGTTAAATTTTGGATTAACTGCTGCAGACAGCCCCGAAGTAATAATAATAATAATAAAAAACTGAAAAGGGTAATAAAGGACATCAGGGTAGGGTGATTAATTAGGGAGAAAGAACAAGTTAAATTCTGAACTATGTGAGTTCACATATAGATATGTTATATAAACAGGCAATAGACCATAATATCAAACCTATTGTCTTATTAACTAATCTAGGACGTGTACGCCGCAGTAATGGAGGGAATTAGAAATTATTAAGAAGGGAATTGCATCTGAAACAAATGTGGTGAAATTGGGTAAAATTTTATAGTATTATCTCATTTTATGGAGGCATATATTTGTAAAATCCAAGGAAAAAATAGATAACTTGACTTCAGAATAGGACTGTACAATTAATAAAAATATAGCGGGATCTTACTTCTTACGCATGTAGTAAAGGGTTCATTCGAGCAGACTGCTCTACTAAAAACAAAATTTATAGGTAAACTACGGTGTCAAACACCTTTCGTAAAAGAAATAGAGTGTGAATATAAGTAATTTCTGTCATTAGAGATCATATTGAAATACAATTTGAATGGGAGTGAACCTAAGTGAATCTATTTACTGAAGCGGAAGAATACAAGAATGCGAAAAAGATGGAAATAAACGGCAGGAATGTTCTGTTCGTGTTAGCAATGGACATTTGCGATGTATATAATGCAAACATACGATTTTATTACAAAAAATCGTATGATAAAGAGCGTCATATTATAAAGTTTTTGTAGCGTCATGGTATGTTCAAACATAAAATCAACTATGCGAAATATGGAAAAGAAGTAAAAGTTCAAAACAGACGAATTTCTCCTCGCAGCGGGCCATTTGTACCCGGTAAAACAGTGAAGCCATTTTGAAAGTAAGTTATTACGATTATTTAAGTGTTTTTGAAGGTAAAAATTATTGCGGATATTTTATGCATTTTTCCACTATCCTTGTTTATGCGTGTCCCCCCGTCGCTGACGCGCCTGCTCTCTACGAATGTACCCCTCGCTCCACTCGGGTTCCCCTGCTCTGACTTTGTTAGATAGCATTCATGCTTTTAGTGGCCACCTAGCACAAGTTGGTTCGTGGTTTATGCATTAGTTCCTCATTTAGTGCATGCTCTGCAAGGAGAAAACGGAAAATGGAATAAATGTGTGGAAATTTGGTAGAGCCAGTGCCGGATTTACATATTAGCTAAACAAGCTATAGCTTAGGACCCCACTCTTTTGGGGACCCCAAAAAACTAAAGGAAAAACTGGATATACATTTCCAAAGTACTGTATATAAGAAAAGAATAAATAAAATAAAATGTACATATACGTAGCAACAGCACCTTCTGTTATGTAGGATCCTATGATGCTAACCTCCTTTCTAAAATATCACTAGTTTCTTCATTTGTTATATAGGGCATCTACGTTCAACTCGACACATAAAGGGCCCCATTACCTTGAACAGCTTAGGGTCCCACTAAACCTAAATACGACTCTGGGTAGAGCCGTCTGCTTGAGTAATACCGTAGTAAAGTAGAAATACAAAATGAAAAGCGTGCTCTTTAGCAAGTAGTACTCTATAAAATAATAAAAAAAAAAAAAAAAAAAAGACATGATGAAGTAAAGGTACAAAGTGACCATTGAAGTGTAGCAAAGCTGAACAATACACAAGGTATGTGTCCTATGCCATATAGTGTCTTTTCACTATCATCGTTTATAGGTGTATATCCATAACCACTGACGCGCCTACGCATAAAATTATGGGTTAAGTTCCAAAGTTGGGCGTCCGTTTCCAGCATAATTTTTAAAATTTACGGGAAAGATATGTATAATTTGATCGTTTGTGTGCTTGATAATATATAAGGATCTCGAAAAATCTGTTTATTTGTTATATATAAGCGGTTATAAACATGGGACTATACGCCGAGCGGAGGTAACTACTTGGCGCAAGGTAACCGAACAGTTGCATTGTGGGAAAGTAAAGAGCATTTATGTTATCAACATGGGGAATGTACAAGGGCAGTGAACTAACAGTTTTAACATTTGTGAAGCAATACGTTGATAACGAGCAAAATATTTCAAAAGTTTGTGAAGAGCACGGATTAATGAACCTAATGTGAAGCTGAAAGCGAAAAAACGTGTCGAAAGCGGACGCCCAACTTCGGAATAAATGCGGAAAGAGAATCAAAGAAACTGGTTAGGACTTTGGTGAAACGCGAAAAGAAATAGTATGTGATGAACAGGTTACTTGCACACCATGGTACATGGAAATTTCTCAGTTGCGGCCAATGATATGCCAATGACAACAGAATACCTATGAATGCGCATATGATTATTATTATTATTATTAGTTTAGGTTATTCCCATGACGGAGACAATTAGCCTCGCTTCTGACGTTCCCAGTAAACTTTAACCAAACAAGCAATGGTTTGTTTGCAATATTTGAACTATTAATATCACATGTATGTGATCAGTGAATCAATCTCAGAACCGTGTTTGCTTTAAATTGCACTCCTACGTCCCTAAAAATAAAGGAAATCTTTAACATCTCATGGTTACGCTCTTTACGTTAAAGCAAACAGTTGATTAATGAAAGTGAATGATATGAAACAATTGGTGAATAACAATATAAGAGGAAACGGAAGAATCTAAAACTAGCCACAGGCACGAATTTGTCCATGTCCTGGGATCGAACCTGGTGAGGATTGTACAAATAAGCTACCGTGGATTCTGTCCTAAAGTTCCCTTTTTTGCAAAGAAATATATTTCACCCTAAAATTGTTGAATTTAAGCAGTCAAATTCATAAGATGAGCTACAGCTTAGGAAAAAGAGAATAAACTGAAAGTAGTTCGACACCATTTCATACAATCAAAACACGTACCTTTCGGTTCCCCTGATGTGCGGTCCTTCACAACCCAGATTTCTTCGATTGCACCAAACTTTTCAAATGCTTCTCTGAATTCTTCTTCAGTAATGGACTTCCCGCACACGATGAAAAGACGTGAATTTGGTGGATCATCGTATTTGGTATCTTTTCCTGATTTTCCACCATCTGATCCATAGATCCCGTCTCTATCGCGCACATCTCTGTCACTCACTTTACGTCTTTCAGCCATGGTATTTAATATTTCACAAAAACACAAATATCAAACACACAAGTCTGCGTAAACGTTACAGATATCTTGTAAATAAGTAGGCCTCGTTTTTCGCTGCAGGGAAGTTAAGCCTCGTCGTCATGTCAAAACAACGGGGCAATAACTTGACATGACGACTACAATAGTCTTCTTCTTTTAAATTCATCCTCCACAGATTAGCGACATTGGAGTACACCTTCGTAAGTTATAAGTCAACGGAAATCTTGGTGTAAAGATATGAGGCATCATTCCTCACTATGTTCCGCAAATTTTGCGGACCTCATCACACACTAAATGCTAGAACAAGTAATCTTACGTGCGGAAACTGGGAGCCAAGCCACTTTCATCCTCCCCATTTCGTAGTTGATAGGCTAAATTCTCCAATGTTTTAGCATTTTTTTCTTACTTCTATAAAAATGTATCTTACTAGTTTCAGAAATAACTTAAAAGCGGTTCCATTCAGAAAGAGCTTCGTCTAATTCTCAGTTTCAATGCAAAGTAAATAATAATACAACAAGTAAATATTTTCTAATGTGAGAGGGAAGAAAATGTATATAATTAGCGCACAATCAAGGTGTACGAGGTATGAAAAAGCGTTTGTTGTGGAGCGAAGCGAACATGATCAAGAACGGTTGATTTGTGAATGGTTGAGTTGAGTTGATATTGAGTTTAATGTCCCTTAGCAGCGAGGCTATACGAGGAGTGGACCTACTGATTAACGTGAAATCCGAACCCGGGTTTTCTCCCCGCCAAAGGCGCATACGTTAACCGCTTAGCCACGAAAGGTCTCTGATTTGTGAATGGTGTTTGCTGCTTAATTCTACCTTGTGAAAATATCAACTGAAAGAGGTAAGTATGTTGGCATGTTAAACTATCATTCAGCTTTAAGATGGCACAAATTTTAAAGGACTTTGTTGATAAGTTGTCTCAGAATTATTTCAATCTTTAAAGATGGTGTGGTTGCATAAAACAGGAATGTCAAAAGGTGTGTTAAAACGGAGATCCTCATTTTGTCTAGTTAAAATGTTTGCACTGAAGAAAATTAAAGAAAAACTTAATATTTACACGAGCGTGTGTTTACACCTATGAGAAAGATTTTGTTTCACTCACCTAATATTATGCTTTCTAAACTTTTATATTTTCTGCAATTTCTTAATTAAAATTCCTTTGGAGAATTTTTCTTTATCATATCATGATACAAGCAAACATATAACCATTAAGACTCTCTAAAAGCTACACGCTGGCTTGAAAAGTACTTTTCTGTCTATAAATTCCGGAAAATGTCGTAGAAGAAAGTATGTTGTTTGACGGAAAAGAGAAAGCGGAAAAGTGTTGGTATTATTCATTTGCAAAAATAAATCTAGAAGTGTCATTGAAGGCCCGTTGAGCCTGATACTTGCAGCAACTATTAGTTTCAGCAGAAAATCCATAGCAGCTTCGGCTGAGTTGTTATACCAGGAAAAGGCCTATCAAAAACACAAATTCACACCTAATGGAAATTAGAATGTTGATGAGACTGAAGTATCAACAGTTATCAAGAAAAAACAGCAAAATAGTCGCTTTGAAAGGAAAGAAGAAGGTTGGGAAACTGTCATCTGCTGAACGAGGATAGCTTCTGATTGTAATTGTTGTGTTGAGAGCAGGTGGAAACTATTTAGCCTTGATATTCAACTTCTTCAGAAAACAAGAAAACCCTGATTTTATTAATCATGTTCCACATTTTCAAGAAACTGGTTGGATGCAGAAATACATTTTTATAAAGTGGTTTGAGAAATTCATAGAGTTTACAAACCAAACTCTAGAACGACGTGCTCTGCTTTTACATGATGGACATGACACTCATACTAAAAGTCTTGAACTTATTTTGTTAACTCGTTCTCATAACCTGTTATTATCCGTCTTTCACCTGATTGCGCTCATCAATTACAACCATTAGATGTCGCTCTAATGGCTGCACTTAATACACATTACAGTCAGAATTTGACACATGGTATACAACGGAATCCTGGTCATGTAGTTACCGAGCAAGTATCAGAGAGGTGAATTGTAAAGCACTTATGCATGCTGATTCAATGTAAACTGCGATTATCGGATTTTGAAAGCTGTGGAATTTATCCTTAGGACACAGATATGTTTCTTGATCATCTACAGAGAAACCCAATATGGAGACACCGACGATAGAAACTCTACAAGTTGAAGTTACAAAAAAACAGAATCACTCAATATAGAACCAGAGTTCTAACATCGTTGATTAGGCAAGAGAATATCCTACACAAGCACAGCCATCTACGTCATTTGCCATCCACCCTTTCAATTTGCCGCAGAACAATCTTTCAAATGAAAGCGTAGTTACCAAACAACAGCAATTTCAACTTCTACACCTTACAAAGAATTACAAATTATAAGGAAAGGAAAATTGAGATTGTAAATCAAGTTCAAAATACTACAAAATCCAAAATCAATTAAAAATGTTCTAAGCAAAAGCGACTAGCCGTAAACTATTTAATGAAGTTTCAAACGGAAGAACATAGAGAAGTTTCCTGAATATATCCTTGTCACAGGATGAACCTGGGGATGCTGTATATTTATCCTGCAAAGAAATATTTTATCATTCCGCTACCAAGAAAGGATTCAATGTTTGGAATGTCAAAAATGGGTACACAAATGGGGTGGAAAAGTCCCCTCTAACCTGACCTCTGAGCTGCATCGGGCAAGAGATTCCTTTAGACCCAACTGAAACGGACACGGTCATTCTAAACCAACAAACCTTAAAACCTCTGACATATGGCCAGGAGATCCAACTTATGGAGAAAATAACTATTAAGGGAAATTACTTATTTGTAATCTTGTATAACTTATAAACTATATAACGTCTTTTTATAATAAAAAGTAAGGGAAAACCCGTGTATCGTTATCTACCGAATATTACACTATTCTTGGGACGTTAAATCGATTGAGAAAACAAGTATCTTGATAGCATTTACCGATTTCGCTCAACACAAATCAATATTGAAACCGGAAGTAATAGTAAATATGAACCACCTTCGGTTTTAGTAAACTGTTGTAGATAATCATGGTATGTTGTATTGAGCCGCTAGTCGTTTGCAAAGAACTGCTTCTTAATATTTGTTACCATTTTCGATCTATGGCGATAAGCGTTGAAATTGGATATAGCTAATTTTAACGACTTCCGGTTTGAATAGAGGGTTAACGGAGGAGATGGAACCTACTCTTGGGACGGTGAGTCGATTGCAAAACACCGCATCTTGATAGAATTTACCGTTTCTCCTCTACAGAAACCAGTATTGAAATTGGAATAGTCAACTTGAACCACTTCAAGTTTTGAAAGCGTTGTACAGTCATAATATGTCCTTGAGACGCTGAATTAAAAAAAAACACTCTATTTTACCATTTTCATTCTATGGCCATAAACGTTGAAAACAGAAGTAATAATAAATTTAAACAACTTCTGGTGTCGGTAATGTGTTGTGGATATCCATGTTATACACGACTCCAAAAGTGCATTACCACCTGCAATCCTCCCTTTAATGCAAAAGTAAAAAGCCAAAAAACACTGTCGTTGGGGTGGTTGAGAATTAGAAAGGCGTTGGACCAAACATCAATTTTGTTACAAATATAGGCAGTGCGGCAAACTGCAAATAAGAGAATAAAAAAATTGTTAACAATGACGATTTTATTATCGTGAGAGCAATTGATGACATGAAAAGTTACAAAATGATCTTACTTAAGCAGTTCAAAGAAGAACGAAAAGAAATAGATATCAAAGAAAAGCAGTTTCTCTTCTCTTTAAAAAAATTCACAAGAAAAGAAAAAGGTTACATAATTTAAAGGCTTAATATAAATGCCTAACAGCACAGAAACACACATGAACTCGAAACGGAAAGAGAGGCAAACACAAAATAAGGAACGACAGTGGCGTAGCAGACATGCGGATAATAATAATAATAATAATAATAATAATAATAATAATAATAATAATAATAATAATAATAATAATAATAATAATAATCTTTATATTATTATTATTATTATTATTATTATTATTATTATTATTATTATTATTATTATTATTATTATTATTATTATTATTATTATTATTATTATTATTATTAAAAACTCGTTTTCTTTTCGAAATTTCTGACTGCCTAAGAGCGTGTGTGCATATACCGGTCATGTGTGCACTTTTGTCAATGGGCTGTACCAAAGGCCAAAATGGATGGAAAACTAGGGAAGAGAACAAAAAATTCTAAGTCAAAGTTCGAAGCACTTGTTTTTGACAGGTGTTTTTTGTTTCTCTTCTATCTGGAACGGAAAAATTTTTGCGGCTAAGAAGTTTCAGTATATAATATTGCTAATTTGCAAGTAGATTTATTTACATTGAAATTTGTGGTCATTAAGAAAATGTCATTAGAAGACATTATTGTAAAAATTAAGTTTCATTTCTTCATCCATCGCAAGTCTTAGGAGCCCTCTATACTTCACTCCTTGAATGTCGGTATCGAAAATTTAGGATATCGATATATCAATGTCGATATATACGTGATATCGAATGTTGATAGGCCTATGTCAATATAGATATCGACGATATTGATATACCTAAATATCGCACATGCCTAGAAACATGAAATGATGCATTATTATTATGACGATATTATTATTATTATTATTATTATTATTATTATTATTATTATTATTATTATATTAATAATAATAATAATACGAAAATAGAGAGGATGCTTGAAAAATTGATTAAGCCACTTTCAAAATGAATGCGAAACTTAGTGGTCAAATAAAATACTCAATTTCCAATAGAACTGTAGATCTCCGAGACACATCTAGGATAATGTCAAACGTTTAACACATGCTTTGTTTCCACGTGGTTCGGTTACAAATTGTGTCGTGTTCATTGGACGTACTGATCTCAAATACATTCTAATAAACCCAGTAGGTAGCTCGTGCCCGTAGGTCATGCGTTCCATTCCAGACTACTAATGAGCACTGAACAAAAAGAAAAAAAGAAACAAAGAAAAGAAACGAAAAAAAGAAAAATGAATGATTGCTACTTTACTGCTAAATTTCTATCAGAAACACCCTATATTAAAACTCCAAACTGTATCATAATGAAAAGTTACAAATGTTCAGAAGGAAAATTGAACAATCATTATAGATGTAGCAGATCTTACATGTTTCAACCTTCAAATGTGAATAAAACACATTAAATTATAGGATGAAAACAAATTTTCTGCCAAACTAATAGGAATAAAATGTTGTTTTGAAATAACTAAAGAGGGGCCATTTTCTAGTTATCTCCGAAGATTTATCTGTTCGGAACGATTTCATCTATTGCGGATATAGCCTTGTAATTCGCACAGTTGGAGCCATTATTATATGTAAAAAAACATTTCCTGACAGGGAATCGATCCGAGATTTTCCACGTGAAAATCTTGTATGTTAACCACTACTCCAATGATTGCTCTACACAAACTTTGCTTAACAAGTGTTGTGGTGTTTCTTTCTGAGAACGATAACACGAAAAGTGCTGCAAATTAATGAAGTGTTTCGAATATCCTGGTAATTTCCTTGACCTTTCGCAACCAACATTCATAAATCGTCTTTACCATGTTACAGGTGTTTGCTTCCACATTCTTGAGCATTGCTCGTCCAGTATGAGATGTCGATTCTTCACGATCACTTTGTTATAAAAAACAACTTGGGCGTGAACAGAACTCAAACCTAGGTTTGATAACTGGACTGCTTTTAAGTCTGCTACGTTACGAATACACTATCATGCCACGTAAAACTAAACACCAAATATTACTAACTTCAGCTTTGGAACGAACCGGCTCCTTGTAAGGTTATTTACACCAAACTAATTAGTGGGTACTAATTTTTCTCCAGTTCGTCGAATAAATAAATTTAGTGTATCGTGGCGGGCATAAGTCCTTGACCAGGTAATGGTGATTACTTAGGATCCAAATACAAAGTATAAGAATTAAATCTGTCATATCTGTAGTTTGGTGTGGAGAAGAAACTAAATTGTAAACAAAAGATTTAAGAACAACTCATGCCAAAGATTATTGACTTGTAGCGTCATAAAAGAAATACGAAAATCGTTTTGAAGCGAAGAAAAATAACGTATAACTTATTCGTTACAATTTTGGGTTTTGGTAACATTTCACACACCACAGTTTCACACACCCCAATAGAGGAGCCTTGCCCAAAATAATATTCCAGACGACTATAGTAACATTGCGGATGAGTGTTATTGTATTTTGTAGCAATAATACTCATGTGCCCCAAATTCGTTACCAATAATTATTGGGGAAGATCGCTTCAAAAATTTAAAATTAAATCTCCCATAAGGAAAATAAACGTTTGTGCTTACGCCCCAAAAGAGGCCCCAAAGAATGACTTTCTCTCATTTACTATTAAAATTTAAAACACTCAGACATTTTTCAATAAGAATGCCAAATTTCTCATTAATAGTGTGAAAACTTCATGTTCTACCAGTGATGTAGAAAAGTATACGAATTATGGAACAGGCTATATATATATATATATATATATATATATATATATATATATATATATATATATATATGAGTGGAAATTGGGACTATAGGGCACTATATAATGACAGTTGAATTCACTAGACAATAGAAACATCAACTTCAACCTAGCCACTAGCCGTGTTCTTAAACCTGGTTAACCGGATGGGTTCGATTTAAGGTTGAAACAAAATGTGTCGGTTTATTTCAGAAACCGAACCGTAATTTGGTTCAGTTTTGTTTGGAAACACACTATATTGCCTTTTTTCAGAATATGTACACATATTTTGGAAAAGTTCCTAAAGATATGTAATGGTTTCGTTTTAAATTAAGTTATTATGAATCTGCTGTTTCACTTTTGAATGAAATTACGATACTCCATATTTTTCTCTACATATATTTTTGTGAAAACACGTTAATAAGAGATAGAAAATGCAACTTTTTCGGTTCGGTTTGGTTTCGGTTAATCGTTTGAAAATGAAATCTTTGCGCTTAATTTCCCACGATTATGTCTCGAGAAAACCCACGAGCACGATGTTGTTTACCTGAATATTACTTACCTTGGAAACGAACCAGGTACCTCACCCATCAGATACTTCAGTGGTCGGGGTACCGGGGTCGATTCCCAATGGGAGAGTATTTGACATTTTAAATGTCGTCGATGTATCTGTCCAAGTCGTTCAACGGAGATACTTTCCGTGAATCAGGAAAAAAGTGGTTTGAGGCACCAGGTTCCAGTTAAGGGTTCGAATTACTCTTAAGACCACTTTCTCTTTCATGTCTTTGCGTGTTCGTGTATATTTCTTTATTTTAAATTTGAATTCTCTGGACGATAGTATTTTAACATGACCGAAATCAGAGTGTTTCAGCGTTAATAAAATATTGGAATCGGAATAGGACGTAATATTGAGGTCTCAAATCTTCAGTATTAATAATAATAATAACAATAATGGTATTAAATTTTTTAATGTCGACCTAAAATTAGGCAAAACTTACAGAAAAGTCGTGATTTCGGAGAGGGGGGTCCGTACCTCCAAAATACACCTCTGCAACTACCCAAATTTTAAACCAAAGCGTTCACTAAAGTTTCATATAGAAAGTGTTCTACTTTACGTTTTAAGGGAAATAATTGTAATAAAAATAACTGAATATCACTGACCAGTTGAAGCATTAAATAAAATAACTTTTAGAACATGCAAAGTTAATTATAAAAGCTTTGCTACAAAAATACCTATACAGACCATAATTCGATGAGGTCCGAAATACAGAACTAACTCAGGAGAGTAATGCTCTCGGAAAGAAGTAGAAACGGAAAACACAGTTCTGGTTGGTTGGCGTTATCCATTTCTTACCACATTGCATTCAAATAGCAGAAATCAAACGATTGCTGCTGTCGGTGTTCGTGGCCGAGTGGGCTAGCGCTATATCCTAGTAACATAATTCTCTTTTGGCGTAAGTTCAAACCCAGCCCAAGGTAAGTTTTTTTCACATTTTTATAACACTTTTTAAATTAAAATAAGATGAAAATAATACTTAAAAAAGTATTTTACTTACTTTTGTGCAGATAAGTAGTAGTAGTAGTGGGAAGGGGTTAGAAGCCCCGCAGGGCTTTTTGTTCCCCTTGTGCTCCATGATATAAATTTTGACCAACTTAAAACAACTGGCTAGGATAGCGCGAAAAACAGCTGGCTAGTGTAGCGCGCGAAAAAAAAGTGCTTCCGGAAGCATTACTCTCCCGAGCGGGTTCGTCGAAATACGAAGTAACAAAATGGAGTATAAGATTCAGTCTACAGAGCATTTGTTACTTAAAGAATGGACATACACTATCGAGAATCGAAATAAAACGAGAAATGTTTACGATACTTTTCGTCTCGTCTCGATTCTCATCTAAAAGCGAGACGATAATTTGAGTTAGCCTTGTCCCGTCTCGAATGTAAAATGTTAATTGTCGTCTCGATTTTGCTTCTTTTACTTTAGAAACAAGAGGAGAAATTCCTCTTCTCGCTAAGAACATTAAACAAAACTGAAATATTCTTGCCAAAAGTCACGTTTCAACTTATAATGATGTGACCTGAGCGACAATAAGCTTTTAACTTTTAATCTTCTACGAGATAATAATAATTATTATTAGTTTATTATTACTACTATTATTATACTACTACTACTAGTAGTAGCAGTAGGAACGGGTTTTAAGCCCCGCAGGGTTTGATTGGGTTCTGTTCTCGACATCAAATGGGCAAATTAGACTTGCACAAATTCTTCTGTAAACTTTACGGGCCTTATACAGAGTCGTTTTGACGTATGGTTAGCGTCAACTGAAGACCTCAATACTGCAGGAAACATGTTAGTTAAACTCTTTAATATGGCACTAATCACGCTTCAGAACAGCTCTGATAAGACCTTACATGACATGACCAACTTACAGTTGGCTAAGGTACAGATAAACAGTTGGCTAAGGTAGCGGCCGAAAATAATACAGGACAGCGCGCGAATACTGAAACATTTGGGATCGAGAAAAATGCGTCCGTCACGATACATTTTGGTGTAAATAACCATACAGGAAGAATCCGGTTCGTTCCGAAGCTTTGGGGAGAAAATAGAACAAGTGAATAGTTTTCGTAGTAATGACATGAAGTGCGAACCTGAAAGAAAAGCAAACATAGGAATGGAGAAACAAACATTTAGGAGGAAGAAAAGTGTTTTGTGGGACCTTGAGTAAAGAGTTGATAAAAAGACTCATAAAATGCTTCGTTAGGAGTGTTATATGGGGTGGAAACGTGAAAATTATTTAAAAGTGATGAAAACGACTGGAAGCCTTCAAAATGTGGGTGTGGAGAAGAATGGAAAGAATTAGTTGTGTCGAGAGCGGAAAACGAATGAGAGGATGTTAGAAATAGTGGGGGAGAAAAGAACACTTTTAGATATTGTTAAGAAGAGGAAGAGAAACTGGTTGGGACATTGACTAAAAAGAAATTGTATCATGAGGGACGTCCTAGATGGTACGATGGCGGGAAAGAGAGGGAGAGGGCGAAAGAGATTACAATTAATGGATGATATAAAAACAGAAAGATCATACGTCAAGACGAAGAGGTTAGCGGAGGACCGTGGAGCATGGAAGCTTCTCAGCTTCTGCAAGTGACCTGCCAGTAAAAGTAGAAAACCTATGATGATGATGATGATGATGATGAGCTTCATGTGGCACGGTAGTGTAGGGGTAACGTAGTGGACTTACAAGCAGTACAGTTATCAAACCTAGGTTCAAGTCTTCTTCACGACCAAGTTGTTTTCTTTAACAAAGTGATCGTGAAGAATAGATTTCTCATACTGGACGAGCAATCCTTAAGAATGTGGAAGCAAACACCTGTAACATGGTAAAGACGATTTATGAATGTTGGTTGCGAAAGGTCAAGGAAATTACCAGGATATTCGAAACACTTCATTGATCATTCGAAGCACTTTTCGTGTTATCGTTCTCAGAAAGAAACACCACACCACTTGTTAAGCAAAGTTTATGTAGAGCAATCATTGGAGTAGTGGTTAACATACAAGAGTTCCACGTGGAAAATCTCGGTTCGATCCCCCGTCAGGAAATATGTTTTTTTACATAAAATAATGGCTCCAACTGTGCGAATTACAACGTTATATCCGCAATAGATGAAATCGTTCCGAACAGATAAATCTTCGGAGATAACTAGAAAATGGCCCCTCTTTAGTTATTTCAAAACAACATTTTATTCCTATTAGTTGGGCACAAAATTTGTTTCTTTCCTATAATTCAATGTGTTTTATTCACATTTGAAATTTGAAACATGTAATATCTGCTACATCTATAAGAAACATCCAATTTTCCTTCTGAACATCTGTAACTTTTCATTATGATACAGTTTGCAATTTTAATATAGGGTTTCTGATAGAAATTTAGCAGCAAAGTGGCAACCTTTCTTTTTGTCTTTTTTCTTTTTCATTTCCTTTCTTTCTTTTTGTTCAGTTCTTATTAGTAGTCTCGAATGGAAGGTATGACCTACGCTACCTACTGGGTTTATTAAAATGTATTTCGGATTAGTACATCCAATGAGCACTACCGAATTTGCAACTGAACCACGCGGAAACAATGCAGTTGTTAAACGTTTGACATTAAGCTAGATATGTCTCGGAGATCTACAGTTCTATTGAAAATTGAATATTTTATTTGACCACCAAGTTTCGCATTCATTTTGAAAGTGGTTTAATGAATGTTTCAAGCATTATCTATATTATTATTATTATTATTATTATTATTATTATTATTATTATTATTATTATTATTATTATTATTATTATTGCATCATTTCTCGAATCTAGGCCTATGTGATATGTCGATATATCAATATCGTCGATAATGATATTGACATATGTCAACATTCGATATCGCGAATATAATTCGACATCCTAAATTTTCGATATGGATATTCGGGGGGCGGGGTATAGGGGGCCCCTAAGACTTGCGATGGATGAAGAAATAAAACTTAATTTTTACAATAATGTCTTCTAATGACTTTCTTTATGATCACAAATTTCAATGTAAATAAATCTACTTGCAAATTTGCAATATTATATACTGTAACTTCTTAGCCGCCAGAATTTTTCTGTTCCAGGAAAAAAGAAAGAAACAAGCACCTGTCAAAAGCAAGTATTTGACCTAGAATTTATTTAGTAATTTTTTGGTTCCTCTCCCACCCCTTTTGTCCTTTGGGTCCGCTCATTGACAAAAAGTGTACACATAACTACTAAATGCACACATGCTCTTAGCCAGAATCATAGATTTTGAAAAGGAAACGAGTTTTTAATAATAATAATACTTCTTCTTCTTCTTCTTCTTCTTCTTATTATTATTATTATTATTATTATTATTAATAATAATAATAATAATAATATAACTATTGGGTTAACAACTAGGGTCCCATCTATTTATCTTGCATGTGAGGGCTGCAAGTCTGCTACGCCACTAGTGTTACTTATTCTGTGTTTGTCTTTCCGTTTAGTGTGGATGTTTATTTTTGTGTTGTTAGGTTTTATATTGTTTTTACATTAAATAACCTCTTTTCTTTTTTTACGAGATTTTTTTTGGGGGGGAAGGAGAGAAACTGCTTTCCTCTGATATCTATTCTTACCATTCGTCTTGTTTGAAATTCTTAAGTAAGAACATTTTTTAATTTTTATATCATCCTTTGCCTTCACGATAAAAAAGACATAATTCTTAACAATTTATTCTATTCACTCATTTGCAGCTTGCCACACTGCTATATTTGTAACAAACCGCTTCTATGATAATAAGTGTTGAAACCGGAAATGACTAATTTGAACAACTTCCGTTTTAAATAGAGTATCTGGAAAACATGGAACGTAACCATTGGATGCTTAATCGACTGCAGAAAACCACATCTCGATACCTCTTACCATTTTTGATCTTATATCTGTTAACAGACAGACGGACGGACAAAACCGTTCTATAAGACTTCCGAGACTCATATGCAAAGGATAGTTTGGAAGTAAAAAAAATCGAAATGCTGTAGTCTTATAAGCTGTCCCATCTTGATCTGGAATTGTTTCTTCCTTTGCAGCTAGGAATTCACACCTTTTGACCTTTGTAAAATACTATAATACTATTTGCTCCTAGGAAAGAAATCAGTATCTCAGTGTGAAGCAAAAACTGAACAACTAAAGCCCATCATTATATTTCGCCTATCATTATATCATATTACCACATATTGATGTTACCGTGTCTGTCAATCATCAATTGTATGTAATGTTACTCACAAAGAACTGAACGATACTAAGTTCCACCTAGGATTATAAAAACTGCGCTCGTGAGCGCGCTCGTTCTTCGTGAGTTTTATCATGGGTTCACTTTTTTAAAAAATGAACGTGAATTGAGTTTAGCTCGAAATACACGCGAGTTTGACTCAATTTTACGCTTAATCCAGGTTTTAGGCATTTTCATGCCAAATGTTAATAGTTACTTGTCAGATTGCTATTTCTCAACCTCTAGGAAGACACTAATAGAAATCTGCTTACAATGGTAATAACAAGTAATGTACAATTTTAGAGACTAATGGATCGAAACGGCGAGAAACTTCCTTTCCATTTTCGGTGAATCTTCTTGTTGGAGTTGCTTATCATGTTCAACATAGATGGACTTAATTAGAAACAATGATCTAAAGGAAAGACAATATTGTTGCTTTGTTATTGTGTTCATCATTTAAATTAAAATGAATTCAAGTTCTAGAAAAAATACGGAGAAGTAAGTAGTTTTCTTAAGAGATCAGAGATGCATGCAGAGGTTTGGAGGGGCCATGAATATTTTAAAAATTCTCTTACAAATATCTAAATTGTGATTTTTGTCAGGGCCGGTTCTAGACATTTCTTAAGTGTAAGCAGATAATATTTAGGCGCCGCACCTAAATGATAATAAAAGAGTAGTGGGGGCCGCGGTGGCTCAGTGGTAGGGCGTTCACCTCTGGTGCTTGGGGTTCCGGGTTCGATCCCAGCCCCCACCAAGTGAACTTTGTGGTGGACAAATACCGTGTGCGTGGGTTTTCTCGGGGTTCTCCCGTTTCTTCCCACTTTTTCATTCCACCATTTCATTCATCACTCATCATCACCGTCTCCTTTAGCCTAACCGGCATAATCGTGGGACGTAAAACTCAAAGATTTCATTTCATTTCATAATAAAAGAGTAGAAAGTTGTAACGGACAAAAATTCTTCAAATAATTGTTACAATTGCAAATTTCGTCAATAGCTGTAGTCTCAATATGAATATTAACAAAAAAAAAAAAAATGGCCAAATAATATCTAATTGACTTTGGATAAATACTGAACAGAGTTCCAACTTTAATAATTAATATCATATTTATTAAATAAGCGCAAAACACAACTAAAATATATACCTAAAAAGTATTTTGACCAGTACAATTGAAACAAAGGTCAAAACAGAATAAAATCCATAAGCTTCAAGTCTAACATTAACACGGTTTGATTTTGACAAAGAGGCATGCTATTTTGTTTCGTTAAAAGCATATTTATATAATATTTTCTAGTGATATGACTGTGGTGATTAACTTAACTTCTAGTTTTCTTTGTTACTAAAAAGTTCATGTTATAAAGACACTTTTCTGACTTTCAATTTGGCAATATCTCTTACTTTTGCATCCGTGTCCATTTAATCGAGCATGCCATTTTCAATAGCCAACAAAGCTAATTCATTTCATCGTCCTGAAGATATAGTTCATTTCAAATAATTCTTTATATTTTAAATGAACTTGTTTTTCACCAACAAATGAGAAAAGTGAGTGCCTTAATAGATATTTAATTTGTCTTCGATCCAGTGGCGGAACGTCAACTCAAGATTTCTCTTTTGCGTCCAAAGATTTTTTGGATTAGCCTACAAAATGCAAATAATTTTGTGTAGGTATTTGACCCCTGAAATGGTGCTACTTTTTTAAAAAATTAAAAGTTCTGGGGGACTTAGATTCTCGGACCACCTCCGTCGATGCACCCCTAAATACAAGTGACTAATAATCAAAATTTTACATTGCATTAGGACCATTACCAAATGTTTAAAAAATCGCTCCATCTAAATTTAATACGAGAGAATGGATTGATGATGATTATTGCACTGTTATAATAAAACGAGCATATGCATACTCTGCTATGATTGACCGTGAATGTTCTGAAAAATGTGATACTGGTAGTTACAATTCTAATGAACTTTAACTTTCGATTATAATTACCCTTTCGAGTTACGCATATACTGCGAGAAAACTAATTATATTCAAACAAATTTTGAAATACACTAAAATTTAATCAGACCCATAACCGAAGAGGTCGTATACATTCCATTTTAATTTAACAATTAAATTACTGCAATCAAGTAAAATAAACTTACTTAAGTAAAATAAACTTAAGTAAAATAACAATCAAGTTTCAAAAGTTTGTCGACTTGCAAATGCTTCGTTAACAGTAACTGATATTGACAACTTCCCCACCTCAGTATTTGTATGATTATCACTTTCGAAATTTTGTCCAGAAGCCGAAAGAAACTTTATAGAACCTTTGCTTGCCTCTTATCTTCTTTCAAATTTCGTAGCTTTCTTTTCTGATAAAATGCTGCACATAGTTTTAATCGTTAGCCTTTATTATTACATGAAAAACAAAGTACTATTGAAAAGAAGGGAAAACACACATCATTATAAATAAAAAAACAACGAAAGGACTCAAGAAGAAACGAAAATATTGATGAATGACAAATGGACTAATAGACATTAACAAAGTGAGCATTAAGCACACTGTTAAAAATAATTTCTTAAATTTGACATACCGTTTCATATCTGTGCACCGAGACAATATTTTCTTAAAAATGAGATTCAGCAAATTTCATTCATAGAGGAAAGTAATAGTATATTTTCTCTTTTCGCTTTATACAACCTCATCTTTTCTTCATTTCTCAGTAATGAGAGTTTCATACTCTTGTTTCTAAGAAGAAAAGATACTCTCGGTACACAGATAAGAAACGGTTTCTCATATTTAAGAAGTTATTTTTAACAGTGCAGTGGGCAGCGATTGTGACAAACTGATATTAGGAACTTTAAAAAAGTTAAAATTTCCCTCAGAAATTATCAAAAACTCCATTTGTACCGCCCTTCTTTTTGTGGTATTGGCTCCCATCAATGGACTAGTGGACAACAAAAGCCTAGTTGCTTCAACTTCGATAATGTATATTTCACTTACATTGACATTTCTCAACCCTTAACTGTGGTGATTGAACCGAAGTACTGTGCGGGGACACTTGTTTATGACAAGGCAGAACACCCTTGAAGACATTTCTTTCTACTGACTGATAATGCCACCTAAATCCATAAACAGCACGTGCAGTTTGTTTCTTTGTGTTTGTTGACCCATTCCCATTTTAAAGACATTAATGGCAATGATATTCTCAAGCAAGGTCGTGTAAGGGTTGCTGCGAGAGGAATGAAGACTCTTATACTTGTATTTTGTACATATTGTGGGATTGTGTAAAGAATGCCGCTGTCTTTAGTCGTTACGCTTGATAAAACCTCTATTGAAAATCTGAATTTCTCTTCATTTTATCTCATATTCGTAAAATCCCTCCTTCTCTCTTTAAAAAAACATTTCCTAAATCTCCCTGTGCACGGGAAATTTTCCTCAAACTATCATCACTTGTGAGTGTGGCATTGGTGCCAATTGATGTACGAGTACATTTCAATTGTAAAGAGGTGTTTTACAGCTAACCACGCAAAGACTTGACTTCATTATCCTTTTGATGTATTTTATCTGTATCTCAGTCTATACAATATTTACTTGAAGCTATTTGGAAAATTTTTCATAATAACATTTTCTCTAATAAATATTCACATTTAAAATACAAATCTCCTTTAGCCTAACCGGCATAATCGTGGGACGTAAAACTCAAATATTTCATTTCATTTTTTAAAATACAAAATTTATTTTCCAATTTGGCGCCCTTTTCACCTAGCGCCTTCTTCGAACGCGTAGTTCGTAGGATTCAACATCCGGCTCTGCTTTTTGTGTTAATAATATGATTTTGTATTGACGTCTAGAGGGGTCACGAAACATTTAGGGGGCAGGCCCCCTAGCCTGTTCTGATTTGTGTAATGACACGCAAGAATTTAACTACAGAACCTTTATTGATAACCATAATTTTGTGCAAGTACAATAGCGATCACAGGATACAAACTTCTACTACTCACAACACTGTTGCCATAACATGTATTACGAGGAAGCCAACTTACAATAACAACATATCCCCTCCTCAATGTAGCAATTTTGATTTTAACACAAATTCAACATTGTATAAAACTTTTATTTTTACGCCTTGCAGTGGTTTTGTTAACATATCAGCTATCATTACTTCAGTTGGACAATATTGGAATTTTACCTCTTGTTTACATTCCAATCACGAATAAAATGAAATTTTATCTCTATGTGCTTGGTTCTGGGATTTATTTTGTCATTACTTATTAGACAGCTTTGATTATCCTCATTAATTACAATTGGTTCACAAAAGCTTTCATGGAAATCATTCAACAAATTTTTAAGCCATTTTGCCTCCTCACAAGCTTCAGACATTGCAACATACTCTGCTTCAGTAGATGACAAGGTAACACATGACTGTTTAAGACCTGTCAGTTAAATCGCCTGCCCAATTTGCATCTACAAACCCTATTAGTTTGCCGTTACATTCTTTCTTATTACCCAACTGTAATTTGTAACATTTGGTCCCTTTCAAGTATCGGAGAGTTCTTTTTACTTCAACCCAATTTTGTTGAGAAGGATTATTAGTTTTTCTACTTAACATGGAAACACTGGCAGCAATATCTGGCCTACTATTATTGATTATATACAGTAAAGCCTGTCTCAGACTGGACTGAAGTAAGGCTGCGATTCACGATCTAAAAATCACGACCTTACTTAACGATCGTGTGAGAAGTAACTTGCCCCTAGTTCAGGTTGAAATTTTCTGCTATCCTTATTTGGATCCTGACTTGGAAGAAATAGAAGCAGTTTCTATTTTCTTCTGGATTTGCATACAACTACCAATCAGAAAAGAGTAGCGCCTGACGACATTCAAATTTATTTCTAGCTGTAATTTCAAAACAATGCTGTCTGGACAAGAGAAGCATTAATAGTATTAATTGAGTCATAAGAAAAATATGATTTTTTGTATAACATGAAGCACGATTTATATTTAAAAGAATGCAAGAATAAAGACCTTAGAGGAGGTATGCAGTGAAGGTATCCGCCAGAACACTACAGATGTGAACAAACGTAATTACATCTTTTAAAAGAATAAAAATAGGTGTTTAAAGTATATGGTGCAATTTGTATACCAAAAAAAGTAAAATGTTAAAAAAAGCGTGCAGGTTTACTTTTGGCGCACCACTTGAAATAATTGTTCAAAATTAGA
This sequence comes from Thermobia domestica, assembly GCF_964235325.1. NCBI lineage: Eukaryota > Metazoa > Arthropoda > Insecta > Zygentoma > Lepismatidae > Thermobia > Thermobia domestica. The sequence continues at coordinate 166,811,829 of NC_137466.1, read as the reverse complement.
ATTCTTTCACTAATAACCTTATTGTTTTCTAAATGATTTTTGCTGGGCGACATGAAAATATCCACACAGGGGTGCCCACAAGGGGGGGCTATGACGCAAACTGCGTCATTGAAATATTTGGGGGGGTTAAAATCTATATAAATATGTTTGATGAGGGGGGTAAAATTAATCGAAAAGAAGATTTTTTTCATGGAAGAACACCTACGAATAGACAATTGGGGGGGTGCATCATAGACATAAGGGGGGGTGGGCACCACTGTATCCACATGGCATAGTTAAAATCCAAGGGGGTATCGTAAGCAATTGTTAAAAAATTATAATTCTTTTATGATTTGCGTATAAATACAGCGTCCGGATGCATGCATAAACTACAGCCCAAAAAACAAAACAATCTGCGCTAGGTTGCCACTAAAAAGCACGAATGCTATCTAACCGAGTCATAGCAGAGCGAAGCTGTAGGGCCGAGCGTTGGCGAGGGGGTGGGTCTGAAGGGAACAGGCGCGTCAGCGAAGATGGATATCCGCATAAGCAAGAGTAGTGAAAATGAGTGGGTTTTGATAATGATACGAGTTTCAATAGCATTTGTCATGGTTTTATACTAGTAGCGTTCCACTTGTAAACAAAATGCAACTTCTGTAAACTTACAGAAATTCACCGCCGGTGGAAAATAGCTTCTATACAAGCATCTTTCATAGCAACTCTCTTATTTTATCCGTTGTAAAGTACTTGTAATAATTTTAGACTAGTAATCCTACACTTGTAAACATAAAATTCTAATGTGAAAAGTAAATCAACGCCACAAACAGAAATAATGAGTTAATTGTCATCAGTGTTATGTGGCTTTCGTGAAATTTTAGGGGACAGTTCTACAATGCTGGCACAATACAAAAATTCCGTGTGTAGTTCATAAGAGTGGTTCCCAGCTCAGTAAGTTTACTTTATAGGCTATGTGGGCATTTTATGTGGGTAGTGAGCTGAGCGGATGCACTCAGTACCTATACTAGAAAATTCCTCTTACTTCTTTATTTTAGCTTTACGCGCCTGATAACTGCTCTCACTTACATATTTGGACAAGTCATTCAATTTTCAGTTCTACAATCTGGTGAATCCAAGGATCTACAGACCATTTTTCAGCTGATAGGCTCCCCCATGTTCGTATTTCGCTGCTAAATTTTCGGTTACTAATTTCAATAGCGTATGAATTCTGAATAATCCATTCTGTAGATTTTTTTTTTGTAGGAACGAGAATCTTCTGTACGTAGTTCATTATTCACCATTGAAATTACGGTGCTTTCCTGTGCATTATTGCGGCGAATTCACCCCCTGGTCCACCAAATCCTCTTTACTCTTTCTCTCTCTCTCTCTCGTTTTTTATGGGTGGAGGGAAGGGCAGATTTTATGTCAGCAACAAAGCAGATATTGCTGCTATAGATATTTCACCCTCTTCGGATGAACTCATATTGTGAAATAGAAAAACGATAATGTTTACGATTACGATAGTTGATTGCCCTATCAGCGACCATGAGAGGCTCTGCTGTTAAAACCTACTTAGTTTTAAGGATCGTCTGAGACCCCTACATCACCTCAGGATAAAAGAAATTGCATTCAAGTTTGAGTTGAGCAACACTGTTAAGTTGTAGCCTGGGTTAAGGCCTTAGTTCAGATCCGTGTGAGACGGGCTTAATGCGCCAATAGCCTTTTGATACAAACTTGCATCAACTTTACTTAATGATTCTACACATAAGACATTTCTAATGCAACCAGGATCTAATGGAAATTTTGACGTTTTTGCATTTTCTAGCCTAAATCTTTTTAGCACTTTATCGACATAACTTTCTTGCGAAATCACAAAATATCCATCAATATTTCTGCTGATTTCGAGCCCTAAGTACCTGCTCAAATCGCCAAGACAATGAATCTGAAACTCTTTTGCAAGCAACTGCTGTGTTTCATCAATAATCCTATTATCGGTACAAGCTATGACTACATGATCAACATATATTAACACATACACATGAGTATAATTTACTTCCTTAGAATATAAACAAGGATTTGACTTTCCCCTCCTGAACCCATTATTTAAGAGGAAATCATTTATCTTTTAATTCCAAGATCGAGCAGCCTGTTTAAGACCATATATGCTCTTCTTCAACTTCCATAGAAAGTTTTCTTTACCTGGTTGCTCAAAACCTTTAGGTTGTTTCATGTAAATTTCTTCTTGTAAGTCACCATACAAAAAAAAACTGTCCTTATGTCATAATGTTTCACTTCCATATTTCTTTTTCCTGCTACAGTAAGTAACACACGTAAAGTGGTTTGTTCAACAACCGGTGCAAAAACATCATAGTCTTCCCCCAAGACTTGGTAAAACCCTTGCGCAACAAGTCTATCCTAATACTGTGAACCTTTGCCGTCAGTATTTTCTTTTAACTTATAAACTCATTTGCTACTTAGTGATGTTTTTCCTTCTGGTAATTTCACCAAATCCCATGTTTGATTTTTGTGCATAGAACTAATCTCTTTCTTTCATTGCCATCTTCCAGATTTCATTGTCCGGTCTACTCATAGCTTCCTGAAGTTTTCCTGGTTCTTCTTGTGTCATTACCACCACCTTCTCTGCATACCTGGCAGATAGTTTTCCTTTGGTGGAACGCGATGATCTTTTCAGTCTTTGCTTCTAAATTGTTACCGGTACAAATTTCATCTTGAGCCCTTTCTTCATAGTAACTCCCGATACTTCCTGAGGTTTCCAGAGTTTCACATGTTTCACCGTTATTTAAACTTAACGGTACAAGGGCATCATCTTCGTCTTGTAATACTGCATCCACTTTGGGAAGATTTTGTGTGTCTAAGACAGTAAGATCTTCACAGGTCGGTACTTCATGCGATACATTCTCAACAAACTGACAGTCCCTACCTATCACTACTTTGTTGTGACATCTAGTAGCCTGTACCCTTTTCTGTTTTCTTCATACCCAACTAAAACCAGTTTTCTTGTCTTGACATCAAACTTTGATCTTTGTTGATTATGGATCATCGCATATGCAATGCATCTAAAAACATTTATGTGTCCAAGATATGGTTTCTCGCCGTACCATTTTTCATATGGTGTCACCTCACACGCTCTAGTAGGAAGACGATTTTGAAGATAGTTTGCTGTTAGTACAGCTTCACCCCAAAATTTATTTTCCATGTCTGCAGCAATTAACATACATTGTGCCATTTCTGCTTCGATTCTCTTTCCGTTACACCATTCTGTTCAGGAGTATACTGTACCGTTTTTTGGTGAAATACCTTTTGCTTAAGAAATGCCCGTAAACTAGTTGATGTATATTTGCCGCCATTATCTGTACGTAGCACTTTTGGCCTCTTCTGAAAATAGTTTCCGATGAATTGCACATATTCTTTCAACTTTTCTTCAACCTCATTTTTGTTTTCCAGTAAATAACAGTATACCTACTACAATCACCAATAAATGTTATAATATACCTGATTCCCCTTGGAGTTGGTGTTTGCATAGGCCCACAAACATCAGAATGTACCAAATCTAAAATTTCTTTGGCCCTATAGCTACTTTCCGAAAATGGCTTTCTTGTCATTTTCCCTTGTACACAAACATTACATATCTTTTTAGTATCATATTGCTTTAATACTACACCACAAACTAAGTCATCTTTAACATTTCACCTGTTTTCAAGTACCTATGGACTTCTGTGTCCTAATCTACTATGCCACACATGAATACAATTGTTTATTTCTCCTTGAGTAACCTTTAAAGCTTGTGTATCATTACTGTACTCTTGCTTACAAACATCTAGTTTGTACAAACAACTGTTCTCTTTAGCACTAGCGATCTTGCTGCTATTTTTCTTAATATGACATTTATTCCCTGAAAAATATATATCTAAATCCTTTTTTGTTAGTTGATTCACAGATAAGAGACTACCATCTAATTCTGGCATATAAAAATCATTCTTTACTACATTACATTTTCCATTTTTAGCAACTTCATTTTTGCACAATAAAATATCTTCCCCAATACCCTTGGCTACTAACATTGGACCGTCTGCCAAGTAAATTTTACTTTCTGCATTATAGTTTTATGTTTTGAAAAATTGTTTATCATTTGTCATGTGATAAATAGCAGCAGAATCTACATACCATTCACCTACATTTACTTCCCTTGCACTAGCCTTAAAACATACATATGCATCTTCATCTTCTTGCGTTCCTTGTGAACAATGTGTTTCTACAATCACTTCACTAGCACTTTGCACTATTTACCGTGGAAAAATTTTTCTTTTTACTACCAGTAGCTTTAAATTTTCCACAATCACGTTTGAAATGACCTGGTTTTTTACACTAAAAACACACTTTTCTCTTCTTTTCCTTGCACTTTCTTCTTTGAGTCCAACTCCATGGCACTTTCTTCATTCTTGTTGTGACCTTGCAGTTCCTTTCGCCTCTTGTACTCGTCTATGAGCTTTCCTTTGACTAATTCTAGTGTTAGCTCGTTCTCTGGACGTGTTTTCAATGCTGTTATCAAAGTTTCATAGCTGTCCGGTAAACTGCATAATGGCATCGCCACTACTAAATGATCGGCCAATGTCCCTCCTACTCCGGTAAGCTGATCCACGACGTTTAACATACTATTAATATGTTTTCCATGTCACTCTAACTGCATACGACACAGTCTTTTCAGCAGAAACACCTTGTTTGTCAAAGTTTATTTTTCATGATATGACCTTAAGGCTTCCCAGTAGTCCTTTGCACTTTCCTGTCGCCGTAAATGAACTGATTATCTTCAACTAGCAGCCCGATCGTTGCCCTAGCTTTCCCATCCTTCTTGCACCATTCTGCATCAGGAGATTCTGGGTTTGGCTTTTGTATCACATCGACAGTTCTTCCATGAGAAGCAACTGTATTTTATAATTCCAAACACTGTAATTGCTATTGTTTAACTTTGGAAACAAAGTTTTTGCTGTGTCCGCCATCTCGTACAAGTTTTGCGCCAATGAGAAAACAACAAAAACGATCGATCCTAATGACTGCGAGACGTCAAAAATCACAGATACAATTTTAACAGTTTTAAACCACTTCATTTACATTTTCCTCGTCTTTACCGACATTTCACTGGGTTTAAATACTTATCTCTCTGGCGCCCATAACCAAAGCTCTGATTTGTGTAATGACACGCAAGAATTAAACCACAGAACCTTTATTGATAACCATAATTTTGTGGAAGTCAGGAGCAAGTACAATAGGGATCACAGAATACAAACTTTTACTACTCACAACACTGTTGTCATAACATATATTTCGAAAAAGCCAACTTACAATACCAACATAGCTTCCCTGGTTGCGGGCCTGGTAAGGCCCCGTGAAATTTTATCATTTATTTTTTTTTTGCGAATAAGAGTATATAATCAATAAATCATCATTGTTCTAAGCACAATGGCTTAATTTCGTGTGTAAATGTGTATAGAGAGGGGAAAAGAGTTCGTTGAAGAATTTCACCTTCAATTTCTAAATTTGACAATAAACCGTACTTTTGGCACCAGTCTCGTTATTTTTTTAAGCCAGACTTCATATGCAACTATTACTGTACTAAAGGTTGACACGACATTCGTGTAAAAACAAAAACGCCTGCCACTCAGTACGTCAGCAATGGTGTTCAGTGCCCATTTTACTTTGAACCGTTTGTGGCTCTGGGTCAATTGAAGCTGACGCAGTCATATGCCGCTATTCCAGTATACAGCAGATGCCATCGAACCTTCGACACAAACCAGCCAAATCAAGCCTCAAATGTATACAGATAGAGCTTCGATTTTCGTATAGAAAGAGCCAAATCGATCCTCAAATTTTGTACACACATACAGCTTCACCAGATTTATTAGCGTGCGAAGCCGTTTTTTTCGATCCAAGTTGAACTGGAGAGGTCACATGTTTTGCAAGATCAAGAAGTCGGGAATCCCTCAAATTACAACCCAACTATCCCACTGTGCTGCTGTTTGCATACTGTTAAGTTCATGCTAAGAACGGGCTTATTTTTAGTTGGTAAATCAGTAGACAGTTTTATTTGTAATCTTCCTGATGATAAGCGTAAAATTGAGCGTGAGTTGAGCGCGCTCCTTTAAAAAAAGCTAAAGTTTACTCACTTTTCACAATCGAGTTTGAGTTGAGCTAAGCTAGTTTTAAAAGTGAGCGTTTACAACCTTGATTCAATCATATATATTCAAATTATACTTGAAATATTTCATTAGTGATCTTTAATCTTGCTGATACCTTTTCTGATCTCAAACAGCTTTCTAAGTAACTTGAAACAATCATTGAGTCTTCTCTTAAATGGCATTACCAAAATGACAAGAAATGGGCCAGTTCGCAATCACGGCTCACTAGGGCTCAAGTTCACTATCCTCAAACAGGTTCGCACTTACTAAACTCAATGAGAATCACACTAGCTCCGACACATACTTGAGCCCAGGCTCGATATGCACTTTCAAACTTTCCCATAGTAACATCCAAATCTCTCATCAAGAACCTTCAGTATCACGGAACTCAGATGGAAATTAAGACAACATCTGTTGTTAGGATTTATTTCATGGATTTTAGGAATAATGGTGATTATTATTAGTTTAACAGTTTGGATTCCATATAAAAGTCTAGAGCAACACACTTAGTAATTAATACAATGCCTGGTCTGTGAATTCTAAGGTGAATGCTTAAAGTAACGATAATTTGTTAAGATTTATACATTTTCAAAAGGAAAAGCTTTAAAGCATTATAATTGCATCAAGTTAATCAGATATGGCAATGAGACGTATGTGCATAAAAACAAATACAAAACATGTCCCATCCACGCTTCTTTACTAAACAACCAAATTATTTAGTATCGAACAACTTCATTGACATCGGAAGTGACACAATTATTTGGCTCATACATTGGTGGTTGAGATAGAATAAATTATTCTGATTCCGTAAAATATCAAAAATGATTGAACCATTACAGAAATTCCTAGTTAGATCTACTTTGTATCATTCCCTAATTAATTTTACCCAACGGACTAAAAAAGAACAGAAGAAGAATAAACTTGGAATCTTATGTAAGATTGGCAGTGATTTTACGGCATTCTTATCGAAAGCAAACATAGCTGATCAGTAGCGCAGCCAGGATGTGTGTTTGGAGGGGGGGTCCAAGTGCTGTTATAGGTACATATAGAAAAATTACAAACAAAAATATATATAAACATAAAAATATATAAAAAATACAAACATCAAAGTACCAAAGTACATTGTCGGACCTCTTTGGGGGAGGGAGTCCTCCCTTTTCTACGCCACTGTAGCTGATGCATAATATCTACTGTTAACTAAGATACAAAGGATCTTATCTTGTACCTGGGGAGTTTAAAAAAATAATAATTTCGATGCTCTCTGGCAATTTTGTCAATGTCTTTTACTCGCTGCTAATCTGGTAACGCCGGGTTTTGAAAATCAGTGGGGGTGCTCTAATTCACAGCTTACAATCAAGGAAACTTAAAGTACATAATACCACCCAGGCTTAACAGAGGCCAGCCCCTCGGAAAATTTTTGAAATTGATCCTCCTGAAAATCAGAATGGAAGAAAGTAGGAACGCTTTCAAAGTTTTAACTGGAGATCCAATCGGAAAACGACCATTAGGAAGACCTAGGAGCAGATGGGACAACAATATAATGAATCTCTCAGAAATAGGAATGAAAAGTAGAAACTGGATTCAGATTGGCTAAGGATAGAAGACAATAGAGAGGTTTTTGTGAACGCAGCATTGAACATTCGGGTTCCATGGGCCATAGAGTTAATTAGTTAGTTAGATCCACCTGAAACTGCAGTTTTAGGTACTTTTGAATGAGAGTGTGACGACGTAGGGAGGTTCTAGTTCTATCTAACCATTGATCTTAGTTCTTGTCACGCTATTCGGAACGCCGACTATTTGCAATGTGGGAAGTTAAAAATATCTAGCTAAAATTAGCACCCAGAGAAACAGTGGTTCAATATGTCATTTAAAAATAAAACGTCGCCTCGCATAAAAAATGCCATTTTACAAATTCGTACTTTTATATATTTTTATCTCTGGTACAGTATCTGCCCAAACTTTGTATCCGCTCTCTTTTATATATATAATTTGCCACCCCCTGTATCTTCAAAACGACCGCGAATATGAGAAAATGCAAAAACACATCCATCATTATTTTAAGGGGCTTAAATTTTGAGCTATAAAAGGCCCACCCCAGACACTCCCATATAGGGATACGTGGGGTCAACTTGAAAATTTTAAATGTCAAAGGGGGTCGAGTGATATATCGTTGGAAAGCTCTTGACAAGAGAATTATTTTGCCGAAAGTTTCAAGTCCCTATGTTGACCCCAACTAAAATGGCAAGGGTTTTACATTTCGTGTCCATGAAGTCCGTTGCCACCCCGTGTATCTGCGAAATGACTACGAATATGAGAAAACGAAAAAACGCATTCGTCATTATTTTAAGGGATTGTAATTGGGACACAATTCATTAAATCTTCTGGTAGTCGCACGATAGTTTCGTCCACATTCTCTGAAAAGAAAAATAAGTTCAAATATATTTCAGCAGAACGTGCTCCTTTAATACGATTCATTATGAATGTCATAAGAAAATCTTCAGCAAAACTCGAACACTCACACACAAGCTCAATCAAACTATCCTCGATAAAATGTCTTAAAACAGCACTGCACCCAATTACATTCGTTTGTATGAAGATTGGATTCGACGCAAAGACAGACAGAACTACAACAATATTAATATTTATGAGCACTGTAACGCATGCCTCACCATAGTATGTGAGAAGTGTAGAAGTTGCTACGCAAAATAACATCCAAATGTGCAAATAGGGTAGACAATTGTACTTTTAATTGCTTGCGTAGGCCTAATTTATCTTGGTCTTAAGCCTGTCTCTGTCAAATAGGTACGCGCCTTTTTGCTTCGGAGACCCGGATTCGATTCCTGGCGGAAGCTCAAGTGGTTCAGATTCTACGCTTATCAGTAGGTCCCGTCTCATGTAGCCTCGCTGCTGAAAGGTATGCTAACCTCAAAATCAACTCAACTGAACTCTGTCAAATGGATAACTTAATTGTCCGAACACTCAACCGGTGTAGTCAACTTTGCTTCGACTGGTGCACCTAGAGGCAAATCTCAGAACAAACAAGTGACATAGTAAGATGTTTATGCAAAGGTTCATTCCCGCCAATGTAACTAATTGGAAGATAATTTGGGACTGTGTATGCGGGTTGCTACATTTTCAATCAGCGAAAATACGTAGTGCCACATGTCTAAAACCTGTAGTGATTACCACTTCTCTACACACTGGTAGTATTGATCCTTCTTTCTGATGTCCATATTTTCGCAACTGTTTACTCCGTTTTTTGAAACAACCATTTCTTAGAACCTTACTCTCATGGCAATACAGTATAACAACAAAATGGGCCTCCGTTTACAAAACTAGGGGCAAGATGCACAGAAACAAAGTCTCAACCTAATAACTCATCATTTTTTTGTTTTACAAAAGTATTTACGATACCTACACCCTACCTAAAAATAAATTTTAAAGAAACATAGAAGGACCACATTCACAAGCCATAGATATCTAAAAGTCATCAAAGGCCTTCAATCTGAAATCTGATTTCACCGACATTTTAGATTTCGGCAAACTAGCAAGTTCAGAACTTACACCAAAAAGTTCATTTGTCGAGCCCGTTCAAACTACTCGACCCCATTTGCCATTTGAATTCTTCAAGTTTACTCCTGTACCCCTATTTGGGAGTTCTGGGGTGGACCTTTTATAGCACATAATTTTAATCCCTTACAATAATGACGAATGTGTTTTTCGTTTTCTCATATTCGTAGTCGTTTCGCAGATACACGGGATGGCAACGGACTTTATGGACACGAAATATGAACTCCCGCCATTTAGGATGGGATTAACGTAGGGACTTGAAACTTTTGGCAAAATATTTCTTTTGTCGAGACCTTTCCAACGATATATCACTCGACCCCATTTGTCATTTAAAATTTTCAAGTTGACCCCACGTACCCCTATATGGCGTTGCCTAGGGTGGACCTTTTATAGCTCAAAATTCAAGCCCCTTAAAATAATGATGGACAGGTTTTTCCGTTTTCTCATATTCGCGGTCGTTTCGAAGATACAGGGGGTGGCAAATTTTAAATGCATCACCCTGTTTATATATATAAAGACCATACTATCATTTAAGAAATACGGGGAAAGATTATATTTTTTTTCCTTCTCATTTTCATTTTTCTTCCGCTTCTTTCGTGTAGATACTAAGCACCCTCACCAAAAATTACGTGGATGATGTGCAGAGGAGTATTTCCAGCGCCGGCGCCCCCTGAACATGCGGATACGTTTCCGCCTTCCTGTGGAACCAAGTACATTGCAACTAAATGAAATTTCGCTCTATGTACTGCGAGTCAGATTTTCATTCAGTTGTAAAATAATGAGTTCCACAGGAAGGCTGAACTTACCCACATGTCATCAGTTTAGAAGCAATGGTAGTATTTAATAGTGACAATAATAGACATATATTCTTGAAACAATCGTTCAACATTTTTCCATATTAAGAATACGAATCGTTATATCCCACCATTGTTACATTCTCGTGATAGATTAATTAAAAAACCAATACACTCTTTAAAAAAAAAAATTAAACGCACAGAACAGATATCGAATCTGTTACATGCTATTTTTTTAAAGAAAGGAAAAACACACACTATTTAAGGAAAAATATTTATTCAAATATAAATTATATTTATAAATATGCAGGTATAAAAAAACAGTCTAAAATTTAAGTCATGGTAAAAAATACCTCGTCATTCATTATTCCTTACAACTTCCCGGAGTCTCATCTGCAATGTGCTGACAAGATTATTTTAGTTACAGACGGAAGTTAGAGGAATCTTTAATGGGAGTTGGACAGTCTTTCTAATGAATATATACAATGCCTGCACTTCGAATATATAGCAACGTAAACTAAAAGCACCGTATATTGAGCAATTTTTCGTTGGACTTCAGTCTTAATGTAACTACAGCCTCAAGCGTTCCCAAGGTGTCCATAATACCCTTCAAGTATAGATCATGTTAAAAGTGTTAACGGTTTTGCTGCAAGTGTGATTCTAATGGAAACCAGTGTACTGAGCCCGAAAATTACACTATTTCTTTCTTTTGTCTTATTACATTTTTCTAAGTTTCCAAGTTTCACAGAGGAGTATAACTCTGTGGAAAATAGCCCCTCGGAATGGTACGGGATTCCACTAGAATCACACTTGCAGCAAAACCGTTAACACTTTTAACATGATCTAAAATTGAACGGTATTATAGATACCTTGAGAACGCTTCAGAGGCTGTAGTTACATTAAGACTGACATCCAAAGAAAACTTGCTCAGTATAATATGGAAAATAGCATATCTCATCTCATGAAATACTAATGACTTCAAGAAAACATCTAAATGTGATGGCAAATACTTTCGTTAAAGCTTTTGTGCAAGCCAAATATTTCTCCAGGCGAATCAGTGAGGCTATTTTTGTTTTCCACAATTTACTTATTTTCACTTCTCTACGCGGAAAGCACCAACAGTCTGTTATGGAAGTTTCTGTCAGTTGAGTATAAGGCACTATGAACGTGTACAGCTGTGTTATTCATGTGAGCCATGTTAATAATAATAATAGTAATAATAATAATAATAATATAATAATAATAATAATGAGTTTGTTGCTAAGGCTTTACTCAGGGGTTTGAGTCGTATATGACAATTGAATACATAATAAACACGAGCGAAGTTTTGTAATTAACATGGTTAATGTCACTATTGTCTAGTATGGAGTTCGTAAAAATTCTGTCATATCTGTGTGCTTCATATTTAGTGGAAAGGATTATAAAAATGGATTTGTTCGATAAGGAACCTTTCTTCTTGTACTTCAAGAGAAAGTTGGTGATCAAGATATACCATTTATCCCCTAACATTCTGTATAACGATTGTGTCGGTCTGGTTTACTGGCATGAAAAGAAACTGAAGGTAATGCTATTTATCACATTAAAGGTAAAGAGCTTCCTCGTAGCTAGGGGCATGAGAACCGAATTCGATTCCCGGAGAGAGTTCATATGGTTTGGCTTCTACGTCAAGCTGTAGGTTCACGTCTCATATAGTCTCGTACTGAGAAGGAACATTAAACTACAAACAAGTTAATAGTATGGACGAGCAGAAGTCCATCTCACTAGTTCTCTCTTCCTTTACTAAATTCTTATTAGTTTTAAACTAGCAACCCTAGTACGTGATTGCATTCAAATATGGTACCCGCCTGAAAGATTCACAGCTACTTCTCCGTCTTCTTATTTTATGATGTGTTAACGAAAGTGATTAAACTGGGCATGTTTTTGTGTGTACAGTCCGCAGCAAAAAAAAACCTGCAACATGAGCATGTAAGTTTATTGTGAAACGACGAAGTTTTTTGCTCCAAAATAAGTGTGCAGGGGAGGACCCGAGGTTTTTCCTGCCGTGATTCGTGCCCCTTAGACGTTATGTTGATTCCTTGCGCTGTTAGGTATAGTTTCACAATAAACTTACATGCTTATGTTGCAGGTTTTTGGCTGCGGACTGTACAATAATGTTTTTCCTACTTTCAGGCAAGTACTTTGTTTTACATTCCCAAGTATACAAGCAAATGTATCTAATTCTTAACAGGAGTATAGAGCTTTTCTGTTCCCAATTTTCTCTCCTGAATTCTATATATATATATTAGTTACTTTATGTGAATAAATTAGTACGATATTCTTTAAGACTAAATAATGTGATTACATGCGGTTATTTCAAGAAAATTTATTTCAACTAAAGTTGCACTTACCAGAACCATTCAAATGGTAAGTCTCACCGTGAGTGTTTCAGTAAAGAGTTATTGTCGTCTTCAGCACGGATCCTTTTCAGCAAATTAACGTTGCTACATGAACTGCGCTACTGTAGATTAACTTTTACTGCAAAATAACTTGTGCATTTTCAGAAGTACTTTTCTTTTAATCTCCGCATAAATAACGTGATTTTCTAGATCCTGTGAATGAACCTGTTTCCGTTTGAAGTTCCACTTGCTTCACCTTTTCCATTTTCACTTGAATGGCAATCGGGTTTGGAAGTGCGTAAATTACCTTTTCTACTAAAAGATATCAACAGTATTGTAGTTCGTTTAGCAGCTTCAACTTTTGTGAAAGGATCAGTGCTGAAGAAGTAATAAATCTTTGCTGAAACATTCACGGTAAGATTTACGACTTGAGTGCTTTTGGTGAGTAGGACTTTAGTTAGTATTTAATATGTATCCTATCATCATTAAGTATTTTGATGTAGTGAGAAAGTTACGTGGTATGGGTGCTGACGAACACAGTCACACGGTAGTTAAAGTAGCACTCAACCACGAAAGGGAGCAAAAAAGATATATTTTTATCGTTTTATTTACGTTGCTATATATTCTAAGAACGGATGCAATATAGTTTAATCACGTCTGGACGGACTACATACACAAATAAGCATTTGGTGTTTGTTAAACAAAGATAAACTTTTGCCTGATACGTGCCATAATAAATCTGTAACTTCACAAGTATTGTTATAAGGCAGAGTTACTGATACACAACCAATGGAAGTCCAAAAATAAACACTAGATGTCCCTGTAGCGACAGCTAGTCTTGGTTGAGTTGGATCCCACTCGAAACCTACGGAAATAAATGCAATACATAATCGTTAATATTAATAGATATCGTTAATAGAGTTTAAAAGCGATTAGTGCTTGCGAACATTTGATTGTTTGCCACGTTACTGTTTGAAAATATAACAACACAGTAGAATAATTCTAATCTTGATACAAACAACTTTAGAAAAGACTAAATTATACTCAAAAAATAACGAATTACTTTTCATATTAAATTAATTCTTTTAATCATTCATCAATTACCCTTCATGAGCAGGAGAAAAAAAAAATCAACGTTTAATTGAACATTGAACATATATCTATATCATAGATTGTTGAATAAAATTCGTCTACGAATTACTTTTCATATTAAATTAATTCTTTTAATCATTCATTAATTACCCTTTATGAACAGGAGAAAAAAATCAACGTTTAATTGAACATTGAACATATATCTATATCATAGATTGTTGAATAAAATTCGTCTACGAATTACTTTTTATATTAAATTAATTCTTTTAATCATTCATTAATTACCCTTTATGAGCAGGAGAAAAAAAATCAACGTTTAATTGAACATTGAACATACATCTATATCATAGATTGTTGAATAAAATTCGTCTCCTGCACGGGATATTAATCGTATCTCTGTTTGTAAATGACTATATTTTGTTCTACTACTAAAATGAACATATTACCAGACATACGAGGCGCATCCAGAAAGTAACTTTCTCACACGTCCCATAGCTAGCAAGCCGTGAGAGAGTAAGGTCCTAGCATGACGCACGCGCCACTGGAACTTTTCTAGTGCTCTCAGTAACGTCGTGGCAGTGGTTGAACATGGACATTCCTATTCCACCTCCCGCCGTGTGTGAAGTGTGAGCAGTGATAACGTTTTTGAATGCACAGGGCATAGCGTCGATTGAAATTCATCATCAGCTGTATCGTTGCAAAAATGTCAATGCTGACCCCACGCGCCTCGCTTTGTATTATGAAGTCAGTTGCTCCGGCACCCACCTGGCACACAACTCCATAAACAGGCGCTCCGTGACAATGGTGTGCAATAAGGACAGGGAAATCGGCGTGAACTGTTTGCGCATGACGTTACGCCTATAGACCTGGCACAATTGATGATGGATTTCAATCGGCGCTATGTCCTGTGCATTCAAAAACTTGATCACTGCTCGCACTTCACACGCGGTGAGAGCTGGAATAGGAACGTCCATCTTCAACCACTGCCACGACGCTACTGAAAGCACTAGGGAAGTTCCGCTGGCTCATGCATTATGGTAGAACCTTCTCTCTCACGTGCACGCAGTCGCTTCCTAGCAATGGGACACGTGCAAAAGTTACTTCCTGGATGCACCTCGTATATGTATAGCACTACCTGAAGTGCCTGTTCTTCGCCGGACAATAGGCATAAATAGGAAATATGTAGAACATTTACAATCCTTTGTCTTTTGGATCAATAAACTGGTTGACATGAGTTCGATTTGACT
Organism: Thermobia domestica; assembly: GCF_964235325.1. Taxonomy (NCBI): domain Eukaryota; kingdom Metazoa; phylum Arthropoda; class Insecta; order Zygentoma; family Lepismatidae; genus Thermobia; species Thermobia domestica. The sequence goes on along the minus strand of NC_137466.1, from coordinate 166,796,581 downwards.
GCATTTCTGACTCTCTCCGTCAAAGTCGTCCATAAAAGCTTTCTTCCCAAAGTTGATGCCTAACTAGTGTTGTAAAATTTCCGGAAATTTTGAACCTGCTGGTAAAAAACCGTTTTTTCCGGTTTCTTTCCGGAAAAATTGAGAAAATAATAAAAATCTTTGTATTAGGTTAGTTTTACTAGTAATGGGACCTTTTTTTTCGAACGCGTGAAAAATGTAAGTTGAGAAATTTCAATATAGCGAATATTAAAAGAAAAGTATTCGAAAATAAAATTGTTGTAATTATTTTTGAAAATTAATAGTCTGCACTCATTTCCTTTATGTGCCTTTTACTCGTTTACACCTGGTTGTGCATTAATTACAGAACTTTTACAATTTCATACACATCTACCATCATGAAGCGTTTCTGTTTTGCAACAAATAGGGCTCTTGAATGAAACTGAGTTCTTAATGTGCTCTTTGATCTGGTGAAATTTTGTTAATTTTAACCAAATTATTTCTTAAAAGAAAGAGCAGTAGACAAATTTCTCTATTACTCATGCACTTAGATATATAATTCTATCATTTAATATCCAAATACAGAATTTACTATAAATTTTACGTACAAAATTTTGTAAGTAAACAAATACCTGTTTTCTACTGCGACAAATTATCTATATATATAAAAGTGAAAGTGAATATATTTGTAATTTAAAAACTCTTGAACCACCATACTGATCTCAATAAAAAAATTTCAACGTGGATGAATTTAGGGCCTGGGATGGATTTTAGCATTTCCCTTCGAGGGTGCAACTTGGAGGAAGGAAGTGCGAATATATATTGAAAATTACCGATCTTGGTGTCGAACATATAGTTTCGGGGTTGCTAAGATGAACAGTGACATTTCCGATGCCATTTAAATCCAAATTCAGACCCATAACTTGGGTAGGAAGAGATATATAAAAATAACTGAAAGTGGCCCATATTAGTGTCAAATCTATACTTTTCGGGGTCGCTGAGATGAGCGACATTTCCGATGCCGTTTAAATCCAAATTCATCCCCGTAACTAGGATGATGAATGATGAAAATGACCGATATTAGTGTCGAATCCATAGATTTTAGGGTCGCTGAAATGAACAGTAACACTTCCGATGCCGTTTAAATCCAAATTTATCCTCGTAACTTGGGGGCGCGGAGAGGTGACCGATATTAGTGTCGAATGGGGTTCTGAGATGAACAGTAAACTTCCGAAGCTGTTTAAATCAAGATTTAGCCCCATTAGTACTAGTAAAGCGGGAGGGTGACATGTAAAATAATTAAAAATGACTGATACTAGTGTCGAATTCATAGTTTTTGGGGTCCCTAAGTCCATTGGTGATAGTTTTGGTGCAATTTATACCCAAAATGAAACGTATTCTCCCGTGCGAAGAACGGGTATTTTGCTAGTCTTTAATAATAACGAACAGAAGTTACATATGATAAATTTATTAATATATTTGTCGCTGCTCAAATTTACGCACTTGTACGGCGTATGTGCGTATATGTAAATAAGATCATCTCTCTTTTTGAGTTGTTCGAAAAATATACAAATAATAAACAGGGATTTTTTTTTTTATTAGAAATCAGAAAACTAAAAAGTAAAATTAAAAGCTGTTGCTTTAAATATTTTTCCTGCTGGCGAAATACATCGTATACATTCTGCAGACACGTTACAGCAAATAAGATTAGCATCAGGCGAAGAAATAGTTTTTAAATTATATTTCCCAGTTTTTGCCAATATTTCAGAACAAAAGTTTTTTTCTAATGGGTTCAAAATTTCCGGAAATTTTACACAGCACAAGGAAGATACGTATCTCCATAAAATATATATTTGATTTTAACACACTGGTTATAACTGAAATGATTCTGGCCTGTTATTTTAACACTTCCATGCCGTAAAACGGTAACTTTATAATATACTTAAGATAATTTAAATACGTCTATATTAATTAATCTACTTGGATTATATTTTAGTATCTTTTGTAGCCATAACTCCATTCTATCACGGTGCTTACTTTAAAGGAGTCTTGCAATATTTGTTGCCACAAAATTTCCCTATTCTAATATAAGAAATATAACTACTCACTGATCTTAACTGTAAACTAGTAAATATAAAATAGTTTTCATTTTAAAAGCATAACGGGGCAAAATATTCGAAAATTTCAATTTTTCACAATTTTTCAGTTTTTTTTTCAAGCCCGGGAAAAAAAAGGTTAAAAACTGGTTTTTTACCCAAAATTTCCGTTTTTTTTTTCCAGGCTTTTACAACACTATGCCTAACTAAATCACTTTCTGGCATCTCATAAAAATGATAGAATTACCTCACGAAAAATCGGGAAGCAAAATCCTGGGTCCCTACATCTTGGAAGTGAGTTCTTCCAATGATATTTCATCAGACCACTTAAAGCATTTTCTTGCAACTAAAATTGATAAGATTCACCCAATTCCATGGAATATATTAGGCAATCACAGGAGTTATACGAACTGTTATTTTTCGCACAAACGGTTCCAAGCTGCACCAAACACTTTACACTTTTAAAATCTAGGAAGAAAGATCTAGGTACAACAGCCAAAAACTGCATATTTTATAATGCAAGTTTGGATATTCAATGTTTTGCATGTAACGAATACTTTAAGACAGTTTACTAATACGCTGAAGTATTCTGAAAATCATCTTGTTTGCTTTAGATGATGATTTCTGAAGAATCCTCGCACTTTGAAGTTTTCGGTTCTTCCCTGGAGCCTTATTCACGAGAATAAAAGTAGAAGCAATAAAAACACCAAGAAAATATAAATGAACCTCCCTCTCTTTCCTGCGACCATACCCTCTAAAACGTCCCTTATGATACAATGATCCATGTTCCATGATCCAATGATCCATGATACATGTTCCTTATTCAATATCCTAGCCAGTTTCTCTTCCTCTTCTTAATAATATCTATAATTGTTCTTTTCTCCCCTACCATTTCTAACATCCTCTCATTCGTTTCCCGCTCGATCCAGCTAATTCTCTCCATTTTTCTTCACATCCACATTTCGAAAGCTTCCAGTCGTTTTTCATAATAAACACTTCTGACCAGAGTATATACACTTGTTCATTAAAAACTAAATTCCAGTGTAACAGTTTCGACAACGTAACTCTGATGAGTTAGTGTCTGATGAAGACAACGTTACGTTGTCGAAACTGTTACACTGGAATTTAGTTTTTAATAAACAAGTGTATATACTCTGGTCAGAAGTGTTTATTATTTCTTTAGTGAGTTCCAGAGCCGTGATGGATAGAGTCGTTTTTCATCATTTTTGCGTATCCATTTTTCTGACCCATACAGTACAATACTCCACACGAAGCTTTTTATGAGTCTTTTTTCAACTCTTTATTCAAACAAAATAGATTTTCTTCTTCCTAAAGGCATCTTTCGCCATTCCTATCCTTGCTTTTATTTCACGTTCACATTTCATATCATTACCAATAATACTACCCAGGTATCGAAAACCAGACACCTGTTCCATTTTCTCCCTTCCTACTTCTATATTTGACACCGACCCCTTCCTTCCAATCACCATCATTTTGTCTTTCTAACATTTATTTTAATCCATATTCTTCACAGCCCTTCCTCAAGTTTTCTAACATCTTATTGATCTTCTCTTCAGATTCTGCAATAAGCACCATATCACCTACAAACTGTATACACTTAATCATTCTGTCTCCTCCTGAAATGCCGTTTTCATTTTGTAGGCTCTTTTTCACTATCTCCATCAAAGAGAAGCAAGGAAAATATACCTTGTCAATTGATCCTTGTCACTCGTAAATGGCGGGGTCAAGTTGTACGTTCTTTTGTTCGAGAAAGGAACGTTGCCAACTCATATTGATGTTTTTATTGTTGTTAAGTCAATACTGGATGTATTTTTTAATTACCGTCTCTCATTCTTTGCTCAACCAACCATACTTTATAATATGTCTTGGATATTTTGAAAGAGCAAACAAATTGAAAAACAGTCTTTTTGTTTCATTTTTGGCTTCAAATAAAATTCTTGTGTCTATTATATTTTATATACTATATTTCTTCTAAATATTTTTTCTTTCTTTCTTTTTAGAAAAGATCTAAAGTTGGGTGCTCTGATTTTTCTTTTAGAATCTGTACGATGTTCTTTGGTTTGTATCTTTTCCGAGTTTGTACGAAGTTTTTCTTTCGGCATGCCAATATACCTCTCAAAGCAGCTGCATTTTATCTTGTAGATTCCTGTTGTTTCATTGGGATCTTCGTAAGAGCTCTTAAATTGGCTAATATTCTTCCTCAAAATTTTTGGGATTTTTAATAACATGCAAACTTTGGCGGGGGGGGGGGGGGGGCAGAGGGGCAACTGCCTTCCCAGGGAAGCTCCCCGCCGTTCGAGGCAGGCCCATTTTAAGACATTCCCTTACTCCATATATGATACGAACATGAAATTATAAACGAAGATCAAACAGATTTACTACATTACATAAACAAAACAGCACACAGAAGGTAAATAAAACAAAAAATGAGTCGTGGGTCCATTTCAGTAAAAATGTTTACTCTTAGGGGCCCTACAAATAATATTTATTCGTATGGCTTTGAGATTTGACAATATTCTCCCCTTAATTTTGTCATGTATGGAAAGGGCCCAGGGGCGTAACTAACGGCCCCGCAGACCTTGCCATGCGCGAGGGCCCACAGGCTCCGAGGGACCCATAAAGAGTAAGAGAAAGAAGGAAAAGAGGGCCCAAGAATTAGAAAAACGACTTTTTCTAGGGGGCCCAATTACGCTTATTAACGCTTGCTCCCCCAGAAAGAAATTTAAGTTACGGCGCTGACAAACAGTATTGTGAGGAAATCTTAATTTAGAACATAATGTGACTAACACATATTACATACTTATGTTTGATCACAGGTTAAATAATTTTGCGTATTCAATGCAAAAAACATAACTGGTCTTACAAAAAAAAAAAAAAAAAAAAAAAATGGTACAACTTATCCTTGTTTTCTTAAAAAATATATGCATATGCAGAAATTTTACGTAATAGCAACACCTCTGACATTATTTGTAAACAACGAAATTTGCAACGTTACCATCTGCGCAAATGTTTTGGATGTGTAACAATTTCGAAGATCAATTTAATCTCACAGGATGCAAGAATCATTATAAAAACGTACGCATATATTCCTTTGTTTTTAACGTAGCGTCACTAATATCTACTCCACATGAGATATTAGTAACAAAAGATAAATGGTATTGTGACTAACATGAAACAATACTTGCGTGTTAAAGAGAGCTTTAGAAACAAAATGTAGAAAAGGCAATTATAAGCATGCTTAATAACACAACATCATGGAAACTACCTTCAGAACCATACGGTCAACTATATATTTAATTCCTAACTTTGACTAACCTGTTATTGCTTTATTCTGTATAAGAATAGCTTTAAGATCTAGCACGGTGAGATCCCAGACCCAAAGAACTTTCGGCATATTGTCATTTCTCGTAGCTAGATACTGTCCATCGTGACTGAATTTCATCAATCCAATCCCAACTTTAGGGTTAGGTTTACTGAAGTCTGGTTTCAGCGTTGGAAGAGGAACGGATTTTTCACAAATGACATCTACAACATACAGAACGTAAACAAAATATTACTCAACGCCCGCCAAAACTACTAACAAACGATTTCTATAACCGTTTTTACATACATAATACAATATCCTTCTCTCTTTAGATTTCTGAAAATATTCTATGAGCTACTAGTCACAGAACTCCGATCATACAAAACCTCAAGAACAAAAACTCCAAAGAGAGATGACACTTGATCTTTGTCAATAAAATTATCTTCTAGAATTCTAGTTAATACTAATAAAGTTTTACTCACGTTAAAATGTTCATCATAGAAGATTGAAAACGGAATTTAGTTGAAAAACCTTCATCTTTCTTCACATGTTAGTGTTACCCTGATCTTTTGTGTTAGTAATGAATGAAAATGGATTACAAGGGATTGCATTTAAGAATTCAAGGTTTACTGTCCACAGACCTAAATCATTTATCCAACTAATCTTGGTAATCGCTCATTTCGTTGTTTTCTTTTTATGCAAAGATTTTTTTCAAATAAATCTTGTTATATTTTGCTCATGAGAAATAAAAATATGCTTTTTCACTTCTTTGTGTTTCCTTTTACATTTAACATAAGAATAAGTTTCATACTAACAGTTCACTTCCTGCGTAAAGATGTTACATTTTGTGTAACATATACTTGTGCTCCAGTATATACGTATCTTTATTTACATATTTACGTAATTTCATATTTAAGTTACGTAAGGTAAAATTTCAGTTAGGACAAAAACCACGGGATTCGAACTCGGGACTTTCCATTTACGCTTGGTCACTTGATTTATAAACATCATGAACAAACATGCTTCGTGTTTGAGTGGTCGAATGTGACTGGATTTATTACATTCAGTAACACACGCATAAATTATAGAAAAAAATCTTATTTAACACATAATATTGCAACCTATATAAGCTTGATAAATCGAGATACTCACATTTGCTCTTACACGCTGTATCCACTCTTCTTCCAGGCTCCAATTTTTCTTCAGATAAATCGACCTCTTGATATACTGTACAGTTTGACTGTAACACTGAATTTCGATCGTGAGCAATGTCAATTATAAGCCGGTACGTTAAACAGTTTAACAACCGAACCTACGAAAAATAAATAAAAATAAACACAAATTTAGAATGGATGTCACATTGCATAGACAAAGTGCAATTAACTAATAAACTAACACATAGTAAACCTTCTATAGACGTAGACACAATGAAATGCAACGAGTAAAGCTAAGAACACTTTGGAAGGTGAAGTGAAAAAGGACTGATGAGGAGGGAATAGGATGAGAAAAGATTCGAAATGAAGAACGGTTAATCGAAAGATGTTAGAGGGGCTTCGCTACTTACTAGCAAGAACCGACAATCCTATTTATAATGCAAGAACACTATCACCTGTGAATAACGCTTATATGCAAACTTCAAAAACATTTAAGAGTTACGGGTTGCCTAAAGATCTAGGTGAAAATATTTAAATATTCTCATTCCTTATAATGAACGCAAGATGCCTCAATCTGTCAAGCAGCACGCTGATAGATCTCGCTAGCTGCGCTGACTTCCTCCTGACACTAACAGAAGTCTGTAGCGTGGAGGCAATTAGCCGACGACCACAAGGATTAAAGCGAACAACTAATTTGTAATAACGATTAATGTAGTTCAAGAACTTGTGTCACCCACAAATATGTGAGCGCATTTTATGATGTCATAATGCAAACCCAAAAAATTCTGCACAACATGAAAAAGCTTTGAAAACAAGTGCTAGTTCATTTTACAGCGTTTTGTAAGGTACAAAGGACCTATATTCCAAATTTACGAAGTTGTTCATTATTATTGTGTTATTTATAAAAATGCAAAACAAGAAAACAGATTACAAATGAGAAACATAACGAAGAACATTAGGAAACACTTAGTGAGAGTGTACTAGTTATTTTAACTACGAGTAATATTGCTACCTAACTCAATGGAATGCCTATTAAATACATATTTTTTAAAACTGTACTAATTTTAAAACACACTGTTATTTATTCCACGGTGTATGTTTTGAGCTTTTCTAAAAGAGCTTGGGCTGAGAATGCCAAAAACCATTTGCCGAAACGTACACAGTTGAACAAATAAAAGGGTGTTTTAAACTAATACAATTTTAGTAACAACGAGTAATACTTACCTTTTGATCGTAACTACCAACGGCAAGAAATTGTGCGGTGGGTGACCACAATAAAGATTTTATTCCAAGTGCCCATTCGTATGCTTCATATGTCCACAAACATCTTCCATCCAGGGTATATAATTGCACTTTGTAATGCAGCGGAGAATCCCAGACACAAAGTATGGCACTGTCAGGACTCCACGATAGACCACTAATAGTTTTAAGTCCACACTCGAAACTCTAAATAAATTAAAATTATTAAGTAAAGTTTATATTATCATACAGGAAAATTCAATTTATATCTAACACAAACTACATTAATCAGCTCCGCTAGAAGAAAAATTTTGGCCGGTAATTTCCAGAGTTAAAAAAGTGCGGCTCTCATTTTTAAGGATAAAATGACAAGAAAAAGTAGTTTCATAGGAAGAAATTTGAAAACGGACACTTGACATAATCTCATTGTCAATTTTCAGAAAAAAACTGCGTTATCGCGTCCTATTTTTCTCATCAGAAATGTAATTTATTTGTCAAGTATTCTCTTCCCTCCATAATACTTGTTCCATTTACCTCTTAAAGCAATGGTGGTCTTCAGACTTGTTTTATTCGTATGTTGCTCTATATACTACCACTATTTTCCTTCTTTCTTTACATATAATATATACCTAATCCTCAAAGACGACAGAGTAGGTACTTGCAATAATCGCCGCGCAGGTTTCCTTTATTCAATAAGTCTTCCTATAAATAACTGTTTATATAAAGAAATGATTCAAAATCCACTTAAAATTTTAAAGTTACCTATTATAACAAATATGGGGTGACATTGTAGTGTGTGGTTAGAGCGTTGGAATCATGTCTGCGTGGTTCTGAGTTTGATTCCCAGCCGATGCTTCGCCAATTTTCGGTGTCCATCTAGTGTCGTGAGGCAAAACTGGGGAGTCACCTGAATAAAAGACGTGACGACCGTGATACGCCAGTTAGCGATAGGGCGACGCGGCACGTTGACCACGCGTTCGTCTCTAGGTTGAACGTAGTTCTACCAGTCGCTAACAGATGGCGTGGAGCGGCTCAGGCCCACAAAGCAGGTCGTTACGCCAAGTGGTAATATAACGAACATGAAAATTCTCTTACGTTTATTACAAACTTTACATGTTTACTAATGAAAAATCAAATGAAATGAAATCTTTTAGTTTTACATCCACGATTATGTCCTGTAGGCTAACGAGACGGATTATTAAGAAATGTGATTGATTTAATAAAACTGGTCCAACAAGTATACGAAAGGAAACGGGAAAAGAAATGAAATCTTTGAGTTTTACGTCCCACGGTTATGCCGGTTAGGCTAAAGGAGACGGTGATTATGAGAAATGAATGAAATGGTGGAATGAAGAAAGTGGGAGGAAACGGGAGAACCCCGAGAAAACCCACGCACACGGTGTTTCTCCACCACAAAGTTCACTTGGCGGGGGCTGGGATCGAACCCGGGACCCCAAGCACCAGAGAAAGGAAACGGGGTAACCCCGTGAAAATGAAGAGCATGAAGTTGTTCATTACAAACTCACATTGGTTGAAACTGAACCAGGGATCCTCGTACGAGAGGAGAGCACTCTACCACTGAGTATCGTGTCTCTGCGTTACCTAATGATGTGGTGTTGATTGAGATGAACAACACCATGATCAACAAATTACTATAAATAGAAGCTACCTTATGTAAATATGATGAAAGTTAGAGTGTCATGTATCTAGAAGGACTGTACATCCATCCCAGTTATTCAATCTATTTTGTACGAGGACCATCTGATAAGTCTGTTATCTCACGCAAGATGCCACTCCAATCGCAAGTTTAATTTTGTACTTGAAATCTTCAATAATAATAATAAAAAAAATTGATAATTTCGAATGTCTTATTGCGAGGAAAAACTATTAAGCAAACAAAAGAAAAGCTTGAAAAGTGTTATGGAAATGTTTCGTGGCATAGTGCGAATATGGTTTATAGTGTTTCATTTTGGTCATAGGGGCACAAACGATGCTGAAGGTTCGGGACGTTCAAAGGAAGTCACATCTGAGGAAGCAGTGAATAAAATTCTGGATATTGTGGTGAAATATCATTCAGTGAAGATACCGGAGAAGATGAGATAGTAAACATCACAGTTTTAATATTCATCATGAATATTTAGGAATGAAGAAGCTGTCGGCAAGGCAGACGCCGCGATTTCTTACTGTTGACCAAAACAGAATTACATGAACATTTCGAGATAGTGTTTAGATATATAAGGGCGCAACCCTAGTGAGTTTTCGAGGTGTTATGTCATTCTAGATGAAATTTAGATACATTACCACCAACTAGAAAGCAGCGTCACAGCAGTGGATTTCAGCAGGAGTTGTTGCCCTTCAACTCTTCCAAAGAAATGGTAATGATTGTTTGGATTCCCATAAAATCGTTTCCATCAACTATTTGGAAAACGGTAAAACTATTATGGGTTACTGTCATTCTTTATTAAATCGTTTTACAAATAGTTGATGAAAAAGCGGCTTTACTGAGCAAAGAAAAATTTTCCTTCACCAGGACAATGTCCCAAACCACACTTCTGCAATTGCCATGGCCAAAACTGTCGAATTACATTACGTACTGCTACCTCATCCATCATACCCTCTAGAAGTGGTAGGCCTTCAGTGTCTGAAAATGTTGCAGTGCGAATGCGTGGAATCTATTCACGGAACCCGAAGAAAGTGATTCCTGCCGGATCCAGGGAACTTGAAATTCCACTCACAACGTTATGGGGTTTCTACGTAAACGTTTATCCATGAAACCATACCGAATAAGTCTCACTCACATGCTAACGCTTGAGGACCGTCGTGCATGGGAAACTGCTCTGATATGTAAGTGCTCCTGGCCTAGGATAATAACTTTTCCCAGAACCTGGTTCTGACAAACGAGGCAACACTTCATGCAGGTGGAAAAGTACAAGCGAACAGAAAAAAAAAAAATCCACTCTGCCAATCACACACAGCAGAAAATCAGAAGTATGTGATGGGAAATGGTTCCTCAATCCCCTTATAGTACAGACGTGCCCCCGTCCGATTTCTTTCTTTTTGGTCGTTTGAAGGCTCACTTTCACAGTAGGCAGTTTATTAGTGATCAACAACTCATTGTCTTTCTGAAACAGTGGTGTAATAGTCAGCGTCCTTAGTTTTACAAAAGTGCGTTTACAGTATCGAAAGAACAGTGAGCGGATGGAGGATACACTGAGTGATGCGTATTTACATAAAGGAAACAAGTACACACACACAAAATTTCATGGTCCTAGTGCAACTATTAAAAAAAGTTACGGTTCACCGTGCAAAACTTTTTGAACGCCCTAGTAAACACACACAATATGCGTAATTGGGTAACGCAAAATCTATACAAGTTTGTTCAGATAGTTCGGGACACCTCTAAAGTCAATGTGTTTTGTGCTGTGTCGTGTCCTTTCTTTTTAGGGAAGGAAACGGTTAGAATTAATTTCTTTGATATATTGACCGAGTAGTTATTTTCTCAATGAAGCTAGTAATACCTACGGGTCATTCCATATCAATTCAACAGAATGACTGAACTTCACCATCTCAGATTTTAATGAAATTTGGTACATAGATGCCCTATAGATAGACTAAGAAAAATACCAAATTTCAACTTTATATATCAACCGATATTGAAGATAGGGCTATGTAAAGTTTAAAAACATCCCCAAAATATCATGTTCAGTGAATTTTGAAATTGGAGTTGCAGCTTTCCTAATTGAGCTAGAGAGCTGATTAAGGTGTCATTTTACACCATTTTTCATGCTCTTTCCTGTGGTATACAAGATCATATAGGATAATATAGAATTTGGTTGTTCAAAATCAAAATTTTATTTCAAAAATTTTCAAAAAGTACATATTTTAAAATTTTGAAATTAATTCCATGAATAGATAGTATTATTATAAAGAACCTGGCAAAATATGAATTTGGGATGATAATGTATTCATTGTTTTAAAAAATTCAAAACTAACACTTGATTGTTCAAGAATACTCTGTACGTAGAGTAATAACACAACAATGTTATGTTTTATATTTCTGTAAAAATAAAATGAACACCTACCTGACGAAGGAGTATAGATGAGCCCACAGTAAAACTTTTCAATAAGTAGTAGGATATGTTTATCATTTGAAGTTCGAAAAAGCCACGTTCTTTCGGTATACATCACTTTCAAGAAAAACATAACTTCTTCCAGTGGGAGTTAGAGGATCCACTACTAACATCTACATATCGGTATTTCTTGGATATGAGAATGATGGAGATGGCCCAGATGGATGAAGAAGTTATTTTTACTTCATCAAGTTCATTTTTCTGTAAAACATATCCGAGCCACCAATTTCCTTTATAGTCAGCGGTGACATAGTCTGATATGTCATCTAATTGAAGTTTATTTGGAGATTTTGACACTTTCTTTTACCAACCCTGCACACCATCTGAAAATTTTTATACAATTTGCTCTCATGTTGAATTTGAACTACCACCCCTGAAAACCTATGGCTTCTCCGAAATAAATTCCTGCGTACGTCCCTGATAACCAGTGCGCTAAAATAGAGTTTATATAAACAATGAATGTTGGAATTTTAAAATTAAAAATTTAGTATGAGATATTCAAGAAAATTAAATTCCAATTGATAAGCTACAGATGTAATCGATAAAGTTTGCCTACTTTTTATCAATATATTTAAGCAGTGTTAAAAGTATTGATACATATGAAACAGACATTCAGGCATTGTTTCGTTAGCAGGGGCGGCTTCAGGATTTTAATTTTGAGTAGGCCATTTTTTTTTTATTTGTTTTAAAAATACAACTGTATAGGATTTGTTTCTTTGCAGTAAATATATATTTTAATTATCTTTTAGACGTTTATATTTTTCAAAATTTTGGGGTATGTCTGGGCCTACCCGCTGAAGCTGTTTCAGTTCGTTTGGTTTGTTTAGGCTTAACGTCGTTATGTACAAGCGAGGTTATGAACGATTGGACATATTACTTAAAGTGACATCTGACTCACTACTCGGTTTCCAGCTGGGAGAAATTTTGTGGGCTCATATTACAAGGAGAATAATAAATTTAACTAACACAGATGATTCGAGATATTTGAAAATGTCTCTATGAAATTCACACGATTTGTAGCAAATCTTTTTTGTTTGTTTACACCATTTTTTTTAAACACTTGGTTTAAACCAGCCAACCCTGATGTCGTACCAGTAATAGATGTATACTTTTCACAAACCACGTTTATTTACAGTAACATTTTTTGTGAAACTTGTATTAAAATTATTTTATTGACTTCCAAAAAACTGAAGTTCATAAGTATCAGCACTTTAACTTAACTCTAAGTTAAAGGTTTTAGAGCATGAGCTTAATAAGTATTGTCAGCAGATTACAAGTCTGTATGATAATATAATTTAGATCCATTACTCTACTCTTTATATTTATTCCCACAAGTAAAACAACAAACATTGAATACTTGTATTTTTCAGCTAGGTACAGAGTATTAATGAAAAATCTAGTGTTGGTTTTAAACTTTTTTTTAACAATGAACCCATTATCATCCCAAATTCATACTTTGCCAGGTGCTTTACAACAATACTATTTATTCATGGAATTAATTTCAAAATTTTAAAATATGTACTTTTTGAAAAATTTTGATTTTGATTTTGAAAAAACAATTCTGTATCAGCCTATATTATGTTGTGCACCACAGGAAGGGGCATACAAAATGCTGTAAAATGACACCTCAACCAGCTCTCTAGATCAATTAGGAAAGCCGCAATCCCAATTTCAAAATACATTGAACATACTATTTTGGACACTTTTTTTGAAATTTTATATAGCCTTATAATACCGCTTGATATATAAAGATGAAATTTGGTATTTTTCTTAATCTCTATGAATAGTACCCTTGTGCAAAATTTCATGGTAATCTGAGATGGTAAAGTAAATTTTGTCTTCAAATTGTGTTGATTTGATCTGGAACGACTCCTACGTCATACAATCGGATGGATCCCCATCACATTTCCATAGCGAGATGGGATCATTCTTGAGTAGAAAACTACCACATCGTTGAACTGGAATCTGAAATGATGATGACTAACTTCTGTCATGACCGCCATGTTCCTACACCAGACTTTTTATCAGGTATTACGCTAAAGACACATTTTACTATGTTCCATTACCGCGTACAATTGACGAACTAAAGGTTCGCATAACCAATGCATTTCACGCTGTTACACGTGACACGCTAGGCCGTGTATGGCAAGAAATGAGTATCGAGTAATTACTTGTAGGATTGTCAGAGGAGATTACGTTGAACATTTGTAACAGTTCAGGAGATTTCTGACATTTTGCATGCATCTGTACGTATAAAATCTTTATTATATAAAATATGGCTGCTTGTTTGTTACCTCTACAATAATATTGAAAAACCTTGTATATGTGAAAAAATGGTACAACCAAAATCGATGAACTGTAACTGATTAATATTTACATACGACAATATATGACTTGACGTAGAATATGATAGTTCTCAATAAATTATATGAATTGATTAAGAAATAATATTAAAAATGCTCGATAATTCTACTACATAATGACTATAGATCATGTAGGAATATTGCGATATATAGTTCGTTTATTTAACCAATCTTTTATTTATGAAATAAATACTTTTATAGCCTGATCTGTCTACACATGTTCAAAAACTCCACTATTGATATTTAGTATATTTCCTTGTACTCTATTTTTCGTTGTTACTGGTTTGTTTATTCGTTATGTAGTGTTGTTACTATGAATACAAATGCTTAACGAATGAGAATTTTCAAACAGAATGCGGAGCATAGGGAATAAAGTAAACAAACTAAAATATTTATTACGACAATCTAAATTTGTACTATTCAAAAGCTAAAACTACTGAAAAGGGTTAACTTTTACTGTTTACAGAACGGTGACTTTCCAGTGGTTTTAATATTTGGAAATATGTAAATTATTTCATTCAAATACATTTTAACCAATACTCTACAAAATGTTTTCCCCCTTTTATTCAATTTTTCACGTCGAGTGGTGAAACAGCTGTTACCCAATAGTTATCATACTGAGAAACAAACAGTGGAAAGATGAGTATATTTCTAGAATTTTAATGTTTCTAAATAATTTAAAAGGACATTTTCCAAAGTTCTCAGAGATGTAGCAACAAGCTTTTTTTTTTTTTTTTTTTTTTTTAAATTTAAATACAAATATTTCTATCAAGAATCTTTAACGTTAAGGCTGATTAAGTACGTTCTTAGCTTTGAATCTGTCATGGAAATATGAAGCAAGTGCAATTACTGCTGGGAATAATCATTCTGACTGATGTTGTGACGAGTCGGTTCAGTAACAACAGAAAGGCGCTTTATATTAAGGTCTACTCACATCCTCTGGACAGCCATTCATCACAATATAACAAGTACTTTAATTTTCAAGGAGTATATTGCATGTACTCATTTTTACTTAATCTACTTTCCACAAGTTTGCAAATGGCATTATAAGACAGTGAAAGAAAAAAAATATGTATAGGGTGTTTCAAAACAACACCGACAACGTTTGGGAGTGATTCCTGACACCAAGACAAAAAGTATAGATCAACCTGGGTGCACAAATCCTTCCTTTCGGAGTTATAGGCTCCCTAAAACATGAAAAAAATGAACTTTAAAAGTCCACAGCTCCAAAAGTATGGGACCTACCGTAGTCGGGTTAAGACTGCAGTTAGGAACTAATATGTGCGCTATCCAAAATTACATGTTCAGAATCCTAGCGTATTCAGGCAACAATTTTTATAGAGGGAGTTTGGCTACAGGCGTATAATTTGAAGTACTCATCAACTACCTCTATAAAAATTGTTGCGGAAGTACCGCAGGATTGTGAAACTTGGAAATTTGAATAGGGCACATACTAGTTCCTAAGTGAACTCTTGACCCGACTGCGGTAGGTCCCATAGTTTTGGAGCTATAGACCTTTAAAGTTTGTTTTCTCATGTTTTCGGCAGCCTATAGCTCCGACAGGAAGCATTTATGCACCCAGGTTGGTATATACTTTTTGTCCGATCTTGGTGTCAGGATTCACCTCCCAAACGTTGTCGGTGTTGTTTTGAAACACCCTATATATATATATATATATATATATATATATATATATATATATATATATATATATATATATATATATATATATATATATATATATTCTATATATTCTCTTTACCATAAGCTCGGACCACGATGAACATGATATTATACAAAGTGAATCTTTAGCATCTTTCTGTTTGGCAAGTGCAAGATAATGTCCATCTGGGCTAAATGATAAACAGCCATCTATTGCTTTTGGATGCTTGAAGTATGTCACAGATCCATTCAAGAGAGACCACACAGCTACCCACAACTGAAATAAAGATTGAGATACGAGGGTTAATGAACTAAAGTTGCGAAATTGACAAGAAATAAATGAGAATTACACAATAATTGCTTACAGAACGTAAGGAATATTTCTTTATATCCTATTTTACTAACTTACGACATGTTCCTGTAATCACCATACATTTTTGGTGTGTACTAATTATTTCAAATAGAAAAACGACTATTTTTTCTCGTTAGTAGGTAGGCTTATTCCACCTTGTGATGCTAGCTAGTCACATACTAAAAACGCTAGAACTCCAGTGAAATGATGAAATGAAAATGTTTTAAAACTAAAAGATAAAACTTCATAACTGTAGTAAAGAAAGCATTTAATGTGACGAAGATCGAATATCACGTATCAACACTCAAAAACATATTCAGCCGCACCTTAACCTAAATATTCAACACATTAATAAACTTTATGTGTTTTGTCTCAGGATTTCGAAAAGCTGAATTCCTTCAATGCATAAATTCTCGAATACTTTTTTCGCTATCCAAGCAAACATTTCTTATAAATATTCATACCTTCATCTTTAAATAATTTTTGCCATTCAATACTGTCATATCAAATTTTAGTTGGTAAATTTTAGTGACTTTTCTCTGTAATCGAAAAATGTTTGTGCAAAAACTATTATTGATGTAAAATGAAAGAAAATTAAGTCGAGAATTGAACAAAAACACACAAAACTTAGTGTATTGAATATTTATGTTAAAATGCATCTTTTATATATATATATATATATATATATATATATAAACGATGAAATGCATCTTATTGATATGTGCCCTTCAAGTTTCGTTATAAGAGCTTTCGGTACTACACTTACAAAGTTGTATCTTTTAGTTTAAAACTATTTCAATTTCACACTTTCACTGCAATTCTAGCATTTTAGTATGTGACCAATTTTCTTCACAAGATGGAATAAGCCTACCTATTATCGAGGAAGAACAGTCGTTTATCTATTTGAAATATTTAGTACACGCCAAAAATCTATGGTGCTAACAGAAACACGTCGCATGTTAGTAAAACAGAATATAATGATAATTACACAGTTAATTATTATGATAAACACAGGAAACTAACTGAACCATTTCTTTCAAAAGAGCGTGCACTCTCTGTATTTTTACATGAAATCCCATAAAAACAACGCAATATACAGGGTGGGGCAAAATAATAATAATTAAATAAAAGTGGCCTAATATGAAACTAGGAATATGAACCTACATAACTTTTCCCAAAAACCTTATGTTCTTCTGCTTGATTTATCGCAATGGAAAAATCATATTGTACACAATAATGTGTGTGTGTGTGTGTGTGTTAATCCTCCGGGGTAAAGAAGCGGTGATAATGAACAAAGTGGTGCAATGAAAAATTTGATTAAATCGTGAGGACCCCGAGAAAACTCATGCTCTTGTCCACCAAAATGCCCACTTGGCGCGAACTGGGATCGAACCTGTGACATAACGCAGCAGAGATGAATACTCTACCACTGAGCCATCGCGGTCCCCTATGTGTTATTCCGTAATTGGACGTATTTTATGGAAGCAAAACTGGCCAATTTTCCAGGAAAGTAATTTTTATAAATTTCACTGAGTACGTTGTCAAACATCTATTCTGTACTGGTTAAAATGCTGATTTAATATTAAAACAAAGTTTTGTTCCTCTTACGTGGAAATCTGCAACAGTGATGATATGTCTACTGTCAGGACTCCAACACGCAAATACTATTCCACAACTTCCTTCATCTATTTTACAGTGCCAATCTGGATCCACTAAAGAAAAAGCAAGAACTAGAGCTTTCTTGTATGATGCACAGAGAATGTATGACGAATCAGGCGACCACTCAATGTGCTAAAATAAACAAGTAAGAAAAAAAAAATAATCAATAAACAGACCATAATGTTATTTGTATTAACATATTTAGTATAATTTTTAAGGCACTAAGCTCTCTTCCTTATATAAAAAGTGTTCCGAAATTTCATTTCAAAATTTCGACTGAATTAAAAATAAGTAGTATTATGTCAGTATTATCCTCTATTAAGTGTCCCTATCACTGCGAAATTAAAATACCGCTAATTTTACAGAAATTATGAAACATCTTCAAATAGATAAAAGATAATCGAAAAGTGGATCAAGACCCCCCTAGACGACGTTATTTTGCATGAGGTAGCGTTATCACGAGTCACCTAGTAGCTTTGCGTTTGCAGTTATTTAGAAACGAGAAAATAAATGCCAATTTTCTAAAAGGCTGGAAATCGAAAGCAGATAAGTGAGTCTTGATAACGGTATCTCACGCAAAATAATATTGTCTAGGGAGGTCTTGTTCCACTTTTCGATTATCTTTTTTCTATTTGAAGATATCACATAATTACTGTAAAATCAGCGGTATTTTAATTTTGCAGTGATGAGGCCTCTTAACGTAGTTTGATTCACTTTAGTTGTTAAGTAGTTACAAAAGACATTTCCTTATATCAAAGGGGAAAAACACTTTTCTACAAGGTCTCTTTGGTTTTTAATGCTTTAAACATGATATTTTACTGTTTATACAACAATGCAACAGCTATACTAAGAATACGTGGAAATACTACTAAATCTTCAAGAAAGTGGAAATCTCTTACCCATATAATGTTTTCTCAAAAGGTAAAGTTTAAGAGAGGAACTCTACCAAAAGGATGCATATGTTAATGGAATAATTGAGCGCGGTTGATCACATTGACCAAGTTGCCAGACAGCAACGAAAACTTTTGGGAAAGTCTTCTTCTTCTCGGATACAAGGTAAGGTCTCCAATATTAAACATGTATGCTATAGCTATTATTACCAAATGTTTACTATCGACTTTCTCATATTTAAAAAAAAAAAAAAAAAAAAAAAAAAAAACTATTTAGAACTAAATTGCAAACTTATAGAGTGCCTATCTTTTTTATATACATACAACAGCAAGTTGCAAAACATTCATTATTAAATAGGTATTTCATTAAGAAAATGATACAAACCTCAAATTCAGAAAGTGTTGGATATATGTGAAAAATTTCAAATGTTTCAGCATTTCTTACAATAAGTTTTGAAGATGACCCATATGCTAAATACATTCCATTTGGAGAGAACCGTACACGAGTATTTGTTTGAAATACTTCCGAGAAATGCATTTATCATCAGTCTGAATACCTGTAACACAAATAATAATACACTTTCAATGCAAATACACAAAAATAAAGACATCATCAATAGTAGATATTCAAACACACAGGCTCAATAACTTAAGTAAAACTAGATAAACTCCAAGTATTAGATACGTCTCATATAGCCTCGCTGCTGAACGGGACGTTAAACTCGCAACCAACCCAACTTTAACACTAAGTGATAGCACGTTTAACCTCAAAAGCAATCACTGTGGCTAAAGCTTTTCTATATTTGGATCAATTCCAGATATAAAAAAATATTCCTGAAAACTGAATACTATCATATTGATAATACGTTTAAAAAAAAAAAAAGAAAGAAAAAAGTCCATGATTAAGCACAAGGGCTAAGACTGTGATAATGATGGAATAAAGAAAGTAGGAGAAAACGGGAGAACTCTGAGAAAACAACGCACAAGGTGTTTGTCCATTACAAAGCTCCACTTGGCGTGAGCTGGGATCGAACCAGGACCCCACAAACCACAGGTGAGCGCACTACAATTGAGGCACCGCAGCCGCAATAATGAAGTTTCAGAGTATTGGAAAGTTAATACATAAATTTAAAAACTACCTACAGTAGAAGTGCTTACTGTAGCTTCTTATAAAACAATCACTTCGGATACATCCCAGGCCAGAACTCAATTAGAAGTCCCAAATTGGTTTTCCCTATTCATTTTCTTGAAGAATAGTTTACATAGGAAATGTTTTTTTAGGGAAAATATGTTACGCTTCGTGTTTCATTTGAAAACCGGATTTAGGAAAGATTTTAAAAATTTTTTTTAGATAAAACGCTATCTTTAACTTAATATCCTACGGTTATGACTTTTAGGTTACAGGACACGGATGAACAATGAAACTGAATGATTTGAAAGAACTGATGGGCGGTGAATACGGAAGAAAAACCCATGGACATGATGTTCTTCATTGCTCTCACATGGCGTTGTATAAAACCAAACAACGTGCTTCCTCGTGTTTTATTTCAGTAGCATCTTCAGAAGTAAACCTACACCAAGGCGGCAACGGCGATCACATAAATTTGTTTGACGGTAGCTATTTTGGCCTTTATTTTGATTGTCTTGGAAAATATATGTAAGACTTTGCACATTACCTTCAGGCAGCAATTGAGTTCAGCATGGATTCCTTACGGAGTACCACTACGTGGCGAATTACATTTCGTACAGCTTTAATATTTATAAATTGGTGCAGGTCAAGTTGCACATTTTCCAAAGTTTACGGGTAAAATACAATACTCTTCATTGAAATACATGTTTATAAGGAAGAGATTTCTGCAGGTAGCAGAATTACATAGTAAGTAATGCAGCTGTAGTATTTCTGCACCGTATACGAAAGATGCATTTTATTTTACAACTTTAGCTTTACTACTGTGAAACCATTAAAAGAGCTAAACATATTCGTGTCACTGCGAAAATTCACGATGTTTCACTGCTCTCGCGTATGGGCACGCTCCCTACAGACACTTCCCGCAGGCAAACCAGATTTGCCCTTCCCTTACTCGGTTAGATAACACTTCTACTACTGTGGATATCTAGCACAGGTTTGTTTGTTTATTGCACTGTACTTTCTATCATATAATTTAGAATGCTGTATTTAAACGCAAATCGTGAAAAAAAAAAGTATTTTTTAAAATTATTTCTTAAGTGAAAGTTGATCATTAAAAGTTGCATTTGTATTAATTAAAAATTGTTAAAGGAAAGGACGAATATAATTGGTTCATGGAATACCTCCTCTCACTTTAAGAAGTATATAAGCTGTAATCTTAGAAATTGTATTTCATAATGTGTCTGATGAAGGCAAAGATAATTTGCCGAAACTGTAACGCTATTATTTATTAGTTAATATATGCTTTGGTCAGAATTTGTCTGTTATTTTATACAAGAAGTTCCAAAGCTAGAATGAGTGGCATTCAAAGAAATACAGAAGAATTTTAGGTTTACAAGTGTTGCGTTACTAGTGTAAAATCATTAAAGTGCTTTACGACGGTTAATAAAAGTGAGTACATGTGAAAGATGACTGTATTAGATACTATTTTTCCCGGCGGTGTATTTCTGCACAGTGTACAGAAGCTATATTTTATGTTTGCAAATGGAGCGTTACTAGTGTGAAACCATGACAATTGTTATTTAAACTCGAATTATTGCCAAAAGCCACTTGTTTTCACTACCCTCCCTACGCGTATACAGACCGTCCATGAGGCGCCTACTCCCTCGGATGCATCCACGCGCTAACACGCGGGCCCAAAGCTCACATCGGCAACAGTGCACTTTATGCAAAACAAGTTATCTTGCCACGTTGTTGACATGACGCAAGGTAGGAATAAGTAGGGTAGGGTCGGGTAGCTTAGGGTTAGGAAAATTAACAGAGTGTAATTGCTCACATTCCTATTTAATGTAGCGGTTCCTATAAGTGTTCTGCACAAAGTGACCTCACCCTAACAGCTTTCTCCTGCCCTGACTCGCTTAGAAAACATTCATGCTTCTTAGTGACACCAACAACAGGTTTGTTTGTATTTTTTGCACTATAGTTTTTATTTTTATTTTATTTTATTTTTTTTTTTTGTTTTTTGTCATATACCCAGACGCTGTACTTACATGTAAATGGTAAACGAATTGTAGTTTTTCAGAATTCTGGTGGCTCCCTTGAATTTTATCTATGCAAAATGGGGTAATGTTATGTCGCCAAATAAATGTTTTGGAAAACAACAGAAAGGAAAACAGTGAAAGAATTGTAATTTTTCAACAATCATTTCGAGTGGTGCTTAAAATAGACCTGCACGTTTCCGGTGTTTATACATTGGTTCTGAAATAACATTAGGGGCGTAAATAAGGCATTGCGGGGGGCCATAAGCCATCCGGAGACCCCAAAATCGTAAAGTGGGACGTAGAGAAGGGGCCCCACTCCACACTGTCTGCGGCGGGACCTCCAAGACTTTTGTTACGCCACTGAATAACATAATACATTTATTCCGTAAATTTTACAAATCTATGTATCCGCGAAATAGGACTGCACCTTTACTTCAACAACAGTTTATGATTTACATTAAGTGAATAAATAAATGTGAAATCATTCAACTTCCTGCCGAAACTCACCAAAAACACACTGAACTATTTTTGAAACCGTAAACATTAGCAGACAACAGATGTTCATGAACAACGT
Source organism: Thermobia domestica (assembly GCF_964235325.1). Lineage (NCBI taxonomy): Eukaryota > Metazoa > Arthropoda > Insecta > Zygentoma > Lepismatidae > Thermobia > Thermobia domestica. Next base: position 166,773,972 of record NC_137466.1, on the reverse strand, counting down.
TACCAGAACTAAGGATAAAATAACTAAAGCCACACAGTCGTCTGGAGAATTTCATGATTAATGATTTTTACCAAAGAGAAAAATAAACTAAAACAAATCAGAGAGACGATAATTGTAGAAGTTAAGAAATAAGAAACGAAAAAATTGATACAGATAAACACATATGTGCACCGAAATTTCTAGGTTACCAATACGTTCTTGTATAAAGGCATTAATATCTGTCGAAGAATAGTCTGTGGCTATCTGATATTCTGCTAGGTCAATTTTTTTGACACACTACTTGTTAGAATTTAAGTATGTGAACTCTAGAATTAAATGTTTACAGAATTTGCATATAGCTAGTTCAAACGTGGAAGAGAAGTCTGGGCTAGAAATTTTTGAAGGTGTGTTCGAAAGGAACATATAACAAAATATTGTGACCGAAACAACTTAGTAAACTGATTGTAGTAAACATTTTGTTTTAAAGTTTCTTATTTAGCATAATCATTATGTGTTCTTAAAAGTAATGGAAAAACGTGAGTGCAAGCTAAAAATGTAAGGAAGTCGAAACATCACTCATGAATACTGATGTTGAAAATACTTCCCAGGTTCCATACCTCTAACCAAAATGAAAAATTGTCATTAATTACATAATATAAGCATCACTATCACAATTCTGGGGTGAATTTACATTGGTCGCTCCAGTTGATATCATTACGCTGACACAATAAATTATAATCGGAGTATGTTTAGTACAAGGGGTCCAGAAGCACGTAAAAAACACAAAATTTACAGGAGAAATGAGTGATGCAAGTACTTAGACGTAACATAACGTAACCAAATCTAACCTAACCTAATATAAATTAACGTAAGCTAACCTGAACTAACCTAAACTAACCTAATATTAGTAGAAATAAGCGAAATTCTATCATTTTTTGGAAAATTATGTGGGATTCCTGCACTAATATAACAAACTAAACTAACCTAACGTAACCTAAACTAGCCTAACCTAACTTAAACTAACCAACCCTACCCTAAACTAACCGAATGTGAACAGAAATTACCAAAATAGTAACATTTATTTAGAGAAAAATCTGGACCCCTTCTGCTAAACATAGGCCTTATAATCTTATTGATTTTAACGAAGCGAATTTTTTTTTTTTTTTTTTTTTGTGTGTGTGTGTAAATTTTACCTCAATTCTGTATAGAGAGATCAGGTTTACTGTAGTGGAATGGCGCGTCCAGCATACAAAATTTACGGAGAAATCAGAATGAGAGGAAAAGTCAGCATAAGAGTAACAAGCTAATAATGGTCATCTATGTAGGGTTATTAATTAGGGGGAAAAAATGGCAGTATGAGCTTGTGTATTGATGCGATATTAGGCAAACAGGCAATAGAGCATAATATGGCAGTGTTACAAACTCGCTGTCTTATTAATTAACCTAGGATGTGTTAGATTAGCCGAGAAGTCTTAAATACAGTTAAAATACTCGAATATTTCATGTACAGCGTTTTTATGTATGCTGCTCATTTGCCGTACTCACTCAGGCTTCAACACTGTCCAGTGTATTACAAGACAGATTTTCGAGTAAATTATATATTTAAAATGTAAAAGTATAAAAATAATTTTGAATCAAGTTTACATTAGCATCGGTATTTGTCATCCTAACTATCGTCACACGGTGTTTTCTTATTTATATAGTACTCAAGTCGAATCATGAAGCTTGACCTAGATCTACCGATTTCACCACCCAATAGAACGCGAGGGTGTGTTCCGGTCGTCAACCCCCACCCATCAAATTTTGTCAGTGTCTTCTCTCATGCTACACTGAAAACATCTCCCAAGAGTACAGTGTTGTCGGATTGGCGTCAAGTTCCGTTTTGTTAATTCTTTTTGTTGCGTTATGTTTTCGTTGTTACTATTTGTGCTATTATTACCATTTTAGACTAGTTGTTACAGTAGTTATTGTTGTGCAGTGTTATTATTGGTAATTTTTAAATGGTCTTTTTATATACTCGTTTACTATGTCTTCAAAGTTTAGCAACGTAGTTGGTGAATTTCAGCTGTTTGACGTTTCCCCAAGTGTGCGCTCGAAAAGCGGCTCCACGAATTGTACCGAAGTTTTCCGATGTGTTGGAGCTCAAACAAATTATTTCTCTGATTGGTTTAGAGCCCAAACTTCACGACTCGGCGCGAGTACTATAGTCGAAAGGAGTGCTATTTTTGTTATACACAATTTCAACTGGTGTCATTTGCCAGAAAGTAATCACTAGCACCATCACCAGTCTCATCAGTGTAGCAACCTAAGATTAGTTTAATTTTGGATAATACATGCACAATACATCTAGAAAGCTACTAACATGGCTTTTAGCCTTAAACTAAACTAATATATATGTTTAAAAAATAAAGCTAACACTTAATTTTTACTATAGCTGGAATTACATGGCACTGAACACAGAGAAGGTGTGTGGTTGGTCTGAAAGTTCATTGCGTAGAATAGTGACTAATGCACCGGAACGGTAAGCCGAACTCCTAAATTAGATTCACAGCCTATTTTGTATTTTTGTGTAATAAATTCGAAAATACTTAGGTTCAAGCTTTTCCGAAGTAAACTAACTTTGTATTCGGATCTATAGAAGATGTGGTTTGAAGAATAATCGATTGTAACCATTGGAGATTATAATAGTTTAAATAGATTTTTTAAAAATAGTTTAAATAGATTTTTTTTTTGAAGGAACGTTTCTTTTCTTGGTGATCACTTTAGACTGCAAGTCCTTGTTAGGCAAAGGTGAATTGTCATAACATTTATAAATGATATTATAAATCATCTTCCTCTAGCATGGGAAGTGGGAACCTCACGAGATGCTAATGAGGTACTGAATAATTAATTACTCTCAAATAGCGCTCATCATACTGACTATCAAACCCAGAAAGCTAAACTGGAAACCCCAAAATCATAAAATATAAATTAACAATCGGTGCTTAATTAAATTCCAAAACTGAGGTGATATTATACAAACCATTCTCGATAAAATCACCTCCAAACAAACAAAAAGAAATCAGATTTTAAAACTTAGGCGAAATTTATGTGCTAAATACGTAGAAATTCGTCGGGGATCGTAACACGGCAAATTTTGGATGCGTTAAAATATCGAATAATACTTTTGATAAAGTGGATACTTTCAAATATCTAGGATCAATATTAACAGACGAAAATGATATTTACGAAGAAATTAAATGTCGACTAAAAGCAGAGAATTCGTGTTATTATTCAGTTCAAAATCTCTTGTCGTCACGAATTCTGTTGAAGAATTTGAGGCTTAAATTATACAAAACGATAATCGTGCTGTTCTGTATGGTTGCGAAACATGGTCGCTTGCTATGAGGGAAGGGTATAGACGGAAAGTATTTGAGAACAAAATCCTGAGACGAATATTCGGACCCAAGAAGAACGGAAATGGCGAAAACTTCATAACGAGGAACTACATAACGTATATGGTTTACCAATTATTGCTAGGGTAATCATGTCTAGGAAACTCAGATGGGCAGGTCATGTAGCCAGGATGGAAGAAAGTAGGAACACTTTCAAAGTCTTAACTGGAAGATCAATCGGAAAACGACCATTAGAAAGACCTAGGCGCAGATGGGAGGACAAGATTAAGATGGATCTCGTAGAAATAGGAATACAAAGTAGAAACTGGATGCAGTTAGCTAAGGATAGAATTCAGTGGAGAGTTTTCGTGAACACGGCATTAAACCTCCGGGTTCCATAGGCCATAGAGTTAGTTAAATTTAGGCGAAATTTATGTACTTAATATGTATTTCGTGCCGCTAGCTAGTTACGATTTTATTTTTAAAATATGCCGCTGCCAAATATCAGTAACTTTCGCGAATAGAAAAGTGTCATGTTGATAAACGTTGCTGTACGTTTTTTTCCTTAATTCTTAAGAAACATTGTTTGGGATTGAAATAGGTTAACGATTGGGGATTAATTCAAAATTAAACCCCAATACTTTCACTTAAATGGCATAATTAACATTTAACACCAATTCGTAATGTTTTTCCTTCAGTTGGCGACTTGTATTATACGAGGACAAAGATTTGATTTAAATCAAGAGAATCAACAAAAATGATTTTAAAACAATCATGATTTTTTTCCATCCTGTGCATTATACAGTGTTGTGGGATAATATTTTTTCTAGTATTGTAAAGCACAAAGAAAAGTCAGCTTCTTGGATACTTTGTTGAAAAGTTCTTCAATTTTTCCCCTCTTTTCGTTTTTTTTTTTTCAGGTATGTCTATCCTCAACTATCGCTTTTTCTTTTCTTTTATACATCTTGTACGTTTAGATTTAGAGTAATTTTCTGTACAGAGGATATGAGTATTTGCGAGATAACAAAACTGCTGAAGAGAGCAAATATTATCACTTGTGTGGTGTATTATTTTTCTGCATTTTTTCTCAAGCAGACACCTGTGAGCATCATAAATTATTCAGTGTACAGTTGTTAATTCTAAAAAAGGTGTGAGGTATGTGAAATATAGAAAAACGATACCCCAACACACACCACGCAGGTAACAATATTTTTGTTCTCTTTTATACAAATTAGTGCGTTAAACAGGAAAATCATGTTAACAATGCTAATAGTATCAATATGAAATAAATGGAGCGCCCTCGTGGCTATATGGTTAATGTACGCGTCTTCCGCACACGGAAGACCTGGGTTCAATTCCCGGCCGGAGCTCGTATGATTAGGATCCTACGTTAAGTTGTAGGTTCATGTCTCATTTAGTATAGCTGCTGAAAGGGACGCTAAACTACGATCCAATCCAATAAAAAATAAAATCAGCCGGAGCCTATATTTAGGTCTACCATCCGTACATAAGTAAGGTGAAACTAGGTAAGAAACTTAGGATGGTTATTGAACAGATTCGAACCCAGGATAGTGTAGTTGTTGAACAAAAAGGCTAACCTGGCTAACGTGCACTTGGTATGAACTTTTGCTAGCAACGTTTTTGAAGAATAGATTTATCCTTTTATTTCATAATTACAATATATGTAGTTGACACCCATACACGTAAGTGCGAGCCTTTTGAAAGATAAGATTTTTTTTTTTTTTTTTTAATATACTCAATTAATGGAAATTCTGTTCTGCGCGTGAGGTCAAGACTTTCCTAGAAGTTAATTCGGCAAAAAGTAGGGGTGTTTGATACTGATATGTTCGTTATATGTAAGATAGCGAAAAATATCGATATACATCCTAAAACCAAACGATACTGAAAATACTAAACGAAATCAAGGATACGAAACAGAGAAGGCAATAGTCACAAGAAAATGGTGACTGGTAAATCTCACAACAGACTTCAAATTTTAACCATTGCATATTTTTGGATCAATATAAAGGTACAGATGTTCAAAAAATCACATCTGAAGGCACAAAACTGTCTTCAAAGTATTATAGGATATTTTAGAAATTTCGTTTATTTTTATGCCAAAAATTGGTATAAAAGTGCTTTTGTTAATTTACTAAGAAAGTACAAGCTACGAATGTATAAAAGCAATTAATGTGACGATAAAGCACTGTGTGATAGGAATTCTGTTTGATTTATAAAGTTTTTAGAACAGATATATGAAGTATAACAGGCATATCATCGTATTAAATATGCTGTGATGACAAGAGAGAGTGATAAGGATCCAAAACTGCGTGGTGTGGGTTTCCAGCGAGTATAAAGACTCTAGAAATGACTATTCAACTGAACAATTAATTACCATTACTTTCGATGCTTCAGAAGGGTCTCAAAGTGCCTATTGCATATATATAGCAAGTTTTCCCTTGTTGCTACCATAAAGCATAATTAATAACGCCTTCGGTGAGGGGAACCTGGGTTCGATTGCTGGTGAAAGTTCATGTTGTTCGGTTCAGACGTTAGGCTGTAAGTTTTATATAGTCTTAATGATGAAAAACAAAGATGAACTTCAAATCAAACAATTAGCACACGCTGGGGACAGATCAGTGTATAAGAATTGTGGATAGTGTGTTTTCCTTAGATTTATTAATTGTTTCGTTTACAACTTCTGGTGTGATTATGTTATTTCAGCCTTCCAATACTTTGGCAGTGAACTGGTACAACTCCTGTTCAACAAACGATAAATATTTATCTTCCATGGGTCGTATATGGAAAACGTTACAATTGACATTCGTGAGTAATTTCAACAACCCATTCCCTGCACGACAGTTCTATTCAACTTTTTATGCTCTGTTGTTGGCATTTTCATTAATGTAACTTATTATCACTAGCATTGATATAGCTGGATTTATTTGATAACATAACTTATTTTATGATTGAATAACGTCCTAATCAATAAATTTTGCTCTTTAAAATACCACCAAAATATGTTGTATCAAGCAACTAATAATTGAGATAATTATTACCCAATTGTAATGAAGTAATATAGTTAAAGCAAATTTTTATTTCCTTACAATCCATTTCTAACCTGATTTTAATAAATCACATGTTTTTAAGCTAAGATACTACTGAAATTTTTGCTTCTTATAGATATTGTTATGTACTACTAAAATATGTTAAAACTAGAAAACAAGCATCGCTATCATCTATCATGTAATTAGTATCGAGAATCAAATTAGTAAATATAATTATTTGTGTACCTACTATCTCGTTCCCTATTCCCTATCTTGGTTTAAATGTACTGTAGTGTTCAGACTGAGATATACTAATCGACATTAATCTATTTAATTGGTTTCTTGTGCAGTTTGAAGGCAATGTTCAGTAATAATTCATGTTTGATTTGTGATCATTACTGTAATTCAGCTGTTGCTACAGTATTTGCATATGTAGAATCCGAGTGCATTTAAAATAAAATATTTATGGTTGTCAGGGTTACAGTATTATACAGCTTTATACATATATTCATTTGCTTAACATTATATACGCTGAAATATATTTCGAAGGTAATACATACAGTTATTTTGCTGACATATATATACTAGACTTATCATACTTTAAAGTGGTATTATGTCGCTTTGGATAATCGCATTTAAATGAAATTGGTCACATTTGAAAGAAGAACTCAAATATTTTTGTGCATCTCAGCAATAATAACAATGTCAATAATGAACGGGGTCAAACAGAAAAAGTAAATTCACTCATTTTTACATATTACTAAAATAAATTTTCAAATCTAGTTAATTTAGAAGAATCCGTTGCCTCCAAAATGTCATGTTGTACCTATCTACTTTAGAATCGAATAAGCTCTCTCTGTCACTGTCGACTACGCCTTGCTGCAGCGGCACCATATTCCCGCCATCTATACACTAGCTATTTCTAAAACGGCAACAAGATTGTTCAGAGTGGAGTTTTGCTGTTTGGTGTCGCTACTGGCGATTCATATCAAGCAAGTAAATATCAGATTTAGTGAGTGTTACTATCGTTTAAATTTTGTATTCGTATGTAAATAACTCGATGAGTTAAAAGAAAGAGAAAAATAACAGAATTAAATTAGCTAAATTATTAAACTCCATTCAAAAGTTTCATATTATAATTAAATTAGGATTTAGTTACGTTAACTGTGGGATTTGCAGCTTTTCATTCTTTGGAAAATCGGCCTCTGCTGAAAGGAACAAATAGCACTGTCACGTGAAGAACAATGGCTTTTATGGCGTGACCTTTTTTTTTTTTTTTTTTTTTTTTTTCAATTGAAAGTGGAACAGGTAGTATATTTCTCTTCTTCCAGTTTTAGTAGAGAAATTATAATGAGGATAGAATATATTCTTGGGACCCTTAATTGGTTGTAAAAACACTTCTCCCCATTTATTACTGTTTTTACTCTAGAGTGATCACCGTTAAAACCGGAAATGGTTGATCTTTCTCTTACTTCTGGTTTTAATAGATTAGAGTGGAGATGAAATGTGTTCTTAGAATGCTTAATTGAATACAGAAAACTGCTTCTCGTCAGCTATTGTGGTTTTTATTCTATGGCGATCAACGTTAAAACCGGAAGTGGTTGATATATGTCACTTTTGGTGACTATGAGACTAAGAGAGAAAATGGTATCTATTGTCAGAACACTAAATTGATTCAAAGAAAACGCTTCTCGCTATTTCTCACCGCTTTTGCTCTTCGCCTAGATCAGCGTTTCCCAGCCTTTTTCAACTTGCTGCACACTACGGGTGTTACTTGGATTCTCGCGGCACACTTATAGATATTATTATTTGTAAATATAAAACACAGTGGTATTTTTTCTGTGATTATTGATCTCCTTCTCACAGAAAAGAAAGCTCTATCACTGTTTTTTCACCCGTGGTAAATCATTATGCTTATTTTTCATTCTAATTTAAAAATTGAAAACAATTGCAATAAAAAATTGGACTCAGGTTTTTAAAAATACGCTTTCTTTTTAAAAAACTGTATCCAACCTTTTACTAAAAAGAAAGATCACTAAATAACGAACGAACAAACAAATCTCTCTTACCTTTAAAACACAAACGTAGGTAATTTGTTGAAAGGATTGAATGATATTTTAAATTTTCAAGTTACGAAATACTCTGCAACAATAAAGAAGGAATAATGGTCATAACAATGATAACCATTGTTTTCAACATTAGAAATGTACAGAACAGTAACCTGGTGTGAAACTTAAAATTGTAGATTCACAGTAGAGGTTCATAGTAATGTGAAATACAAATATAGATTTTTCCCTACGTTTTGCAATTTGATTGCTATAAAATTAATAATTTTGTTTCGATTCCTCGCGGCACACCAGCGTCCCATTCACGGCACACTGGTTGGGAAACGCTGGCCTAGATCAATATTGAAACTAGAAATTTGTAGTGAATTTATATCACTTCCAGTTTTAGTAGAAAGTTGAGGATGGAGATGAAATGTATTTTTTGACACTTAAGAGTCTTCATCCCGGCGAAATTAAAATACCGCTAATTTTACAGTAATTATGTGATATCTTCAAAGAGATAAAAGATAATTGAAATATGGAAAAAGAGCGCCCTAGACAATATTATTTTGCGTGAGGTACCGTTATCACAAGTCACGTAGCGGCTTTCCGTTTTCAGCTGTTTAGAAACGCGAAAATAAATGCCGATTTTCAAAATGGCTCGAAATCGAAAGCAGATAAGTGGGTCGTGATAACGGTTTCTCATGTAAAATAATATTGTCTAGGGCGCTTTTGTTCTACATTTCGATTATATTTTATCTATTTGAAGATATCACATAATTACTGTAAAATTAGCGGTATTTTAATTTCGCCGGGATGAAGACACTTAATCGATTGCAGAAAACCGCTTCTCGCTATCTATTATCGTTTTTCCTCTTTTGCGATCAACTTTTAAAGCCGGAAATGATTTATTTGTATCACTTCTGGTTTGAATATCGCCTCCATCAACGAACCTAGTTCCTAGCTTCAGATCCTCTACACCCTGACCAAATTTTTGGTGGTGATTCATCAAGTAGTTCTTGAGATTTTTTGTCTCCCGGACGGATACACGGACAGGGTAAATATGTAAACCGACCTTCTTAATAATAAATAAATAAATAAATAAAATAAATCATTCATATTATTGATTTCATTACGGACACATGTATATATATTTCCATATGTAAGCATTTACGCTTAAAACTACCTATCGGCAGATGAATGTGCTTTCTACGTATGTAGTCTGTGGTTGTCACTGATAGAGGGAAAAAGTTAGTGTTGGGATTCTAAGCAGTAGACCCATCTCATATAGCCTCGGTGCTGAATAAAAGAAAAGCTCGAAACCGCAGTCAATTAATTTATATAAATCAAAATGAAAGTGACTATGTTTGTGACTTAATAACTCTTGAATCACCCGACCGATCTCGATCAAATTTTCAACATAGATAAGGTTCGGGCGTGGGATGGCTTTTATCATTTTACTTTGACGGTGCAACCTAGGGGAAGGGGAGGGGGTGAGATATATAAGAATGCTCGAAGATGACCGACATTAGTGCCGAATCCATAGTTTTCGGGGGCCGCTGAGATGAACAGTGACAGTTCCGATGCTGTTTAAATCCAAATTCTGCCCCACAACTTGATAGAGGCAGGAGATATATAAAAATGATCTAAAATATTTTAGTCCAGCGAAGCGGGTAATTTACTCTAGTTGGTATCTAAAAGATCCACAGAACGATAGATATTTGGTATTTGGCTTTGATAATTTTGAATTTTGTTGGTGCACAATATAAATATTTTCAATTTCGTTTGGTTTAAAGTAAAAGAAAAACAAAAAGCAAAAAAAGTCGGCATCCAAGATAGAAAACTTACAACACTTCCAGAAGGGAGAATGGCAAACTGTTTTTGAAGAGTAGATAAATAGAATTGCTATACGTAATTTTTTAAAATAAATATGTGTGTTCTGTGTAGAAATAATATATGTATGTAATGAATATTCATTATTGATAATTATTTTAACATTACAATATTAATTTTTGATTGTTGAATATTCTTTAATTTTTTTTCATTCTTTCTAGATGAGTCCGTCTGTCATGGGTTGGTTAGCTCTTTTTCTTGCACTATGCCTCTCAACATTCGGAATTTGGTGGTGCGTTACAATTTCTCTTTCGCTATTGGCATTTTTCATTGGGTAAGTAGTGACGTATTATGGCATAATACATAAGCTTTAGTGCTTTCTTCAGGTTACTTTGAAATGTGTGTTTGGTTCGATAGCAGAATTCTCGGTATAACACACAATCAAGTCGTAATTATAACTTTTAAGATAACTACCAAAGTGCTTGTAAGTTGTATAAATAACTGCAATATTTCATTCAATTCGCAAGCACTTTAGTTGATAAGTCAAAAGCCATAAGTACGCCTATCTTACACAAATATTTTGTTGTACTTAATAATTCACCCAATGCGCTAGATTTTATCAGTCATGAATGTGTACTTTTCAATCATTGAATTCTTTGATATATTTGATTATTGCAAAAGAATGCAGTTCGGTATACACAGGCTTCGTTCACTGATAAATAATTCTACCTCTACTCATTTTTTTTTCTTACGAGAAACCTCAACATAATAAGTGGACTTTAGAAAAATCGAATCTGTCTAAATTAATTGAAGCGCTTGGAGGATAAAGGTGGTATGTAACAAATTGAATATAATGGGAAAATTGACTTTCACAACTTTGTCCGTTAACATACCACCTTCATCGTTTCTAAATATCTGCACTAGAACGAGGACTCACCAAATAATGTGTTAGGTAGCATGATAGCATATAACACGTGCATGAACAGCCAGAATGCAACGTTTCGAAAAATATGACATAACACCTTTATTATCCAAGCGCTTCAATTCTTTTTTTTATATTTAAAATTTTTGTTCATAGTAGTTATTACTCTTTGAATCACCTTAACTTTTAATATTGTTGAACCATTCCCGCTGGTGTAGTGGGTACCGCGTCCGTCTTTGGTGTACGTGATCCCGGGTTCGATTCCCTGGTGGGAGAGCACCATAAATTTATGTTGTTTTTTTTTAATCATTCACTTTCATTAATCATCCGTCTCCTTTAGCCTAAATGGCATAACCGTGGACGTTAAACTTAAAATAATAATAATCTTTTAAAATTTCATTTCATTTTCTTCATATTGTTTTGTAATAATTAACTCAGAATTCGTGAAATTAGCATTAAATTCTTATTGATGTCATAATATGTATACTTTTTAATAACATAACATGGTTGTTAATTGAAGTAGCTAGATAAGTAATGGATTATGACAGTGAAGTAGATAATTAAGTTTGTTTATCTATATTCAAAGTACTTTATGTAGAAATGAATATCTTGGGTGGAAAAAGAAATTGCCGTATACATTAAAGAGGTTAACTCACTTACATTGAGCCGAATTTGAATGTCCCACTTACCTAGGAAATGCCGTGTTTCCACCGCTGGTTGTGTTCAACCTGCAGACTATTAGAGATGAGATGACTGACTATTGCCCGGCATCGGAGTTTCCATTGCAAGAGACTGCATTGCAGCTGGATCATAGGTATTGCATGCCAATTCACTTTTCAGGCTTTCCACATTCCGAACACGATATAAACTCGACGATGGGACTGGCACCGCTTGAGGAGTTCGAAAGAACAATAATCCATTCTCCTGGCATCTGAACTCGTGACAGGGATGCCAGAGAAAGGGGTTGCAGGAATTCTAATTTCCTGTTCGATACTACAATAGAATTCCAGCTATGTTTTTGCCGTGTGGCTGGATGCAGTTCAACCTGGTGCAGTTTCTGTGCAGTTCAACCTGGTTCACGTTTTGTCCGTACAGTGCTGGGATTTTATACTGATGCATTTGAACCAGGACATGAGTCTGGTAGTACGCACTATTAATTTTGACGTTTCGCTCCACCTTTCGGAGAGCGTTTACCCCCGTACGAGTAACTGGCCACAATCATATACCTTTTGGGAAACTCTCTGCACACTGGCGAAAGAATACAGATCACGGCAACAAATCTGTATGTAATAGCACGAACTTGACCACAGTCTGTAAAGTAAATCCACATATCATCAAGAGTAACGAAGAACTTCGACCGACATTTGCGAGATGACGTTCATACAGCCTTCTACAGTTCCTTTTTCGCTCAGTCACATATGACACGGTTTCAGAGCGTGCACACTGCTCTTGCGAACGACCGTGAGGCGTAAATCCCTGTGAATGGCGCAGTTGATTGTCACCTGTGATGTGCAGAATTTTCTGGCCATTACACGCTGTGTGTAAACATTTTCGGAGGTCGGCATGGTCCTCTTGACGGGTATCTAGCTGCTCGCGTTGGTATGGTGGGTCTAGGACTCTGTACAGCATATTTCCGTATATGATTCACAATGGACGATCTACACGAAAATTACGCATTTTACTTACTTCTACGATGCACGGCGCCATGAACTTGAGCATCAGAAAGGACCACAATGAACTCCTCCCAGAGTCTGTTGAATTTTGGTGGCATCGGACTAGGCTCGACCACAGTGCTGTACTGTGTGACTAATGAGATACTGTTGCTTACCTCATGGCAATCTCACGCCGATGGGTTGAGCATGCTCTGTACAGTTGTACATTGACGTATGATAAATTTGATTTGGTTGACATCATGCTTCACAACTTGTTTAGGACACAGTAATGTAGGAGAAAAGGTGAGACGGACGAGGAAGGTATTTTCGGATTATAGTATCAATGCAATATCAAGTCTAAAGAGTTCTTTAAGCTTTAAACAGCATGAAGAATTCTTTAGACAGTAATATTAAACAGAGGACCTAAATTTTTGCCTTTAAACAGTTTAACATATGTTGACTGCGGAAATCTGAAAACCGTACCATAGTACATCAGTATTGTGTATATCCGTACCAAAATTTTTCTGAGAGTGATATAATACAATATACAAAATGAGAAACTGCTATTTCAAATAATGTTGTAAAGCTAATGTTGGTTGCAATCTGTTGATTTTTCTAGGGGATTGGCCGTACTTTATTTAAAGAGCGCTGAAATCTCACAGAAGTATTACGTAAATGTTTACCGCTCAAGATTGGAATTTTCAAGGCCAGGACTGAAAAAGGTATTTACTCTGTTTACATTCAAAGCTTTGTTTACTAACTAAATATATTATTTTTGCTCTCAGATTGTTAAAACTCAAAACCAATTTATACATATATATATTTCATTTACATTAATTATTTCTTAAGTATTTGCAAATGTTTCCAAATATTTTCAGCGTATAAATTTCTTAAGACAATTGACTGTTGTCTTGACCAGGGTGTCTACTGACCTGGAAAAACTGGAATTAGCCTGGAATTTATTTTTGTACCTGAAAAACCTGAAAAAAAAAAACTAGAATTTAGCAACAAACCTGGATTTTTCCTCAATGTTACTTTTTTTTATTGCATACAATATAAAAATCCTCTTTTCTTAAAGGTTGGTTTTGTAAGTATGTTTGTGCTGCCCCAGAGACACCTGAGCTGAGTTCTGCCATTTCCTTGTAACAGACGTTTTTCTTATTTCATTACGCTTTCCTGTGGCAGAGTTCCCATAGACCTAGAAAGTCTTTAGCTGGAATTTCTGTCTATATTTTATGTGGCAGAACATTTTTTGCTACAGTACAAACCTAGAAATCAGGAAAATACTGCAGAAATCAGGAAAATACTGCAAAATTTTTACGAAAAAGTAAGGGACCAGTCAGGGAAAATAGTACTTAAACTGGGAATCAAGGAAAATTCGGAATTTTTGCTCAGGAAAGAAACTGTTTTTTATAACTTTTTGCCTATTTGTTAAGATAAGATGATAATTGAAACACGAGAACTCAATGAAGCAAACTGAAGGCAAAATATGCTCCAGTGTGCTGTAACACACAGTTGTTAGCATTTTCTTTCAGGAATCCTTTCTCCAGAACCTAAGTTTCAACATATCATATCGTAAAATTAAGTAGTAACTTTTTATTTTTGCTGGCAGTGGATATTAACAGTAACAACTTTTCTTTGTTAATAATAACAAAAAAAAAAAAAAAAAAAAAAAAAACGAAAAAATAGATCTGGAAAATAGTATAAATAGACCTGAAAAAACTGGAAAAAGCCTGTAATTAAAAAAAAAATTAGTGGACACCCTCTTCTTGACACGTACATTTCTCTCTCTACCTTTTTTTTTTTTTTTTTTTTTTAATTTAAGTGGAATTAATTCTGTGTAGAATAAATGGAGATTTGGTAAATGCAAACGAATGAGAATAAAATGTTTGTTTAGTAAGACAAAGGTATCAAAATGAATTAATGATGATGTTGATAAAAATGAAGCGTGTTTCAGAAGTCCATATGGCGAGTTAGAGATTTGTGGTCAAACTCTTATCTCCTACCCCAAAATTGAACATTTCTCTTACTACTTCCTACCAGGGTTGGCTGGTTTAAACCTTGGTCTTTTTTTTTTCTTTCTTCAAAAAAAGGAACTGGTGTAAACCAAAAAACGAAAAATGTTCGAAAAAGTGTAAGTGTTCGTAAAATCTTGATGAACACGCATTTGTGGGTTATCACGTTTCACTCCCGTATATTATTCGTATTATATTCAGACCTAAATTCCCCATTCAGTACTCGAAGATATTATGCTACAGAAGCAACTTTTGTTCTTTTTATAATTTTATGAATGTTTCTTTTGTGATTTTTTAATAGTTTGTTATTATTGTTATCCAGTTGCAATCAAAGAAAAAATCTAAATATTGTTTCGTTGTAATAATGTTTACTGTTGGTAAAATACATCGAAGTGCCGTACTTTCTTTGAGGGGGGAGGGGAGGGTCATAAAAAAACCACCAGAGGCATTTATTGAAATCAGAAGTATCTTTGGTATCTATGTATGTATAAATGGGTCAGAACCAAAGTGGATTCAAATAATTCGTATCTTTATTCACTTTTCTTACTGTTATGCAAAGTAAGTCTTTGTATTTCTTTAACTGGGACTAATAAAAGTCGTAGTGAACTAACTTGGACTAAATTAGTTCTTGTGTACACTGCAGTATTTTGAAATTGTCCATATGTAATTCTGTAGAATGGTTTCACTTGTACAACTGTTTATTTTTTTGTCCTTTTGAAATGGCTCTTGACAATTATATTAACAAGTATGTAAAGATCAGTATAATATATTTTTATCAGGAGTCCTTCTTGAGTGCGTCGGCAGACATATCGCCAATTTAATCCTGGTTTCGAGTTCAAATAGAGGATAATTTCTCTCGGATGTAAGCCGAGAAGCGGTTTGGATTTCGCTTTGAGCTTATGTAACCCCTTCCACTGTAACCCCATTGTTGTAATATAACACGAAGGCGAAACAAACTTATTTCTGTCCATATGTCATATAAATACATAGAGCAAATTATTTAAACCAAAAAGACCTGGTTTAAACAAACAAACAAACAAAAAAAAAAAAAAAAAAAAAAACGGGTTTAAAGCAAAAAAACCTGGCATTTTGGTTTTTTCAATAAAAAACCATGGTTTTTGCCAACCCTGCTTCCTACACACCAAGAATATGTTTTTACATGTTAATAGAAGCAACAACAAAAGCTTTTGTCAAGAAGTTCTATATACATTAATAAGAAAATGGAAAATGATCCCCTAGAAATCATGAGCTGTATCAATGCTATTCTATGCATACACAGTAAAGGTTGTACGCTGTATATGATCATGAGCTGTCCTACACCTATGAATGATGTACGGATTGTGTGAAAAGACCACTTTAGTACGTTGTGTACCATTCTTCAGTCTCAGGCTTCCACTCTGCATAGAGACGGTCATCGAGGGGCCAGGTGTCATGCCGCGAAATGATGATCTATGCTTCTTCCACATGGTGGCAGCTGGTCAAGGGTTGTTGCTTGGGTTGCAGACTGGATCAAACGCCATCCAGTAGAGTTCCACACGATTTTTTTTATTATTATTATTTGTAAACATAAATATTCATGCTTGACGATAACCACGACACGTATTAAGATAACATGGTTAATGGGGAGTAGGAGATCATCCGTCAAGCCCTGGAGAGCGCGTTGGGTAACACGATCGTTGTGTGAACGGATATTGACCTATTGAAAGAGTCAATTTCCATGATGGCTCAGGTACACCAACAGATCTGCTTGAGTGATGTTCTGGATGCACACTACATTAGCCAAGGTGCCCCATATGAATATCAAAGGCGAACAGCCATTGTAGGCTATGCATCTCCCTAACACTATTACACTTGGTATAAGTTTTGTGTGTTACCGCCATAGTCAATGTAAAGGTATTTGATGGATAGTGCGAAGTCTGACCGACAATCATAACTAAATACAGTGATGTTCTACTTTTTTTTTTTGCAATACCGGTGGAGACGGAGGGTAGGGTTGCGAGGGGTGAGGGATGTCTGACCTGCAGCAGACGATGATCGAAGTTGTGCGTCCAGGAAATGTTCGCAGATGGCCCTAGCTGATAGCTTTGGTGTGGTATTGGTTCTAATATATAATGCGGTCACTGTGCGTTACGCAATAGGAGCTCATCTGATGAGCATGTCTGGGGATGGATCCGTATGCTGTGACAGGGCTATGATGTGTACCTTCCTCAGTTGAATGGCGCCAATATTATATTGTGTAACGTGTGAGAATCTGTGGAACGATCACATGGCGTTTCGTAGGCCCACGAAACGCCTTTAATAAACTGCACGAACAGAGCCTACCTATAGCATCCTTGCGTGTCTTGAGCGTTCACAGAAATTTGACACACAGTAACAGTTGACTGCTTTTTCACACTTCATCATTTAATACAGTGAATTCGAACTTTCCATGACCGTGCTTCCAGTAATACACACAAATGCAATGTCTCTTTGTTGATTCTTTTGAGTGTTTGCTCTCTTATCAGTAAGTTTTCAAATATACGTTTTTCATGTTTTGATTTAATTGTCTATATTTTGTAATAGTAGAAAGTTTTTTATTGATGGAAGTATAACATTAGATATGTTATGTGATAAACTGAGAAACAAAATAATTTGTAGTAACATACTATACTATAAGAAAAATAGAATGTTAAAAAAAAAAAAAAAAAAAAAAAAAAAAAATTAAAAATAAATAAATAAATAAATAAATATGCGCGCTTTTCTGCATTTTGATCTAACATTTGAAATCAAATATTTAGTTATAACCTTCAAGTGTTATGTCATGTGGTCGTAAGGAGATGAATGAGAAACACAAGTGAATATTTACGGAAGACGAGACCCGTAGGCTGATTAACCTACGGACACAATGTTGTCCACCACAAGCTCGCATAATCTGGGATCGAACGATGAATCCTTTGTAACCAAAAGTAAGCTTACTAGAACTGAGCTATTACCAAATATTCCTTACATAACTTCACTAAACTATGAACTTTATGCTATAAGAAAAGTTGTGATACGAGATTCCAAATCCGAATAATTAAATGGGAAATACGTCCTTGAAAATTGAAGGATATAAACATTTCATTACTGACTTGCTTGTAATAACCTCACAAAAAAGATATTAGCGAATTTTTAATCAGAAAAGCCCAACTTTTCTAGGGTAACTTTTTTTTTCTACTTCCAAATCGTTCTAGTTCCAAGACAGTGTTCCCTCTTTGAAATAATATAAGTTGAGTCATTTTGAGTTCGTGGATCCCCTTCTGGGTCCCACTAACTCAAATTTTCAAAACGATTTTAACAGTTAAGGTTACTGTTCCCTCCCACCTTCTCCGAGCATTTCGCCTTTTCGCCATCAGACGCTTACTTTTTCATTTAGCAATCAGTACTAGCGCCTCTACTGGGAAGAACTGAAAGATCGTATGGCTTAGTTTGAATGTATTCAGGATATCCACACTTGAAATGAGCGGAGAGAGGAATCCAACAGTTTTTTTCTTTTCTTTCTTTCTTTCTTTATTTATTTATTTATTTATTTTTTCGTGCACCTGCAGTCAGTCAGAATCTATTTTTACAAGCCGTGTTCAGCTGTAGGGCGAAACCTGAACCATTGACGAGTAACATAGATCTTTTCTTTCTGCAGGCAGAAATAGAGTTTTTGTAAGAAAAGCGGGAATTAGGTTGCAGAAAACGGTCATTCGCATCGCATTGACAAATTTTCTTTCCTCCATTTATCACTGAAGCTATTCTTTTCTTTCTATTCGATTATTACCAGAATATGATATAAATAACCTAAATGGTTCTTTTATACAGAAAACAAACAATACTAATATTTTCTTACAGTTATCAGTATTATATGATTTTTTTTTCTGAAGTGTATGATGCATGAAAAATAGACAGAATGAATTTTGACTTTTCTGTTTGTCGCTATTTTTCTGAATAGAGAGAATGCTGTGCCGCAACTAAAGGGCTTACAGGGCCCGCAACACTGGGAGGCCCAGAACAAAAGAGGCCCATTTTATTTTCGAAGTTAAACTTTATAATGTTAGGATGTTAAAAATTATGTGATGTTGCAACTATATCATTTGTACCTGTGAAGACGGTAACACCTGAACGATTATTTAGTAAATTAATAGCCAACAAAACTTATAGTAACCAGCGAAAACATTATGACCACTCGTAACTTTTTGAACGAAATCATTGCCCTCAGCTAAGAGCTACGAGGCATAAAACAACCGCGCGCCAGATGGTGACAGGAATCTCACTCGATTAGTCAAAGTGATGCTTGTGCCTTGAATGGGGAAGGACGACGATATATCAACAGGGTGACTAAATGACTGGGAGCTTCATTTCGTAAACAGCGCGACTTGTCGAGTTTTCGCGATCTGCCGTGCTTAGTGTATTTCAAAGGTGGGAAAAGGACAGTGAAACCAGCATCGAACCAAACAACAAAAAGTGGGGCGACCACACCTCATTAAAAATGTCGGATATCGTATATCTTCGAAGTTAGTACAGCAGAATAAGCGAAAACTATAGCACAATATAATAATAATAATAATGAGCATTTTTTGCATATGTGCAAGTTGTGACTCAGTAGATAGAACGTAGAAAGGCAAAACTGTTCTCTGTAAATTTTACGTGACTCATGAATATGGAAAGAGGGGGTCCGTTTAACATTTTTGCGGGAGGCCCATTCGTCCTTACTTACGCTACTGAGAGAATTAAGGTAAAATAATATGATCAGTATATATATATATATATATATATATATATATATATATATATATATATATATATATATATATATATAAACTCCTGGTGCAACAGTCCCTTGTGATCTGAGTCTGCAGAGCGGGCTTATGTGAGTGGTCAGCACAACTACACCCAACGTCGCCGGCTGTCTAGATTGGAGTCCACTATCTTTTAGTTTTCCAAATTTTCTCTCACTGTTTGGCCAACACCGCAATGTTTGAGTGCCACACCGGGAATTAAACCCCGGAAAACGCACACCGTATCACTTTCGCTAATCATTTGGTAAAACTCTTCACCAATTACCCTCTTCACTTATGTCGCGAACAAATATTCAGCTTGCAAATTTATTTCGAGAACTTCTCATTCCCTAATAAATGTTTATTCTCTTAGTTTATACGTACGCAAGCTTGCCTAACAACCGACAAACTTACACAATCTCAACAAAGTTCAAATGTGCTGTGTCTGCTGTAAATCACAGATCAGTTAGATTTAAGGGGCTTTTAGAGTGTAATTTTAGGAACGCTGTAGGAAATCATCCCTCCCCGTCTGAGACAAAAGAAAATCTGGCGGCACGCAACTAATTCACAGAGGTTACAAAGCAAGCGCAACAAAGTTCTGAATGAAAGATTTTTTTTTTTTCCATTTTCCAGACAATAACATTTACCGATGACCTGTTAGCCCCTGCACCACCGCCACCATGAAAGCAAATTCAATCGGAATTTAGTCAAATCGTTTGATCACGAATAATTATCGTTTGATCCCAAGCATACTGACGTACTACACATGATTTGGCTAGGGGCTTATTAGCCCTGGATAATCGACATGTACACTCATGTCCAAAATTAATGTTGCATGTCTATAGATATGTTGTTGTGGGAATATAATTTGATAACGAATTCGCCTGGTATTTCTTACAATGTTAGTACGTGTACAATCGGCAAAGACATGTCTGTGGCAAATTTCATGTCAAAAGAGCAGTAAATAAGAACAATAAAATAAAAATAAAACTTTCTTGTCCATTTAGCAACATTTTGTTTTACTCACTCTAATTTTCGTATTTATAATTCTTTTCCTATAAAATTTGTCACAAATATACATTTCCCAATTATACACATAGTATCAGTATTAAAAGTACCCTGCAAAATCATTATCAAATTATATTCTTACAAAAAGACAGTTATAAATATGCGACAATCATTTTGGACTGAGTGTACCATTCCATAGATATTTCAATCGTAAGTAGGTAAGCAAAGTTTGGTTAGTTTCTAGTACAAAGTATGGAAGATAAAGTTGATTTTTTATTTAAAAATGGAGGTCTCCAACAATGAAACTAACAAGAATATGTGAAATCGACAGGTACAATTCCCTAGATATTTCAGTCGTAATCCGATAGGTGTGGCAAGTTTGGTCAGTCTCTGACAGAAAGTATAGCAGATAAAGTTAATCTCCAACAATGAAACTAACAACAATATGTGAAATCTATTTGTACCATTCCATCAATGGTGGCCTCTAACAACGAAACTAATAACAATATGTAAAATCGATATGTACCATAGGATAGATATTTCAATCGTAAATGAGTGTGCTAAGTTTGGTTAGTTTGTTTTATAAATTATGGTAGATAAAGTTGATTGTTTATTTAACAATGGAGAAATCCAACGATTGTTTATTTAACAATAGTGACCCCAACAATGAAACTATCTACAATATGTGAAATCGACAGGTACCATTCTCTAGATATCTCAGTGGTAATCCAATGGGTGTGCCAAATTTGGTCAATTTCTTTATATACAAGTGTGCAGACGGGACATAGAGCCCGATTTCTCCGTGTACACCAAGCATCCTTTTCCTTTGCTCATTGGAGCTCGGTTTCTTCTTTTTACCAACGTTTGTGTGCGAAGAGTTATATATATATATATATCGGGGTTGGACAAAAAAATCTAAAACGTTTGCAAAAGTGTGAAAATCATACCTAGTATGATGTGGAGCCTCCTTTTGCGTCCCAGACAGCTTGGACCCGACGTGTAATGGGCGTATACAGCTCCTAAATCGTGGTGTGTGGAATTTTGTATCATTGTTCCTCCAAAACATGTTCCAGTTCCTTAAAGGATGCTGGTGGAGGGTAATGAGACCGAACACGCCTTTCTAACTCAGACCACAATGGCTCAATGGTGTTCAGATCTGGTGATTGTGGGACCCAGGGTAGGTGTAATAGCTCCTGGTCATGCTCCTCAAACCATGATTTCACCGTTTTTGCAGCGTGACAGGGTGCCAAATCATCTTGGTAGATGCCATCACCATTAGGGAACAATATTTGGGCCATGGGTAGAACCTGGTCCCCCAAAATGGCCTCAAACGCCTTAGCATTCATCATTCCAAGCAGGGCTATGATGGGACCTGCAGAAAACAACGATATCACTGCCCATACTGTAACAGAACCACCCCATGCTTTACAGTTGGGAGCAGACAGTCTGTATCATAGGCCTGCGACGGTGTTTTCCATACGTAAACACGACCGGTTGTTGGAAATAAGATGAAGGTCGATTCATCGGACCACATTACGCGTTTCCGCTGCTCATGAGTCCACGCCTTGTGGTCCTTGCACCACTGGATACGCCTCTTCGCATTTACTGCTGTGACCAGGGGTTTGGTGATAGCGGCCCTGCCATGAATTTTCATTTTATGAAGTTCCCGTCACACTGTTTTCGACGAAACCGGGTTCTGTAGGCCGGAATTAAGTTAAGACGTAATTTTCATTGCAGTGGTCTTCTTTTTAGCTGCTACAGTCCGTTTTAATGCCCTCCGGTCCCTATCTGACAGGATTGTCTTTCAACCACTGTTGTGCTTTGCAGTCGTCGTTTGCCCATGAATTGTGTATGCCCTCGTGACATTAGACACAGTGCCTTTCGATACCCCCACAATGTTCGCTACTGTTGCCACTGAAGCTCCAACCAGACGGGCACCAACGGTCTTGCCTCTTTGGAAGTCTGTCAGGTCGCCCATTTTTCCCCTACCACTTTCACACCACGACACTCAGAGGTGAACTGGTTACTGCTGACGGAAGAGGAAGGTCCACATGACACATTGAAAACAAAAAACGATCAGCAACCGCAACACGTGTTGTAGACTGGAGGGCCAATCTTACGTGTCCTGTATGAAGTGTTTTTAGATTTTTTTTTTTGCCTTTCCCCTGTATATATAATATATATGTATGATGTATATAAAAACAGAGGGGGCTTTAGTTTTGCCTGTATATCGTCCTTTTTTTCTTTTCTTTTTTTTGTCTTTCGTTATTATTATTATTATTATTATTATTATTATTATTATTATTATTATTATTATTATTATTATTATTATTATTATTATTATTTGTTAACTTGTTTGGTTTATGTTGAGGTGGCCACACGCGTGGTTGTTTCACTATAAATGTGATGATTATTTCTGTTTTTTCGTTGTTTTCTTGTTGCTCTCTCCGTTTTCTTTATTGTTTCGCCTTTTGATGTCTCGGTATTTTTTCTGCTTTTATTTGTGTTTCACTTGTTTTTTGTTCTTGTTCTTTGATCTTTTGATCTGGTCTTTCGGTCTGCATTAAAACATTTTTTCTGTGGTTTGTTTTCGATCTCCCTTTTGTGGTTTCTGATTTGGATATTTGACTGTTTTTTTTTTTTTCTTTCTTTCCTCATGGGTTCTAGTTTAGATTTTTTATTAATTCTGTGTTTCCGATTTTCTTGGTTAGATAGGTTACTGTCTATCTCTCGTTTGGTATTTTTCCTTTTTCTATTTACTTTTCCTACTCCTTTTCCTTCCTTCCGTTATTATTTTTCTTTTTTTCCCCGAGTCCTCTCCCAGGGTTTCTTGTTTGTGGGCTTGTAGTGTATTTTTGTCTCTAGGAGACAGCATTGTCTTTTCTCTTGTTACATCTCGGTACTTTGTTCGGGTTTGGTTTGTTTTCATGGTGAGTCCCCATACACCTATGTTTTTTGGTAGGTTTTTGTGTGTTTCAAGTCTTTGTTTGTGCTTGAGATTATTCTCATGATGGGCACCAATTCTGTTTTCGTACAAAGGTTCTTTAGGGCCTGTTTCTGTCTGAGTTAGCTCCATCTGAACGTAGCTGTTCGCATGAGCAACCGACATCGGTCCCCCTGTGGCTCTATGTTCGCGCCGAAAAAATGTTTTGACACCAAGTCTAATATAATAATTATACATCAGACTATCCATCCCTCTCCTTTCTAGTGATGAGACTGGTGGTTACAGAATTTCTTCCTCGCATTTTTTTTTTCAAGCCAAACATATCTGGAGGTGTGATGGTTTCGTGCGAGTTCTGTGCTTCTATTGCTTTTCATGCTTCGTTGTAGATATTTGATGTCTGTGGTATGTAGGAGATATGTGGGATTTATTTTTCTAAGCTTTCTTATTCTTTGAGGAAGGTTTGTTGTGTCTTTTCGTGCTGTTTGATAGAATTTGTTTCAATTTCTGTGTGAATTTCTCAGGTTCTTTTTCAGGACCATCGGGTTTGTTTCGTGTATTGAGAAGTGGAAAATCTTTTCCCAGTACTTTCAGTTGGTTGGGGGTCCCAATTTTGTTTGAGAGGTTGTGTATTAGTGATTTTTTTCATTTTCTGTTTGTGTCTGGTTCTGCTTCTTTTTTCTTTCTCTTCTTTTTGTTTTTGTCGTTATTTTCGTTGGGTTTGTGCGTGATTTTTCAGTTTTGCTTGGATTGAGTATGTAAAATTTAACTTTCTTTTGAAGTTTGGTGGTTTTGAGAAGGACCCTTGTTCTTTCGGTGGTGGTTTTCTTTTGTTCTATTTTTGGGAAGCTGTTCAGGAACTCGTGAGGTCTTCTATTGATTTCCTTCTTGGTTTTCTTTGTGGGATGTTTTTGTTTTCTTCTTTGTGTGGTTTGGTTCTTTTCTGTTGTTGGATTTTTTTTTTTTTTTTTTTTTGGAAGTCCAGAGCTACTTGTTTTCCTTTGGACTGCCTCTTTTTGTATCATGTGGGTTGAAACGGGATTTGCGCTCTTCTAGGGCAAATTTCAACTTTCTTCCAGTGTTGATTCTAGTTGTTGGTGGTGTTCAATGACTCCTCTGTTTATTTAAATTTCAGTTCATTTGAGTATATTTTGTGTGTTTGGTTTCGAAATTAGTTGGTACTTTGACGTATTCAACCAAGTTCATATCTGATTTTTGAAGCCATATTAGGGATTTGCCAAGTTGGACCCCCCAGCTTTTGTTTGACTTCATAGTGTTGCGCAAGATGTCGTAGTAGACTAACTTGCGTAGTGTTTTAAAGCTCTCTTTCCTTCCTCCGCTCAGGCTTTAGTTGGGTCAAGAGGTTCCGGGTTGTTTGCTGGTTTTTGGAGTATTGATCCTTTAGTCTTCTCTTCTTTTCTTGTTTGGCCTTGGTTCACTTCCTCCTGTCTTTGGTCTCTCTCTTGTGTTAAAAGGTATCCTATGTTTTGGGTTTTCCGGAGTTATACAGTCCTGGAGGATTCGTACTAAAAGGTATGTTTCCACACAGGTCTCTACGAGGTATAGGAGTTTGTGTGGTGATATTGTGTTTTGTACCGAATGGTACAGTTTCGAATTTTAATTTCTGGTTTTGGTGGCTCCTTGGTGTGCGTTGCCTCAGGATAGTAGGGCTCCACCTATTTCGACAACTCGTCTCGTC
Source organism: Thermobia domestica (assembly GCF_964235325.1). Taxonomy (NCBI): domain Eukaryota; kingdom Metazoa; phylum Arthropoda; class Insecta; order Zygentoma; family Lepismatidae; genus Thermobia; species Thermobia domestica. The sequence goes on along the minus strand of NC_137466.1, from coordinate 166,748,676 downwards.
AGTTGGGGCTTCTGGTGTGGTGTTCTCGTTAGAGTCAGCTTGCAAAGTGGTAGGTTGCAGTCTTTCGCTCTGTTTTTGTGGGTGTGACCGAGCTGACCGATCACGTATCACCTTGTGTGTTTGCGACCGTGCTTTTGTTACGGTGCCCGCGTAGTTCTGTTTCTCTGTTACTACTCCTTAGTTTGAGTTCTTTTTGTGTTTAAAAATGCGCTACTGTTTCATTTTTATTTCTTGTAATAAATTTGTTGAGGTCATCTCCTTTCTCCGGAGGTTTCATTTTGTTTTTATATTGTAAGTTTCAAAGGAAAATTCTGTGCTTCATACCACAAGTAGTGTTTTTTTTGGTGTTCACAGAGAGTGAGCTGGGATCGAAAAGACCTAACTATACGTAGGTTGTCCTAGCTTGTCGACTTGAAGTAATCTTTATATACAAGTGTGCAGGCGGGACATAGTTTCCGGTTTCTCCGTGTACACCAAGCATCCTTTTCCTTTGCTCACTGGAGCTCGGTTTCTCTTTTTTACCAGCGTTTGTGTGCAAAGAGTTTTATATATATATATATATATATATATATATATATATATATATATATATATATATATATATATATATATATATATATATATATATATATATATATATGTGTGTGTGTGTGTGTGTGATGTATATAAAATCAGAGGGGGCTGTAGTTTTCCCTTGTATATCGTCCTTTTTCTATTCTGTTTTCGTTATTATTATTATTATTATTATTATTATTATTATTATTATTATTATTATTATTATTATTATTATTATTATTATTATTATTATTATTATTATTATCTTTATTTGTTAACTCGTTTGGTTTAAGTTGATGTGTCCACACGCGTGGTTATTTCATTATAAATGTGGCTATTATTTCTGTTCTTTCGTTGTTTTGTTCTTGTTCTTTCCGTTTTCTTTATTATTTTTCGTCTTTGGTGTCTCGGTATTTTTTCTTTTATATTGTTGTTTCGTTTGTTTTTAGTTTTTGTTTCTTTGATCTTTTGATCTTGTCTTTTGGTCTGCCTTAAAGTCTTTTTTTTTTTCGATCTCTTTTGTAGTTTCTGCTTGGGATATTTGACTGTTTTGGTTGTTTTTTTTTTCTTTCCTTGTGGGCTCTAGTTTCAATTTTTTCATTCATTCTGTGTTTCCAATTTTCTTCGTTGGATAGGTTTCTGTCTATCGCTCGTTTGGTATTTTTTCTTTTTCTGTTTACTTTTCTAGTGCTTTTCCATCTTTTCTTTATCCTTTTTCATTTTTTCTTTTTCCGTTTTTTTGCTTTCCTGGGTCCTCTCCCTACGTTTCTTTTTTCTTTGTGGGATTGTAGTGTATTTTTGTTTCTAGGAGACAGCATTGTCTTTTTTCTTACTACATCTTGGCAGTTTTTTCGGATTTGGTTTGTTTCCATGGTGAGTCCCCATACACCTATAATTTTTCTGGACTTCCCAAAAAGAAAAATTCCAACCGCAACAACAACAACAGAAACGAACCACAACAGAAAAGAACCCAACCACACAAAGAAGAAAACAAAAACATCCCGCAAAGAAAACCAAGAAGGAAATCAATAGAAAACCTCACGAGTTCTTGAAGAACTTCCCAAAAATAGATCAAAAGAAAACCACCACCGAAAGAACAAGGGTCCTTCTCAGAACCAGCAAACCTTCAAAACAGATTTAAATTTTACATACCCAGCCCAAGCAAAACTGAAAAACCACCACCAACAAACCGAACGTAAATAATGACAAAAAGAAAAAGAAGAGTAAGAAAAAGGAAGCAGAACCAGAAACAAACAGAAAATGAAAAAAAAAAAATCACTAATACATAACCTCTCAAACAAAATTCCAACCCCCAACCAACTGGAAAGTACTGGAAAAAGACTTTTCACTCAATACACGAAACAAACCCGATGGTCCTAAAAACGAACCTGAGAAACTCACACAGAAACTAAAACAAATTCTACCAAATAGTACAAAAAGACATAACGAACCTTCCTCAAAGAAGAAGAAAGCTTAGAAAAATAAATCCACAGACCTCTATATACCATAGACATTAGAAAACTATAACCAAGCATGAAAAGCAATAGAGGCATAGAACTCGCACCAAACTATCACACCTCGAGACATGTTTGACTGAAAAAAGAATGCAAGGGAGAAATTCTGTAATCACCAGTTTCATCACTAGAAAATAGAGGGCTGGATAGTCTGATGTATAATTATTACATTAGACTTGGTGACAAAACGTTTCTCCGGCGCAAACTTGAAGCCACAGGGAACCGGTTTCGGTTGTCCATGCGAACGGCTACGTTCACATGGAGCTAACTCAGAAACGGGCCCTAGGAAATCTTTATACGAAAACAGAGTTGAAGCCCATCATGAGAATAATCTCAGGCACAAAACAAAGACTTGAAACACCAAAAACTACCAAACTACAAAAAAAGAAAAAAAAATCCTACCAAAAGCATAGGTGTATGGGACTCACCATGGAAACAAACCAAACCCGAACAAACTACCATGATGTATCAAGAAAAAAGACAATGCTGTCTCCTAGAGACATAAATACACACAAACAATCAAGAAACCTTGGGAGAGGACCAGGAAAGAAAAAAAACGGAAAAAAGAAAAAGCATAATGAAAAAAAGGAAAAACAATGTGAAAAGTAAATGGAAAATGAAAGATACCAAACGAGGGATAGATAGAAACCTATCTAACGAATAAAATCGGAAACACAGAATGAATAAAGAATTGAAACTAGAAGCCATGAGGAAAGAAAAGAAACACAACCAAAACAGTCAAATATTCAAACCAGAAACCACAAAAGAGAGATAGAAAACAAACCACAAGAAAAATGCTTTAATGCAGACCGAAAGACCGGGCCAAAAGCTCAAAGAAATAAGAACTAAAAGCAAGCGAAACAACAATAATAACAGAACAAATATCGATACACCAAAGATGAAATATAATAAAGAAAACGGAGAGAACAACAACGAAAGAACAGAAACAATAACCACATTTATAGTGAAACAACCACGCGTGCGGCCACATCAATATTAATCAAACGAGTTAACAAATAATAATAACGAAAAACAAAAGAAAAAAGCACGATATACAGGAGAAAGTTAAAGCCCCCCTCTGATTTTATATACATCACATACATATATATAGAACTCTTTGCACATAAACGCTGGTAAAAAGGAGAAAGCAAGCTCCAGTGAGCAAAGGAAAAGGATGCTTGGTGTACACGGAGAAACCGGGCTCTATGTCCCGCCTGCACACTTGTATATAAAGAAACAAGACAGGTAGTCCAGAGAGAAAAATAAATAAAAAAAAGTCTCTCTGGACTTTCTCAAAAGATCCAACCTAAAAAAAATGAAGATCAGATAAACGAACAACAAAGAGGGCCAAATTACACAAGGAGGAAGACAGAACACTCCACAAAGGAAGCCAAGGAGTGACTGAATAGAAGAACTGATGGAGCTCTTGAAGAACTCAAAAGTAGAAAAATACAAAACCGCCAAAAACAAAGGTCCTTTTTAAGACCACCAAAACCTCAGAAAAGAGTTAAATTGAATATGCCAAACCTAAACAAAAACCGAAGGTCCTTCTTAGGACCACCAAGATCTCAGGAAAGAGCAAAACTGAATATGCTAGACCCTAACCAAAACCAAAGGTTCTTCTTATTACCACTAAAACATCAAAAAAGAGTTAAACCAAATATGCCAAACCCTAACACATCTGTGAAACGCACAAACTAGCCTGACAAAAGTAATAACCAAATAAAAAGAAAGAAAAAAAGCAAACCTAGAAACAAGAAACACGAAAAAGAAAGAATCATACAAACCTCTCAAATAAAACTAAACTCTAACCAACTAGAAGTGCTGGAAAAAGGACTATCCGTTTGTCCAACATATAAAACAAACACAATGTTCCTGTGAAAGGACCTGAAACAATTCACACAAAAACTAAACAAACTCTACCAGACATCAATAAGAAAAGAAAGACAGAACAAAAACCAAACCACCAACCCCGTGCTTAAAAAGAAAGGGAACAAAGAACCAGACATTACCATACACTGTATTCAGGAACACATAGGTCAGCCACAAGAGAAAATCCTTGAACTCTTACAAAAAAAGAAACAAATCAAACCTATCCCTACGCCATAGACACGCACTGTACCAACTTAAATCATAAAAGGACATAATCATAAAACCCACTGATAAATCAGGAGGCCTTGTAATAATGAACTCAAGAGACTATGAGAAAGAAACACTTCTTCAATCGGAGGATAAAACCACATTCAGAGAAATAAAGCAAAACCTTCTTTGAAAACCTACTGATAAAAACAGGAGCACTAAAACACTTCCATGCAGGAAGACTAATAAACAGAGAGTCAAATCTACCTACTACAAAAAATACACAAACAACCAAGACCAGAGATGAATCTCCCCCCAGGGAGACCAATAGTATCAGCCTGCAACAGCCCCATAAGAAACCTAGACAAATATCTAACATACTTTCTTATGAAACTCATACCAACACTGTCAGAATGGCTAAAATGTACCACAGATTTCCTCCAGAGAATCAGACAAATCAGGAAAACGAATCCCACAAATCTCCTATAAACTACAGATATAAAAAAACCTATACCAAAACATAGAAAGCAAAAGAGGCATAGAACTTGTATTACACTATTACACTTCAAGATATGACTGGCTAAAAAACAGAATGCGAGGGAGAAACCCAGAGCGACCAGCCCCTGCTCTAGTGAAGAGAGGACTGAAAATTCTGATGTATAATAACTACATCAGATTTAGTGAAAAAATATTTCTCCAACGCAAGGGCACATCCACAGGGGTCTCGCTGTCGGTGCCCGATGCGAACATATATGTTCACATGGAGCTAACTCAGACAGAAATGGGTCCCATAAAACCTTTACTCGAATATAGATTTGTAGACGACATCATGGAAATTATCCCAGGCACTAAACAACAACTGGAAACATATATTGAAAACCTACAAAAAGCAAAGGAGGACTAGAATTCACCATGGAAACACACCAAACTCGAATAAACTTTCTAGATGTAACAATAGTGAAAAGACCATGCGGCCATCTAGAGACAGACATCTACTACAAACCCACAAACAAACAAGAATTCTTGAGAGCGGACTCAGGACACCCCATAACATTGAAAAACTCACTAACAAGAATCTAAGAACTACGACTAACAAGAATCATTGAAAACAAACAAAGATTAAAAACCAGATTAAAGCTATTGGGCAGAATCTTTATAACAAGAGGCTACAAAAAAAGCACTTGTCAAAACCAAGATAGAGAACCTGCTAAAACAAGAAAATAAGGGAAAGAAAAAACGAGGGAATGACAGACTAATACTCCCGCTTCTTTACCACCCAAACTATGAGAAGAAACTGAAAACCATTATCAAAGAATTCTGGGAAAGAGTGAGAACGGAATACAAAACAGAAGACTGGTGGCAAAGGATGGCCCAAGGACCTCCAATCATAGCATACAGGAGACCCAAAAACTTCAAACAACACCTCACAAAAGCAACATATGACAGACCATTAAAAAGGGAAACACTAAGAAATAAACTCACAGGAAAAACACACGCAAGAGAATAGAGAGAACTAGTACACCAGAAGACAGAAAACAATAAAACAGGAAAAGAAGAAAAGGAAAAAAGAAAAGAGAAACAAAAGAGGAGAATACAAAAAGAGGAAGGAGAATTAAAGAGAAAGGAAAAAGACAGAAGCGGGAATGAATAACGAAAATAAAAGAGAAAAGGAAAAGAAAAACAAAGACAACAGAAAAGGGGACACTAGAAAATAAAAACAACGAGAACATAGAAAGAGGAAACTTAAAAAAAAAAAACATGGAAAGAAAAAATAGAACACAACCACAGGACCTATAACTAAACTGAAAACCACAAAATGAGACAAAACTCAAATCAATCAAAAGGAGACCTAGAAAAGGAACGTACAACCAGACCCATAAGAAACGTGGAATAAATATTATATAAGAAGGAAGAAAAAGAAAAATGAAAACGAAAAAAATAAGATGGCAAGAACAAAAACACAACGACAAAGAAAAACAGAAGCAAGACCAACTACTAAAACAGAGGTGGAAGCACAGTATGAGAGAAACGAGAATAATTGTGTCTCAACCAAAAATGATCTGAAGATTGAGAAATACCATAAAAAATAACAATAATAACAACTCTGTAAATCGAAACAACAACAGCAATGGAAGAAACAATTAAAAGAGACGAAGGATACCCAGGGGAAACAAATGTCCTCTTGTTTTGGCTTTAATGGCTTAAATACATATACATCACACACGAACGCTGGAAAAATGGAGAAACTAAGCTCCACTAACCAAAGGAAAATAACGCTAGGTAAACACTGAGGAACCGGGTCGATCCCTCGCCTGCACACTTGTATATACGGAAGACAGTTAACTTTGGAAGCAGTCTGCAACGAGAACACCACGCTAGAAGACCCGGCTGACGAGACAAGCTGTCGAAATAGTTGGAGCCCTACTATCCTGGGGCAGCGCACATCAAGCAGTCATCAAGACCAGAAATAAAAAATCAAAACTGTACTTGTCAGCACAAAAACACAATCTCAAAAAAAAAAAAAAAAAAAAAAAAAAAAAAAAAAAAAAAAAAAAAAAAACTATACCTCGTAAAGACCTGTTTGAAAACGTACCTTTTAGTACGAACCCTCCAGGACTGTATAACTCCGGAAATCCCAAAACAAAGAATACCCTTTAGCACACTGGGGAAACTAAAGACCGGAGGAAGTGAACCAAGGCCAAACAAGAAAAGAAGAGAAGACTAAAGCAGCAATACTCCAAAAACCAGCAAACACCCCGGAACCTCTTGACCCAACTAAAGCCTGAGCGGGGGAAGGAAAGAGAGCTTTGAAACACTACGCCAAACAAAAAATAGGGGATCTAACTTGGCAAACCCCTAATACGGCTTCAAAAAACAGATATGAACTTGGTTGAATACGCCAAAGTACCAACTAATTTCGAAACAAAGCACACAAAATATACAAAAATGAACTGAAATTGAAATAAACAGAGGAGTCATTGAACACCACAAACAACTAGAACCAACACTGGAAAAAAGTTGAAATTTGCCCTAGAAAAGCGCAAATCCCGTTTTAACCCACATGATACAAAAAGAGGCAGTCTAGAGAAAAACAAGTTAGCTCTGGACTTCCCAAAAAGAAAAGAATCAACCGCAACAACAACAAAAACAAAACGAACCACAACAGAAAAGAACTAAAACCACACAAAGAGAAAAACAAAAACATCCCACAAAGAAAACCAAGAAGAGAATCGATAGAAGACCTCATGAGTTCCTGAAGTACTTCCCAGTACTGGAAAAAGACTTTCCACTTTCCATACACGAAACAAACCCAATGGTCCTGAAAAAGAACCTGAGAAATTCACACAGACACTGAAACAAATTCTATCAAACAGCACGAAAAAAACAGAACAAACCTTCCTCAAAGAATAAGAAAGCTCAGAAAAATAAATCCCACATATCTCCTATATATCACAGACAAAAAATCTACAACCAATCATGAAAAGCAAAAAGAGCACAGAACTCGCACCAAACCACCATGCCTCGAGACATGTTTGGCGAAAATAGAATGCGAGGGAGAAAATTCTGTAACCACCAGTCTCATCACTAGAAAGGAGAGGGCTGGATAGTCTGATGTATAATTATTATATTAGACTTGCTGATAAAACATTTCTCCGGTGAAAACATACAACCCTGGGGGACCGGTGTCGGTTGCTCATGCGAACGGCTACATTCACATGGAGATAACTCGGACAGAAACAGGCCCTAAGGAACCTTTATACGGAAACAGAATTGGAGCCCATCATGAGAAAATCTCAGGCACAAAACAAAGACTTGAAACATATAAAAAACCTACCAAAAACATAGGTATATGGGGACTCACTATGAAAACAAACCAAACCCGAACAAAATACCCAGATGTAACAAGAGAAAAGACAATGCTGTCTCCTAGAGACAAAAATACACTACAAGCCCACAAACAAACAAGAAACCCTGGGAGAGGACTCAGGAAAGAGAAAATAACAGATAAAGAAAGGGAGGAAAAGTAAATAGAAAAAGGAAAAATACCAAACGAGGGGTAGACAGAAACCTATCTAACCAAGAAAATCGGAAACACGGAATTAATAAAAAAAACGAAACTAGAACCGATAAGGAAAGAAAAAAACAACCAAAACAGTCAAACATCCAAACCAGAAACCACAAAAGAAATCGAAAACAAAGCACAGAAAAAATGTTTTAATGCAGACCGAAAGACCGGACCAAAAGATCAAAGAAACAAGAACAGAAAACAAGTGAAACAACAATAATAACAGACAAAATACCGAGACACCAAAGGCAAAACATAATAAAGGAAACGGAAAAGAACAACAACGAAAGAACAGAAACAATAACCACATTTATAGTGAAACAACCACGTTTGCGGCTCACACCAACATACACCAAGAAGTTAACAAATAATAATAATAATAATAATAATAATAATAATAATAATAATAATAATAATAATAATAATAATAGTAATAATAATAAATAACGAAAAACAGAAAAGGAAAAAGGAACACCTCGAGATAAGTTTGAAAAAAAAAAGTCTCATCACTAAAAAGGATAGGGATGGATAGTCCGATGTATAATTATTACATTAGACTTGCTGACAAAACAGTAGCGTCATTTCAGATTTGGCTTAGGGGAGGAGGCAAGACCCCTTGATATAAGTAAAATTTCGCGTTTTTCACTGACTTACTACTATTCTATTGATAAAATCTATATAAATCTCAAACCCAGGGGAGGGGGGCAAATGCCCCTCCCTGCCCCCTCTAAATAATGATTCTGTGACAAAACATGACAAAACATTTCTCCGGCGCAAACATACAGCCACAGGGGACCGGTGTCGGTTGCCCATGCGAACGTCTACGTTCACATGGAGCTAACACAGCCAGAAACGGGCTCTAAGAAACCTTTATACTAAAACATAATTGGAGCCCATAATGAGAATAATCCCAGGCACAAAACAAGGACTTGATATATATATATATAACTACCGAAAAGCGTACATGTATGGGGACTGACCATGGAAACAAACGAAACCCGAACAAACTACGAGATGTACAAGAGAAAAGACAATGCTGTCTCCTAGAGACAAAAATACACTACAAGCCCACAAACAAACAAGAAACCCTGGGAGAGGACTCAGGAAAGAGAAAATAACAGATAAAGAAAGGGAGGAAAAGTAAATAGAAAAAGGAAAAATACCAAACGAGGGGTAGACAGAAACCTATCTAACCAAGAAAATCGGAAACACGGAATTAATAAAAAAAACGAAACTAGAACCGATAAGGAAAGAAAAAAACAACCAAAACAGTCAAACATCCAAACCAGAAACCACAAAAGAAATCGAAAACAAAGCACAGAAAAAATGTTTTAATGCAGACCGAAAGACCGGACCAAAAGATCAAAGAAACAAGAACAGAAAACAAGTGAAACAACAATAATAACAGACAAAATACCGAGACACCAAAGGCAAAACATAATAAAGGAAACGGAAAAGAACAACAACGAAAGAACAGAAACAATAACCACATTTATAGTGAAACAACCACGTTTGCGGCTCACACCAACATACACCAAGAAGTTAACAAATAATAATAATAATAATAATAATAATAATAATAATAATAATAATAATAATAATAATAGTAATAATAATAAATAACGAAAAACAGAAAAGGAAAAAGGAACACCTCGAGATAAGTTTGAAAAAAAAAAGTCTCATCACTAAAAAGGATAGGGATGGATAGTCCGATGTATAATTATTACATTAGACTTGCTGACAAAACAGTAGCGTCATTTCAGATTTGGCTTAGGGGAGGAGGCAAGACCCCTTGATATAAGTAAAATTTCGCGTTTTTCACTGACTTACTACTATTCTATTGATAAAATCTATATAAATCTCAAACCCAGGGGAGGGGGGCAAATGCCCCTCCCTGCCCCCTCTAAATAATGATTCTGTGACAAAACATGACAAAACATTTCTCCGGCGCAAACATACAGCCACAGGGGACCGGTGTCGGTTGCCCATGCGAACGTCTACGTTCACATGGAGCTAACACAGCCAGAAACGGGCTCTAAGAAACCTTTATACTAAAACATAATTGGAGCCCATAATGAGAATAATCCCAGGCACAAAACAAGGACTTGATATATATATATATAACTACCGAAAAGCGTACATGTATGGGGACTGACCATGGAAACAAACGAAACCCGAACAAACTACGAGATGTACAAGAGAAAAGACAATGCTGTCTCCTAGAGAAAAAAATACACTACAGGACCACAAACAAACAAGAAACTCTGGGAGAGGACTCGGGAAAGAAAAAAAAGGAAAGGAAAAGGATAAAAGAAGGAAAAGTAAATAGAAAAATGAAAAATACCAAACGAGGGATAGACAGAAACCTATCCAACCAAGAAAATCGGAAACACAGAATTAATAAAAAATCTAAACTAGAACCGATAAGGAAAGAAAAAAACAACCAAAACAGTCAAACATCCAAACCAGAAACAACAAAAGAGAGATCGAATACACCCCCCCCCCTCCAAAAAAAATGCTTTAATGGAGACCGAGAGATCGGACCAAAAGATCAAAGAAACAAAAACTAAAAGCAAGTGAAACCACAATAATAACAGAAAAATACCGAGACACCAAAGACGAAACATAAGAAAGGAAACTGAGTGAACAACAACAAAATAACGAAAGGACAGAAATAATAACCACATTTATAGTGAAATTACCCCGTGTGTTTATGTAGCTACGTGCTACATCAACATAAACCAAAAAAATAAATACTACTACTACTACTAAATAATAATAATAATAAACAGAAAAAAAAGATAAAAAGGAAAGGAAAAAGGACAATATACAGGAGAAAACTAAAGTCCCTCTGTGATTTTATATATGATATATATATATATATATATATATATATATATATATATATACAGGGTGTCTATAAAGTCCTTTGCCACTCCTAAAACTCAGAAACGGTGAAATAGATGTCAAAACGAGTAAACAAGTATTTCATTATTTCAAAAGTACCACGTATTGAGGGACACAAAGTTGTCCCAGGGTTCCTCGGAGGGTCCCAGACGGGGTCCAACTTAAAATTTTCAAATGGCAAGGGGTGTCAAGTAGTATATCGTTTGAAAGCTATTTTCAAAAGAAAGACGATAGAATAAGTTGCGATGCTCTATAGTAAACCTGTACAAAATGGCGGAAGGTCAAAATGTTAATACAGTTTGCGTTGAAAAGTCTTTGGCTCTTTGGTATTTATTTAAAAATGGTGGCCTCCACAATGAAACTAACAACAATATGTAAAATCGATATATGTACCATTCCATAGATATCTCAATCGTAAATGAGTGTTCCAAGTTTGGTTATTTTTTGGTAGAAATTATGGCAGATAAAGTTGATTGTTTATTTAACATGGTCTTCAACAATGAAACTAACAACAATATGTGAAATCGACACGTACCATTCCATAGACAACTCAGTGTTAAAGGAGTGTGCTAAGTTTGGTTAGTTTGTGGTAGAAAGTATGGCAGATATAGTTGATTGTTTATTTAACAATGGTGACATCCAACAATGAACTAACAACAATATGTGAAATCGACAGGTACCATTCCCTAGATTCTCAGTGGTAATCCGATGGATGTGCCAAGTTTGATCAGTTTCTGGTACAAAGTATTGCAGATAAAGTTGATTGTTGATTGAACAATGGTGATCTCCAACAATAAAACTAACAACAATATGTAAAATCTACATGTACCATACGATAGATAAAAAATTCAATCGTAAATGGGTGTGCCAAGTTTGGTCAGTTTGTGATAGAAAGTGTGGCAGACAAAGTTGATTGTTTATTTATTTAACAATGGTGGCCTCTAACAATGAATCTAGCAACAATATGTGAAATCGACACGTACCATTCCCTAAATTTTGTTACGTCCATTAGCCAGACTATATCTGTTTTTGCTTAGTTTTTGAATTATTCGTTTTATGTTTGATTGTTTTGATTTTATTAGTTGTATATGTTAACATTGGTTTTGATTTTGTTGTATATGTTAACATTGGTGACAATTGCGTCATCTACCGTGTTAGACACAAACTATTTGGACGTTAAAAATAAACTTAATACACTAGGATTTAAGATAAAATAAGGTAGAGAGGCACAAAAGTGTAAGGTTAGTAGCGAAAATAGCAGCGAATATCACGAGATGCTTTCATTACTGCTTCCGACAGCGAACTGAACGATAAAGTGTATTGGTGACTCGAAGGTTCGGGAAACGTACACACAGACACACACGAAGAACGTGCTGGGAGTTCGGATTTTAGGGCAACATTTACTCGAATTGTTTATTTAGATTTCAAGTTGTTCGAGTTCTAGGGCGTTCGGATTTCGGAGGCGACATTGTACTGAGGGGAAAAAGATATTTGGTCTAGGAATTAATTCGTGCGGGTGGACAAGAGATGGCGCAACGAACGGAGCGTCCCACAGTTCCGTGTATCCACACATGTGTTGCAAACCCGTGTCATCGCGTATCGTTCGTAGTATAGGGCAGTGGATTAAAGCGTCAACAACACCAGTTTGTAGTTAAGTGAACATGGCGCAATTTGTGCCTGATAAAGTGTTTTTGCGGGGTGTCCTGCTGCATTATTTTAACATGCAGAAAAGTGCGACTGAAAGTCATCGTATTTTGGTGGAAGTGTATGGTGACCATGCTCTAGCTGAGCGAACGTGTCAGAAGTGGTTTGCACGGTTTAGAAGTGGTGATTTCGGCTTGGCAGACCAAGAGCGAGCTGGACAGCCAAAAAAAATTTCAAGACGAAGAATTGACAGCATGGCTCGAGCAGGATTCGTGTCAAACGCAGGAACAACTTGCAGCAGCATTAGGCGTTGATCAAACAACAGTCTCCAAACGCTTGAAAGCCATGGGAATGATTCAAAAGATGTCACATTGGGTTCCACATGAATTGAAAGACAGAGACGTTGAAAGACGAAAAACCATTTGCGAATTGCTGCTTCAACGACAGAGCAGAAAGGGCTTTCTGCATCGAATTATTACGGGTGATGAGAAGTGGATCCATTACGAGAACCCTAAACGAAAAAAGGCCTGGGTGAAACCAGGTGAACCAGGTCCATCAGAACCAAAACGAGATATTCACTGTGCAAAGGTTATGGTGTGCATATGGTGGGATATGAAAGGTGTGGTGTACTGTGAGCTGCTGCAACCGGGTGAAACTATGAATGGAGAACGTTATCGACGACAATTAATGCGTTTGAAGCAAGCTCTGGCCAGAACACGACCAGAATGGGAGAACAGACATGATAAACTTATTGTTCAACATGATAACGCTCGCCCACATGTCGCAAAACCGGTCAAAACCTATTTAGAAAATGTCGGATGGGAAGTTTTACCCCACCCGCCGTATTCACCAGACGTTGCTCCTTCGGACTACTACTTGTTCGATTGCATGAACAACGATTTGATTGGACAGCGGTTTACTTCTTCAGAAGATATCGAAACATGGGTCTCTGACTGGATCGCTTCCAAGGATGAGGACTTCTTTCGCCACGGAATCCGTACATTGCCTGACAGATGGGCGAAAGTGGTGGCTAGCGATGGACAATATTTTTCTTAAGGTATTTATGTATTTTGTGTTTGTACTACAGCTTCAATGTGTGCGTACCAACCGCACGAATTAATTCCTAGACCAAATAAGTGTTTTCATTTCTCAATACACATTACAGAAACACTTAATAATTCAAAAGAAAGAAAAATACAAGTAACTGAAAGTGACTGATTATCACGCGGGGAGAAATTCTTACTGATTCAAAATGACTGACTGTGGTTAGAGTACGAAATTATCACAATCAAAGTAGGGAGAAACAGGAGTTAAAAAACCTCTTTGCAATGGACGGCTTCACATATTTAAATCTATAATTATTAAATTGCATGGAATTAAGAATACCGCTAACATCTGTTATACAGGGTACATCTTAATTATATATAAATTACTGTACTTAATTTGCAAACTTCTGACGGTAGTGTCACTTCGTTCACTTCCAATAACTTACTAATGGGGGGAATTTTATCCCAAAAACATTAAAGTAGGAGAATTTCCCTCCAACTTTCAGGATTTTGGCACTCTGATCATCATACGTTAAACTTAACGTACAGAGTATAACTACGGAAGTAATTTATTATTTTATTATTATTATTATTATTATTATTATTATTATTATTATTATTATTATTATTATTATTATTATTATTATTATTATTATTATTAATTTTCTTTATCAAGATCATTACGTTCATATACATTTCATATTATTTGTGCTTTCGTTATAATGTGATTGTTTTCTTTTCTCTTTTTTCTTTCTTTTTCAATCAGGTCGTTCAGAAACTGGAAGAACCAGGCTGCATTTATAAAGCTGATCGAAGACTTACAGGTTCCAGTGTTATAGATGAGTCCTTGCAAGAAATATTGGGTTATATATTCCGAGATTATGTATATCCTTGGTACAAGAAACTTAGTGCAGATGAAGAATTCTTGTATGAAATAAGACAGACAGCTCATAAAGTTATTGTTACTTTTGCTAGCAGGTAAGCAGATAGTTATTTGTAATGTGTATTAGCTATGCTAGAAACATAATGAAAAGTATTAACTTCAACATGTAATTTGTTATCTTAAACTTTACTTACGTCAAACTAGACTACTAATAGTGTACATGCGGCTTTTGGTGTGGAAATCAAGAAAATCTATAAATAGCAATAAAGTAATATATATATGTCATTTTCCCCTGTGAAGGGTGAAACTTAACTTACATATACACTCATTTTTGTGAGATTTGCCGTGTGTCTTTCTTGAAAACTGTACTAATAAAATTTTTGTATGTTATAGAAATTTCCTTCGTCACTGACTTAACATCGTACACCATTTGTTACGTTTTTCTGAAAGTTAGAAACGAAATGAAAAATTTAATTTAACATTCCACAGTTATTGTGTGTAGGCTAAAGACAACGAATAAAAATTTAATTTAACATTCCACAGTTATTGTGTGTAGGCTAAAGACAACGAATAAAAATTTAATTTAACATTCCACAGTTATTGTGTGTAGGCTAAAGACAACGAATAAGAATGTAATTTAACATTCCACAGTTATTGTGTGTAGGCTAAAGACAACGAATAAAAATTTAATTTAACATTCCACAGTTATTGTGTGTAGGCTAAAGACAACGAATAAAAATGTAATTTAACATTCCACAGTTATTGTGTGTAGGCTAAAGACAACGAATAAAAATTTAATTTAACATTCCACAATTATTGTGTGTAGGCTAAAGACAACGAATAAAAATTTAATTTAACATTCCACAGTTATTTGTGTGTAGGCTAAAGACAACGAATAATAAACTGCAAGAGAGTGATTGTGAAAGAATTAGTGGATTAAAGATATCACACCTAAGACTAGCAAACTACCACCGAGAGATTATTTCCTTGAACAGTTTAAGTAAAAAGCTCTTTCGTGGCTATATGAATAGCATACGTACCTTTGACGCGGGAGACCTGGGTTTGGTTCCCGGAGGGAAGCTCATGTGGTTTGGATCCCACGTTGGGTTGTAGATCCACGTCTCATATAGCCTCGCTCATGAACAAGCCACCAAACTCAAATTAAATCAAATACATAAAAAATAAGTCTCAGTGCTTGTCTCAATCAGAGAACTCTTTTTAATGCGCTCAAAGTGAAGATTCATAGCTAGTTTCTACATATTAGGGAACAAGAAAGAAATACCATTGGTATTTTTTTTTTAACTTTCAGTGAATTAAACGGTGCTGGATGTAAACGAAAGAATATGTTCATTCATCAATCTATGCAGTGATATTTACGTAAGGATGATTATTCCTGCTGGTCGAACCTAGATGCTGGTCTATAAATCCAAAAACTCATATTTCTTGAAATCATCTATCTTAGTATATAGTATATAATCCTCAATTTCAATTTTAGTAATTTTGTGTCGTTTGTTTCACTATCGATGTTATGAATTTAATCATTATGAAACCTCATCCCACTGTTCTTAAATATTAAGTGATTACAAACACAGTGTTTTCTTTCAGGGTGAAAGAAGTGGATTGGATTCCGTACCTTACTACTCGATTAGTCGATGATGCAGCTTCTCATCTTCGTCTTTTTCGGCAAGCTAAAGCGAAAATGAAAACTCGATCAAAAGAAACTGACGCAAAACCTGTTGATTTGGAATCTCTCTTTTTTGATTTAGAAGTAACCATGGAGGACAATCTTTGTAGAGATCTAGTCTGTACTGTTGAAGAAAGTCAAAGACGTAAGTACGGAGAATCATTTTGTATTCTAGTTTGTTATTCATGAAAACATATCGCTCCCCAAATGACCTGCATTTCTTCACCTTTTGCACGGCAAAAGCGATTCCAAAGTGACTTTTATGGTAAGACCATTTATTTCGTTCTTTTAATATTTTAGAAATCAATATCGTTTATTACTAATCCTTCGTATATACTAATAAAAGGATGAAACGACCGATTTTTTACACACCAGAACCTCTATAGGTGCGAATTCTATAACACACAAAGTATGAAAAAAGTGACTGACTGGATCAGGATTCGAACTTCCCGGGAATAGAACGGGGAATCGAACTCACGACCACATACAAAGGGAGTTTGCATGCTTTATCTATGCGTCTGCGAAGGGAACTCTTTCTCGATAGATTTAAAGAAGAAGCAACCAAAGATATACCATTAGGAGTTCAAGTAATCTCATCTTGAAATGTTACTAGTTAACAA
This sequence comes from Thermobia domestica, assembly GCF_964235325.1. Classification (NCBI taxonomy): domain Eukaryota; kingdom Metazoa; phylum Arthropoda; class Insecta; order Zygentoma; family Lepismatidae; genus Thermobia; species Thermobia domestica. The sequence continues at coordinate 166,731,678 of NC_137466.1, read as the reverse complement.
AGTGCGTTATATATCTTTTTAGTTTTAGTTTTTTTCAGGAAATATTTTAACATATAGTGCACTTACTATGTTCGTCTGTGTTTGTCTTGACTTCCCTGTTTACGTTAATATGTTACTATTTTATTTACAGTGTTCTTGTGTCTTCACTAGTTCATTTTAAACGATCTTTTATATATAATTAGTGAAACAAATATTGTATATTAAAATAATGCTTCACAGGGAAGTGCTATCAATTTTAACTTTTTCCTTTTTGTTATTATTATTATTATGAAGGAAATATTCTAGACTAGGAAACCACTGTTAAGTATTGTATCGGACTTGTTTTAATATTGTAGAAATATGTGAAACAAGATATTGCCTTCTGTATTTCCAGAATATTTACAAGACATCAGTGAAGTGTTGCTATTTCTGCTGTTACCTGCTGAGGATTTTCACTGCAAACCTCTACGATTTCTTGTGAGAGAGTTAATTGTTAATTCCGTGTTCCTTCCTTTGTTTCATCTCTTCTCCGATCCAGATTGCATAAATCAAATTATAACTTGGCTGGTAAGTAAGTGGAACTGCAAGCAAATACACTATTATTTAATGATAAGTTAAATAATGTAAAGTTAGTCTTATTTCCAATTGTTCAGATACAGTTTTGCCTGCGTAACTGCTGCACCGTTTTTGAACTATTTTGGATTTCTGTTGAATTATATTGTCGGGATCGTAATACTGCAAATTATGGATGCGTTAAAATATCAAATAATACTTTTCATAAAGTGGATCTTTTAAATATTTAGGATCAGTATTAACAGACGAAAACCATATTCAGAAAGAAATTAAGTGTCGACTAAAAGCAGAGAGTTCGTGTTATTATATTCAGTTCAAAATATTTAGTCGTTACGAATTCTGTCGAAGAATTTGAAGTTTAAAATATATAAAACGATAACCATATCTGTTGTTCTGTATGGTTGCGAAACATGGTCGCTTACTCTGAGGGAAGAACGTAGACTGAAAGTGTGTAAGAACAAGATCCTGAGACGAATATTCGGACTCAAGAGGAACGGGAATGGGGAATGGCGGAAACTTCATAACGAGAAACTATATAATTTATACGGTTTACCAAACATTGTTAGGGTCATCATGTCTAGAAGGCTCAGGTGGGGAAGTCATGTAGCGGGAATGGAAGAAAGTAGGAACGCTTTCGAAGTTTTAACTGGAAGTCCAATCGGAAAACGATCATTTGGAAGACCTAGGTGCTGTTGGAAGGACAATATTAAGGTGAATCTCGCAAAAATAGCAATACAAAGTAGAAACTGGGTCCAGTTGGCTAAGGATAGAAGTCAATGGAGAGCTTCTGTGAACGCGGAATTGAACCTCCTTGTTCCATAGGCCATAGAGTTAGTTATATTGTATTCGTGTTGTTTACCTCCCTAATTGGCAGTGCCACTTGCCTATATGTTTTAGATATGCGAGCCCTACTATCGTGCTCAATCGGCCTCCAGCGTAGCAAATGAACGCCAATCCGAGTAAACACAGTCGTATAAGTGGATAGGGAGCCCGAGTCCGAGTTTGAGCGAGTAAGAGCCTCAATGAGGCTAGCGCAAGCACGAGTAAGTGCCAGCCTCATTGAAGATTGCGAGCCCGAGCCATCAGTGAGCGCTAGCTCAGTGGGGTTAACGAAGCTAAGATCGAGCTGGCGTGAGTGCCATTAAGGATAGTGAGCTCCAATTCGAATGACTGCAAGGCTTGAGCTAGCGTGAGCCTATTTCAGATTATAAGAAAACTAGCCTTCGACTAGCTGGGAACTTCATCCTAGACCCATGTATTTACTCGGCGTATGTCCTTGTACTTCATATTTCAGCATTTTCTTCCGTTCTTCGCACGACATTGCTTTGAAAACAATGTAAACCCCGTCCCCCTTAGAATACTCATTTCAACCAAAGTGAAATAGAAATTCATGTCGACTATATGCCAACTGTGTTCAGAAATTCATTTCAGATGATTCGCTCATTTTCACGTGATGATGAGACTGACAATCAATCTTTTAAGTCAATTTTATATATTGTGTAAGAAAATAGAAATTGCTTCCCTTCTCTCGTTGAAGCGAAATTTCCAGAAACGGTGTGACATATGCTTACTTTTTTTGAATAAGAAGTTTATATACCAAGTCTCATATTCCTAACAAGTGTCTAATCTTAAGATATTTCGAGATATGACCATCTTATCGTAGCAACTGCAACTCCACCCTTTTTTTTACCTTCCACCTTTTCTCTTCCCTTCTGAAGGGAACAGCAAAAAATGCTGTAACATATCTTCAATTCTAAATTTAAAACCTAAATACTAGTTTTCATGCCTCTAACCTTAAGAAGATTTGAGATATGGCCATCTTATTACAACAATTGTAACTCCCATCCTGTTTACTTTTCACGTTTTTTTCGTCCCTTCTACGGATAATAATAACAAGAAAACACTTAAACACATCTTGAGATATTTTAAGTGAAAGGTCTAAATACTACATTTAAGTGAAAGGGATTTCGAGAAATGGTCATCTTCTTTTAACATTGCAACCCTCACCATTTTTCTTTCCGCCTTTTCCCCTCCCTTCTATGGGAAATATATATATATAAAACCGGTGAAACACATATCTAATTATTGTAAATTGGACGTCCATATACCAAATTTCGTCTCTCTACCCTTCAGAGATTCGGAGATATGGACATTTTAATTACTATAATAATTGTCCCACCCCTTCCTCGTTAATTTCCAAAAATTCTTCGTTAGTGGAACTTTACGTCACAAATTCTAGACTCTGTCTAAATTTCAAGTTTCTAGGTTATACGGTTTGACCTGAGGGTTGATCAATTAGTCATTCACTAAGGATTTTTTCTTTTATATATAGAGATAAATGTTTTACTTACCTTGCATCTTTAATTATTATTCCTTATATTTCACTTGTTTATTTCTACGAGCATTGTTCTCATTTATAATGACGTGAATAAAAAATCGTTATTATCCTGAATGCCTGTAGATACATTTTAATAGTTGTGTTAGGCAATTTTGCAAAGAAATTATATCAATTGAAGTGTTTAAGATTGCAGAGAAGTTATCTCCATAGAAATGTATGAGACTAAGAAGAAATAAATCAACATGTAAACCTATACTCATTAATCTTCTAAAATGCTATTTCCTTTCACAATCCTCACTGAAATAAGCGAGTGAAATACAAGAAATTAAGGGTAACTTAAAAACGCAAGGTATATAAAAACATTTTCTTGTGATACATAATTTGTGTAAACAATATGAAAACCTTAACTTATTTGAGATTAGTGAGCACAAGTCCCATTGAAGATAGTAATCCTGAGCCGAGTGAAACCAAATTGCAAAAAGACTATCTCTGCTATGAATGTGCATTGCACACATACCCGTACTAACTTTAAGAGCTAATTTTTTGGCTGCTAGAAACTCCTTAGATTTTTTGTTTATAGAATTATGAAGAATAGATTTGATTTTTTTCGACCACGTTATACTCCTTATTTTCTCCCTTTTCTTCCTTCTTCATTGTTGCAGTTGTGGTACATTAAATTCAAATATTAAAAGTACGAGGGTCGTTTTGAAAGTAATGCCTCATTTTTTTTTCATTGAAACCAATGGAGATACATAAATAACAACAGCACAGCTAAACAGAGCAATATTTCGGCTACAGACTGTCATTTTTCCACATAGTTCTCACCATTTGTTATGCACTTTTGCCAACGATGAACCAGAGCCTGCATACCGCGCTTATAAAAATCGGCATTCCATGGACTGTCTTTTGGATTTCGGCTTGTAGTGATGACATCACGTCTCATCTTCAGTGACAATGCTACCCAGAAAATTGTCACGTTCAGCTTCGTATTGGTCCAGCAGGTCTCGACAAATTTCCATTCGCTGAGTTTTTTTTTTTTTTTATCTTCTGTAAGCATCCGCGGTATCCATCTCGCACAGACATTGCGATAACCAAGATGTTCCAGCATTACAGCCGACATTCAGCTTTGTACACAATTCTCCGGTCGTTATCCGGCGATCAGTACGGATGAGTTGATCAAGACGCTCTTCATTGCGAGGGATGACAGCTGTGCAGGGTTGACCAGGCCGTGGCTTGTCATGAACACCCTTTTCACCACCTTGAAAGTACCGTACCCATCGCCTCACATTGCTCACGTCTATTGTATCGTCTACATAAACCTTTACGAAGTGTCGATGGATTTCAGTCGGCGCAATTCCTTCAGCAGTGAGGAATTCAATCACACATCGTTGTTTTATACGCACATCCATATCAGGCTCCATTTTGGAACACTCCTATGCTGGCTCCAACTACCGCAGAACAACGGGACCAGCTGCAAATAAAAGAGGAAGGTTCAAGCATTTGCACTACGCCAACGACATCTGGCACGGACATACAAAGTCAGCACAAAACAATAGGAGACATTAATTTCGGAATGACCTTCGTATATTTATAATGACGAAAACGTAAACATCCATTTGTGTATGTTCGAAATATAAATTCTACTTGTTAAAAATAATTACCTTTCTTTATATCTTCAAATTTCTCACTTAGTAATGTTCCTTTCAATTGTTTCTACAATATTTCAAACGGACATTTGGCCATTCATTTTCAGGAATACACAGTAGCTCAAGTCCTTTCCCACAACTCATTTTTCACATTATTTTCTTGTGTATCCACAATGGTAATTAAAAACAATTACGTAAATTTTATAGATGCTTATGGTCGTGTACCTTTCCCTAATGTTATTGCACTAACTGCAATATTAATAACCTTTTTATTTATTTAATTTTGAGTTTTGGTTTTTAGGCGTCCTTTCCCTTCAACACGGAAAGGACACCTGGGACGGATCGGAAAGGGCACCTAAAATACAAATTTAAATAAAAATAAAATAAAATGTTACTAAAGCAAACGCCAAAAATATAGGCGGGTTGCGCGCGCACCTTACAGCTCGCTGTTGTCAATTCTCCCTTATCATGTGCCACCTCCTTCCCCTCCTGTTGCAGGAGTAAGCATACGACAGCCGTTTACCTAGCCATAGCTCAAAGCCTACGTTCTGCCATAACCAATCTTCAAGACGCGCGCGAAACATGAAACCTTGACAGTGACTGAGCAAGACAAATGTAAATGTGGCAAGTGCGTAGGTTGCTAGTTGGCTGTTGCTCTCTCCGCCCACTTTTTGTTGCGCGCGCAACCCGCCTATATTTTTGGCGTTTTCTTTAGTAGTATAGTTAGTGCACTAAAATGAAAGCTACATACATATATTAATATGTGAGAAAAAGTAATAAGATCAAGCTATTATCATTGAAAAAGCTAAGCGATCATAAATATCGACAAAATTAACGTAATGGTCTTTAATTACCATTGGCAGACAGAAGAAGACAATATGAAAAGGATTTTATGGGTAAGGACTTAAACCAGTGTGTGCGCTTGAGGATGAATGTCTCATTTGAAATATTCGAGGAAAAATTGAAAGGAATATTACTAGGGGCAATCAAAGGCATTTGATGATACGAGGAACTGTCAAAAAGTTCCAGGAATTCTAGTGTAGGTCTTTATTACCACAATATAAGTACACATTTACTTAAAGGCCTTCAAAGTAGGAACCTTCGGAACACACACACATACACTTGCTCCATAGCTCCTGTGATTGCTTGAAACACTGACGAAAGTACTCTTTTGGTATCTTCCAAAGCTCAGCTGTCGCGTTAGTTTTGATCTCTTCTACGGTGGCAAAACGAGTACCTGAGAGGCCCGTTTTTAGCTTTGGGGAGATCCAAACATCTGATGGTACTAGGCTATCAAAGTCTCTGAAGCAGATTTCTCCGATTTGCACATGAACTTGATGTTTGCTTGTTGCTCGATGTGTGAAATTGCGTCTATTGATCACTACACTCTCCTCAGTTCAGCCACGTTACTCGTACACTGCCTGTTTATTATGACCTGTTCACACTTGTCAGTTTCATAATTAGGCAACCTATATACTGTACTGTACAGGATTCATTGTGATCGCACCACAAATACCAAAACTACAGCATTCCGGAACCTTTGTGACTGCCCCTCGTATTACAGTGCGTTTCACACGCTCGATAAGTAATTACCTTTCTTTACTTCTTTTAAATAATATCTATTCTTGCATTTGTAGAATGGTCTGATGTGCATAGTAAAGCTTTAAAAGCATAATGAAGAAAGGTCTCTCAATATTTTTAATACAATTGTTGGTTTGTATAGCCCAATTTGTGTACGTGTTACATATATGTATCAATTTCTTTTTCTTTTTCATCAGTGTAAGGAAGTTCCATTTACGAGTGAAGTGTTTATCACTGTATTACGAGTAACTGATAATTTAGAAGAGCTCCACGCCACCCGTGAAATGATTAGCAAAGAAATCGCTCTTTTGGTAAGTGTTCAAATCTATTTAAATTTTCTAATTTGTAAAAGTGATCCACTTGCAGACAGTAAAATGTTGTTGAAATTTGTTTAGTGATTGTATATCTCGTATAGCTTGTTGTTTATTCACGCATTGTTCAATATAAAGGGTCATATAAAAGGTCTCCGGTTTTCTGGTACATTTTTGAGCAAAAAATTCTTTATTGAAAATCAATTTTATTCAAGTACATATTGACCATCATTATCTATGACCTTTTGCCATTTTTCGGGTAGCTTCATAATTCCATCGGCGTAGAACTTCTGTGGTTTATCGTCGAAAAACTTGGCCAAGTGATTTTCAGCGGCGCTTCGGTCGGCCAATTTTTTACCGTCAAGAGAGTTTTGCAGAGACTGAAACAAATGGTAATCAGACGGTGCAAGGTCCGGGCTGTACGGTGGATGCATCAAAACTTACCAACCAAGTTCCGTCAATTTGATCCGAGTCATCAAAGATCATCCGAGAATTGGCCAACAGAAAGGGAGTTGTGTTCCATCATGACAATGCGCGACCACACACATCTTTGATGACTCGGAACAAATCGACGGAATTTGGGAAGTTGGCCACTTGGCCAAATTTTTCGACGATAAACCACAGAAGTTCTACACCGATGGAATTATGAAGCTACCCGAAAAATGGCAAAAGGTCATAGATAATAATGGTCAATGTACGTGATTAAAATTGATTTTCAATAAAGAAATTTTTTGTTCAAAAATATACCATAAAACCGCGGAGACTTTTCATATTACCCTTTATTCTAATTATATTTTGTCTATTTCTTGATAAAGCCAACTTATATAATGAAAATTGTTACTTAATTCAATAAGCAGTATATTAAATAATACTTACTAAAATTGTACCTATAAAAATACTTAACTTAAACTGTACTTACTGGAAGTGCATAAGTTATGGATGGTTCTCCAACCAAAGTTGTTTTCTGAAAAGGCCTATGCTGAGAATGGCAATAATCATTTGCCGAAAGGTATACAGTTGAATAAATAGAAGGATGTTTAAGTAAATACAGTTTTAATAAGTATTAAACAATGGTAGTTCCCTTACTTCGACACGATTCGTATATTTACGAATTTTTAAAATTTAAAGTATTTGTGTGAATAATGTATCCATAGAACAAAGGAGTCCCAAGGTGGGCATATGTAAATCAGAATAAAACTTATGTAGAGTATTGTGTAAGAATACTGTAGTCGAAAACTTAGACACCTTTCAAGGCTAAAATGGCTCGTCAACTCAGGTAATAGAAGAGGTTGGTTGATTGGGTAGAGTTTAATGTCCTTTCCCAACATCGAGGCTATATGAGACCCGGTTTACTAATTAAAGTTGAATCCGAATCACACGTGAATTTGTGTCCTAATCAAATACCGGATCCAGAATACCAGACCACTAAGGGCACTAAGAAAGGAGAGGAATAAGAATATAAAAAGAATACTAGGCAATACTCAAATATAACATTTAAAATGGCAGATAGCGACTCACGATCTAACACACTTATTCTGTTATATCGTTCAATATACAAGGATCACCTCAAAAGTAATGCCGCCTGCAGTGCATGAAGTTCAAAGGAACACATAGTAGGAGGAGAAAAAAAAAATAATGATTTTTTTTTTTTTTTTTTTTAGTTTAACTTCCCAAGATTATGTCCTTTAAGTTAAAGGAGATGGATGTGTAATGAAAGTGATTGGTTTTAAAATTACATTTCTTCTGCTCTCCCACCAGGAATCGAGCCCGGGATCACTGCACCAAAGGCACACGTTCTTGCCATTATATCAGCGGGGAGAGCATGTGAAGGAAGAAGAATTACAAACTTCGTGTGAAAAAAGATACATATATTGAGTACCTAATAACATTTTTCAAAATATTGTCCTTTGCTTTCGATTAATTTTTGCCACCTTTCAAACAATGCTGAAATCCGCTTTGGTAAAATTGTGAATGTTATTGTTTGTTTTATCGATTCATTAATAGTAAGTTTAATGTCTTCTATGTCCTGGAAATGCTGTCCACGAAATTTGATTTTGAGGGGGATAAACAAATGGAAACCAGATGCGGCTAAAACAGGACTGTAAGGAATTTGGAACATTACTGACAATCCCATTTTAGCAGTGGGATGTGATTTTTCCATTGATATGTGGGAACGGGTGAAAAACACGGGTATGATGGTGAAAAAACAACCCTGTCCAGTAGAAAATGATTTCTTTTTCGTCGAGTAGTTCCCTCACCTTATGAACGAATATTTCCATTGCATTATGCCCGGGACCAATTACGTGACACAATTTTAACATAATCACTGGGTGGTTCTGTGTAATCAACCACACTCTTACTCGGCTTTCATCCGTCACTGTGTTTGTAGGTCTACCACTTCGGTCTTTATACCCCACGGAATTCTTCCTCCTGGAACGTGATCATCCATTTCCTAACAATCTTTAATATGATAACGGATCTACGAAGCTTGGCAGCCCTCTTTATGTCAGAAGACCACAGCTCTATGTATTTCTTTGTTATTCGTACTGATTATTTAGTTGTCAGCAAATATATATATGCGCATTAATGACGTATCATATTACATGTGTGTAAAGTTTCAGTGTAATTTGATAAAAATATAAGGAATTATTATAATGAAGGGATTTCTTTTGTGTCACTTCTTGTATAATCTTTTTGAACGATATGCCAGAATTCTAGAGGGTCCAGTCGTATTGCTGTGAGCCATTTTCAATATTACATTTGATTATTATAACATTCAAAATGGTGGCACATGATGGGACACTATAATCTGGAATATCGTTCAAAATATCTCTAATCTTTTTCTACTTCAAACATTTTCTCTTTTTTCGCTTTGTTGCAGAGGTCACGGGATTCTGGTGGAGAAGATGATGCTTCTATTAAACAACAATTAAATAGTCTTTTGTATGTTAGAAAAATCATAGACAATAGAGTTCATAGACTCCAAGAGGGAACAGACACTGATTCTGTTGGTAAGCAAACACATTCACATTTTTAATATTTTATTTTCGTCTTGCTTGAGTGTTCTGCCCAAACTCGTGTTTAAGCTGATTTATCTAATGAAACTAGCTTAGTTAGCTAGTAGAATAGGAATAGATGGCCCAGTTCCTTTCCACAGCGTTTCAAAATACTAGAAAATAAAAGTAGATTGAGAATTAGCTTCATTGATACTACGTACTATAGTGGCTTTATTACACAGATTTCAACATGGTTAGACCTTATGAAAATCAGCAGTTTCAGTATTGTCGGGAAAAAGGAATATGTTTAATGCAGGAGTTACGTGCCTTACCAAAGACTTTCTCTTGCTGGATTTTTAAAAGTTTTAATATTTTTATCGTTTTAGTCTGTGTCTTTTTTCTTTGTTTCGTAAAGCAAATTTCTGAAAAATAGAGCAGGATTAAATTTCAAACATTCAAATAAAATAAAGCTAAACTTTCAAATTTAGTGTCCTAGTTTGTGAATCGCGAATGGGAGAGGAAACGGAAGAACCACGATAAGACCCACGGACACGATGTTATCTACCTCAGACTCATATGGTCTGTTATCAAATCAGAGATTCCTCACACTAGAAGTAAGCACTCTACCTCTGAACCAGCATGTCCCCCTTTTCAAACACAGCCACAACTAACCCAACTAACTGTTCGGTATGCTATTGTTTTCTTTCTTCCCTTTCTTTTTGTTTTTGTCTCCACTCGTCAACGGCTGTTGCACGTATGAAAATCCAGTTTTATTCGTTTGGCATAGTTTACGTTTGAGAAGTTGAAAATGAAAACTTTGAAATTTTCCATAAGTAGAAGCTTTGCTTTGTTATAATTAAATACAAACTAATTATTTGCCGAGCAGAACCATATATTTTCATTAAAATTCAACACGTGTTACAGTTTCACCAACTAACTCTTTGGCTTCATCAGACACTATGTGATACAGGATAACTGTACAATCGTATGTATATACATTTAAGCCGTTGTCTGTATATACTCTCTTAGCTGTTGTATGTATATACGATTGTACAGTTATCCTGTATCATATAGTGTCTGATGAAGCCAAAGAGTTAGTTGGTGAAACTGTAACACGGTTGAATTTTAATGAAAATATATAGTTTTGCTCAGCAAATAATTAGTTTGTATGAAAACTTGTGATATTCACTTGCACCCTTCAATTAATATTCTTTTGTTATAAAATAGTTGGTCATTTTGCAAGTAAAAAAATAATTAAATATTACAAAGAAGGGTTTGCTCTACTTTAATGTTCTTAAATTATCAGATATTAATTCATTACACACGATGTTAGATTTGCTTTACATTGTTTCCTGTCAGGGACAAATTCTTCCGTTATTTTTCTGATAAGTGTTAGGCTTTTATGTTTGTCAAAATTCTTTTACTTACATTGTATATCATATAAAACTTCATTTATAAAAAACAAGGTGCCGCGATGGCTCAGTGGTAGAGCGTTCATCTCTGGTGCATGGGGTCCTTGGTTCGATCCCATCTCGCGCCAAGTGAGCTTTGTGGTGGACAAACATCATGTGTGTGGGTTTTCTTGGTGTTCTTCCGTTTCCTCTCCCTTTCTTCATTCCACCATTTCGTTCCTTTCTCATCATCACCGTCCCCTTTAGCCTAGCCGTCATAATCGTGGGGCGTAAAACTTAAAGATTTCATTTCATTTTTAAAAATAATAATAAAAAAAAAAAAAAATTTAATGAGCCAAATCAAGAACTAATTGTTTAATAGTGTGTATTTATCATTATAGGTTTGCCATCTCATATTGACTGGAATAGGTTGCTTGCACCGGGATCAAAACTCTTCACTTTACCTTTGGATGTAATTCTGAAGAATAACATAGCGTTATCTTATTTCATAGACTATATGACAAGTATAGGAGCTCAAGCATATCTGTTTTTCTATCTAAATGTGGAAGGTAAGTCAGATGTGAAGGGTACTTCATTCTGGTATATATATATATATATATATAGTAAAATTACTTGCTAGAAAGTAAACAGGACACTGCTTCATGAAAAAATCAGTACTACATGTGTGCAATACAGGACTAGTACTGAAATTACTGTGTCCCCACCGCGACGCAAATCCGAGTGCATTTGCGCTTAGATACACACGTGCTAATTATTCATCATAAATAATACTTTACCATTCGGGTGGGACGATCCCTCTCCAACGACTTCTTTCATTTCACCTTTCTTCATCGTGAACTTTTTCTTGGACTTTTTTGCAGCCGTTTCCTGACATTTTTGTAAAAGCGTCTTAATTCTCTTTTTATTCTTTTTGTTACATGTTCGTACCAGCGATAGCCTAGATTTTTCTGCTCTTTCTTGGGCACACTGTTTTGGTTGCCGATTTCTGATTAGTACATCTCTTGTTCTGTTCTTCTTAGTGTTTCCGAGAATTCGTAGGAATTTTATCTTCCTTGTGTGGATTCTAATTTCTCACTTTTCGTCATTATCTATTCTCTCCATGTAAGTGTTGTGTTTCCTGAATAAATAAATATTCTACATTATGAACGTACATCGTAATATTCATATTACACGATTTAATAATAATAATAATAATAATAATAATAATAATAATAATAATAATAATAATAATTCGCTTGGATACTTGTCTCGGGATAAAAAAGATGCAAATGGGAATTGTATCTGAGTACGTTTTTACATAAACCTGTCGCTTCATGTTTAATTCTCACTTGTGAGGTATCAGTCTGTTTTCAGACATTATACTTTACTTTTTTTCTTTTCATCGCTGTGTTTCTTGTGGAAGAACAAAGGATCAAAGCCTCTTTCCACTCCAAAAGACTCCAGCTTTTGGTTATTGTTATTTAAGGTGGTTGTAAAAGATGTTTGATTAGGACTTTATCCGAAGTATATCACGTTTGATTTCATTACATTTGGTGTAAGAATTTTGGAAATCGTTTTAAAAATCTGATTGTAAAGATAACGATGATAAATCAAAGCTAAATTAAATTTAGATATGACTGTACTTTTCAAATTCTAGCTCAACTGTAGTTGCTCCAAGGAATAGATACATGTACAAAAGTAGTTTTTGGTTCAAAATGCTAATAAGAAACAAGACAATGAAACACGTTAACAGTAAGATATCCTTATGTATTTAAATTTTATCGTACTTCCCTCACATTTTTATCGTCTTGTCACTTTTACCAACTAAAATCAACTGAACATGAAAGTTTTACAAAGCGTTAATGTTTTTCTTCTTTTCTTTTCTTTTCTTTCTTTCTTTTTATTTTTCAGCTTATCGGTCAACGTACTTGCTACGTAGGAATCGAAGTACATAATGATTTATAAGTATATATCAAATAATTGTTAATATGTTCTTCATTTGTAGGCTGGAGGGTATCCGCAGAACAGCAAATATCTGATATAGAATTGCAGAAGCTGAAAGGTCCTGGTGATATCAAGCAGATAAAATCACTCCCTTACAACCAAGTACTGGAAAATATAAAAGAGGCAGCATATAGTATCTATGAACAGTATTTATCAGAAAAGGTAATAGATTGATTTCAAAATACTCCTAATATTTAGTTCACAGAATATTACGTAGTTAATTTAGATTATATCTTATATCTAAATGCATTTATTTAGATATGTGTTTAGATATGATATGAAATGTTATAGTAGTTAACGCACAAGAAGGCAATAGATTTGTTTTGCCATGAAACCCTTTGTTGCTATTTCATCCATTTAAAAAAAAAAAAAAAAAAAAAAAAAAAAAAAAAAATCAAACAGGCATTATTATCGGAAAATTATTTTTTTTAAAAAAGTAAAATTTTCCTGTTTCCTATTGTCTGAACTGTATAAAATGCTTAATGAAGTATTATCGAGGGAATCCGAATTTATATTAATTTTCGCTTAAATTTGATTAAATTACTCGTTACACATTATTAGCTTTTAAATAAAAAGTATTATTTGCTCAGCGAGTTTAATAATATTTTAGTCGATAAAATTTTAGAAAAAGAAAAAGCTGGCTAATATGGAATATATTGAATTTTGGTTTCTTTATCCTAGTAAAATATGACTTGTTTCATTCGTAGTTTAATTAACAACATTAAACCTACATACAGAATATTATGTAGAATGACTTTTTTTCTTTGTATTCAACCTTAGGTGGCGGTATCATGATAAATGTTGTCTGAACCACAATGAATTAGCGTTTACTTTAATTCATTGAAATCTTAAATGATAGACGTATACTAGAATTTCCTTAAGCATTTAGAATAGACTTTTTCGTGTATGTTTTGGTAAACTTCACTTTCAAGATTTTTCAGTATTATCGATCAAACTAGGAACTGGTAATCACTTACAGGCCAATTATGATCTGTGTGGTTCTAATTATTGATCATTTCGTCGAAGTTAATTCTCATTCGATAAATAAGTACGTGAGATACTGATTGATTTCCAAATTGTGTTGATTAGAATATTCATAAAAAATATCAAATGTATTGTTACCAAGATTTTCAACTATTACCATATGCAATTCATGCCAGTAGGTATAGGAAAAATCTTGAAATATTAAAGAAAAGTCTTAAAATCCAGGACTCAACTCCTGGTCATACACTAGCAGAGCAAATGCTGTGCTAGCGACACGAGCAGTTCTCTGTTTTCGATGCTTTATTTTTCAACTCCCTACTAATCAGCCATCTGCTGGCATTTGGCAATTATTTGTGAAGACAATCCACTATGGTGAATATTTTGATGGCAGTATTATTAATTTGTAGTGTAGTAATTTTTTCTGACGCCATTGTCTTCTTACTTTCGTTTTAAATTAAGTAAACGAAAAAAAAATGTCGAGTGAAAAAAGGGAAAGCATTCTAATAATGTTGGTATTGTTTATTTCTTGTCACTAATTTGATTTTTGAAATATAGAATTTACTTTATAGGCTTCTCCCAGGCTTCGTATCGATGAGTCAGCTACAAAACGACTTGTCTTACGTATTCGTAGTGAAGTGCCCACGGAAACATGGTTTGATGAAGTGCAAGCTTGTGTTTATGAAAAACTGCAGGTAAGAGTCAATTACAAGAATTTAGTCGTAGTTAATCTTAGTACAATATTTTATACTATGAACAGGTATTGAAAGAAAATGATCTAATAATGTAATCAAAAAATGCCAACAGAGTAAGAAGGAAAAGAAGCTGGACACGATATAAACATAATTTATTATTTTAAGATTGGTACAAATTTTTATTTATAGAAAGGCAGAAAACAATGAAGAACGTAAAACTAATCACTTGAATGGTATAGACCGCATTGGAAATCTAGCATAAACTACCAAGAGCATAAAAAGTATCTTGATAATCGAGAGTTGTCACGATTAAATTCTTTTTCCAATTTATAGATTTCGTCATTAACGTGATTCAGGTCCCATCGAATTTTTAAAATAATTTATGTGCTTTATTTATACGATATAGTCAGTGTATTATTTTTGAAATAACGATTACGTTGTGCTTATTTTTTCATTCTTACTAAAAATTTAAAATATTAAAAATATGATTTAGAAACACAGATTAAGTAACGCACCAGGTTGACTTATTTCCTTGCAGCGGAATGATATAGAAATAAGATTTACGCATTCTTCGAATTTTTACTTGCGCTCTTCAGTTTAATTACTGGCGTTCCAAGAAGTAGAAAAGTAAATGTGGAGATAAAAAAAAAACGTAGATACTTTTTAAATTTATCTATACAGAGTGGATCTTAAACCATTCTTGTAACTTTAGGAAAACATTATTTGATACACATTGCAATACTATTCGATTAACAGTGTTCCCAACCTAGCATAAAGTTGCATTTTTTAATGCCACTACATTAAGCTATTACATATTTCAAATCTGCTTAAATCTGCATATTAAGCAAAAACTTGTAACATTGATTATTCAGTGTTGCAAAGTAAGGACGCTGCAAAATCGAGCAGTAACAATCGTCTGCAGTCAAGAAAGACGGACATTGTGACACTTTGTAAGCTGACACCTAGGACTTGAACTTCTTGAGGTGTTTCCACTGCATACTGACGATTTAAAACTCAGTTTAAAATGGTAGATTCATTCGTTGCCACAATTTACAGAAGAAAATCATCCTATCTGTGTGGTAACGCATCAAATATCGAAGAGACGTGCCATACGCTCTTGCTTTTATATCTCCATAAGCATCATGGCACCTGCTATGTATATATTTTGTGGTACCCCAGGTCCTTAACTATTGTTTGTGCTTTTTCGTAGCTCTTATTCAATTTTGTGACTATCGTTAGAATACTCACATGTCTATTGCAACATACATTTATCCACTGTAGTAAAGTTGTGATATATATGACAACAACATGATTGCTTTTTGCTGTTCGATCTGTGCGAAATCTTCGTACCCAATCCACGACGGTCGTTCGTTTTTGGTACACATGATCTCCATAGACGTCGTTCATTGGTCGGAACACCTTAGTTGATTGGCATCCCTCTGTACTCAGAAATTGGATGACTGCTCGTTGATCCGACTTGGGTGGATTTGGAATGATGAGTGCCATGGTCAAATCTTATTCGTGCCAAGACAGGAAAAATCCCACGATGATTACTGCACTAATGCCACAATTATACATGCCACTACACACCACTACAACAATTCAACCCTATATAATCAACTGTTCCTGCCAGGGATTCCGAACATTTTCATTTGATCATCCCTTATACACAAAAATTAAGGTGCGAGTTAAGTTTAATACTGAGTGAGTAAAATCGAATGTGAAAAGAAGATAGACTGACACGATGTCAGTCGATGTATATATGTAGAAACATAGCTCTAAAGCCATCCAGAGCACTGAGTTTTGTTTTCTCTTAAAAGCCTGTAGGGTAAGTACAGTGTGTACTCTGTGATGAAATCGACAGCATCCAATCTGCAATTATTAACATAAACCTTCAAACGTCAGAGATTTTAATTGCTTGTTTGTAGTAGGGATGTACCGATATATCGGTATCGGTGATATTGATCACTTTTGGGAGTATCAATATCGGCAAATGGACACCGATATTTACCAATACATTTTACGAACTATTTTCAGTTTGTTTAATATTAACAGTGACACTTATACTTTATCGGTTTCTTTTAAAGTTGATCTAAATTATTATCAATTGTACAATCGATTTCTTTATGCATGCCCGATTCTTTATGTACGCCTTTGGTTTGCACTACTCTTACTCAATTGACATTTTTAGTCCCTCGATGCCAAAATAGTGGTGAAGAAAAGCCAAAGGTCCTTAGTCAGGATCATGGGCGCCGGAAGAAAATTTTCTAGGGGGAGCCCATTCCATGGTTGCTATATTACGTCTAGTATTTAATAGGCGTGGTTTGCTATATTACGTATATATTTTCGTGAGCCAGAGGGTCCCACCCTCCCTCCCCCTTCGGGCGCTCATGCTGAGGATAGCAGACTTGTAATTTGATTCCGAAACGAGACAGATGTTTCGATTCAGAAGAAAATGTTATGGAAGAAACCACACACACTCACCACAAGACGCTCACTTTATCATTATTTTCTCCTACTTACTGTTTAAAAACAATTACTACTAAAGTTAATAAATAGTTTTATCGTTTTGGACTTCGCTTAAATACCCCTCTTATTTTTCTTCAGGTATACACAGCAACACTTGTTCGGCACGCATAATTTTGTAAACAATAAAAATTTGTAACGGTAGTATCCGTTTGCATTATCTGTATGTAATACAAACCAGTAAATACAATGTAACTTTCAAAGTACATTATCACTCTAAATATCAATCACTGACTCTTAGTATTAAGTTTACGCTATATAAGTATTTGCTGCTTTTTAGTTCATTGTAAGTGAGCTGGATTAAATGTAGAGGAAGTATTTGTGTGTGTGTGTGTGTGGGGGGGGGGGGGAAGGCGTTATATGAAAAAATCCTTTTTGTCTTTGTATGTCAGATTTTTGCCTTATATCTAATATACTCTATTATAATGTTGATCATCTCATTATTCTGAAAATTCCTGATAATATATAAGAAATGTGTCTAAAAGTATCGGTTTTGGTGTAGAGTATCTGTGAGAAAGTGGTATCGGTACATCCCTAGTTTGTAGGTAATACATTACCACCAACTTACATAGGTAAAACATAACCTAAGTACGGGGCGGCTAGCAGCTTCTTATCTTTAAGATGTTGCCAAATCGCAGATTATGCTTTTAAAAAAGTTTAGATAAATGTACAATCATTAGAAATGCACTCGTTTCAATTTGTATTCCTGTTGTCATTATTTTTAATTTGTTATAATAGTCCAGAAAGTTCATATTTTTCTTCAGTGTTACGAAGGAAGGAAGAAATACAGGGTGGCCCAAAAGTAGGTATACAGTACTGTACTGATCAGCTCATTGTATTTTGTATCATTCTTATTGTTATCCATCGCGTTGATTTAATTTCTTTATTATTTGTTCGTAGTGTGTTTTTACCTACTCTAGCTTTATATCTTAAGCTCGGAAGAGCCGAAGGAAATAAACCCATAAACTAGAATGTTATATTTGATCAATGCAGGGGTGTATACCTACTTTTGAGCCACTTTGTATTCTTTATTTGTTGTTTTCTGTTTCGGTAGATTTGTCATTTACGAGTATATTTAATTGCTTAAAAGTTAAATCTGAAAAGAGACAAACATTGACTAAAGCAAACACATCGTATAGTTTATGATGGCGTTCGAATAGCATTAAAGAAATCAACCTTACTATTCTCTTTCACAAGGGAGAAAACTTTATTTCCAAAGACTGGCGAGGATGCATGCTTTCATTGTGTGTAAGTGTGTAATACTGAATTTGTGAAGCTAATATTCCTGTTTCCATTAAACTGTAATCTATCAATCAATAAAATTCATATGAGGTAAACTGTTTTCTAATTGTATGGGATCAAGATAAGTAATATCTTTTTTTCTCTTGATATGCTAGGAAAACTTCAGGTTTTAATTTTCTATGAGAAGGTTTTACTAATTTTCACAGCTGGAAGAGCGATTTCTTCCCTCTTTCCAACGAAGTGTGGCATACGTGAAGCTCTTGGCTGAATTAGACCTGCTGAAGGATCCTTCTCGAAGTGATGAAGAAGATTCTCAGTCCTTGGACGAAATTAGCTTATCGGATAATATTAGTTTATCATCATTGGATGCAGATGAACGAGTGGACCGATTTATTGTAGAGGGAGAAATTGCAATGGGAACTGCATCAATAGCATCCAGTTTGGCATCATCATCGGATGGAGAAATGCCCAGGCCTTCCCTTGCATCTCAGATTGATATTAAGAAACAGTCTTTTTACGTTGCTGCAGAAATAATTGAAACAGGTACAGTAATCTGAGGTGAGATAATGTAGAAGGATTATTGTAGTTAATAAATAAATCGTAGCATTGGATTTGTTGAAAGTATAAGATGTAATTCTTATTTTGATTAAGAGCATAGTACAGTCAAGAGGAATATAATCTATGTTGTCTTGGAGTTACGAAAGTTTATTCCGCAGAATTAGTTGTAGAGTAATTGGAACTATTATTGGCTTAGACCTGGCTAGTATCTGTATTGGCTTAGATATTTCGTGATAGGTCGAGAAGTAATCATCTTACCTCTTTTTACAAGCTCAAAAAAGAATTTCCAAGCGATTCCACTATTAAGGTACTACAAGAAGCAGTCTTTTGTTGCAGAAATAATTGAAACAAGTAGAACAATCTTAGTTAATAATAATAATAATAATAATAATAATAATAATAATAATAATAATAATAATAATAATAATAATAATAATAATAATATAGAAGGATTATTGTAGTTATTTAGTACATCGCTGTAGTAGATCATTTAACCCCAGTCGTCATGTTGCTGGGCAGATACTTTGAGCTACCAGCGACAGGTTTGACTTTGTATTTAATATCTTATCGCATCAACTACAATGAACCGAGTAGCTTAATATCTGAAATAATTCATGCGAAGTCAGGTACACTGGTATGACGGAAAGGAATATAAAAACAAGAATTAAAACTTAAGAACCCATCTGAGTTTTCGAACTTTATAATTATATATTGTTCTATATCGTTACTTCCTAAAAAGTTTTGGGGAAATATAATCCTATATTGTTCTGTATCGTTACTAGCTAAAAAGTTTTGGGAAAAGGTGGTAGAACCTCTGAAAATTCTCAATCGCATACAAAAAGTAGGGCACCGAAAATAGTTATTAATTTGAGTAAAAATGGATCCTATGCATGTTACTACAAGGAAGCTAACTTTATATATTCTCCACGTAATTTCTGTTTATTTTGTATCATGTTGACAATATAAAGATCCGGGTGCGTTTCAGAAGAAAGTTGAAAATTTGAAGCAACAACATACAAAATATTTTTCATAAAGGAACATTAGGAGTACCCAAAACCAATATGAGCGGTATCCGATATATCATACTTTGTTCTTGTGACTTATTTTACATTCGCAAGCCGTTATTAACTCTGTGTTAACTGATATGTGAATTAATAAGTACCGTAGTATTCGGTAATATATAATAATGCATGATAGGGGAGTTAGTTACATCTTGTTTCTATGTTTGTTTTTTAGGAATAGTTAATGACAGAGGAAAGACTTATGGTATTTATGCTGTGGCTGTTTCGAAACGATATGAATTAGGGTATGAAGAAAAGTGGCATGTATATCGTAGATATTCAGATTTCTATGATCTTCATCAAAAAATTAAGGAGAGGGTAAGTTGAATTTTTATCTCCACATCGTATATTTTCCTTATTCACGCCTATAGATAAAACCTATGTTTAAATGCGATCCACTTACACATTGCAACTTTTATTGTAATACCTGCAGAATACAATCCAAATATTACAGGAGGAGAAGAAATTCTATTGAGCAGAAATAGCAACAAAATGTGATCCTTATTATTAACATCAGACAATATATTTATACGCTAAGGAATTGTAACCTCTCGGAGCATCTAAAAGAAGCACGACAGAATATTACTGGTTTAAGAATTTTCTTTGGAGTCCAGAATGAAATAGAAAGACTTGTTTTTGAAAATTTGTCGTATTTTCGAAAATAATAATAAAACAAAGCTTAACATGGATAAGAGAGGTTAAGCTAGGAATGGGAGGCAGTAATGAAAAAGTACATACAATATCGAAAAAAAAAAAAAAAAAAAATCAGCAACAACATAAGCTAGCAACCTTTTTTCTTGAACAAACGAACACACATATTGAGCCTTCTTTTCACGCGGGAATTTCGGTTAAAACAAAATATTTTTCGCACTGCTCTGCCCCGGTGGGTCTATTTCTTTTATTTTCCTTATGTGTTTATTATGTTCCTTCCTGTTTTTGTTCTTCAGGAACAAAACTCAAGGGGCGAGCCGAAAGTTACGAAGTACAAGAGATTTTCAAGAATCATAGTTGTATGTAAGAAAGTCTTGTTATTTGATAATTGAAATGAAATTTTAAGTAATAAAATTATTATTATTATTATTATTATTATTATTATTATTATTATTATTATTATTATTATTATTATTATTATTATTATTAATAGTAATAAAAGACTGAAGATAATTCCGATGTGTTCAGATATTCTGAAGCATCATGGAGTGAAACTTATACATTGGTGGCAATGTATTTAAGAATGTCCAGTAAGAATTCAAGGATCTGGCCAAAAGTTGGTGTACAAGAAGAAAGTGATGGTAAGTACATGGTAGTAATCCCAGCATGGCGCTCATATAATATTCCGAATATGTCATATGGAATATTCAAAGGTGATAGTCATCTCAACTTTCTGCTCATATGATATCCCGAGCATATGATAGGTTATTCAAAAACATAGAGCACTGTCCGTAATAGTACGTATATCCACTCCAAGTGGACACACAAGTAGCTGTTGGGCGGCCGAACAGACCTTAAATGTCTGTCTGCGGTGTAGTATCCCACGCTCATTATATAGTTCTTGGCGTGAATATCCGGCGGATGATATTCGTTGCCGGAGCCCGGTTGGTAATCACTGTTCCACAGTGTCCCACACGTGCTCGGTTAGGGATGGCCAATGCGTCGACCAGCAGGTCCTCTGGATTGGTGTAGAATGACTTTCAGATGACAACATTGATACATTTTGAAAGTTTGCCGTCGTAAGCCTGGACTCACTGTGACCTTAAATGCTGGCGAATGAGACGTATGCAATTTGTTGTGCCACAAGCAATCGCGCTAACTTCACTATAGTGTATAGATGTTACAGTGCATTTGCAGTAAGTTTCCTCCAGTTTTCTAGTTTTTATCGCAGTTAGTCTTCCAGGGGGCGTGAAGGAAAAAAAAAATTCTCATTGTCACTGTCGTAGTGAATAAGAGGAAGAAATAAGAACATTGGCATTTAAAAATATTTTTATCTTGAAATATGAATGAAGTCAGCAAAGAGTTAAGTTTTCTTTTAGAGGGCATCAGGAAAGCATGCCACTAGACTAATATAGACTACTTATCCTAAGGGCATAGGTGATAACAGTGAAAGTCGAACTTAGATCAGAATGGAAAATGGAGTGGGTTTTCTTCATAATCTTGAACTATACGATTTTCAGCCGACTTTAATATGCATTAATATAAAGTCATCTAACTATTGTGTACAGTAGCCGAATTGACGTTTGATCTTGAGAACTACTTTCACATTGATGAACGCGTTTATTACTACGTTATAATGTGGAAGGCTGCTTCGGCTGATATCCTTGTCTTTTAGAGATACAAGAACCTTGTTGACATGAAGCAATATTTACTCGCTGAAAGTTAAGTTTATCAGTGGAGGTTTGGCAGTAATACGTTGCGCTCCCATAGGTTCATGCCAAACGTTAATTCGGCTGCCGCATAGTATAGTCTACATTACAATAATTGATTATTATGCTTTCAGTATGAAGATTTGGGCAAGTTAACATTTCCAGGCAAGAAAACATTCCACAACATGGATAGATCAGTTTTGGAGAAGCGGATGAAAATGTTGAATGATTATCTTCAGATACTTCTTCAAGTAGGAGTAGTTCAAACGCATCCACATCTGCAAGACATGTTGTGTGCTTTCTTGGAACAAGGTGATTATGATAAAGGTGGAAGCAACATTACAAGGACGGTAAGAAGACTTCAACTGCATTTATTTATTTATCAAATTGAAAAGGCATACTTTCATATAATTCAATTAGCTCACAAAGATTATTTTGAAAGGGATAAAATTTTAGTTACTTATCTCTCTAGAAAAAAAATCAATTCGTCAGTTGCGTATGATACAATTTTCCGTGAAGAGTACACTTGTAAGTGTTGAATGCAATCGATGGATTAATTTTGCTGTGGAAGATGATAAATAACTAAAATATACTTACATACTTTCCTGCTAGAATCTCTCATGTCTCGTGTTTGTCGGTAATATTTGTCTCGAAATGGACAGTGTTAGTCCCAGGAAGTATTTCCATTGTAACCCTAGAAATTAGAAGATGGGTCACTGAGGCTCATTACTAGATTATTATTTGCATAAGCTGTTTTTATTGAAATCGTGGAAGCATTAAGTTAAAATTTTACACTACATACAGTAATAGCAAACGTACAAACGTAAATGACAATTAAGATGTATGAGAGATTCATATTAAACTTGTCATTTATAGGGTTAATACATATGTGCATGAAAAGTGCTAAAGACCTTTTCTTGTCATTTTCTTATATGGATATAGAGATTTTCAAATCAAGGTGTCAGGATATTTACACACACACACACACACATATATATATATATATATATATATATATATATATATATATATATATATATATATATATATATATACAGGGTATCTAAAAATCCCCTGACATAGGATAACTATTTATTATCAGAGTTACAACAAAATGTAAGATGAGAAGAGGAGAAACCGTCGGACGAGCCGGTTGGGCCGTACGCTCTTTATGCGCCCAGTGTTAAATGAAAATGCAACGTTGCCATTTACTTGGACCTACAACATAAGTGAATGAAGTTACTGTTTGAAATTGGGGCTGGCCATCGACATGTTAGCGTAAAAGACAATAACTTCATTCACTTATGTTGTGGGTCCAGGTAAATGGCAACATTGCATTCCCATTTAACATTGGGTGCATGAAGAGTGTACAGCCCAAACGTCTCGTCCGATTTAAAAAATTCTGAGACTTTTGAGACACCCTATATATATATAAATTCGGATTTAGTGTACCAGAATTTTCCATTCTTACAACTTTATCCGTATTTTGTTATTATTATTATTATTAGTAGTAGTATTACAATTTTAAAAGCATTTTCTGTGTAGTTTTAGTGTGTTACTATTGTAGACTCGTAACTCTAATTACCAATAACGCTATTTAAAACAAATACTTTAGTATTTCTACAGTTAGCTAGTATTATCATTCGACTTACAGATTTCTGTAATTCTTGGCTGAGCTTTCGACTCTCCCCTGGGGTCTTGGTCACGGAGGATAAAAAAGGGAAGAAGAAAATAAATAAATAAATATATAAATAATGGAATAAAATGAAATGAACTTACCAAGCAAAGAGCTGTGCTAGAAAACACTTTGTCAAGTACATCCATTAAACATCAGATGGTAGTGCAATATGGCGGAGTCGATTTGTTTGTTCTTTTGTTTTTTTGGTGAATCTACTCCACCATATTGCAGCTCACATCACCACCATTTGATGTTTAATTGTTGTCTTGACAAAGTGTTTTCGAGCACAGCTCACTCCTTGGTAAGTTCATTCTATTTTATTCCTTGATGTTTTTATTTTTCTTCTTCTTGTTTTTATTCTCCGTGACCAAGACTTCAGGGGAGAGTCGAAAGCTCGGAGGCACAAATAATATCCAGAAATTATAGAAATCTGTAAGTAAAACGATATTTGGAATTTCTGAGCGTTATTTTACATTGTCTGTGGCTAGTATTACATAACAATGAAAACCTGATCGAAAGTAACAGAAATGTATTAAATTTGTCGTTAGGAATGACTGATTTTTGTGTAAATTAATTTATATGGTGTGATTATTTTACTGTAATTCATAATAACTTCCTCGGTGTTTCAGAAATTAACAGCGTAACAATGTAAATAGGTAGATTTAGGAAAAGAAGCTGTCAACAAATTAGAAAAGCGTACAAACTTCTTTCGTAGTAAGGTTTGTGACCTAGTTGTGAGTTGTTGAAACATTGACTAATTACAGAACTACAGGATAATAGTAACCACTTCATTTTTCAATATGACAAAGCTTCACCATATTTCGATTTATGTGCACTTACTTATCTTAGCGCAACTCTTCCTAACCACTGGATTGAAAACTCATCAGACTACATACCCCTAATGTTCTGGTTCCCAAGAACACCAGATACTGCCCCAAATAATATTTTTCCTGTGAGGTTATGTTGCGTATGTTCCTCTTCTGCTAGTCGTTATAACAGGTTGAGACTTTTGTGAGTCAAAGTAAGGAAGTTGTATAGTTGTGTTTTATGTTGAGTATAGTAGTATTTCCTGAATCTATTTTGGTTTCTGCGCTGGCGATTTTTGAAACCTTGAAGGGAATTATGATTTGTTCTTTATATATTAGAAATGAAAAACTTTAAAATACGTATATATATGCACACATGACTGATATGCAACGTATACTAGCATAAAACAGCTAAAGATAAGATGAATCTAAAATTTATTTTTATACTCGATATTTCACTTTGACATTGAGGATTATTCGTATTTACATACGTTTTGGTCTAACATGGAGCATATCTATTTAAAGGTCAGTTATATTGTTAGTGATCTTGAGAATATTGGTTTCAGGAAAGCACAAATGTGAGTATTCAGTTTTTGTTAAATATCATCGAAAAAAGAGCATTCATCTTCAAAAGAAGCAGATTGGGTAACCTAGAGTTGTTATTAACGAATCTGAATTTCTTCCATGTTAGGACTAAAACTTACGAAAAACGATTTTCATATATTCCTGGAAATCAAAGAGCACCTTAGGAAATTCGCTAAACCGGAACGCTTTTCATCCAGGAAGACGCCCTATGATTGAGCGTGGAAATTTATATATATATATATATATATATATATACATATATAAATTCACTTATTTTCAACATCAACTTATTTGTTATTGTATACATGCCTTTCTGCGTGTTGGTCTAAATAGTTAACGCGTGTGCCTTATATGTACGAGATCCCGGGTTCGATTCTCGGTGGAGAATATCAGATCGTGGTTTAGATACCATTTTAAATTGAAAGTTTTGTGTAGCCTCACGTACCCTTACTTTGACAAAGGAAGTACGGTAAATACAATTCTATGCTAAATAATTACACAAATTTACCAGTACCTCAGTGGCTAAGCGGTTAGCGTACGTGCCTTTGGCGCGGGAGACCCGGGTTCGATTCCCGGAGGGAGCTCATGTGGTTCGGATTCCACGTTAATCAGTAGGTCCACGTCTCATATAGCCTCGCTGCTGAAAAGGGACGTTAAACTCAAAATCAACTCAACTCAAATTTACCAGTAAATGCATCGTCGTGAGATCCGGGTTTGATTCCCAGTGGGAGCTCATGTGGTTCAGATCTCACGTTAAACTATAGATCCACGTCTCATACAGCCTCGCTGTTAAACTGAAATGCAAATCTAAATGCGTCGCCTAAACTTGTCCCGTACGGTTTCGATAGTAACCGTATAGGACATCAACAGCAAATTACAAAATAAGATTACGTACAATAGAAATGTAAGACGTATTTTCATAAAATAAGTCCAGAACTGCAGAAAGAAGCGTTACTGTTGAAAGAGCAAGTTAAGACGACCCATTTACCTGTAATTTGGTTTAATAATTTAACAGCATTTCAGTTTGTTAAATCCAATCAATACTAGCCTATATTGGATCGAATAGTTGAGTTGAGTTAATTTTGAGTTTAACGTTCCTTTTAGCAGCGAGGCTATATGAGACGGGACTTACCGATTAACGTGGAATCCGAACCACATGAGCTCCTACCGGAAATCGAACCCGGGTCTCGTACGCCAAAGGCGTGTACGCTAATCCCTTAGCCACGATGGAGCTCTTGAATTGAATAGCATATAATTGTTAAATTACTATATGAATATGGTCTGGGAAGCTAAGTACACCTACTTCAAGAATGATAGAGTGTGTGGAAAGATGTTCAGAAAGTGGACTCGATAGCGTATTAATTAAACGCACCAGCACAGCAACCAGAACATACGGGTTCGATTCGCGGTCCATTCGTTCATTTTTCACTCTTCGCACTAGTAGAAGTGAGAAGAAAATTCATGTTATTTCCTCTGTTTAACATATATCATGCTATATGTGTACTTTAAATACGTATTTCCATCTTTATTCTCGCTTCTATTATGATCTAATTTATACCAAGATACGTGTCTCTCTGAGGAATAGATCTTGCATGGGTATGTAGTATTAACTAATTGAACGATTCGTGATGATAGATAAACATGTAAAAATGTGCTGTTTATTTCAGATTGACACTCTTGTGAATCCGCTGAAAAGTTCGATGAAATCTGTTGGAAATGTGGTACGATCTGTTCCAGATAATCTGTTAAGTACAGTAGATGGAGTAATGGATGGTATAAGCAGAGTGTTTCAAGCAAAACACATTAGGCATCCTGCGTTCTATGAATCAATGAAAGTTGGTGCATCTTTAGATGTTGAGGTAAGTTGTTCATTCATATATGATACTTTTCTTGTGTAAGAAATATCAGTAGAGAAATTTCGCAGCAGTAGTACGAGTAACAATAACCCTCGTAGTAACAATATACGAGGTATAATCAGAAAGTAAGGTTACAAAGTCTGCAGTGAAACGTGTATATATTATTTCATACAACCAATACAGCCAGCACATAATACATACATTAGGTTATTTTTCGACATAGTCTTCATGTCATTCGAAGCACTTACCTCATCGTGAGATGAGTTTGAAGATTCCCTCCTGGTAAAAATCCTGTCCTTGCGTATTCAGCCATGTTGTCACGAAGTATTTCACCTCCTCGTCTGAAGCAAAGCGATGGCCTCCAGGGTATTCCTTCAAGTGCAAGAACAGGTGAAAGTCACTTGGAGCGAGGTCCGGGCTGTAAAGAAGGTGGTCGATGATATCCCAGCGAGCTGTGTTCAAATCTGTTGATGCCGTGCTGGGTCGGCCACTGCGCTCGTCGTCGATGACGTTTTCGTTACCAGCCGCAAACTTTCGACACCATCTGAAACATGCTGACGAGACATTACAGTCTCTCCGTAAACCTCTACCAGCTGGCGGTGTATTTCAGCCGCGGTTACATGTTTCACCCACCGCGAGATCAGTTTGCAAAACGAGTCGCCATTTGTGTTAACTTACAACTAGCGCCGTAGGTTGCGGTTGGCTGAAGCTCTGCACAGTTGCCAACTCCATGTAGTAAAATTACCGCACACTCCTCATTTCTCTATAACAAACGAAACTCTAGAAATATTTGCCTTGTAACCTTTGTTTCTGATCACTTCTTGTATATAATCTGATTTTTTTAAAAAGCATTGTATGGGATTTTATCGAAGATTTAAGTTTTCCGAAACATCGGAAGACAGTAGATCACATAGAATTAGAACTTAAGTAAATATGGCTTAAAGAACCAGTTATATCTTCTTTCACAGTTAATGTATCATATTTAATTTATACTGTTACATAGCTAAAAGAATAGAAGTGACTCACTTATCATTGCTCAGACGTTTCTACTTACTATAGGTGCACAGAATACTCATTTTGTCACGGAGGCAAGAAATAAGAAAGATTATTTTTGAAACACGTATCATAAGGGGGTAAAGGAGGAATTCAAATTTTCTGCCAAAATTAAGTATCACACAAATCCTTAAATTAAGAGGGGTGAAACTCGGTACTAAACTCTTCATTTAAAATGAAGGAATACGTATTTCAGCGATTTCGAAGATTTCGCTCCTAAGAAAAGGGAGAGAAGAAGAAAGGACGTTTCTGTAATATCCAGATACACTGTCTTTATTTAGATAGTAATGAGTGTGAAGGTTCGCTTAAGTACGAAGTGTGAAATTCAGTATATTAACTCTTAATTAAAACTAAGGAAACACATGTTTCAGTGTTTTTAAAACTTCTCCTCTTGAGGGAAAAAAGGATATATTCGTATGATATCCATATTTCTCTTCCTGTATGTATAAAGTGTCGAATATGAGGGTTCGGTTAAGTTGAAGTGTGAAATTTAATATATAGACTCTTAATTAAAATTAAGGGAGTATGTGTTTCTTTTTCTTTTTCTTTTTTTTCTTTTTTTTTTCTTTTTTTTTTTGGATAAAAGTATGGAAAAATGTGTTTCAATTGTCGAAAATTTTGTTCTTGAGGGGAGAAATTTATATAATATTCAAATTTCTCTTTCTTCATCCAGAAAATATGCAATGTGGGAACTCACTTAAGTTTAAAAAATGAAATTCGGTACACAATCTCATTAAAGGTGACCGAACATATTTTAGCATTCTCGAAACTTCCGCTTCTGAAGGGGAAGAAATTCTTTAATATTCAGATTTCCGGTTTTATTTTTATTATTATTCTTTATTTCTCTCTTGTGAAGGACGGAAAATTCTTCTTACAATGTTATATAATCAGTAAACTTAACTTATAAGGCACCTCAATGGATATTTGTAGAAAACATAAAAAATACATTACTAGATAAGGAATTTTAAAATCGAAAGCAAAAATTATTCATAGAAGAAATATCAAGACAAAACTTAAAACTGTTGAGTATTTCCTAGAAGAACAATTATAATTGGTGGAACCACAATTCAGAACACTTAATAGGAATATACAGATCTGGTCCACAGTTGGTACACAAATACAGGATAGTGGGTGTGGGTCCATAGGACCTCACGAACACGTCACATAGGTGTTTAAAAATATACAATACTCACCTGAACAACATAACCATCCCGAGTATCAACACAAGCAGCAGTTTGGGCAGATAGCAAGTCATAAAGATGCTCAATGTCCGAATGGGGTATGTTAACCCACATTCGCTGTAGATCTTGCGTAACTGGGTGTGATAATCGTTGATGGAGCCCGGTTGTCGCACTATGCGCTGCAGGTGCTGGCTTAGGTCTGGAGATCTATCAGGCCAAAATATACAAAGTATACAAAGTAGAGCACGCGTGATTGACCTAGCGATGTGAGGATGTGTGGTATTCTGCTGGAAAATGGAGTCATGAAAAAGATCCAAAAGTCGGGACAGAATTGATAACGTTACGAATGTACGACACATTAGTTACACTCCGCTGAAATAGGACTGGAGGCGAGAGGGGTGTGAACTTATTGCCCTTTCATGCCAAAATGTTAGGTGTAAATCTTTTATGACGAGTGCATGTGGACATCCCCGTTCACCTTCACGTCTACAGGCACACACATAGCCGTCACTGTGTCCGAAATAGAAACGATCATCATCGGAGAATACCACCGCTCTGGATTTGTCTTGTCACTGGAGTTCCACCCGGCATCACCGAAGTCATTCCCGATAATGAGCAAGTGTTAGGTGTAATCGTACGAGAACAACACGGAAACATAGACTTGTCTCCAGCAGTCGCTTCATGTGCTCACATGGCTCTAATAGCACTAGCAGCCGCCGTTCTGTTAATTAAGGCGACTCGAGCGATCTCTCTCTTGATATTCTTTCCAATGCGTCGCTGAGGTTCTGAAAGGGATATGGGAACTTTCTTTCTTTCATCGTGTTCACTAGCGATGGACTACCCAGCTGCGCAGCCTCACTATACGTCTACACGTACCAGCTTAAGAAAAATACAGCGACGCCACCAGCAGTTGTGCTTGTCTGTTAGCTATCGCCCTGCATCTATTTCCACTGAAGGAAAGAGCGTTGAAGCACAGTTTGATCAAGTATGTTTCCTCTTGACAAACCGCAAAGACCGGCAAGTGTGCGCGGCTGTCGACTGCCTAACGCTCATTTCAATTACGAGACCCACAAAAATCCATGGGGGATGCATCAAGGGATTTCACAGGAATGCCTGCAAAAGGGGATGCATTGATTCCGTTTCACCTGCCATTCGTTGACTTCGCCGTTTGACTCGACCCCTTGTCTTGGTGAATGATAACACGAGATATGTCACTGTTTTATAGGGTAGAATATCATAGTAGTAAAGTGGCTCCAAACTGTTCGTCTGGTAATAAGGTACCTTTTTGTCTTTTCTGCGTAGCGTAAGTTTGCATTATAGCAGTAACCACCAACAACAATAAAGCCACTTGGAAGACTTTCCGCATATTCACGTACTCAGTCAGAACGACTTGGAATACTAGGACGACAGAAGATGACTCTCTTTGTATCATATTCCGATACACACACCTGTGCCTCATCTAGAATTACAAACTTCCATCTGCAAAAAGATGTTCGTACAGCTTTTGACTGTTCGTCGTCGTCTCCATAATATGTGAGGACTGGAGCGTATGAAGTTGAGCCTTATGATTCTTTCTCACATGTAAATCTTTTCCAGTTGTGCAATTTGCGATCGCGGCGAAACGTTGTATTACCGTGTTACTGTTCTTTGAGTCTGTGAGATCTCACCAAGGAACGCACGTTTTGCACAACATCGAGATATTTCCGGACCACCTATATCTATGATGTCCAATTTTCGAGGACGTAGCACCAGTGGAGATGCTTGTTTTGTTGCGGTTCAGCACAACATTGATCTCTTACTTCGACACGAAAATCCTTTGTCACACTGTTTACTGATTTGACTGTTATCATAACCAATATTGGAAAAATCACAAGTGTAACCCTCCCAAAAGGCGGAATTTTCGGAGTAATATGACACACATACACACAACAACCTCCCCGCAAATCAACGCATAGTACTTTCGAACTAACCGTAATAACTTCTCGGACATATTCACAATGCTGCAACTTAGCGACCGAATTCGTTACCGTAAACCTGAAACGACCTTCTGTGGCTTCATGAGTTTCGAGAGTAGACGAGAATAACTACAAAGGACGTGGTTGTAGATTGGAACTTCAAGTTATATCCTTTTCTGCTTTTGAGTCTAAATTCTTAACTCTTTTTCTACACAGTTGCAAAAGAAAATTAATGGAATAAAGTTAAAGTGCAATGGAGAGATCGCATGTAATTAGTAATAGGTTTTTAAATATTTTTCATTATTTTCTTTACCATTTTAAATTTATGGTATTAATTTTTCTTTTGACATTGTCTTAGAAAAAGAATTGAGGATTTTATACCTAAAATCTAGATTATGTTAGAAAATGAATTAAAGATTTCATAGCTGAAATCAAGGAGGGAGGGGGGATTCCAGAAACAAATAAATTTCTCGTTGATTTTTTAACAATTTCTATTCATATATATTCGTAGTTTATTGTATGAGTGAGCTTTTTTAAACGAATATATAAATAAATCATTATCTAAATACGTCATCTAGTATTTAAAATATCTTAATGAAATATAGAACTTAATTATTGCGGATTAATGTTTAAATTCTTTAATTTTGTATCTTCGCGATATAATTATAAGGTTTATCTGTTTCCTCTACATGCGAATAAATAAAGTAATTTCTTCAATATTTCGATAAAATCAGCAGGCTTGATCATAAAAATAAGGTGGTGTTTTTCAAAGGTGTAAGGGGAGAGAAATGGGCGATCAAGATTTTGTTGTACTTCAGGTGATTGTCGTTTGATGAAGTTGACAGTTAGATATGCAGTGTTCCCAATAATTATTTTTATTGTGTAAATTGTAGTTATCCAATAACTGTATCTATATTTTGTCTAAATTTCATTAGTTGAAGTTTAATTTTGGATTTTTTGTTTTGTTTTTATAGAGACAACATTAATATTATAAATTCCGTAACCAATTGTGATTTTTTCACAATTGGTGATTTTTTGGGATGAGAGAACTAATGTTATTTTTAATATTTTATCAGTTGACTAAAGGTTCCAATTTTCTGGTTATTTTTGGTCAAATGGGACGCCAATCCCAATTTTGGAGTGATTCATGATTAAATAGTTAAATTTATGTGTAGTTGATTAATATACCATTTTTCCAGTAAGTCCTTTTCGTATCTATTCTTTTGGCCTAAGTAACAGAAATATTTCATTTCTGATCAATCGTTTTGCCCGGAGAAACAAATTACATTGCCCCTCATACAAATGATACAGTTTAATAAGGCTTTCGTTGGTTTTGCACCCGTAATGTATAACAAATGCGATGTTAATTTTTTTTTATTTATTTTCAGACTGACGACAACATTCCATTAAGAATTATGTTGCTATTGATGGATGAAGTATTTGATCTGAAATCGAGAAATCAGTGGCTTCGGCGTCGCATTGTAACGTTCCTTCGTCAGATAATCAAAGCTATGTTTGGTGATATAGTAAATCGGAGAATTTTGGATTACGTTTCGTGGATGACTAGTCCAGAACAAGTAGCAGAGTACCTGAAAGTTTTTAAGTAAGAAAGAAGTTTTGCCTTTATTTGCAGAATAATTTTTGCATGCGAGGAACAGTCAAAAAGTTTCCGGAATGTTGTTGTAGTTTTGGTATTTGTAATGTAATCACAATGAACCTTGTACAGTACAGTCCTTAAATTGTCTAGTTATGAAATTTAACAAGTGTGAACAGGTCATAACAGGCAGCGTACGAGAAGTGTAATTGAACGGAGGAGTGTGTGTGATAATCAGTTGACGCAATTTCACAGATCGAACAATGCGCAAATATCAAGTGCATATCATGTGCAAATTGGGGGGAAATCTGCTTCAGAGACTTTGATAGCCTAGCACCATCAGATGTTTGGATCTCCCCAAAGCTAAAAATGGGCCTCTCAGGAACCCGTTTTGCCACCGTAGAAGAGATCAAAACTAACGTGACGGCTGAACTTCAGAAAATACCAAAAGAGGACTTTCGTCGGTGTTTCCAGCAATCACAGGAGCTATGGAGCAAATATGTGTGTGTGTGTGTGTTTCGAAGATTCCTACTTTGAATTCGATTAAGTAAATGCGTACTTATATTGTAGTAATAAAGAGCTATAATAAAATTCTGGAAACATTTTGAGCTCCTCGTATTTATGTAATCAATTAACTGAAATTATTTCAATATTACTCACAGGATTAACCGGTCGACCGTATATTGACCAGAGGATAGAACAGCCGAGCATAGGTTCAACACTGAGAGATACGGAAAGGCCTCGAACCTCATATTCACTCGAACACATGCTAGATAAAAAGACTCCCTAATGTTGTGACTGAAACGCACAGTCTATGCACTTACAGTTAGGTCTTCCTTAGCATCCTCTCCTGTCTGTCTTTACCTTGGCTTGGCTGGCCTTCCTCTGATCAATATGTACCAAGCGTAACACTCACTGGTGTGATTTCGGCAACCAATCCTGTTGTCTTCAACAGCTAGACAGTAAAAAAAAACTTCGACTTCACAACTGTTTTTTCACATTTTATTCAACTTAGTTCTTTTTCCACACAAAACACTGAAATCGGCTATAAATTATTGAAGAGATCGATACACACACACACACACACATACATACCAAAAAAAAAAAAAAAAACCGAACTAACTCACAACTTAGCGGTACCAAAATAAAAACAAACCACAATGTTACTGCGTCCACATTAAAATATTTCACTTTATTCACTTACTTTCTTTTTCTCTTTGATCCATATAAGAATTGTATCAACTTATAAAAATTGATCTATGTACAAATTGCCTATGTATCTATCTGAAATGTTGTATTATCTGTACGATTTAAAGTCACAGAGCTTTGCGCTTTTGAATGAAGCCATTTATAATAAATTCCAGTTCTTACTGAGGCTACCTTCGTCCAAATTTAACGTTGAGTGTTTTGTTACAACTCAAATACACTTCTTTGTACTATGTTTTTCGTAATAACTTTGACCTCTATTAATTTGTGTTTGATAACACCTAGATATCTTGATAAGCCAGAAAGCTTTACTACTATGTATCTGTTGAAGGCAGCAGGCTTAATTGCCGAAACTCTACTAAAAACATAAAATCCTCGTAGAAGTCCCAGACACATGATAGGTGAGTTTTAGTTAAACTGTGTCCGATTTTACATAAAATACTGTTAGAATATTTATAATTTTCGAACTTTTTAGTGAAATATCTGGGACCTGTATCATAAAATCTTCAAAAAACTCAAACTTCTTAAAGAAAGAAATTTTATTGAATGTGACAGAAGTTGCAGTTGTGGGGTACATTACAATACTTTACCCAGAAAGAAAGCTCTGTCGGATTTTAACAAGAAGGGCGATAACATGAAGTAAGGTATACTGGCAAATCTTATATTTTCTAACATCAATAGCATTAATGTTTCTTCAAAACTTGGGATGGCTATGCCTTCCACGGTGATCTAACTCACACGTTAGTGGAAGTAAACCAAAGAAGTATTAAAACATTGGGTCACATTGTGGATGCTTCAAACGGACATCTCTGCAGATGATTGTCTTACAAATGGAACATTCAACGATGTAATGTCCGGGGTCTGATGGGAGGTACAATACATTGCGTTTCGTAACTAGCCAATAATGGTGTAACAAGTGACTTAGCAACATATGACTTTGTGTTGTCCCAATCCAGAATAACACCTCTGCGACTCACAAACACTGGTTGCACGATTTTCAGTTCTTGACGCTCACGTTCCAACTGCTGCAAGTACATAGTTGCGTTATTTATCTAGTCAGGTGACAGCTATGCGATGTACGATAGCATGAAACACAGAACGTAACGCTTCTGTTGATGCAGTCGTGGTTTTGATTGTTTGGTTGTGGTGCCAACACATGATGACGCACAGTGTAACAGAGAAACTTTATTCATTTTAATGACTAAACGAAATTGTTATAAAACAGTAAATTTTGAATTCCAAGTAGCTGTTTTAATAAATTGCTTAATATATTTTTCAGAAAATGGGGCGAATATTAAAGATACTAAAAGAAAACTCTCAACTTTCTTCACTCGCCACACAATTGTAAGGTCGCTTATGTTGGTAAATCTGCGGTGATGGTTTTATTCCTCTATTAGATAAAATATTATTACCTAAATGTTGTACAGGAAAGGTTGTAGAGTTTATATACATATATTGTATAACGTTATATAAAGCAGAGTTAGAGAAATATTTCAAGTTTAAGAATAGGACTACTCAAACAAGAACTATTTGCGCAAATTTGCACTCTTACATGTTACATTCATTTTCTTTCATGTTTTTCCGAGAATGAATCCTGAATTTTTCCACTTGTCAGTTTTCAGGGAATGGGTGAAACATACACAGAAGACTAGAATGAATGATTGGGGAACCATACAGTTCCACATCACGTATTAAATCATTTTAAAGTAGTAGTGAGAGCCTGTCTGCAGCGTACTGAATTAAAACGGCGTAAATCTCAACGGCGTCGTCAAACGTTTCTGAAAGATATTGCAACATGGCTGAACAGTAACCTCAGTGGTAGAGGGTTCACCTTTGGTGCATGGGGTCCTTGGTTCGATCCCAGCTCGCTCCAAGTGAGCTTTGTGGTGGACAAACACCGTGTGCGCAGGTTTTCTCGGGATTCTCCCGTTTCCTCCCACTTTCTTTATTCCACCATTTCCTTCATTTCTCATTATCACCGTCTCATTTAGCCTAGCTGGCATAATCTTGGGACGTGAAACTTAAAGATTTCATTTCATTTCCTTTTGTGTTATTCATCACATCAACTTCATAGAGTTTACCATCAATCAGATATTAACGAGAGTGTGGTATAAAACATTTGCTATTTGCTGTTTGTAATTGCAGCTATTTGCTTGTAGAATATCTTCTGCTTTCAGCATCGATTCTACGTTAAGACATGAACCTACTGATTACATGAAAACCAAACTACATGTTCAAATGTGCTATTGATTGGTACGTAAAGGTAAACTTTTAGATAGTCTGTGATAGTAGTATATTATTACATTGATATTTATTTGTTTTGTAGGCAGTCTTTCTGGCCCAACGGCTCATTAGCAATTCCTAATACTCCAAGGTGCGACGCCACTAGAATGCGGACACGTGTTGCTGCCAAAGTTGCATTATTATCTAGTCTTTCAGGTAAATTGTTATCTGAAATAAGTCAGTTTGTTAATTAGAAACAAACGAGAAGAGAATATAATCTAATATAATTGCTGAAAATTACTTTTGTCATTCATGTGTAGAAGAAAGGTTTAAAAAAGTGTAATTTTCCTTTTTTTTAATTATTTACATTAGGGCAATGAAGTTTCATGTGAACATACTTTGGTTCTTTGAGTACACAATCATCTCACTCAGTATACTCCATGTTTGGTGTGATCTGCACTAGCATTCTTTCCATGGCAAGAAGACACCTGCCAGATACAACTCGGGGACTGATTTGCACACCATTCTTTCACACAGGCAATGAGATCTTTGTCACTGTGGAATATTTTCTACGTAGCTAAGCCTTCAGACGACTCAAGAGAAAAAAAAAAAAAAAAAAAAAATCGGAAAGGGCCAAATCCAGAATGTAGAGGTGCTGCGGACTACTTTCCATTTCATTATTCTGAACGAAAGTGTCCAGAAGTTCGACACACACTGGCACAACTTTTTCTGTAGCCTAAAATCTCATCAATATTAGCACACTGCCCTTAGATAATCCTATCACTTGAACAAGCTGTCGTGTGGTTACACATTCGTATTCTTGATGAATTGGCCAATGACATTATTCACATCGTTCGCTGTATTCGGTAGCCTGCCGGATCATGGTTGATCCAGTAATCTGGAATCAACACTCTTGAACCTTTGCAACCTTCGTTGAATACTGCTGAGGTCCGAAGTATGATTCCTTGCATAACAAGAGACTTTCTTCGAAGTGTGGCTGAGTCATCCCCGGTTTTGCAGAGGAAGTCTATCACGCCAAGTGCAGCTGTCGACTCTATTGTTCATTGTGCCTTGTCCGTAAGTACAGAAATCAAATTTGTATAATCCACTTCTACATGAAGAACCAAAGTACGTTCACGTGAGACTTCATTGCCCTAGTGATTTCATTTTATTCATTTATTTACTCTACATAACCAAGATATTTGACTTTCAGAAGTTCTGTTCTGAATACATAGGTTCAAAATATTATAGTGAGTCAATTTGTTTACAATATTTTATAAATTAGTTTTGTTTATATAGTATAGACGATTGTATATGTTACATTGAATTCTAAATGGTAATTAATAATTACAAAATTAAATATAAGGAAATATAGTTAATACATAATTTTAATATATATACAGTTTTATCGTTCAGGTATTGTTTTACACTAAAAATAGGAACTTTCTTACGTTTCTCTTAAACGACACAATATTTTTTTCATCCCTAAAGTCTACAGGAAAGTGATTATAAATATATAGAGGATTGTCAGAATTGTGCAACGCAAGTCTCAGAAGTTCAATTATATTAAGAAAATTCTCGAGACTGTTCTTTCAATAACATGTACAGATAGGCTCCTTCTGTACTTTTAAGTTTGATGGTGATTCGTGAAATATCTTACAACACAGAAATGCTTTCAGTCAAAGAATTGGCTAATTTGAACACATTTATCGTTAATTTTCCTGTAGCCGTAGTGTCAGTACACTATGGAAATAGAACAAACAACTCCTTCATGAAGATCAATTTTCAGTTGCTAATAACAATCGAGTGAAGATTTATTGTCTTAAACATATGTAATGGGGTATCACCTGATTCAACTTAAAAACCATTTCAAAGATTATGATTTGTATTGTTTCAAACATTGTAATTTGTAAAGTTATTATTAATTTTAATTATTTCAGAATATAGTTTAAACACAAATTACTGGTTATCTATAGTGAGTAGATTAAGTCAAGGTTGTATCCAAAATCATCAAATGGCATGTAAAAGACACTCATTTTTTCCTATATATATATATATATATATTTATAAAAGAAAGTTACATCATTCTTCACGACGACAACGCTAGTTTTCACCCAGCACACCAAACTGTTTACTTTTGTTTTCATGTTGAATTAATGACTCATTGTCCCATCTCATCTGATTTATCGCCTAATGACCATTTTGTTCCCGGATATGAAAAATAAGATGACTGGTGAGCGGTTTGTGTCGCTTGAAACAGCTGTTGACGCAATCCGAACAGCAGTTTCTGAGGTAGCAGCCAAAGAATTAAAAAAAAGAAAAATCAAAATTGGTTTGAGCATATGCAAAAGTTTACCGAAACTTAAAGGTGAATACTTTGAAAAATAATAAAGCTATTTCCAGAATTTCACTTCTTTTTTTCATGTTGATTGCAGAAACTTTTCCAACAGACATCGTGGTAGTAGTAGTAGTAGAACAACAGCAAGATCATATAACGACCGTGAAAATTCCCATAATCTCTAACGGAGTTTTTCGAAAGAAAAAATCTAGCACATGAGAGCTGAAAATTTAATTTTCTTTTATCTTTGAAGGGTTTTATTAAAAGGGAGGAGTTCTACACATGTCAACAATTTAACAGTATACAGAAATTATTTGAAAATGTACCAATGAATACCGAAATAGTTTGAATTAATCTCTAATTCACTGGAATTAAGGTTAGATTTTCTTCATTTTAATTAATATCGTATTATCTTCGTTTCAGATGAACTGAAGCATATAATAGGCAGTGAGACAACCAGACGTGGACTGTTGTGCGTCTTTGAGATGTTTCAGCATCCAGTTTTGAATCGTCGCTTAGTCTTCGTTTTGTTTGAAGGAATTCTTGAAACTTTGTTTCCCGAACATAACTTCTCCACTATATTTCGTAAACTCCATTCCCAGTCATCAAGAGTGCGTGATGATTTTAAAATGTCACAACGAACTCGTCAGGACTTAAGAAGATGATAAGGGCATTATTACAAAAAGTGGTCTTCTTTAATATATATATATCAGCATTTATATTGTTATTTTTCAGTCATTCCTGTAGAAACGTACACTCCTGCAATTGATTAATAATCGTATTGTGTGCAGTTGTATAATCATGGATCAAAAGTTTCTTGAGAGTTACATACATTGAAAAAAAAAAAAGTCAAGGATTTAAGGAAAATTCTTGGGTAATATACTTTCTGATGGGAAAGACTGGAGTGCAGCGTTCTCCAACTGCAGTATCGTACGTAGGTACGAATAAAACACTCGTATTTAAATAGGACACCATCATCCGAGGACGTTACACTTCAATCTTGGAATAGTGTTTCAACCAAAAAGCATATCCAAGAATTCTCCTTAAATCCTTAACTGTTTTTTGTCAGTGTATAAATGTCAGTGTTCCATGTTAAACGTTTAGTTGTTTTCTTAACGGAAAGCATTTTTCGAAATGTTAAATTAGTGAAACGTTCACTTAACTAAACGGTTTCTTAGTAAACACTGAAACATTTGTCTGTTAATGTTTCGCGAAACGTTTAAGTGTTTACCAAAAAACGTTTACATATTGCTAAAATGTTTAATTCATTAAACATTTATAAATGAAAGTTTAATGCGAAAAACGTTTTGTACCCAAGTCCCAATATAAATTTAATTTCAGACTCTAAGAAACGTGTAACTGTGATTGTACTTATATGATATACTTCTCTCCATGTGTTATTAGGTTGAGTTTAAGACATGAAGGACAATTGAAGGGTAAGGGGGAAAAAACAGGAATGTCCATGTGTGTGCTTTATCGGGTCCTTTGCTCTATCTGTTGGTGACTCTTGATACTATTTAACTGTATATGTATGCATGCGTAGATGTAAAAATATTCATGTAAGAAGGGCAAAAGAGTTGACTCACCCTATTCTTTTTTACGCAGTTTTCAATATTAAAACGCCGTTTTCTCGAAAATACAGTTTTGTGACATTCCTTCTTTTTACCCCTTACCCTTAAATTGAGAAATACATGTTATGATGGATAATTATTTACAAAGTTTTATATTTTATGCAGCTGTATAATGTGATATTCTTCAGCAGTAATATTCTATTTTACAAGGACTTGAACATATCATTTTTATTAATATTTATATATTGTTTCCAGTACTGAGGAATGTATTATTATATATTGTATCAATTTTTTGTGTACCTTTCGTATTGTAGAACACAGTGTGTTCATGCTTTCGATATTTTGTATAATAATTAACGTACAAATTAATTATTTATAAAATTATGTATATGTATGTGTATTTTGTATTTCATTTGTCTTTCATTTATTATGTTTATTCTTTACATGGTTAAATAAAAACAAATGCTAAATCATTATGCAATAGTATTATTGAAAGTGATAGAATTATTATATAGAAACAATGAAATGAAAGCAGATTTTGTTTGCCTTTCTGGAATTTATCCATTACGCTGTCAATTATAGTATAACAAGAATTCAAATTGCTAACAAAATATGAGGTCTTTATTTAAAATTGTCCAATTAACATTAATTTTGAGATAATTCAGTTGATTATTTTCTTCTTGCCATTGCTGATATATATTTACTTTCCGTTGATGGGACATCTAAGCGCTTCCTCCCACATACATAAACACCGGTTGTATAAATTGCATTCTTAAGATCCCAAAAATTTACACATAAATATGGCATCGGATCTTGGCACTCAAATGTAACTCGAGCACGAAGCGCGACAGGCTTCACCATATTCATAAGTTAAATGTATTGAACGATATGTTAGGACGTCTCGTCTCGTCTCGTGTCTCGAAAATGCAAACGCTGGCAGGAAAGGCCAAGATTGAAGTTGCCAGTGGTCATATAGATTGCAAAAGGAAAATCCCCTTTGTGAGAAAAGATTTTGAAAGGCCTTCATAGAAAAGTATCATCTGTCTATTGAATGAAACAATCGTGGTACATGAGCTTCCAGAAATATCATCCTTAATGTCTTGTCCCAAATTACCCTTGCCGTAAACTGAGGAATTCTCTATTTTTTTTTCCATTTCTGGCTGGAATGATAAAAACAAAAGAAAGACAGGGAAGATTTTTACAAGCTCAAGAAACCGAACTACCACCACCATCCATTCAATTTGAAAATTGGGTACACTCTTCACAGTGGTCTTTATTCGTTTTGCTAAATGCACCGAAAACAGCAATTGAAGCTCATCATATTGCAACTAAAATTTTTTCTCCTCCCTCTCTCTCTCTCGCGCGCGCGTGCACACACACAAACATACACATATGAAGGGTAAGGGGAAAAAAGGAGGAATGTCACAAAACTGGATTTTCGAGAAAACGGCTTTTTATATATTTTAAACCGCGTAATAAAGAATAGGGTAGTCAAATCTTTTGCCCCGTTTTACATGGACGTTTCGACATTTAGGCATGCATGGCATATACTGTCAAATAGTACTAAGAGTCACCAACAGATAGGACAAAGCACCCAAAAAAACACACACGGACATTCCTTGTTTTTTCCCCTTACCCTTCATATACTTTTACCATTTTACCAATCGCTAGCTTATGGGCATCTACAATATACAGCAGTCGTGTTGTAAAATTCAGCTCTTCGTTTGGAAGCCGGGCGAAGGACAAAGAAAGTCAAGATATTGTCGACGAACCCTTCAAATTGTTGTTTGCATTCAGTAAATTTATGATACTAGCGATAACACTAAGTCTCGGTTCAGACGTACAGAAAAGTCTGTTGCGGGCCTGCGCGAGCCGGAAATACATTGGTTCTTATCACTCATGCCACACGTGCAGACTTTCCCGCACGACTCTGCTGCGGACCCGCAGCAGGCAAAAATTGAGTTGCGGGGACTGCTGGCTCGTAGCGAGTCCGCACAGGTGTAGCGGGTCGGAAAACCATTGCTGGCAATGAGTCAAGCCACACGTGCAGACTTTCCCGCGCCCGCAGAAATGGAAAGCGAAGAACTGAATGAAGAACTATTCATTAACGAAATACAAAAATATCACGAGATATGGAATTTAAAGTGCGAAATGTATAGAGATAAAAAAAAAAAAAAAAAAACGGGATGCATGGAATAAGATATGTGAAACATTATGTGAGAAATTTAATGAAAAAACAGAAGAAGAAAAAAATCAGCATTCGTATGTATTATTATTACTTTTCAATGTAAAAATCTAATATTCATGTAGTATTTACATTTGATTTTCATTTAGCGTCCCTTTCCAGCAGCGAGGCTATGAATACTTTTTTGTGATAACAATAGACAACAAATACGCTTGGAGAACAAGCCTTTATTCTTAATGCAGTTTCTTTGATGAGATTTCTTGTCACTCACTCCGGAATGAACCGACTGTTTATAACGTACGTTGCATTATACTTTAGGTCGAGGTCACTTATTATATAGCCTCTGTGATCAAAAGGGACGCTGAAGTCCAAAACAACTATCAACATAATAACAGAACAGAAAAGAAAGAAAAAAACATTGTTTTTCGGCTGACAATTGTTGTCTTTATTTGTTAATGTACTATTTTTTTTTTTTAAAAATAGAGTTAACACGAAAATTGTTGAACATCAGGGTACTCATGTGGTTAAAAAATAAAAAGCATGCTCGTAATGTAACAGAAATATTTTTGTTTCTCGTATAATTGATAATATTGTGCAAGTCGTTGCTATTCTAGAGATAACAAGTGAACGTTTTCTCACATAAAGAACAACTTAAACAAAGTTATCTTGCCATGGAACTCTACCTATGTAGCTTACAAAATAATCAGCCCATCTGTTTCTGCTTCCGTTTGCTGCATTGCCTCCTTGTGGTGTGCTACACATATTGGAGATTTCCTCAAAACCTTCTATCGTTAAATATTACAATTATAAAAATGTTTCCTTTTTCTCACCTTAGAAATGGATTATTCGGAAACACTAAATCCATTATTTTTATTTAAGAGTTTACATTAAGAATTTCACATTTCCA
Organism: Thermobia domestica; assembly: GCF_964235325.1. Taxonomy (NCBI): domain Eukaryota; kingdom Metazoa; phylum Arthropoda; class Insecta; order Zygentoma; family Lepismatidae; genus Thermobia; species Thermobia domestica. The sequence goes on along the minus strand of NC_137466.1, from coordinate 166,688,298 downwards.
ATCTGAGCGAGTCCTCATATTGAACACTTTTTCAATATATAACAGAAAATGTCACTACTATAGGAATGAAATGAAATCCTTGAGTTTTACGTCGTACGCTTATACCGGGTAGGCTAAAGGAAATGATGATGATAAATGAATGAAATGGTGGAATGAATAAAGTGGGAGGAAACGGGAGAACCCCGAGAAAACTTATCCACACGGTGCTTCTCGCAACACAAAGCCCACTTGACGGAAGCTGGGATCGAACCAGATGTGAACACTCTATCACTGAGCCATCGGACTCCACTACTATAGAAATCCCCCATCTCCCCTTCAAGAAAAAAATTTAAAGACGCTGAAACTTGTGCTCCATTATTTTTATTATGGGTTTACATGCCGAATTTTACGTCTCTAACTGAAGCGAATCCTCACATTCGGTAATTTGTGAATAAAGGGAAATTTTACTATTATTGAAACGCCCCCTCTTGAACGGGATATTCGGGAAGTTTCAAATAAATGTCTCAGTTTTAATATAAAGCCACCAACTATGTCCAAAAATCGAAATTTGTCACGCAATTGTTAAACTACGCCAGTGGCCGTTAATAACATCTCAAAATGTTTAACTTTCTGTGCTCTTACAAACGATAATTAGTTAACATAATTAACTTACCTTAATGTAACAGCCAGAGCTCCTCCGTGGCTAAGCGGTTAGCGTACGCGCCTTTTGCGTGGGAGGTGCGGGTTCGATTCCCGTCGGGAGCTCATGTTGTCCGGATTCCACGTTAATCAGTAGGTCCACGTCTCATATAGCCTCGCTGCTGAACGGGACGTTAAACTCAAAATCAACTCATTAATGTAACAGCTAACATTTCAATTGATGGTATCGCAAGTCTCATGAAAGTATCTTCTGCTTTAATTTTATCACTTATTTTCGATAAGAATTCATCAAATGAAGTGATACTCATGCGAAAATAATTAAAGAACTTTTCTTCGTCATTGCGCAAATCAATAAACATGGAAGAAATTTCACCTTTAAGCAGTCGTGAGCTTACGTACGGATGAACCCAGTATCGTCTCTGTTTCTTTCTTAGGAGTTTACTGGCTAAGTGTACAAAAACAGCACGTTTCCTTCTTTCAATTTCCATCTTCATTGAACTGCAGCTGAAAATTAAATGAGCTGGTTTCTATGTCTATGTGAAGTGGTTGGGCTGAGACGCCCGCACGAGTATTCACAAATTACCGAATGTGAGGATTCGCTTCAGTTAGAGATGTAAAATTCGGCATGTAAACTCATAATAAAAATAATGGAGCACAGTTTTCAGCGTCTTTGAAAATTTTCTCTTGAAGAGGAGATGGGGGATTTCTATAGTAGTGGGGTCTGGTGGCTCAGTGATAGAGTGTTCACCTCTGGTTCGATCGCAGCTTGCGTCAAGTGGGCTTTGTGGTGCGAGAAGCACGGTGTGCGTGAGTTTTCTCGGGGTTCTTCCATTTCCTCCCACTTTATTCATTCCACCATTTCATTCATTTATCATCATCATTATTTCCTTTAGCCTACCCGGTATAAACGTGCGACGTAAAACTCAAGGATTTCATTTCATTCCTATAGTAGTGACATTTCCCGCTATATATTGAGAAAGTGTTCAATATGGGGGCTCGCTTAGATTGGAGATGTGAAATTCTTAATGTAAACTCTTAAATAAAAATAATGGATTTAGTGTTTCCGAATAATCCATTTCTAAGGTGAGAAAAAGGAAACATTTTTATAATTGTAATATTTAACGATAGGTTTTGAGGAAATCCCCAATACGTGTAGCACACCACAAGGAGGCAATGCAGCAAACGGAAGCAGAAACAGATGGGCTGATTATTTTGTAAGCTACATAGGTAGAGTTCCATGGCAAGATAACTTTGTTAAGTTGTTCTTTATGTAAGAAAACATTCAGTTGTTATCTCTAGAATATCAACGACGTGCACAATATTATCAATTATACGAGAAACAAAAATATTTCTGTTACATCTCGAGCATGCTTTTTATTTTTTAACCACATGAGTACCCTGATGTTCAACAATTTTCGTGTTAACTCTATTTTTTTTAAAAAAAAATTAATACATTAACAAATAAAGACAATAATTTTCAGCCGAAAAACGATGTTTTTTTCTTTCTTTTCTGTCCTGCTATTATTTTGATGGTTGTTTTGGACTTGAGCGTCCCTTTTGATCACAGAGGATATATAATAAGTGACCTCGACCTAAAGTATAATGCAACGTACGTTATAAACAGTCGGTTCATTCCGGAGTGAGTGACAAGAAATCTCATCAAAGAAACTGCATTAAGAATAAAGGCTTGTACTCCAAGCGTATTTGTTGTCTATTGTTATCACAAAAAGTATTCATAGCCTCGCTGCTGGAAAGGGACGCTAAACGAAAATCAAATGTAAATACTACACGAATATTAGATTTTTACATTGAAAAGTAAAATACATACCAATGCTGTTTTCTTCTTCTTCTTCTTCTGTTTTTTCATTAAATTTCTCACGTAAGGTTTCACACACCTTATTCCATGCATCCCGTTTTTCATTTCTATCTCTATACATTTCGCACTTTAAATTCCATATCTCGTGATATTTTTTGTATTTCGTTAATGAATAGTTCTTCATTCAGTTCGTCGCTTTCCATTTCTGCGGGCGCGGGGAAGTCCGCACGTGTGGCTTGACTCATTGCCAGCAATGGTTTTCCGACCCGCCACACCTGTGCGGACTCGCTACGAGCCAGCAGTCCCCGCAACTCAGTTTTTGCCCGCTGCGGATCCGCAGCAGAGTCGTGAGGGAAAGTCTGCACGTGTGGCATGAATGATAAGAACCAATGTATTTCCTGCTCGCGTGGGTCCGCAACAGACTTTTCTGCACGTCTGAACCGAGACGAAGTTTTACAGGGGATCTTTGTTTTGTTCCGCGGAAATGCTGGATCTGACCAGAGTGCGAAATTGCCCTCTGCTTCCATACTTCCCTTTCCTAGTGAATAATATTAATTAGAACCTGAATTATCTTCAGAAACGGTTTCCTACAGGCACATAAAACCTTTCGAACTTGATAAGTGTAAAGGACATTTGGTATAATAGCCTATTCATGGAACTCCGTTGAAAGCAGAAAATATCATGAGAACGGGCAAAATTCGAACACTGAAAAACATAATTAACAAAAAAGAAATAGGATACCAAACCATATTCTCCCCAAATTTTTCAGACTGAAATCCTCTTATCCCGCACGATTTCGCCCCCTGACACTGATACGAAAAGACAAGTGCTCTTAAAATCCATACACATGACTCTTCCGGGACTCAACCCGGGGTCTTCGAGCCAATGGTATATCGCCGCAGACCGCTCGGCTTGGTATGAAGGTGTACGTTGTATGATCACGAATAGATCACGACGATGTAAGAAAATGTTTTAAAAAAAGTCGCCATCATTAATCGAAAATGGCCATCCAAAAATCATTTTTTTTTACACCACTAGCTAATCTAAATGTACCGTCATGAGTATGTTACACAAACGGGGCGAACACCATATTGGGGCAGAGACCCCGCGGGTATGGGACAGATTTGTAAAATAGGGGTATAGAATGTCCCTCAAGCATTCATTCCTCCGATGTGTCATTCAGCTTCCAATACTAGGCATTTTAAATAGAGCTTATTGTGCAGTAACCTATAAAATTTGAATTAAATACTTTTATTAAAAACTAACTAACTCTATGGCCTGTGGAACCCGGAGGTTCAATGCCGCGTTCACAAAAGCTCTCCACTGACTTCTATCCTTAGCTAACTGCATCCAGTTTCTACTTTGTATTCCTATCTCTGTGAGATCCATCTTAATATTGTCCTCCCATCTGCGCATAGGTCTTCCGAATGGTCGTTTGGTCTTCCAGTCAAGACTTTGAAAGCGTTTCTACTTTCTTCCATTCTAGCTACATAACCCGCCCACCTAAGCCTCCTAGACTTGACGACCCTAACAATGTTGGGTAAACCATATAAATTATGTAGTTCCTCGTTATGAAGTTTCCGCCATTCCCAATTCCCGTTCCTCTTGGGTCCGAATATTCGTCTCAGGATTTTGTTCTCAAATACTTTCAGTCTATGTTCTTCCCTCAGAGTAAGCGACCATGTTTTGCAACCATACAGAACAACTGGCATGATTATCGTAATTTCTTCGTGAATGTGATTTTCCTCTGTTAATACTGATCCTACTTTTATTACTCAATAAAATTATTTTGTTCCAAGCTTTTTTTTTTTTTTTTTTTTTTTTTTTTTTAAATAATTGCAACAAATCTAAACATGTTAATTTGAAAGTAGTCTTTGGATTGGTCTGGGTTAACACTGCAAAACCTAAAGGCTGGAATATATGAAATCAAAGTATATACCTAGGTATATCTTTCTGGAATATATGAAATCAAGTGTCTTCGTCTTCGATGTACCTATGAGCAATTTACTGTATATTCGTGTATTGAAACTCGTGAAATAAATTTCATTGTTTCAGAATGTAAAAAAAGAAGTCAGGGTCGAGGTAAATCAGACAACTAACTGCAGAGAAATGTTATCTTGTAAACTATTTGTCCTTGCCTTGTGAGCTTTTTTGAATTTATTTTTAAGACGTTTAGGCAACTTTGGCTCACGCTGAATGGATGATGATGGGAAAATTAGTAGAATGAAGAAAGTGGTAGGATACGAGGCAACTCCTAGAAGACAGACACACTCGTTTTTTCACCACAAAGCTCACATGGCACTAACCGCGATCGAACCGACTACCACATGCATCAGAGGTGAATGCTTCACGGTGTACTTTTTTTTAGCTACCGTGACATTCTTGTCTTGTGTGTTTGGGCAGAGTTGGCGTGGGTCAATGAAAACTTGACCCGCGACCCACTGACCCATAACCCACGATCCACCGTGACCCACTCTGACCCACCTCCCGCCATGACCCACTGTGGCCCACCGTGACCCACTCTGACCCACCACCCACCGTGACCCACCACACACCATGAACCAATCTTAGCCACTGTAACCTACTCTGACTCACCAAAATCCATAGTCAACAACTCTGAACACGATCCACGGCCTCTTCTGTACTGACTAAAGAGCTTACACTTGTAATAAAACAAGACTGTGAAATTGTTGCTAATCGGAGTTTGAATTTCTAGTCAATCGCTCAAACACCACTCTTTTACAATAACAGTGGATCTGACCTTTACGATATAAAATGGTAAAGTGTTTGTCCGGGAGGAAATTGAAACAGTTCGAGGTGGGGGAAAATTAGTGTGTGCCTAAAATATACTTGTACTAAGAGAGTATTCTTGCAAGTGTTAATTTCCGAACGCATTCCACAAGAAACTTCTATTCGCAGGAAAATACCCCTGTATAATATGGAAAAGGTTATGGTTTCTCAGTTCATAGTATTTTTCTCACAAAAGACTTGAAAAATCAATTGTTCATAGGGATAAAGGTGCTCTGGTACCCTATGTGACAGCATCTCCATAAAGTATGCTCATAATTGTAATTTGTGTAATCACTAAAACACCACGTTAAATTTAAGTTACAAATATACATAATTGCAATTATTATGAATATTTATTCAAAGTAGTTTACCTAAAACAAAGAAGAGACTCACTAAAAATTAGGTACAAAGTTGAATAACATAAATAAGCCATTTGTAATACAAGTATACATTTTCCATAACTCGTAATTTTCCACCTTAAAATAAATCTGAAATAGGGTTTAATTCCTGTTGGTAACTTTTTCGTGGTAAATCATCCGCAGCAGAATGATGTCCATCCTTCAGCCAAGAAATAACTAGCTCGTCTACTTTGAGCTTGTCTAGTGGTGGGCCATTAACATTGATGAACAACAAGTTAGACAATGTTTGAGCACTTAGTCTATTTCTAATATCAGTCATCTGTAAATTCATAAGGGGAAATCCTCGTTCGCACTCTGTCGTGGAAATTGATAATACTTCTACCCGATTTCTGCAACTCCTCATCGACAATCTGCTTGTTAGACTTAAGTCTGATAACGATTTTTCTTGGTCAGTTTTGAAATACTCAGCAAGAAGTATCATCTCTCTATCACCATATAACATCTTTTTCATATTGACCATGTCAGTTGGCAATGTCGACTCATAAAGAACAGAAACTTAATCTACCATGCCTTCGATAGGGAATCTTGTGAATAAATTATCAATTAAAGCCTAATAAACTGATGATTTCTTATTTGTTTATAAATTTAATTTTTGTAATTACACATGAAGGTTTGATGCCATTACCAAGTTCCCTCCCCCCGTCTAGAAAGCGAAAGGGAACGAGGTTCCTGGAAAGTGTTCAGAGGTGAATGGGAATTTTCCTCCTTCTTCCCCTTCAATTACCACACTGATGTTTGCCATCTGCGAAATTACGATAAATTTCAATTAAATTATCATAGTATAATTATTTCCTTGTTGAATTATCGATACTTTTCAGTGGAAAAAAGGATGAAATTTGGAAGTTCCAAATCAAGGTAAGTAGACAAACGTAAAGGGGAAAGAACTGTAAAATTTTTCATATAATTATGCGTAAGATCCAAACCGCAAATTTTCCGTGTAATTAAGCTTACAATACCAATTTTATGCCTATTTTTCTCACAACTTTATGGGTTGATTGCCCTGTGCTGTAAGCGCTCAATATAATAAACATAAGCTTCAGCAATTATTAGGCCCTATAGTAGAAAGCAATGGATATATGAAGCCAAGCACTGTTTTTGTTTCTGATTTTTTTTGTTAAATAACATCGATCGTTTTCGATCATTTCTACAAACCAACTCACTACCAATTTTCCATATATAGAAAGTGCACCCCCCCCCCATAAAGGAGAATTTAAAAAAATGCTAGGACGCATTCTGTTTATTAAGTTTAACGGCGTGCGAGATACTCATTTTTTTCCCTGCAAAAATTCGGATCCTCACTACCTCCTTAGATTATTATACATTATAATGAAAGCAATGTAACATCCCAGTTTGGATTAAGACCTAAGTATATACCAAAAGTCATTTCATTTGACTTTGCAATTTGACCGTGATGATCAGACACACATAGTTACATTCAATTTTTATATAATAATTTATATATTACAGTGATTCAAAAATGTATATTTTCCAGTAGTTAGCTCCTCTAAAAACTCACATGTCTCGAAAGCTAAGTAGTAGTATAAGTCCTATTGCTATTATTACAATTAAAAATATCAATATCCAAAAGTGCCTGAAGTTCTTTTTTCACTTGGTTAGATATACTTACCTCAGGTAAATAGACAGAAACAAATGGAAAAGGAAGGGAAATGAAGATCTTGAAAGTAAAACGAAAACAAATTTACCAGTCTTCAGAAGATACTGTCTGCAATGCAGTAAGCAGAGTGGGTCGGTAGATCATACTGAGTCAGTGGGTCGCAGTGGGTCACGGTGGGTAGTGGGTCGCAGTGGGTCACAGTTGATCGCATGCTGTTGACCCACGACGCACTGACCCACTGACCCACTCAGAAAACTTGACCCACCAACCACTGACCAACTCCATCTCTGGTTCTGGGTAATAACTTTGTTGTATCTTCATAAGCATGGTACAGTCTGCTACATTTTACTTTCGTTCGTATGATATGCCACAATATTTTACGAGACAAGACGAGACAAAACGAGACGAGACGAGACGAGCATTTCTAGTCTCGTGGCAACACTAATTAGTGTCCACACAGGAGCGGATTAAAAAAAGTGACACACCGGTGTGTGCTACTTTGGCCACCTGGATCCGAAAAGGATAAGAAATACTTTGTCCGAAGAACCCCTGGAAACATTTATTCTTATGGCAATTGAAAGGAACGTTTTAGTAAACCTTGAAAATAACATTTTAGACTAGTTTGCAACAAAAAGCAAATATTTTCTAAAAGATGTTGCTTTTGAAGGAAAATTTCTGATTTATTGTTATGTTTGTATTCTACATTGTTTTCAGTCATTTACATTGTCTTCAATGTTGTTGTATTGCTTTCAAATTGAAAAATTACAATAAAGAAACGTTGAAAAGCTGAAAGTGTTTCTTAAACATGAACATAACTTGTAGTTTGAGAGCCGTCCATAAATAATGATGTATTAATATACTTATGAATGAATTATGGGGAAGCGGAGGCTAACTGTACTACCTAGGTACAGTGCTCCCTGGCCTCGGTTGTAATCCACTCCTGGTTGGCGGGTTAATATGTAACCATTGGAAATTCCAAATCGCATACATATGACGACATCTGTGACAATGGCATAACTAAAGGCTTGGGGACCCTCCCGCAGACAGCGTGGAACGGGGCCGCTTCTCTACGTCCCACTTCATAATTTGGGGCCCCCTGATGGCTTGAGGCCCCCCGCAAGGGGTGTCTGCCGGGCCCTTATTTACGCCCCTGTCTGTGAGTCGATTTCAGTCAACAATTTCTTTATTTTACATCTTTAGTTTTAATTACCATATCTAATAGATTTGAGTTTCGCCAAAATTGATGGTCTCTAGTTCACCAAAAGCAATTAAAACTTAGTAATAGAGAAACAACCTGAACTTTTTCCTCGTGCAAAATTTCACGATAACAAATGATTGTCCAGAAGCCTCTATGTAAATGACAACATAAAATCATCCAGAAAGTGTGAATCGCTCATAAAAGATCCTCTGAGGAAAGCATTCTACATTTCTTGTTGAAATTTAATTATAATTTCAGCTACTGTGGCCCTGAAAGCTCCATACTCCGTTCGCACGATGATAGTGTAATTGTATATACTTCATCTTCAGTCAGTAGGTGGTCAATTTAACATCTTGATTATTTCATTCCAACCGCAGCACAAAAATAGCGATTTTCAGTGATAGACAAAAGGTTCCAGATCCTGTTGAAGAAGAGAGATTATAAAAAACAAAGATTGTCAAGAACCCTTCATCATTGATGGTTGTCAATGAAAACTACCAGTACCACCAAATTTGCAACGAGTTAACGATAATTATACTTACTGTGTGATAATTTTGACTTTATCATTGTGGAATCGAACATATAAAATACAAGAGTTCGCATCAGAAACCCCGACATAGTGAACGGTGGGGGAACTAGGGTTCAGTGGATGTTGATATCTATAGTCGAAGACTGACTACCTAGTGATGAAGGATCAATTCCAATGAACAAAGTGTTCGAAAGATATGAGGGAACTCCCCTTTTGCATGCCTTCTGACGAGGGCGCCGATCCTGGGGAGCCAGGCCCCCCGAAGCTCATGTGGGGCCCCACACTTTATTTATGAATACAGAATGTTTAATTTGAATTCAATTTGTCTTAAAATCCTCAAATATGCCTTCTGCATCTGAATGCCCCTTTCCAAAGTTACAGAGAAATCGGCGCCCTTGCCTTCTGATATATTGAAACAAAAATTAAAAATTGAAGGTATAAAAAAATCAGTAGGCTATGAATTGAATCATCTAAAAATAGACTTAATCGATTTTTTTTAAAGAAATAAATCTGGGGTCGCGCTCTGACAGTATCTTGAATACTATTCAATAATGAAATACCACTTATTTTTTCTAGATAACGCTATCGGTTCAGAAGATGTAAAGGAAAACTCGGGTTATATTCATGGACTCCGTACGACCGAAACTGCGTAGGATCCAGACTGCGTAAAATCCACGCTGCATACGACCAGGGACGTCGCTAAGGGGGGAAAGGGGGGACCCTCCTCTCCCAAAGTCACCGACTTCTAATCGTGTTGGCATTTTCTTAGTTACCCAGTTTTTGTGAATTATCAATTCTTTTACGGACTTAACAGTTGGCACAATTGAAGATTTATGTAATTAGTCTAGGTTTTTGGCTAGGTGGGGCTTCGTTCCAAATTTAGCAACTTCTAAACAAGTTGGCAAATTAAAATGCCTAGTTGGCAGTTATTACTTAGAAGACTGTCGTTACGCTCAATTGACTTTCTTGGCTTAGCATTTTCTTAGTTACCCAGTTGCTGTGAACTATCAACTCTTTTACGGACTTGGCAGTTGACACAGTTGAAGGTTTATGTAATTAGACTAGTTTTGGCTAGGTGGGGCTTCGTCGCCAATTCCAAAATTTGCTCAGCCTGCGGTCTCGCACCTCATAAATCTACAAACATACCGAACTTCCAAGTTTTATTGCGATTTCAATTGCGGTATCTAAAACATGAGATTTTGTTTTCAAAAAGTTCTATTAAAATTCCATTTAAATTTCATTTATTTGCGACATCGTCATTTGCGGAACCTGAGAAAAAAACCTGTTGAAGTGCGTCAGATGCGACCCTTGATGGCTATCTGCAAAATATAAGTAAGATAGACGCGTCATTTGCGACCTGTGGAAATGTTACGTTATAGTATGGATGTAAATGGTTACTTATACTCTACGATTATTAAAATATCAAACTTGAACTTACTCTAACATAAAATTTGTACTGGTTTACTGTTCAAGTATAAAAGTTACGTGGAAAACAACTCACTAGTTTTGGTTGTTTTATTGTATTTGCAGTAAAAACAATTTTAATGGGTTGAACACTATTGTGCAGTACCTACAGTGTGCTTTTGAACCCATGCATCAATGCATTTGAACCCATTTATGCGAATCTCCCCGCGTCACAACCGCAGGTTATTGCCAAGAAAGAGGATTATCCCCCCTCCCCATACATGGCAATATGCATCCTACCAGATTAGATATTGGCGATGTTAAAAGCATTAGTCATGTATTGTCAATGACCTTATTTATCAGTAGCGTAGCGTGGTATTCCGAAATGGGGATGCCAAAGTTAGTCACTTGTGCGATACAATACTGCTGCAATCAGCAATACGAGAGGAAATATATGATACCGAGGAAATATGGGATTATAAAAAAATACGGGGCCAGGCTACCCTAATTTGTAGCCTAGTGGGACATACAGAAGCAAATGCGTGGATTACGTTAGAAGCTAACAAGCAATTGTCTCAGCTCCTTCTTGCCACTACCGTTGTGACGAGAAAACTTGCCCCATTGTTGAATGAACATTGTTTTCAGAATACGTAGTTCCCTTCATTTCTTTTTCGTGGGAAGCTTCTTTCTCTTTCTTCACATACCATCCCTCAATCTCGTTATATATATATATATATATATATATATATATATATATATATATATATATATAATGTCGCCCCTAGAAATTTGTCATCTTGGGTCCGGAACTCAGACGGAACTCAGTGTATACGTATATCATTTGAAGATGTAGAAAGCACTTAAAACAACTCAGGGGGCCTGTTTCTGTGTGTCTATTTTGCTGTCAGATATCCCGACTCGAAGGGTCCAAGCAATCTTTGCGAGGAACGGGGAGTGCTGGCTCTCTTGGCCTACCAGATCGGTGACCGTGATTCTACATAATGCTTTATATCATTGCTTGTGTGTGAGCTCCCTCAGAGTTTCTTGCTACGCCACTGGGCATACTATGTATTTGTGATGAAGATTAAAAGTTTGCGTTTAATTACGATTACAATTACGATGCATTTAATTAGGACTAAAGCATAACTCTTTTTATACTATTATTTACATAACCGACGTGCTTCAAAAAGGCATTGAACTAGCCATTTCTGTTTTGTTCTATTTCCTTGCAGTTCGCACTCGTACGTTCTGTATAGCTTAGTTCAAAATAGATAGAGTTGGAAATACTTGAGAATATGCCAGCTTATATCTGAAGCAAAATGTAGAGTTGCGAGGGGTGAAGAGGAGTGAGAAAGCAAGTAGTTGAGCATGCGCATTCGACAGAAAGCAGACGAAAACCCCGATGCTTGTAGTAGGCCTGGATGCCCAAGGAACATAGCGTACAAGAGGAAAGAATAAATGTGCATTTGAGTGACGCGCATGCGTAGGTTCCGCTTGTCAAAGTAAAGCGAGAGAGCGCATTCAGAAGAATGCAGTGGAAATATTTGTGATAATTACAAGCAAACAATTTATATATAATGAAATTCGTACTTTTTTAACAGGGAATGCCGGGCGTACTGGCGTTCCCTTATGCTACGCCGCTGTTATTTATAGGACCAGATGATTGTGAATTCTATTTTTGGGAATATCATACAAAGATTGTCGCTCTTGGGTTTTGGTAACGAAAAGCACTTTTATGTAAATATAGAGCAGCCGGTGAACTGTAAGTGGTATTCAGAAAGTTAATCGCTCTGCTTTGATCGGTAAGATCTTTTCCAAAGAAACAAAGTGCACCCACGTTGAAGGATGCAGTTCAATAAATTTCCAGGAATTTGAATTTTTGCCCTAAATATAGAACCAGCTAGGTGGAGAGAAGTGAAAAAGGAAGAGAGAAGAACGTATGAGTTGATTTCTACTGCTAATGTGAAATCTTTAACATTTATTTTGTTAAGATACAGTTGCTGTTGCTGATTCTTGAATTTTAGCGTCCCTTGTGAGCACCGATACAATACGAGAAGTGAATCCTCAGTTGAAGATGGAATACAATCCACCGTAATGGGTTCAAATTTTTTACACTCTCCTATCTGGAATCGAACAGGAATCTACGTGAATCAAAGGAGCATGAACTAGCCAGTGTTTATGTATTATGAAAACAGTAATAATAAACTGAAAAGAACATTGAAAAGGCACAACAAATTTATATTACAAAAAGCATTTACATAACTTCAGAAAAGAAAAGTGGAATCAATATGTGAATTTCTCGAACGGAACCTTCCTTAAAAACTTGTATCTTCCTTATAATTATTACATAATAATCTCAGCTCCTAAACACGTTTAAAAGATCTCGAAGTTATATTTGAGCGAAAAACAATTACCATAAAACATCTATTTGAAAGTGTAATGACTGAAATATATTATACTTTGCTTCCCCCCCCCCAAATAAATAAATAAATAAACTATTACAGTCGATAAGCGTGAATCTGGCAGAATCTATTTTCCGAACTCTAAAACTCAGATTGTTCATTGCTTGTTTGAGATTATCCACATTACATTTTCGGTCGCGATTGTCCACATTACATTTTCGGTTTTTCATTGTTTGTAACTAACTTAAACCATAACAGAAGTTCAAGGAACGAAAAAATTACACGTAGGTATACGCCTATGTGTCTCGTCTCGAAGAGTTCTGGGCAGCGGTGGCTTAGTGGCAGAGTTTGTTCACCCATGATGCGTGGGCTCTGGTTCTATACCAGCTTGCGCCAAGCGGGGTTTGTGGTGAAGAAACACCGTGTGTGAGGGTTTTCTCGGAGTTTCCCTTTCCCCAACTTTCTTCATTTCACCATTCCATTCATTGTCATCACCTTCGTCTTCTTTAGCCTACCCGGGATAACAGTCGGACATAAAACTTAATGATTTCATTTTCATTTTCACATTTGGAGACCGTGTATATGTGTTCTGTGAGTGCCCCAAATGGTAAATAATTATGGGCTGAAAGGCCCATGAAGCGTACTACCTGGTACATCCGTTATCTCAACTTGCCCCAAAAGTTAAGGGCTCACGTTAAGTTAATGCCCCAAATCTTGGGCTTTCACACCTTATTAACTATATTGGCCCAAGAGATGAAATTCGTTAGCCCGTCGATCTTTATCTCGACTAGCCCAGTAAGTTGGGAGGCTCTGGTGAAGTTAGCCCCCAAATTTTCGGCTCCCATATCTCATTAACTATGGGAGAATAAAAGCTGAAATTTCCTAGGCCCTCCAGCCCGTAGACAGTACTACCTGGACCATTCATTCTCTGGACCAGTCAATAAAGTTGGGACGGGGGATCACATTAAATTAGTGTCCGAAATCTTTGGCGTCCATATCTCATTAACTCTTTCGGGACAGAATCGATTTTGGGGTTTTCGTAGACTTTCAGTTAATGATTTATTGCTCAAACACTATTATCCCGATTGATATAATCAAGGTCTTGTATTTTAGAAGAGAGACATGGACATTTTTTGGTGTAAGTTAGATTGCAGTCTTGCCAACGGGAGGGAAATTATTGAGAGAAATGTAGGGGTGAAAATTTACAAAAACTTCCCTAGACGAATTTCAAGATTTTTTCTAGCTGGCAACGCTGAAGCCACATGGGTTCAAGTCACCTAAAAAGAATTCTTTCGCAGGTTGACAAGGTGCAGTATAAACCTGAGGTCGCTGGCTGCCATACAAAGAGAGAAAGAAAAAATCTCTCTCATAGTACACATTAAATTTTGGCACTTCTTACGTGTCAGAAGCAAAAATCAGCATACATGGTGGGGCACCGGCTTCCCTAATTGTCCAATCGTGCTTCTCTATGGTGCGTTTTGTAGGCCAAGGATGATTTCAGACAGTGGTACGTTCGTTCGAATTTAGCCAACGACACTGAAATAATAGGGAAAAAAGGATAAATTTCCCAAATTTTTCACAAAAATCTGAATTAAAATTTTCTGTAACTGGCAACACTGCAACCAGACAGACGCAAACTTTTTAAAAAATAACCTTTGGACCACCACTAATATATTCAGCTAGTATCATGACGATCTCTCTCAAATTAAGCATGTAATTTTTTTTAAAAAAAATATATATCATTTTACCTACAAAGTCACTCTTATCCTTAAAATTATGTAATAAGGTATACTATAACACATCAATTGTACTGTCCCTAATTACCCAAGTAAAACTTTTTTATGTTGCGTTGTGTAGGCCAAGGATGAGGCTTCCAGAATCTGGTATGTTAGTTCCACTGTAGCCAATAGGAGAGAAGCAAATAAGAGATACATTTTAGAAGGGAAAAAGGGAATTTTTACCAAAAGTCTGGAAATAAATAGTTCTATGGCTGGAAATATTGCTACGAGACAGACGAAAACTATCTTAAAATAAACCTTAACCCACCACTTATATATCCTGAAAGTATCATGTCGATATTGAATAAACGAAGCTAATAATTAAAAAATAATAGATTATGGTAAATATAAAAGTGGGAAAAATCAAGGGTTAGAACCTAAGTGCGCTCCCTAATTACCCAATTGCAACGATCTGTGCCCACGTTTGTTCAGTAAGGACCGATGTTTGACTGACGTAGTTGACTTACGCTTGTACGTATAGGTACGGAATTATAAACATAAACTTCGAAAATTTTGAATTTTTTTGCCCAAATTTAGGGAAATTTTGCACTGTGCCTGCCGGTCTAATTGATGCCCACGATTAGGGATCTACCCAAGGTATCTACCTGGCAAGGAGATCTCTCAACAACTATAAGCTATAAGGAAAAAAAAAAGAAAAATGGAAATTCGAAAATCCTCAATTTTTTTGACTTTGGGCTCAAATTTGACAAGGAAATTCGACACGTAGAAGAAAAATTAACTAATGTGATAAACTATGGTTCAACCATATTTGGCCAAAAAATTAAACCCGATACCTTAATTTCTGTTCCTACAAGAGCGGCAGGAAATAAAAGTGATACACACGTGTGAGTCAGTTTGGCCCGGAGATTGGGCATTTTTAATCACCCTCACTCACCCTCACCCTCAATTGGCGTCCTCACCGTCACACACCCTCATCCTCAATTTGCACCGTCATTCTCACCATCATATACTGAAATGAGGGTGAGGATGAGAGAATCAATTGAGGGCGGGGATGAGTGAGAGTGAGGGCGGCCCTCATGAGGGCAAAATGAGTAAGGGTGGCCATCTCTGTCCCGAAAGGTTTAACCATGGTGGTTCAAAAGGTGAAATTTCCTGCCCATTCCAGCCAATAGGGAGTACTATCTGTCCCATCCATTATCTCAACTAGCCCAGAATTTTGGGGACTCACGTTTGCGCCCCAAAATCTTTGGAGCCCACATCTCATTAACTCTGTTGGCCCAAAGGCTGAAATAAGCTTGCCCACCCAGCTCATAGGGAGTACTTCTTGGCCCATCCATTACCTCAACAAGTCCAGAAAGTTGGGGACTCTCATGATGTTAGATCCCAAACTTTCCTCCCACATCCATCATCTGGACCGGCCCAGAAAGTTGGGGGGCTCACGTTAAATTAGTGTCCAAAATATTTGGTGCTCGTATGTCATTAACTGTGATGGCGCAAAGGCTGAAATTTGCTAGCCCATCAAGCTCATACAAAGTACTATCTGGCGTACCCATTAATTCGATTAGCCTAGAAAGTTGGGGAGCAAACTTCACACACACTGTCTTGTTCATGGTTGCTACTCCTGACAGAAATGGGTCTGAATTGCGGTAAAAATTGGAAATGAGTTTACTTAATGCTCTTACCCTTTCACGCTTTTTATCTACTGACAAAATTTTTTGAACTCATTTGCTGAGAACTTGCGCGTGACCAAATCATTATTAATTATGCTATAGATGAGTTCCCGCGAAATGCTTCCAATCTCTGTCTCATGTTTTGCTGAAATTATACGATTTTCTAGAATAATGTTAATTTCACCCACACGTTCTGGGATAATCATTGTTTCGGTATTTGTGCACCATCTGTAATGCTCCATCTTGCAATAGTATTTTCTTAAAACACTTGTTCATATATATACCGTAAAATGTACTTGTTTTCTTCCAATTCATTTCCTGCATTAGCATAATACAGAGGTTATTGTATCAATCTCGTACAACGATGTCAAAATTCTTAGGTTCCGTTCTCCTTAAATCCACGAAGAACTGAACCTGTGGTAGCAGTCAAACGTCGCTATCTCGACTTGCGGAATCGAGAAAATTTAGGTTAGGTCGGTTCGTGACAAAACATGTAAGACCACAAGAAACATGTAAAATGCTGGAAAAGACATGACAATAATTTTTTTAACAAAGTCGGTAATAATATCAACAGAATTACATACAAACAGTGCTTTTAGCAAAACAATATATTATCCATTCTATCACAAACATGCAACTGAAGAATTATTTTACAAAACTCTGCATAGTAATACTTCAATATTCAAATGAACTTTCAAATTTGCATATTTTACATCTCAATAAATGAATTTTGCCACATTTAATAATGATTACGCTTACATAATTTATATTTGAAGTTTCAGGTAAGTATTAATAATTCCTAATAGTAGTAATATTGTTTTGTTAGATTAGGTCACAGTTTATAAGGTAGGTGTAAACAGAAGGTAATTGTAGTTCCAGACGGATTCCAGGTAAGTAAGGTTCATTTTCAAGAGGTAAGTAATTGGTAGGGATCCAGATAAGTAAATTCCGATAGGTAAGTAGCCATTAGGTTTGCCAGTAGATATAGATATCTTGGAAAACATATGTGTATTTAATTGTTTGAGAAATTGCTGTAGCCATTCTTATTTGTCTTTGATCAGGTACGTTGTAGAGTTTTTATTTATTAGTTTTATATAATAATTAATCTGATGTAGCAGATGCAGCAGAAAACATCAACATGGACAGAATAAGGATTGAGTATATCCCGCTCCTCCCAGTGATTTTTAACGAGTCATAGTAATTCTAACGATTCATATTAGTTCATAATGAATCGGAATCGCATGTTATAACGATTTAAGCTGTAAATCTTGTGGTAAGGAAGCTTTAGTATAAGTAGTAGTAGTAGCAGTAGCGGTGGTAGTAGTAGTAGTAGTAGCGGTAGTAGCAGTAGTAGTAGTTGGTAGCAATAGTAGTAGTTCTACTACTACAATGTACTACTACTACTACTACTACTAGTAGGAATAGGTTAGAAGCCCCGCAGGGGTTGGTTGGGTTCTGTTCTCGATATAAGTAGTAGTAGTAGTAGTACTACTACTACTACTACTAGTAGTAGTAGTGACTCTTCCAGTTCCGGTGACAAAGAACTGGGGGAAGCGGGCTATACACAAGTCCAGAATAATCACGGGAAGTATTATGTTAATTCTCCTTCCCCATAAACAAAGTACATTTCATAGCGTCAATTATTTATAATTATGTAGGCTTACATCACCTTATTATTATATATTTTTATTTATTCTCCTCATTATTTTAATATCTTTTTTATACGTATCTTCTTATTTTCATTTTATTTTCACCTACATTATTTTCTTTACAGGGAACTGAAGTCATCAATTACGTACCACTTATCTGCTCGAATTAATGACATCTTTTACATTTGAATGAAGAGGTTGCTGCATAGCTCTACATAAATACCGTACCACATAAATATATTATCTTTGAGATGCTAGAAATGATGAGAATATATAGAGCCAAACAATACATTTACAAACACATCACTTTATTATATGAATGTACTTCTATCGGAATTAGTTATCAGAGTAGGCTAGTTTATGTAAAATCAGTTAAAATTTTATTCAGTATAACAAGCAATTTTGATTTTTTTTTCCAAATCGTTGGTTACTTAAATTTTGTCATAATATCTCAAGAACGCATATTCTTAGGTGGAACAGGAACTTTCGGGAAGATTAGCTACCCGAGCAAATACCTTTTAGCTCGCAGCCATGGTCATTATATTTTCGGCCTTATAACAAACAATAAATTAATTTTACAATAATTGCAATGTTACCTGTTGCAATTTTCTTTCTCAGAAAAACGAATATGGCTGATGATTTTCCAAATATATAAGGAAATAAACAAAATTCTTCAAAACTTTCTTAACTTGCGTATAAGTTTTCCTTTTTTACACATTCAACCAAGGCGAACCAAGGTATATAAAATAACCATTCAACCACAGATCACTTTTCTTTCTTAACATTATAGATACTAAGGCTAAACGACATCACCTTCAAATTACACATGACAACCAGTGCTCTCTGTGAACAAGTTGATACTTTAGAACACTGTCTCACCACCTACAACGGATCGACCTCAGTTTGGAAAACCTATAGAGAAATGGTTCAGTATTTGTGTAAAGTAAGCATAGATTCAATTACTGTTCAGATGCTTTTGTTTCCTGATTCCAAGTTTTTTCCTAATGAGAAGCAAAACTCTGTTGTATGGTTCACTGCTAATAACACATCCTTATTCTGTCCCCTAGTTCTCCTCAAGCACATCACACCTACAAAGGTTTCCTGTGTTTACCATATGGTAAATTACCACTACCAAGAAAGAAAAAGCTCTTTGCACATTATCTGAATTACCTCTTGTATGGGTACGCACTATAATTGACATGTAAAGCTCTTGTTATTTGCTCTACTACTATATTCACTTTGTAAGTACAAACTGTACCAATGGGTAGTCTTATTTTTTCTGAACTTTGCACTGATATGTAACATCAATTAATAATAATAAACAAGTCTTAAAAAGCGTCACTTTCATAATGTTGAGGACGCGAGTTCGATTCCGGCTGTGGCAATTCAGGAAATATTTATAATCCACAAAACTGATACTTCTGATGTATACTAACATGAAAAATATTCAATTTCTCTGAGTCTAAGAGTTGAGACGACTTACTTTACAGGTTAATTGCCAACAACACAAAATTACGTCATCCGTATCAACCTTCGTTCGTAACTGTCTGGCAAGTAACGTGTTTGGAAAGAAATTGATGAACACAGAAGGGCTAAACACGTCCTTACTGCTGTAGTATTGGCCAAAAATGAGTTCCAAGGAATTGTTTCTAGCTGTGCACAAATTGCAAATAGTGATCGAGCTTACAATAGGGATCGCTAGTGACGAGAATGATCCTATTTAACCCTACGTGCACCAAGGGGTTGCGCGTAACATCGTGCACCAAGGGAGGTTTAAAAAATGCCCACCACATAAATTGTAATTATCTGTCCCAGAAAATGTAATTTTCTACTGTATTTTGTACTAAAAGTAAACTAAGACAACTAAAGGCCACGAATAGAACTATTATTATGTATGTTAACATTTTTATTTGTTATTCTCATAATATATTTTAAAAGCAAAGAAATACTATTATTACTTGACCAGGATAGCAATGCGGTTTTGGAAAGATGGCGCTGCTGTTGTGTTTACATCAGTTTCTTGGGAAGCGCGGTAGGACAGGGGAGCGGAGAGCTTCACTTTGTAGTGTATCTAATGGTTTTTAAAAGTTGCAGTTTAGATGTTCATTGCCTAATTTCTTTACGCTTAATAAAGAACGCCGTAAGTTATGTAGTTGTAGTGAACCATTCCTGCAGTAATGCAGATGTATTGTGAATAGTGATATATGAATGGAAATTGCCAATTTAAGAATAACATAGCACAATTAACAATTCAGTGAGCTTCTACCAAAAGTTCTAGTGTTTCTTGTGAGTCCTTTTTTGTTTCCTCCGATGATTTTTTACCCCGAGCTTTCCTTGAATTTGTCCCTATTAGGGATGCGCTCGAGTCGAGACATGTCTCGAATCTCGACTCGACTCGACTCCAATTCGAGTCGAGATTCGAGTCGAGACACTCTTTGTAAAATTCGAGACGAGTCGAGACAAACGTATTTCTCGACTCGAATTTTCGAGTCGAGACTCGAGTCGAGTCGAGACAGCTGGTAAAAATCTCGACTCGAATCGAATGTCTCGAAAATCTTTCTATAATTTTTAATAATATTTTGAAGAAAGTACTCGCTCAGAAACACTCGGCACGAGAATTTCGGAAACTGCAGGACTTGTCAGGTGTTCGAAGAGTGCTGTGGTGATTGTCTTCAACAAGTGGCGAAACCAAGAGGAAAAGACGTCCAAATGTCGAGGGGTTGGGCGCCCGCTACTTCATTAAAGATGTGGAGAATAAGAACGAGGACAGAAAAAGAGAAAGAGAACACTGACCGTTGGGAATTATCCCTTGTTGAAGCGATGGTTGGAGTAATAAAACCAGTTAGTATTTCCGCTGTTGTATTGTTGATTTCACAGAAATGTTCAAAAATAAGCAAAACGTGACTCTGCACAAGATGTTTACTGTTTTTTTTGTTTTTTTTTGTTTTTATACCCATAGTTTTATTATTGTCAACTGAACCCTGAGTGTCTGGGATGTTTCTGTCCCTTCTCACTTTACAATTTGAGAGGGGAGGGGGTATTATCATCAGGGTACCACTAGTAGTACACCGCTAAAAGAAATGCTTTAGTGCTGCGTCGGAAGCGGCATGTTTTGTATATATTTCTTAAAATGTTGTCCATTCATAAAGTATAAATTCCCCCACCCTCCCCTCATTCTGTTTCCAATACAGAGAACCGACTCTTTAAATGAAGAACGAACCCTGAACCTTCCCGAAAATGCTAAAATGATTGATGCGTACAAATAACAAATCTGTGGATGAATCAGAAAATGCAGATACATGAGAAGATACTTGATGCAGTGCAGTCCAACACATGTAAATAGATTTGAAGTGTTCATATTTGTGTATGTGTACGTGTGTATGTGCTTGTTTCTGAGTATTTATATGCGCGTGTGTCTCGTAATTGTTATATTAATATCCACTGGATTAAGTGAAAATATAAAATGGATTTGATGACTGCCAAATTGACGTCACATTGATAAGTCATTATTTTTTAAATATTAATAATATTAAATTAGATTATAGTTTAGCGTCGTTTTTAGGAGCAAAGCTCTACAAGACGTGAACGTACAGTTTAATGTCGGATTTGAAACACATGAGCTCCTACCATGAATCAAACCTCGTTCGAGAAAGGCGCATCGCTAACAACATAGCAACGGGGAGCTAAACATTTAGTAATATGTATATTAAGTTGTAAAATTATATTCGTTTAATTTTCACTAATATAATCTTCACAATGTAAAGCATTCGCTAGACACGTTATCTTGTTTAAAAACTGCCTATCTCTTATGTTTCCGTCTCGGGGTTGGACTGCGGGATGATAGAAATCCGAATGAGATGTTTTTATTATATTTTGTACAGTAGATCTGCTCCTTCATAATCTCCGTGTTTGATAAGAATGAACTTCCCTGGCTCACGAAAATGTATACGTAATATAACAAACCATGCACATTAAATGCCAGACTAATATAGCAAACATTGAAGATGTTCTCCTAGAAAATTTTCTTCGGCCGTCCATGTCTGGAGGTACACAGTTTTGCAACTCAGTGGATACGATGTGGATGTATTCAAAGTCCACTGATTTACCCATCAAATTTAAATTTTATAAAAATATTATCAGTGAATACTAACCTGAGGAGAACTATTTTTTTTAAATTCGAACGCAAAAGCAGTTTTTTTTCCCACCAGGTCTCGGTAATCATCCGGTACGAAAACTGAAGTTTGTACAAGTGTTTCCCCAGCAATTTCTTTGAGAAAGGGGTTCTCCAGGAGCGTTATTTATGACGTAATTCCTGCGTTTGTTATATACATATATAGATATAAATATAGATATACTGTATACATATAAAGATATGTAGGAGCGGGTCTTTAAAATTAGTTCGGAAAGATAATATGAAAATCTGGTATAATTTCCAAGAATCTATCTAATCTAATATAAATAAAATAAACAGTTTGTTTGTGTGTTTGTCTGTCTGTATGCGGCCTGGGGACCAGACGAGTGGACCGAGAGTTACCAAATTTTGGTCAGGGGTACCTTGGCCTAGGCCCGAGATCAAGACGAAAAGTTGTTTTCAAATTTCGAACCAGGGGAGTCTCATGGGGAGGCGTTTACGGGAACCGGCTTGGGAACCAGACAAATTGACCGAGAGTTACCAAAGTTTAGTCACGAATACCTTGGTCCAGGCTCCAGACCAGAGTTAAACGATTTTGTCAAAATTCGAACCAGGGGGGTCTCAGGGGTTGTTTACCGGGACATGTAAAAGTAGTATAAAATAACAGATATTAGTGTTGAATTCATAGTTTTCGCGGTCGCTGAAATGAATGGTGAAACTCCGATCACATTAACTTCCAAATTCATGCTATGCGGCACCGGGTCGGGGGTCAACGGGAAGGGGGAGTTGAGATATCGAGACATATAAAAGTAATCCACAATGACCGATATTAGTGTCAAATCCATAGTTTTCGCGGTCTCTGAGATCAATAGTGACACTTCCATTAGCGATGATTTGCAAATTCAGCTACAATCGCATGTGGGCCGGGAGTCAGCGGGGAGGGGGGGAAACCGAGACAAGTAAAAGTAATCCAAAATGACCGATATTAGTGTCAAATCCATACTTTTCGCGGTTGCTGAGATGAATGGTGACACTTTCATTAGTGATCACTTGCAAATTCAGCTACTATTGTATGCGGGCCGGGAGTAAGCGGGGGCGGGGATACCGAAACATGTACAAGTAATACAAAATGACCAATATTAGTGTCAAATCCATAGTTTTCGTGATCGCTGAGAACAATGGTGACACTTCCATTAGCGATGATTAGCAAATTCAGATACCATTGTATGAGGGCCGAAAATCAGCGGGGGGGGGGGGATATACCGAGAGATGTAAAAGTAATCCAAAATGATCGATTTAGTCTCAGATCCATAGTTTTCGCGGTAGCGGAAATGAGGGTAATACTTCCACAGGCCTTGACTTCCATGCGAAGAATGGGTATATTTATCTATTTATCTAATATATATTGATCAAAAAAATTAGGGAATCAGATGAAAACACATGTAAAACTTCTTACGAATAATGTGATAACACTGTATCTTGTCCAGTTCAGATTAAAATCCTGAAGGCCCAACGTGCAAACGAACCGTTTGAAACATCTGTGCACGTGATCAGTGACGTGGCGCTAACAGATATCATTTTGTAGTGTGGCGCTGCCAACACATTCCAGCTCCAGGATACCTTTATTCTCATTGTGTTTAGTGCGTCACAAATCTACGTAGTGAAATTGCGCAACAACGTGATTTGCCAGAATCGTTGACATGGCGAGCTGTCGGCAGGTTGGAAGCTGGTCAGTTACAGCGGGAGGTGTCACATGCCATAGGAGTGGCACAAAGTGTGATTTCCCGATTGTGGAATCGATTACAAACAACTTGAAGTGTTCGAAGAAGACAAGGACAGAGCCGTCCACTAGCAACCAAAGCCAGAGACGATCGTTATCTCTTGTTAACAGCCCGTCGAAACCGGCGTCAGAATACAACTCTGCTCCCGCAAGCCTTCCGAACAACAACAGGAAGCACAATATCCACTCAAACGGTCCGCAATCGCCTTCGAGAAGGTGGTCTCTACGCACGTAGGCCCATGGTGTGTGTCCCATTAACTGCACGACACCGTTTTGATCGAAGAGCGAAGGCAGAGGAACATGGTGGGTTGGGACGCAATGAATGGGGCAATGTTTTGTTCTCTGACGAGTCTCGATTCAGTGTGGAGCCTGATAATCGACGTGTTTTCATCTGGAGAGATTGTGGAACACGACAGAATCCCATGTTTGTGCGAGAAAGATTCCAGTATCATGGTGGTGGACTGATGGTGTGGGCAGGAATCAGCATTGTTGAGCGTACTGAGCTCCACATCATCCGAAATGGCTCTTTGACGGCTCTCAGATATAGGGATGAGATCATGAAAACTCTTGTTCTTCCCTATGCTGGTGCCATTGGTGATTCGTTCCTTTTCATGGATGACAATACTCGTCCTCACAGAGCTCGGCTAGTGGATGAGATGCTGGATGCTGAGGGTATCGCTCGGATGAAGTGGCCAGCATGCTCTCCGGATCTCATTCCAATGAGCATGGCAGACGAATTGCCGCTAGGCCAGTAAATCCATTAACCATTCCAGAGCTGGAAGTCGCTCTTCTGGATGAGTGACACAACATTCCCCAAGAACTCATCGATAATCTGATTGAATCCATGCCACGCAGGTGCGAGGCTCTGTTGGCTATTCGAAGTGATCATATGACATATTAAGGAACAATCAGTGTTGTTGCCTTGCCTGTTTGTGGGCAGTTCGAGAGGTACACACATAACCGTCTTGTGTCATGAGCCATGTGAACAAGGTTTTCCGTGCCCCAACACCAGTATGTGCCCCATTTTTCTAGTGTATCTTAAAGCATTCCTTCTTGTATGATATATATGAGTCAAACACAAGCTTATTCATACACTATCTTAAGGTCTTGTGTGATGTTTCAGCTGAACCCCTAATTTTTTTGAGCATTATATACAGTATAGTGCCGTATCCAGGATATGATCAAGGGAGGGGCTAAACCATAGTTTGCAGTTTTATCCAGTGTAAAGCAGGATTGAAGCCCATTTTATGCAGTGTATACTTGAGTGTGAAGAGAGGGGGGGGGGGCGATAGCCCCCTTGGATCCGCCTCTGTATATATATATATATATATATATATATATATATATATATATATATATGATCGAAAATGGCCTCGAATCCATACTCGCTGAGATGAGCAGAAGATGCCGTTTAAATCCACAAATTCAGCTCCATTAGTACTCTAAGGGGGATGGTGACATGTAAAGATAATTGAAAATTATTGGTATTAATGTCAAATTCATAGTTTTGGGGCTCCACAACTTCATTGGGGACAGTTTTGGTGCCCTTTGCGTCCAAAATGAAACGTATTCTCCCCGTGCAAAGAACGGATATTCTGCTAGTCTGTAATAATAACTAACGGAAGTTTCACTTAATATATTTCTCGCTGCTCAAATTTACTCACTTGTGCGGTATATGTGTGTAAAGTAGAATTAAAACCTGTTGCTTTAAGTATGTTTCCGTTAGCGAAATACATTGCATATATAGTAGGACGTCGATAATCCTAACGTCAAAAATTCGAACGCAGTCCCTAGAAGCTTTTTACATTTTGTCTTAACGCTAGCGAGAAACAAACAATAGCGTGTCCATCGACGTTATGTGAAGTCAGTGTTTTTACAAAAGTTCATTTATATGTAATTGTTCGTCATGTATTTTTATTTTTATTTTTTCTTAGGCCTATAAATTTTAAGTGTGACTTACAAGAACAGTGTTATTTAGAGTACAAGCAGGTTCTTCAGAAACACTAAATGTAAGTAGCCTTACGTACGGTATTGTAATTACTGTATGTACTGAATAACCACTGTATCGATAGAAGAACATACCGTACAGTATATGTAAGCCTAAATGTCATTTTCTTCGTCATTTTCGAAAATCCGAACAATTTTTGAAAATCCGAACTACCTGTGGTCCCAATTAGTTCGAATTTTCGACTTCCCACTGTATATGTTGCAGACATGTTACAGCAAGTAAGATTACTAGTATCAGGCCAACAAATAGTTTTTAAACTATATTTTCCTGTTTTGGCCAATATTTCCGAACAAATTATTTTTTTCTAATGGTTTCAAAATTTCCGGAATTTTACATAGAACAATGAAGATATCTGTATGAAATATGTTTGATTTAACATATTAACTAAAATGATTCTGTGATTAGCAAAAGTGATGATTCTGATAATACCCAAATTTTCCGTTTTTTCCCCAGCTCGGGAAAACCGTAAAAAAACTTTTTTTCACAGACCTTCACAACACTAGTCTGAACACACAGTGCACCGAACACTCCTACCGATGGCGAATGTTAACACCTCGACATCGGCAACTACAACTGAAATGAATACGTTACCATCGCCACTAGAGCTTGGCACAATGGCAGAGCGTTGCATTATCTGATGAATCCCGATATCATCTTCATCATGACGATGTGAGGGTGCGAATCCGTCGTGTTCCAAGGGAACAGCTCCTTGACAACTGTACTGGGGGGCGGAGACAAACTGGCTGCGGTTTAATTATTATCTGGGGAACATTCAGGTGAGCATCCATGTGTCTATTGGAGCTCGAGGAAGGCACCATGACGGCCGAGGCGTCACACGCTTCTTGCAGACTACGTACATCCCTTCATGACGGCCATGTTTCTCATCGGTAGTGGCATTTTTCGTCAACATAATGCACCATGTCACAAGTCCAGGAGTGTGATGGAGTGCTTCGAGGAACACAGGAGCGAGTTCCAAGTGATGTGCTGGTCCCCAAACTCTCCGGAGCTGAACCCAATCGATCACATCTGGGATGTGATTGAACGTGACCTGAGAGCGCATCACCCCCTCCCCGGAATTTACGGGAAATAGTTGACCTGTGTGTGCATATGTGGTGCCAACTCTCTCCAGCGACCCACCGAGGAACATTGCGACCACGCCAAGACGCGTTGCCGTTGTTATTCGTGCCAAAAGGTGGACATACTAACAATTAGGTAGGTAGTCATAATGGTCTGGGTGATGTGTGTGTATATTTTAACTCGTATATTTTGTCTCGACTCGAATTTCGAGACGTCTCGACTCGAATTCGAGTCGAGTCGAGACAGAGACTGTCGAGTCGAGACACGAGTCGAGACAGCAACATATTTTCGAGTCGAGACACGAGTCGAGACAACATTTTCTCGAGTCGAGTCGAGACAGGCTTAAATCTCGACTCGACTCGACTCGAATGCATCCCTAGTCCCTATGCATATTTTATAGACTTAAAAATACTGGAGACAGTCACCAGAAAATAATGAGTACACATCCTATATATCCTCTCGTCAAAAACTTCGAAACGAGTCGAATCAACCAATTTTAATTCCTTTTCTTTGCCACAGAGAGCACCTGATCCTTTGAACAACACTGAGGTTAGTTTGTTCGCAAGTTAGTATAGAGGGTGTATTTATTTCTTGTTACTTAAAATGTTCTGCAAATAACTTCAATAACTTTTGAAACTGTTTGTTTTAACTTGAGCCAGGAGCGAATCCAGACTGAATGTTTGGGGTGGGCGGTCGTTCGAAGTCAAAACAACTTAACAGTTGTAGTATAAGAAAAAAATATTCAAACTCTTTATATATATATATATATATATATATATATATATATATATATATATATATATATATATATATATATATATATATATATATATATATTTGCGCCACTAAGTAGTATCTCTAATACTCTTTGGTACAAAAACCTTTTAGTTCCTCTCTATCCCACAGTCTTCTTCAAACTGAACTGTAAGAACAATATACTACATAGATGAAAAAAACAGAATAAAGGATTAAGTCTAACCATTCCTTCTTCACCGGCTCCTTTCAAAAAACTTAATTGTCTAGAGTATGATTAATATTATTCTTATTACATCCGGGCACAGGGAAATTTTTGTTTTAAAGAACGAACATTACTTAGGCTTTTTAAAAATTTTTATTCGTAGACTAGATATGAGCAAAAAGGTAAAAAAAAAAATCTCTATGAGAAGCAGCTAAAAAAGAGTTCTCTTTTCAGGACTCTGAAAACTCTACCCGTGAGGGATCGAACTCTGAACCCATCACTCCCTACTTAGATACGAATACATGCTAGTTTATGCTCTAATTTATAAGGGTCCTGTGGCATAAGTTTCTCTGCCCTCTCTAGCGGAACAGCTCCACTCTGCCTTCACTTTAAAAGCAATTCCTTGAATCAAAGAAAATGCTGGGCCTATCTACACAGGTCTCCAGAACTGTAGAGAACCTGCGAAAAGGAAACCCTGGCTAAATAACAATACAAGGTAAAAGGTTAAGTTAAGGTAAGAAACAAGTCCCTTTCATGAGACTATAAACTGGCCCGTAATGTGGACCTTGCCCTAACCAAGTCTCTCTCTTCGAGACAATAAACTGGCCACCAAAATTAGGCCTTGCCCTAAATAAGGTCTCGCTCTACAAGAGACCAGAAACTTACCTCTTTTTCAAGAGATAATCACTGGCACAGGATTAGGATTAGAGAAACATAAAGAAAACAATAAACTTTAACTCGAGAAACAAACTCTCGATCCAGAGGGGACTCGAACCCAAAACCATTGGAGTTCGAAATTAGAATTCTTTAGTAGTCCTATCCAAGAGAATAAAATGTATCTCAAAATATAAAAACCTATTTAATAGATATCCCCACGTCCTCGGCGTGATTAAAATTAACCTATTAAACAAAAAGGAATTCTCCCCAGAAAACTATTCTTTAGTTATTTACGAAAGAAAAAACTATTTCCTATCCTTGGTCATTCCGAGAGACCATCCTAACCTGCCACCCTTAAACAGCATAGCTAAACAAAATTGGTTGATCCAACAGACATTAGGACCGTCGGTCGAACGTAACCATGTGATCCAGAGTGTCAGAAGAACGCCTACCAAGCGAAACAGCTCGGTATATATACGATTCGGCTTACACGTGGCAGCATCCAAGAACGGAAAGATCTCCAGCTAAAATAAAGAAAGTTCGTTGCAAATTTGAAAAAACCGACGCTACCAACCTCCCCCCTTGAAGTTCTAACAGTTAACAAGCACGTATCCGATTCCTAACTAAGGAAGCAAATGTAACAGTGTATCTATCTATGAAGAAAATCTTTAAAAGCAATCTCTCTAAGGTTATATGAATTCTATAAAAAAATATGATAATTATGATACAAATCATATACAGATAAGTTATACAAATTATATAAACATTATAAACTATATAAATATATAAGAACTTAAATAATTACCCAGGCCTGGAATTTAATGAACTTAAAAACTATTAGAATATACAGGATGGGCCATTTTAATCAATCCACGGAAATATCTGAAAAATGATAAAACATAGAAGAAATTTTTGAAGTACATGTTATATATTGCTAAGGGGGAAACCAATTCCGCCAAAAGTACCCCTCTCTGCCCCCCCGTAAATAGGGGTAGCGAGGGGTACTTTGAAATGTCAAATGGGAACATGGGTCGAGTAATACCTCGTTCGAAACGTCTTGGAAAACTAAGTAACGCTGTACCAAAAGATGTTTTATATTGTGCACCAGTTTCAAAATGGCTGCCATGATATGGTTTGGAAACTCCAGTACCCGTAGTATGAAAACCATGGAAGGTAAATGAATGGATCAAAATTGAAATACGTAAATATCATAGGGCATATCGAATGGTGTGATCCTTGTGATCCCAGTGGCCTCCCTGAAGGAGTCTTGGGGGCTAACTTCAAAATTTCAAATAGTAACATGAGTCGAGTGGTACCACGTTCGATAAATCTTGCAAAATCAAACATATTGCAGGAGAAAACGATTGAGGTGAAATGGCAGTGTTCTCAAAAGGCCGCCGAAACAGTATCCGTGTCAGAGAAAAGGTTTGGTACCCGTAGTATGAAAGCGATTGGAGATAAATCAACAGAAGAAAAACTGGAGTAGCTAACTGACGTAAGGCACATCGAGAGGTGTTGTCGGGGTGACTCCAAGGGCCAACTGAAAGGTATCCGGGGCCAACTTGAAAATTTCAAATAGCAACTTGAAGCAAGTAACATCACGTTACATAGACAAATTAATATCAAGCAGCTTCTGTAAGAAAATATTCGACATGAGACACCGTTTTCAAAATGATCGCCAAGACATTCATACTATGGGCACCAGACGTGTCTAAGAAAACGTCTGGTGCCCATAGTATGAATACGGTTAGACATAAATGAAAATAACGAAAATTAAATAGGAAAACCACGGGGGCGTTCCAAGGCTCGAGAATAATACAACAGAGATAAAAATATTAGAGTAAAATTGCCATAATGTATAGAGAGAAATGCAAGTTCTGCAAAATAATCTCTCCCTGCGCTCTGTATGTGAGTGGGATGGAAAGTAACAGTGAAAGTTCAAATGAGAACTATATTTTAATTCGCAAATTAAGGCTACCTTACAAATAGGTATGGTGTGGTTGAAACATTTGTTTGTAAGGATGACGCTGTAGTGACTAAAAAAAAAAGGTGAAATTTTATTTGAATGTAACGCATATCTGTGTGGCTGAGTACGATTGATGCGAAAACAGAAGGAACGTTATACGAAAGAAGTTGTCGAATAGTGCAGTTGCTGGAACTTACAAACGTGTGAATTTGCTAATCTCCGTCGCCACAGAAACTTTTATGCAATGCGTGCTGGTTTTTCAGAAAGCATTTCGGGGATATACGTACACACCGTTTCTTCCCTCAAGCTCACAATATGACATGAGTGCTAATAGTTAATCAAAATGTAACTGTGGCCATCCGCATTAACTCAGTGCACCAATTCTCTATCCATGAAGCCTGCCTTCCAAACAGCATTGGGTAGGTCAAGCGTACGCCCGAACCGTTGTCCGGTCGGACATTGAAATTTTGAAGTTAGCCCACAAGATCCCTTCAAGGAGGCCACTGGGATCACAGATATTACATCATTCGATATGCCCTATGATATTTACGTATTTCAATTTTGTTCCATTCATTTACCTTCCATGGTTTTCATACTACGGGTACTGGAGTTTCCGAACTATATCATGGTCGCCATTTTGAAATTGGTGCTCTATATGAAACATCTTTTGGCACAGTGTTACTTAGTTTTCCAAGACCTTTCGAACGAGGTATTACTCGACCCATGTTCCCATTTGACATTTCAAAGTTACCCCCCATTACCCCCATTTACGGGGGCGGAGAGGGGTATTTTTGACGGAATTGGTTTTCCCCCTTAGCAATATATAACGTGTACTTCAAAAATTCTTCTATGTTTTATCATTTTCAGATATTTCCGTGGATTGATTAAAATGGCCCACCCTGTATATATCTATATTTAAACCAGATATTTTTACACAGTTAATTTATTACAAGTAAGTGGATCGAAAATATCCACTTACACAGTGTATTGCAAAAAAGTAAAACAAATTTAGAAAAGGAGAAGTAACTATTGTCTGCAATTTCTAGAACAGAAATGGCCACCTGCGATTTTGAAGGTGGACATCTTTTTGAGCAAGAACACCAAGGTAAGTAATTTCTTGCTATTTATTGCTTTATTTAACTTCTGCAACGTGAAACAAAAAAGTAAGGCCTACCTATTTTAGGTTTTATTTTACCTTTATAATGCAAATGTGAAAATTCTTAGGTTTTATTCTTAAAATAAAAAATATATCCTGGGGGTGGGGGCAATCCCCTCAATCACCCACTCCCTGGATCCGCCCCTGACTTGAGCATATGCGTGAAGTGGTTCATTATGAACAGGACCAAAAAAAAAAAAAAAAAAAAAAACTGTGATAGATTGATTGCAAGTAATCCGGTTAGAAACACTGCTGCTTGCATTTTAGTTCCAAAAGCGGCCGCCCGCACTCGTTCGCTGGTCAGGTAATAGCATATTTTTCTAATTACAAGAATAAGGATGTGGTAGTACAAACATAAGTTATTTTCATTGTTGAAAGCTACAGAGTAAACGTAATTTTATTATATTACCTGCCATAAATCATTGTCGGTTACTTTGAATCAATAATATTGCATTTGCAAGAGAGGCATATGTGTTTTTTTTTCTCTATGTTTTCCACAAACAAGGGCTTCATATTTTGAGCATATAATTGTTATTTTTGCAAGTTTCTTCAATTGAATGCTGTTCTTTTCTTTGGCTTCTTTGCAACAAAGAACTCATCTTCCTCTTCGTGTCTGGTTTTTTCAGTTCCGTAACACTTTTCGTGACTATGTGTCCCAAAACATATTATATTGCTGTAACAACGTGATTCTGGAGACCAATTGGATCCTTAGCTCTTTCCTGCACAGTTTCTTTGATAAGTCCCGTGCCGAATTGTTGGAGGAAACTATACCGTTTGTTAGATCTTTTTTATGCCACTCTGGAGTAGTCAACACGTAAATAGTATATGAATTGATGCAAATGATATCCAACAACGAAAGAAACACAGACAATGGCCATCTTTGGGTGTTCCTTTTGATGGTATACTTCCTGGCCATTTGGTCAATGGAGCCGCTCCGTCTTTGGTCGAGTTATAAAACAGTATAATATCGGACTTATTTTTTTTATGACTTTCATCGCATTTTGTATCCGCATGCTGTGTCGAGAGCATGACTAGTACTTTCTTTGGTTTTTCCCGAACAATGTACGACACAATTGTGACTGGTGGATTACCAGAAGCAGGATCCGTAAATGCAAATATGTTGGAGTGTAATTTTCTGCCTTTAGTGAACTTCAGTTCTTCTGGAATGTGCTTCCTATTGCAATGCATCGTTCCAACTAGAGTAAGATTATAGTCTCTGTACAATTCTTTGGCAAGCTCTACAGATGTATAATACCTACCAGTTGTCACATTGCGTCCTGTATTTACAATAGGAAAAACAAGTCGTTTCACTATTTCTTTAGGACCCCTTGATTGGGAGGTCGATCCTTCTACTTTGCCGACATAAACTTACATATTGAGGACATAACGCTGTTCACAGTCTGCTAACATTCTTATCAATATCCCATACTTTTTGGGCTCAAATTGTTGTCTTATTTACACCGATCAAAATCAAAATTCCAATCAAAAGCCGTAGAGCTTACACCGAACAGGGTTTAGTATCAGAATTTTAAACTTAGCTTGATATAACTCTTGTACATTATGGTGACACGCTGCACCAAGGGTGGGTACTTTATGTCCACCACGAAAACTTTTTTTTAAAAAAATAGGTTAATTTTCAGAAATTGAAAACACTGAAAAGCAGAAAGTACAGTTTACATTAGTTTTTACACAAAACCTGAGTTATGATGTGATACTAACGAAATATCCATAAAAATTGTCATTTTTGGAAAAGGTGAACATTTTTTAACCTACTTGGTGCACGTAGGGTTAAGATGTCACCTCACCTTTCTACTTACAAGGAAGAGTCACGCAGTGGCTCCTCTGAGATCAGAATGAGACAATTGTGTTTATATTTGATATGTTATAAC
Organism: Thermobia domestica; assembly: GCF_964235325.1. Lineage (NCBI taxonomy): Eukaryota > Metazoa > Arthropoda > Insecta > Zygentoma > Lepismatidae > Thermobia > Thermobia domestica. Next base: position 166,654,805 of record NC_137466.1, on the reverse strand, counting down.
TAGACGAATCCCAAAGTTATACGTGCCACAGGGCGGAATGTCGTGAGTTACAACATATTTTGTAATATAAAAGCTACAAAGCTGGCAGAATAGTTTGAACCGAGTCATTTGTTCGGAAACCGTTGGGTAAATGGAAAACTCGAACAATACGTATCCCATCATTTTCAAGGGCACACTGTTTCAGATAAAAATGTTTACCCCAGGGTCCTCGCAGGGTCCCAGACGGGATCCAACTCAATTTTTTTAAAATGGCAAGGGGGGTTAAGTAGCACATTGTTTGAAAGCTGTTGTAAAATGAAAGAAAATGCAACAAGTCTCGACTCTCTGCAACAACCCTGTGCAAAATGGCGGAGGGTCAAAATGTAAACAAAAACTTAATTGAAAAGTCCCTGGTCACCCCTATAAAGCGGAAACGTGAGACAAATATGAAAATAGGAAAGGTAGTGTGGCATTATTTTCAAAGTATAAGGATTTAAGTGAAAACGTCTTGTCCCAGGGTGCCCACAGGGTCCCAGGTAGGGTCCAACTAAAAAGTTTCAAATTGAAAGAGAGAATAAGAAGCCCATCGTTTGCAAGATCTTGTTAAATGAAAGTAGATGGAGCAAGTCTTGACTTTCTATGACAACCCTGTCCAAAATTGCGGAGGGTCAAAATGTAAACAAAAGCTTAATTGAAAAACTATGAATCCAAGATGGCCGCTTAAAACCTATGTCATTCATAACAGTACAAATCTAAATCTCTATTTTTCTCTATTATGTATTTAGAAACAATAGGAAAACTAAAGTAAATTGAATTTCAATTCACTTCAACTATTATTTCATTCGGTAACAACACATATATGTTTTGTTTTTAATGCACGTTCGTCACAGTTTTCTCGACATTATTTACTTGAATATAACGAATATGCGATGAACACAGAAGTCTGACTTCCTACTCATACTGCTAAACAAAAGTTGAATACCTTCGGGTATTTTTCTAATTTTGTCATGCGTAGTTCATACAGAAAAACCTTGCTGCACCAGTAGGTTGGGGGCTCTATTGTAACGTATTCGTGATGGTTACATTTGTATGTCATTCGTTGGTTTGATCGAAATACTTCAAGCTATACTAAATATACCAAAAAAAAAAAAAAAAAATCATTTACAAGATTGGCGAGTAGTACCCAGCATGTGTAAGTCATTTCAGTACATCGAGCTGCGTCAATCTTTGTTGATTTGGTCACAGTATTCCAAGAAATAACATATTTATATACAAACTCAGTTTTCACGCTGGCAACCATATTGGATTACAGATTATACTCTTTGATATTTTGTGGATATCTACTATTAACCATAAACGTTCGCTTCTCCAACACCAGCGGTGTGAGTTGGATATGCGTTCGATACATGGTGCGGCATTTTGAACTGAAGATGTAGCGTTTTTGAACATTTTGCATATTTTAGTCACTTACTAATCAACATTAATGCCAAATTTGTTTTCCTAGCTTGAGCAGTTTGGTATGCTTTTTCTTTCGATATAAGTTTTAAGCGGCCATCTTGGATTCAAGGTGACCTTAGATTTTCTATTAAGTTTTTGTTTACATTTTGACCCACCGCAATTTTGGACAGGGTTGTTGTAGAAAGTCGAGACGTGCTCCATCTTCTTTCTCTTAACAAGACCTTTCATACGATGTCCTTCCTCCCTTGCCATTTAAAACTTTTTAGTTTGACCCCACCTGGGACCATGTGGGGACCCTGGGACAAGTCGTTTTTACTTAAATCGTTGTACTTTGAAAATAATGCCACATTTCCTTTCCTGTTTTCACATTTGTCTCACTGTTTCCTATTTATAGGGGTGACCATGGACTTTTCAATTAAGTTTTTGTTTACACTTTGGCCCATCGCGTCGCCCGCCATTTTGCGCAGGGTTGTTGTAGAGAGTCGAGACTTTCTGTACTTTCTTTCATTTTACAACAACTTTCAAATGATGTACCACTTAAACCCCCTTTCCATTTGAAAAGTTTCAGTTGGACACCGTCTGGGACCCTTTGGGGGACCCTGGGACAAAGTTTTTTTTACCCCAAAAAGTTTGTCGTTGAAAATGATGTGATACATGTTGGCCGAGTTTTCCACTTACCCAACCGTTTCCGAACAAATGACTCGGTTCAAACTATTCTGCCAGCTAATTTTTTTGTAGTTCTTACGTTACAAAATATGTTGTAACTCACGATATTCCGTCCGGTTGCACGTTTAACTTTGGGATTCATCTAGTTATAACATATCAAATGCAAACACAATTGTCTCGTTCGGATCTCAGCGGAGCCATTGCACGACCCTTCCTTGTTAGAAGAAGGGCGAAACAAAATACATTACTGTTATCAGCTAACAAATATTTATATTCCATTTCTTGTTGTCATAAAATGATAATTCTATCTGTAAATCCATAAACGTAATAATATTATTGTGTTCATGTGTAAACCTAAGAAATATCTGACATACTCTATATCTTTTCTGTTCGTATGAATAGCTTCGACCATGTTACTTTTTCTTTCCATTGTGGTAATAATAATAATAATAATAATAATAATAATAATAATAATAATAATAATATAAAAGGAATAACATAATTACAATACAAATTACAAAAACATTATCTTCCCATTCAGAAAAATTACTAATTATCACGACGGGGTTTGAACCCAAGTAGCTGGAATGGGAGTTTCCTGCTTTCACAATTATTTTTAAACAAATCGCCCCAACCGGAGTATTGTTCGCCACTGACACTTCTTGTCCTTTCGTCGTATTCCAAACACTACAGGAATACGAACACAGAAATACTGAGGTCAGTTAAAATTTCGATCTTGCTCTTCAGAGGAACTCGAACCCCTAGTGGATTGCGCCTCATGATCAGAAGCCGAACGCCCGATATCACTCGGCTAGTGCCACCGGCTCAATTTGCCATAAACTCCTCATATGAATATAAGAAGATAAACTAGTAGTTATGGAACATAAACATAGAACTGTCTATTTCTACACGTATTGATAGAATTCAAAGAATGTGAAAATAATTTCTGTCGTCCTTTCTTCTTTGGAAATTAGAAGTTATGGTAAAGACGAAATGTAATGTAAATTGGGACCACTCCTGTAACCAATGACCAGCGCCGTAACTTAGATTCTTTTCTAGTGGGCAAGCATTAATAAGCTCATTTGGGTCTCCTAGAAAAAGTTGTTTTTCTAATTATTGGGCCCCCTCTTTCCAATTTTCTCTTAAGCTTTATGGGTCCCCGGGGCCTGTGGGCCCTCCCGCACGGCAAGGTCTGCGGTTCCGTTAGTTACTCCCTGGGCCCATTCCATACATTACAAAATTATTAAGGGCACAATAATCTCAAAGCCATACGAATAAATATTATTGAAATGGGTCCACGACTCATTTTTGTTCTGTTCACCTTTTGTGTGCTGTTTTGTTTATGTAATGTAGCGACCCTATTTGATGCTTCATTTCTAATTTCATGTTCCTATCGTATATGCAGTAAGAAAATTTTGTCTCAAAATGAGCCCCCTCGAAGAGCGGGGAGCTTCTCTGGGGGCAGTTGCCCCCTCCACAAGTTACGGCTCTGCCGATAACGTAGGCTCAACATGAAGAACATTTCGTGATATTTTCCACATTGAGCAACGTTTATATAACTTGTTTTTGAGTTAAACAAGGAAATCTCGAGTAAGCCATTAAGACACTCACACAAGTTGCTTATATTTTCTTATTTATATTTTTATCTATCTATATTTTGTTTATATTTGTTTGTTTTTGTTATATTTGATTATCTTGTTTATATTTTTCCATGAAACGACTTAACTAGGTTGAGTGGTTAGCGCATTCAACTTCTATTCGGTAGACCCGGATTCGAATTCCGGCCAGACTGAAACTTTTTCAAGTGTTCCTGTTTCAATTTCAATTTCAATGCATACTCAGTGTGACAAGCAAGATCTTCTCTTTCCTAGAAAGAAAAAGATGTTGGAATAAGGAGAATTGGAGAATTCCAGCAATTGCTCTAGATTTGATATTTTAGTCTACTTTCAAGTATTTTCTGATTCATGTGTGATCAGTGTTTTTATTTCTTTGAATTACAGTATGTAATGAAAAAATACATTACATACACAGCAATATTGAGATTAACAGATGATGTTCATTGGACAACACGCTCTGAACCAGAGAGATTGATCTCAGAATGTAGAAATGATTCGTGCGTCATCTACTCACAATTTTACTTCCATACAGACTTGACTCAGTGCTACCAACTGCTGTCAGTGCCGAGAAAAGTTACGTGTAAGTTGGGTTGCATCTGTCTAGGCGTTCTCACAACCGCAAATGACCTGGACCCCAAGTAATGGAATTAGAGCACTTAGGGGGGGGGGAGATACTTTTGTGGTTGGGTATACCATTCAGAAGTGTCCCTTACTGTACAAGGTATCAGACTATAGGCATCACGATACTTGTCTGAGTTCTATTTATTTTTGTTTCCCGAACTGTCCAAATATTTATTTTACCCTCTGTATGTACGCATTACAAATCTTGAAATGAACTGAAATTCCAAGTGTTACGTCACACGGTTATGCCCTGTATGCTTTAAAGGTTGCGGATAATTAATGAAAATGAATGATTATGGAGAATAGGTGGAATGATCATGTGGGAGGAAACAGGAGAACCCGACAAAATGAATCAATGTGATACCATAAACTCACATAGCCTGGGATCGAATCTGGGTTCCTCGCACTAGAAGTGAGCGCTCTACTACTGAGCCATTGTTAACTCAACGAACCTTGAAATTATGAAGTTGCCTGTATTCCCAAAAAAAGAGGTCACATATCCTTATTTTCAAAAAAAAAAAAAAAGTCTACATTATATTTAGAGCCCCAAAAAATGGCATGCCCTGATAAAAGAAGACATCTGGTAACTCTAGCCACTAATAGGTTTAGTTGAGTTGATTTTGAGTTTAATGTCTTTTTCAGCAGCCAGTCTATATTAGACAGGGCCTACTGGTTAATGTGGAATCCGAACCACGTGAAGTAATAGGCTTATGCAATAATAGGGAAAATAAATTTTCAAACGATTGATTTTGCAGGCGGCTCAAATATTAAAATTATTCAGAGCAAAAATCGACTAAGAAAATGACTATTAAAAATTCAAACCTTTTATGATATCATAGAAGAAAAATCTACATGCTTCTTACCCAAGATGGCATTGATACAGTTCGTTGTGCACATGTGCTTGTAATTTTCCCTAATAGAAGAACAATGAATAAATTTCTATATTGACGTTGTCATTTCATGTTCTGGTCCACTTCGCCTATTCTATTGCATTTTATTAGACATTGAGAAGCGGTTTGAGAGAACGTCTGTAAACGGATGGCGTTGGACAGCTTTTCACATCTCATTGAACAGGAACGAGAGTGTATATGAAACTCCTCTATTACACGCATAAATGAGTACCAATTGCAACAAATGTGAGTGTGTGGGCTACAAACTGGACAACTGCTCTGGATGTGTCAAGCGTCCTGCTGGGAGCATTGGATGCAGGAGGTCTCATGAAATGAACAATTTCCCGGCGATGATAATTGTTATTTTTTTAAATACATATGACGTATGTTTCACAGTGGGGGAAAGGGAAGGAGTGGAGAGAGAGATATAATGGAAAACAATAAAATGTGGAGTTCGTTTCGATAACACCACTTCTTTGATAACAATTTTCTGAAAAATTGAACTAATTTATACTTGAAATTACGTGTTCACCGTTGTGTGTATCACCGTTTGGGGTCTCTCACCGATGGGAGAAAACAAATAATAAGAGATACAGTCTGCTTGTTTTATAAGTAAAAGAAGAGTGCGTTCTAGCCGAATAAAAAGCAATTATTGGCAATGAACTACAAACCTTGTGAGGTCGAAATCGACTTTGTTGACCAAACGTGGCAGCGAAGTGCGGAATATTAAGAAACGAGCGTAACTAAAATTTAAAGTACTTCCGTCTATAAAGATGGCACAGTAGCCGAAAACCTAATTAATCAGAATAAGCTAGAACAATATTTTGCAAGTTTGAAAATTACAGTGTACTTATAAAACGGATAAAGGAATGGAAAACAAAAACACATTAATAGACACCGGGAGGAAATACACATTTGCTGATGATCTGCTTAATGAAGAAGGTTATTTTAAAGTGTTGATCCATTTTTTGATATACGTGCTTCCGAAAAGAGACGCTCCATAGTCAAATCTTTGTATTTGCATGTGTCTTAGGCAGTGTTTCCCAATATTCTTAGAACTGGAACCCATCTCATGTCATATTAAACTTCACGAGTCTTAAACTTTTACAAAGGATAGAAGTATGAAGAAAATTTGAACGGCTGCACCTACTATTTTATCTCGAATTGACTCGATTTTAAACTTCTTTCTTGCCATAGTTAGATTTAGAATTCCTGAGTTACGTGATCATTCAAGAGAAGAACTAATGCCTTTAATGAACTTATGTACCCCTGACAAACGACATCGCGCAGCTGATTTACTTTACCTATATACGATCATCAATGGTAAAGTTGGTTCTGAATTATTATTATTATCACAGGTTAACCTTCCTGTTCCTCCATGGCGAACTCGCTCTCTAAATTTACTAACCTACGAGACTCATAGGTTATCAATTGTTAACCCAACAGTGCATGACGTTTTGTATTTAAGTAAAATAATATACAGATATGTGATAAGACACTTTTAATTAATATCCGAATAGGAAAATGTCCTTAAGTACAGTATTTTTCTAGTTTTCGCGCTAAAATACTATAAAAATACTTTGTATCACTTATGATTCATAATCAGTAGCAGTTCATAAACCTCAACATTGAGGTACATAGCCTCTAATATACTTATATGTTCCTTAGTTTTACATAATCTATACTCAGTTCTAGGCTTACAGGCCTGGGAGATAAAGGTCTGTTGCTATTTCTAGAATTCACTACGTCTCTTACACTACGTCTCTTTTGTACAGTCTCCTGGGAATTTATTTCATCTTTGGACGTTTACATTCTTCGCTTACTGAGTATGAAAATCTCGAAAGCGGTTTTGCTTTGAGTTGAAGCACAAGAAAACTAGACATTTCCCACAGTAAACATACATTAGTTTTGAGCAAGTGGGTAGAATGCATCGTTGTCTGATTTTATCACCAGAGTTGCCAGTGTTCAATCCCGTCTATCCGAACATCTTTAGGTAGTAGGCTTACCGTTCCTGGTTTTCCTTTCTTCGCTTTTCTTTATACCTCTGGTTCAATTTCGCTGCTTGGTCGCTCACGTTTGCTACTCTCACTTCTCCACTTCTGCAGAGGTATCCGCAACATATATTCAAAAGCAGCTAGTTTCATTATATCTTTGTCACAAGTACGGTACCTTTGGCTTGCTGAACTCGCCTGCAAAGAAGCCGTGCGTTAGCTACAGTCTTGTCAAGCAGATGATAGAAAATCTTGATATACCATTTTCTGGACCTGAGAAGGACACGATATCGTTCCATCAGACTGTCCTTGAGATCCACTCCATGAATATGCTTATTATACTGAGTTACAACATCTGGGCAGTCGACAGTAACAGCATGATGTGGGAACCCCACAGTGAATGTTGACATCAACACATTTATCCTTCCACATGACTGTGGATACATCGACATCGGAAACACTTGCTACATACTCAAGAGTTGATCCTCTGGGTTTGCCAATCCTTTTCGGTTGGAAATTTACAATGAGGAATTCAGTTACGTCTTACGGTTCTTACTACTTGAATCCCACGCTGACACAAATACGTTACTCGTGGAAGCGAAGTATAGTAATTATCGAAATAGAGCTTTTGATTACAATTGTTTGGTACGCTTTCTGTCAACCTCCTCACTACATTACCAGTCGCTCTTAAATTAGGTTTATCTTGTTCGACAACACTAAGAAGTACAGGAAGCACTAGATGTGGACTTAGAACACTAAATGTTGACAGCTAAATCACTACGTAGTAAGTTAGACTGAGCAGAAATAAATGGCAATGTATTTCTCAAGACAGTGTGTTCACGTTCACAATTACTTTCCTCCATTGGAAATACAATAGATAAGGTGAAATCTTTATCACTGTCGAAAACGAATACATCGTCCTCGTTATCACTTGGTACATACATCTAGAGACAACATGATTTCATTTCGGGACAGTGTCGATTTTCTTTTTCAAGCCATGTTCTGAAAACGTAGAAGAAAAATAGCTAGGTATAAAAATTCTAAATGATTTATATAAAAATTGCATTTTACAGATACACCATCCTTGTTAGAAAATATGAGTTATTACAAATATATGCCATAATATCAATATTGCAAATCTTATTATATTGTTTTAAACATAACTCCTACTATATACTTATGTTTCCCAATAATCCGGTGTCCACAATGATGATTTCAGAGTATTTCCTCCGGGAGAAACTTCAGTACACAGAGGCGAAAAAAGATTGAAAACGAATTATTTTAGAGAAAGTTTGGCGGAGATCTGAAGTATTCGGAGAATTTCGTGGCTTCGGGGGAACAGATCTCTCAGATGAAACCCTGAAATCATCACTGGGGGCCATCAACTTATTTGGAGGATCAACAAACTTTGCGGAAATTTTGAATACAACATGTAATATAACAAATTATTTACAGGTTTTATTCTGCAAACTAAAATGTACTCATTTTACGATTATAGGTCTCACTCAACCCACCCTCTAAATCAGTCTGTGAGTTTCGCACACTGCCCTAAATACAGTATGGTCCAGTTCAAATATCACTTTTTACCGCTAGTGGCCAACCAACCAGATTGCGTGATAATCTGTGCAGAAAACAGTAAAAAAATGTTCGTAGGCAGTTCAATAAAAATGACAGTCTCTGTTCAGCCGTACTCTCAAATTACCCATAGTTGCACGATGTATCGTACATGAAACAAATGGTTGAATTAATTCTGATTCTCTCTCGTACAAAATCAAATTATAGTACACACCAAAACGATTAAGAAACTTACCTCCTGATCTTGGAATTTTTGCAAGTTCTAAACTATTCTTTGTCCTTCACAATAGATGCCTCCAAAACTCTTCTATTCTCACCTTCACTTAGCACGTGCACGACGTCTTTTTCTCTGTGCTGAAGCAACATTTTTCTGACATCTGTCAGATATGTAGTGAACAACGTGCTCTGGAGAAATATCAGATATGATATAATATGCATTTGTAATACAAGTCACAATATAAACACCAATACTAGCCATAATTTATTTTGTATTAAATATGATACACGATGCATTGTAGGGCTAAGCGCTCCCTGTTTTTTCAGTCTAGCGCATGATTACAAGAAAGTTTCAGCAGATTTTAACATTTTTACAATTGAACGAAGTTTTAGAAATCAACTGGAGAGAATATTGCAAATTTAGAGGTGAACTTTCTTTTATTTATATTTGTTTTTTTCTTTTTCTTTTTGTATTTGTGTTTTCAATGTTAATGTTCAATTTCAGTCAAATGGCCTTTTGCTGTATGAAACTTAGTGAATAAATAAATAAATAAATACATTTCCAAAAGTATGAAGGGAATTTTCCTGTTACTTCAGAAACTCAAAACCCTCACTAATCAAATGATGACATTTAAAATGACATTTTAGTCGTGAAGCGGCCATAACTTCATATTTTTGATTTTTTCTCGAAAACATGGCTCAATGTGAATTCATTTAAACCATAACTTGGGAAAATCCAATCTTATTTCTATATTTGTTTTAACTTGACTCCAACAACACCATGTTATTTCACCCAAACATTAGTGTCATTAGTTGCTTAAATATCTCATTCTAAAATTTTATTCATCTGGACTTCTTAGTTGACGGTAAAACCTTAGCCTGCTACCAGGAATTAACAAAGTTCCAAACATTTCCTCAGGATACACCAGTCAATCGCTATCCCTAAGTTGAGAGTTGCTAGTTTCAAGCAATACTATTTAGTAAATTTTCCATAGTAGCGAGTATTTTTTCTGCAGTAGAACTGACTTAGATATTCTTGGTTTACTATCATTCTCATCCGTTATTATTGTCTATTTGATTTTTTCTCATATTTGGACAAATTATAAATTCAGTTTTACACACCTAATCTTATTGCATACACCTGCATCAATCTTCCCAAGATTTTGTGTATGCTATACTATTCTTATTTATGTTGGAATATGTCGAGTTCGGTGCAGCAGGGAATCAACTCCACTTTTTGGTCATTTTGAATGAACAGTATTTCATCTTTAAGATCTCAATCTGCTTAAAAGATGCATGTCCAGATATTGTAAACAACTTTTATAATGTACAAAACAGTGTTAGTCCTGAACAATCCTGAACAGTCCTCAACAACGCAAATGTACTAATGAATTACTGTATCTCCACTTGTGGACCAAGTTCTACCCATCATTTACAATATCTGTGAAGAAACATATAAGGTTAACAACACTGACTGTGAGTGTACTAATGAATTCCCTACTTTTGGGCCACCCAGTATAATTAGCACTTGCAAAATGTAACGTCAATACTTAATCATTTGTCCATAAAATCTAGACAGATCTTCAGCTGACGAACTTTCAATTAAACCTTGTAAATTAATGATGAATTATTATAGTGTAACGTCATGCTTTTATCCCTGTGAGACAAATGAAAATGGGTTAGTGGATATAGTGTAATCCAAACCAGGCAATCGATTCCAGGACTACGTGCTGAAAAAACAATGTTGTCTTAAGTAAAAAGTCAAGCATACAGTACATTTCACAAGAATAATTTTAGATTCATATACTGAATTTTTGAAAATCAAATTTCAAATTACTAATCAATAGGGCAACCCAAAAGCATAAAAAGCATAAAAAGCATAATAGCAATTTAGACATATGGTTGGTACTTTGAACATGGTTGTGGTTGTCTAAGAGTCCAGAAGAACCTAATTTTAAAAGCATAATAAAGCATAATAAAGCATAATTCTAGGAAATAAAGCATAAAGCATAATTTAAAATATATAGCATAATCCTGGGAAAATTCTATTTAACTGCAAGTTTAACATACTATATTAATATTATTTTAAAACCAATATTTACGATGCAAAATCATTGAGAACATAGCAATGCAACAATGCAAAGCTTATTTTTATTTCTGTAAATTTTTCAGTGTAATCCTTTGATGTGGAGAAAAGAAAAAAAGGAAAAAGAAGAAAACCTTCCGCCAACAATGAATAACTCACAAGAACTCCACACTATATTGTTATGTGTACGTACCTCTTGAACTTGAGCACTTTCTGTACTTTTTGGTGGCCTCTTTTACTTTCCCGTCTGTATATATGCATCTCTAATAGGGTCAATAGCCTTGTTTCCACAAACCGTGGACCGTGTATGGTGCTGTATGAGCTGTTTGCGCAAACGTTTGTGCAAACCTTTTTCACATCGAACTCGTTCGAAAATTGTTTACACGAACATGATGTTTCCGCAATCACGTGGACCGTGTATGGACATGTTTTGCAAACACGAGGTTTATTTCCGAGTGGAAGGCCTAGTGTAAGACGCTTATTTCTTGCACTATGGCGTCAATTAATAGGTGAGAACTCTGGTGATAGCCTCACATGTTTATATAATAATTTGTCCAAGCATCTGGGGTGCGTGGCTGTTTAAAATTTTAAGTCCTCGTACATGTTTCCGCATACAAGATAACGCAAAGTGGCAAACAACCTCTGCTTGGGAGATATCACATCCCTCATATTTGTATCCTGCTTTTGAATAAGAGGTGTAACCATTTCCAGTATTTCACCAATGTAGTTGAATCAATTTATAAATATTTTTTTTTAGTCCACAGTCAAACTTATTTCAAGCTCGGCTATTAAATTTTGATGACTAAACTTAGACCGTTTCTAGAACTACTCTTTCATCCACATCCTCTTAAGCAATTACTATATCTAAACAAGCTGCTTCAGCGAACATGTTCACGCGATCAAACTCAAAATGAACTGAAGTTTGTGCAAACAGTTGAACCGTGTATGGCCGAGTGTTTGCGCAAACACAGTATTTGCACAAACATGATGTTTGCACAAACCGTGGATCGTCTATGGGCCCCTTAAGGCGCACACAAGTGATAAAAAAAAAAAAAAAAAAAAACTGACTCGAGTTAAGCATATCTTCTTACAGTCTATTAAGCAGAGTGTTCATTAAATATGAAAGAAATTACTTGCATAAAATATTAATAAATAAATCAAGATATTTAGAATGTTTAATGTACAGCAAACATACATGGTAAACAATTAATGTAAAACAATGATTGAAATTAACAATAGAGCATAATTTGGAAAAATAAAGCATAATTAAACAAAAAAATAAAGCATAATGTCGGTTGCTCTAGTAATCAATATGATTGCACGTTTGATATTAACGACACGAGGGGGTATCGTAAAATTTTAATTATCACTAGGAAGTTATTAAGGTATGATGATGAAATTTTTTTCAGTGTTATGTTTGGTTCTTATGTGCATGATGTTAAGGAATATAGCTTCTAATGATAGTTATCTTTTCACAGGGTGAGCCAAAAGTGTCCAAAGTGCAAGATGGATAAGATTGAGGCTTGTAGTGTGATAAAGTTCTTGCATTTGAAGGAAAGTGCCAGACAAATTCATGACGAGATAAAAGGTGTGTATGTCGATGATTGTCCATCTTATGACCAAATTGTAAAGTGGAAAAGGAAATTCCAAACTGGTCATATGTCCCTCAGAGACGACCCAAGACCTAGAAGACCATCCCTGACGGACGATGCAGCCGTTGTGAAGAAAGTGGAGTGTTTAATCCTGGAACATAGACATGTAACCATCCATGACGAACTTCACATGTCTAAGGTATCTGAACGTTGGGTTACTACTTTGCTGACATCTTTTCAGACGCACCAGCTCAATTATCTCAAGTTGCTGTCGACAAAGTAAGGTCGTGTGGTTTCCAGGTATTGCAGCATCCGCTTTATTCTCTCAACTTTTTCTTGTTTCCCCGAATGAAGGATCTGTTGCGTGGTCGCCATTTTGACAACACAAATGACATCGTTCATGAGGTGCAAGTTGTTTAAAGCACAATGCGCAGACTTCTACAATGACGGTATTCTAGGGTCGCCATACTGTAAAAATGAAAATCCTGGACGCTACTAAATTACGAGACTCTTTGAAATGCTTAAAATAAAAGAAGTGTTACTTTCTTTCATTAGACAGAGTTGCTCGTTCAAGTATATGTAGTCACATTTTTAGTCATTTTAGTAGTCCTCCTCCTCCCTACTTAAGCAAACATAAGCAGATGATTTACCCCCTCCCACCTGGTAAGCAAAATTGTTGCATAAAAAGGAGGGAAAAGAAATCCAAAAATAAATTTTTTCCTCACCTCATAAACTTCTGTTTTTTTAAATACTCCAACATTTTCCCATTGGTATCTGTTCAGTTTTATTAATTAAAACAATATACCGTATTTTTCATGAGTGGTCAGCGGAAAATTACCAAAAATATCGGTCAGGGATTATTGATTAAAATATTTCAGAAGTAAGATGCAGATTGAAACAGAGAACTAAAGATAACAATAAAAAAAGCAAACTATAATATTCCCTTCCTTTGTTCTTTGCTGAAATCCGGGACATTTAAGCGTCCCGAAAAATATTTTCGGGACACAGATCTCGATTCCGTGACGGTCCCGGATTTTCCGGGACTAATGACAGCCCTACGGTACTCGTAAAGTGAAGGAAAGCTGGGAGAAATGTGTAAATCTGGGTGGTGACTACATAGAGAGGGGTTGACAGCTACAAATCACAACAATTCCTATATCCTGATTTTTTTACTATGATAATTAAAACTTTACGATACCCCCTCGTAATTATTTTTATTATTAATGTTTAATCATTGTTGTAATACCTGACCCTATTCATTGTGTTACGCAGCCACGTAACTAACGATATAATAATGGCATTACGTGCGAATGTGTATTTCTTTCTTAGGATTATATCTGTCACTATTAGGACTATGTGTGACACTATTAGAAATCAAACAACAACAGAAGTATACCATTATTAACAGTGTGTAGTTTTCATATACAGCACAGAAATAAGTAAATAACCTATTTCAGTGGAATTAAAATTATAAATTATACCAGATTGGCAACGAACGACATATTTTTTAACGCCGTAAAAATGAATTTTTCTTTATTTTTCGAAAACGACGCATCTGAATTTGCTTTCAACCGTGTAATTTTGTTCAGCTCGATTTGACCTATAGATTCATGTATACTTTCCCTCTACACAATATTCAAGTTAAGCAGAAATTTAAATTTTAGAGTTAACGATAACTGTGAGCTATATTATATCACTGACCATACCGTATATCGTCATCTTTCTAGTGTCAAATTAAAAAAGCTTGGTTAGTATACGAAGGGCAGTCAAAAAATTTCCTGAATTTTGTTGTAGCTCTCACAATATAAGTACACATTTCCTTAATTGTCTTTAAATTAGATACTTTCGGAACACACGCACACGGTTGTTTCAGCGATCCTGCAATTGCTGGAAATACAGGTGAAAGTCCTCTCATGGTATTTTCTGAAGTTCAGCCGTTACGTTCGTTTTGATCTCTTCTTTGACGGATACCTTTGAGGCTCATTTTTAGCTTTCGGAAGAGCCAAACATCCTTTGGTGCGAAACTATTTTTAAGGCATCAGAGTCTCTGAAGCTGGTCTTCCCATATTTGCAGATGAACTTGGTTGTTGAGCTTTACTCGATCTGTGAAATTGCGCCATTCGATGCTAATGTCGGTCACTTCGGTGCGAGCGGTCCCTGGTTCGATTCCCGGTGTGGGGGTCATTCGGTCGAAAAAGTGTAACACACTTCTTCAGGCTAGCCACTCTGATTGAGGTTTTACTGGGTTTTCCTCATTCACACCAGGCAAATGCCGGGGTGGTACCTAACTTATAGGTCTCAGGCCGCTTCCTTTCTTCCCCAACCCTTTCTTCCTTCCCTTTCCCCGGATTGTGTGCTCGGCGAGGGATGTCATCCCTCAAATCGTGAAGGGCTAAATGGCCATAGATGCCGAAAGCCCAGAAATCTAAATCCTAAATCCTGAGTCTACACACTCCGCCGTTCAGCTACACCGTATTCGTACACTGCTCGTTTAGACGTGTTGACTAGGGATGGCCAGAACCGGTTCCTGGTGGAACCGGTTTTCGGGTCTGAACGGATGCGGTTCTAGAAGATCCGGTTCTGGAACCGGTTTTTCAGATCCAGGTCTGGAACAGGTTCCCAAGATCCGGTTCTGGAACCGGGTTTTCGGACCCGGACCCAGTTATGAAAACCAGATATCCAAGAACCGAAACTTTATGATCATCCCTACGCTAAACTCTGAGCTGTTGGCAGACTGTAAACAGTATGCTAGATGAAATGGTGGAAGCGACAGGTAGGCGCCCAGGTGGCGGCCGCTTGTTTCATTTGGCTAAATAAACTGGGTAACTGGCAAACTCATTGGCTAAACAGGCAAACTGGCCAACTCATTTGGCTAAACACCCACTGGTGGACCAAATTTTTTTTCTGGGGGCACAAGCGGTCTGAGCGGGGAGGGCCCAAGCGCATTGTCCTCTTGGTATTTCTTGAAGGTGAACTTTGTGCCTCCTTTACGGGTCCTTGGGGGCTTTCGGATCCATGTCTGGAACCGGTTCCTAAGATCCGGTTCTGAAACCGGATTTTCGGGTCCAGGTCTGGAACCGGGTAATCGGATCCAGGTCTGGAACCGGTTCCAGAACCGGTTCTGAAAACCGGATCTCCGAGAACCGGTTCGGCCGGAACTTTGTGGCCATCCCTAGTTTTGACACTTGTTAGATTCATAACTAAGCAACCTAAGGACTGTACTGTACAAGATTCATTGTGATTGCATCACAAATAGCAAAACTACAGCAACATTCAAGGAACTTTTTTTTTTTTTTGACTGTTTCTCGTATGCTTCAGTATCAGTTTCACGAGTCTTCACCACAGCAAAATTAAACTACCGCAAATTGTAGAGTTTTTTGTGCAAAACAAATACAAATAATCGAAAAGCAAACACGTAGTGCACTAAACAATATGATTTTGCATGTGATACATTTACCAAAACTCACCTAACTGCTTTTGGTGTCCCGCCATGGCGCCCGAAGGGGAGGGCAGGGTGGGGCACGAGCACCCCCCTGGCTCATGAAAATGTATACGTAATATAGCAAACATCATATTTTAAATACTAGAAATGCCAGACCTAATATAGCAACCATGGAGATGAGCCCCTCCTTAGAAAATTTTCTTCGGGCGCCCCTGTGTGCCCACCATTTACAGAACCCGTATAACATGCTCAATATATCGACAGTTCCAAATCAAAACCAAATAGATGAGTTGTGATAACGGTAATACATGCAAAATAATATTGTCTAGTGCACTACGTCTTTGCTTTTCGAATATTTTTTATTTGTTTTGAAGATATTACGAAAACAACCCTAAAATTAGCGGTAGTTTAATTTCACTGTGGTGAAAACCCTTAATAGGTGGCGTGGTTGTTGTACAAAACTTCTTTCCGGTTTCCGAAAAATTCGAGTTTCTCGATACCTACGCATGAGTATTTACGCTTACCCATAATACTTTGAAAATTAAAATGAAATCTGTAAGTTTTACGTCCCACGTTTAGGTTAAAGGAGAAGGTGATGATGAGAAATGAATGAAATGGTGGAATGAAGAAAGTAGCAGGAAACGGGAGAACCCCGAGAAAAACATAAGAGCATGGTGTTTGTCCACCGCGAAGTCCACACTACGCGAACTGGGATCGAACCAGGGACCTGAAACACCGGAGGTGAACGCTGTACCACTGAAACACCGCGCCCCCATAATACTTTCTTCAGTTCAGTATGATCAATCGATTTGAAAAAAATCGTATACCTCATATTTGAACATTTTCTTTTTCCGTGGAACGCTAATAATATTGCGAAACTAAAATGTCACAGTTCTAAAGGACGATTCTAGTTCCAAAATATTTTAAGAGACTCGCATACACGTACCTTTTTAGGCCTTGTTCTAGTTATCAAGTTCTGAAGGAAACAAATTGCCTCATACAGACAAAATAGATTCCTGTTTCACATTCCAAACAAAGTAATATTAAATATAACCTTGAATCTCAGAACATACAAAGGATTGTTATATGCATTAGCAACAGATGAAAAAACAAAATCAATGATGTTTTGTGACATCTTAAATCCAAGTTCAGAACGAATCCCAAGAGCTTAAAGAAAATAGCTTGCGTATTGTATATTCACGGTTGACGTACGCCATTACAATGTGAAGTTTCTTGTGATATCAGGTTTTTTTCCAGTAGTAGGTCTTTTACATGAACGGTGGAAGGGTAAATAGTTGCTTGTTTCAGATTTCCAATTTATGACGTCAAACATGAGAAAAACTATCTTGTTCTAAAGAATAAACTTTTCTGGTGCGTAGTTATCAAAAATACAAATACCGGTTGTTATACGATCTTTTATATGAGTAATAGGTATTTAACGATATTAAATAAGGCCATATTAAAATACATTTAATATTACTATATTAAATGCATTTTCGGATGGTATATATATATATATTATTAGACCTATTGAAATGGATTTATATTGAGGAATTTGTCTCTGTGAATACAGGATTCACGTATTTTAGATTAGAAATAACAGGGGATTAGGAGACAAATTTTACATTTGACTTCCAAGAAAATATTTAAAGAAATGAAAACTTGTCTGTTGGTTTCCTAAAGAATAATCTTGGAATTAAGAGTATAGAGTCTTTGAAATAAAATGGGGTATTCAATTTTTTTTTTAATTTAATGCATACAAAACCTATATAATTCTAAGATACATTACCAGGAGTCTTACTAATTTATTGTCCCCTTAATTAATTTGTTAAGTATGGCATGGGCCCAGGGGCGTGCAAAAGGGCCCATAGGCTCCGGGGCCCACAAAGAGTAAGAGAAAGATAGAAAGAAGGGGCCTATTTTCGAATTTTGCGGGAGGGACCAAAACAACTTTTTCTAGGGGGCCCAAATATGAGTGCTGGCCCCCCCAGAAAATATTTAAATTACGGTGCTGGTATTCACTTTACATTGCATTGGAGATTTAGTTGCAGAGAGCTTACCTCAGGGGTCTCATATTTAATCCCAGGACAAGTGCGTTTGCAGCTGACATCATCTTGTGAATTTTACTCCAATTTCCCGTTTTGTTTCCGAGCGTGTCTCATCATTGTATTAAAATGAACAAAACTAAATGCCGAGAAAATCGCAAAGGGTGAATCAAACTGTTCAAGTACGCCGGTTTAGAATTTTCTATTTCTTACGTACCAAATTCATGCGCACAACACTTTGCAAAATACGTAAGATTTTTTAATTACCTGACATCGAACCAGAACACTAACGATACAGTGCAGTCATAATATACATAAAAAAACCTTTATTATCATTGTGATTATACATGTATTAGCTCTACTCATAAGCAATCAACAGGCACATTCAAGATTCAAATATAAATCAACCATTTTCTGTTCCTGCCAGCCTTTTGTAAGTTTTACTTAATATAGTCACGATTGCAGAGTAAGAATTGTATTACTATAAATGAGTAAACAATATTTCTTATTTCAGAACAACATCATTTCTCTCCTTATGTTTTATTTCTGTTTTTACAGCGAAATTAATTTGATTCTTTACACAGAATTACATATAGTTGAAATACGTATATTGACAGCTATTTTGTTGCTATTCCTTTTTATACAGTAAAAGCTCCTTATTCGCGCTTCCTTCATTCGCGTTTTCACTATTCGCGGATTAAAAAGAAAAAAATGCGACCCAATTCCTATATTTGCGGCTAAAGATTTCTTTATTCGCGGATCTAATCAGTACATGCATACATAATAATAAAAAGGATTCCAATAGGTATCCAACACTATATCCTTTGTAATCACCGTCAAATGGACTAATAAAATGTAAAATAGACCTTATTACAACTTTGCCTAAAGTATGTTGTTAAATGATATCGCCGCTGTATTGGTTCGGACTTTGACATAAGCCGCCTTCGCAGCGATCGGTGTTTTTGAGAATGTAAACAAACAGAATGAAAGCAACCTTATTACTCAATGAATAAAGTATATTTTTAAATGCCGCCACATTATTAGACGTTCCGTCCTTTGGTAAGAGCCGCTTTGCGTGTTTTATTGTTTCGTCTTTTCATTCGTTTCAAAAATTGTGATCGAGTAACACGTCTCTACCGCTGTCTTCCTAATTTATACAGTAATGTCAACTAAAAAAAAATGAGAAACGAGTTTCGACACGAAAAAAATCTGAGTTACCGCTTAAAGTGAAAATAGAAATGCTTGATCGTTTACGCCTTGGAGAGTCGTTTGCATCCATATCACGCTCATTCAATGTTAACGAATCAACTGTACGATCGATAAAAAAATCCGAAGATAAAATAAGGTCGTCTGTAGCTTCAACTTCACTGTCAGCGAAAATTGTTCGTGATCCAGCAATAGAAAAAATGGAAGTGTCGTTGTCATTATGGATCGAAGACCGGAACCAAAAAAGGGTGCCTCTGAGTGTTCCAATGGTCCGGGAGAAGGCAAAGCGTCTTTACACTCATTTTAAAGAACCTGATGGTAGTTGTAGTGGTGAATGTACAGATGGAGGATTTCAAGCATCGGAAGGTTGGTTCAATAAATTTAAGGTGAGACAATCATTGCATAACATTAAAATCGTTGGAGAAGCTGCATCTGCAGACACTGCTGCAGCAGAACGATATCCAGAAGAATTTGCAAACTTAGTAGCTGATGGAGAATACAAACCTGAGCAGACGAAACTGCACTGTTTTGGAAGAGAATGCCAAACAAAACATTCATTTCTAAAAGCGAAAAGTCTGCTCCTGGATTTAAGGCAGCAAAGGATAGAGTTACACTGCTGCTATGGTCTAATGCATCTGGAGATTGTGTCATTAAACCACTGATGCTTTAGAGATCGTTAAATCCTCGGGCTTTAAAAAATCAAAACAAGGACGATCTGCCAGTGTTTTGGTGTGCTAATAAGAAAGCGTGGGTTACAAGCGCTATTTTTTGTGACTGGTTCCGGATTTGTTTTGTTTCTGAAGTTGAAACTTGTTTAAAAAAACAGAATTTAGACTTAAAAGCAGTTCTAGTTTTGGACAATGCACCAGGTCATCCTCGCGAACTTGAAACTATGCATCCAAATAGAAAAGTGACATTTTTACCTTCCAACACAACGGCTTTGCTTCAACCTATGGACCAAGGAATAATCCAGGCCTTTAAACTCTATTACATTAGACGAACCTTCAAAATCGTATTGGATAATATGGAATGTAATCCTGATATGAATGTTATGGAATACTGGAAGAAATTTGACATAGAAAAATGCATCGTAAACATAAAAGAATCATTGGAAGAACTGAATCCACACACATTGAAGTCATGCTGGAAAAAATTGTGGCCTGCTCTGACTGCGGAAAATGACGAAGAATGTGTGCAAATTCAAACTTTGACTGCAAACATAGCCGAAATTGCGAATGGAATAGGACGAGATGGTTTCGAACAGATAGAATCAAGTGACATTCAGAAATTGCTTGAATCGCAAGATGAAGATTTGACTGAAACCGACTTGGAGGAAATGTTAAATTCACAGCCCTTTGAAGAAGAGGCTTCAACAAGAATGGGAAACGTGACATTTAATTTGAAAAATCTTAGTGAAGGTTTAAGAATGGTAAATGAGCTTTGTGATTTCTTTATGAAAATTGATCCGTCTATGGAACGAAGTCTTATTTTTAAGGGGCAAATTGCTAATGCCACTGCTGAATATCAGTCTGAATTGAAGGAGCTTTTAAAAACTGTCAAGCAAGAAAAAATTACAAAATTCTTCAAACCATTGCCTAAGCCTGAAGATAATAATTAATCAATATGGTTAAAAACTTCAATTACAGTAAATTGATTTTTTAAATATATGTATTTGTTTTTTTTTATTTTGTCATCTAGGAACGTATCCCCTATAATCCCATATAAATTACCATTCCGTATTCACGGCTTCTGTATTCGCGGCATATTTGTGGAACATATACCCCGCGAATAAAGATCTTTTACTGTATTTTTAAAAAATAAAGTGTAAGGAGAAGACATCTGTCACCTGTCAGCACAACAGTACAGATTAGCAATAAAATAGCACATGCACCTAATCATAACCAACTAGCCTAAACGTAAGTATTAACTGAATAATAACGCCAACATAAAGTATTCAATATAGACAATAAAGTACACTGACCTCCGAGAATTGTGACCACGTACAAATATCTAGTACGTCTACTTCGGCTCGGTTTGATATGGAAGTAATGAGACCTTGGTAGATGTCTGTAGGCATGGCGCACAACACCTGCACACACGTCTCTTAATTCCTGTAAATTCCGCGGAGCAGGTTGACGAGCTCAGATCTGACGTTCAATGACATCCTAAAGGCTTTCAATTGGGTTAAGATCGCAAGAATTTGGGGGTCATTGTAGCTATTGAAATTCATCACTGTGCTAATCGAATCACTACAGCATGACGTTGACCTTGCTATAAGGTGTATTTAAATATGGGTATTTTCAGCTGGAAATATGGTCAACATGAAAGAGTACATGATCAGCTGTTGATAGGAATCAACAAGATGTCTTTCACACGCACTACTGGGCCCATGGATGACCATATGAAGGATCTCCATATCAAAATGGAGCCACCACTGGCCTATTTGTTATCCCACTGGGCACGTCTCGAGATATTGTTTCCCTGGAAGACGGCGGATTTGAACTGGCCATCCATATTACGAAAACAGTATCATTGTAAAAATAAATAAATAAATAAATAAATAAATAAATAATAATAATAATAATTATTATTATTATTAAATAAATAAATAAATACTAGTAATAGTATTGTGTGTGTATTGTTTGTTGTTGACTTTCATTACTATGGAAGAGAAGAACAGAAAAAAATCTCCGATTATCAATTTGAAAGAAAAAATCCCGTTAGTAATTGAATAGAGAGAAATATATGTATATTTATGCATCTGTCATATAAGTTGTCATAAGCATCATGAAGAAAGAAAAAAAATCCTTTCTAGCTCAACGGTATCTACTGTTTCCGATGTTTTGTATATTGTTCAGGAACTTGCATCAGTGACACTTCCAACCGAGACTTCAATATTATAGATGATGTGGATGAATATTTCGTGTATTTAATGTAAATAAATTTTGAAAGAATTAACTTTTATTAAAGGTAACTGTATTACTGAAACAACAATTCTAACATCTTGGACAATATATTACAATATATTATGTATTCATTATGTACTTGATGTCTTGTATACATATGGCAAATTACTGTAAATTAATTGACAATCTTGTTCCAAGCATTTGCTTATTCAGTTGTTGACAACTGAAAAACAAATAATTACTGAGTCTGGATGTTTTCTGCTATTTCCTGGCATAGAGATTGCAATCTATGCTCTGTCCCTTATGAATACCTTTTTTTCTTTAAGAGGCCTCATCACAGCGAAATTAAACCACCGCTAATTTTACAGTAATTATGTGATATCTTCAAATAGATAAAAGATTATCGAAAAGTGGAACAAGAGCTCGCTGGACAATATTATTTTACATTAGATACAGTTATCACAATTCACGTATCTGCTTTCGATTTCCAGTCATTTAGAAATTCGCCATTTATTTTCGCGTTTCTAACGAAAAGTTACTACGTAACTCGTGCTAATGGTACCTCATGCAAAATATTATCTAGGACGCTTCTGTTCCACATTTCGATTATCTTTCATTTATTTGAAGATACCACATAATTAGTGTAAAATTAGAGATATTTTAATTTCCCAGTGATTAGGCCTCTTAATGGTAATATGTTCCATTTAAGTAATGACATCATTAATATAATTAATAGTAACATAATTAAAATGTAAATTCAAAGTTACTGTTATTCTTTTATTTTAGTATACAATGATCTAAAGTCATATTATTTTATAAGAATTTACAATATTATATTCATTTTTAATATCGAGCTCATTTTTCATTCTTCAAAAGGGACAACCTTTCATTCTCTTATTAACGAGGATTACATCTCTCCATTAGCATTGATCAAAGGTCAATTTCATTATGTTACTTCATTTAGTAACAGTATATATGTATATATTTGGACCTAGCATTAAAGTCTACCTATCAGCACATAATAATAATTAAATAATAATAATAATAATAATAATAATAATAATAATAATAATAATAATAATAATAATAATAATAATAATAAACTTATTTTTAGGTGCTGAGAACAGCTAAAATACAGCACTTTGTCTTATTCTACATTATTTTAGCAATGAATATATAGTACAAGTGATAAAATTATGGTTACATCTATAACATAAATTATTAATAATAAAAACACTGACAGTGTAGTGTACGTCAATATTAAAACAAAGAAGTGTCAAAAATTAAAAGTAAAAAATAAAAACTACTAAGTTATATTTAAAATTCTAAAATAAAGTCATATTTTAAGATATGCATTCATTATAGCTTTCTAAAATCCTACAGATTAAAATATGTTTTCTATTATGCGGTTGCAATAAAATTTTTACCCTTGTAATGTTGGAACTTTAAAATCAACATTTTTAAAAATATAGTCTGAGGTATATTGGTTGTCAAGTAACTTTTCTACAAATATAGATTCAATCAATTTTCTCCTGTCAGCCAGTCGTTCCAAATTAAAATACGTTATCCAATATTCATACGTGCTAGAATAATAGTCAAGTCCTAACTTAAAACAGAGTATTCTAATAAAACACTTTTGCACCATCTCGAGTTTGTTTACGAGAGTTTTTGTTAGGCTGTTCCAAGTCACTGATGCATATTCTAGTTTCGACCTTACAGTAGTGTTGTAAAAAAACGTTTTTTTTTCTGTGAAGTTTTTTCTCAATAAAAAACATCGTTCTTTTTCATGTTTTTTTCAAATGTCTTTTTTCTGGCAACTATTATTTATTGATTTATGTTGCAGATTATTGAAGTAATCAACAGATCTTGAGTCAAAGCCCTCGTAACTTATAAATCGTTTGTTTCTTTGTACCTATACGAGCAAAATTGTGTGATTATTCCTTTTGGCCCCAAGTCATTTTTTTGGCGTTTTCATAAATTTTCAGTTAGTGACTTATTGCTCAGAAACCATTTATTCGATTCGGTTAAGGCCTTGTTTTTAAGAAAATGGATGTGGCTATTTTTTGATGTAAGTATTTTTTGATGTATTGCAGTGTTGCCAACGGGTGGGAAATTGTTGAGGGAAATGTAGGGGTGAAAATTTACAAAAACATTCCCTAACCGAATTTCAATTTTTTTGTATCTAGTACCACTGCTGCCATATGGGTTAAAGTCACCTAAAAAAATTCTTTAGTATGTTGACAAGCTACAGTGAAATCCTGAAGTCGCTGGCTTCCATTCAAAGAGGAAAAGAAAAAATTCTCTGTCATCATACACATGAAATTTTAACACTTTTTACTCCTTAGAAGCAAAAATCAACAGATATACCGGGGCTACAGCTTCTCTAATTATCCTATTGAAACTTTTTATGGTGCGTTCTGTAGGGCAAAGAGGGAGCTTTCAGGTAGTGGTACGTTTGTTTCAATGTAGCCAGCAAGAGGGTAATAATAGAGGGGAAAAGGAAATTTTCCGAATTTTTTGCCTAAAATCGGGAATTAATTGTTTGGCTGGAAACACTGCCATCAGATAGACGAAAACTATCTCAAAATAAACCTTAGTACCCCAAGAACATATCCTACAAGTATCATGGCGATCTCTAACAAAGTAGACATAAAATAAAGAAAATAGCTCATTCTACCTCAGAAATTCACCATTTTCTTACCATTTACAGAACATGGTTTATTATGAACCTCAATTGTACTTCGCCTAATTATTCTGGTGAAACTTTTTATGGTGCGCTGTGTAGGCTAAGGACGAGGCTTTTAGGGACTGGTACGTTTGTTCTAATGTAGCCAACAAGAGGGAAATAATAGAGACAAAACAGATAATTTTCCCCAAATTTCCCCCTAAAATCTGTAATTAAAATTTTCTGTAGCTGGCAGCACTGCTACCAGACAGATGCAAACTATCTTAAATTAAACACGGGTACACCACTAATATATCCTACAAGTATTATGGCGATATTTAATGAACAAAGCTTCTAATTACCAAAAATATATTACGATAAACAGAAAAGTAGGAAAAAACTAGAAAAATCAAGGGTTAGAACTTAAATACAATTTTTCGTGCATCCCCTAATTATCCCATTGTAATGATCTGTACCCGCGTTTGTTCAGTAAGAACAAATGTTCGATTGGCGTAAGCTAACTTGCACTCGGACGAATAGGTACGGATTTATAAACAAAAAATTTCGATTTTTTGCCCAAATATAAAGAAATTTAATTTCCCTGATTGGCAACACTGCGCGCAGGCCCATCCAATTGATGTCAACAGTTAGGTATCCATCCGAGGTATCTACCTGACAAGTCTTAAGGAGGTCTCTACAACGAAGGAAGCTACAGGGAAAAAGGTAGTAAAGGAAATTCGAAAATTCTCCAATTTTTGACAGGTGAAATTTGAGAAGGGAATTCAACACCAGAAGAAAAAGATATTAATATGATAAACTATGATCCAACCATATTTGGCAAAAATAAATATCCCGATATCTTAATTAGTGTCCACACAGAAGCAGATTAAAAAAGTGACACTCCCGTGTGTGCCACTTTGGCCACCTGGGTCCGAAAGGGTTACGAGTGTACATTTGATTACATTTTTTTTGACTACTAACCCGTGTTGTTGTTGTAGTTATAGTCTCGACTAATAATAATATCGTTGTCGTAAACAATAACTTTATAGGAAAATTCTCTCTCCTTTTTACATCTTAGTTCCAACACTGTTGGTGAGAAATGCAGGGTGTTTCAAAATGGATATCGGGGTTTTAAGTCTTCGTAGTACTTATTACATTTTACCTACAATTATAAACAATACATCAAGTACAAGAGCACCTCAAACAGTCTTCGCTACAAGTGTTCAATGTGAGATTCATTCGTCACACGGCACACATCTAGTCGATAGGCGAGAAAGGCCCATAAACTTTCCGCCATATGTCACAAAACACATTCAATTTAGGGCAGTCTGGTTTCAACTGCAATATCTCCTGAGGATTTGCTGATGGCCAGATGCAAACATTATGAGTGTTCACATTAGCTCTTAGGTGAAATGTCGATTTATCACTGAAGACATGATCCAGAAAATCTTCATTGTTATGGAGCAATATTTCACTTGCGAAATTGGCACGTAAACCGTAGTCTGTAGGCTTTAGACCTGTAGCAACTGCGCACGATAAGGACGTAGCTGCAAGCGTCTCCTTAATATTCTTCACACAGACGGTTGACCTGTACAGATTCAGTCTATTAAAACACAAAAATCTTTCTGCTCTCTAGTCTCCATCTTTGCTACTTGCTCTGTCTAACGGCAAACAGAAGAAACAATGCACGTGCCTGCGTGCGTACAAAACTGTTTGAGTTGCTTCATTTCATATAATATTTATAATTGTAACTTAATTGTAATAGATACTACAACATTTCAAAACCCTAATATTAATTTTGAAACAACCTGCATTACTTTAAATTGTGTAGTCCTATATTCATGTCTTGTATATACATATCATCAGGGCCGGCCCTAGGCAATTTTTCGCCCCGTGCAATGGCATAATTTGCCGCCTCCCCCTTTCTCCAGAAAGAACAAATCTTATGATTTTAAGTATGCTACTCCAGCATGAACAACGAAGGGTAGGGCAAGTGCAGTTGCACTCAGAAAGGCTTAAATACTTTCTAAAAATACAATACAGTTGTGTCTGTTTTTTTCTTTAAATATTAATCTATTATGATAGTGAAAGGTAAAGCAAGCACACCTGCAGAGGAAAGATGGTAATCCTTTTTATAGAATTCAATATCGAGTTTCAATCTCAATGTATCAGTTTGCAATTCCAGTGCAACTGGCTCTTTTATCTTTATTTCTTGATTTTTCTTCTACATCTTCCAACATTTTTTTTAAAACTTGTTTCTATCTTTAATGATAAGGAACTTGTTTCTGACAAAAACAAGACTAGTTGTCCTATCAAAACTGTGATAACTAACTAAATGGAACAGATATTCGCCACTATTCAAGAATTGAATTCTTGCATTTGACAACAATCAAGCAATTTGTGCTGGGATTTATTTGACCATTTGCTTTAGCATTGTCCATGTGACCTTAAACTAATGCGACCTAAACATAATTTATGAATGTAGTATTCAAATAGAAGGTCAGTTTAGTAAATGTAACTACCATCATCATGAAGTCTGTTTCCAACAAGAAATATTTCATTTAAATAATATACTTATAACAGAAATTGCCGGACCCTCCAAACTTGCCGCTCCATGCAAATGCACGTGTTGCATATATCGTAGAGCCGGCTCTGCATATTATATATATCTAGTCGATAAATTATTTATATATGATATTTAGAAAAATACTATTAAGCAAATTAGTATTCAAAGTCTTGACTGGTAGACCCATAGGAAAACGACCATTAGGAAGACCTAGGCGCAGATGGGAGGACAATATTAAGATGGATCTCGCAGAGATAGGAATACAAAGTAGAAACTGGATGCAATTAGCTAAGGATAGAAGTCAGTGGAGAGCTTTTGTGAACGCGGCACTGAACCTCCGGGTTCCATAGGCCATAGAGTTAGTTAGTTAGTTAGTTTAGTTAGCAAATTAGTATTAGTTTTTACCTTTAGACAAGTTATTTGAATTTTATACTGTTGGTGACATTATTTTCGAACTTATTAAAGGCCTTTTTTCACGGAAAAACAAAATTTCATTTCTACTTTTATTTGTTAGTTGATATTGATGAAAACTGCTGAAACCTGAATTGTTAGTAGGTATGCTATTCATATAAATTGTAAAATATTTGTAGCGTATCAGTATCTAGCGTTTAATTTGTGTTGCATTTTGCGGTGATTACACCTACATAAAAAAATATTTCATACTTAAATAGACGTAAAATGCATTACAAATGACTACTTAAAAAAAACGAAATTTAGAAAAAAAAACGAGAGGCAATGTTTTTTTTAAAACGTACATTTCTGAAAAAAATACGAACGGTTTTTTTTCTATTTACAACACTACTTACCAGTAATTTATATAAGAGTACATATGTATTTGATTGACAGAAAGAAGGCCATTGATTAAACAGGTAACCGATTATTTTTCTTACTTCATTACACACATTTTGTATATAATCACCAAAGCGTAGTGACCTGTCGAATGTTTCTGTGTTACAGTACCTTGTATTTCTTATTGACTTACATAGTATTGCGATTTGTTACTGTAGGTGATGCACTTAGTTTTCAGACAATTGCTACTCATACCGTTATCCTTGCACCACATAATGATTCTATTTAAGTCATATTGTAACCTATCGTTGTCCTTAATATTATTTACTACACTGAAAAGCTTAATATCATCAGAATAAAGTAAAACATTTCAATGATTTAAGACTGTTGGTAAGTCATTAATAAATATAGAGAAAAGTAATGGGCCCAGAGGAGAACCTTGAGGAACACCGTTACTAATACTGGCTGAATCTGACATGACATTTCCAATTTTAATTTGGTATGTTCTACCAGTTAAATAGCTTTCAAAAAATTTTAGATACAAGGGTGTTACACCTGTATTTGACAGTTTTTTAAATAGTAAATGGTCAACTGAATCAAAAGCTTTACTTATGTTAATGTATATGACATCAGTTTGTGATCTACTTTTCATTGCATAGTAGATAACATTCGTTATTTCACAGAGATTGGTTCCAACTGATTTAACTTTATAAAAGCCATGCTGTGATTTTTGCAATATATTTTTTACATTAAAAAACAAGTGTTTGTGAACGATGGTTTCAAAAATTTTAGAAAATGTGTTCAATAAGGTTATCGGCCTGTAGTTGTTCGGATTTAACTTGTCATTATTCTTGTAAACTGGTATCACATGTACATGTTTCCATTTAGATGGGAATGACCCTGTTCTTAATGAAGTACTGTGTATTTTTGACAAGACTGGAGCTATTTCTTTCGAACATGCTTTAAGGATATAATTTGGAAAGCTCCCAGGTCCTGAAGATGCTAATGACCGAAGTTTACCTATTACTTCAGTAACATCATTTTCACATATTATTGGAATCGTTATATTGTTGCTGTTTAGATTACTAACTACAGCACAATCTAGGGTATTAACTTTTAAATTAAAATTATTGTAAAATACATCTTTAAAAACTTCAGCAATTTGCTTTACTCCTGTAATGGTGGTACCATTGAACAAAATTCTATTTGGTACACTTTTGTCTTGAGACTTTTTAAAGTTATTCCAAAAATACACTTTGTTGGTACAAATACTATTTTCCAACTGCTCAAAATAACATTTTTTAAAGATTATTGTACATTCTTTTAACATTTTTTCTTAAAACAGAAAATTTTTCATAAACGACTAAATTACCAGTTTTCTTAAATTTTACAAAATATTTTTTTTTATATTAATTAATGCTCTTAACTCTTTAGTAATCCAAGGAGCTTTGTATTTCCTCTTTTGTATAATATGCTTTTTCGGTGCATTTGCATTCAATATATTTTCCAAACAATCTTGCAGTAATACCGTAATGTTTTTTACATTTTCTAAAAACCTATCTACTTTCATCTCATTTAATAATAATAATAATAATAATAATAATAATAATAATAATAATAATAATAATAATAATAATAATAATAATAATAATAATAATACCATCACAGTTAACCTACTCTAACCCTACCTATTCTAACCTAGCTAGCCTAAAACTATGGTTGATGCAGTTATTGATATTAAAAGCAATAAGGTAATTAAATCAAAATATATTTAGGAATCAACGCATAGGTATAATCCAGATCAAGCACGAGGTACTAAATGAGATAATTTTCTTATTTTTAATCCTGTATTTCAGTTAATAATTTCTGTGTTATTGTTAGCTTCCTGCTAATTACAACTGTCTGACATTATCTCTAATGATTGTATAAACACTATTAGTATTCAGTAGCTAAGGCAGATTAGTAGTTTGTTAATAAGTATTTTCTGACGTTATTACGTTATTCATAATCGTCACCGTACATTCCTATCATTGTCCTTCAATAAACAATTAATTTGTAAAGTAATGTACCATAGCAGTTTCATTATAATTTTTCAATAACGTAAATAAGCCGAAGCAAAACAAGTTAGGACACGTCCACCTTATGGTTTGTCTGGGTTTGTGTGACGGAACGAAGACAAATTAATTACTCATAATAATACATAAGTAAATGAAATTATTCAAAACAGTTATACTGAAAATTAATTATTGAAAAAGGTATCTAATTTAGTTCATTGGGGAATAATAATCAACCAGTTGAAGCAGGATTAACTAAAAGGTGACTCCTTTACTATGTTCAAGCTCAGATGATAATTATTTAAAGTAAGAACCGAGTTACCTGGGTTATTCTTAATACCCACATATGCAACACGACGTACATATTTTTGTGTCACTATTTTTTCGCAGTTTGCGATTCTATTTTTGGATTGTTCTCCCGTAGTTCCAAATAATTTTACGACACTAAATTACGGGATGCATTTTCGCCGATCTCAAGAGGTTCATCCAATACATGGCTGAAGTAGCACTCTTATTGGCCACGTACGGATGACGTCACAAAGATTCAAGTTCAATCTGCTACTATGCTTGTTGCTTTCGTTTCTCTATTTTGTATGTGTGCGTGTTTAAAAACAGAGCGAGGAGGTTATCAATATTATTACTTGTGAAATACACTGCATTATAATTCTTGATTTATGTTCACTTCTTACGCGGTACAAATAAATTATCCTTAAATAAGTCTTCGCCCAAATAAAAGTGTTATAAAACGCACTTCACAAGAATGGAATGTTATTATTGACTACAATTTTAACATTTTTATTAGATCACAGAGACAATATTAGCTGATGGTGCTCATAATGAATACACTGGTTTTCACAGAAATCGTGCACTTTGTTATGCAACACCTTCTTTTGATTTCAAATTTACGTACAGAACTTGGGTTCCACTCAATTGGTGATTTAAAATTGGAAACATCTTGACCTTGTTACTTTTACCATATACAAAAATGTTTCTCAGATTGACTTTACATTTGTCTTTATTTGCATCCAAAAGTAGGTCTGGTTTAGAAGTATTTTGCTGCAAATGACGTTGTAGTGTTGTTATTGATAAGCCATGCTCGGTTCAATTGCACGAGAAATGCTCACCAACTTGAACTAGATGGTCATTATTAGCTAGCATTCTTTATGAACCACATAAGGATCAGGGACGGCGCCAGAAACGTTTGATGAGGTGGGCGGAAAAAGGCGGACATAGTTGCTGGGTGGGCGGACAATGAAAATAAGAACTGAGCAATGTAGACATTTTTTTTTACAATAATTAAGTTTCAATCTTTAAACTCTTTAGTTAGCTAAAGCTCAGACAGAAATAGGGGAGGGACAAGGATGTGGAAAACAGCTGTCTTGGCTTTATAGAAGGTACAATTCTGGCATTCGCCTGGTGGGACTGAAGAAATGCAGAATTTAGGATGGGCTGCGGGAGTTCGTGGCTATATGCTCGACCTACCGAATTCCGCGTAGCAGACACACTACCCCTACTTCCAGCTTTTTAAACAATAATAACAGTGTGTACTGTGTAGTCGATGAAGTTCAAGACAGCTTTACCTTCTCTCCCTCTAAGAATGCACAGAATGCATAGAAATAAAACAAGGTTCAAACACAGACTAACAGATAATACTCTACCTT
This sequence comes from Thermobia domestica, assembly GCF_964235325.1. Lineage (NCBI taxonomy): Eukaryota > Metazoa > Arthropoda > Insecta > Zygentoma > Lepismatidae > Thermobia > Thermobia domestica. The sequence continues at coordinate 166,622,781 of NC_137466.1, read as the reverse complement.
TCCTTAATATCATAAAATACACAATAAGTAAGTAAAGTAAAACAAGAATAAAATAGGCTATTGCAAACATTTTTACCTTTGAAGCATTTATTACAAAAAAGCAAGACAAAAAATATGAATCATTTATATTTTCTCTCGTATATCCTTAATTTGTGCACATTAGATTTTTTGACGTGATCTCTATATGCAACAGCAAAGATTTATGTTGCTAAAAGAATAGGGAAATTCGACAGCATAATTGTTTGATCATACCTTACACAGAAATCTTCGAAATTGAAACTCAGGTTGAAAGAAAATTATTATAAATTTGATAAAGAAGTAAATAGCAATTAACAAAACTTCATCATGATCCACAGAAACAACAATGTATTTTAAACTATGAAGGGCCAGGCCTCGAGGGGGGCCTCCCCCCAAATTTTTATGGCCCCCTCTAAAATTTTCACAGGCTTGCAAATGAACTATAATGTGGTGATGAACTATAATATTTTTGGATCGGTTCCCCCCTAACTTTCGCCGGGCTGGCTACGGGCCTGTGAAAAGCTGATCACATGGCACGAACAAGTTTACAATAAACTTTTATACCTGTACTTTAATGGAGTACATTGCGTTGATTGTTATGTCCAACATCGAATAATTTTACCACATTCTCTACAGCAATATTCATTACAAGTTTTCTTTCTACTGAAAGGAAACAAAAATCGCTTAGGCGACAGTTTGCCATACGATTTCTTACACTCAGTAAAGACACTTGCTCGGATATGGTTTTCACAAAAAACATTAACCAAACTATTTTTTACATGAATTGCTGATGACATTACAATGCATATTCTCAATGAGCAGTTCAGGCATGTTGGTAACAAGGTTATTGCAAAATCCAGCGTCGATTTCGTGAAATCACACCCGAAATGCCTGTTCCGTGATTTCCGTTCTACTCGAGATAATTGTCTATTCAATCTTCTTCTCATATTGACTCACAAATTTTCGATTAGATTCATGTCAAGTGAGTTTGGAGGCCACATGAGTCTCTGAATACTCATATTATTGAACCACGTATTAACGATTTTCGCTCGGTGACATGAAGCACAACAGTCCATATTTGCTCCACAAAAGTAATCTTTAACTGTTGTAAAAACTTTACGTATCAGAATTTGAAGATATTTTCGTACATTAACTGACCCTTCACATATATCAATCGTTTTGACACCATTAGCCACACCATCACTCAATGAGTGAATATTTGCACCTCTTAAATGTAATCCTTGTCAAGTTCCACGCTCGTGCGTATCCACAACTTCACACTATAATCGTTTGTCACTATTCTAAACTTCTTTTTGGCGGAGAAATTGACGTGTTTCCAGTTGCCTTAAGTCCAACTTGCATATCGGCTCCCACACCTACGTGTTGATGCCCTCGGTGATTTTGTTTCTTACCAAGTTTCAGATTCTTACCAAGTTTCTTCTTCGTAATATCCTCTTCATACAGTAAAGACAATACAGCTGTAAGAGTAACTGCAGTTCCCAGGTCATCTCGAATTAGAGAAGCGAGTTGTCGGGAAGGAAATGCATTCCTTCATTGTGCAATGCTATTGACTTTATTTGGCCATCTGCTGTGGTTGATGCTTTCTTTTCTGTATCACATTGTTGATGAAGGGACGATTGTTATGCTGTCTTTGCTTGTGAATTACTCTTCCTGTCGTCAAGTGGTGGATTTTGAGTATTCCACCCATCTCCCTTCGAGATTTACCGTAGCTGAGCAAAGTAAGAATTATGCCTTGTTCACATGGCGACAAATCACATTTCTTACCCACCTTATTTGTTTACAGTCCATATATATATCAAACAAAAACAACGCTACACGACAAGAATACTGCCACTTGACACTGTCCAAACACTGAGAAACCAAAGAACAATCACAAAATACTATTTACCTGGATCTACACATCTCAAATTCAAAGCAGAATCCTTCCTACAATAACTTGCGAGGTGCTCTCACTGCCATCTGAAGAGAATATTATTGCTACATAAAAAATTAGCAAGCGCCGTTGTACACCACAAGTATCACATATAACGCAAATGAACTATCCCACTGTTCGTTTCCTTCTACTTCTTTTCTAGCGGGTTGCAACTATGGTTTTCTGTATCAATTACCTTGAGAATTGAGGTGTCGCTATTTTTTCTTTACAGAGTGTAGATATGTTTTAACCCGTCTAAGACACGAGAAAGAACGTTCACATGGTGAACTAGATACAGGAATGGTATCAGCAATTACGGCTAATTTGTGAATTTCATGAAAAGCAATTTTGAAACGATCCATCACTTCAGTAAATTGAGAAACGGAGGTAATTTTACATTGCTTTTCCTCCTCATAACGTTTCAAAACTTTCGGGAGAAGTTTCTTTTCCACCTCTACACTATCAACATCACATCCACAATGACGCGTGCAAGTGGTTCAATTTTCTCAAATGAGAGGAAATGTTTCCTTTTAGGGTGAAGACTGCTTATTCCAGTGTAAATTGGTGTTCAGCCGTATCTGGAATTATGTTTGTAAATAAAATAGTTGTTCATTGCAGAGTTAAACAGGGTCTTAGAACCTATTACATTATAATCAATAGTAATACCTATTGCTTTTGAAGTACAGGATGTCACCTTCATCATTTTACTTCTGTTGGGGTGGGCGGATGGGTGGGCAAGGCCATTGATCGGGTGGGCGGTCGCCCACCCCCGCCCACCCTTAGTGCCGTCCCTGATAAGGATACCAACTGGAACATACAATGTGAATTGCATTATATTTCGTTGGAGTTTAGCATCTCTTTCAACACCAAGGTGATAATGAGACATTGATCTACAGCTATACGTGACTGAACGTCATGGGATTAGTCCGGGAATCGTATCCGGATGTCCTGGGCCAAAGACGCGTACGTTAACGTTATAGTTCCAGACAATGTAAAGTTAACCCTGCTTTTCTTTAGAATGAATATACCAGGGTCAACTGTACATGGTCTTAACTTTAAGCCAGTGGTTCCCAAGGGCCATCCTCCTGAAGGGGACTTGAAGAACAAGCCAAGGATCACAAGTTGACTACAGAAATAAACTATAAAATTGTCAAAAATATTTAACAGGTGTTACGTGTTTGATATTTTGTTTTTCTTATACTCAAATTCGAGATTTTTAAGTAATTAAACACTTAATAAATATAAACAGATGAAAACAAGGCGACTGGTTTGAGGTTTGAAGCCCTTTCAGCAGCAAAGCTATATGAGACGTTAAACTACAGTTTACATAAAATCCTAACTATATAAGTTCTCGTCGAAAATCAAACTCAGTTCTCTCGTGCCGAAGACGTCTATGCTAATCATATAGCTACGAGGGAACTAAAGATGAAAATATGGTTATGATTGCACTATCGTTATTATTATTATTATTATTATTATTATTATTATTATTATTATTATTATTATTATTGAAGACTTGAGATTTCAATGCTGAATCTGAAATCAGACAAAAAAAAAGCATATATGGCCAATGAGTGGGAGGGAGGTTAGCATGAAGTGTACAGGGTTTAAGAAGGAGGTGCCAGGAAGACGGTTGGGAACCACTGCTTTAAACATTATCACTTACACTTTATAACCGCGCACTTGTACTTCCTGCTTCGCTCTGCCCTTGTGCGGATTTGATGCAAAACTAGTTTGTACAGAGCAGTTTACAAGATGCTCGTTCCCATCCGTGTGACCATCACAGTCTGAACCCTATCAAAATCTTATAGATATCGCAGGCCTTCCCTATTCTACGGACAATCATCAGGCTGAGTGATCTAATGAGATGATTCACTTTAGTGGAGCATTACAACGAGATGAGAAAAGCTCCCTCGAATCGAGACGAGACGAGACGAAGCATTTACAAGACAATGCGAGAAAATCTTATTAGTAGTCCCACTTATTCTTTCAGGCAACGCTACTTAAAGGTTAATCATATTTTATTTAAAATAGAACTATATTGACTGTGTATTTCACACAAAAGTAAATCAACGATAAGATTTAAATTCAAAATGACACAATACTAAATTAATGGTGAAGATTTAGAGAAGATAGAAGAATAAATCAGAGATGAAAGTTTAGATACAGCATCCTAAAATAATAAATCAATATAATCAATGAATATTTAATTATATAAGAAATTAATATTGTTACATACGTTTTCTTTTCGTTTGATATTCTGCACTTATATAGTAAGGAAATCAACAATGATTTATCATCGGAAAGTGCATCCATAGCTACCCACGCAATAAAACGTATAATGTTGAGATCATATTCATGATATCTTACAGGCAAGAATTAAGGATATTTTTAAGCAGGATGAATAATTTCATTTGATAGCTTAGAATTAATAGTTTGTTTTCTGCTTCGAAATGTGAACTTACAATTCAGCATGTAATCTGAACCTCGTGTTTCCGCTGGAAAACAAACATGAGTTTCCAGTAATCCAATTCACGATTATTACTATATTCGAACATGAATAGAGCTTACGTTGCTTCATATTGACGACTTTCATCACACTAAATATTAACGGTTGATTTTATGTGCCTTCTAATTCACCAATGAAGCCAATGCCTTCCCTGCACACTTGAGTAAAACTCAAATTTGTTAGCGGAGAGTTCAATCTTATTCCGCTTTCATAAGTTATAATTCTTCATTAAAAAAACGAGGATTTTACTTAAATGTGCTACAAAAGCGACCATTTAATTTTTAAATTAGTTTTGAAGAGAATCATCTTAGACTCAATACTACTTTTCTCTACTCCCAACACACTGTTGAATATTAACTCTTCTATGGCTGTTACCTAGGAAACTTAATTGGTATAATCAGTAAAGAGGATATTTTCATTAAAATGCTTCTCATGAATTAAAGGGAAGAGATAGTAATTAATCTTATTTTTTCCATAACTTATGAATACAGCAGGTGAAAGAGATTCACTTAAATAATAATAATAATAATAATAATAATAATAATAATAATAATAATAATAATAATAATAATAATAATAATGGACAATAAATTTCGGGAACTATGAGCCTTAATAATAATTCTTAAATTACTATTTTAGAAAGGTAATGAGAAGAAAACACGTAAAATACAGGGGAAAAATTAAGAGCTGATATCATGGTTGTAATTATGATTTTGGTCCTGTATTTTTGTCCGGTACTTTACAAGATTTTTCATTGAGTAAACAGTTACTATTATTTATTTGTTAGTTTTAAACATTTATTTACTGATAGAACTAAGTACATATATAGGCATTATAAAATTAAGTTTATATATACAGATTATTTAAAACTGTTTGGCCTTTGGAGGTAGGAGTAAAAGTGAGGGGGAACGTGGGGGAAAAAGTATCTATGGCTTCCCTCTACTTTCTTAAAAAAAAAAATACAATGGGCAAAGATAGGCACGGGGGGCGGCGTGACTTCATGCATCCTCCAACCTTTTCAAGTCCACTTTTACACTTCTTTGGAGGTCAAAACTGACAATATATTTTTTGTGATTTAAAGACAATACTATGATACTATGAAACAACATATACCCCCTAAGGCAACATTATAATCCTGTCTCTAAAACTATGGTTGCTGTTCAAAAAAATTGTAACATGTGGTTTTCACAAACCTTTTTTGAAACTAACTTAACATCATCTAGGAAGTTCTACAGAGACCGGAACAAGTAAGTCTAACGGTGCCAGGTTCTGGTTAAATGGTGTATGTTTTAAAATCTTCCAAACATATGCTTTTATTTTCTGACGGGTCGTTAAAGATGTATAACGTTGTCAGCGTTATACGACACTTCTTTTGTTGCTCATTTTATGTTCTTTTGACTTGCTGAGTGCACTCCTACTAATTGTCGACAGAACAGATGCTTTGAGCCACCCGGCCAATCGTTCTACCCGGCACTATACTCTTCCAGTCCCACCAAATACACAGTATGACCTTCCTGAGAGCAAGCATGGGCTTTGCCGCAGACTGTGGAGCATTTCTTCGCTTTAACCACGATTTTTTCCGTACATTGTTGTTTTAGGTTATCTAGTTTATATCATTCGTGATCAACCACTTCAGAAATGGCTCGAGTTCATTACGCTTCAGAAGGGATACACAGATAGAAATTCGATCCAGTAAATTTTTTGAGTCAAATCATGTAGCACCGAAACGTCGAAATTAGATTATTACAGTTTAAATAATAACGTTTTAATTAATATAACTCTCCTTTACACATTGGTATTGCATGTGTCAAAATAATTTACCTATAAAAATTAACTAATTGAATTTATAAAGAAAAATCTGTTCTTGCTTCGAATAGCGTTGCCCATGTAAATAACTTTTGAGCTTTCAGCTCTCTCTCTCTCTCTCTCTCTCTCTCTCTCTCTCTCTCTCTCTATATATATATATATATATATATATATATATATATATATAGCGTGTTTCAAAACAACACCGGCAACGTCTGGGAGGTCGACAAAAAGTATAGACCAACCTGGGTGCACAAATACTTCCTTTCGAAGTTATAGGCTGACGAAAACATGAAAAAAATTAACTTTAAAGATCCATAGCTCCAATACTATGGGACCTACCGTAGTCGGGTCAAGAGTTCACCTACAAACTAGTATGTGCGCTATCCAAATATCCATGTTTCAGAATCCTGTTGTACTTCTACAACTATTTTTATAAAAGGAGTTTTGATACGGGTATATAATTTGAAGTACTCACCAAATAAAAAATGTTGCGGAAGTAAGTACCTCAGGATTCTGAAACATGGATATTTGGATAGGGCACATACTAGTTCTTAAGTGAAGTCCTGATCCGACTACGGTAAGCCATATAGTTTTGGAGTTATGGAGCTTTAAAGTTCAGTTTTTCATATTTTCGGCAGCCTATAACTCCGAAAGGAAGCATTTGTGCACCCAGGCATGGTCTATACTTTTTGTTATATCTTGGCGTCAGGAATCAACTCCCATTTGTTGTCGGTGTTGTTTTGAAACACCCTATATGTATACGCATAGGTCTTATAGTAAGCAAAGGAAGAGCTTCAGTAACGAAGAAGAAAAAACGAGCATCCATGATTGGTTTGATAAGTGTAAAAAATCAGAAGTTTGGAATTGACCAAATTCATCTGTTGGAAGACGAATCAATAGTTTTTAATGCTGATGGGATACGTTTTCAACTGTGTCCAAGAAGGAATAAGATTTTGAATTCGAAGGGGTATTAATACGAGGGAGGATCAAATGAAAACCTTAAAAGTTTATTATAAATTTTAAATGTTGTGTTATTGCTTTGAGAGTTGGCAATATTGTTTCTAACAGCATTTTCTTTCTTCAGTAGGTGGCAGAAGAGTCTAGTCAAACAAGTGCCAGCACAGGACCAGTTTCAAGACGACCGCCCCACTGTCCACATGCACCGCATTAGAACAGCGTTCGGTGATCCAGTTTTTGAGTAGTGAAGGTGTGAAACCAATTGAAATTCATCGCAGGATGGCAGCAAAGTATGGTGATTCATGCTTGTACTTGTACCCCATAATTACTTTAGATTCATAATTCGTACGTCAATGTGATCAGAATGAAACATATTTTCGAATGACCATATGCAATTCCCACGGATGCAAAATTAGTGAAGTCCTTGCTGGTGTAGTGGACAGCACGTACACCATGTTCTACGATATATATTATCCAAGTTTCATTAAAATGCGATTAGTACTTATGAAGATAGATATAGAAGTTTTTCGAAATAAGAGCAAGATATGTTTGTAGCTAAAATAACTTTGAGAGACAGGAGAGATAATTTGTTTTGATATGTAATCGGTAGTCCATATCTTTATAAGTAAAATAGAAACAGTACTTACAATGTAATCCAGTACTCTATTAATCGTCATTAACATTCTCGAACAACGTATGGCCTAAAGATATTGACAGATTGAAGTATCTGTCTTTCTGCACTAAGAGAGTATGTATTCTACGTCAAAGACCCCCTTTCAACTGCTTTAATCTGTTTTACGATTGCAAGAACCTTTCCAAAGAAAAATAATAAAATACAATTAGGGCCGTATTGCAACCCAGTGACCAACCAGGAAGGTACTTTCTAGGGGGCCCACTTATATGTACAGCGGTGGACACTTCTAAATGGTACAGCCATATGGAGATTTACGGCTAAGGTGTACCATTTAGAAGTGTCCACCGCTGTACATGTTTTCCTAATAACACTATTTGAGCCGTGTGCCTATAAATCCACATTATAAATATTTTGGAAGGGAAGTTACATCTGAGGGACAAATAATCGTCTAGCAAATTCACTAGTGGGTATTGTATAATTATATCTATGATTCTTTTACACTCTGTCCACATAATATCATGGTAATCAGGTATAACAACTTGATGTCTAATGTTCGCCGGAATAATGCAACGTTCGTAGATCTTCGTTACCAGAAACAGTCTATTGTGTATATAATGTTCTCATTACTTGCGAGATAAACAGATAAAAAATTCATCATCGGGATTAACACGATCAAGGAAATCAGTTTTAATAGACATAAGTGCCATGGCCTCTAGCCACTCTTGTCCTATTGAAGATCTGAGTCTTGTTTTAATGAACTTAAGCTTACTAAAAGAGCGTTCACAAGATGCTTGTGTGACTGACAATCTTAACAGGTATTCATAAAAAAATAAGTAGATTTGTGTAAGTAGAACAGTGAAGATTATAATTAAACAAAATATAACAACACAGCAAGCACTTTTTGCATCGATTACTTACAGAACACTTCTAAAAAGGAAAATCACTGAAATCGTTTACACGGAACACTGCTCAAAGGAATCGGCATTACTTTCCGAAATGCTGATTTCTTTATCTTCACTTGATTACATGTCATCTGAGATACACGTCTGATGGACTTTATAATCATCGGACCACCTAACCAATTCATTTTTAAATTCTTTGCTGAGACTCTTTGCTAAGTCACTGAAGATGACAGCAAACGACTTCAATTCTCTTCTCAAATCTCTTTCCTCAACTCCTGCTAACATTGCCACATTATGAAGTGCTCCATCTGGTATTCCATCACGCACAATTTCACGAACTCTTCGCACTGGTATCACGAATCAGAGCTCACTTTCTCCAAACCTATTGAATATGCTTTGGGTGATTTGGTCAATAACACCTCGAAATTCGTCTGCACCATTTCTCACTTCTGGATTGTCTGGATCTTCATCTTGCTGTTTTTCTCCAGGTATTCATTCCTTGCGCTCTACCGTCTTCACTTGGACCCAGGGTTGAATTCAGGGGGTAGCCCGGGGGGAATCTCCCCCCCGAAGAAAATTCATTCCCCCCCGGAGAAACTCAAAAAATTTCAGTCACAAAATGTAGAAATTACTTCACCCAATTATTTGCTTTCTTTCTGTGCACGTGCAGACGAAATCCGATCTCTCAATATACATATAAATGGCGCAGACCCATTCTATATAAATATTAAACATGTAACATCTAAGATAGAACACCAAATAGTCAATAAAACTTGTTTTTCTTAACGCTATGACCGAGTTTGGCAGAACATGAAATTGTTAACTATTGAAGAAAGGTTTGTATTTTAGTAGGTACCGGTACTATACTCTCGCTCTATATTATATATTAATAGGCAGCACTAGTACAGATTGAGATATGAAAGGAAAGATAGGGAAGATCTTTCGATCATTCCATATGATCTCTGATGTCAGCAGACTTCAGTTCTTGAAAATGTACAGTTCTGGCATTATTTGAAATAGGGCGCCTAAATCCCATTTCTCCCATCGGAAGTAACAGACGTAAATGTGTTTTACGATTGTTAAAGTAAACACACCTTTCTTTAATTAAAAATAATTCAGTTAAAGGGTGAGATTCAGAGTGCGTCATTTAGAGGGATCAGGGAGGAACAGTTAACCCTCCTTGGTTAGAGATTTATATAGAATTTATCAATATGATAGTAATATATGAGTAAAAGATTGCTATTGAAGGTGATGAAGATCCTGCTCAGTGCCGTGCCATGGGGGAGGGGCAAGCGGGGTGAAGGCCCTGGGCGCCGAAGTAATGAAGTAATGGGGCTGTAAAATTCGGGAGGGAAACAGAAAAGAAAAGAAGGAAAGAAAAACAGAGGAACGAAACACATGTGCACATATATAAAATGAAAGGAAAAAAGTAATGAAAAGTGCTCAAAATCAAGGAAAAGCAGGGTTTACTTTTTAAAATTTTCTCACCTTTCGCGGCTGGTCTGTCGACCTCACTCATATATACGGGTGCCATCGTATACTCTCGCGCCAAGCGCTGATTTTCCACGACACAGCACTAATCCTACTGAAGATTTCGTAAACTAAACTATTGATGTGTATGCAGTGAAGAAACCAAGGCTAATATGCTTGATTTAGAATCAGAAGTGTCAGAAAGGATGATAACTTTTTGTTAAGATATTCCTATGTATGTTTGTTTTAGGACAAAAAATATTTCAGTTAATTTAAATCTTTTTAAAAACTTCTACATTGGTAACAAACAGTAACTACTGAATATAGGAAATAATAATAAAAATAGTTACTGTAAATAGCAGTTAAAGTTTAGTGTAAAATATTTTTGCCAATCTTTATTTAATGTTTTAGATAAAATTAAACGATTGTTCTTTTTAATAATTATAATCTCTCATTGAATGTTTAGTAGCAATTAGTCTCAATATTAGTTAAGATGTGGATGTGAATGGAATTGTTAAATATGCTGCTTTCTTGCAAATATACAGAAAAACAACCCTCCCCCCCGAGGAGTTGACATTCCCCCCCCCGGGTGAAAATGTCTGAATTCAACACTGCTTGGACCTTGCATGCAACCGTCCCATCACTCAGTGTCTCACTTTCTTCTCAGATATCGTCAATACAAGCATTTATCTCTTCAATGAATACAGGTGTTTACTGAAGAATATCTTGGAAAGATAAGTTCTGCAATTCTTTACTAGCATGTGCCATACTGTTAGGTAATCCATGCCACGGGTGTGCAGATAAGGAGATGCTTCACCCAAGACTGAAGACTTTAGCATTAAAAACCCTGTAAAAATAGTTACAATCTCGCACCACGCTGTTAAGAGAGAATACGCTGATGATGTGGCTTTGATGAATTTTGTAGAGTCCAACGCATCCTAAGAAAAACAAGGAAGTATCCGGATGATGGGTCACCAAAACTGCCAAATACTCTCGTCCTTGCAACCTCTGCTGATCGCCATCTCGTGCCTCCAATTTTCTGTAGACCTCGTAACTTTACTGAACCTTTACCATCCAGCTTCAAGACTTCTTGCCACACATGCATTCTTTTATACGAATCCGACAGGAATATAGCTGTTGTGAGTAGTAATCCCAAAAAGTTCTTTACCTGCAGTATTTTGCTGGAAGCATCAGTCACACAAAGATTTAGAACATAGGCAAAACACCAGACACACACTAAATTATCATTGTACTTCCGAAATAATGTCTACAGTCCACTGTATTCTCCACTCATATTTGCTGCACCATCAGAACATTCTCCGATGTCATCAAACTTTCGTCGATGACATTCTCCGATTAACACCATACTTTGTAAAAACTCTGAGCGACAGTTTTTCCAATCCTGTACCAGCCCAGTTGTTTGATGGTACAAGCACCAGTAATATTTCTTTTACTGTTTCATCTTATCCCAATGGCGGAAAGAAAGCTGAAAAATTTGCATCTGTACAAGGACCCTTATGATGCCCTTAACACAAGTTTTAAAATACACCGTTTAAAAAGCTACTTACCTGCAACATAGTGATTACTACTGTAATTTTCCTCTAAAAATATAAATAGTTCCGTCTTTAAAAAAAAAGAAAAATCGAGTTGGGTTTTCATTTTTTTGTGCCAGGACCAATGGGACCACAATTATTTTTAAAATTAGTGAAAACATTTTCACCATAAAAGTTTAAAAAAACATGACGAATCATGTTTTTATAATAGTATATAATTCATGGACCCTTTTGAACATGTTGAGAGATGAACCATGATACAAGTTTTTGATGGGTCCCTCAATGGTCTTAATCCGGCCCTGTATATTTTGTATACTAAGAACAACGGCGCTGTAAAATGTAAATTATTATTTAATTTCAATTATGGCATCATTTGAGATTTCAATTTAGCTCAATACTTCAATATTAGCAAAATTATAAAGCAGAGTGGGAAATCAAAAACCTTTCAAGGATTCAATTACGGAAAATATGAAAGGCTGTTTTCGTAACATCATGGGCTGGTAATGCTGCTCTGGGATTAGCTGACTATATTGCTGGTACTCGACGTGTTATTATCCTCCGTTCCGTTACTCACATATGTAAAGAGTGCGTGACGTGTGCCTTTTCGATATGAAGCAGAGGGCCCTCCAAAAAATTCACCGTCAAGGGTCCACCGGGAAATTTCCCGGTTTCTCGTCTACCCAGTACGTCCCTGGATACATTGTTCGCACAATAGACCGAATTATATGTCCCAGTTGTATTTACTGGTGGTGGGAAGACTTCTACCGAGCGGGAGTCTAGTGGTATTTACGGTGTCGGTACAGAGCGTATAACGAAATACTTTAGTTTGTATAATATTTACCTGTACCGTGGGCAAAAAGTGCTCATAAATATGTAATATACTTAGTAGAATGTTCATTTTAAATTAACAGAAAAGAAGAATGTTTTTAATATATGTAAGAGATTATTATGGGATAGTTGTGGCTATGTACATGTTATGTGTTGACCTAGTCAAGTGAATTTATGTATTTTACGGTCTTAAAAAGAATATTTAAGACATATCAAGCAATAAAGGTGAGACTAATAATCTTTGAATATCTGAGTTGATTTTTGCATAAAGAAAAGTAATTATCGCTTCGTAACTTATATATTACGAGACGAACCAGGTTGACGACGCTTTTCTATAGAGTCGTTATAAAAATTTGGTTTACCAAACCCGGGACTTTTGAAAATTCAGTTCCCGAAGAAGGAAAGTAGGGCTGAATTTACTTGGATATTACCATTTATGAATACGAACTTAACCGTATTACGAAGCGGTAAGGTCATCAAAAGAAAAATGGATAGTGAAATAGTGCAACAGGAATCTAATACCAGTAATCCAGGTGAAATTAGTGCAACACCAAGTTTGTCATCTGAGGATCGACTTTTGTTAGCTGTGCAGCGACAAATTATGCAAATGACGACCGAGATAAAACCAGACCATGGAACAGAAGATAGAACTGAAGTTCTATGAAGCTAACCAGACCATGGAAAAGAAGATAGAACTGAAATTTAACGAAGCTAGCAAGCAGTATGAAGAATTAAGTAAACGAATAGAACGGATAGAACTGAAATCAGACGATACGAAACAAACAATCGTCCAGGTGATGAACGACATATCCTCGCAGTTTGAAGAGAAGTTAAAAAGGATAGCCGATGAGTGTCAAGAAAAGCACGATCATCAAAATCATGAAATCTGTGCTGTAAAAAAGGATTTAACGTTAATAGAATCTTCCGTTAAACATCAAAAGATCCAGTTGGCTACTATGCAGGAAGAAATTAAAACGTTACAGGCTAGAGACACCATTTATCGCAATAATCTGGGCAGTGATCGCTTCGAGTTTCCCCAATCACCGGATATAAATACGCCTTCGCCGGAATCTGAGGAGGATATTATATTAGAGGAAAATTGTCCGAAGATCACTGATGAACGAAATATAAATGGTATCATGACACAGCACGCTACGGACCGGAACCATCACACCACAAGAACAAGGAGTGAGAAAAGAAAGGTAAAGTTAAGTGTCAACATGAGCGAAATCAAAGCCATGAGTAAATTTAGTGGTAAGTGCAATGAAAATGCTAGTTCTTTCTTAGAGAAGTTCCAAGATGAATGCAATATAATGTCTATCGACCGATCACAATACATGAAATTAATACCCCATGTATTACTCCCACCTTGTTCCTTATGGTTTAAGGCAATACGTGATCACATTAGTACATATGAGGAATTTAAAGCGGCATTGATCGCGAATTACGAAAATGACTTTTTGCTGGCAAACAGAGATGCCACTCTTAGAAATCAACATTTCAATCCTCGATTGCACAAATCTATTGTAGAGTTTGTTGTAAATGTCTATAATGAATTAAAGGTTGTTAATCCCTTGCAATCGGAATCAAGAATAATTGCATCGATTCGCAATTTGCTTCCATTTAAATTACAGCAGATCTTATTTTCCACACAGTGTATGAGTTTCAGTCATTTATTAATGCTTGTACAATGCTACGAAACTCAATACCATGCTATGAATCTAACACAATCAGGAATGGGTAAAAATAAGAATAATTCAGATCATTTGGTCCCTGTTCGGAATTTGAATATCCGAAGTGTGAATAATAATGAACCGAACCTAAGACGAGTATACTCTAGCAATCAAAATGAACAAAATAGACAAGGCTATGTAGGGAATCCGCCTAACCTAATCAACCGAAGTAGACACAAAAATAATAGAAATACATGTCGAAATCCTAGAGATGCTACCAATCCTATGTATAGACATAATCATTGTTCACGAGATGGTACTTCGTATCCAAATTCAAATCACGATGAAAGACATGTACAACCTAATGTAGAACCTAACCACGATTGTGCGGTACAATGCACTTTATTAGATTCATATGCCAGTGCGAATGTAACATGATTACCGTTAACGAAATTAGGTTAAACCCATGTTGGTTATAGATTCTTGTGAATTTTCGTTTTAAAGTTTGTGTTAATATTAATAATGAAAACGATTGTTATAAGTATTTGAAATGCTCAAATAAATAAGAATGAAAAATAATAATAATAATGAAAAATGTGTTTATTTAATAACAAAAAGGTGTCTTTTGTTTCTGTAAAATAAATTTATTTACTTCCATTTGATTATTCAAACGTAGGTTATGTTTAATTTTTATTCTTTCTTATTAATGTGAAGAATCATAATTCAATTTATAATTAGTTAAAGGCAAAAATTATTTTATATCAGATTGATTTGTGTTTAATTATCAAAGATTATGTTAAGAATAAGATCCATTCTATAAAATCAATTATTCAATGACTACCTTGAGTGAAATTCTTCTTTATTTTGGACATCTTAGTGCTACTATGTATACATTACAATTGCAACATCTAACTTATTTGTTATACAATGCGCCCGAAAAGAACAAATATTATTTGTCACATCATCGTTTGTAATAATAATCGAAACTAGTAATCTTGATAATTTGTGTTTCACCCTCGTTAATTATATTTCTAAGCGACGATGTTTTTAATGATAAAGAATAAATAATAATGTAATAAAAGAGAAATATTAATGAAATCAAAGATTTATTGTAAATGTATTTATGTGAATGATAATAAATATTTTATATATATGAGGGTTAACCAAAAAGTAATGAAGATATATACGAGGTGTGATCAAAATATAAAGAACATATGTAATGTACGAACATTAATCTAATCAGACCAGTGGTTCTTGAATATAAAAGCCAAGCCTACTCATGACTTTTATATTCAGTCCCTTTGTCGGGCGACATTTTCTATAACGAAATACTTTAGTTTGTATAATATTTACCTGTACCGTGGGCAAAAAGTGCTCATAAATATGTAATATACTTAGTAGAATGTTCATTTTAAATTAACAGAAAAGAAGAATGTTTTTAATATATGTAAGAGATTATTATGGGATAGTTGTGGCTATGTACATGTTATGTGTTGACCTAGTCAAGTGAATTTATGTATTTTACGGTCTTAAAAAGAATATTTAAGACATATCAAGCAATAAAGGTGAGACTAATAATCTTTGAATATCTGAGTTGATTTTTGCATAAAGAAAAGTAATTATCGCTTCGTAACTTATATATTACGAGACGAACCAGGTTGACGACGCTTTTCTATAGAGTCGTTATAAGCGTTTCGATGCATGATGCTTTCCTACAACCTCAAGAAACGAATCTTAAGGTATGACCAGAACCTGGC
The DNA here is from genome assembly GCF_964235325.1 of Thermobia domestica. NCBI lineage: Eukaryota > Metazoa > Arthropoda > Insecta > Zygentoma > Lepismatidae > Thermobia > Thermobia domestica. The sequence continues at coordinate 166,606,738 of NC_137466.1, read as the reverse complement.
AGAGTCCAACCTTTTTCTAGGGATAACCAGAAGCCAGGAGAGGTTACAATCCTAGCGCTGCCTATGTAAGATTACGATTGAGTAACCAAGTGCATTACCGGACTCTATTCCGTTCAGGACGTCTATTTGAGCGTCTCCTGTCCTTGACATGGACACGTTTTTCTTTATCAGAAGGAAAGACGTTTTTGGTCAAGGCTTTAACTGTCCCCAAGATAGCAATTAAAGATCTCTTAACGACAAATTGTAGAATTTGACTAACAACTGATGAATCAATGGCCCATCTGCGGCGGCTAGTAAATACAGTCATACCCGGCGAGAATTCAAACTTCCTTTGATCATTTTATTATATTCTTACTCATAGGATTATTAAGTGAAAGAAATATTTTTGAATAGTAGTACACATTTACAATTTTATATTTTGCTTTACACTAGTAATATTATAAAGAAAGGAACCGAATTTTCCTGTGGGAATGGGTCATAAAACTCAAGTTGGCTTTTATCCAAGACATTGTACTCGTCAGGGTTTGAGTCCATAACCTACTGCATTCAACGTGAGTTCTTTAGCCATACAAAGAACCTGTCAACATAATAACAATAACAATAATTCTTATAATAACTGATTCTGATATATATATATATATATATATATATATATATATATATATAGATAGATAGATAGATAGATAGATAGATAGATAGATAGATAGATAGATAGATAGATAGATAGATAGATAGATAGATATAGATATATAGTATGAAGAACTTTTCTAATTTCAGCATGCAAAAATTCCATCAGAAGCCCCTATCACGTCTTTCCCACGTTTTCCTTTGGTGATTAATTGGCGGAAATAGCAATCTTATAGCTATCTAAAAGTGTAGAGATTTTCTAGAAAGGAATAAATGTTGCTTTTGTCAGCATCTCTCAATAATCCAATCCATAGAAAACTATGTACGACATCAAAAGAAAATGCTTTAGAACGTAAACAATCTCATTTACGTAAGAGCACTCCACGTGAAAGAAAATTTTTCTTTCGAATAAATCGAAAGAAAAATGAAAGTTCTTGTTTATTCTTTAAAGACCTGAAAGAACATTGCATTTTCGAGAAACGCTTTTCACAAGGGCAGTAAATACAAATAAAATGTTAAACATAGTTAATGTACAGGGTTGTCAGAGAATATTTCTCAAATATTGGCTCTTTTGTCTAAAGAGATGGATTATTAATGAAATGAGTGATTACAATAAAAATGGTCGGTGTGAAAATGTGGTAGGAGACGGGAGAACTTCGAGAAAATCCACACACTTGATGTTATCCCTGCAAGCTCACGCTGTCTGGGATCGATCTGGTGATCCTTCGCATTAGAAGTGAGTGCTCTTCCAAAGCCACTGTTTTAAGCAGAGATGGAGTGAAGCTATATTGTCACATAAAGTTGTTTCTGTTTACCTCCTCTGTCATTTCTAAGCTGTTGTAAACGAATTTTTGTAATACTTTGTATATGAAGGATTAATAGGAACATTCTTACAAATCCAAAAATGCATGTTCAAAGAAATATACATTTTAAAATTATACGCTTCGAAGCACATCTATGTCATACATGAAGTAACCAGATTCTAAGAAAAGAAAATTCTGTCGTATTGAAAATGTGCCATGCTGGTGTTTTTACCAACATTTTTCTCATAAAACAATTAGTATGAAACATAATTCTATATATATTCATTACGTATAGCTATAAATGCCCTCTCAATTGTCTTCTATATATCTACTTACTCCAAATAAGTTTAGATGTTGAAATTCGTACTATTTTGTCCATGAGCACAAATTATTAACTTTACTTTGGAGGTGTAAAATATTCAATAGCAACAGCAGATAAAATAGACTGGAGACTGACATAAAACAGCAAGGTTGGCTATGAAGCACCAATATAATTAGACTTCTGGAAAATATTGAACTTCCCAAAAATTTTGTTTCTGTCAACTATTGCAAGATTCAATGAAATTAACAGAAATGGATTGAGGCTATGATATTTGGTCTGGCAGATAACGCAAGGTGGTAATTCAACAGGCCGTAAAAGCTAATAAGGCCAGAATCCCTCGAAATCATATAAATCATGACCCTATAGATGAAAACCTCAAAGCAATATACCGTTCTATTCACAATGGTCTTGGGATGCGTGCCTATCACCATAGAACATGACAATAGCTAATTCCAGTTTTGATTCTCCCAAGAGAGAGAGCGAGAAAGAGAGAGAGAGAGAGAGAGAAAGAAAAGACTGTTGCTACTGTACGCTAAGAAGTGCTATAGCATTCTCAAACGTCACGTTGTCTTGATACAGGAATTCTACAACTGCTAGAATGATAGGATTCATTAGCTAAATTTTAAATAATCTTCGGAAGTTGCTTCCTGGATTTACAGAGGCCATCATGAGGCCTTAGTGATGATATGGAAGGTCATAAGTTATGATGGAGTAAAATGTAATCATTTTTGTGAACAAGGGATAAAAACAGCGGCAAAGGTGTATCAACAAGATATGTTAGACACTGCAGCTGTTGAAAAAAGCCTCTATAAAAGTAGACGTAGAAATTTTAGTAGACCCCTGTTTCCACGTACACAAGATCAAAATAACATGAAAGTGGCTTAGGTTCAAGATTCCCGAACTTATTAATCGTGGAGATTGATCTGCTTGCAATCTAAATTTGAATCCGCTAGACTGTCACTCGTGGTATGGATTGGAGAGAATGATCTACACTTGACATCCAGCAGTGATGTGAAATGTGTGGAGATACGTCAAAGGAATATTTCATTGGAAGGTTATAGATCCTAATGAAATCTTTAATGTTACCGTCTACTGTGACCTGATTAAGAAATTGCGACCACCATTGTAATCAAAGTGACAGGACCTCATCAGTGACAAAGAAGTCATCATTTAACATAGTAATTTCAGACAATATGCTTCTGTCATTACACCAATAATTAACCCCTTCAGTGTGGGTGGCGAGTTAACTCGTGTCTTCAAAACGCACTTGCTGTGCGGATGGCGTATATATACGCTTTCATTTTGCTTTGGCTATTTTGTATTGCGTATGGCGAATATACTTGCCCATAGTATGAGTACTGTTATCCCGACAATATTTAGCGAGTTTGCACTCAGCTGGTTTCAATTGTTGCTTAATTAAAAGAAGAGGAAAAAAGAGATAAATTAAAATAGAGCTTGTGTTTCGTCAAATACAGTTTTCATTCTATGTTTTGTTTGAGGGCAGGCAGCACAGTAATGGCGTCAAAACGATATTTCAACGATGCTGACATCGAAATGAAAATGAAATCTTTGAGTTTTACGTCCCACGGTTATGCCGGTTAGGCTAAAGGAGACGGTGATTATGAGAAATGAGTGAAATGAAGAAAGTGGGAGGAAACGGGAGAACCCCGAGAAAACCCACGAGCACGGTGTTTGTCCACCACAAAGTCCACACGGCGCGAGCTGGGATCGAACCAGGGATCCCAAGCACCGGAGGTGAACGCTGTACCACTGAGCCACCGCGCCCCCGATGCTGACATCGAGGAAGAGTTTTTAATTAGTGATTCTGATGTAAGAGATTTTGAAACAGATTTAGAGTCAACAGGTTCGGAGTCGGAGGAAAGTGATGATGGCGCTTTTAGTGATAATGACAAAAAACTTACACTTTTTACAGCGGTTCGCATCTGAAAATTACGCACTGAAGGGGTTGATGGACTTCAAGTAAGAAGTTTTTACCAATAATTAATGGACTTCAAGTAAGAAGTTTTTACAAGACCATTACTTGTTTCCCTCGTTGTATGACTCCTTCGCTCGGTAATTTTTGATGGTTTGGGGGTTGTGAAAACTTCTTTACAACAAATTTTTGATCTCAGGATTTCTACAGATATGGGATTCATAAGCAAGATGACAACAGATCATCAATTTCGGTGGCAATAGTGCACAGTTCTAGGTGACATATAGTTTGTTGTTCGTACTTCTATCTGTACATAGAAAGCAGGTAGAATTTCTGCACGTAATTAATAGCTACATAGATGTCCATAGTTACCAGCAAACGTTAGGGGAAACAATAGAAAGTTTAGAGAGGTACACGGTGTTATTTACTGGGTCAGGCTCTCTTGGGTAAGATTTCTTTTAAGCTTGTATTTACAAAATATAACTGTAATTAGTATGCGTTTCTGTGGTTTGATTTTTTCCCCACATGCTGAGTGTAAATTCTACGAAAATCGAACATGTCCAAAGAAAAATAGCAAGAGCGTGTTTTTTTTTCATTTAGCACTCGGAGAAGTTACATGCATACAAAAAGGTGTTCGTGAATACGATATAAAATAAATAGAAATGCAATCTTTTTTCATATCTCAGAAAATGACTATTACGGAGTTATTCGGTTCTTTCCATCACCTCTTTAAATGAAAAAGATCATTCATATGAATACAAGCGATCCTCTGTTACTGAATGCACTTCTAACGTTAATGCACTAAATTAAACCAACTTCCTTTAGGTCAATAGATGCAGGTTTTCAGTCCCGAATGAAATCTCGAGCACTCTCGTGGCTATGTGAATAGAGTACGCGGCTTTGGCTTAAGAGATCTCGGTTTAGTCCCGACAGGAGTTCATATGGCTTGGATTCCACGTTCAGTTGTAGGTCAACGTCTCATATCCTCTTCAGTCCCCGCGTCTCCTGTAGAAGACATAGCCATAGTAGGAGACTTTTTTGACTCAATGTGTCCCAATGTCGCCTAAAGAAGACATAACCCCCCCGAAACAGGCAACGTAGTAAGAACTACAAAACTACTGAACGCAACGCAAAAACTGCAAGAACAAGCATGAGCACCAAGGCTATATATGGAAACAAATACAGAATTATATGAAATTTTCACCAAAAATATGCTCATGACCGAAGAGGATATAGCCTCGTTGCTGAACGAAACGCTAAACTTAAATCTAATCCGAACGAAATCTCGGCCACTGGATATGGAGAAGTTCCACGTTAAAGAAATATTTCATTTAGTGTAGTGTTGATAATATTAACGGAGAGAGTTTAAATATCAGTCTATAATTAGTCTTATTAATGAGACCTATTATTCCACATAGATGAAAGCATATCTCCAGTTCAATTTTTAAAGCATGTAATTAATTAATAAAAAGCTTTGAATACTAGGAAACTTATTTATGAAATATTACTAAGAAACAAGAGAGATGTGCAGGTTTACCTAACTACAAAATAATAACGAAAAGATGAAATCCTAAATTTCAGAAATTATTTACTTCAAGGTTAAGAACTAGATTGCGTAGATAAACACATATAAACACCTAGAAATGAATAAAATACGAATCCGTGCAAGGTCTCTGATTAACAGAAAAACGTAGAATGGACGCACTCCCTCGTGGTTATATGGTTATCGTACTCACCACTCGGTGCGAAAGACCCGGGTTCAATCCTCAATGGGAACTCATGAAGTTCAGATTCCTCATTAAGCTGTTGGTTCACATCTTATGTAGCTACGGTGATAAACGGAACACTTAATTGCAAAGCAACAAACCAATCAAGCTCTTAGTTCGGCCCAGTAAGAAAAGCATTCCACTGAACTTCGAAAGTGTTCAGTAGCAAATAAACTTAGTTTCTTCTGGAAAGACGAAGAAATACTACCTTGAACAAAGCATATCTTGCGACTTTCAACTCAACTTTGAAAAAGTTAGGAATATGCAGATAGTCTTCCATCATAGTCTTTGTAGAGGGGCTAATGATACAGTCTCTTGTTTGCAATTGTAGGTGTAACTTCTTGACTTGGAGAACTTTTGTCGAGTTTGCCAAGTTTGCTTGAAGTTGGTAATAAACAGAAAAGACATGAACGTAGCAGATTCATAGACGTTAAAGGCAGACATGGTATCATTGCGTAATACGCTTGTACTTTGATCAGTGTTTATCAAACTATTCCACACAATTATTTTCTATGTTTATTGTTAAATATTTTACGTTTGTTTTATTATTTATTTTAAAAGAAGGAGATTTATCGGAAGTTGTCACTGTGTATACGCGAGGTTCATGAAACATGAAGAATATTTTCTTTGAGTGAACAACTCCCAAGGGATAAACTACTTCGGGTTGGAATCAGTCAGCTACAAATTGATCCAGAGTTTTTAAGAAACATATAGAAACCTTTCTCAAAATTATGAGATATGTTTCAGTCATTTTGAGATTTATTTAATTGAGCTATATTGAAAATATTTGAATGGCATGTCTTCGACAGTTCCACGATAACCATCATAAAGTGTATCTGATTACAAGGAAAGTTGAAATGTGATTTGTTGAAACTGCCAAGATAGTCATAAGTATTTAGATTTAAATCAGTCGAAAATAATAAGGTACAAAACGGAAGGTAATTTTCCTCAATTTAGCAGTTTAGTCTTAATTACATACCATAAAACGAAACAATTTTCCAATATGACTTTCGAAAAAAATCGATTATAATGAAATATAATCTATATTTTCTCCAACCTATTCACAAAGCTGGTATTTGAAATTGCTTAAAAAATATTGGCCACGGCAAGTATCAATGGAATCATCCACCTTCAAAAGAAATGCGTTTAAGGATGAATTTACTTTTTAAAAATTCCTGAGTGACACGGCGGCTCAGTGTAGAGCGTTTACCTCTTGTGCACGGGATCCCTGGTTCGATCTCCGACGAAGTAAGTTTGTGGTGGACAACATCGTGACCGTGGATTTCCTCGGGGTACTTCCGTTTCCTCCAACTTTTTCAATCCAGCATTTCGTCCGTCATCGTTCACTTGCTTTAATAATCATCTCTCTTACCCTAAATGGCATAACCGAAGGACGTTAACTTGAAAGATTTCATTTTTAAAATTCTTGATTTTTATTAACATACATTTGCTTGAGATTGTGAAGCACTAAATTGACGAAAAGTAAGTACGAAATTTCTCGAATTAAGAAAGAAAAAACATCTTTCGCTAGCTTATTATGTGCATAGCACCATCAATATTAATAGAAAATATTTAAATATTTCTCGTAAGGTTTTACATTCAATTACTGCTGATATGCGACAGGAAGCAACTTGTACACTTAGAATCTGGTTAGGAGAGGATTCTCAAGAACCGACTAGTGCAGCACAAAATTTCAGGGCTTAATGATTTTCCTGTACAACTGTAAACTTCTTTTTTGTTCTCAGCCGTTGACGCGAATTGATAGGGAGACAAGCAAAACGACGAAGTGTTACAAAACCCACCAAGCGATCATTTTGTTGCTATTCGCCTGAAGCGTTACTGCTCCAAATGAAACCCGGATTCGTGACATGGATCTTGCGCCTCATTAATCAAGCTACGTCATTCAGTTAGTTGTATTTCTCTTTCTTTCTCCAAACAGCGTTGAAAAACGATACGATATGTGGTGCAGTTAGTCCTTCTGCGCATTATTATAGTTATTACACCTATGATCTATCTCCCTATGGTTGCAACGTATTGTATCAGATTTATGTAGCTCAAAAACAAGCAAAACATCCCAATCATTGTACGCCATTTCGGGAAGAAAGATTATCCTTCCACAATTCCCACGAACTCGCACGATCAATTATGATCAAATGAAGAAATAGGAGTTGCCTTTAAGATTGACAAGAATGGTGAAACCAGAAATTCTACCAAAAAATGTCCAAATATGAGACTTATACTAATCCATAAATCACAAAAAGCTGAAGAAAACGATAGGGATGAAGTAAATCCTCATGAATAATTTTGGAAAAAGTTGAAAATAAATTAGACATAAAAAGCGCAAACCAGTTTGAAGCGCACATCATATCAATCATGTTAATATCACAGTTACCAGGTCAGATTATCTATCTTTTGACTAAAAGGATAATAATTAATTTTAACTTAAAGATTACATCCAAAAGGTATTGCTAACTCAAGTTGTCCGTCTATTGCATATTAAAAAATCTAACTATATATTTCGCAGTGAAATTTGTACACAAACACACAAAATCTCTTTGCAATATAAGGGTGTTTCAATACAACACCGACAACATTTGGGATGCGATTCCTGATCCGAAGTTAAGGCAAAAAGTAGAGACCAATATGGGTGCACAAATGCTTCCTTTCGAAGTTACAGGCTTCCGAAAATATGAAGAAATAATATTTAAAAGTCCAGTCAAGACTTCACTTAGGAACTAGTATGTGCCCTATCCAAAAATACATGTTTCAGAATCCTAAGATACTCACGCAACATTTTTTAAAGAGGGAGTTTGGCTACGAGCATATCATTTGAAGTGCTGACCAACTACCTGTATAAAATTGTTGAAGTATCGCAGGCTTCTGAAACTTGGATATTTGGATAGGGCACATACTAGTTCCTAAGTGATGTCTTGGCCAGACTACCGTAGGTCCCATAGCTTTAGAGCTATAGACCTTTAAAGTTCATTTTTTCATGTAGCAAACTGCAAATAGAGAATAAAATAAATTGTTCAGAATAACGGTTTTAATATTGAGAGTAAAATATATGACATTAAAAGTTACAAAATGATCTTGCTAACGCAGTTGAAACAACATTTAGGCAGCCTAAAACTCCGAAAGCAATCATTTGTGCACCTAGGTTGGTCCATCAGGCATCACCTCCTAAACGTTGTCGGTGTTGTTTTGAAACACCCTATATATATAAATTTAACTTACTTTTCTGCTGATGTAGTATGTCCTATATTCGACGGCCAGATTAGACCTTTCAGATCAGAGTCGACCTGCAGTTCAGGAATATTAAGTCAAATATTCTCAAATCCAAACTAAGACTTTAAAAGAATGAAAGAATATGCTCAAAATGTTAAATAGGACAAATATACGTATATACACACAATGGACAGTACCTATACTATACTACTGTTTCCGAAAGTTACAACATCAAAAAAGAATGCCGAAAATACATCTAGGTTACATGATTTGTACAGCAACGAGCAAAGTATCTCACCCTAAGTGCTCTAATTCCATTAATTCCAGATAATTTGCAATTGTCAGAACGCCTGGACAGATTCAAACCCAACTTACACGTAACCTCTCGGCACTGACAGGAGTTGGTAGCCCTGAACAACGTACTTATGCAGGTAAAATCGTAAAGTAGTTTACTAGGAAACAGCTCTCCATTCTAAGATGAATCTCTACGGTTCAGAGCATGTTGTCCAATGAACACGATATAATGTTCTCAATATCGCTGTGCATGTAATGTATTATTTTGTTATATACCATATGTTCAGAGAAATAAAAATAATGACCACGCATGAACTAAAAATGCTTGAAAGTAGATGAAAATGTCAAATCTAGTACAACTGCTGGAAATAAGTTTCTAAATGATTGCTTCCATTAACAGACCTTCTCTAATTCTCCTCATTCTAACATCTTTTTCTTTCTGAATAGAAGATTTTGCTTGTCACACTAAATATGTATTGAAATTGAAATTGATATTGAAACATTTGAAAAAGTTCAAACCTTGCCGGGATTTGAACCCGAGTCCAAGTTCAATGCGCTAACCACTTACCTAACGCGTCACTTCTGCACCTATAGTTTTAGCTAGGTAAAATCGTTGCATGTAAGACTATACACAAGACACATATTTTCGTATAAGGAGACATTCCTTATATGATTGTCACAATGACTAACTCAAGATTTCCTTCTTTAACTAGAAAAAACAAGTTACCTATATAGACATTTGTCAATGAGGAAAATATCATAAAACGTTCTTCAAGTTCAAGCTAGCTCATCATTTCTAACGAGGGTCCCCATTTACATTACTACTATTCTTCCTCACTTTAACTCCTAACTTCCGAAGAAGAAAAAACGACGAGGTTGACATCTTTAATTTTCCATGCCATACTCAGGAAGTTGAAAGATGTGTCAAACTTGTTACGGAGTTTACAGGAAAATTGTGTGGACAAGAAACCAGAGAAGGGTACATTAAAGCAAATTTGCTCTCAAGACTCACAATGCCAAAATTTGATTAAAAATCTGAATTTAAGACATTCTTGACTAAATCAACGTAATTTAGCACACCCTAATTGGTCATAGAGTTGAGTAGTATGTGGGTGGAACTCGAATTGCAGCCACCTCCTTGTGATGAGTTCTAGTCCGTTTCATGAAAAAAAGAAGAAAACGTTGACAAATGGGCAGAGAGCTGCAAAATCATTATGAAAATAAAATGTATAAAATCACCCACATTAACGAATTAATAATAAACATGTCCTCACACAACTAACACGTAAAGGCAATTTTCTTTTTTTAAATTTAGGCCGTTTACGCGACCTGAAAATCCAAGGTATGATATTTTCGTTATTGTCCCATTGATTAGCAAGCAAATACGTAACTTTTGAGCTCTTTTAGAATTTGGTAATCAAAAATTTTGTTTTTTCGCATAAAGGTAAATTTTGGTGTCTTTTGGTAATTTGATCAAACTTTAGGTCGTTTGCGCGAAATGAAGATCCGAAGTGTGATTCTTTTCATTACTTTTCCATTGATTAGCATGCGAATACGCAATTTTGAGCCCTATTAGAATTCAACACTAGAAAGTTTGATTTTTTTCGCTCCACCCTATCGATGACAATCTGCTGATATAAGTGCGTCTTATAGAATATTGCTTTACATGATTTACATTGTAGCGCAAATTCATCAAATATGGCTTTGCTCCAAATATTTATAGATTTTTTTTTTGTTTATGAAAAACTGCTCTGGTATGTAGCTCACACTCAAAAGTATCAACAGGAAAGGCAATCAACCTTTTATCTTTTTGCGACTTTGCCATTCTATCATTGTTACTACCAACCATCATAATCATAGAAATAATAATATATCAATATTCCTTCCACATCATAATAACCACGCCGGTAGCCAGCCCAGAAATGAAGGGGTCCCGGCTGAAGTTAGGGGGGCCCGATCCAACCATATTATAGTTCATTTGCAAGCCTAACGTGAAAATTTTAGGGGGGCCAGCGAAAATTTAGGGGGGGCCGGCCCCCCTAGACCCCCCTTGGATACGGGCCTGATAATAGCCCACTGTTTCTTTATACTCACAAAACTAATACTAAAAAAACTAAAATTAAAATAATTAACAATCCAGCCAATAACAAATAACCATTTGCACACCACTATATCAAAATAATATACATATCAAAATAAAACTCCTGGGCATACCTTACATAAACAAGCAATTTAATTGGAATTCAAAATTTCTATTGTCGATTATTTATTTTATTACTCCTTGTCCTCGAGTTGGCGTATTATTAGGTATCTACTAGATATTCCACAAACAATCCACTGCCTATATAACAAAAACCTTCAGCACACCTCTTTACATTAGAATATTTATATAGTTCAATATTCCATAAATATCCCGAGTATCTCTGCTGAAAGTTCTACAAACTTACTGAATGACCTCAATTCAGAATGGAAGTTCTCAGCAGAAACGATGTGGCAACCTTGTATAGCAACTAGCAACATTTACCCATAAGGTCTCATTCCCATGATCCTTTGCCAGTTGCACATGCTTAGATGGAAAGGAATATACTGATACTGTTTATTTCTTTATCTAACACAATCTTGATTTTATTAAATAATTTTTCTATTTAACTCCTTTTAAGCTAAACCATTGAATATGTAAATTTAGTCAGCGAAAATATCACAATTTATTCTACTAAATTCCTATTTAAGCAGAGCAGAACGTATTGTTTGTTTATAATTATTTCTAGACCAATGGCTGTCGTTTAGGTACATAGAACGACGCCATATGGAAAAAGTAACTTTAATGTTTATTACCAAACTAAAGCGTTTTTCAAAGTCCTTTGCACCTTTCAAAAACAAACCGCGTAACTTGATGTTGTATCACTGCGCACATTACTATTTGCTGATTGGTGTTTCGTCTGTTTCCCGCAGTATTTCTGCTGCAGCACGTGCATGTATTTCTGCTACTGCGATGTGCATTACTCGTCTCACTCTCACACCATTGCCGTGATATAGGGCAAGTACCCAATCCCCCCTCCTTTAAGAGCAACTGAACATTGTTATTTTTCTCCAAACTGTAATTATAGATGAAATTACAATGAGTTATGTCAAATTATCAACTGAACGATAAAGAGATGGCGCTGGTATGTAACAGCAAGTATATTTATCATTATGGGAGATTATTTCTTTTACATCTATTACCTAAATCATTAAGCATAGCCATAAAAAAATGGTACTTTTCCCCCTTTAGTTCAATTTATTGATGTGCTTTCTTAGCATGCGAATGTACCAATACTAACTTTAGTACTACAAAGTAAGTAAATAAATATTCTATGAGAACATGAAAACTAGCTATTATAGGTCTTAATTTTCTTCAAGTGAATTGACCAACGTTGATATCGTTTGATAAAGTATTTGCTTTTCTTCTGCACTTACGGGTTTGCCTTGTTTATGTTTAACAGAATAACTCGGAGCAGCAGATAACCTGCTGGCTTCCTTGGGCGACATCTTTAAATTGTGGCGCGCACTTCTTGTGTTTTGTCATTTGTTGTAACAGTTTTCCCTTACAAATTCGATTTTGGTTCAAGATTTCGATCCCATATAGATACATACTTTGAGTCGAAACCTAAATGTTCTTACTGTGCCTTAACAATACATGAATTACCATAATACATTGCATTTGTTGTGTACTATTTGCTCATGGAAGAATAAGCTGTTATTAGTCTCATTTTCAATATTGCTAACTCATAGTTATTTTTCAGTTTTTCACAAAGAATGGTTGTCAAACAGTTGTGTCATTTCATGAAAATGGGCTAAGAAAATGAAAAACAGAAATCAAGTGAATTCGCTGTTCTTATTGAAGATAATATGTTCCTTATAGTATTTCAGATCTTTGTTTGACCTTTCATTAGAGATGAGTCAATTAAAAGAGAGAGAGAGAGAGAGAGAGAGAGCGTGAGGGGGATAGAGAGAAGATAAAAAGGATAAAACCTGTTTTAGTGATTCACTGCGAAGTAATATGAGGCTAATTTTTTCAGTTATAATTTGTATATCGCCTTTTTAAAATGCGATCAGAATAAATGACCATTTAAAAGATGCAAAAACCGAGTATTCGGTGCCAGAAATGAAATAATGTACACAGGAATCTTCAACATTTAAGAATTTTTATAATATTGGATAGGAATGTTCATAACTTTTGAGTCTTATTTATTTATTTTTTTTCTGGCTGCAGTGAAATTAAGAGGATGTACTATATGCATGTTAAATAATGTGTCTTTATTCCTACGTAGAATCTAAAAAGTTTCTTGGAATTTGTTGAATAAGATGTCGATAGAGTCTTCATACTCTCATGACTGATATTAGTTTATGGCGTAACTTTTCTGTTAGATATCAAATGAAAGGATAAGTCACGAGGATTCAAAATATATTTTATAGGTATTTATATTTTATTACATATAACAAAGGAAATAAAATAATAAAGTCTCTATTCAATAAATAAGTAAACTCAGTAGTTTTCAAGTTTTTGCAGAATGAACAATTGCTTGTTCCAAACATTCGCTCGCCTATAATGGAAACGTACAAGAAGCTCAATTTTGAAATGAAATGAAATGACATTTTTCGAGTTTTACGTCCCACGATTATGCAGGCTAGGCTAAAGGAGACGGTGATGATGAAAACGAATGAAATGTTGGAATGAAGAAAGTGGGAGGAAACTGAAGGACCCAGAGGAAACCCACGCACACGGTGTTTGTCTACCACAAGGTTCACTTGGCGCGAACTGGAATCGAACCAGGAACCCCATGTGTCAGAGGTGAACGCTCTACCACTGAGCCACTGCGGCCCCCCAAAAGCTCAATTTTGAATAGAAGTCGTGAGTACAACTGCACATGTTTCTAGATCTGATAATTAACTCCTTTGTGGCTATATGATCCGCGTACTCGTCGTCGGGCGGGAGACCCGCGTTCGATTTCCGGAGGAAGTTCATGTAGTTCGGATCACTCGTTCGGCTGTAGGTCTAAATCTTATAGAACCTTGTTGTTGAAGGGGACTATAAACTTTAATCCATACATCTACCCATAGATCTTCTTGTAGGAACACTAAGTCATCATGTAATAGTGGTTCTGAATCCCAACATTTTAGATAGATTCTCAGCTAGAGGAAACGTTAGGAGTGGGGATAGTAAGTTTTAGTTGTAATTTACACTGGTAGAAGAAATTCAACGTTCTGACCTTCTTCCTCCTGATGCGTGTATGCGTTTATATAGTAGTTCAAAGATTCAGGAGAGCAGCGCGTACGCCACTGCAAACGAGAGAAAATGGTTCCTGATTCTCTTATCACAAGCCCATGCCATTTTATTTTTAATATCATTGTTTTTCGCCCTTCAGTTTGTTTATTCATTTCTTAGCACAAAATTGCATATAACATTTTTTGTTTAATTAGTTGGCAACATTTGTGCACTGCAGTCTTCATTGTTTACAAGGAGTGCAAAGCTTCGTGAAAATCAGATTAGTGTAAAGAGATCAGTGTTTATAGATCATTGATTGGTATCGATTTTCCACTCATCCATTTATAAACTGACTGAGAAACACTACTTACCATTAGGAACTGTCATCAATGTTGTAAATCTGTTTATTTACTTTCTAATTACATAAAGCTGTTTTGTTCGCAACAAGAAAGTTAAACACACAGAATTACAGTCTTAACTACTGAATTCGTTTATGTCTGGGAATTCGGATTATGTATTCTTTCGTAGTTTTGTGATTTTATTGCTGAATCGTAAAAGTGTTTGTTTATGTTTATGGAATGAATTATATCAATGTGTATTGTTGTATTAAAGTTGAAAGTATTCCTTTTTCGATTATCTAACAATCTCTGACATCAAAGTGCCTATTGAAAGCAACTCATCTCATTAACACGTGGCTCGAGTCAGCACATTACCAGAAGATTTGGTCCCTTAAATACTCCGGTCCAACCGGAAACAAGGAGTAAGTCGGGAGTCAGTTGAAGAAGGTACTCGAACGAGTCAGTCGAAGGAATTAGTCGAGTCAATGGAGTGAGACGGATAGCAGTTGTTGGAGTACATTGGTTGAGGAGATTAGACGCAGATAGTCAAAATTTCTTTAGTTAAACGAACTTTAACTCAGTCGTCGGCAGATTCTAGCCCGGTGGCTAGAGGGTCAGATTTCGTTGTGATCAGTGCGACGGACTTCTGATCTTACAACCGAGAGGAGCCCAGCTGAGACCTGGGTCTACATGTACTGTGATGTCAGAATTCCTTCCTCTCACCTGCATACTCTCATCACTTGTCTAAAAGTCCTCACTTTTATTTCTTTTGTTTTGAAACGGGTATCGTCCAGTTCCGGTACCTGAACTACCAATGAGACACAACCCTAGTAAATCTTGTAGACGACACAGCTTTCTTTGAATTTCCATTTTAAATTAAGCAACCGTAAAACTAGTAACACGAGTACTTACGTGACAATATATTATTAACGTATCATGCACTACTATCACTTTAATAACGTTTTAAATATGCACAGCACTAATACACACTAATATTTACTTAATCCACTAAATAAACTTTGGTTCTCCGTGTTCACTCACAAAGCACTATGGCGCAACGTTCGTTTCTATGTACGAAATGTACTAAATTAAACATATATGTATTGTTTAAATAATATATCATCACCAAGCAAATTATAAACCATAAACACAGCTGGGTCGACATAAATGCAGTATCTTCTATATATCCATAAGCTTATATATATATAAGCTTATATACATGTATAAATATATAAGCTGAGATATGTGTTTGATTAAATGTCCAAATACCGAAATTCACCTATATAACTGTAATAGGTTCCGAGATGTGGATATGGTGTTTGGTGTGCTTTTTGGAATTCTAGAACGTGAGCTTACAACTTGATTTGGGTGATTTCTTCCCATTTTTGTTAAGTGTAGTGCAAGATTACGACTGAACGATGGCCAGTATTAGGCTTAACACACTTCGGCTTAGTTTTCAAAGTGTTTCTAAAGTCGTCGATTCGATTTCTCTTCACTTGTTGTTCCGAAATACTTTGAAGTTGCACAAGATGCAGTATTAAGTATCGAAGTAGACTTTCCTCGTAAACTTTTATATATCAAATTAATTACGCAAAAGTTGTATGAACAGATTATTAATAAATTTGATAATCAAGTGACGTATGCAGATAAGAAAGGTACTTACAACCCTCCGCTTGACTCGGCTTCTCATACAATTAAATTGATACGTATCCACGCAGTACCTGCGGAAATTACTGATAACCAAGTGAAAGAGGTAGTGCAAGTTTATGGTGAAGTTCTTAGTATTAGTGACGAACTTTACAGTGATGGTCATTACTATAAAGTATGTACTGGCCGCAAAGTTGCGAAAATGATTCTGAAAAAGAATATCCCTTCCTATATTACTCTCAGTTCTCTTCGCTGTTGAGTTATGTATCCCGGACAGACGAAAACTTGTCAGGAGTGACAGTGAAACGTATTTGGTGTCTCAGTGTAATCGCCGGACATTTAGCGCCCGTTTAGATCATCGGTCCAGTGACCCTTCTGGGATCTCTACTTTGGATAGCCAAATTACTCGACGTATATTACAACTGAAAGATGTGCCTGCTAATCATAACTATAGTGTGTTCCCGGTACTGCCGACAGTGGCCCCGCTCCTAGTACCACGCCGACAACTCTGGATGACCCTGCGCCAACAGCCTCCTGCAAGACAGCTTGTGTCCCGACTTAGTGATACATCCTCACAGGTAACTCTTCATGACGATGGTATGGCTTGCTATTTACTTCCTCAGGTTAACCCAGATACAAATAAGGTAGGTTACTTATCTAATAAGGCTGAGTGTTCTGGACCCCAAACACTAACATCCAATATTTCAGCAACTAATCGGCCTAAACTTGTTGTTAGTGATTTCCTTGATACGGTGGCCCCTCTCTCCTTTGTGCTCGACTCGACTTGTACTGGTCCCAAGGCTATGCCTACCACAAATGTTGATGACATTACTGAACCCGCTATTAGTGAAAAACTTAAAAAGAAGAAACGTCCCAATCACGAGATTAATACTGGCAAAGCGCTGAAAATGATCGGGAAGATCTCCTATGGTTCGACCACTAGAGCAACCCGCACTAGATTACGACAGATATCTCAATTAGAAGCCACTGCTTCCACTACTGATTTGGAGGTTTTCACTGAGACTTTGGATATTCGCGCTACGCAGTGAGAATATGCTAGTGGTCTGTTTGGGACTTTTGTTTTTGTTAATATTGCATCTTTTTGCTCTTTTCCGTAGGCCTCCTGTGTTTTGTTTATGTGTCCTCCCCTCCCTTCCTTGCAGCTCTCAATGTACTCTTTTAAAATAGGAACGGTCAATTTTAATGGTCTCATATCTCCTACCAAGCAAAGTGCTGTTTTGGATTTTATTAAATGCTACTTTCCTGATATAGTGTTTGTCCAGAAAGTGACCTTGACCCAACTTCAAAGCCTTCACCAGCACACTTTTTTTTTGCTAATGAAACCGTTAATATTTCGCAATGATTTAGACTTTGAACCGTTATACAAACATCTCACCGGCCGGATTATTACTGGAAATGTGAACAATGTCCGGTTTTGTACCGCATATGCACCTGTAGGTACGCACAGAAGGGCGTGAACGTCATAATTTCTTTAATTCCGAGGTAGCCTCCACCTTTACATGATAGTTCTTGTTTGATTATATGGGGCGGAGATCATAACAGTATACTTTCCGCTCAAAATTCCACTTCCACTTCGAACTTCTGCACTACTTTATGACAGGTGATTAACCAATTTAATTTATGTGATGTCTGGCATCATTTCCATCCCCACAATCCTGGGCACACGTTTTTCTACACCTCTGAATCTTCACGCCTCGATTATTTTTATATCCCATGCTCATTTCTTCCAAATGTCCAAGCTATTGAAAAGATTCCAGTTTGTTTTTGGGATCACATGGGGCTAGTTATGACTATTCAGTTACCACTTCAAAAGCCCCTGAAACATAATCGATTATGGCATTTAAATATCGGCATTGTTTCTGAGCCAGAGCTCTAGTAGTTGCTACGCCAGAATTGCTGGAGAGAAGTTAATCAGAAACATTTGCAACGGAGCAATATTATCAAATGTTCGGAACAAGGAGGCAGCTTTCAAACGAATCTGTAAAGAATACAGCAGACACCGGTCACAGCGATATAATGAACAATATAATTACTACTCTCAGCTTCTACGTGACTATCATACTGCATTTCTTAACGGTAAACATGTATTTCCCCTAATTAAACAGGTAAAGGCTTTTTTGTTAACATTACAGCGCCAAAGGCTCCACGGTATTACTGTCCGCACTAAAATCTTATCAGTGTCTTCTACCGAACCTCCGAGTTTTGTACACAACAGTGTTGAACGTCGCAGAGGCAAGCAACAGATTATTCATGTTGTACTGGATGATGGTGTTTTATGTTAAGGAACTAACATTATTCCATATTTTGTGCAATATTTTGCGATTTGTATCGCAACATGGTGTTCCACCTAATGGTGACGATGTTTTCGATACCCGGGACCCTCTTCCAGTTGAACCCCAAGGAAAGCTTGATGCTTCCTTTACTGAAGCAGAAATTCAGCATGCTCTCCACCATGCGAAAAAGACTAATAATTCTAGTGGCATCGACTCCCTACCTTACGAATTTTACCAAGCATTTCCCGATCTTTTCACTTCTTTCTTTTTACTGAACTTTTCAATGCCTTTCGATCTACTTTCCAAGTCGGTAAAACATTTGCGCACAGTATTCTAGTGCCCTAAATGTGTTACTCGGTATCTCGATTGTTTCTCTGGCACAAATTTGGCATAATATTAATTCTTCTTTTTTACCACCTACAATGAGAGCGTTATGGTATAGTTTAGTGCACAATGTATTTCTTACTAACAATATAGCGTGGGAAATAGGTCTTCAACCTGATGCTCAATGTACCCGATGTGCACAAGCTGATAGACTCATCCATCGCTTGCATATCTGTCCATACACCCAGCATCTGTGGCATAGCTATACACACATTATAGCACGTATACTTCGTATTGATCAACAGTTTATGAATAGTGAGCCGAAGAAGTGAAAAGGATGTAAGAACCAGAATAGTACAGGCTAAACAAGCATTCAATAGGAAAAGAAGACTACTAACCTCAAGAAATGTGTCGCTGGACGTTCGTAAACGATTTATTAAGACACTGGTATGAAGTGTGGCGCTGTACGGATCAGAGACATGGACATTGAGAAAAGCTGAAATATCCAAGCTGGAAGTTTTGAAATGTGGTGTTGGCGAAGAATGCTGCGCATATCATGGATCGAAAGGAAAACGAATAAAGACTACTAACGGAAGCTAATGAAGGACGACAGATCATGAAGATAATAGGGACAAGAAGAAACAGCATGCTTGGTCATCTTATTCAACACTCCGATTGGATCACTATGATGATAGAGGGAAAGGCAGAAGGAAAACCAGGAATAGCAAGACCAAGGATAGAATATCTAGGTGCAGTTACGAAGAAGAAGCCTTATCAAAGTATAAAACAGCTCTCTCAGGCGAGAGAAAAGTTTTAAAATTTCTATGTTGCCCACTAACCTATGGTTGAGGTGAACAAGAAGATGTAATTTCTTGCAATAAAACTGATTATTTAAAAATAGTCGGAAGAACACGTGAATAGTAATCAAAAAGTTGGTGGTTCGAGAGTACATTTTAACTTTTTTTTAGTGTTTTACAGACTCATCTTAATATAAACAAATTACGCATATAGGCGATTAAACATATTTTGGGGGAGTAATTCTGCTGGTATTTTGGCGTGTGTCTGCCGCTGGTGGGTCTTTGATGGTATAATTTTCAAAATGGAAGTGGAGCCACCTCGGATTGTCCATGCGAGGCCGCTAAGTTTTGGCGAAAAGTCGGTAGTTGTCCATCGATGGTTTACCGATGCTTACGCATGTGGTTAGTATAACAATTGTAAACATACTAAGTTTTTCTATCCGCCTTTTTCTTCCCTTCTAGGGGAAATATCATGAAACTGAAATATGTGTTTAAATATTTAAATTTAGGAGTCTAAATACCAAATTGCTAAGCGGTTAGCGTACGCACTTTTGTCGTAAGAGACCCTGGTTCGATTCCTGGCGGGAGAATATGTGGTTCAGAATTCACGTTAAGCTCTAGATCCACGTCTCACACAATCACACCACTCAAAGGAACTCTGAACTCAAATTCAAATAAAATCAAAAATATTCCAAATGTCATATCTCTAATCTTTAGAGTTCCAAGATATAGCCAATTTACGATAATAATTTCCACCCCTCTTTCTGCTCTCTTCGCCATTTAATTTCCAGAAAATCCTTCCTTAGTGGGACTTTACATCGCAAATCCTATGTCCTGTCCAAAGCGTTTTGGCCTCGGCGTTGATCAGTCAGTCAGTAATGTCGGTTGGGATTTCTACTTACCTCTCTCTCTCTCTCTCTCTCTCTCTCTCTCTCTCTCTCTATATATATATATATATATATATATATATATATATATATATATATATATATATAACTAGACTGACAACGCTTGGAAGGTGATTTCTGACACCAAGATAAAACAAAAAGTATAGACCAATCTTCTTTTCCCTCCAAGAGATCCTTCTTTTCAGAGTTATAGGCTGCCGAAAACATGAGAAAATGAACTTTAAAGGTTCATAGCTCCAAAACTATAGGACTTGCCATAGTCTGGTCAAGACTTCAAAACTGTGGACCTTTAAAGTTCATTTTGTCATGTTTTTTATGGCCTATAACTCCGAAAGGAAGCATTTGTGCACCCAGGTTGGTCTATACTTTAAGTCTTATCTTGGTGTCAGAAATCAGCTCCCAAACGTTGACGGTGTTATTTTGAAACACCCTGTAGATATAGATAAATAGATAGACAGGTATATATATATATATATATATATATATATATATATATATATAGATAGATAGATAGATAGATATAGATAGATAGATAGATAGATAGATAGATAGATAGATAGATAGATAGATAGATAAAAAGAAAGATAGATAGATACTGCCGTGACAGTGATGTGTATGGAAGTAATTTAGAGAAGGAAACAGTTACATACTTACGACCAGTGTGCGAATTAGATAATCTATATTGGGGGGGATAAAATTAGGCCAAAGGACATAGTCTGAAGGTTCAAATTTCAAAATGAGAGAATAAATGCCTTACCTCATATATATATATATATATATATATATATATATATATATATATATATATATATATATATATATATATATATATATATATATATATATATACAGGGCCGCCCACAGGGGGGATGTATGGCGCAAGCTGCGCCATTGAGAAAAATTTTGGGGGGGGATTTTACTCTACTTTCGAACTAGCAATTTTACTGTCGGAATAGCATTAAAACACGATTTTGAGAAGCTAATTTTCAAAAATTTTCCGGGATGAACCCCCGTACCCCCTGCTTCAATACTCGATGAAGTACCGCGCAAGTAGCCGTATGAAAGGAAAGGTTGGTTCGTTTTAAGAGAGAAGGGCCGCCCACAGGAGGGATGAATGGCGCAAGTTGTGCCATCGAGAAAAAAATTGGGGGGAATAAAAAAAATGGGGAAGAATTTTACTCTAATGTCGAATAAGTAATTTTGCAGTCGTCAGAATAACATTGGAACACGCTGCGATATATATATATTTTTTTAATCTCGAGAATGAATCCCCCTACCTCCTGCTTAGAAACTCTATGAATGAAGTACCGCGCAAGTTGTTATATGAAAGGATGACGCCAAGTTCTGGTGAACAACAGTTACAAACACTCAAGGAACCACTTTCAAATTTAGATTTGAAACTTGCCTATGTTGTCTGTTGAAAATTATAAAGTAGTTTGACATAATTGTGAGCTAGTGGTAACCATACAGACAACAGCCAAATCTCAAATCTAAATTTGAAGTGAGCCAGTGTGTGATTGTAACTGTTGTCCACCAGAACTTGGTGCCTATTTTTGTGATTTCAATTCTTTTTAAGGCCACTCGTACTTGGCTCTTTTACAGGAATGTTTTTTGTTGGATATCACTTCTTTTTGTAGGCTAATTTCGAGGATAACACTTTCTTTTGGTATCAAACTCAATAACTTGTAACTTGCGTCTTACGTTTCATGTACAAGGGAATTATATCAATATTTTGTAAAGAAAAAATAATACTACTAATTGTAAAAAAAGAATACCTGTGCCATAAACAGTGTGTAGAAGTTTTTATACCCTTCAATATCCTTATAGAACATATTTAGTATTGTACACTACCAAGACTACTAATAAAAGTAATGCCATTTTTATAATTACTACTGCCCCTACTACTACTACAAGCATTCTATAATACTACTACAGGAAATAAAAACAACAACAAAAATAACAATTACTAGTACTATAAAAACTACTGCTACACTGGGCAATTGTTTTTAGAGAACTTGAGTTTTGAGGAGGGAAGAGATTATTAGTTTTGGGGGGAGTGCGCCATCAGCTTTGGGGGGAATGGGCACCCCTGTATATATATATATATATATATATATATATATATATATATATATATATATATATATATATATATATATATATATATGTGTGTGTGTGTGTGTGTGTGTGTGTGTGTGTGACATCTGTAATAAATAAGAGATTTATTAATTTAATAAATCTACCGACAATAACTATGCACATATATATATTGTCTGACATACACACACCCCACTAAACCTTTCTGAATGTGTTTTAATGTTGTACTCACTCTTGTCCCCGTAGCTCTCTAAGGTTTATTTATTCAAATTTGGCTCGAGCGATAGCCATGATCACAAGCATATGTTAATTTTTCCACTCATATTGAAAGCTTCCACTTTGTATTAATACATACAGGTTGCGAAAAGAAACCTACTTCAGTCTTGTGAAAACCACTAAAATTATCAGTTAAACCGGACATTTTTTTTTAAAGAAAATCTAGATATTAGCCTATCAAATAAGAAATGGATTGTTGCTGGTCCCGATTTCTCACATCAAGGTCAAATCGAAGGCCAAATATTTAAAATCTCTCAATTCAAATTTCGAGCTTGTGCTTCTACTTCCCGCTAAAGCTGTGCTCATCACGACTTTTTTTCTCCAAATATCGATTCCGTGATGGGCACGGAAAGTCAACACTTAAAAATTACTTTACTGTTAGGTTGAAGATGAGTTGATTCACTATGGGCTACGTTATTCAAATAAAGTAAAACATTACACTGAAGTTTTTCAGACAACATTAATTGCGTGGACAGCAAACTGTACAGCGAAAAGATGGAAAAATGAAGGGTTAACTTAAAAAAAAAAAAAAAAAAAACCGCTCCAGTTGAAATGCTTATACAGACACGGACAATGACACGGAGAACGAGTCGTATTAACAAATGCTGAAACAAATCTTGAATTATTCGCTTATTTACCTAAAAATCACCTTCATTAACATGTCTGCTCACTAGGAGCGTATCCCCCAGCGTGTACGTTAACATATACTTACGAGAGAATACCTATATCTCAGATTTTGAGTACAGTTTCAAAAGTTCATTTCCGTAAACTGTAAAAGCAGTGATTACTATGCTAATTATCACAAATTAAATGCAACTTTTGAGTTGCATACACACAACCTACTAGGGAATGAAGACCATGTGCTAACAAAGAGTACACTGGAAAATGAAATAACATGTTATAACAAAAATTAAAATAAGATGATAATCGATACAAATATAGAGGATGAATATGACATATCCGAACTTCGCCAAGTATGGTAGAAGAAGCTATTTGTTTACTTCTTTATGGCCAACCGCTAAGAACATTTATAAATCTATATGTGGCTTTGTTATACGCAATTAGTACATTCAAATTCACAAACGATGACGAACTGAAGGTACAGTTGCAAGTAACAACCGTTGTCGTAATAATATAGTTCTACTAAACAACGTTGAAAATAGTGGGTAATTAGGTGGTAAGTAGAAATGACCAAAACTGAACAGTTTACATCGATCATTTCGAAATACAGCTAGAAGATTAAATTTACAAGAAATAACAAAAATCAGTGAAATTTGGAGTTATACTAAGCATAGTTTGAGGGGGAAAGCGAGCATCCCCGGTGGGGATACTTCAGTTGACTTCTTTGGGGGGAACAAAATGTGATTCAGGGGATTCCCCCTCATCCCCCCCGGTAATTCGCACCCTGCTTACGACGGAGCAGTAGATGTCTCATGGCTTATCAATCCACAATAACCCCTGGTTTACTACTAGTGTCGAAGTGGCAAACTAGGAAAGTATCAAAGGGTAAATTACAACTTCCCACTACCTTCTCCGTTACGCTTGTCTGTGATAAATTCAACAATAGGACTTTGAGCCAAAAATGGCACTCCTAGGTTGGTCGTGTAATATTAAACAATTATAAATTATAGCATGGATTAGACAACATATTACGGAGGGAAATGATGGATGTGTTGAGGATCATTTTCCACTTTAGAAAACTCAGGTGGTTCAATCGAGAGCCATATGAGTTGGTCGTAAATGACACTACGTCAGTGGGACCGGGGGGCGCGGTGGCTCAGTGGTAGAGCGTTCACCTCTGATGCTTGGGGTCCCGGGTTCGATCCCAGCCTCCGCCAAGTGAACTTTGTGGTGGACAAACACCGTGCTCGTGGGTTTTCTCGGGGTTCTCCCGTTTCCTCCCACTTTCTTCATTCCACCATTTCACTCATCTCTCATCATCACCGTCTCCTTTAGCCTAACCGGCATAACCGTGGGACGTAAAACTCAAAGATTTCATTTCATTTTCACTACGTCAGTGGGTTTCTTAAGTTTTTCCCGTTTCCCACTACTTTTATTTTACAAATTATTTCATCACACATATCACCCTTCTGCTTTAGCCTTCAGGGTTTAAACTATAAAACAATGTTGGTGATAATACAAGTTACCTGACGGGAAGTAACAAAAAATAAATAGCATTGTCCTTATGTAAACAGTGATAATTAATCTCGATATATTCTGTGCTGGAATTTTTTTTTATGTCGTGACATTTATCAGTGTGATTTGGAGACGTCCAAATTAACCATATATTGTGATATTGCACAAAACCTACAAAAGGTACACAAAAGCTATGCTGTATGTATACTTGCAATTATTGACCACAGTAACCAATTATCTGTGTTAGGCTTAGCGCTAATTACTTTAGGTCTATCAGTTATATAGTGGTGTATTAATTTGTGCAATATTATATATACATAGTTCATTTTTATTAAAGCAAACATTTCATTTCATTTCAATATATATATATATATATATATATATATATATATATATATATATATATATATATATATATATATATATATATATATATATATATATATATATATATATATATATATATATATCCAGGGTGTTTGAAAACAACACCGACAACGTTTGGGAGATGATTCCTTACACACCAAAATGAGACAAAAAGTATAGACCAACCTGGGTGCACAAATGCTTCCTTTCGGAGTTATAGGTTGCCGAAAACATGTAAAAATGAAATTTAAAGCTCCAAAACTCCAATACTATGGTACCTTCCTTAGTCGGGTCTAGACTTCATTTAAGTACTACTATGTACGTACTCTATCGAAATATCCTGTTTCAGAATCCTGTGGTATTTATGCAACAGTTTTTACAGAGGTGATTACTTCAAATTATATGCCCTTAGCCAAACTGCCTCTATAAAAATTGTTGCGTAAGTACCACAGGATTCTGAAACATGCATTTTTGGATAGGGCACATATTAGTTCCTAAGTTAAGTTTTGACCCGACTACGGTAAGTCCCATAGTTTTGAAGCTATGTACATTGAAGGTTCATTTTTTTCATGTTTTCGGCAGCCTATAACTCCGAGAGGAAGCATTTGTATACCCAGGTTGGTCTATACTTTTTTCTTATCTTGGTGGCAGGAATCACCTCCCAAACGTTGACGGTGTTGTTTTGTAACACCATATATATACATATATATAAGGGTGTTAATGAACTATACCTACAAACTGTAAGAGGTGATTCCTTACATCAAAATAAGTCACAAAGTTCCTAAAAACCTGTGAGGAAATGCATAGTTTCAGAGCCAAGGCTGTCCAAAATGGCGAAAAAGCGAAATTTCAAGAGGCCCTATTTCGAATTTGAGAATTCGTGGGGTCTTGGTCCTTATCAGCGTAAAGGAAGTCAGGCATAGAAATCCAAAAATGCAAATTTATTAATGTTCAATCGGTGTGCAGAGTATTCTCTGAGTGTGAAAATCCCAGACCTGCCACAACCGAATTTTGAGATATGCTCCGACTTTATGATTGGTCCAAAGTAGGCAAACGATAAGCCTTGACGGTAGTGAACACGGAATCCCTTGACGCGATGTCGAAAGTGTTCATAATCGTCAACAGCATGGTTTCTGGTACTCGGGAAAAACCATACTGCGATATTTTCTTTCACACATATAACTGAAGAGAACGTGAAATATACTGTGACGAAATACATCGCATCACATGTTACTCCGAACACTCACTCACTCTCTCTCTCTCTCTCTCTCTCTCTCTCTTACTCACTCACACACACACACACAAAGAAAGACATGGAGCTACTTGTTCCTAACATTTCCGACTTCCCTCCGAACCACTGGATGTTGATTGTTGTCAAGGCTTTCCTCCTGCCTACCTTGGACCCTCCTTGAAATCAGGGTATATCTGAAAACTTTATTGAGACCATATTTGAGAATTATACCCTGTACAGAATATCTTGCACACCCATTGAAATGATGCAATATGCATTTTTGGATTACGTATGTGTGGCTTCCTTTGCGCTGATAAGGACCATCATCCACGGTTTCTGGAATTCGAGATAAAGCCTGTTGAAATTTATCTTTTTCGCGATTTCCGACAGCCCTAGCTCTGAAATTATGCACTTTTCGCAATAGGTCCATATGAACTTTTTCTCTGATTTTGATATTAGGAATCACCTCTTACAGTTTGTCGGTGTAGTTCATTACTACCCTGTATATATAATAGGTATTCTGCCCGTATTGGCAGGTCACTTGCCGCAGCTGAGAAGCTTCTATGCTGCAGGTCCTCCGCTAACCTCTTCGTCTTAACGTATGATCTTTCTGTTTTTACATCGTCCATTAATTGTAGCCTCCTTCGCTCTCTCCTTCTCTTTCTTGCCACCATATCCTCTAGCACATCCCTCATGATACAGTATCTTCTTAGACAATGTCCCACTCAGTTTTTCTTCCTGTTCTCAATAATATCTAAAACTGTTCTTTTCCCTCCACCATTTCTAACACCCTGCCATTCGTTTTCCGCTCGACCCAACTAATTCTTTCCATTCTTCTCCACACCCACATTTCGAAGGCTTTCAGTCGTTCTTCATCACTTTTTCGTAATGCTCACGTTTCCGCCCGATACAGTACAACACTCCACACGAAGCATTTTATGAGTCTTTTTCACAACTCTTTATTCAAAATCCCACAAAACAGTATATTTGTTCCTAAAGGCTTCTTTCGCCATTCCTATCCTTGCTTTTATTTCACGTTCGCACTTCATGTCATTACTAAGAATACTACCCAGGTATCGAAAACTATTCACTTATTCTATTTTCTCCCCTCCCACTTTTATATTTGACTCAAACCGCTTCGTTCCAATCAACATGGCTTTTGTCTTTCTAACATTTATTTTCACCCCATATTCTTCAAAGCCCTTCCTCAGGTTTTCTAACATTTTATTGATTTTCTTTTCAGATTCTGCAACAAGTGCCATATCGTCTGCAGATCTTATGCATCTAATGCATTCTACTTCCTACTGAAATGCCGTCTTCATCATGTAGGCTCTTTTTCAATATCCCTTCTAAATAGATCTTAAATAATGTTGGCGAGAGACAGCATCCTGGTCGAACTCCCCTTCCAATTGCATTTTCTTCTGTCAGTTCCTCCCCTATCCTAACATTTACTTGTCGGTTCATATATGTTTCTTACGAGTCTTATATATACATTAGCCTTCAGCTAGCTGGGGGCTTTGCCTCCAGATCCCCGTATTTGCGCGACCTACGGCTTCAGACCCCATATTTCAACCTTTGCTTCTGTTTTTTGCACGGTAGGAATACGTTTATGGCTTTATCTTTCTAAAAATGTAAACTCCTTTACTCTTTAGAATACGCATTTGATTCAAAATAAAATGATGAAAACCCATGTCGTCTCAAGGATTACGTCTTGTTTGCCACGACCTCGATTTTGGTGTTCTTTACCGCGGTATTGCTCTTGCTGATTTGTCTTATATCATAATCGTGAAGACTTTCCTAAAATCAGCTCTTAAGTTAAGGGCTACCAGATGATTATAACAATCAAATCCAATATATGTATTTATAATCAGAATACATACAAGTGGTCCCAAGGACGTTATTGGATTACTGCTCTATCTGCTGTTAACATCAAAGCTAAATTTATTCAAACTTGAGTTCAAGCACTTGAGATTTATGTACTTGGAAACCTATTAAATGCGTTTCAAAATTCATAGTACCTACAAATTGTATGTGTTTCAATGTGTAGCCAATGTTGAGATTATATATATAATCAGGACAACCTAAGACAGGGGTGGTATTCATAACAAATGTCGGGAACCGTACCTTCGGGAGAGAGTGTGATAAAAATTATTTTATCTTTTAATTGTTCGTAACTTTTCTAAAGATTAAATTAAACAAAATTATATTTAAATATATTAAAACCATCTTTATAACTCATTTGATGACAAGAATGTAGTTTAGTCCATTGATAACATAAGAATTTATTGACTTTTGTATTGGTACTTAGCTATTTTCAAGCCTACAGAGTTTATTACAAATATTAAAATACAGTGGTGGACAATTTCTTTTGCCCGTTCACTAATAGAGATATAGAGAAAACCTACCAAAAATAACAAAAGTTTTACAAAATACCCAAAACCAATGCAGTTTGTGCTGTGATGGGATAACAGAAGTAAACAGGGAGATTATATTTCTCCAAGTTAGAACATCTCTTGAATGTTTGCAAGGGAATTTTAGACAATATAAATATAAGAATTTGAATCCTGTAGTCGAAAGATAATTCATTTGATACTTAAATGAACAAAAATAAAGTTCTTAAAGTTTCCATAAATAAGGATGTAAAAGGTACAGTGTCTGAATCAGTAGCGTCATTTCAGGAAGGGGCTGGAACAAGGTAGTTCACTGACATATAAGTTTCAAGTTGTTTATAAACATATTTTTCTCAAAATCAGGGAGCAAATGACACCCCCCTGCAAATGACACCCCTGGTCTGAATACTTAGGCAGAACTAAAGAAAATCTAGCATTGTATTATAGAATTCCGAAAACTTGGCCTAATGTGTACTGATTAGTAGCCGAGTTTGTGAAAATGCCAGGTTTTCGGGAATAGAGTTAAAAAAGAATAAGTACGAATTTTTCCTCAGAAAATACAGTACTGTACTTGTATGTATTGGTTGGTTGAGAATACAACACAGAACAAATTGCCCAAATACTCTTAAACAAAGAAAAAGTACGTACTTTATGAAGGCATAGAGCCTTTACTATACATGAAAATGAAAATTAATGAATACACACTGTGCAGTAATTTATCTGATAAAACAAAACTCAGAAAAATACTTTGTGAAGATATAAAGTTATTTGTAATGAAAATTATCTAGCTGACTTTGCAAAAACTGGTTACAAGGGCGCAAAATTTTCAGTCGCCAGGTCGCCATTGGCGACTAAAAATTTAGAACTGGCGACCAATGTTCAGTGGGAATGGTTTCTGCCTAAACTCACAGGGCTGCGCGGTTTGTTTCGCACAAAAAAAATCACTGAGTGAAGATAACACGGAAAGGAAAGTCATTACGTTGTAGTTCACCGCTTCTTTCATTACGAGATTCCCAAATTTGCTTCCAATTATCACATTTTGTGCAGTTTTACGTGTGATTACCACTTCATTTGGGATTGGCTTCAGCAGTCTCAACAGAATTAAGATTGCCTAAAGAAATTCACTGAAAACTGATACATTGGATGATTTGCTGACAATTTCCATCAATGGACCTTCACTTAAGGACTTTGATCCAAAAGCTGCAATAGGCAACTGGTACTTCAATACAGAGAGAGAGCGTTACACAAACGTGAAGTCTTGAGGTAAGATATTTAACATGTATATGAATTGTCCAATTCAAAATTGATTATCCTGAATCTAATTGTCTGGTTTTGAAATTTTATGCCCTAATGTAATCTCTTTCTTTGTCATTGAAACTGGTAGTGGGGCTCTCACAATATTACGTGAGAGATACTGGCGACCATCATTCTTGGATTGGCGAGTGCGTCTGACTGAAATTTTGCGCCCTGTCATGTAACTGTATACAAGATTGTATCTTTGATTTTCTGTGTGCAGAAATGAGAAATATTTGTACAACTTTTGAAGCCATTCTCAGAATAAAACTTTGCATGTCAGCTAGTAATCAAGAAATTAATTACAATCTATTCTGATGTTGTGAATGATAATCTTGTCAAAGAGAAAAATTGTATAAGTCAGTACATGTACAGCTATTTTCTCGATTCTGACCAAGTCATAGAAATTAAAGGGCTTCCATTTCCTCTTCTCAATGAAATGTATAAATTGAAGTTGGAATATTTGTGTTTCCTGAACTTTGCATTGCACTCAGAAATTTCATTACTCCGCTAGTAACTGTTTCAGACGAGAGTTAACAAATTATCATTAAACCAGAAACCATTTGAGATCAAAGAGCTCAACTTTAAGGCTATTTTCTTCGTGATGATTTAGGCTAATATGTTTAAAAATATTTCAATTGGATTCAGAATCCTCAAATTAGTATTGAAACACAACTAGAAACGTATTCAAGTGTGGACGCTTTCACCATTGGCATAAAGCAGTGCTTCAAAGCTTGAAGTTATTTTCCTCGTGGTCCTATGGACAGATATCTTTAAAAATATTTTCATTGGATTAAGCGTTCTCAAATACAAAACAAAACACAATAAGTGCACAACAAAGCGTTCTCTAAACATAATATATTTATCGAAGTCTGGTTACTTCTTACTATAGCACTACCGTTAGTTATCTGGGTCAAGAGAAACTAAGTTGAAAATGAAATTAAATCTTTAAGTTTTACGTCCCACTTTTATGCCGGTTAGGCTAAAGGAGACGGCGATAATGAGAAATTAATGAAATGGTGGAATGAAGAAAGTGAAAGGAAACGGAAGAATTCCGAGAGAACGCACGAGCACTGTGTTTGTCCATCACAAGGTCCACATGGCGTGAGCTGGGATCGCACCAGGAACCCCAAGCACCGGAGGTGAACGCTCTACCATTGAGCCACCGCACTCTCAGAAACTAAATTATATAGTACTTATCAATAGAGCAAGATCTTCACTCGAAAATAAACTTCCTTCAGATGATTAATAACTTCAGCACTTGTAAGAATAGAAGAGTAAGTGTTCAACCTATTGTCACTCAAAAATATACAGCTTACAATACTATAACTACTGAACGGAGATGCTATATGTAAGTTTCATATTTTCAGAAGAATGGAAACATTCCTCTGCATTACTCAAAGAAGAGAAATGTATATAAGACTTGACGATAGGATATACAGTCAATACTTCATCATTTGAGGCATATGCTGACCTGAGACAATGTCTAAGAACTTGAGATTTGTAGCTAAAGGTCAATGGTTAATAACAATAATTTATTTCAGTTTTATATTTTTCTTAACGAACGACATACAGTTCGTACAGAATGCAGAGAACAAGGTTCTAATAGCACTCGCCCAGAGGTGTGAGCCAAGTATAATGTGATGTTATTGTCAATACTTTATTTCATGCTTCCTGACTTATAAATTCTACTTGTTATGTGTTATCTCTACAGGAAAAGCTGCTACAGAAAGAATATTATATAAGAAGGAGTTAAAATTAGCAGAACTCTTTGAGATAAGTTTTTGACCTTCGTAAGTTAACATGTCTGCTTATGTTTCAATTGGTATTCTGTAACTTTTTTTCTATTCTTGCGACTGACCGAACTATTATACCGGTATATACTTTCTTAAGTGTATAGGGGCCATGGTGACTCAATGGTAGATTGTCAAGGTCGATCTCGGTCTTCACTTCGTGATAAACCCAGTCGAGCAAATCAGTCGAGCCAATAAACTTCAGAAAACTAAGAGTACTTCCCCAAGAAAAATAACTGTGTGGCTTGTTTCACAAGCTCCCGAGCAGATCCCCATCACGGTGAAACAAGTGCTAAGGTAAATAATAGTGCTGCCTCCCTAGACAAGTGATCATATCACCTGCCAGTTTAGACCCAGTGGCGGCTAATGTTAGTGTTGCAGCGTTGCGCAACGACCAAAGTATTTCAAGAAGAAAATATTATTAGCAATAGTAGTAAAGAACAGAAAAAATACTTTCTAATACTCCCATATATACTTTAAATAACATATTTTTTTTTCTTCTCTAACTGTCCGTTTCGTTAATCTGTTTTAAAAAGCGAAAAATAATCCGTCACAGAATCTCTAATTTATATTGTGTTGCAGCGAGCATGCAACGACCAGATTCATTCAGCGCGGGAATTGGAGCAAATGTTAAGTCTCCTTTCCCCTATCTCAGAAGTTAAAGGGACTGGTCGTCGTTGCAGTGCTTCTGCAACACAGCACGGTTTCCAGTGAACGAGAAGGTTTTTCGCGCTAAATAAGATTTCTAAATTTTATTTCACTAGCAGTTAACAAATGGAATTTGTTTTTATGCATTCATATTTTTATATTACGATACTAATACTGAAGCAAATCAATATAATGAATACAATTAAAAAAAAGTGATAGCAGAATTACAAAATAAAAAAGAAAATATATAGTAGAGCAGATCAAATGAAAGTAGATCCGCATTTACAAGTTAATTCTTAGCTTATATAGATAATGAAAATTTCTTCTACAATAATTTGTGAACCAAACATTAATAAATTAATATGCAGAATCCCTCCCCCCTTTTGTGGATAGTATTTTAGTATATACATATTTCTTTTATAAAATAAGTATATATTATACTCTTGATAGAACTGTATGGTGAGGAACGCCACATTGAATTTGGGACTAGTTAGCAATGCTCAGAGGCGTAGCCACGAGGGGGGTCCACCGGGTCCGGACCTCCCCAAAATTTCGAAACTCGACTAGCATTTGTAGACTTTATTAACGAACTATACTTGTTTAGCAGAGAAATGATTGATGTAAGCTAAATATTTTATTTTACGCCTCATCATGTACTCTTTCTTTTCTTATAGAAATAATCGTTCTATCATTTTTTTCTAAAAATATAGGTGACAGTAATTAAGAATTACTTATCTTTTCGGGTACAGTAAAAGACAGGTTCGTTATTACGTAGACGTATTGGACCTTCCTCAAATACTTTGGACCCCTCCCAGCTAACATGTTGTTCCTATATCTGGCGGGTTTCAAGGTTGCTTTCCAGAACGTTGATAAACATTGTTTCGCCTCATGTGGAAGTATATTGTGTTCATCGTGCATTGCGTAACAACCAAGACGGATGGTTTGGAATATAGTTCTTTTTTCTTTTACGCACAAGTGTTTGTGTGTTGATATATGAATAGGGTTGCCAACTCTGTAAAATAAAAAGAACCGACACTTCCTCAAAATTCTCTGTGATATAGGTCTCAGTGTGAAGTGTCTCTGTTCGGACCTATCCATGGAAAGGAAATGTACTATCGTGAACAAAAGTGCATTAACACATATATTCTGTATGTCCTTAGAACATTCACTAATAACCTTAATAGATACATTGTGCTATAAATGAGAAACTGAAATTGATCAATTTATTGTATTTACCAGTAACTACCATTCCTTTCAAATTATCGAAACAGATGAACAAAAGTATAATAATCTTTACGTGACAATTTTGGATTTGGCAAATGAAATTCACTCTTTAAACATATAGTCTTTACTTCAACTATAGGAAATTGCTTTAAGAAGTCTTTAATAAATGTATAAAATTCCTTGAAAGTAAATTTTAAATTTTCCCTGATACAGTCCCTATCATCTCTCTAAAATTTTCTAAACAGGTGAACAAAATATATTAATCGTTGATACATGGTGAAAGGTAACAGTTTTGAGTTTACAGAATGACAGCTACTTTTCAATATCTATACTTCGAACTAGATACAAATTTGAAAAAAAAATAACGGTTATAAAGGGGCTGGTGAGAAGTTTATACCCGTGACTGGCTTTAATCAAAATAACATCAATTTTTCCGGCCAGGCCAATGAAAAGCCGGTCAGTTTACAGCCCTATGTATGAATATGTGACATTCGCAATTCATATACTAGTATCTCTTTTGTATCAGCTGTTTTGGTTATTAGTTATTAGATTTAATTTTATTGTGTGTGCTTTAATTCAGTACATAACCTACAAATTCTGAATGAATTGCATATCATGACTTCTGTAAATAACTTACAAAACAAAAAAATGCCCAGCTTTCAACTGAGGAAAAACTTACAATTAAGGCTTTGATAAAACAAGCAAAGTGCAATTCAGGAGAGTGTTCGAAAAAAAAAACGGTTTAAGTTTACAGAACACCTTATGGCAGTAATGTTGTATGCACTAGGTACATTTCCACAATTTATTTGAAATTTTCCTAGATAGGCTAAATTGTGAATAAAACGTGTTCAATGTACATTTTTTTTATAACATTAATCTCTGTTACGAACTCCCTTCAGTCTACACTGAAGAGGAATTCGGAACACTGTCAGGGACTGAGTTTGCTAGAATGAATTGTTCACAAAAATCTAGAAAAAATATTTAGTGAATCTACAAAGCTTCTGCAATTAATATTAACTGTACCTATGGCGTCGGTAAAAGAAGAAAAGTTCTTTTTTACATCAAAAAGAATTGACACTTTCAAGAAATTGAATGTCCCAAGAAAGGTTATCACCATTGGTTATGCTTTCCATCGAAAAAAACCTGACAGTAAGAATACTAGAGTTCAACCAGCATGTATTAGGTAGATTTCTTCCAATCAAAGAGAGAAGAATGAACTTACTAATTAAATAAGGTGATTAATCGGATTAAATGTTCTGCATTATTTTTTATTTTTTAAAAACAGAATTTTATTTAATTTAACATGTCAATAGCATTTGCATCTAAATTTATGCTGATTAGTCAATGAATCCACTTTATATCTTCTGTCTCCGATCGTTCGTACTGCAACACCCGAAACCACAAACCACCGGCCGCCACTGTTTAGACCATATGTGCAAATGTTTTCAAGCGTCTTTGTTCTTTCAAGTGTATTGGGTCATTTTCTTGTGCAGTGTTAATTCGGTGTCTTTTTATCTTTCTGTCGCCCATTAACTATGTATGCAACGCGTATACTAATTATTAATGTCAACGGTATTTGTAATCTTACCAAGCAAAAAGCAATGGCCGATCACATGAACAGATCATATCTGGATATAATTTTCCTTCAAGACTGCAATATTGATAATTTATCCTTTCTCTTTAATAGCATGTGGAATATTAACCCTAAGAAGTCTAAGGGGGGGGGGATTCTCGAACCCACTCTTTTGTATTTCTTGAAAAAACTCCGTCGTAAGTCTTGATTAAAATATTGAGAATTTTATTTATTGTCTATTATTACTTCTTTGATAAATCCACGTCATTAATTTGCATTTTTATTTAGTAACTTGTAAGTTCAAAATTATTTCAAAGTAGTGGGCTCATCGAAACCCCTCCTTGGACTTCCATGTGACACTTTCTAGAAGTATATTTCCTGAAGTTAGATTTTTTTCCGTTTGTATTTAAAAAGGATTGTGTTCTTATGTTGGGAAACAACATATCAGCCACGAGTAAGTTCTGAATGCTTATTCTATATTCATTTCTTGTTAGATGGCGTTATTTGAGTTATAGTATGTTGGTAAATCTACCAGAAAGCAATGTTGGTATGAAGGGAAGCTGTCTGCGTTGAGCTGTTTAGTAAGCAATGAATTCGGACGAAACTGAATTTGAACTTTATAAAAGTGATACTGTAAGTGAAATATCAGAAAGTGACAGTGAAAATGAAGAAGAGATCAATTGGACATTATAGTTTCTAGCAGTGAGAATACAGGTGGTGAAGATGTACTCGATCAACGTGACAATGATAGTACTACCGGAACAAGATCAAATGTGTTCACAGCAAAATCAGGGAGAACATATATGAAGGAACCACCAAAAATAACTCGTAGGAGAGGGCCAAATATATACCGCGGTCCGGAAGAAGCAAAAGTTTTGCCTCCTGGTTTGTCATCGTCTCCAATGGATGCATTTTGTAAGGTTTTTATTAATTTATTTATTAATTAATTTATTTATTTTTACATCTGATGTATTTCACATCATTTTATCACACACAAATGAAGAAGCTAATGCGAGAGGCATAAATGAATTTACTTTATTTGAACTTTTTGCTTATATAGGACTTTTGCTAATAATGGGTGCAACGTTGGACGCTCGCATTGGAATAAACGATCTGTGGTCTTCAATTTACAGTAGAGAGATTTACATTGCAACATTTCCTCGTAATATAGTTTAACCAGTGTTTAAGGTTCGATGACAAATCAACCAGAAGTGAGCGAAGAAAGACTGACAAACTAGCACTTTTTCGCAGTGTATTTGAGAAAGTAAATAGTAATTTCAAAACCTATGTTGAGCCTGGTCCACATACAACTATTGATGAAATGTTATCATTATTTCGTGGCCGCTGTTCATTCAAAATATACATGAAGGAAAAACCGGGAAAATACGGAATACTCATTCGTAATCTAAGTGACACTACCTCAAGATATGTTTTAAATTCGGAAGTTTACTGTGGTAAGAATGATTCTAGTGATGTTGTAACAAGAGGCCTCACAGCTGTTGTGAAGAGGCTTGTGGAACCAATAAAGCATACAGGTAGGAACGTAACTACCGATCGCTACTATACCTCTGTTGATTTGGCTGAAACCCTTTACACTGATTTTGGTTTGACTATAGGTTGGGCAATGCAACATAACAGGAAACATATTCCAGCTGATCTAAAGAAAACACGAGGACGGGAGTTATATTCTTCTATGTTTTGCTTTACTAACCCTAAAAGTGGCAAACCACTAGTTACAATCGTGTCCTATATTACGAAGCAAAAACCAAGCAAAAATCTGCTTTTACTTTCTACCCAGCATGAAAATAATGCCGTTGACAACAGCTGTGACAAAAAGAAGACCCATATAAGTTTATACTACAATTCCACCAAAGGTGGAGTCGATACAATAGATCAAATGGTCCGCAAGTACTCTACAAAGAGAGGTATACGGCGATGGCCTTTATCACTGTTCTACACGTTGTTAGACATGGCAGCTCTCAATTCATACACCTTGTTTCTGCTTTGCAACCCTTCGTGGAACAAAATAAAAAGAAACAGAAGAATGCTATTTTTGCTTGCTCTAGAGAAGGCCCTTGTACAGGACCATGTGAACGAGAGAGCTAATAATCTAATTTGTTTACATAAGAAGACCATTCTGACAATGGAAAGTATTACTGGAAGAACACTAATTCTTTCGGGATCCGGGGTTTTTGGGGTATTTTTTAGACTTTCAGTCAAGCAGCTACTGCAGAATTATGACGTCATCGCCTCCTATGTCTCGACGCAGGAAGGTGTGAAACCATACGTAAGGTCTTCTACAATGCCTCTGGACTTGAGAAACAAAACAAAAAAAAAAAAAAAAAAAAAAAAAAAAAAAGACGAAAAAGCTCAAATATGAGAGTTATTTGTACCATGAAACACCCGTATGGTACAAATTGTGCCATAAGTACCTCAAAGGGCTAAAGCAGGAACAACAAAAACCTAACGATCCGCCGGCAGAAAGAGGCCGTTGTCATGTGTATGTAAAGGAAGTGAAACGCAAGAAAGCTAAGTACTCTTCACTTTTTAAATCAAAGCAACGTTGTGCTAAATGCAATAAGCATGTTTGTACATACAAAGCATAGCAGCAAAACAGTTGTTTGTGCAAAATGCATGAGCGAATCATCTGACTCGGAATAAGATCTTGAATACGGAATATAATTTTCAAGTGCAATAATATAATTTTGTTTAGCAACTGAAATCTTTTTTGTACAAGACAAAATTAGAAATCATTGTCGTTGTTACTGTAGATTATTTGACTTATAATTAGAATACTATGTACACTCATGTCCAAAATGATTGTCGCATACCTATAATTGTTTTCTTGTAAGAATATAATTTGATAATGGTTTTGCATTGTACTTTCAATACTGATACTATGTGTATAATGGGGAAATGTATATTTGTTGTAAATTTCATAGGAAAATAATTATAAATACGAAAATTGGAATGAGTAAAACAAAATATTGCTAAATGGAAAAGAAAATTTTATTTTCGTTTTATTGTTCTTCTTTACTGCTCTTTCGACATGAAATTTCCCACATATATGTCTTTGCCGATTATACACATACTAACATTATAAGAAATACCGGGGGAATTCGTTTCAAATTATATTACAATAAAAACATATTTATAGATATGCGACAATAATTTTGGACATGAGTGTACAAGGATTATGATATTTGGAGTCATTTATATTATATTGTTGTAAGTAAAATAAACGTACTTGTAAAAGACATATCTCGAAATAAATTTTGAGCACAACATTCTATTATGTTTATGTAAGTGAAAAAGAGAATTTATGTATAAGGGTTTTGCTATTTGAGTGTTATGAATGGGAATTTATTATGCTAAGTGCAGGTAGAGTTTCTGTACAAACTGAAAATACAAAGCAAATTGGTGTAAATAACGAATTATCAGCTAATTTCCGTAAGAAATAGAAAATGGTTCTATCGGCTTTCTGGGGTCAAAACTAACTAACTAAATAAATAAAAACATATTGATTACAGGAATATTGAATTCATATTATGAAAGGGTATTTGATATATGCATGAGTAATTTGCGAAGTGAATTGTTCAGAACACAGTTCGGTAAGTGTAATATGGATTTTAAAACAACTTAAACAGGAAATACATACATATTTCGTAGCGAATATCGGTGTAAATGGTAAAAATGCCATTGTACGAACCTGACTTAATCTAACATAAATAACCTAGCTTAACAAAAATATTTACACTAAATTAACGTAGCCAAACCTATACTGACCTGAACAAACCTTCTTAGACAGAATTTGGCAGTATTTTTATAAATGGAACCATTTTTTCAGGAAAAAAATAATAATAAATAAATAAATAAATTTAAAAAAATGCTGGCACCAAGAAAGCACACATATGCTAGAGAATATTATGTACAAGGGTTTATGTTTGGGTGTTATATGTACGAATTTCTCTTAAATGAGAGTCAAAATTTTTATTAAGGTATGACTAAACTATAATATTAACTATAATATTAAAAGTAATTTTTAAACCAAAAAAATTATCACAAAAATCTCATTTTTATATTATGGGTTCGAGGAGCCCCCCCCCCCTGGACCTACTTGAGACAAAAAATTCTTAGACTTCCTAGGATTAATCCATTCGAAACTGGTTCTGGATCAGGATATCTCATTAACCCACTTTTCTAAATTTTCGTCAGGTCTTATTATTACAGTCAATTACGACAACATAATTCTTGCTTCTTATATGTGCCCTTTGAAAATAATAACCTGATCCCAATCCTTTTACTTTACCTATGTTCCAATGGAATTACATTTGTACCCAAGATTTGATCTGCGTAGGAGATTACAACGCAGTGTTAGACCCTACAGACTGAAGTTTTGGTTACAACACTTCTTTTACATTGCCAAAATCAGTTCAAGTTAGTTGATGTTTGCATCATTATAAAGATAATGCCCCAGAGCACACGTTCTTTCGACACAATTGATCTTCATGTTTCGATCAAATCGGTGTCACTACCACTTTAATTAATTTTGTGCGCTCTGTACCCGGTTTCCTGTATGCTTTTCTGATCACTGTACTGCAGTTTGCGCCATGGATTTGTCCAGCCATAAGTACTTAAAGTCATCATTTGTTTGGTCACTTAATAACGGCATTTTATCTGACATGGATCTTCAATTGCTCATTACCAGTAGATTGAGCTATTTAATGCACTTTAAATTTTAAAAGAAAAGTTTATTTTCCTGGTGGTTCAGTCACATTAAACCGTCTTTCATTTATATCTGTAAGCAGCACAGCAATGACAGATTCTCTCTTCTTAATGAGCAATATAATTATAACTATAACTTATTAGGTGCCTATCACTAAGAACTCGGCCAAGGAGTTGACGTACTACCTCGTATTAAGGAAATTAAGGCACTGCTACTTACTTTGTATCGTAGAAAAAGTCAAGATCTTCTTCACGAGAGGTAAGACAACTGTAATGTCACTGAAGTTAATTGGTAAATGATATTTTATTAACTTTGAACTCAATGTTTTGTAGATTTTCCTATTTTAAATGTAAATAAAACTAATTCCTATGCTGGTGCTGTTAGGTCGTTCTCAGTTTTAAAGCAATTCAAGGAAGTCTCGTAACAACTTAAAACTATGTCCACACTGAAAAAAATAAATTAGCATTTAAACACTTTTAGTACAGATGTTGTGCGGGGAAATATTTCAAGTTTGTGTTTATAAAGTCTGTTTCGCGTGTCCAAAACCGGACATTCTCCGAAAACAGTACCTAGTATACATATTTAAAACACTTCTTCTCGCCAAACAGTTCGAAAACAAAGTGATGACATACATTTTGCACATTTTGTACATACATCTGGGACATACTTGGACAACACAGTATCTACAAGAAATGAATATATGTCATCTGGAGGTGTTCAAAGAGTGTCGGTAATGTGTACAGTGTACCCTACAGTGTCTAAAATAGTCTCTCTATTTTTTGCAGTGGAGATAAAACATTCCTTTTAATATGAAGTATAACTTATGTAGCAATGTGTTCACTCAATAACAAATACTTTCTACTTCGACTTATGAGGAAATTCTTGCAATGTAAAGATAAGCGGAAGAAATGACATTACCAAAAACTAGGAGGAGAAAGTAGGTGAACATAAGGAGTAGTGGACAAAAGTTTTGAAGTGACCTACCTAACCTTTCACTTAAGGTTATGACTACTTGAAATGTAAATTCGTTTATAAATGATGGTCAATGGTGGCCAAAATATCAATTGATAGTCTTGACGCTCGAAAGTCTGTTACTTTGGAGTTTTACATTGCCTATAGATGATGTTCTGAGTGGGGGCAACCTTAGAAACACAAGTCTTAACCATGGGCTTCATATTGTAGTCCGCCATGTAGATAGCATGACTATCCTATGCAACAATGGTGTATGGCACACACCTCTTTCTACTCATGCATAGCTAGCAAGATCTCTGGATGTACAATAGTATAGGCATTCTCAATTCTCTGCACCTAGTGCCGTAATTTCAGGATCTTGATTGAGTACATCATGGCGTTAAGATGGACCGCTAGTAAAACGTTGGGTAAGATTGACGGTAGTATTATTCAAGAAACACTTATTGATCAGTGTTCAGCATCTTGTAGATGAAGAATGGACCAATGATTTTCGTGGAAAAAATACATCAGACCATGACATTTTTGCCACAAACTATCTGTGATGTACGTATATATCCAATGCGGATTCCTCCAGTAGCGATGATTTTATATGCTTACTTCTTCATTCACGAAAAATTATGCATCATCGGAGAACAACGCGCTGAAGAGGAATCCGGAGGAGATTCGACTTGGTTGCGAGTATCTTGGTCACCCATCCAATAGTCTGAATCCTCCTTTGTCAGGTGCTAGTGAAGCTGATTTTCTACGAGGGATACCACTTGTTAAATAAAAATATCCTCAGTATGGATATTCGACGCTCTTCTCATTCCTGGGATAAGCGCCGTGTCATACATTTGGGGATTTGGCTGAAGAATGCGAGGATATCGACAGCGGTTGTCTCATATGCGGAGATTTTCGGATTTCCGTTTACTGGGCACATTCTCCATCTCCCGCAATCTGCTGATAAATTTGGCTACACCATTCTAAAAAAAATGGGCTCCCTATCACGTGATGTAACATTTTAAAATTTGGAACCACCATAAGTGGACTGCAATTTGCACACAGTAAGGTTATCTCCACATGTTTCTTGATCCTCAGCAATACTATTCAATTACCTGTAGAGTCAAATAGTGAACCGTGCAATAATTAGTGAATGATTAGTGACAGGACAAAACGGCCAGCGGGAGTGTTCAGTCAGTAACATCTGCAGTGATAAGACAGGTCATCATTACTACGACTACTGATACAATAAATCAATTAGCGACATTGCGCTCAATGCGAAAAATGTGTCACTACTGATCTTTCTATTGAAAAAATAAAGCAATGTTCAGGATGGAGGACACCAACATAGAGGCAGTGGTGATCACTTGTGTTCTTGAGGTTGCACCAAATCCGAAATATCATATAGTCAATGTAGACTTCCAGCCCAATTTCATTTCCTGATACTTGCTCCACCCCGCATAATTCATTATTTAAGGGATTTAATACTCTCTCCACTATTTTTCTCATTTGTTAAATGGAAGTAATTATAGTTGAAGAATAACAAACAATAGACTTTGAAAGTATGCCATTTAACACTTGCGGAAAGCAACTAAATGATTTAATATACTTTTCAACAGTGACATAATGGGTTACAAGTGAACGATTCGCTTCTTAGGTCTGGTGACCAGGATTACATAAATCACATAAACTCTACAGTTTATTACACATATTTTATAGTGGGTTAAATTATACCCGTTAATCAAATAATCGGATATACAATTCCCGAAAGATATTATTTTTAAATCACGACATATTTAATCCTTGTTCGGAGTTCGTAAAATTTTCAGAAAACAAATCATTAAGATGCGAAATTATAGCTTAAAGTGGGATGTATACTTATACCAGGAATCGAATCCAAATCTCCTATGATGAATGAGAAGTCGCAATCACGTCTTGTGTTAACAGTTCATGAAAGGTAAATTCTAAACTGAATCCAAAATTTGCTCACATATGTTCGCAGAAGACCGAGAGAGAGCGAAATGGAGACCGAGAAAGATGGAGGAACAAATTGAAATAGAGAGGAGGTAAAGAAGGAGGAGAGAGCGAGGTAGAGAGGTGAGTAAGGAATAGAATGATGTTTGCTAGAGTTGCGAAAGCAGACTCCGTTGTATGACAACGTTTCGTGGTCTCTTTAACTCCTCGTTAGTCACCAGGTCATACTGATGCATGGTATGTCCGTATCAGTGAGTATGGTGAATCATTCTATCCACTTCTCGGTCGATATATATATATATATATATATATATATATATATATATATATATATATACTAGCAGCGTTCACCCCGCTTCGCTGCGGTCACCCCGGAACGCAATAAACGTTGTTACTTAGATAATTTTTACTTTTTCGCTTTCAAGTGATATGATAAAAACCATAGAAGATTGCATTAAATGTTAACATTATATCGCCTGTCATTTATGTTAACCCGCCCCGCTTCGCTGCGGTCACCCCGGAACGCAATAAACTTTGTTACTTAGATAATTTTTACTTTTTCGCTTTCAAGTGATTGCAGTAAATGTTAACATTATAGCGCCTGTCATTTATGTTAACCCGCCGAGTGACACGGTCATGCGGGTTGCATATAAATACGTTTATTTTTACCTATGATGATCTAACAAAGGATTTGTACGTTATGGACACTTGAATGGTCAATTATCTCAAGACACTGGTAATTAAAAATTAAAGTGATATGATAAAAACCATCTAGGGTCCAAATCCTAATAACCCCCCAAAAATAAAAGAAATTGGTTCAGCCGTATTAGCGTGATGAGGGAACAAAGGATTTGTACGTTCTCTTTTATATATATATATATATATATATATATACATATATATACATATATATATATATATATATATATATATATATATATATATATATATAT
Source organism: Thermobia domestica (assembly GCF_964235325.1). Classification (NCBI taxonomy): domain Eukaryota; kingdom Metazoa; phylum Arthropoda; class Insecta; order Zygentoma; family Lepismatidae; genus Thermobia; species Thermobia domestica. The sequence continues at coordinate 166,562,584 of NC_137466.1, read as the reverse complement.
ATATATATATATATATATATATATATATATTCATCCCACATAAGTAAGAACTGCCCACACATGTACAAATTTCAAATTTCTATATACTATTTTTTATATTAGCCTAATTTGAGGATGTTGAATCCCATGAAATTGGTTTAATTTTATCCGCCCGTGGGGTTGCAACAAAAATTACCTCAAATTTACGACCTTTGAAATATGTTTTGTACCAATAATAAAATTGCTCATGCTTTAATGCATTTCTAATTTCAATTTTAGATAGAGATGCAAAAAAGCCGGCTTTTTTGAATCGATGTTTTTTTCACATAAAAAGCCGGCTTTTTGGGGAAAAAAACTAGAGTTTTGGAAATTTTGGCTTTTTTCATTTTCATGATTTTTCTATCCAAATAGCTTTCTTATAGTATATTCATAGTATATTCTATAGTTAGATAAGAATTCCATGACCTAAATGCCATATTTAGCTCTGTAATTCACCATCAAGATGGATGGAGCACATGTTTTACGAATTAAAGCTAACATGAAGAATGTAGTATTTGAGGGCAATTTTACAGGCTATTTAACTTTATTTTAAATTTTGTGTTATAGATATTTTTCTTCTCTAGATCATTTTAGTTTGTCATCCGTGTTTCATTTCTAAGAGCTTAGTACTCTAGCTTCCAGCACAAAAGTTAAACTTACGTTTTTCTATATATCCGTCAAAGCATACGTTTTTCAATATGTCCGTCAAACCATGCTTCCACATTTCTGTTATACTGTAGTTGTGCAGTAATTTAGCAATAATTTTCCGGATACAACCTTGAATACCAATTTATACAAATAATCAGAAGCGGATTTAGAAAAGTACTTTGGTAGGGGTTTCTCTGATTGTTTCGTTTCCTAAAAAGTCCTAATTTTATTTGGGAGGTGCTTGAAGTTCATGAGTACAGGCATAACTAATATTTCGTTTCGTTTATATGTTTAGCAATAATCTTCCGGATACAACCTTGAAAATCATTTTATACTGAGAATCAGTGGCGAATTTAGAAAAGTATTTTGGGAGGGGTTTTCTTACTACTAATGTTTAGTTTTTCTAAACATTCGTGATTTTTATTTGACGGGAGCTTAAAGTTTATGAGTAAAGGCATAACTAATAGATCTATCGTTCGTTTTAGACATTCCGCAACTTTGGGGAACAGGCTTCAGTCCGGAAGACCGACCCCCTAACCTTCGCAAAACCGTCACTGCTGGTAATTAGTAATAATAACGATTTAAAAATAATAAGAAAGGAAGTCGGCCAACTCCTACACTCCTAGTCAGCCAGTACACGCACTATTTCTACATTCACAGATGGAATGAAGGAAAGCTTTGTCAGAATGGTCGAATGCTGGGTTGAATCCCGGACTTCTCGATTGAAGCGCAAAAGCCAAGCACTCAGTCATGTTTGTTGTGCAGTTGTATGTAGCTTAACTTAAATATATTCCGTAGCCCTTTCATTTTTTTTTGGGGGGGGGGAGTTCCGTAATATGTTGAATCCCTCTTCTTAAAAATTCAGAAAACTTGAGGACTGGGTAAACCGTGATGGTGGTCAAGGGCGCCCATGTTGTGGTTTCCAAGGGGGGGCAAGTATAAGCGACGTTTCAAAAATAGTTTCAAATTTTGCTGTAACTAATGTAAAAATTCTAATGGATTTTCGATATTCTGAAGTACATTTTCCTCTAGGGGGGCGAGCCCCCTTCCCTTGCCCCCCTGATGGGCGCCTTTGATGGTGGTTATAAAAAACTTAACTGCAGAATTTCAAGAATATACAGAACCAAAAGTTCCAGATGTGCAGCCTTTAGTTGTATCATATAAATCTAAGTATTTCTCTTATGTTCTATTTTAATTTTATTTTGTTTCAAAAAGAGGATATGGAATATTTTGAATTAAAAATACTACATACAATTTTGCTAGTTATTTGTATACTTTTTAAAAGAAATTTTTACTTTTAGGGCTGGCTCGTTTACACCAGCTGTTTTTTTAATAACTGATTTAAGCCAAAAATAAATAAATAAATAAAAAGAACAAAAATGCGAACTTCATGGTGATGTTTCCACATGTCAAACCATCTGCATTAGTCTTATTTCCTTTTCACCTTTTAATCAAGGTGTCCCATGTTCAATTCTCGGTCGAACCACAACCCTACTTTCATGTGTAAACCAAGTAGCGGTTCGGATGTCACTTTAAGCGAAAGTCTTCTCCTTGATAACCTCGGTATTACGTAAGGATGTTAAGCCTAAACATACGAAACGAAACCAAATTATATATTTCTGCATGCCTGTTGTTTTATAAAGAAGCCAAGGTTGCTTAAATATATTGATTGAAATTGGTAAAATTTATCGATTGCCTACGTAGCTTCCAACATTAGCTTGGATTGAACTTTCAATTATATCTACATACTAAATTTGTAATTTAATACCTCAATTTAGCGTACTGATTATAATACGTTGACCTTTAAATTTTACATGGAAAGCAATAACAGGATTTTCCCGTTATTGTTTTACATTTAAGATAATGATGTGATTTTCCCGATGGTTAGGGCGGGAGTTTCTCAATTTAAGAAATTTGCTGACCGGACTTCTTTAAGCTTATGGGACCTCTTCCAGCATAACCCCGTTGTTGCATAATAATACCAAGGCGAAACAAACTTATTTCTGTGAATATTTAATATAAATACATAAAGCAAAATATCTAAATTGAAAAAAAACTGGTTTAAACCCCAAAAAAGCCTGGTTTAAACTGTCCCCAAAAAACAGGTTTTTGGCATTTTCAGAAACAACCATGGTTCTTGCCAACTCTGCTTACTTTTGTATATAGGAGGTTATTTTTTTATTATATACATTGGTTAATCCTTTGGAATTCATAATGTAAAAATGTTGAAGTAAAATTGTTTAAAATATCTTTTCGAAATTCATGGTTTATTTTCGAGTTTTTATATTATATCGGCATCAACCACTAATTAAATCACTTTTTGTGTTATAGAGAAGCGAAACAAAGTCTGCTTTATCAATTTAAAGCAGAAGTTTGAAAAAAGCCCAAAATTTCCCAAGCAAAAAAGCGAAGCAGAAAAAACCGAGTTTTTCCCCAAAAAAGCCGGTTTTTTCTCGAGCCTTTGCATCTCTAGTTTTAGAGCTAATTTGGGGACACTGAATTCAATAGAACTACTTTTAAACACGTGCATAATTGGGATGCCAAGAAAAGTTCATCTTAAATTTGGGAAACAAATAAATATAAATATCTAAACATTTAGCTATTTCTTTTCCTGATCCCATGGATGGATATTTTTGAAAATAGTTTCATTGGATTCAATATCCTCAAATTAGTGAAACAAACAAAAAAAAAAAAAAAAACATTAGAAATTTATCCAAGCGTGGGCACCTTTTACTAGTGGCATCATCTTTAGTTTTTTGCTTATATATGTTCTCAGAGAAAAAGAGAGACAGAGAAAAGGAGAGGGAGAGGAAGATAGATAGAGGGAAAGAGAGAGAGAATGGGATTGGGAGAGGGAGAGGGAGAGAGAGAGAAAGGGAGAGGGAAAGAGATGAAGAGAGAGAAAGAGAAAGGGAACGGGAAAGGGAGAGAACGAAAAAGAGAAAGGAAGAGGGAGAAAGAGACATAGAGAAAGAAAGTGAGAGAGAGAGAAAAAAAGAAAGAAGGGGAGAGAGGGAAAAGATAGAGGAAGAGACAGAGACAGTAAGAAAGAGAGTAGGAGAGGAATAAAGAGAGACAGAGAAAGGAAGAGAGAGAGGATGAGAGAAACAGAGAAAGGGATGGGAGAGGGAAAGTAAGATAGAAAGAGAAGGGGAGAGAGAGAAAGAGAAGAAAGGAGTGGGAGAGGGAGAAGAAGAGATGGAGAAAATTAGAGAGGAAGAGAGGGAGACAGAGAGAAAAGAAGAAAGAAAAAGAGAGAGAACCATGTTTACTGATGTTACATCAGTAGACTCGCATTTTTCCGTTGCTTGATGAAGTTTCGTGGTCTCAGAGTTGCCGTAGGTCACCAGGTCTCACCAGGATACGAGTCTGACTGGGTCAACGGGTCTGGTAGGACACGAGTCCGGGATAACAAGTCACGAAATTCGTCACTTGTTTCATACAGCGCCGAAATGTGAGTGATTTACATTTATGACATAAAGTGTGCATTCAGATTTCTTACCTACAAAAAATAACCTTAGAAAAGTAATCATTCAAAATCATGTCATAGACTCCACATCTTCATTCTAAATTTAAGAAATTCTTTATCATTTTCAGTTTTAAAGAAAAAGATAATGAGAACAACGAGGGAATATCATTTGATAGATAAATTTTGCTATTTTAAAACAGCTGAGTTTTGCATTCAATTTTTGAACCAACCTTTAAAGCAAACAGTACATAATTGATTATTTATTGTTCAACTAGGTAGACTTGTCTAACGAAGTACCTGTATATCTTTTATATATATATTACCCTGCTTTTTTCGAATCTTCATACGTATTTAACAAAGCATTAAGAGAATTGCGCAAAACGTCTGCGCTCTAAGCCCGAAGTGATAGAGGAGGGCTACTGGCTGAGAGTCGGCACCAAAAGGAAGGGAAGAGTTTTCAAGTGGCGAACTCGGGGGAAAAGGGCTGAGTTGTGTACGAGTTCATCTCACTCATTCGGTGTTGGTCGTCGACGGCTGACGATTCTGAGTGACACGGCGCGGCGCTCACCTGTTTCTCAACTCAGTCTTTTATTTACTTTCTCGCTATCTCTTTCTATTTTTTTTTTTCAATTCGTATTTTCGTTCGTTTCCAGCCACCGCACTCACTTCCTATTGTTTTGTGCTTCCTTCATCACAGGATTTATCTCAAGGTAGGTGCATTTATTATTCGTAATTATTACTTTGAAAATTTTAATAAGACCTTCTTTTTGCTGCTTTGTTCTTCAATAAAGAATACTCGTTCAATTTCAACCTTGAATTTTTTTTTCTCCTTGGACTGTTTAAATGGTACCATTCCGTTCATTACGCAAGGTCCGGGTTAGATTCTCGGTGAAAGTATACGCGAATGGGATACTACGTTAAATTTAGGTTCGTGTCTCTTATAGGTTGCTGCCGAAGAAAGAAAAAATAATAATTTTGGACAACAAATTAAACTTTTGTATGTGTCTGTGTGAAATGTTACAAAGCCTGAAATTTACTTCTCTCACACGCAAATGGTACTGGATTCAATTTCCGGAGAGAGCTCCCTCGTGGCTAAGCGGTTAGCGTACGCGCCTTTGGCGTGGGGGACCCGGGTTCGATTCCCGGCGGGAGCTCATGTGGTTCGGATTCCACGTTAATCAGTAGGTCCACGTCTCATATAGCCTCGCTGCTGAAAGGGACGCTAAACTAAAATCAACTGAACTCAATTTCCGGAGATGGGATATCATGACTAAAATTTCTCGTGACTTTATATTAGATAAGGTTATGGCAATACTGGAGTTGCGTACTACCTAGATTTAAGTTTCTAAACTGAATATACAGAAGGATACTGGAAACTTTGAATTCGAATGTGTGGTATTGGAGGTATTCTTCGAAATTTAACTAGGAAACTTGCGTCTTACAGCATGTTATGATTATAAATTTATTATTATTATTATTATTATTATTATTATTATTATTATTATTATTATTATTATTATTATTATTATTATTATTATTATTATTATGTAATATTTGTCTTCAATGTCTGTTACTGAAAGTCTGATATATGGGTTAAGTTATCGATTCAGGAATGAAGTTGTAGGGGGACACAGTGGTTCAGTGGTAGGGCGCTTAACTCTGGTGCGTGGGGTCCCTCGTTCGATCCCCAGTCAAGTAAGTATGTGGTGGACAACGTTGTGTCCGTGGGTTTTCTCGGGCTATACTCCAACTTTCTCATTCCACAGATTCTTGCATCATCATTCATTTGCCATAATCATCCGTCTTTCTTAGCGTAAGAGGGCATAATCGTGGATTCATTAAATTGAAAGATTTTATTACATTTCAGTTTCATCTAACTTTAATGTTGTACAATGATTATATATATTGAATTAAAACACTGAGTTAAAAAATATCAGATTGTTGAGCATAAATTCTCCTGTGTAATTTTCAAGAAAATCGAAAAGAAAAATAAATAATCATTTTACTATTACTATTCAGTTAAAACTCATGTCTTCGCGAATTGTGTCCAACAATTTGAACTATGAAATAAATTAGAAAAAAAAAACCGATAATTATTCCTGTTAAGTTGTATAACTGGGAAACTTGATCACTTAGTTTGAGAGAAGAACGCAGGCTGAAAGTATTAAAAAAAAAAAAATTAGTCTTTAGGGGGATATTCGAACCCAAGAAGGATTAAGATGGGGAATGACGGAAACTTCATAATTTATATCGATTATCTAACATTTTTCTTGGCTCATTAATTCTAGGAGGCTCAGGTGGCAGGTCATGTAGACAGAATGGAAAAAAGTAGGAACACTTTTAAGTTTTAACTGGAAAGCCAGTTGGAAAAAGGACCATTAGGGAGACTTTGGCACAGATGGGAGTACAATATTAAGATGGATCTCGCAGAAATAGGAATACAAAGTAGATTCAGCTGGCCAAAGACAGAAGTCAATTTTTGTGAACGTGGCACTGAATCTCTGGGTCTCAGCGGCCATAAATTAGTTACTTTAAAGGTATGCCATTTGTTGCGAAAAAAATTGACAATTTTGATTCTGCTAGAACAGACTAATTAGTTATCTACTTATTATGTGTATAAAAGAATCGCTACTCTAGTAGCAAGAAAGCTTTCGGCCAGTTGGCGCATGCTTGGCTTTTGGCTTTCTACGGTTGCACTTGAAACGCATGCTTTCATACAATCTGCCTTTTGTTGTAATTGCAAGCGATGCTTTCGACCCTTCGCACAGAGTTATAGCATCACTGGCCGTTCATTGGTTATTGACTTCCCTTGACTTATAAAACGCTTGCGTCAAACTTGAATGGAAAACTGAATGCAAGGTTGCCCCCATGTAACTTCGTTACTGCAATCCAGCTTGCGGTATGCTTGCACGCTTTCCAATCAAGCTGGATGCAAGCTTGGCCGACTTGCAATTGAAGCTTACAGCAAGTTGTTTGCAAGTTCTCTCTGCTACTAGGGTATTAAGTAGCAGCGTAACGGTGACCCACATTCTACTTTAAAATTTAAGAAATAAGTCATATGGACAGCATAAAACAGACATAAAATGTTTACAAGCTTGAGCATGATAATACATGACTGCAAGTAATAGATGCTTTTTATTATTTTGTTTTGTTTATCGAATTATTATCATTTGAGATAATTAATTACCATGGTATCCATTGTAAGTTCTAATGGCAAATAGCCCATGCACTTCAAAATGAAATGAAATCTTTAAGTTCTACGTCGCATGGTTATGCCGGCTAGGTTAAAGGAGACATTGATGATGAGAAATGAATGGAATGGTGGAATGAAGAAAGTGAGAGGACACGGGAGAACGTCGAGAAAACGCACGCACATGTTTTTTGTGCATCACAAAGCTCACCTGGCGCAGGCTGGGATCGAAGCAAGATCTCTATGCACCAGAAGTGAACGCTGTACCTCTGAGACATCATTTCCCATTCATGCGCTTTGACCTAGTAAAACAATATTTGTTATTATTATTATTATTATTATTATTATTATTATTATTATTATTATTATTATTATTATTATTATTTTATGCTGATCCCCACAGCAATACTTCACCTTTGATTCCGAATATTTTGAAAAACAACCACAACCAATCATCATAGTTCTGAAAGTTTTAGAATTTGAAAAGACATATCTAGTAATACCACTCTTATTGCTTAGGAAAAAAAAAACGCATAGGCAAAAACTCAAACTCCCAGGAATCTTTTACTGTATCACCAGACATGAAAGCTCTCAGCTTCCATCAAATAGACTTTGTGATAAACAATCAACGTACGCTTGGGTTCTCACGTTTCGTAAAACTTTCTTTATTCATCATTGGGGCCGCGGTGGCTCAGTGGTAGAGTGTTCATCTCTGGAGCACTGGGTCGCTGATTCGATAATAGCTCGCGCCAAGTGGACTTTGTGGTAGACAAACACCGTGTGTGTGAATTTTATCGGAGTTTTCCCGTTTCCTCCCAATTTATTCACTCTACCAATTCATTTTTTTCTCATCTTCACAGTCTCCTTTAGCTTAGCCGTATATAATTGGGACGTAAAACTGAAAGATTTCATTTTTTTTTATTTCATCATTTTGTTCATTATTTTAATCTCCATCTTCTTTTAGTCTCGGCGCTTAATCGTGAGACGATAAACCAGAAGAAAAGAAAGAAACATAAGATTATCATTTTTGCGAGAACTTTAAGATAATTTTATATTTCTTTGGAATTGTTTTTCATCTTACAGCGAACTAACTCACGTTGTGTATACAGGGACAAGAAAGATAGCCAGAGGAGTAGCTCTTTTGTCCATTGAAATCTCAAAATGTGATTTTACGAAGATTGTTTAAGTTTTAAAAGTTTGTTGTTGTCTAAGAAAGTGAGCAGGCGAAACAATTGCGTTTCTAAATCACGATTTTTCAATTTTTCCCTAGGACAGTTACATGTTCTTGACACCACTTGTTGCGTTGCCAAAATTATTGGCTTAAGGAATACTATGTTCCTATTTTTCCTACCAAATATTTCCATCAAGAATTTATTCGTATTCGAGTTTAGCAGTAGAAGAATTTACTTTGATATAACAAGAATAAAACTTAATTTACCAAGTGTTCAGTACTAAAAATCTCTGTAATGATTTTTTTTTAAATTGCCGAAGGAATTTATTTAAATGTACTTGAATGTATTTAAATATACTTGAAATATTATTCAATAATTTCAGTGATTAAAATAAACCATAAAATTCCCACAAAATTCATTAATAAGCAAAGCAGAATTGAGCTAACAAAGACAAAAGTAAGTTGTAAGTAAAAAAAATAACATTTTGTTGGTGCAATTGAAATGTCCACTCTACGTCTGGTGGAGAACTACCATCTCTAATGCAATCAATTGGTCGACCGAGATCAAGAGTAGCACGCCAAAAGCACCGTTCATGTGCAGAAGATAGGCTGAGATGCTTAGTAAGTTAGGAAGTGGTATGCTGTGCCATAATAAACAAACAATTGTAGATTATTTTAATTTACGATTTCAAACTGGGATATTCTGCGCATCTAGAAGCAATAAACATCACTAGTGCATTTGGGTCACGAGTAGTGAATCAACGCATCATACATTGTTGGTTTATATTTCGTGGCGGTGACACGACATTGAAAAATTAGCCCGACGGTCAGCTTCAACATGTTTTGATGAACTCCACAGAAGCACCGTTAGAAGAAAATCCTGTTTGTGTGATTGTAGAGTAGTCAACGCACCACACATCGTTGGTTCGTTATACGAATTCGTGCCGGTGACATGGCAATGAAAAATTAACCCCACCGCCTCCTTCGAAAACATGTTTTGATGAACTTCACATAAATATCGTTGGAAGGAAACCTTCTGAAAGGTGTTCATGCGATTGCACACTAGTTATTTGTACACTATACCAATGTCATTTGGCTGTTCCGGCAAGTGGTAAACAAAGAATTGGATTCATGAATTGATACCGGAAAACAAGAATTGTAGTCTTAAACTGTATATTTATCTGACTGCAGAATAACCTGAAAGGTTTTCTGCATTGTTTGTCATATCAAATGAAAATCAATCAGTGACTGCAATCATAAATTTAAGGTATTCTTTATCATTTTCAGTTCAAACTGTGAGAACAATGATTGGATTATGAGCAACATCCGAGACGGTTTCCCTAACCATCCCTCCACCCACAAAAGATATTATTCCTGGTATGGAGAATTATGATTTGGGATATACAGTACAATATGACCTTCTTCACTAAACTGAAGTCATCACTTCATATTGTAACAGTTCTGCATTGTGGAATGAATTGTACTGAAACAGCCAGCGATGATCATCATATTTGATAACGTCATATTGCACGAAGATACGCGCCTACATGTCGTTCGAAGGACAATGCTGACTCTTTATGAGGGTTAATATGAAATCTTCTGTCACCCACCGTATTCTCATAACGTCTCTCAAACAAACTACCAAGTCTTCCATCCTCTCGATCACTTCTTGTCAAAAAGAAATTCTTTGATAACTGAGAGGTGCAATATGCGATTGAAAACTTCTTCGCATCTTACAAGTTAGTCCAAGATTTATTTCCCACTGGAATCCAGTGGCTGGTGGGCAATAGCAAAAGTGTGCACCTGTAACACGAGACTACTTTTAATTAACGAGATACTGTAGTTCTCACTCTTGATTTTGATTTGGTTTTAGAGTGCCTTTCAGCAGCGAGGCTATATCACACGTGGACCAACAGCTTAACGCGGAATCCGAACCACATAAATTCCCGCCGGGAATCGAACCTGGGTCTGCATGCTAAAGGCGCGTACACTAACTGCTTAGTCATGAGGGAGCTGGTTTTCATTCTTTTTGCCGTTGAAAATCATAAATGTCACTCAGACATTTCAATAAACCCAACTGAACAGATAACTGATCGACAACGAAAAAAATGACTGAAGTTACCATATTTATTTTTTATACGTGTTTAGTTTAAATAAATAAAGAACAAATATGTAAATACATTTTATGGTAGTTTGCTTAATGGTTTTGGTGATTTGAAAAGTATTTAAAGAGAGAAAGAGAATACTGTTCACAAATATCCATTTTCAAAAATATTTGTTCTTTCAGTTTTTAAAGGGTAGACCTCGTGTAAGGTTTAGCTCAACACTAAACTATTAAGTCTTGTAGGCATAAAGGACATATTACTACTACTACTACTACTACTACTATAATAATAATAATAATAATAATAATAATAATAATAATAATAATAATAATAATAATAATAATAATAATAATAATAATACAATAACTGTAGTAATAAATTTTGTCGTGGCGGGAGCTCATGTGGTTCGGATTCCAAGTTAATCAGTAAGTCCCGTCTCATATAGCCCCGCTGCTGAAAGGGACGTTAAACGCAAAATCAACTCAACTCAACGCACTTTTTGTCGTTATGGTTGTTGTATTATCAGTAATGGATATTTTCTTTTCTATGGAAAACTTCTTAACGTCGCATTTTCTAAGTAAAATCGTAATCCGAATCAATGTCCATCTCATGACAATGTTAGGCAGAAAGATAACCCTTTCATAGCGGCCATAGAACCTACGATATTCCAGCACGGGTCTAAACCAAAAATGAGGCCCTTATTTAACGAAACTGCATTTTTTCATACATTTTATGCTTTCTTCTTTTTAATCTTAAGGACACGGTGCTTCGATGATAGAATTTTCACTCTTGGCTAGAGCAGTGTTTCTCAACCTAATTCCTATCATGACACCCATTTTATCACATCCTCTTGCCAGCGCCCCCACCCTGCCCCCGTAGAATTTCTGGTTTGTAATAAGCTCGTGTGGGATTTTTAATACACCTTTTGCGGAGATCTCACGATATACGTCTATTTCAATAATAGTAGAATCCATTTTTTTATATATATAGAGTGGATACAGTAACTTCCTTAAATGCGAATGTATTAAAACCAAATTTGGTCAGTTCATTCATATTACAAATATTGAATTCGATCCGTTATAATGTTTCAAAATGGAGGTCGTTTGAAAATTTTAAAACTTCATAACTCTCTTAATTTTAGGCCATATGATATAAAAAATTAAGTGATTTCTAATTTTGGTTAAAAGAACTTGAACAGTTATTTAAAAAGTTCTTGAGTATTTTAATTTTCGAGAGGCTGACACTTTGAGTAATATACGATATTAGATTCTAATTATATTTGTCTCTTCCGCTTATCTTCTAGACCTCCACAAAATTCTCTCGCGACCCCTAGAGGTGTCGCGACCCCCAGGTTGATAAACCCTGGACTAGAGTGATTCCTGTGAGCATGTTATGGGCAACATTGTATTCGTGAAATTTCTCAGTTCTCCCATATAACTCACGTTCAATCTTGCTTCACCAAGCCTTCTACAGACATATATTTTCAGTTTCCATCCAGAATCGGTTTTACCTACGAGGCATAACCATATTAAATTAAATTATTTTATTTCATTTTAATCCTTCTCAACTACCTGAGCTCCATTTCTACCCACTAAATAGTTAATATTCTTGTTCATTCTATGAGATACCCGATTATATATATATATATATTCGGGCCCCAGGCGAATTTCGTTGTGAGTAAAAATAGAAGAAAAATGAGACGAGAGGAAAGTTATTGGAAGTAGATGGTTTCCAATCTGAAATGGTGGAATTTTAACATTCATACACGGGCAAAGTACCTTATGTTAAATAAAAATAGCAATTCAATTACGATTCAGCAGGCTGTTAAAACAAAACGTAAACGGATGGAAAAATAACACGAGGAATGTATATATTGTTATTAGAAGGATCTTTAAATACCTCGTATCAGCGTTCGTAGGTTTCTTTCAGAAAATTTCCCTCGACAGACACAATTTTTTCCCCTTTCTTATCAAAATGTCCCTAGTTTGTTGACTGTCCAGTTCATACTACAGATATTGTGTGATAAGATTAATTTAGTTATATTAAAGGAAGTGCCAATCACATTTGTTTTATTCATTTGCTTTTTATTTTTATAATTTAACCCTTAGTTGGTAATATCCGTCTCCCAGGCGGATACACGATATTTTTTTGTTCAGAGTTGGTACGCACATTCACGGTTTGATCTGATAATTCACCTATGCTTTAGTTGTGGATTGACTATGATGTTTTGTACCGGTGGTCGCATGTCTAGCTCATCGTTGCAAACTTCGAAGTGTATAAAGTTATTCTACGCCGTCTCGCAAGCGGATATTACTGTAAAGGTAAAATATTTTGTCCGTCTAAGTGACGGATATTACTTTATACTGACAAAAATTAATATTTGTGTGTTTTCTTTCGTTTCGAAAATCAATATTTTAAGATGTCAAGTAGAAAAGATATACCACAAAGGAGCAGGGTTATACTTTAACTGGCTATAGAACAATTACAGATGGCTGTAATCAGAAACTGATTATGATTACAGATCCGATGATTTGTATGTTCCTGAACAAGATCATTTATCCAGAACATGTCATGTCAGCAATCCAGAAATAGATTTTAATTATGTCACGCTAAGATTTTTAAGTCAGTGCTTGAAAACTTGGTGTCACTTTTTTCAAATGACTGCACTGGACTTCATGCTTTTCGTGCAACTATCTCTGAAAAGATGTAAAGTTTTGCTGGCGGCTCTTAGGTTTGATGATACAGATACTCGTGAACGAAGGAAAAGAGAATTCTCCAGTAGCAGGTGTGTGTTTTAATAAGATCATTTCTAATTGTCAGAAGGTATATTCTATTGAGATACAAATATGTGTTGATAAAATTCTACAAGATATATGCTTAGAAATAGATTCTCAGCGGTGACGCATGATGTATTGAACTCATGGGTACATACACAAGTGAATTACGGCGTGCTTCACTATTCAGTTAATGAATTTTGTTACGTAAAATGATTTCTCTGGGTGTAACTAAACCTGATTGGAAACTGACTTACACCACTTTGGCTTCAAACGTCTCAATTATGTGCGTCCGTCTCTGAGGCGGATATTACTGTTATAGCTTATTTTTTGGATGTTACCAACTAAGGGTTAATAAAAGGGATACACACAAATTCACCCAGTCAACAATACAACAATGTAGGCAAATTATGGTACTTTGAACACATACACGAACTTGCTGTTATATTGAGTTATTTCTGAAGAAAAAAATTAAGCATTTATGTTGGTCAACTAGAATTTTCATGGATTTTCACGTTTTATCGAAAAATGCCCTTTCTAATAAATTTACCTATGAAATTTCCTTAGATTAGGGAAATTTCCTTCAAACTACGAACACCGCCTCGAATCTGTTTCCTAACAATACTATATTGTTGGTATTGTGAGGGTCCAAGAGAACAGACCGCTGAACAAGCAACACTTCTTTTTCATTTCATATAAGGAGTTCAAAGCGCTTACCAATGTTTAGTTGAAAAACGCCTTACCAACTTTTCTCGCTGGTGCAAGCAGTCCTAATTTCGATTCCCGGTGAGGACACTCGGTCGAGAAAGTGTAAAAACTTTTTTTTAGGCTATCCATCTTCAGTAACGCTTTCCTTTTTTTTTCTCATTTGCATCAGGTAATTCCCGAGATAGTACCTAATGGTCCTAGGCTGCTTGCTTCTTTCCAGATTCATTTCGTCCTCCCCAATTCTCTGGGTAGTGTGATAGTTGAGGGACATCAACACTCATATGTTACGTGCACGAGGTGTCTTTAAAAAGTATTGAACTTTAATTTTTCCCGCGTGAAACAATGAAGCACGGGAGATCTTCTTCAGTGTAGATGTAGAAGGGGAACACTCATGCACAGTCGTGAATTTTTCCCGCCCATAGAAACCGTCAATCGCTGGCAGTCTTCCAACGAGTGAAGAAATGTAGCGAGTGATCGTCAGATTTCAGTTTTTTTTTTTTTTTAATGATAGTAAAACTTGAACAGCGGTATTGAAGCAATCGGATCGGTACATTTCATTTTGAACGAGAATTGGGGCGTGAGGAAAGTGTCCGCGAAATTTGATTCAGGCTTACATCGAAAAAAAAAAAAAAACATTCCTGTGTGTCCTCAGCCTTATTACTCACTCGATACGGCACCGTGAGACTTTTGGTTATTTCCAAAGCTGAGAATGCCACCAAAAGGAACCCGATTTGAGTTAGGAGAAGACATTATGCGGAATGCGAAGGCATGGTAGCTCACCATTCCAAAAACTGCGTTCTAGAAGTGTTTCCAATAATGACGGGAGCGTTTCGAGAACTGTGTGCGTTACCGAGGAGATTACTTTGAAGGAGACTAGTGTTTCGGATTTTCAAATCGATAAATGTATTTTTGGCAACCAAAGGTTAGATACTTTTCAAACACATCTCATAATATGACCATAGATGCTGGCAGTCCAGATATTTAATTTCTAGTCCCTAACTTTCCTCCATTTCCTTCTTCTTCGTATCTTCACTTATAAAAGAGTTGACCAATGGCCCAGGACTTTTGATAAACCTTATATATGCCATCCAGAAAGCCAACAATCTGTACTTTATATGACACATTTTTATTTGATAAGGAAGCCTTTAATAATAAGTTAAAATCATTTTCGAGACAGACTATATCACTCAACGTCTGCGACTGCAACAACAGTGCTAAATTCTCATTAACCGAGCATAGCCTGTCAAGGGATCTCATTCGGTAGAGTTCGGCGTCATAACAAGGCAAAATACGCGTTTCAAGAGTAATTTGCAGTAATCGGTATAACACATATAATTACTTCTGGCAGCTTCTGTATTGCGTTGCAGTCCGCAAACTTTTGTGAAGGCACGTACACAAATGCGACCCAGAGTGTTGTGAGCATTCAGTGAAGTGTCGTTAGTCCAAAAAGGTTAGAAAAATTACTTTGTTAAGCTATAGCTACAGTCTTAGTACTGGGAAGAATATTAAGTTAATTGAAATATACAAATCTTCCTTTAACCTTACAGCACACTATTTTGGAGCACTGTAGTTTAAAGAGTATGTTGACCAACCAAGAATTTACGTCATTTATACAACAGTAGGTTAATAGTTAAGAATTGGTGATTTAGAGCCAATTTTGACAGTTGGCTAGCCTATCATTTCTTACTCTTCGGCCTACCAACTGCACTTCTTAGGAGTCATCTTGGAAATCTTGCTGATGGTAGTGAGAAAGCAGGATCAGGGAAATACATATGCCTATAATATTTTAAATTAATCTCGAAAACATGCAAGTGGATGCAGTATTTACGAGGGTATTCCCATAAGTAAGATCTCCGACTTTTTAGAAATACAAAGAAAAATTTATTTTCAACAATGTTTATATCATTTTAAAGCTTGCATTTATATATTTTTCTTCATAATTGCCATTTTAGTCGATAGATTTTTGTAGGCGCTCTGGTAATTTTTGAATGCCCATATCATACCACCTGGCTACTATGTGTTTGAGGAAGTGTGTATGCCTATTTTTCCAATCGTTCTCGTAGTTGAAGCGCGTTCTTACCAAATATTCTTTCAATTTAAGAAACAGGTGCTAGTTACCGGGTGACGTAATTTCAGTAGGAACAGCTCCAAGCTCCCTGCATTAATTGCGTACTTTTATAAGATTTATACACAACTCATCATATACTTTTGTCAGTTTGCTTTGAATTTCAGTCGGTTTAACACCTTTTGCGTTCAAAAATCTAGCAGTTGGCGGTAGCACCAACTGAGGGCTGCCAATCTAAGATTGAGCGTTCCACTGGGATATATGCCGGTTAGTTTGGGAGAGGAGACAAACAACGAACAAAACTGTTTTGTCAACAGCAGTACGAACAGCTTCTCTGCGCTCCCAGTCGTTGGAGACTTTACTTTTTGGATGGACCTCGTAGAATGTTAAACTCTCTGCTACTGTTTAAATCTGCTCTGTTTGGATAATATACCCACAGAGCAACATAAGTATATGTTTACCTAATTGATTGAGATAATATTTTAAAAGCATAACATGGGAACACGTGTTTATACGTAAAAATAATTTATTTCTTAATAATTTTTAAAATTACAGAAGAAACAAGAAAATGAACAACTTCAATATCTATACTTAATCATCCAGTATAACAATTTTAGCGTTATGACAACTTACTTTTCATCAGGATCACGCAAGTTGGCCTTATAAGATTGTAATTTAGTACGTCCGTCATTCCGTCCGTTGCTCCGCACGATAACTCTTGAACGAAAGCATTTTTCAAATGAGTTTTTCAATAGACAGCTAGAAAGGGCGTCCCGGCTGAATGTTTTTATGGAGTCAATCTGTTAACATCTTCATGGGTAACGATTTTAATATTCTGTATCATTTACGATCCATGATATTCTCTTGCTTCTATGCAGCCTGAGCAAGAGCAAAGTATTGTTGGTTGCCTATGACAACAGGATATGTAGTTTTTGATACTGCAAAACTTTAATTAGCCGTAATCATTAGAATTACACTAGTGGGGCTTATAAGATTGTAATTTTAATGCTTACGCCACTCACGTAATCCTCTTTACTTTACTAGAGTTTATTAGTTAAGCTTACTGCAGTTCGTGCTGAAAATACTACATTTTAACTGTATTAATTGCAATTTTTTTTAAAGCTTAAAATGAAGCTCTTGTTGCAACATCTATATAGAGTATTTACTCGTCTCTATATCAAGGGTATAGAAGCAAAACCTGCTATATTCATTTTTCAATTTTGTCAGGAAATGAAACAAAACTGTCTCCCTTATGTTTCAGAACTGTTGAACCGCATGTTTCACTCATCTGCACTAAGTAGCGACCTCTAAATAAATGTTCAACAATTGTGAAACATAAGGGCATCACTTTTTCATCGTTTCCTGTCAAAATTGAAAAATAGATTTAACAGGTTTCACTTCTATACCCCTGATATACTACATGGGATTATGACCATCGACTACGATGGAAACAAATTTTATTCACAAAGTTCTTTACCACAAGAGATGCCCTCTTTGGTTAAAATGTTGAACTAACAAGTGTAACGACAAGTGTAGTATGAACACTCCAATCTTAAGTATGCAGACAGAAAAGAAACTTTGTAGTAGATTATGTGGGACTTTATTTTATGATTCTTTTCTTATGATGATGGTTGACCTTAGTGAAACATGCGGTCGAAATTGTGCTACTTTAAAATTATTAACTGACGAAATACTTTCTTCAATCTTAGCAGTCTGTGTTTTATTAATTCTATGTTTAATTGTCAGCAAAAAGCATCCGCTAATCATTGAGAATGATTTAAGATCATGTTACTAAACCAGTAAAACTACTAACTTAAGTCCCGATACAGTTTTTCAGACACCAAGTTGTTAGTTAAGTAATCATAATTCAATTAGATGCTGAAATTGCCTTAAGATGCAGGCTCAAAAACCATAAGTATACTGTCACATCTATGATTGATTCTTGGACTACCGCAAAAAATGACTGCGTGGGTACCAAACAGCTACATAACGTTTAGTGTTTCCATACGTTATGATTAGCACATAACTAAATCTTCGTAACAAATACTATCGCTTTGACTGCTATCTTTTGTAAAGTTACATAAACACTTCACGCCAAATCCATTATTTATTAGTCTCATTTTCAAAAACAGAATATTCATTCACAGTGTTTACATTATTCATTGTACACTGTAAAAAATTTCAAAGGTAAAGTTACAAAAAAAAAAAAAAAAAAAAAGGTGACAACCTGTTTGCCAAGCCTCTATGTAAATCAATTTACAATTATAAAGTAAGATTAGTAATATGAAATGGTGTAATATCACATTTTTATCAATAAAAATACCATATTTTCTTATATATTTTCTGTAAATTTGTGAAACAAAACAACAAATTGTGTAATTTAATCTAAGGAAATATATGTCAGCTTACAAAATCAAGAGTAAATGATTTTATATCATTATTGGACAATTAAACTACACAAATTTTTTCCAATGTATCAAACAGCAATATTCTATTTACGGGCCTTATCTACGGTCTTTTTTTTTATAACAACTATATTTCATCATAATAATAACCGTATCTAACAAGGCATATGATTCTAATTACAAATATTAACCATTGCTTACGCGACTTGGGTTTTGCAGTTTAGGGGGCTGTTAACTCTCTTCATCCCTCACGTTGGCTGATATATATATATATATATATATATATATATATATATATATATATATATATATATATACTGCAGGAGTGTGGAAGTTAATCGGAGTGTGATACTTGGAAAACCTTGCTTGTTAATAATATTAATTATTATCTTCCAAATATATGGAAAATAAGTACAAAGACTGTAATGTTTTCTTGAGACTGAATCGACTACTGAAATCTATTTGTCGTTATTTATTACCGTTTTTGTTCTATAGCGATCAATGTTAAACCGAAATCGCTTTATTTCTACTATTTCTCACTTGAATAGAGAATCAACGGAAGATTTAGGACCCATTCTTGTTACGTTGAATTCATGTAAAACCTTACCGTTCTTGCTCTATGTAAATTAGTTTTGGAACTGTAAATACTACAGGGTGATTTAAAAAAAATTCACGGATTTCATTTGGGTCTAGAATTTCTAATTGAAGTCCGATTTTCATGAGGTTTGTGGCAAATGATCAAGGAAAGATGTTAGATTTATGGAACTACGTTTACTGATTTAAATACATCCAGGGTTATACCGGGCACTCCTCAAGAAAAACAGCACATATTCACCAATCTACCTTACAATTGGAATGAGGTGCGGTGGGGTGTGCAGATTTGAGTTCTCTTCTGTAGATGACAACCTAGCCAAGGTCAATAAGAAACAGGAAACTAGGCTGTTGCATTGGGAATTGTGTTGTACAGTTTTGTGCTACTGTATAAATATGATCAGAACACAAATTTGGAGTAATATGAGTTTATCGTTAAAAGTTTTTGGAGAACCGAAATCTGCTGTTGCTACGCAAAGGGAATTTAGAAACAAATTTGTGTCACGTTCTACCCAGACAGGAACATAATAGGGTCTCTAGTGAATAAATTGGAAGACACAGGATCGCTTTTGAGTGAGACAGGGAAGCATCGGGTCCTGCAAGCGGGTGTTGTGGAAGATATCAGTTATCGACTCCTTATGTCTCCCAAGAAATCTCTCCGTCGTTTGTCGTATAGCTATCCAACATGTCAAAAGGCTAAGACTTAATTTGTATTCTCCCTAGCATTTAACTTGTATTCTGCAATTTCGCTTCAAAAATCCAAAACTTCATTTCAGTTGTAAGGTACACTGGCGAATATTTGTTGGTTTTGATTTCGGTAGAGTGTTGCAGGTGGTAATTGTAGGTTCTTTTGAGACGATGAGCATTTTTTTTTTAAAAAAAGTTTGTTGCTGTCTATTACTGTTTATTTTTTTCAGCTATGAACGTTGAAACCGAAAATGGTTGATTTTTACCACTTGTGGTTTGAATAGAGTGCCACGGAGAAGAATTTATTTTTGGAACGCTGACTCTATTGTGAGAAACCGCTTCACGATATCATTGACCGTTTTTGCTCGATGGAAATCAGTATTGAAACCCTAAAGACTTTAAAATTTTAATCACTCCTGAGCTCCTTCATGGCTAACCGGTTGGCGTGGGAGACCCGGGATCAATTCCCGGCGGGAACTCATGTGGTTCGGATTCCACGTTAATTAGTGGCTCCATGTTTCATATAGCCTCGCTGCTGAAAGAGACGCCAAACGCAAAAACTGTAACTGAAACTTTAATCACTTCTGGTTTCGGCAGTGTTGCAAATGGTGACGATACGTTTTCTTGAGACTCTGAATCGATTGCCCCCCCCCCCCTAAAAAAAACGATCACCTATAGGGCAACATCTTCAAATTCGACTTTTAGCTACCTCAGGATTTTGTCCAATTTTTGTCCATTTTTGTTCATGCAAAAAATATTTTGTACCATTCAAATAAACGAGGGAGGGCCATTTCAGAATTTTGGCCACTTCGATTAACAGTAATATGACATCTTTTTTCCAAATTCGAATTTTAACTAGCTTGGTGGTACAAAAATTTACAAAAAATGAAAATTCTAAGCTAGTTAAAAGTCGAATTTGAAGATATCGCACTATAGGTGATTGAAGTAGCACACATTTTGAAATGGTCCTCCCTCGTTTATTTGAATGGTACACATTTTTTTCTTGGGTAGACAAAAATTGAACAAAATTCTGAGGCAGTTAAAAGTCGTGTTTGAAGATGTCGCACTACAGGTGATCAAAGAGTCCCGAATTTTGAAATTACCCTTCTTTAGTAATTTCAATGGCACAAAGTCTTTTTCTTGGGTGGGCAAAACCGGACAAATTTAGACAAAATTCTGAGGTATGGTTAAAATTCAAATTTGAAGATGTTGCACTACAACTAAATGGACCCATTAGTGGTCGATTGATAACTGGTCTTTTTTTTTTTTTTTAGTTTGTTCTTTTGCTTCTGAATAATAATCATAACGCAGACTGTCTACATCCGCAGTATTGAAACCTTTCACAAGCTATTGCTCGTTTCATTAATTTTTCAGGCTAATGTTCTGAACTAAGAAGTTTATTTTGTGGTGTTGTGAATTCTGTATATTGTAATTTCTCGTTTTTGTGTGAATTAAAATGTCAGCAATGTCAACCATCAGCACACTCAGTTTTTTCTCTGACTTTACTTGATAAGTTTTTGAACTCCATCTTTTACACTAAAATAACGTATACATACTCATTTTTGATAATTCTGTAAAAAAAATAATAATTTGCAAAATTATTTATTTTAATAAAACAAGGATCTTGAATGGGAACAGGAAAAACAAAATGTCAAACATTCACGACGCTTTGAAGTTTCTAAAGGTAAAGTGTAAATCCTTGTTCCAAGTTATGTGTTATTTATAATTTCACATTTTATTTCTGTCATAGCTCGCGGGCGCGCGCTTCCAGGTTGGAAAACACTGATGTAGACTGTTAAATTCGTCTTTAATACCCCAGTTGCTCTCCCGTTAAAATATCTATTATATTATACATTTCTGCCGCAGGGAAAACTCTCAATACAATTAAATTAGTCCTTTTCGTTTCCGCAGAAATATTTGATGTATTGTAGCTTGTGTATAAAAGTATTGCGTGGGCATGGAAGCAACTTTTTATCAGCACAACACTTTCCACGTAGGAAGAAAGAAAGAGCTATTTGAAAGTACTCTTCGACAGTGAGTTTTCTACACATATAATCTTACTCGAATTGCGTACACTTGTGCTATTTTAGGAAGTAGCTTAAGTTATAGAGCGTTGGCTTCGCATTCGGGAGATCATGGGTTCGAATCCCGCTGCCGACCATCCTGACTGAGGTTTTCCAAGGTTTCTCTCAGTCGTAGCAGGCAAATGCCGGGATGGTACCTATTAAACAGGCCCTGGCCGATACCTTCCCAAATCCTTTCCATTGTTGTTATTGTTGTCGGATGTCCAGTATAAAATGGCCTCTGAGCTGTATCTGGTGATTGTTAAATAAATAAAATAAAATTCCACGCATTATGTTCTGTTCACTTTCCACAGATTAGTCTTTTATGTGAGACACCCTCATTAAACTTCGTGTCTCGAAATGAAAATTCTGGTCAAGATACAAATAAAGTTTCTATTCAGGTGTAAAAAGAAATCTATGAGTATTACGTTCCACGATTATGCCGGTTAGGCTAAAGGAGACAGTGATGATGAATAATGAATGAAATGATGGAATGAAGAAAGTGGGAGGAAACGGGAGAACCCCAAGAAAACCCACGCACAGTGTTTGTCTGGTTTGGGTACAAAACCTCGCGGCGACAACCTCGCGGACCAAAACCTCGCCTGGCCAAAACCTCGCCTCCCAAAACCTCGCGGCCCAAAATCTCGCCGAGCCGAAACCTCGCTTGGCCAAAACCTCGCCGCCCAAAACCTCGCGGGACAAAATCTCGCATGGCCAAAACCCCGCCTGGCCAAAACCTCGCCGCCCAAAACGTCGCGGGCCAAAATCTCGCGGGGCCAAAACCTCGCCTGGCCAAAACCTCGCCACCCAAAACCTCGCCTTGCCAAAACCTCGTCTTCCAAAACCTCGCGCCGCAAAATATCGCCATATCCTAAATCTCGCCTGACCAAAATGTAAATGTTCCAACAGATGATAAGGATGACGGTATAAAAGACGCTGTTTCAGAAGAAGTATCACGGGTATTTGACCAAGTCCCGCGATGCCATATGAAAATTCTATTTCTGTATTAGAGGATTTCATTGTGAAGGTAGGGCGACAGGATGTTTTTAAACTGGTTATAGGGAAAGAAAGTCTGCATAAGGAAAGTAATGACAACTAACGGGGTTAGTTTCGTGAACTTGGAACATCCAAAAACTTAAATTTTTAACAAAAATATAATAATATTTATGAAAGTATGATGCGTTTTTACGACGTCCCTTGATGATGTCCTGTAGGTTAAAGGAGACATAGATGACCAGGATGAAGGAAATGATCGAATAAAGAAAGTGGGAGGAAACTGGAATAACCCGAGAATAATAAGCCCGCGCACACGATGTTTTGTATCTTCTTCTTCTTCTTCTTCTTATTATTATTATTATTATTATTATTATTATTATTATTATTATTATTATTATTATTATTATTATTATTATTATTTGTAATGTGGAATTGCATATTAAGAAACTCGTTGGGTAAATTTTAAAGAAAAGTTTCATTCGCGGCGAGGTTTTGGCCACGCGATGTTTTGGGTGGCGAGGTTTTGGCCCGGCGAGATTTTGGGCGGCGAGGTTTTGGCAAGGCGAGGTTTTGGCCCGGCGAGATTTTGTCCCGCGAGGTTTTGGGCGGCGAGGTTTTGGCCCGGCGAGATTTTGTCCCGCGAGGTTTTGGCCGGCGAGATTTTGGGCGGCGATGTTTCGGCCGCGAGATTTTGTCCGTATCCCGTTTGTCTACCACAAAGTTCACTTGGCGAGGGCTGGGATCGAACCCGGGACCCCAAGCACCAGAGATGAACGCTCTATCACTGAACCACCGCGCTCTATCACTGAGTTTAGAAAATAAACTCAGTGGTGTTGGATATGCTCTCTTCAAATGTCATGTCATTCTTGTCAAAAAATGACTACAAATAACAATAACTCCCATTTTTATTCTGGTTGCAGACGCAAAACTTGCTATATTTCCAAGCAGTGCCGGTACAAAACTTGTCTTATCTATTTCGACCAATGAGGTGGCTTGTTTGTGACGAGCAGGGATTGTGGTTACTGCCATGTGATCAATGACTATTAGCAGACGATTATCTTGTTTCTGTAAGTTTTTACTGTCATCACATTGGTGGCTGTCAAATCGTATTATGGGGAAACTTGGGCAGCAAATGATGTCTTGAGGTTCTACAAAATGTTCTTTGAGTTTTACAGTAGAAACATCGCTGCAGAGGAGGAACATCACGCATCTGAAAATCCCGGATTGTGACCATCAAATCGTGGTGAACCTATGATCTAACATTGATTTTGCAGTTTTATATATCTCTGGGTCGTAAACTAATGTTAGCTAGTTCACTGTAGCCTCCTTACAGTATTTTTGTTGAGTTTTACTAAACTAAACTAATGATAGCTATTTCAGTGTAGCCTACCTACAGTATTGAATTTTGTATTTTTCTAAACCACACTAAAATTAACGATACTCTTGTTTTATTAAGACAATGTTGCATAAACTTAATAAATAACAC
The DNA here is from genome assembly GCF_964235325.1 of Thermobia domestica. Classification (NCBI taxonomy): domain Eukaryota; kingdom Metazoa; phylum Arthropoda; class Insecta; order Zygentoma; family Lepismatidae; genus Thermobia; species Thermobia domestica. The sequence goes on along the minus strand of NC_137466.1, from coordinate 166,538,208 downwards.
ATTGACCAAAATCCTTTTATTTAATTTTACCTATATTTACCTAACCTAATCTGAATTTCCGCAACATAACTTGCCTTATCCATTTTGTCTGTGCAAAACTTGCTATTTTCAATTTTTAAAGGATATTTGTTTCATAGTATATGCGCACAAGACTTTAAAATGAAATTCTAAGGCTATTTCTAGGATTACAGAGAAGCAACAGTAAAATTTTCGTGTGTTGAGATTAGAAAATAAATTAACAAGAAGGGTTTTTTTTTTTTACGTTTTCTGAAAAATTGACTCAAATGAATAAGGCGAGTATTGATGAGTCTCTTCTTATTATTGGCAACGAACGACATAGTTTCTAGCTCCATACAAGTTCGTTCTTGTCGATTTTCTTAAAAACTACGCTTCAAAATTTACCCTTAAGCATAACATTTTGTTAAGCACGATGTGATCTATCAACTGATATATATATGTAAAATCTTTAGATCATGTTTTGGTTAAGTAGAAAATAAAGTTTCAAAATGAATCATATTTTTTTTTTTTTTTGTTATATCTTGCTAGGTACTGCTATGTACTGTCATCTTGCTAATATTATAGCAAAGAGCTTCACAAGAATGTATTTCAGTGCTAGTCTCACTTTAATAGATGGCGTTGTTTTGGTTCAGCATCAACTTTTAATTTTTTTTCTTCAATTTTCTCGAAAACTACGCATGAGCTTTTACTTTGATGCAAGTGCGTACCCAGAAATTCTTGTTAAGAGGGGTCCAAGCTTCGGGGGAGCGGTCCAATGCTACAAGCCACTACGTATATGTAGTACTGAACATGTATTATTCTGCACCCTAAAAGAGGAAAGCAATACAAAATACTTCCACTTATATTTTTTTTTTAGAAAAAATATAGTATCTAACTTGATTGTTTTTATAAGAGAAAGAGTACAGATGAAACATGAGACCACATTTTCATGCTACATTAACAATTTTCCTGTTAAACAAATACAAAAAATGAAAATCAAATGAAAAGTTTAAGTTTATGCCGGCTAGGCGAAAGGAGACGGTGATGATGAGAAATGAATAACATGATGGAATGAAGAAAGTAGGAGGAAACAACGGGGTAACACCCCGAGAAAACCCACGTACACGGCGTTTGTCGACCACAAAGCTCTCCTTGCACGAGCTGGAATCGAACCAGAGATCCTATGCACCAGAGGTGAACGCTCTACCACTGGCCCACTACTACTTTTAAACAAATATAGTTTTGCTGAGAAAGTGTACAAATGTACGTTGTGTTAGCAAGATTTTAGGGGCAGGGTCGAAACGCGGTTGCTCCCTCGTGTGTGCTCCTCTGTCGATTGATATATATAATATGATCTTTGGATATTTTTTTCCCGTTAAGCGTTAATAGCATTGTAGAATTTACCACTTGTTTTCTTAATTCAATAATAGTTTACGGTAAATATTAAAAGACAGAAAATATATGCAATCTCGTTTATTAAAAGAATTGGTTCAAATTTATTGTGCTGTTCTGTTTCTTTTTTAAATCATAATTACCATTACAAAAAATTAATATAACCATATTTTAAATAATTACTAAGAAGTACATAACTTGGAATAGTATTTTCAAAAATACTCTCATAAGTAAAAGAAGAATATTATCAAAACTTTACACGTATCACTCAAACAGATATTTTAATCAACGCCATGAAACTTTTTTAAAAACTTACGGAATCATAAAATCACTTTATGTAAAAAAAAAGTTTTATTCAAGAACAATACTGTCATTATAAGTTTACGCCATTTTGAAAAATGCCAAAATGTGATCTGAAATGGAAACAACTATTTAGAAAAAAACATCTTTACGCATCTTTTTTCGTCCATCTGTTTTTATTCTTCACAATACTTTATGATATTAAAAAAATTATATATTATCATATATCTATTACAAGAAACATTTTTGATGAAGGTGATGGTATAAAAGTTATACTTAAGCCATCACCAAAAAATAATATGTCTGTCATTAAAATGTACGATATATATATATATATATATATATATATATATATATATATATATATATATATATATATATATATATATATATATATATATATATATATATATATTTCAAATCATGATTGTACCGTTGAAATAGTGTAATTTTCTGGTTTAATGCTCTAACAATTCCAGCGTTGTCTGTACAAAGCAACTCTAATAGAAACGTACGTGGAGCGTGAACAAAGCAATTTTCTGCGTTAAGACACATCAATAACCTAGCTCCAATTCACTACTAATTCATAGCCCTAATGAAAAGTGTCTTAAATTTGCAGTTAGTTACCACAACCAGGAGTAAGCTCCCTCGTGGTTATGTTTTTAGCGTACGCGCCTTTAAAGCGGAAGACCTGGGTTCGATTTCCGGTAGAAACTCATATAGCTCGGATCCCACATTAAGCTGTTGATTCATGTCTCATATACCCTCGCTGCAGAAAGAGACGCTAATTTAAAATCCAATCCGCAACCAGGAGGCTGTTAGTGGAAGTGTTTGGGAATTTATGTGAATAATAGGACAATAAAAATTACTCATGCTGCTACAATCGACGATGGGATATAGTAGACTAAATGGTCCTAGCTTAATAGGTAATACGTGATCAGTGCATCGATTGTGGGTCCTAGACCGGAGTTTGTTATTTCTTATTCAAGTAGCCTTACCATATTAGGTGAACCAGGTAATCGAACCTCCCGCCAAAGGCACGGTGGCTCAGTGGTAGAACGCTTGCTTCTGATATCTGGGGTCCCTGGTTCGATCCCCGGCCAAGTAAGTTTGTGGTGGACAACATCGGGTTTGTAGGTTTTCTCGGGATACTCCCGTTTCGTCTCACATTTTCAATTCACCAATGAAGTTTCGTCCATCATCATCGGAAGTTTCGTCCATCATCATCATTCACTTGCGTTGATCGTAATCTCCCTTAGCCTAAAAGGGCATAATCATGGGACGTAAACTGAAATATTTCATTTCATTTTCATTTTTCCGTATTTACACAAATGACAAGAACTTTTCCGTTACTTGTACCTATTGAGTAAGAACTCTAGATTTCATTAAGAACAATGTTCGTAAAAATAATATTTAACTACAATGGTATACAGAAGTCTTGCTGGAAATAAATACTTGTATAAATTTGAGAATACACTAGACTCTCGCTAATCCGGCCTCTCGGTAATCCGGCGCACATCCAACCAAAAACACGTGCACAATGAATTATTGTGCGCATGCGCAACAATGCTTAGTTAAACATACTCGAAATTGTTGCATTCTTTACAGTTCAATAATCCGGCACTTCCGCTAATCCGGTACCCATATGTGGCAGAAATGGCCGGCTTAGCGAGAGTCTAGTGTATTATTGTTATTGAAGATTTGAGAATTCAACGCTGCTTCTGAAATCGCGGAGGTCAGACAAAATCATGTACGACTAACTAGCTGGACTGAGAGGTGAGGTGTAAAGTTTGCAGGAATTACGAATGGGGTGGAGGTAAACAAGACTGGGATTCATTGGTTAAAATTATATCTTTAAGAATTACCATACGAGTACTGTTACTAGAAACGTATGTTTCTTTAGAATACGAGGCACATATAGAAAGTAAGTTTTGAAGTAAGTGCCTCAAGATGACACGAGCCGTCAGAGCAGAACGCGCTTGCGCAAGAGTGGAAGAGAAAAACGTACCCATAGACCAGTACGAACGCAGTTGTACGGAGTGAGTGGTAAGAACTATAGTACGGTAAACATGGGTGCTTGTATACAGTCTATCACTGAGTGCGAGGTACGAGCAGTAATCAAATTTCTCTACGAAGAGCTGTTGACGTCAGAAATCACTGGAAGTTATGCAAAGTGAAGGGATCAGATTTCATGAGTGAAGATATGATCAGAAGATGGTGGAAACAATACAGAGCAGGCTGCACCAATGTGCAGGAGGAATACTATAGTGGAAGATTGTCCATGGTTACGCCTGAATTGGTGTACCGTAAGCAATTCTGAAGAACCAAAAATTCAAATTTTCATGCCAGTTTCCCCAGAAACCTCATTCCTTGCCGCATAAGATCGACATCCAGCGTCTGCTGCTTCGCAAATTGTGTGCATAATGAGTTTCAAATAATTTGACAGCAAAGCACAAGAAAACGTGACTACCGTTCGTTTTTGTTTTCCCTGTTGCGTTACCACCAGGAAGGTGACCAGCTTCTTCATCGCATTGTCACGGTGTTCTACGCGACTAAGTTCCACAGCCTCAATCTTGCGCCCAGCGATTTCGACCTGTTCCTTCAACTGAAGCGAATTTTGTCCGCACGTTTCAAGAGTGAACTTACTTTTTGAATGCGCTTGTAAATTACTGTTTACAGTACGTTAATAGTGTTCTTTCTACATGGTTATAAAGATACATACTGCAGAAAATCGGAGAATACAAGAAAGGAAAAAACAAGAAAACTCTTGGCAAATCATGTTTTTATGATTCAGTTAATTTTGGAAATGAACTTTTCAACTGTGTAAGTTCCAAGCTAAAGCTTAGTGAGTTAATTAGACGTTTCGCGCTAGAGAATTGCTTGATGTTACTGGAGAGTATGCAACGTGAATTCCTTCCCTAGCAATGCATATCGAATCCAAATTGAATTAAAATTCTATGAAGCCAATTGGAATTAATGATGAAGAGTAATATGATAATATACAGAAGTGGAATTGGATAGAAGAGTGGAAATCACTTTGACTAATAGATCGTATAATGAATAGTCGCTGTCACTAAATTTCTGAATAATTTTTAGACCTCTTGTCTCTCTGATCCCTTAATCCGTGCCTGAAATATAAATAATACTGTATTAAGTTTTCAAGCATTCCGTTTCTAAAGCACTCAGCGATCAGTTTCAGATTACCAATTGGCCATGTGAAGGTAATTCTATCATTATTATTAGTGCTTTCCCTTTTGTGTTACGTGTCAGATGTCACACTCACTACATATGTTGTTAAATAACATTAATTACACTCATGATTGTTAAATAGTATATAGCGATGTAATAGTTTAATGTTTATAACGCTGTTGAACAGTTTGTCGCACAAAAATAATAACGTTTTGAAAGGGATTATAGAAACATATTGAAACCAAATCTTCTTAGTTTTCATTCCAGTTATCTACGAGGGTCACTACGAAAGTTATGAGATGTGAAATAACTTACATACTTAAAATCAATTTAACATTTACATTTTCTCAAAGTATTCACCATTGCACTGTACACACTTTTTCATTCTCGAAAACCACTTTTGGCAGTCTTTTTCTTCGTGTTGAAAGTTCATTCTCGTAAGCCACTACAGCTTCTTCAGGGCTGCAAAATCTCTTCCCACGCATGCGATCTTTGATCCTGGGGAACAAAAAAAGAAAAAAAGGGGGCAGGTCAGGGCTATACGGCGGATGAGTCATAAGTTTGACCTCCGTAGATTCTAAAAACTGAATTGTGATGGCCGTGTGTGCGGACGCGTTTTCATGATGAAGCAGGATCCCACGCAATCCAGTTCTTGGATGCCGTTCCCGAAGCTTCTGGAACACTTTTGTTTGACAAACAGTGGTGTACCACTAAGCAGTAACAGTCATTTGTTCTTCAAGTGGAACAGTTGCAACATGGCCAGATTTGGAGAAGAAAGTTGCGATCATCTTCTTCCCCACACTTCGCGGTCGCTTCACTTTCGTGAGTGGATTTTCATCTGGAAAGATCCAAACTGTAGACTGGCGTTTACTTTCAGGGTCAAATTGATAGATCCAAGTCTCATCACCAGTAACAATGTCAGAGACGCGTCGAGAATTGCCTCCATCAAATCTTTGCAAGCATTTCTTCACACCATTCCACACGCATGCGCTTCTGCTGTTCAGTCAAAGTGTGAGGCACCCAACGAGATGAAACCTTCCTGAGCCGAAGATGATCATGAAGAATTTTTGTTACTGCTGGCGATCCAATGTTCACTGTAGATTCAATGTCCTTGAAAGTTGTTTGAGGATTTTCTCGAATCATTTGTTCCACAGCGGCAATATTTTCATCTGACACAGCTGTTTTTGCGGATGTCCAGCTCTCTTTTCATCTTTAAGCGATGTCTGGCCTCTTCTGAATTCACCAAACCACCGAAAAATTGTAGCACGGGAAGGACCAAGGTCCCCAAATGCACCTGCAAACGGTCAAGGCTTTGTGTCTTGTTCAAACCACTTTTGAAATCGTAAAGGATCACTGCCCGAAAATGTTCCCTTTCGAGCTCCATTCTAGACAGCCGAATACTGCTCACATCAACAAACAAGTGAAGGCGATAGGGCCACGCCGATAAGCGGGGCGAGTTGAAACTTCGCTTCTTCGCTTCTTTGCTCAGGATACCACTACCAAACGCAATTGTTGGAATTCAAATACTGTGTCACAACAATGCGTATCTCAAAACTTTCGTAGTGACCCTCGTATAAAATGTGAATACAGTTTGTTTGACATCCAAAACTCCAGCAACCTCCAAACCGAGGAGTGCATAATTTTGGATGCTTATACAGTATGTTCCAAAATTCGATGATTGAATTACGGGAAATAATTCCTTATTTCAAAGGAAAGAAAATAGTTAGTTTTAATACCCATGGGTCGAGAAACGTCTTCTTTTAGAATTATCGCCGAAAATCACCGAAAATGAAAAACAACATATTTTACAACGCCATAGCTTTAGAACTATGAGACTTATTGGAAGCGGCTCAACTAATTACATAAGAACTTAATGTATTCTATCTAAATATCCATGTTTCATAATCCTCAGATACCGGCGGAACGAACTGTGCAGAGAAAGTTGGGATACGGGGTTTTAAATACTAATTAAGTACTAATTACAAGATTCAAGCAGATTACTTTCATAAATAATGCCATTTCTCTGTTAATAGTCACCATTCTCTTTTACGCTACAGCCAATATTATTTTTAAGTCATGCAACAACACACATACAAGTTGTATTATCTTTTAAAGTTTTTCATAAAAAAGTTTGACTAAATTTCGATATTAAAATATTATTTCGTTACGTTTAGAAGACGTGCTCATTAATTTGTTCCTGTGTAAGAAGAAAAATTAAGAAAACATGTCGTCTTAGAGTTCGACAATCATTTCTATCTGGAAATACAATTGTAATTATTTCATAAGAATGAATTATTGTAGTCTAATTGGTTGTTAGGTGGTAGAAATATATAACAAACAAGTCTTATTGTTCAACTGATAGCAAATAGAATCTGTATCGTGTAAGAACGACATAATATTTGTGATAGCTAGTGGAACATTCTTCATTAGCTCTGGCAGCATGTCTCTTAAATGGTATTGCCGGGTATCAAGGCTAGGTGGTAATATGTGGGATTCAATGAAAAAATTGATACTGTGCCAGCGCACATCTTCACACTAAATCATTGTTGATGATGTCTATCACGTGCAACATGATGATTCCTGTTCAATCACACATAACAATTACCCGCGTATTATACATACCCTCTCTAGTAAATGTACACGGAGAAAAAAAATGTAGGTGGCGTACTTAAAAAGATATTTTACATGCGTAATTCCTGTAGTTTTTGGACTTAACGTACAGCAGACGTATAACTGACAACGCATGTTTTATAATACTTTCTGTAAAAGTGTTCCATCTATACGTACTTTCTGTATGAAACAATGTAGGCGGTCAGGATCTCACATACAAATGGACGTATATAACATATAGCTGACGAAGGTAACATAAGTATATGCATGTGATATACGGAAAACTGTTAGTTGTCAGACATCCTGCAACGACATGATGTAACATCTAAGGGCAGTGCCTATGTAGCATACGGGTAACGTATGCTCCGTACTGATTTCTATAGTAAGCAAGAGGATACCGTATATTTGTACAATATACCGCTGTCCGGAGAACGCATTTTTCTCTTGTAGTCTCATCTGTAAATAACAGACGCTCTACAAATTGTGGGCAATGAGCAACTTGTTCCAAAAACCACTGCACAAATGCAAGGCATAGTTTATAATAATTGAGTCCAAGAACCCTGCAGTATCGAAACAAATGCAGTTGATTCTCGTGCAAAATGCGCCACACAAATGCGTGATGAACATGAAAATTCCGTGCAATCGCATGTGTAGTAGTAGTAGCCACAGGAGATCAGGAAATGCGACTTCGGTTTCCAAACAATTACTTGGTACTCCAAATGGGATTTGTCTGTTATGTGTATGTGAAAATTGTTAATACTTACAACACTTAAAAATAGTTATAACAGAATTTGAAAGAAGCGATTTTTTTAAAAAAAATAATAAAACTACGCCAACACGTTAAAATAATAAATTGAAATAATAATATTCAACTTACTTACTATCACTTAATTAACTTCCGCCAAGTGGTCTTTGTAGTGAACGAATACGGTGTGTTAAGATTTCTCGTAGCTCTTCTATTTCATCACGCATTCACCATTCAACCACTATTATCTATGTCTCCGTTAGTCTCGGTGGATAATTGTGAGACTTAAAAAAGAAAGAAAAAAACTCAATGCACACAGTTGCGAATCTACTACTTTCCCTATTGCATAACCATATTTGAGTTGATTTTACCTTTTCTTCGAGTTTTCTTCATCATTAACAACCATTTAATCGCAATATCAAACAAATGGATTTCCATAAACAACTTCTGTTTCGTTATGGATAGTTTATTGGTGGTACATTTCCTATAAACTCTAATTCTAACTTAAGGGCCGCGATGGCGCAGTGATAGAGCGTTCACCTGTCGTGCGTGGAGTCACGGATTCAAACCCTGCTCCCGCCAAGTGAACTTTGTGGTGGACAAACACCGTGTGCGTGGGTTTCCTCGGGGTTCTCCCGTTTCCTCCAACTTTCTTCATTCCACCATTTTATTCATTGCTCATCATCACCTTCTCCTTTAGCATAGCCGGCATAAACGTGGGACGTATAACTCAAAAATTTCACTTCCTTCTAATTCTAATTTCACACACTCGCAAAAGCTATGTTTCATGAGATTACATACAAGTAGCTATAATAATAATAAAGTTATATGAGTTTTCATCACAACATATAACATTTATTCAGTTGTAAGTATATGTTTAAATAAGAGTTATTTGTAAGTCTATGAAAAAACATTGAGGTAGCCGGGACTGACGTGTGGTCCTGTGATTTGTGTGATGCAGATACACAGAGAAAAATCCGTTCTTCGGACAGCGGTATATTGTACAAATATACGGTATCCTCTTGCTTACTATAGAAAACTGTACGGAGCATACGTTATCCGTATGCTACATAGGCACTGCTCTTAGATGTTACATCATGCCGTTGTAGGATGTCTGACATCTAACAGTTTTCCGTATATCACATACATATACTTATGTTACCTTCGTCGGCTATATGTTATATACGTTCATTTGTATGTGAGATCCTGACCGCCTACATTGATTCATACGGAAAGTACGTATAGATGGAACACTTATACAGAAAGTATTATAAAACATGTGTTTTCAGTTATACGTCTGCTGTACATTAAGTCCAAAAACTACAGGAATTACGCATGTAACCTATCTTTTTAAGCACGCCATCTACAATTTTTTTCTCAGTGTAGCGTGGTGAGAAACGGCCTATAAAGCGAGACTTGGTTTCTGCATGATAGTCTATACACCGGCCAACTACTGGATAGTTTTCAAGCTAGGATTTGTTGATGGGTTCAAATTAAGCTCCCTTTCAGCGCCATATCTATATACGACGTGGACCTACAGCTTACAGTAGGATCCGAACCACATGAGCTCGGACCAGGAATCGAATCCGGTTCTCCTGCACGAAAACACGTTCGCTAACCGTATAGGCACGAAAGAGCTGCATCGGATCCAAAGAGGCTGTCGTACTACGGGGCCCATGTAAATGATAGGGTCCACCCTTCATTAGCTCAATATTGCAAAAGAACGCAAAACACGAAAACTAAAATTTTAAATATCACAGTTTTGTATAATCTGGAAAGTTTTTTCTAATATACTTGATTTGTTTCCTAACATAGTTCTTCTTCTTCTTCTTTATACAATACTTTCATAATCAAGTAATTATTTCTTAATGATGTCTTTTTCGCGAACATAAAATCCATTAACAACTTCCAGCAACATTATCGAATAATCGACTAAGCATTTATGTAATAAAAGAACTTTATGGTATACAACAAAACTTTGTACTACAGTTACTTGGATAGTAAAATATCATTTTCACGCAATGCACTGCGAATAGAATAATGTGAAACGAAAACAACAATAATCTAATAGCTGAAAATAGTGATGAATCGAATACCAGTTTGACAGAACCAGAACCAGAAATTAGTAAATACCCTCTTAAAAACCTTATCAAGTAATATTTTAATATCAACGTTCGATTTTACCTTATCAAAATAATATCAAAACCCAAGTGAGTACTCATGTAGTTCGGATCACACGTTAATAAGCTGTAGGTTCAAGTCTTATATAGTTTCACTGCGGAAAGGAATTTAATCTCCAAAATTTAAATCTAAATTAATTTTCAGACGGTTTTCTCAAAAACATCTCAGCTGATTTTGCTCGTATTTCATAAACAACATCATAATGTGGTGTGAGTCGTTCCTTCTGAAAATTTACATACTTTATTCTTGAGCTAAGTTTTCCAGACAATTTTCTAAAAAGAAAACTGACTCTGCTCATATTTTATAAACAAACACAATAACAACCCTATAATATAGCACATGTCATTTCAAGTGAAAAATCAATAAGTAATAGTTTAACCTTGGAATAGGTTTTCTTCGAAATTTTCTAAAAACACCTATTATAATAATTATATTGTCATGTTGCATTTTATACTTTTAACATTGGATTCGTACTGAGTGACCATGAAAACCTCTACCTACCCATTTTCGGTTTCATAGCAGTGTTTTACATACTGTCCGCCATCTTGGAGCCGCCATTTTGAATTTTACATGTTCGGTATCCGGATTCATACACAGCGACATCGAATATCTCTATATACCCAATTTCAAATCCGTAGCTTGTTTCTTGTAATTTGTGTCCGCCATATTGGAAACATTGATTGTAAACATTTGATGTGATATTCGTATTCAGCTACCTTTTAAACCTATTTATAGCACTCTCAAAACAATTATATAACTTTCTATTTTTTCATGTTTTCTGATGTTTTGGAGGGTCTCTTGTTCTGACCTTCAAATGGTCGCCACGCCCCCTACAGGCCCCAATCAAGCTAAATATTTCACATGTGAGGTGTACTCGTGAGATCTTTCCAACGATATATAACACATAGAGATCCCTACGTACCACTTCAAGTACTTCTCTTGTCAGTAATTATTGATGTGGAGCAGTTTAAAGTTCTTAATTTGAACTTCCCCAAACTTATCTATGGCCCACCCAAACTTTTGTGGTTGGTTGCGGGCCTGGTTATAGTAGTGTAAAGTAGAAAATTAAAAACATTAGTTCCTGTAAGGTAAATAAATGCCTTATCAATAAAACATTTATATCTAATAGGGTTATGTTAGATAGAAGACTAAAGGGAATAGTTCTTGTAAGTAAATAAAAGTACTGTCCATGTTACATTTTGCAGTATGCTGAGTGTATAGAGATTTTACACAGTTATGAACGTTACCTTCTGGAATGCCGCTTATCATGGCGCTTGACTCTAAGACTTCAAGTAATGAAGTTTTAGGGTACGGTTATGTTGAAATTGTCGTACTTCATCCTTTAATTTTCAATTTTCTTATCTCGAATCACCAGTAGTCCTTCATAGAATAGCGTGATAATGCCAAGTTTAGCGATCAATTTTCTTTATTGAGAGGTAAATCAGGGTTGTGAGTGTTCAAGAGTTCTCTACAGCTCAGACAGCAACAAAACATTTGCAGTAAGGAGAACACCTGCAACCTTGTTTTAAACCTCATTCGTCAACCAGAATTTCTATGTGTGTGTGTGTGAGAGAGAGAGAGAGAGAGAGACAGAGAGAGAGTAGAAAATCCACTTGATCGTCCAGTTCAAAAAACAAACATATCTATTTCTTTGAGAAAGGAAAAGAGATATGAAGCTTGATTCAGCATGCCGTATTACGAAGTTCCGTTGAAAATATTGTGTTAATTTTGCTTTTTCCATACCGCTGAAGGAGGAAAAGGGTACGATGAAAACGGAAAATTTCGGTATAACTGTACGCTTAGAATGATTCTTTTTTTGACTCCTTTGCTGCTTCTGACTGCTATTCTCGGTTTATGAGAGTACAAACTCTGCTAATAAAGCATGAAGAAAATCCATCCGCTTTTACAAGGAGAATGAATTCACAACACCCAGAAAATATAGTTTTCTTAGCTACCAAACATTGCTACAGTATGAGGAAATGCGTAAGTAATTCTTTACTTAGTGAACTGTGGTCGAGACAGGAAGGAAGAGAAAACACTTAATGCAAATTCTTGACAGACTCTGTGCTTGCTGTTTACCAGGAAAGAAACTGAACCAAAACATCCCAAGGTTATTTTGAGGAAATGTTTCTTGCTAATTTCATTAAGCAGAAAACTTCAGTCAACATACTTACTGCTCAAACAAACACAACAGGTGTATTTGAGAAAATTTATTATTGTTGGTTGTATGTTTATGGGGAATAGAATGCTGGATGAATTCTAATCTGCTTGTGTTTACGAGACCAATTTGAATGTGAGGAACAATGAACAATTTATATTATTACACTTACCTGCTGCAGTATGAGGTCAGGGATTTACTGAAGACAAGCTCCAGAGTCAAGACTCGAATTAGGGAATTTTGTCTATCTCACTGCCAGGCACAAGTGAAAAACTGGCTCAATTATTTATTTCGGTCAGTTCGTGAAGCAAGAAGATGCTAATAAATGATGTAAGGTAAGTAACGTCCTCGTTTCACGATTTATATCATTTAAACATGTTTCCACGTCGGTTCTGAGAAAAGTTTTGTTAATTTTTTTTCTATTCTGTTCTTATTTTCTTACTTTGTTCATCCTAAAAGTGTTCAAAAATGCCTTTAAAAGATCTTCCTCCTCCAGCTTTTCCAGGAGGTGATGTTCCCCACAAGAGACATCAGAATTTCGTTGACAAAGTCTTTTATTCCGTGTTGACATTTTTTTCTTAAAGTTCTGTCATATCTGGCGGATTGATTCTTTTTATATAGATCCAATATTAAATCATTTATTGAGTTCGTGTTGAATATATCTTATTATAGTAATGAAGTTTTATAATACTTCATAAAAGTGCGAGTAGTTTGGAGAGTCGATAAATGATAAATGAATACAGTACATATATTTTCTTTATTGAGGTATTTCAAAAATTAAACAAGAATTATATACACTGTTACACATCTTTTTACATAGGCTATTGTACATTTCTCATCTAACTTTTATAATTGATCGTACGAAACGAAATTAAAAAATTTAAATAAAAATTGAAAATACGGAGACTTGTGTTTCTGCAGTTCATAATGCAACTTTAAACAGTTGCGTTTGTTTTGTAAGCAAAGGAATACTTTGCAAGTAGAACATCGCACATGCACCTTGTTAATCTTACAGCCTGGAAAGCGACAACGAGTTTTTGTTATTGGTTGTGGGAACTCCGGTAGGTGCTATGCTTTGTTCTTAGTGGGTCTGGATAATGAGGATCTCGTCCTTTGGAGCGTTTTGGTAAAAGGTCATATTTTAAATACTCATCAGATGTCGATTCTTCTCCTGGTTATAACCAAGATACTCCTCATATTTCTCACGAAACTGGAGTGCATCCATATTGTCCTTCTTTGGTGTACCTAGAGCCACTTGATCCATCAGGTATTCAAGTCAGGATGCAGAAAGAGAACTCGAACTATCCACTTCCTTATCCTGGCTTTGATCCTGTAAAGACCGATCACTTTATCCATTTAACCCACTCCTCCCACTTTTGCGTTATATTCTTTGACAATGAAGGGTCTGGTTATTTCAATGAACATTTTGCATTTAAAACACTTACAACACCATCGGTGACACGTTTTAGTAGGATTAACTCCATCCCTGACTGACATGAGCAGAACAACTCAGTTATCAAACCAGTTAACAATTCACAGCTGACCATCACTTCTAACACATCGATCCATAGATACCTTCCATTCTTCTGCATTTCTGAATCGGATATTAATTTTCGGAATCTTTTCTTACTGCAAAGTTCCTGTGGCTTGACATTCCGAATCAGCATGCAGTAAATCCAAAAGTAATTTTGAACACCAAAACCATGTAAATCGTGACTCCTGGTGGCAAAGTAGCGACAGTTTCAACAGCTTTTCCATCTACATCTAAAACTTTAACACTTATCTGAAACAATAGGATCTCCTTTGGCCTGATAGAAGAAGGAACTTAAAGGTATACCATCGGTAGTTGTCAAAACGAAAATTTTGAATCTACAGATGTTAGGTTTGGATATAATAACAACTTGGCAGGCTGGACAATGACCCCAAAACGGGACCATTTGTTAGTCGACGGAAACACTTAGTTTCCTCCTGTTCAATCTATATCCATTTAGTACCATTTGTACTAACGGTTGAACTTTCCAAAATTTGTTCAAATCCTTTTCACTTTGAGGCACAAGATCGTCGTCTACAAATTTTAGATGAATTCTAATCGTAAAATACCGATCACAACTCATTTCCTCTACAACAATTTCAAAAACTCATAGGATTACACCGCGCTTTGTTTCTATATTCCATACCCACAGACATACATACACACATAAACACACACACACAATCACACCAACGATCATTCTGTATCATTCATACAATCAGCCACAGACAACATATATTTTTTCAATAAAATTTATAAAGTATCTTCAAATCCATACAATGCAATAGAATTATATTGGTAAAACGACAACGTTTTGTAAATCGATTATTTGGATGGCCGTACTCCTGATGTCCCCTGTGGAGGACATTGAAAATTGGGCAAGAATTGTATAACATTGCGCAGTAATTACTGAAATCCTTATATTTGTTGTTAAGATTTCACATTTCAACTTTGTAAACTAATAAAAATGTAATTTATATACGTAACACTACAAGCGGAAAAATTGAATTATAAATTTAAGGTCCGGCCAAAACATCGTTTTTTATTCTCAGCCATCTTGAATGCTTCTCCTTTATATGATAAAGCAACCACTCAAGCTTGAATCTTCCTCCGGAAATAGATCTATTTATGATCAACCCCTGTAAACGGTTTTCAATGTTGCCAGTCTGATTTTAAAGTTGTAAAAAAATAATAATTTCGTCATGTTTTATGTTTTCTGTGGGGGACGCCAAGCCGGGACCGACATGGTTAAGCTTTTTAAGGTCTCTAGTCCAATAGTTCCTAATTACTTCAGAGTTGTAGATCCGCTCCTTTTTTTAATGACAAGATAAGGAGCCCATGGAATTTTGGGAGCCCCACACCTTTAAATTTTGGAACTTGCATAGTAGTAGCAGTTAAGAAGTAGGCAGGGGCGGATCCAGGACCGACTCCTGGGGGGCGGTGGGTTGTCATACTGCTACTTTTAAGGGCTCCAAACTTTAGGATGGGTTTTATTTATATATATAAAATAAGAAAGTTTTCTGTTCTGGGAGGGGAGGCAATCACCCCGATCGTTCCCCCTGGATCCGCCCCTGGAAGTAGGTATCAATATTAACGACAGTTAAATAACGAACTTTATTAGTTATAAGCGACAATATACCTAGGTAGAATATGTAAACGCAGGAAGTCCATGACTTTATTAATACTTTTTTTTTTTAAAATTCCGAGATGTAAAAAAATGCCATGGACCCACTATATTCGATCTACAGACCTCTAAGGGTTCGCGGGTCAACAATGGTAAACACAGCAGTAGATCTTACGGTGGTCGAGATTATTAAAAAAAGAGTGCCTGCTTGTATTGTAGGTACTTTAATTAATCGCCATTCATTTTACTCATAAGGCTATGTGCTACCGTAGTGTTTGATACGGATTTTGATATGAAAATATAATATCTCCTCCCACCCTCCCTCCTAAATTTATATTACATACAATAACTATTGTCCTTGGGTCGAAAAACTTTATTTTGATATAGTAGCCAAGGAAACCCATGGAATCCAGATCACACCCCGAATTTTAATGTAAAACGACAAAAAATTACATATAGAAGACTTAATAGCAATTTTCACATTAAAATATAAAAGTGGTAACAGTCCTCTCTTCCTCCAGTATGAGTTTCTGGCTACAGATCTCATTTATACGTACTAAACATACTTCAATGAAAATTCTTAAATATATAGTATAAGACATACATGTATATTATTTTTTAGAGATATCTGAATCTACGGATCCGGTATTGATACCCGAACTTAAAGGAAAGTTTTATCGGATTCTTTTTACAGAATTTCTCCCGAGTTTATTAACTGTGTTATTTTCTATATGCAAATGGTGTCATTCGAAAGCCTGATTCTTGCTAAAGATAATATAAAGTAATTAGGCTATGAACTTCACTTCCAAATTTTTACTTTAATCTTCTCAAGTATAACGATGCTTTTTTTTTTTTTTTTTTGTATATTAAAATGCACTAAATGATCGAAATATACTGAATTCTATGATGGGGATCGCGGATGCAGCGAATAGAGATAACACATTCAGATTTCGGTATACGTATCGAGGAATTCTGCCTTATTGGCATTATTAATAATAAGTATAGTAATAGCAAGCTTAAGTGTCGAATTCAACACCTTGGATCCACTCCATGAGAAAAAAATTCTGCGTACGTCCCTGTATGATGCTACAAACAGAGCAAAGAATGAAGAATGGTTTAGCCGAAAATTCTTTAGTCTAAATACAATATCTGCTCAACGCATTCAAGATTTATTTCGTTAAAAACTTAAAGAGATGTTCTTCATCACAGGATAATGGCCTACAGCACTTTTTAGATGAGAAGCTTCATGAGGATCAACCTTAACCAATGGACCAATTTGTATTTTGTCGTTGTTTAAGCCTCAGTTTGTGAAATCTACTGTAATGAATTCGAAACTTTGTTGTGACCGATTTCTTTAAATTTTTCTCTTGTATTTTTTTTTTTTTTTTTGCTTCACGCACGTCATGCACTGGATCCCCAGTCTTCCTGTTACGTGGTTAGTCTCCTCTTTAATTAGTTTTAGACAAGCGAAGCGACTTGCTTGTTTCAACATGTACACGAGGCTTCTGCTTTGAGGTTTTGGCATGTTCAGAAATTAAGTTTTCGCCTCTCTCTTCCTCTGATACAGATTTTTCCCTTAATTGGTATATATATATATATATTCATTCTTCGAACAGCTTATTTTTGTAATGATTACTAATTCCTTTTTTAAGAGATTCGCTATAGCATAAGAGAAAACACAATTAATGCGAATTAAATTTATTATGAAAAAAGCGAAACAGTGATAAATGTTATTAACAAAGGTATGCATCTATGTTCCCGTATCCAATTATATCAGCTTTTATGACATACTGCAGTGTATGAATAATTTTCCTGACACATACGTTTCCCAAAACTCGCGTTTTTTGAGTGTTAATTGTCGGTATTATTTAGGTGCGTAGATGTATGTTATGCAATCTTGTCGTCTTTATATGGAGTAGAACAGTAGTTCTCAAAGTGAGGTCTGTCGGACCTAGCCAGGGAATCCGTGACGCCAACGTTCTGCAAGAAGTATTTTTTTCCAGTTACTAAAAAGAAAACAATTAGAAATTATTCCTATGTTTGTAAATTTAAATGCTTTTCTGGTTTACTAAATTTCTTTCCTGTGAATATGAAGCGTTCTTTAAAAAGGCATTGCAACATTTGATGCCTTTTCCTACCACTTAGTTATGTGAGCAGACCTTTTCTGCTCTTTGCAGTATTAAAACCTTAAAGCGAAATCGTCTTAATGTGGAATGGACCTAAGATTGATGGTGACAAATGTACCGATAAATGGACTAGTCTGGTTGGAATGGATCCCCCACCTATCGACAAAAGACATGTTCAGTCTGTTTGGGATGAACCTATAGTCAAGCTTCGTTTATCTTCACTCCTATCATCAACTAATAACCCAGATGACAAAGCCAGGCTGTTAGCTGTCTCTTCTTCCAAAAACGGAGCATGGCTTCAAGCCCTACCTTCTCACACACTCGGCCTACACCTTTCTAATGAGAGCTTTCGTATTGCTACAGCTCTGCGCTTAGGTGCTAATATTTGTGAGCCTCACTTTTGTCCTGCTTGCAACGCATATGTTGATAATAAAGGATTACATGGCCTTTCATGTAAAAAAAAGTGCGGGAAGACAATCTCGACATCATATTGTAAACGACATTAT
Organism: Thermobia domestica; assembly: GCF_964235325.1. Lineage (NCBI taxonomy): Eukaryota > Metazoa > Arthropoda > Insecta > Zygentoma > Lepismatidae > Thermobia > Thermobia domestica. The sequence goes on along the minus strand of NC_137466.1, from coordinate 166,519,849 downwards.
TTGTAGAGCCCTCATTTCAGCGGGAGTTCCTTCAATAAAAGAACCAAATGGTTGTTGCCGCTCTGATGGTAAAAGGCCTGATGGCATGACCTTGGTACCGTGGAAAAATGGAAAAGCACTAGTCTGGGATTTCACATGTTCCGATACGTTTGCTCCTTCCAACTTACCCCATTCTTCAATTCAGGCAGGTCTCGTCGCCGCTCACAGAGAATCAGACAAAAGACTAAAATACTCAAACCTATTGGACAAATATTGGTTTGTAACAGTAGCAATAGAAACCAGTGGGTCTTGGGGTCACGAAGGATCTAATTTAATTAATGAAGTTGGTCATCGAATAGCAATCAAAACTGGTGACCCCCGAGCTACTGCATTCCTTTTCCAACGTATCAGCATCGCCATCCAGCGCGGGAATGTGTCATCGATCTTAGGCACATTACCTCCTGGTAAAGAACTGGACGAGATTTTTCTTCTATAATACGCAATAAGACGGAAGGAGACATATCCGAGGAGGCTGACAACCACTTTGACTATGTTCATGAAGAATGTTTTGAATCCAGTTTGGATAAATATACATTGTTGGAAGTCATGGCTAATACCGGTAAATTTGGGAGTGGTAGCAACTTTATCTACAGATCATTCAATTGTTTATTTAATCTGTTATTAACGCTTGGAATTGTTTTAAATACATTGACAAATTTCGATGTCTTGAAGTTGAAGGCATTGTAATTTACTAAAACTTAAATAACATTGGTGACAAAACTTACTTCAGATTTCAATGCAATTATGGAAAAACATAAAGAATTCCGTTCCTCGCATTAATGACCCCACATTTGACAACATTGTTTATCAAGTAGATTTCCTTTTATATATATATATATATATATATATATATATATATATATATATATATATATATATATATATATATATATATATATATATATATATATAAAATCAGTCTTGAAAGTTACTGTATTTTAGATTGAAATTTCGTTCACTAGGAAACAATCATTATCTTTAGAATAAGTTACATATTGCCTTATATTTCTTGTCAGTGGTAATTCTAATTAGTATACTTTTTTTTTTATATATCATGTGAAATTTCAGATATCATTGCAAGGGGGTCCGCGGATCACTTTCCGAATGAACAGGGGATCCACGTTATCATCAGTTTTAAGAAAGGAATAAGTCCAGAAACCAAAGATCGAAGAAAACATTTTAAAAATAGTAGTTTCTATTCAATTACCACTAGGTTTGTACTGAAACTTGAGAACTATACACAATTCCATTCATGTGTAGAGCGAAACAAGGAAATAATGTTGGAGATAATGTAAAAGTACAAAAAGTAATTTTGTCAATTTTTTGGTCCTCATTTTCTTCATAAAACTGACAATCCAGTTATGAACCATTTGAGAATGCTCCAAGGGCATTGCCAGAACGAAGTTAAAAAAGAATGGAGCGGGAAGGATAACTTACTGTTCTTACATGTAAAAGTAAATCTTTTTATCCGCACCTTCTTCTGTTTCTAAAAAAAAAAAAAATCGCAAAATATCATTTCTCTATGACTTACAGTTCCCTAGATATGGCTCTTTCAATCTGCCGAAATTCGAAATTTTTTGGCCAATTACTGGGAAACGTTGGCCAGTTGATCAGTGGAAATCGGTTACTATTTGCTACCAAAATGTTCAGCATCCTCTTAGGTATTGGTCAACACCAATATCATCTCTCTATAAGTTATGGTTCCCGAGATATGGCTCCTTAAATATCTGGAAATCTGCCATTTTTGGCCAATACCACTAGAACGGCAAGTCATAGAGAGATGGTATTGGTGTTAATCAATACCTAAGAGGATGGTGAACATTTTGGTAGCAAATAGTAACCGATTTCCACTGATCAACTGGCCAACGTTTCCCAGTAATTGGCCAAAAGAATTCGAATTTCGGCAGATTGAAGGAGCCATATCTCGGGATCTGTAAGTCATAGAGAAATGATATTTTGCGATTTTTTTTTGAGAAACAGAAGGTATTAATTGGTGGCCACTGGCCAAACCAGTGGCCAGTTGGACAGTGGCCACCGGTTAATATTTGCTACCAAAATATTCACCATCCTATTACGTATTGATCAACTCCAATTTCGTCTCTCTATGATTTACGATTCCCAAGATATGGCTTCCTAAATCTCTGAAAATCGGCCATTTTTTGACCAATATCTCTGGAACGGTAAGAGTGACGATAAAAATGTAATCACTTTTTTGGATAGTTTTTGATCCTCTATCGAATTCAGAGTTCAATTTTTTTAAAAAAAAATCGCAAATAACAGACAGACGGACTTGCAGACAGACAGACATAGAGAATTCAGTAACCAACATTTTAAGTTCGTTGACTAGTTGAAAGCGAAACACAAAGAAACGGTCACATTAAATGCAACACAGTGGTTAAAGAAGTATGTATGTATGTTTTACAAAATAATCTTATTGTTTTATATCCTTAAGCTACTCTGTTCGTATGGAAATATTTGAATGCTGTGAATCTAACTGCACACATTGGTGAGTTATTTTGTTTTCCACCCTCTAATAGGGTTGTGATCTTGATTTTCTGTAAGAATATATTGAGTTATAACCCAAAGTAAAATGTATTTGCAGTTACGTTCGACATCCAACTTATGCTAAAATTTCTTACATTTATTTTATATGGAAGCATTTAAAAGTTTAGAAGAAATTGATGCAGATACATGTGATTTGTACGTATATTCTATTTATTTTCTCTACACAAGAGTCCCGTTTAACCGAATTTGATGAGACTGAGGGTGCTTCGGTTAAACGAAAATTTGGTTAAACCGGAATAAAAGGCTTTTGATATATGTACATCATTCTGTATTTGATACATTTTAAACCTGAGAAGACGTTTTATTAACTTATGAACCAATCAAAACTAAACATTGCTAAATTAAAGCCGTACGATTAAAACAATACAGTTTACTTCCGCTTGGGAAAAAAAACTTTAAAAAGATCAGAAGAACACTTCTAAGCAGCACTTTTTTTCCCCAGCGATTTCATAAATTCTGAAATTCTGCTATTCGAGATTGGGATAAAGGAGACTGTAGTCCAGGGATTTTCAAAACTGCGCGGCGCGCCTCCTTGGAAAGGCACCGAAGGTTGTCAAGGAAGTCGCGAAGACTTTAAAAAAAGATCCTAGAAAGGAACCTATTTATAATGCAATATCACCTCTGTTTCACATACCATCAGGGGTGACTCTTTCACCTTCGACTTAAACGTATATAATGCTTGTTAGAAGGCCACTAAGGATCTACTTTATCTCCGTAGAATAGTATGTCTTCTTAAATGTCTTTAGAATTTCGCGCGACACCATGTTAGTTGAATTTTTCTATCTCTTAATTTTCTGTTATTATTTTTGGGACAATTTTTGAGTTTCAATCTTTTCTAAAGTACTACCGCCATTTATGAATAGCCTTATTTCTTTTATTTTCATTGGTTGAAGCCATTTTTCTGATCTTCCAGTTTGACTTGGGTTTTCGTTCTTTCATTGTCATAGCTTGTCTTTTAGTATTTTACTACTCTGAGAAGAAAGAAACATAAAGACTTATGTTGTTTTGACAGTGAACAGTAAGAAAGTAGCTGCAAGTTTTATGTGCAGGTGTTTTGTATTAATTACATTAAGGGTCAATCCATACGAAGTGGTCCAGAGCAGGTTGCTCGATCATCTCCGTAAACTATAAAACTTTGAGTGTGATGAACCTAGTGTGTGAGAAGGTCAATAACACTATTCACGTTGTCGTATGTATAAGTGTTTCTGAATGGTGGCCATCTTTCTTGTCCGTGGAGTGCAAGATTTGCATTTTCAAACGTTTAGAAAACTACAGTTGCTCAGGAGGTACAGAGCAGAAAAACACCAAACAAAAACGAATGGTTACGGGAGAGACTGAGGTACACGGATAACTTGCTTCTAAATGAATAAGCAGGGTTGCAAACCAATACAGGAAATCACCAGAAAAAGTACAGAAAATTACACTTTTAAAGGGGCTGCAAATTGGGGATAATATAAAATGGGGGTTCATAAGATTTGTGATGGATACTATTGCATGTAAAGAGTCTGCAGAAATATCCACAGCTATGATACTACTAGCACCGTAGATTTATGAAGGTCTGAAAGTTGAAGTTTGTGATTTTGATACCATTTTGGGGGCATAATATCTCACGAGGGCAAAATTCTAAAAATTACTACTTAGGACACAAAGTAATTCTGTATGTGAATAAACTATTGCAAAAAAGTCATAACTAATATTACATGAGAAAAAAGTGAGGACATGGTAAAAACGCGAAGAAAATACGTGCACGACGATGGCTGTAGCCCGAAAAAATTTAAATGTTCGGATATGTTTCATGATAGATCTCAAAAACTACACATGGTGCAGAAATTAGGCCCACTTTTGTTTGTACTCAGTTGTGCAAAAGCTTGCGAGTGGTGTTTGTTCCATCTTTCTAGCTCAATGATCATTGCCACGTCTATATAATCAATGGGTTAGCCCCCCTTTGCACCCACGATATCCATCGTCAACCTGGACTGCGGTATTAAGCCACTTAATGTATCAGCAAAGTATCATTGAAATCCAGTTCCAGTTAGGAAGTTAATGTGTTCACAAGGTTGAATTATATAGGATAAATACGAGATGTAACGCAACCTTGTGAATACATTAATTTCCATAACTGGGATTGTATTTCAATGATACTTTGTTGATACATTAAGTGTATTAATATCGCGTTCCAGTTCGACGATTGACACATAAATACATTGAATACGATTCGTATGCATTTATGTTGTTGACACATTTCATTTTTGGCAGGGGAGGCGCGTTCAGATTTTGATGGTTGATGGGAGCCTCAACTGCAAAAGGTTTGAATACCCCTACTGTAGTGTACTTCCAAAGCTTGGCAATAAACATGCCAATAAACAGCTTCTGTCAAGTTATATTTAACCATTCTCGACATTCTCTGCAGTTGACCAACGTGTGTAATTTGTAATTCCCATTACTATTAACTTCACAGAATGTGTGCTTCAATTGTCCAGACATTCACTATCAGAAAGCGGTTATATTGGTAATAAATTACACGAATATAACTCTACAAACGAATTTTTGGGTGCTAAAATTAAGGAACTTGAAGATAATAGTAAAAATAAAAACATTCGAGACAGGTATAAGAGGATCAGCTAATTTAAGGAAGGCTATCAACCTCGTGCTTATATATTAAAGAAAGCTGACGGTACAATTCTCACTGATACGGATAGCATCTTAGATGGAAAGATTTCTTTGACGATTTGCTGAACACGCAACCAAAAACTAATGTGCGTGGAGAAAAGGATATACACACTACAGAACCGTATATCCTAGAACCCAACCAAATAGAATTGGAAACTGCTATAAAGAAATTAAAGAAACACAAATCTCCGGGTGTAGATGAAATTCCGGCTGAGTTAATTTTAGCTGGAGGCGCAAAATTGGGGAACAAGATACACAAACTCATTCTCCTTATTTGGATCAAGGAAGAATTGCCACAAGAGTGGAAAGAATCAATCATTGTTCCAATTCACAAGAAAGGCGACAAAACTGAATGTAATAATTATCGAGGCATTTCTCTTCTGTCAACATTCTATAAAATCCTTCCAAATATTCTATTAGCAAGATTGACCCCATACGCAGATGAAATTTTAGGAGATTATCAGTGCGAATTTAGACGAAATCGATCAACTATCGACCAAATATTTACCATTCGCCAAATACTCGAAAAAAAGTGGGAATACAATATCCCGGTACATAAACTACCGGTATTTATTGATTTTAGAAAGGCGTACGACTCGGTTAGGAAAGAAACATTGTACAACGTTCTTAGAGAACTTGGAATACCGAGAAAGCTAATTAGATTAATTAAGATATGTTTAAATCAATCCCAAAGTAAAGTGCGGGTAGGAAGATTTTTGTCCACGAGCTTTCACGTCGAAAATGGCTTGAAACAAGGTGATGCGTTGTCGCCATTATTATTTAACTTTGTTCTGGAATATTCTATATGGAAAATCAAAGATTGCAACTAGGGCTTAGAGTTCAATGGTATTCACCAGATTATGGCATATGCTGATGATGTAAATTTAATAGGGGATGATAGGAGAACAATTGAAAGAAATGCAGAGATCTTATTAAACGCTTGCAGGGACATGGTTTAGAAGTAAATGCAGAGAAAACTAAATACATAGAAGTGTGTCGGGACCGTAATACGGAAACACAATTCCCGAATGAAGCAGCTGTCCAAAATAAGTTGTCGCTGTTGAGATGTAACTCCTACTTGATAGTTCCACAATACTTTTCAATGAGGGACGAAAGAAAAGCAGAAATGAGATAGATTAGAAGAAAATTGCACATACAGCATTTAATACAATGATTTTGTTATCAGCGATTTTGGCTAAATTTTCGTATTATCTGGTCTGTCTCCGCCCCTATTCAACCAATTTGGACCAAATTTGGAGACTAATCTTCTACAAGTGTGTAGCTTTGCTCAACAACATTGGAACAAATTGGAAAAATATATAGGGTGTTTCCTATATTTTTGTATTTAACAAATTGTTGGAAAGCAGCTTCATTCGGGAGTTGTTCACATGGAAACATACACAATAAATATGCCTGTAACTTTTAACCAAATGCACGTCTCTTAATACTATTGCTACCATTGTTTTTCTGCTTAAATTCTACCCCAAAATCATGTACCATATTGCCCTATTCCTATTTACAAAACTTGATCTGAATTCAAGATGACGGATTTCAAGATGGCTGCTCTCAAGGTTCACCTTACCGTACTTTTTCCCTTAGGTATAATATGTACCCACATTGTTGTTATTGACTTTTTATTATTAACAGGCCGTTTAGAAGGGGTGGTACTGAACATATTGTGCAATTGTCGACATGGATACGCGACATTTCAATCTGCCATTTTGGTTAATTACACTTCGAAAACGCAGCTGCTTTCTTGTGTGTGATCTTTCTGTAGGACTTCCTTCCTCTGAGTGATTGTAGATTTCGATATGAGCTCATTCATACTTCCCTTGTTAGGAGTTAATATGTGCCCTATCCAAAATTACATGTTTCAGAATCCTGCAGTACTCACGCAACAATTTTTATAGAGCGAGTTTGGTTAAGGGTGAGTACTTCAAATTATATATTTGAAGTACTCATCAACTACCACTGTAAAAACTGTTGTAGAAGTACCGCAGTATTCTGATACATCGATATTTGGATAGGGCACATACTAGTTCTTAATTCTTTGAAGCACGGTGGTACTTATATTATACTACCTTTTACACAACGTTTGCGAAACTCCATGCCGCAAAGAGTTAATTGAAGTCTTGACCCGACCACGGTAGGTTCCATAGTATTGGAGCTATGGCCCATTAAAGTTATTATTATTATTATTATTATTATTATTATTATTATTATTATTATTATTATTATTATTATTATTATTATTATTATTATTATTATTATTAATGTTTTCGGCAGCCTGTAACTCCGAAAGGAAGCACTTGTGCACCCAAGTTGGTCTATAGTTTTTGTCTTATCTTGGTGTCAGGAATCACATCCCAAACGTTGTAGGTATTGTTTTGAAACACCCTGTATACAGAAAGGGAAAGTAAAAGATGCCACCACCAAAAAAATACAGAAAGTGCTCAAGTTCAAGAGGTACACACAACAATATGTTGTTGTGTACTATTCTGTGTTCTGTGTTCTTGTGTTCTGGAGTTCTTGTATACTATTCATTGTCGGGGAAAAGTTTTCTTCTTTTTTCTTTTCTCCACATCAAAGGATTGCACCGAAAAGATTACAGAAATAAAAAAATAAACTTTTCATTGTTGCATTGTTATGTTCTCAATGACTTTGCATTGTAAATATTGGTTCTAAAAAATACTAATGCAGAACATTAAACTTGCAGTTAAACAGAATTTTCCAAGAATTGTGCTATATTAAATTATGTTTTATGCTTTATTTTCTAAAATTATGCTTTTTGATATGTACTTTTTATTGTATATTTATTTATTACAAAGAATGAAAGACCTGTAAAACAATACAAACAAGTAATACATAAGATACTGTACATTGTTCTTATTTGCCTTTAGTTATCCATTTAAAATTTTTCTTGTTGTACTCTTCAAAGCTGCTTCCTCTACCACCACATGAAAAGCATAAATACAATCTTAATAATAAAAATATGGACGAAAGACACAGTGTAGAAATATTTTATTACGTTTTTAATCTTTAATTGTTTCTTTTTCTTCTTTAACTATCGATTCGTTTCCTATTTCTTGTAGTCGCACTGAATGATAGCAATTAACTCATACACAGTAATAACACGTCACTCTAAAATACACGTAAAGTGAAGTTTCTGCCCTCGATTATGGAAGAAACTTTTTTGGTTTGTTAACAAGAATTCTATATGTATATTGTTTATTTAATTTTTGTTTAAATTATGTTGTGTTGTCTTACTCTTCTCTTTTCTTTTCTTCTGTTTCCCATGTTTTCCAATTTTCTGCTGAAATGTCTGTAATTTCACATGTTTCCAGTTCCACTTTCGAACTAAGAGACAGTTCTGGTGAAATTCAATAGTAAAATGTAGCTACTTTTCTCGAATTTATTTATATTGACATTACAACTTTTTGTTAGTACAGCCAGAGGCGGCTGGTGCTATAAGTTGCACCGTTATGCGGACGCATATTTTTTAACACCAAAAAACTATTTTCAAGCATTAAAATACCGTAGTGTTGTAGTAAAAATAAACCTTTGCTCTTCAGCGCAAGATAGTACTAATGCATTTCTAGAAAATACATTTTAAAAAAATGAGAGGAAGACAGAGATTAAGATTTCCAGTTGCAAGGTGCGTTGTCACTGGATCCAGTAACATTGAGCATATGGCAGCGAGCTCTTATCTCTTAGCATGGGCAAGTGTATTTATAACTGCATTACTGCTATCCTCGCGTATTGTCCCCTATCAGTTGCAGCCAGTATGGCAACTGATAGTTAGTTTCTGTAATAATTACGAATTCCTCCACTTGACAGCGCCAGACTCAGTCGTTAGGGTAGATGAATCACGGCAGCTTGAATGAAGAGACTGATTCACGAAATGCAAGCTCTCAAAGAGCAAAAACTTTGCCCCCCACCCCCACCCCGAGCTAAATTAAATTAAATTGTTATCGCCAATATACCAAAATAGTGCCCCTGTGTAGCTCTCTCATATGTTTGGTTTGTTCCCCTTGGACCAAAACTTTCCGGAGGAAAGTTTGACTGATAGTGAATCAAAAAATAGCGGCCCATCTATCACGCTTGCAATGCAGACGGGCTTGTCATGACTTGATGACCCGTAGTCTCTGTTCTTTTTTTGATTAAGAGAGAGACCAGATTATGCATTACGGCTGTTTTGTAAGATAGTCCGAAGTATTCATTATGTTAAAACTAAAGAATTATCAAAATATAAGATAATTCCGTATTTTAATTTTGTGCTCAGATCGGTGCAGTTATTTTTATAATGGTTACAAAATTAGCTCTCTCTCTATCAAGTAAAGTGTTTTCTTTTCATTTCATATCTCTAAAATCATTAGACTCGCACATAAAAAAAACACAGCAATTATGTCTAATGAGATATTGAAGCACAAAATTGCAATAAACTTAACTTACGATACTCCTTCCTATTGCATTTAATTAAGTAATTTAAAATTAATCTCTCATCAATATTTTTCATTGCCTTATAAGTAACTTTTATGAAATGAAATCTTTCCGTTTATGTCCCTTGTTTATGTTTGTCCTCCACAAAGTCCACTTGGTGCAACCTGAGATCGATCCAGATACTAGTATTTAATACTTGTAATCGCGGTACGTGTTTTCCTTCCTACATGGAAATATACTTCTGCCACTCATAAAACAGAAACTTATATTCAGAGTAATTTTCGAAGCGAATTTAATAGTTTTCCTAGTCACGGAAATTCCCACTAATTCAAAACTGAAAAATTACTCCAAATATTTACTAAATGATATCTCGAAGGAAAAAGAAATCTTTAGATTTCATGCTTCTTTGCAGTGGAACAGCTGAAAAAATAACCCTATATTCATACACAAAATGCTAACAAAATACGGATTGTCAGAGGAGAGAGGTGCGTCTCCAACCTAAAGAAAATAAAGATCTCCTTCGAGACACCATGAGAGAAAAAATACTATCTGCGGTAGCGATGTTCTCTATTCAAAGACTGAGCATTCCAGTCCATTCCAGATTTCAGTCAGCAGATAGCAGGAAAGTTTGTAGCTCGAAAAGATCGATGGATGGAGTTCTTTTTTAAATAACGTATGGTTTATTTAATTAAATAATTTTAACTTCCTTCATAGGTATATGCATTTTTCTTTTTATGATAACATTCTCATTCGTGTTATACAGCTATATATTCTATATATTCTATTTATCTCTGGTTCAATAACATCGGTATAGAAATTTTCTATATACATAACGTGTAAAGAGACATTGACAGTATTTGTTCATTTTGTTTGAAAAAGAAAAAGAAAAACGAAATATATCTTAAATCAATATTAGTGTATGTTTTAAATCAATAAATATAAAAATAGAGCCTGGAGAGGCTTTCATGCTCATATTTCCTAAATATTATTTAGATAAGACTCACGAGCACCTAAGAAGGGATCACTCGCGCATACGTACAAGTATTTTCTATTGCAACCGGGGGTAAACCACACGATACGCTTCTGGTAAAAGTTATCACTCTAGAGGGGATAAACAGCTGAACATTTGTATTCATTTACATATTATATATCCTACCCACTTATATGTAACCAAGATTAACCACCAAAGTTATCGCAGCCTTTGGAATCTCATATTTAAACTACCGGTACTTTAAAAAATCCAATCCTGCATTAAATGCGAAGGTATTAATGTTGCATATGAAACGAGGTATTTCTCGAGTCATCTCGATTCTATTCTTGAAACCAAGACGATAAATGGTTTTCGAGACTAGAATCAAAACTCGAATCTTTAAATTCGAGACGAGAAGAGAAACAATATAATTCCCAACTCATTTTCGAAACGAGATGAGAAATATCTCGAGTCTTGTGCCCAATACTAGTTCACCCAAAACTTACATCTCAAACACTGTTTAAATGTTAATTTATTGTAAAGAATTATAAAATGAGAAAGAACTATAAATTGTGAATTAAGATACACGATGATGAAAATTTATTAACATTTAAAGATACGCAAGTCATTTCACATACTTCAATATTAAATATCGATTAATTATTATTATTTCATACTCTTGGTAGAGGTCTGCACGGCTCGGGCCATAAATTTTTAAATATGCAACCACATTTCTCGGGTCTTTTCTTGCCTAACTTTGTAAGCATACTGTACAATGATATATATATAGGTATAGCACCGTTCTTTCTAGAGAACTTTTAAAGCACAACTCCAAAATTAAATCTCTAATTGTTGTAAATAAAAAAAAATACAATTTTGCGTTAATTATTAAGTGTCTGTAATTCGGGCTTATTTCGGGCTCATTTGATTATCACATGAGCTCGGGCCGGACTCGGACGTATATGCTAAAACGTATTTCGGAGTCGGGTCAGGCCTCACATTGTAAATTCACGACCTGAACCGGGCTCGGGCTAAAAATTCCGGCCCGTGCAGACCTCTAACTCCTGGTAGACCCACCGTAACGCGGAAGTATTCTGATAACTTCTATATGAAATTGAAAGGGAAATCAGGATATAAATTTGTAAATTGATTTATAAATCGAATTGATAAAATTTGCAATATGAGACGAGAAACGTTTGCTGAGAATTGAGACGAGACGAGAAAAAAGTCCTCGAAAACAAAGATGAGATGAGAATTCGAAGAAAGTAAGAGGGAAGATAGGAAAATTGATTTCCCGTTTTTTTTTTCTCGTGGGCAACGCTAAAAGCTACGAGTTTTGCAGTTCAAATATGCACTAAATTCAGGGGCGGATCCAGCGGGGGGGGGGGGGGGGGGGAGAGATCAGGGCGATAAAACCCTCCAGAAGATGAAAATGTCTTATTTTATATGTAAATAAAACCAATTCCAGAGTTTGGAGCTCTTAAAAGTAGCTCTAAATAGCAGTATTACAACCCACCGCCCCCCAGAAGTCCGTACTGGAACCGCCCCTGACTAAATTATAGTTTTATATTTGGAAAATTGTGAATATTGTTAATTCTTTTCTTTCAATTCATCCAGTTACTTAAATATGAAATCGAAATTGTAACAATAGTAACTTACAAAATCTGGTAAATAGTCAAATATTTCGATTGTCAATTACTATCAATAGATGGTAGTGACACCATGCGGCAGAACTCTGCAGTCAACCACTTTTACTGCTATTTCAAAGTAGTGATTGCATAAACATGTAGATGGCGTAAATGTACCGTAACTTGAGACGTCATTGGGACAAAGTATGAACTACGTGCTTAGTAAGATGGATTATATTTGATCCCAATGGTAATACTTAGGTAGTAATAGCCAAAAGGATAGCAAGAATATGATCTTGAGGGGCTTACAATTGCTTGAAAAAGCTTACACCCACCCACCTACACACACACACACACACACACACACACACACATATATATATATATATATATATATATATATATATAGGGTGTCCAATATACAATGCAAACCGGAGTTTGGGATAGTAGAACTTTTGAACCAAAAGCGGTACACAAATAGTGGTTATACCAAAATGAAGCCTTGTTCATGCATATATGTTTAAACTAGAAAGCAACAATTGAGGTACACTAGAAACCACGCAATGTTGTCATGTAACAGAGGGTGTAAATCAATTTTTTTTACAAGTCACGTAAATTGACTCATAACTCATACGTATGGATGTTCTGTTGTTAATTTTCAGTTTGTATAGTTGGAGTAGCTTAGAAACTATGGAATGGGAAAAAGAAGTTTTCATTTCCACCGATAACTAATCGGATGAGGAATCTGTAAGGGGTACTAGGGAAAACGTGGTTTCCATAAATTAACATTCTGAATTGGCAACAGTGCTGATGTTTCAGTGCATCAAAAGGTGTGTTAAGGATCTGCCTACATTATGCTCCTGAAAACAATGAAAGAGAAACTTTGAAATTATCGTGATAAAACCTTTACTTATATGCACCCGGCAACATTGCTATTCATCACGAACTTAATTGTTAGTTCTACGGCAGATTCTGGAAGTGCCCCTGTTTTGATTCATATATACATACGCACCAATCATTATACTGGATTAATTAATTGTCAAGATATGACCGATCTCCAGAGAGTGATTCTTCTAAAGACAATGAACAAAAGTCTATATTAATATATGCGTGATAAAAGTGGCGCCGAAATTCTATGTACCTATTGGGGGAGGGCCCGTTCAGGTATTCTGTGCTTCTTTGTGAGATAACCTAGCAAAGATTCAAGTAAAGATATCCATATCCTGGGAGCCCAAGCTAATTTTGGGAGATCTAGGGCCAGAATCGGCGCTCATGCGTAGTACCAAGTCGTTCCGTTCTGAAGATGTACAGATAAATTAGTAGACACGACACATTTCGCAGGAATGGAAGAAGAGATGAACAGATTATCAATGGGCTTGAGAGATATATTGATATGCTGCAGACATTGAACACTCACTAGTCATTACGTATCGTAGGAGTAGCTAGGGGGGGGGAGGCTTGAAATTATTACAAGAGCAATAGGAGCAATATCTACTTAATCCAACTTTCCTGGGAGTAATACATTCCTGTCTAGAGGTGGCAAGGACAAAGTACCTCACTGGGTGTAGTGTTCTTAGAGTAATTGTTCAATATAATCTCGACCTGTTCTGAGATACGCACAACCATGACTTATCATTTATGCATGCATGTGCTGAATAACACATGGCGTTGCTCGAATGGTGTTCGAGCCTCGAACGATGCATTTATCGAGATTATGAATTCAACAGGCAATGCATTGATAAGAGCTATGAAATGGCAGCAAACGTAAAATTCCGCCATAATTGCTCAACGATGGACGTCCTGCCATCTAGTAGGCATATTCTTGAACATCCTGTATGTCTCCGGAACAGGAGATACCATATAAGTATTGATAGAAGTTGATTTTTTGCCTCTCCTCACATGAATCGCAAGCATAAGTGTGGACATATCTCAGCGTACCACCCTGTATATACTGGCATGAGAATTTCAGATATTTGATATTGACTTCATGCTACCGACTGAAATGTAAATCATATGATCGGCTAGAGTCCTTCAGCGAATCGAAATTTAGTATATCTCCAATTGCCTCGAGATGTGGGTCAACACCGAAACATTTTTAGCGGTTTCACTTGGAACAGAATGGCCAACTAAACATCAAAGTTGCTCACGGGCTAATAATTTGGCTAACAGGATTTCAGGAAATAGAAATTAGATTGCTGGGTTCTCGGCGTCTAATTCCATTTAGCCCGTCAGGTATATGAGGAATGACGTCCCTCGGCGACCACACTATCCGATGAAAGGGAAGGGAAGGAAGTGGTCTGCGACCAGTATGTTAGATAACATCCCGGCATTTGCTTGATGTAAATGAGGAAAACCCAGGAAAACATCACTGAAGATGACTGGCCTGAAAAAGCTGTTACACTTTTTCGGCCGAGTGTTCCCACCAGGAATCGAACCCGGAACCGCTCGTACCAAAGGCGAGAGCGTTAGCGACTACGGAAACAGGATTTCAGTAATATTTAAGAAGAAGAAGAATACTTGAATATCTATTTTCTATTTTAATAAACATTATTTCCACCTACAATGGTTGAATTTAAATTCATACTTGAATTAGAAGTGGCCCAAGACATAATAAATACACAAAATAACTAATTTTTGAAATATTATGTAAGAGTTAAGAATTGGGAGTAAGTTTCCTGAACATGACTGTACAATCTTTTTCGTGATGGATTATAAAATGCTACACAACATTGCAGAACACGAATGAAACATAACACACTACCGTAAGGAAAAATCCATTTTCAAATATCACTGTAGTAAGGAAGACAATGGTAGGGAATAAAAACAAAACTACCTAGAATGGTAGATGCACTTGACACAGAAAGCGAAAAAACAGTGATAAAAGAAGATAAATTAAAGCTCTTGATGATACTTCAGATTTCGTAAAATAAAAATTATTCGTTTTTCTTGAGAATTATGTCTAACACACTCAAGGTTTGCAGTAGTCGCAGAATGCAAAATTCCAATTCCCAAGGCTCGCGCTGCAGAATATAAAATACTTATTTATGTAATGTTCGCTCTAAAACACACGTCTTGTTTTTTTTCAAGGAACACAGACGATATCCTCACCATTCCAATATATATATTCCGTTCTTCTGTATAAAAAGTAAAGGAAAAGAAAATGAAATTTCAACTGTTCTCAAGAAGACATGGAAAGCAAATTTTCTCTTTTTGTAGAGGGCTTATTTTTGTGCGTATTTGTTATTCGCTATTGATATCACTCAGGGTTTGAAAGCAAATTTTCTCGTTACGATTTGAATAATAACATTTTAAAAAAGTTAAAATCTTATATTGATTTTATGCATTTTTGTTTCTTAAAATAGTAAAAATTTTCCTGGTTTCATAGTAAAAGCAAATATTGTTGATGGTTAAAACATCTTTCTTCGAACTTCACTCCTCTTTTAGTTAATTACTTTACTATTCAGGGACCAATTGCAACCCTACTTGTGAGATCAGTACAGATACTCTGCTTAGGAGTATGACAGAAGGTCCTCATCTTCTGGAGGGTTTTATCTTCAATTTTGAAAGTCATTCAAGTTCACATTCACACTCTGATCAACTTTTTTGTCGCTTTGCTCGTGCTATCTGTAGCACCTATCCCAACGGGGTGCTCTTTACCTGTACAACCTTACCTTATCCAGTGCACATTCTTTTTCGCACCATACATAAGCTACCGGGGTTAGTTCAAGGTCCTACTCCTAAACCAGTGGCAGATGCCAAACGAGATCCAAGAAGTAATAGGCGTAGCCGACAGCTCTCGGAGGGTAGTTTAGAGTCTGTTGAGAAGAGATCCCGCTCTTGTTCTCCCACCTTTATCAAAGGTCCAGAAGATCCAGAGCCAATACAGACCACCGCATCGAATCCTACCACGTCCACTGTTGCAATGCAACAGTCATATGTAGCCACCCTTGCTCGACTAAAACTATACTCATTTCTTCTGACCAATTTCGATCCTAAGTATAGTAACACTTGTCATATCTTTAACCAAATCATTAAAAACCGACCAAGAGCCAGTATTCACCAGATTGTCTTTACGAAGGGTGGTGCCATTATCAAGTCCGAAGACGAAAATTTCTTTACAACACTTCGTAATAGGACGAGTTACGGAATTTTTGGTAAAGCTGCCCAATTATCTGAGCTGCAGAAGAAAGTCAAACAAAATCCTCTACCTTCTAGAATACCCATGATGTCAGTAGTTATTCGAGGTGTATTACCGGAAATAACTGATGAGGAAGTGTTTGAAGAATTAGAAGCTAAAAGAATTGAAGCATTAACATATATCCTGCTAAAAATAATAACGGCGCAACATATATGGTACGAGTTTTGACCATTTTCCAATCTATTTTGTTGCAAGAGTGTGCATTTATCTACGAAAAGCGTCACAGGGTAGAGCCACCTCGTACAAAACACCCTCTGCGAATTCGGTGTGAGCGGTGCCAAGTTTATAATTAACACATAACTGCTAAATGTCCCAATGTTGCGAAATGCGGATACTGTACTGGCACTCACGAAACCAAAGATTGTCCAAATACCGGAAGGCCCCCGCACTGTTATACTTTTCCAGTGACACACATCCGACCTATAGTTATAATTGTAAAGCTAAACCAGCAGGAAATCTAGAACATCCTGAGATGACCGTCCCACTACGGATTACAGACTCAAAAGTGCCAGTATCACAATCCATTACAACTGCATTCATTGTTGAAAACTTTCTTCGTTACATTACGCTTACTCTACAAAATATATTTCCTTTTCAACACCAACTTATTCTGGATCATGTTATTGCAGCAGCTTCAGCTATCTTTCAAATCAATGTGTATGCTACTTTTTCTGGGCCCTATGTTCATTTCCACATTGTACCGAAAGACAATGCAGTCTAATTTCATGATATTTTATGCGGTTATGGCTCTTGCACTTCTTTTCATGAACATTCGCTCTCTAGCATCACATTGCATATTATTTGAGCAATTACTACATGAGAAGAATATCGACATCTTTCTACTGAATGAGACTGCGCTCAAACCAACGACATATATTCGTTTTCCCCGATATAACTTTCTTTGCTGTGATTACCCAGATCATAATGCAAGAACTTGAGGCGGTGCTGCAATCAGAATACGTAATAGAATCATTCATAGAAACCACTCTATTACATTGCATTGTCAGTTACGAGAACACCTAGTGACAACAGTTTACCTTCCAAATTTTGCACTAACACCGGCTACAATCTACGCCCGTCCGGTCACGTCATTTCTCTTGCCTTTTTCACTTACTTGTTTCACCAATTTCGACATCTCATAATATCAGTCGACATTAATATCCATAGTCGCTCTGTACAAGATAAAGAGCAATTTCACGACCATATATCACTTAACTTGCATTAATATTTTTATCATGTACCAAAACATACGCAACCAAGCAGTCAGATGACATCTGATGTTGTTATTAGTTCTATTTCAATTGTCGATAAATGCGCTATACAGATTCTGGATTGTATTTGTAGCGACCATCTTTCAATAAAAGTGATTGTTAACCATAAAACAACTCTCTGAACTAATTTTTAAGAACTATCAAGATGTACGACAAGGCGAACTGGGGTCAGTATGGCTCTGATATAGATGTAGCTCTTGCTTCTTTAGCACCACCTACTACGGAATCCGAGCTTGAAAGTACCGTACATAACATTGTAGAGGCTATAAAATGTAGCACTGACAAGCATATGACTCAGTATCGAGGTAAAACATATCAGCCAATATTATCAACTCAATATTTGGCTCTTGCACGCAAATCTCGCTATTACTTTCGAGAATTAAAAAAAAAAAAAAAAAAAAACCACGAAGCTCAGAGTACTCAACTCAAGCCCGTAGGTGTCAAAGAACGGTGCATAATTATATTGTTGCTCACAAGCGGATTAGCTGGAGCAAAACCTGTAATCAACTGAACACACAGTCGCACCCAAAGAAATATTGTAAAAAGTTAAACCTTCTAACTGGCCAAAAAGAAAATTCATCTTATCCTCTTATTCAGCCTTTACATACAATGAGAAAGCATATATTTTCGCCGCCCATATCCAGTCTGTCTTTACAAGTCCTACCTGCATTCACCGCTGCATTTACAGAGTTTCCGAAGAAACAATAAAACAGCTACTACAGCATTCCATCCATCATAGTTTCGACAACAATAATAATTTAACTCAGGAAATCACTTTTGGAGATATTAAATCCGTCATTAAATGGAAACGTAGCACTGCTCTGCCTTTGGCCAGATATCGTACAGACTTCTTAGAAAATGTTCGGCAAACTTTCTCATTTTTCTGGCTACAATATATACATTTATACTTCGAACAGGTTACTATCCTTCCGATTGGAAAGTATCTAAAGTCTGTATGGTTTTGAAACCGAGCAAACCATCACATTCTGTACAATCATATCGTCGTATCCAGCTAATTTCCACAACGGGTAAAATCTTACTGGTCTTACGTTTACGCCCCTATATCACTGATCATCAACTTTTACCACTTCATCAGGCTAGATTTAAACCATATTACAGTATAAATGATCAGTTACTTCTCTTAACCAACATCCTAACCAACCCCTACAATAAATCCCTTCCGTCTTGTCTCATACTGATGGATCTTGACAAGGCATTCGATCGTATTTGGAACTACGGATTATTTTATAAACTGTGCAAATTGCGTCTTCCTCTCTCATATTTCCGAATTATTTATTCGTTCATATTTAACCGTATTGCTTATGTCAGTGTCAATAACTCTTTATCCCATCCAGTATTTCCACATACAAGGGTACAGCAAGGGTATAGCTTATTGCTTCTTTTATACATCTTGTATGCTTTAGATTTGCCATCTCCAGCGTTGAATACTTATCTGTTCCAATATGCTAACGATACAGTCTTTCTAACATTGGACAAAACAATACAACATATTAACAAATATTTGCAGACTGCGATTACAGCTTGTCTCCAATGGTGTTGTAAATGGCGATTATTAGTAAACGAAGAGAAAACTCAGACATTAGTTATTCTACCAACAAAGTGTCTTAATAAAATTAGGCGTAATGCGAATTTGTTGCAGATACGAGTATGCGATCACCTTCACCCCTCTAAAACTGTTACATACTTAGGTATCATCTTTGATGATAAGTTGCGATGGACACCTCAGCTTCAAAAACTTGTTACAAAGGCTGAAAACAGATTACAACTTCTTCGTCGCCTTGTTGGTCAGAACTGGGGATTGAACTCTAAATTACTGTTTAACACCTGCAAAGAATTCATGAAGAATGTCCGTACCTTTGGTCACGTTGCTTGGTGTTCAGCTCCACAATAATTCTACAATAGACTTGAGATTCTAAAGCGACACCATTCGTTTAGCATATCAGATCCAACTTCCTTACCACAATACTGACTTACATGATAAAATTGACTTTCCTACGCTCATTCACCACATTGCCAACTTGCGTGAAAAGTTTATAGCAAAGAATCTCCAGAATCGTAAGAATATATTTCTTGATACAATATTCACAGACTTACAGCGAGAATCCTCATATAAATACTGTTGTACATCACTCACCGTCCTGCTTTCAATATATCTAGGCAATATTCCGGCAGATCATCATCACGCAGCATTTCGTCACCAGCTTATCCAATAGCACATTCCTCATCTTTTCCCATCATAGCAGTGTTTCTCCACTACATTTCTCCAAGGGCTATCCATATGTTTTTCATCAGTCCTGAGCCACCCCAGGACAGAAGATTAATATGCATTTGTCTGTTCTAACATTCCTCTACTATGTTTTGACTTGAAGAGCACATTACTCATCACTATTCATTTGTCGTCAATTTGTACTATAATTTTTTTCAACAATATCTTCAATATAGGGCTATTTCACAATATTTTATTCTGCCCTACATTTCTTATCACCTTTTTTGCACTTATGTTATTTTTCTGCACTCGCACCTTTGTTTACTAGTTTAATACTTCGTTTAATAATATTTTGTATTCATATTTCGTTTTGTTTATTCTATTGATATTTAAAATATTTTTTTCCATATAATCTTTGTATAATATTTTGATTTTGTTAATGAGTAAAATAAATATTTCTTTCACAGCACCTTTTCCACCCATAACGTTAATAAGGAATAATTGATGATTTCAAACCCCAGGCCAAGAGAGAGGGCAAAAACCCTCTAATGGCAGATTATACAGAACTGATGCTTTTTCCGCTTGTTTAATAATAAAGGCTACTCCACTGCTAATAAAATGCCCTTTAAATTCCGAATACAGAAATAAAATTTTACCTCCAACCACTACCCTCTGAAAGTGGTTAAATTGTCCAAACAATTAGTCTTTTCCGTTACGTCTAGTTACTTTGTAGTTTACAGATTCCGAAAAAAGATATTTCAACATTCATAAATGCAACTATGAATAATATTGCAGTAGGTGCAGTCGAAAGCACATCTTGCTATCCTCTTACAGCTGTTACACGACGTTTCTCGTACATGACGTTTCGTTTCAAAGATATTTTGTAAGAGAATGAATTACCTACAGGGTCGGATCCAGGATTTTCTAAGCGGGGTGCACCAATAACTACCAAAATAACCAATCACACTGAAATTTTTGAAAGTGACATGCAACAATATTTTTTTACCCCTGACAATGCTGATACATAGAACGAGTGGAGTATTTTAAGAAAGGTCGCAAGTGATATGCACAGGAAAGAAAGTACTTCTCTTCTGGCTTTTGTTTTCTTCCCTACTTTACAAATTGTTTTACTTTGAGAATTCTTTTCCTTCAACCTTCAGAAAATCGACTTAAACTATTGCTTTTGCAAAGCTCTGGATTCTCTTAAGCCCCGAACGGAAAAATAATGGCAGAAAGTTTCGGAAAGTGTTACTATTGTCACTGCTCGCTTCTCATTTTAGACAGTGTATATTTACAACGAAGGAAGGAGGGTGCAAGTGCACCGGTGCACCCCCTAAATCCGGCCCTGATTACCTAATATGCAAAATTAAAGAAAAAATGGAGCTTGGCACAGTAATTTAAATTATTTGCTTCACATATATCAGCGGCGTATTTACGTATTTGTTTCGTGGGGGCTGAGCTAACTTTAGTCCTGGAAATTGAAAATTCTGCAAGATATTTCATTTACTTTAATATAGTAAGTAAAATTTCGGGGGAAGGGAGGTTTAAGCCCGAAAGTCCTCCTTAAATAAGCCTATGACATATATCATTACTGTTGTCTATATATTTGAAAGTAAACGCCTGAAGGGGAGCAGTGATAAAACGAGTCATGGGTCACCTGGTCACCAGGAATGCTTCTAAACTTGAACTTTGAATCTGGGGACAACCTACATGTTTCCTGAAAGGGTTTCTCTTGCAAGTTCCAAACCAAGTTTCAATTCCTTGCCCGGAAGTGACTCCACCCCTTCAGGGTAGAAATATAGCCTATATAGAACTCCTTGACCTATAAGTCCTATATATATATCAAAGTGCTCCAAATGACTAGTAGATGAAGAATATAATATGCACTACCAATTATAACCTATATCAAGGTTAAAACCAATAAAAATGATTATTTCATTATAAGTATCCAATATTAGTGGACCTATAAAGTTGGAAAAGAATATCCATAATATCCAGTCAACAGCAAGTCATTAGGTATCACAAGTAATGTGACCCATTGTTATGGCTTTATGTGACACATTCTGTGTATTTCAATTTCTATATTTTCCACGATTTCACCTATATAAGTTGTCATATACGTATGTTCATTATATATTCGTCAACCACTCATGTAGACGAGTTGTTTGATAGTTCACACGGTACAAAAACGTTCAATAGATTTTGAGTTACTAATTAGGTGAAAACTAGTCGTGGTGGTAATTTGAGCTCATTTACTCGATCCGAATAACTCTTTCTTTGTAACTATATATACCCGATTAGTCACCCTTCAAAGTTCGAGCCATCTCGCAACGACAAGGCTCGGGTAATGAGAAGGAAGAAGGCTCCGGGTAGATGCTGTTTGCTGAAGCTTGGCTTTCGTTTTTGGCCATGTGCGAAAGCTATGTAACTCACACGTCACGGTCCTGGTAAAATGATGCTGCCAGGACTTGGCCCTTGTTTTTAACGTGTGAGGGTAACATAACTCACATTTTTCGAAGTTACTGAAAGGTGGACATATATAAACCATTCATATAAGGATGCATCTTATCCGGGCAAGGAATTGAAACCTGTTTTGGAACTTGCTCGTGAAACTTTTTCAGGAAATATATAGGTTGTTCCTAGATTCAAAGCTCAACTTTGGAAGCATCCCTGGTTAGATTCCTTGTGTCACGACTTTTGTCCTGGTTATCCAAGCCTGAGTCTTTCTTCCCAGATCTGGTCTGATCTGGAGACTCCGAAAGACTCAATTACCCAGACAGATCCGGTTCCTAGTAGCAAGAAAGATTTCGGAGAGTTGTCGCGTCCTTGGCTTTTTGCTTTCCACGCTTGCACATTAAACGCATGCTTTCATACAATCTGATTTTTGTTGTACGTGCAAGCGATGCTTTATTTTCTTCGCAGAGCGTCATAGCATCACTGGCCGTTCATTGGCTATTGATTTGACTTTCAAAACGCTTGCGTCAAGCTTGAATGGAACACTGAATGCAAGGTTGCCCCATGTAACTTTGCTACTGGAATCCAGCTTGCGGCATGCTTGCACGTTTCCCAATCAAGCTGGATGCAATCTTGGTTCACTTGCA
The DNA here is from genome assembly GCF_964235325.1 of Thermobia domestica. Taxonomy (NCBI): domain Eukaryota; kingdom Metazoa; phylum Arthropoda; class Insecta; order Zygentoma; family Lepismatidae; genus Thermobia; species Thermobia domestica. The sequence goes on along the minus strand of NC_137466.1, from coordinate 166,496,740 downwards.
ATTCAAGCTTACAGCAAACTGTTTGCAAGTTGTCTCTGCTAGTAAGGTTGTCTCACACAGACTGGAATGGATTCGATGACCTAAAGAGACTCAATGACCCAAAAGGCAGCCGAAATACTACCTCTGCAGCATTATTATTAAGAATTTATAAGTAGTTTGTTAATTATGTTCACTATTCGAACTTAAAGATTCGCTTATTTGATTCCCACTGTGACATTTCTTAATTAAGGTATCATGTTTTGAATATTTTAAATGTAATTTCATATTTATCTCCCTTCCCATACTGAAAAATAATATAATGCTTTATGGACATAGAATTTACAGAAAGATTTTGGTAAAACAGGTTTGGATTCACAATAATTTTTATATTCAAAATGACAAATTTTCCAGATTAGCTTGATTAAACTTACCAGGAATGCTTCCCAACTGTAAAATGAGTTTTGCAAATTCTGAAAATAGATTTTAGAAATCCCTCCCTTAAAGTAAAGCGTATATCGAGATTGCAACACTGAATTATCTACAACATCGATTAAAATGGTTTTTGATAGCCTCTATAACGTGTATAATGTTAAGAAGTTCTTAAAGATTGCTTAAATACGTAAAGTTATTTAATTTTATTTTTAAAATTTTACCATTATCTGCGTTATTTTTCCCAAACCTTTATCTCTTTTGTGATAATGACTCATTTATACCCTGATGAACCTTGTAGTTACCTTCCAGTGCAGTGCTTTGGCATAGAACTGAATATAACAAGGGATAAAGAAAATTACAGATTTAATGAGAAAGTAGATAGAGAAGAGAGATTCATGATAGGTCTGTCCGGGTCAGGCTAGATTACTCCGAATCATAGGTCTATCTTCGTCACAGCGGGTCGCTCGGGTCACGAAATTCGAGGCCTGTTCCCTCGCTGTTGGGCAGGGAATGGGAATGTCACCTTTGGATCAATAGTAGAGCCGTCACTTTTGGTATGATGATTCCCTTATTCTTTCTGTGGCCACACGAACTTCTGCTGGTCAGAATCCTGTGTGTAGGTTGTCTCACGCTCTCCCCTTTTATATCAGATTATGATTACACTTTCATTACTCATCCGTCTGATATAACCAAAGGAAAAGATGTGAAAAACGAGAAACTAGACTTTTCATTCAGTTTCAAAAAATACTTTGGAAAACAATACAAATAACTTACTTTTCTTTGAATTTAATTTATTTATTTAATAATCACCAGATACAGCTCAGAGGCCATTTTATACTGGATATCTAACAACAACAACAACAAAGGAAAGGACTTGGGAAGGTATTGGCCAGAGTCTATTTAGTAGGTACCATCCCGGCATTTGCCTGATAGGACCGAGGAGAACCCTGGAAAACCCCAGTCAGGATGGTCGGCAGCGGGAATCGAACTCACGATCTTCCGAATGTGAAGCCAACGTTCTACCACTTGAGCCACTTCGCTCGGTGTTTCGAAACAAAGTATAACTTAATTTTTGTAACAAATTGATTGAAACTTTTGGGGCTGCGGTGTCTCAGTGGTAGAGCGTTTACCTTTGGTGCTTGGGGTCCCGGGTTCGATCCCAGCCCCCGCCAAGTGAACTTTGTGGTGGACAAACACCGTGTGCGTGGGTTTTCTCGGGGGTTCTCCCGTTTCCTCCCACTTTCTTCATTCCACCATTTCACTCATTACTCATCATCACCGTCTCCTTTAGCCTAATCGGCATAACCGTGGGACGTAAAACTCAAAGATTTCATTTCATTCATTTTGATGAATCTTTAGTTGAGGCATGCTTCTACCGTACAATACAACGTTCTGGCATTGTTTGTGTATATCTATCTGTCTGTCTGTTCCATTGTAAGTTTTGTAAAAGTATCCTATTTCGATGAAACTTGATATGTATCTCTTACAACCTTAGAATGTAAGTCTATTATTTTAGGTTTATATCCATCGAGAAAAAGGGGTTAAAGATCCGACTCTTCTTGCAAGTTTCCTTAACTATACGCGTATAATGTGATCATTTAAAAAATTCTGGTGGAAACTTCATGAAATAGTAAATTTATCCGCTAATGCAGTGGTACTCAAACTAATTCCTATCACGACCCCGTTTTATTACATCCTCTTGCCAGCGACCCCCTTATAATTTATGATTTGTAATAAGCTTATGTGGGATTTTTAATATACCTATTGCAGACATCTCACTATATCCATCAATTTCTGTAAAAACAGACGCCATTTCTTGTATATAGTGGGTACAGTAACGGTGGTATAGTTGATAAAAACAATAAATTATAACCAACTTTACCCGGGCCGCGCTGGCTCAACGCTACAGCGTTCACCTCTGGTACTTGGGGTTGTTGGTTCGACCCTAGCTCGCGCCAAGTGAACTTTTTTGGTGGACAAACACTGTGTGCGTGTGTTTTCGCGGTTTTCTTCCGTTTTCTCCCACTTTCTTCATTCCACCACTTCATTCATTTCTCATCGTCACCGTCTCCTTTAGTCTAGTTGGCATAACCGTGGGACATAAAACTGAAAGATTTCATTAAAACTAAATTTGGTCAGTTCCTTTACCTTCCGCTTATTTTCGCGACCCACATGATACTCTTTTGCGACTCCCCTAGAGGTTGTGACCCCCAGGTTGAGAAATCCTGCGCTACTGATTTTAAAACAGGAAATGGTTCTATGTATATTGTAAGTTGGCTTGTAATTTGTAAAATCAGTTTCCAAATATCCAAACCATGTGCACTTTTTACTAAACAAGTTTAACGTAATCAACATTTGGATGTTCATTTAATTTCCTCTACGTCTATTCCTTGCTAAATTCTGCTACATGGTCCCGTATCTATAAACTTAATCTAAAATATATGAATTTACTAAAAAAAAATAGAAGGTCCCCAATAAATGTGACAAGAAATTGAAAAATGTTGAGTATTTCTTATAGACTGTGATATTCTAGGTTAAGAAACACTGTTTTGATCTTTTGGTTCATGCATTCTTTCTCTATTAAGTTATAAAAACATGTGTAAAGATACAATATAATTATGGATATAATCAATAAATAACCAAATCATATTTTATTTACAAAATGGTTGATGTAAAATTAATTTGAATCATTATTTAGGTCTTTCCTTTCACGTTAAATTCGGTTTCAGATAATTTGTTTTCTAAGCAATTATGTAACTGGGGAAGCAAGGTAATAGAAAACACGAAATCAAACATTTGAGTTTAACGTACTACGATTAAGCCCTTAAGGCTAAGGGAGACGAATTATTAAGGCAAATAAGTGATGATTGAAATAATTCATGGAATGAGAATGTGGGAGGAAACGGGAGTACCCCGAGAAAAGCCCAGACACGATGTTGTCCATCCCAAACTTACTTGGCCGGGAAACGAACCAAAGACCCCACGCACCAGATGTATGCCTACCAAGGTAGTAGATTAGAAGTTTGCCTTCTGTGCTTCCGAATATGTTTGTTTCAACCTGACATAGTGTATAGGAAATCTTTCTTTAAAAACTTAAAAAAAAAAAAAAAAATAGAAATTAGAAAAGTAATATTTACAATTGTTCTTTGTATTTAATGTTAGCCTCAACCATATTATGATTTCCTTTCAGTTTAACGTCCCGCGATTATGCCAGCTAGTCTACGGAAAATATTTCAATTTCCATTCGTAGCTGTTTTAAATGAGTAGCGAGGTTGCTATGGTTATTTGCGAGACTTTTCCTGTCAATTTGTAACGCAATCGCACGCCATTGGGATTTGCATTTTAATCAAATGTTTCTTCACACAAAGTCAATTGTTTTGAAGCTTCAAGATGAAGATGAATGTCTCCAATTTATTCAGATATTTTTGGTTCCCCTTGAGATTTTGTACATTGTACTGTCGATTTGAGATTAAATATGCTTAAACCATACCTTCTATGTAATAATTGTGGTGGTACGATCGTCTGTGTAATTTGGAATCTAGCTACATAATTTCCTTATTTTTTTTAGAAACTCCGAAACAAGGACGCCACTTTGAATATGTACTTCTGTATTTTAAAGAGGATATGATTATGTCAAGTTTACAGCAAACTGCACTTAAGTCGTCTTACATGCTGCGAAGATTTTGAAAAAGAAACCTCTTTCCACTTTGTGAGACATATGTTGTATTTCCCACCAAGCACTTCTATGACACTCTTTGCGTCATGTAGCACATGACATAACAGGTTAGTTATCTACGTGAGACCTACAAGTAATCAAGCTCAATATCTTCCATACTTCATCCTTCTACATGTATAATTATAGAGAGGAATCTCCATAAGAAAAGATAGAAGGCTTCAAGGAATGGGTACACCTGTGCATGATAATACTACTTCTACTACTACTACTACTACTACTACTACTACTACTACTACTAATAATAATAATAATAATAATAATAATAATAAACTCGTCAGAGAATACATCATGTCCTCCCATCTCACTTGTCAGCATCCTCAAACCAAGTCCGTCTCTTCACTCGATAGTGTATAAGTAAATATTAGGCTTGCCTTGCCGAGTGAGCTAAGAAACGAAGTCCTAAACTCCTTTCAAACATCGAAATAAGTAGACCAAAATTAATTACATAGGATATTTGATATATATATATATATCATAACTTGTATATATGATAACATATACATCTTGTCCCTATATGATAATTACACCACCAATCTACAGTGGATTTGCTTCGACCATTTTCGATGCATAGAATTGGAAATTAAAGATTGGTAACATAAATTTTTATTCCTTTGAATGGCAAAATTCATTAACACTCTTGTAATCAGACTAAGTTATTTTTAACACTTGACTGTAGGGTTACCAAACCGTCACGATTCTGTCGGGACTGTACCGGTTTTTGACTTATTTGTCCCGCGTCCCGACCGGACACTCGTCGGGACGCATATTGCCCCGATGTATCTATTTTCAAAGTTAATTAATATTTTACTGGTGCATTTTTACAAAAGAATAACATATTCTTTTACATGCACAGTTTTATGGATACAATCAATTTAACAAATTTGTGTTTTAATTTGACTCATGAAAAAATAGTTAGCAGCTCGTTTTTAATTTATAGTTACTCCCTAATTGTTTTGAGTTGATAATCCAGCCGATTATGATGATAGTATATTCCATGCAGTGCAAAAAATATTGTTTTTGTAACCTCTACAAAAAAGTGACTGCTACCGCAGTGGCAGTAACACTGGCGCTCACTTCAACGGGTGGCTGCCACGCTAGCTAACCGTGATCTGCCAGATCTGCCACCACTGTCGGTGTCTTCTGCTTCATTTTTAGTTTGGCGCACAATCGCATCGTTTACACTAACCTGTTTTGTGCAATATTATTCTGTTCTTCGACGTTAAGTTATAAAGTTATTTTTTTACATACAATGATGGATGATAATGAAGACAACATCAATAATGAACTATCCACATCGAAATCTCGGGGGAAAGGGGGCTCCAAAACAGATTGTTTCGTCCCGATTTTTTTCTTAAGAAAAGTTGGCAGCCCTGTTGCCGGATCGAATCTCGAAATTGAAAAATAGAGAAGATTGAGAAGAAATGATATTCTGTATCTTCGCACCAATGGTGGTGGTCAGTTGAGTTCATAACTCTAGATATTACAGTAATTCATTGAGAAATTATGTTTACAGTAAGTGAGCTTCAACTGAAATTTGATACTTTTACTATATTTATGCTTTAGCACTCGACCAAGGTTCGAAATAACTACGAAAATTAGTTGTTGTGTAAGAATTTCTTTAAAAGTAAACGAAGTATACCTAATTTATCCGTCAAAATTAGACTAGGTGGGGAATTATTCATTACTACTTAATTAGTAGAAATCGGGCAAACAATTTTAATGGTTTTGTTCACATATTTCAAAATATTAATAGAAGAATCTTAAGAAAATCCACGGCCATGAAATTGTACACTTCAAACTCTATATGGCCTGGTGTCCAATGAGGGATCACTACCATCAGAGTTGGTCATTCAATCATTTTTTTTTTCAAAGTTTGTTCCTTCTGGGACTTTTTCCATTAATTTACTCTTTATCCATCTCCATTCTAAATTCTATGCAATCTAATGCGACAGGTAGAAAAATACAGCAAATTCGAACCTGTTAAAAACTCTCGTTCTCTCGAGAGCGATTAGAACCTTCTTTAGATGTTACATCATGTTAGTCAGCCTAACGCAGCCATTTCCAAGCGGTGTGCCGGGAGAAAGCATATTGAAACTACATGCACTATTTATAGAATAAGTTTGTCTGGCGCGGGAAAAACGGGTTTGGTTCCCGGCTAGAGCTTATGTGGCTTGGATCTCACATTAAGCTGTAGGTTCACGTCTCATACAGCCTAGCTGCTAAACGGGGGACGCTAAACTAATAAAAATCATATCAAGTAAGTTTTATTTATATCTTTCAAAATGATAACAGTAACAGTATTTTTCGTTATTTGATGCTCACAGAGTTGCAATTCCATTGGTAATATTTCTTACTGTTGTAGGCTACACAAGAGGAAACTTTTACCACAAAACGTGATAGGTTCAAACTCTCGTGTACCATCTTTTAGCTCTACCCTGAAAGACAGAATCTTTACAATATTGATGGATGCTTAGAGAAGACTTTGCGGTTCATTTAATGGTGTTCAACACTGTAACGATACACAGTCATGGAGAAGTAAATGATGGACCACCTTCATCATACCTAGGCCACTATACCACCAACAATACCTTCTGCAGAGGGAAGAGTGGTTTCGGAAACCACGTTCGACGTTAACTACAAACAATCTACTGTTCTGACTTTTAGACTGTCGTAGAAAATCCACGTTTTACCCACAGTGACAATCCAATACTGGAAACCTTCCCGATTTTCTGTAAATTCATAGAACTACCCATCTCCAAATGGCGAGCCTTGTTGGATAGCGTTAAATAGTATGTCAACTAAGAGTTCAACTTTTTTACCGTACCAATTCTACGAAGATGTCGAACGACAATAATGTAGCATATGCCTAACTTGTCTTGAGGCGTAATTCAGCTGTTCACTTCCCAAGGGTTCATTTCTACGGTCCTCCTGACTGATTCATCAGAACGTGTTGTTGTTTGGTGACCATGGAGCGTATTTTTTTTCAATGTTATGTCAAGAACACGAAGTTTCACAAAGCAAATGGTCTATGATACGTACATTCCAAATGCACTGTTGATGTTTTTCGGTTTTCCATGTGCAAACATTTCTCACTTTGAACTCGTAAAGGAAAATGATTTGCAATTGTGAGTCTTCCATAGTGCAGTTTCGCATGACCCTATTTAACAACACCAGTATGTGCGAAAACAGAACAACATACAAGACCCGGGTTCGATTCCCGGTGGGAGCTCATATGGTTCGGGTTCCCCGTTAATCAGTAGGACCACGTCTCATATATAGCCTCGCTGCTGAAAGGGACGCTAAACGAAAATCAACTCAAGTCAACTCGAGGCTGGAATTACGTTTTTTTTATAAAAAAATTCGAGCAAAACAAGAAATTTCTCGAGTCTTATGAGCAACACTAGTTCATCGAAGTCTTAGATCTGAAACATTATTTTAGTGTATATGACTCATAGTGTAAAACTATAAATTAATAAAGTGATGCACGAATTTAATCAAGAGCAGTTATCAATGTTTACAGATGCTAACTTAGTACACAATATACTGTAATAATTAATATAGATTAAAAGCAGTTATATCACGATCTTCTTGTATCTCTCGTGACGCGAAAGCATTCTAGTAAACTTAAGTAAATAATCATGTCGTAAATAAAGTACTGCATCAATCTTAATTCGAGACGAGACGAGACGTTTTGAAACCTTACGTTTATAAGGCGAGAAAATCTTATTGCTCGTCTCTTGTAGAACATTATACAACACACTTCTCCTGTACGAACTTCAACTTGATTCTTGAGTTTTTGACGAATGAGATTTCACGGTCCGTCCATTGGTTGCATTAGTGAAGTTGGATTCTAATCAGTCCTAAAATTGGCATTTCAATCTCATCAATCCAATTCAAGCCTTTGGAAATGAATACTTTGGGTTATTAAAATTATCATAGAGGAAATGTGTATGTTCAAAATATACAAACGATAACTTAATATACTTAATTTTCAAAAGCTTCTATCGAAGCTGACCAATTAAGCATGGTTAACAGATAATTTAATTCCATTTCGTAGCGACCACGTTGTTGAGGAGAACTTCTCTACTAGCTGAACCAAACTACGTATTCAGTGTTTGAAACTAGCGGTCGAGAACCATCCTCAAAACTTCGTGTCAGAATTAAATTACCGTCTTTTCTATCAACTGAAGGAACCATGAACACGTACGTGACAGTTTCAAAGGGAAGGAATAAAAGAATGCCAACTGCACTGAAGAGATAACTAACTGTGTTCAATGTGTCTGGTTAGAATTGGCAAACAGCAATTGAATTGACTCAATTTATCAACTAGCGGAATTGATAATGCACATCATGGACGGTGACAATGAAAAGAAATATCAATTTTCGGTGGGATGGGTCAGCTAACTTCTAATGGAGCAAAACTATCTCATGGTATTCTTCCATTTCGTTAGAGGGCTGCGGTGGCTCAGTGGTAGAGCGTTCACCTCTGGTGCATGAGGTCCTGAGTTCAAAGCCTGCTCCCGCCAAGTGAACTTTGTGGTGGACAAACACTTGTGCGTAGGTTTCCTCGGGGTTCTCCCGTTTCCTTCCACTTTCTTCATTCCACCATTTCATTCATTTCTCATATTCACCGTCTCCTTTAGCCTAGCCGGCATAACGGTGGGACGTAAAACTCAAAAAATTCACTTTTTTCTTCCATTTTGTTGTATTATCATTAAAGCCTTTGTATTATCAATAAACTTTGAACAACTACTTCTTTCCTATAGTTTACTTTTAAAAAGAGCATGACAGAGCAGGTATAAATTTTTAGATTGGTGTATCTTGCCATACATATTAAGTTTTCTCAGCATTAAGTTTCATGCTGTAGTCTAGCTCAGGTGTAATTATCGTGAGAAATATCATGATATTTACTCTTGTGGAGAAAGTTGATTAGAATTAGGATTTAGATTTCTGGGCTTTCGGAATTTATGGCCATGTTTGCCGGTTACGTATGAGGAATGACGTCCCTCGGCGATCACACTATCTGAGGAAAGAAATGGAGAAGGAAGGAAGCAGCCTAGGACTATTATGTTAGGTACCATCCCGGTATTTGCCTGGTGTGAATAAGGAATCCCTAGGAAAACCCAACTTTAGATGGCTGGCTTTAGTAAGATTTTATACTTTTTCGACCAATTGTCCCCACGAATTCGAGATCGAATCCGAGATAGCTTGCACCAAAGGTGAAAGTGTTAGTGGAGAAAATTGAAATTCGATTTACGCGATAGTTATAGATTTTATAATAACATCCACTTTCTCCAACATATAATCTGTGTAACCCTCTTGACTGATATGGTGGCTAGCCTACACGTCTTTAGTGCACGGAATTCCAGGTTCGATTTCCGATGGGAATTTCTTCTAAGTTGAACGTATTATAGTGATTCTAATTCCACCATAAAGTGTAGCTCCGTATCTAACATAACTTCGGTGTTAAAAAGACGCTCTTATACCTGGTTTTCTTAGTGTCGAGATAACAATTCATGTCAAAATTCATTTATAATTTTTCGTGTATAATTTTCAGTTACCCAGGGCCACCGGTTACTATTTGGTACCAAAATGTTTATCATTCTCTCAGGTATTGATCAACACCAATAGCATCTCTCTATGACTTACGGTTTTAGAGATATGATTCCTTAAATCTTCCAAAATCGACCATTTTTTTTCAATATCTCTGGAACGGTAAGACTGATGCGAAAAATCCCATCATTTCTTAGATAGTTGTTTGATGCTCTATCGAATGAAGCTTCTCAAAATTGAAAAAAATCGCAAATAACACACACACACACACACACATACATACATACATACATACATAGAGAATTAAGTAAAAACTTTTAAAGTTCGTTGAAAATAAACGACAAAAGATAGTACTTTTTCCTCCTTCTTTAACTTTGTCATTTAAATGGGTGAACCTCCCACTCTAATTTTACTTTACAGTTTGTTCCCAAACACTACTAGGAAACTACTGAACAAATAAATATTGTAAAGATAATAATGAGAATCAGTCAACGAACTTTATGCAACAAGAAAAGGTACATAACTGTTATTATAGGCAACCAACAGTACTTTGCTGTTGTACAGGTTGCATAGAAGAAAAATTAATTTTAAACGATACAGGCAGTTGATTAATTTAAATCAAATTGATTTAAATAGGAAGTTTTTTTTCTTTTTAGAGAAAAGAAATCAATAATTTAAATTTATTTTGCTTGAAATTGAAATAAAATACAGTATTTCTGACCATTCTTAAAGTTTAATCGAATGCCAATCTAAAATTAACATCTTAAACCGTACATATTATGGTAGAATCTTAATAATGGAAGTTTAAACAAACTATTTTGCCCATGAATTTTTGACAATGTATTGAATTTAATCATTTCATATTGTACAGAAAATTTGAGGAGAAAAATTGAATTCATTTAACATTTAATATTCACAATATTTAGTTCAAACTTTTACATATCGTGGTAATACATATCATAGTCATTTTTATCGTAATTGTACCGTATATATATATATATATATATATATATATATATATATATATATATATATATATATATATATATATATATATATATATATATGTGTGTGTGTGTGTGTGTGTGTGTGTATGTGTGTGAAGTACCTAGACCCTACCTCAAGCCAGGCTTTTATCAAATCACTTTGATTAAAATATGTATTCCAAGGAAGAAGAAGGATTTAAAATTTATTCGAAAAATAGAAGGTCTCACAAGCCTTTCAAGTTAGCAAGCTCAACATTAAAATTAATTTGACACGTGTTCCACTCTCAACGCTCTCGAAAATTCCACCCATAAGGAGAGAATGGTGAAATTTCAATATTTTTGACATTCCACATTAAAATTGATGTTGTCTGTTTTTGTCCCCTTGAGAAAACTGCAGAACTGTTTGACATTAATTTCCGAACTTAACTCTAGGCTAGAATTGGGATTTTATCACGTCACTTTCATAAATGCATAACCTAACGGGTGAGAGATGTTTAAAATGTATGCCAAAAACAGATTATCTCATTAGTTTCTCACGTTCCGGAGGTGAAACTTTATATATAAACTTTTTAAGAGAAATAAGGGGGACACGCAACCTAGCGTTTTAGACATCTCCACTTTTCTTAGATAAGAAGGGGCCAAATTTCTATAATGTTTTTCTCAATTATTAAAATAACATCGCCGTTCTTTGTCACCATCATGGAACTGTTGAAATAAGTATTTAAACATAGCCCCCGACTCGAACGCTCTACCACTGAGCCACCAAGTCTCAAATATGTTTTAGATATGGTTTGGGTGTTCAAGGAATAAATTCTATCTTTGACAATATTCCTGTATTCCAACTGGAAGTTATGCATCTACTACAACCAGTTTCAGTATTCAGTTGGCGTAGCTTGGAAGTCTAACATAGTCTCACAATACGAAACGAAACTCATTTGTTTTCATGTGAATTTTTTGAGAGATGCATTAAGAGTCTTCATCCCGGCGAAATTAAAATACCGCAAATTTTTACAATAATTATGTGATATCTTCAAATAGATAACAGATAGTTGAAATATGGAACAAGAGCGCCCTACACAATATTATTTTACATGAGAAACCGCTATCACGACTCACTTATCTGCTTTCGATTTCGAGCCATTTTGAAAATCGACATTTATTTTCGCGTTTCTAAACAGCTGAAAACGGAAAGCCACTAGGTGACTTGTGATAACGGTACCTCACGCAAAATAATACTGTACATGCTGTAAAATTAGCGGTATTTTAATTTCGCCGGGATGAAGACCCTTAATATTGTCTTGCGTTGAGGAGCAAAGTTTTATTTTTAGTCAAATTATATTGTAAAGTTTCACCTGTTTTCACACCACTTGCTAGACATAAACACTTCGTAGGCGATCCATGAAGAGGACATAGTCCACCATCGTCCTCCGAAATGTCGGCAAGTGACGGAGATCAACGAAGGTAACCGACATTCTGGGATAAAACAAGAGAGCATACCACAGAAGTCATCAATCTCGCCCAATTTGACCAAATCATCAACTGGTCATTGTGAGCTACCCTTCCTACACGCTCTAAGACGTATAGGTATTGAGCTTCTTTTATCTCTCTAAGACGCTCGGTCATTGAGAGGCACTTAATCACCAAGTTCTCTAAGACGCCCGGTCATTCAGAATTCTAACTCCCCTCTCTAAGATGTCCGGTCATTGAGAGGCACCTATCCAATACGCCATAAGACGCATGGTCATTGGGCTTCTTTAAATTTCACCAAGAATCTTCCAAAATATTAGAGGAAACTGTACTTATTTGTAATATTTTGTATTCAAGAGGAAATGGCAAAGTCCAAACTCCCGTGTACCATCTTTTAGATCTACCCTAAAAGATAGAAAACTATTTTACAATATTTGAACATTTCTACAACATTTTTGAGGTCAAGTATTGGGTCATTGCAAGACTATGCAACTTATGTAATTCAGAAGCATATGCAAGAATTTGTGCGACTGTCATAGAGAAAATGAGCACTTAGAAGCAAATCACGATGAAAACACTAAATAACTTCGTAATATAATACAATGCAATTCTTTTAATCGAAATTTTAGTGGATTAATCTACATCTACGTCATCTTGAAGGAATGTTGATTTTATACAAGCTACATGTGACTATGTGTGTACATATGTGAATATCTGATTATGTGTGTGCATGTGTGTGTCAAAGGGGACCTAGAACAAAGGCAGGAATATTTACAAGCACTCAATTCCTTCTATATTGATCGGAAATGACTTAATTTAACTCAGTGCTTCATCCTTTGGGAAGTCAAGCCTAACTCGATTCTTTGTGACATTATAATTCCCATATTTCATTCTCAGAAAATAAGTAAAAGGGACATAAGAGACATACATAGAAACTTGTCTCTTGGAAAGGGAATACTAGCAGATAAACAACAACGTTGATGATCATTTGAGAAGTATACTATTTCTAGTTTCATGACACTGTTAACACTTCTCTATATCTTTCTTATTTCTCTTCCCATCTCCTCCTTGGTCATTTCTGTCTTTCTCTGCCTGTTGCTCCAAACATCAAGTCCTGCTTCGAAGTATACATAGACAAGTTAAAAATGATTAGCGTAGGTGGTATGATGTGAGAGATGATAACGTCCTACTTTCTACTCAGCTAACACACTTTACTTATGAACCATCTAATTTGGAATACTGATAATTTCAGGTACAGTCCTGACGGTGGTGCAGGTCTCTATTTACATCCTGCTTGTTTATTTTCCACATATTTGGAGAACTGCTCACGCTAATTCTTAGCGGTTGTCACAAAAGGAGATTAAACTAAAAATTACACCAAGAAATACTTGGAAGTAATGGGAACTAAATTTAGGGGTAGAATAAAGGCTCCTGTTAATACTAATTGAATTTTATTGCATGATTATTAAAGCAACATACAACTTTTCATTCTGCTTTATAATGAGTAAGTAACATCATATTTATTATTTCTATTTCTCTGAGGATAGAAGACTAAATGCAATTATACGACTGCTGTTCTTAACCGCGAGAGCTTTACTGTAGGTAGACAAATAATTGTGAAATGTGATATGACATCCTTATAATTGAAAATGGTTTTATAGTAATCTTTGTTACATACCTTGACTGGAGTCTTGTACAGCTGTGTAACAAGTTGCTCTCCGATGAACTTCGCACTGTGAACTCGATAGCTTCGAGCACCCGATGACTGATCTCCTAATCAAAAATCAGCAAGCAGAAGGCCCTGAGGCCTTTTTAAGTATTTTCGAGGGACACACCATACTTTGCGTCAGATCTCTAAATATGGGAACCTATTTTAGTCTTCTCATTGGTTCTTACCAACTGCCGCACCCAGAATACGATGCATGACACATATACACGTGTACAGACGGATGATTCAATATCAAGTATCATAGAATTTTCCAAACATCCGTAAATACTGAATAATGTTCCTCTCATTATTGCGTTGTTGAAGTTATGATTGAGCATTGGGTATCCTGTTTGATTACCTTCACTGAGTAAACTTCCTATAAAATTTGCGCAGTGATTGTAATATCAGTTACCTTCATCGTTTTACGCATTTTCCTTCTTTCGTTGCTAACTCAAAGCAACCCAAGAGGAGAAAAGTGTCTATTAATCCACAATTTCAACTTCACTCAAGTAAGGGCAAAGATAACCATATTTCAAGTTTATCGCCACACTATTCATTTAATTCTTGGATAGATGCGATAAAAATTCGCTGAGACGACATACCATCTTTTCGTGCTTGTTCTCTTTAAATTACTTTTCTACTACATCTATTAGCTACATACATATTTCAACGTTCTCGTCTCGCTGGAAAACTTCATTGAATACCTGTTGTGGAATGCATCGTAGTTCCATGGTGGCTGAGTGGGGGAACGCTTGCGTCTGGTGTGTGGGGCACCTGGTTTGATCCCCAGTCATGTAAATTTGTAGTGGACAATATCATATCCCTGGGTTTTCTCGGGTACTTCCATTTCCTGTCACATTTTCATTCCACCAATTCTTCCATTATCATTTACTTGCCTTAATCATCGACTCCCTTAGCCTAAAGGGCATAATTGTGGGTCGTTAAACTGGAAGATTTCATTTCAGCTCATCTTCAATTATCGCAGGTGAAATCTAAAATCGTTGCATGTTGTGAGTCCATTATCAGCAGGGATGGAAAATGAGCCGGTTCTTGTGAAAACGCTCCGGACAGGTTCCTGTCGTTAGCATGGGTTCTTGATGCCTGAACTTGTTCCAAAGCGGGTCAGAACCGGTTCTTTTTTCATCCTTGATTATTTATCAGCCATGGTTCATTTTGAAGAAATAATTTTCTCTCTTTTGAAGCAGTTTGTTCATATTAAAGCCAAAGCAAAGATATCCTATCATAAGTAAACGGTTCACCAAACATGGGTTTTTGTTTAAATTTTTATCCATTAGTTCGAAACATTTCTTCAAAAATTAAAACAAAATGGTTTTGTTCCTTGTTTTTAATTCATACGGCTTAATTCTACTTTTTTTCTCTCTTCTTGTTAGAGTATAGTTAAATTTAGATCCAGACTTAATATCAAGTGGTCAGCAATTTTAAAACCAGATCTAATTTCCACACAGAGTGTAGAACTTTCGCTCAACACGTTAAATGTTGACGTCTGTTACGAGTTCCATTCAAACCAACACAAAAAGCTTTCATCCATGGAATATTATATATCTTCGCTGAAGACAGCTCCCCCCCCCCACACACACACAAAGAATGTGAAATGCTGGCTTTCTGATAAGAGGACTCATTTTCTTTCAATGTGGTATGGTCAGCACTAATTTAGTGCAAATGTTTGATGTATGTGTTATATAATCTGTGCTCAGTTGGATGGCCTTCACGGAGGTGTTAAACTAGTTTTCGTGCCAAATTTCCTTATGCGCTTTCACTAATACAAAAACAGCTGTGAAAAGTGAACAAGAAATTTAAAACAAAGCGAAGTGTTGTAGATATACCGAGGTTTGGACGAAGTGTTTGTACAAGAGAAAATGAGCTATTTGAAGCCAACGCATCTATTTAAAAATCCGTATAAGTCAACAAGATGATCAGAAGGACATTTGCAAGTAAATATTTAGAGTATCAATTAAATTTATAAACTTAAATTTTGTGTATGGATAAACTAACATTTGCAAAATCCTCTATTTAAAAATTATGTTTTGTTACATTTTTATGTTTTGCATGTTCCAAATTTACAGTCAACTAGAATACTTTACGTTTCAATCATCTAACGGTCACCCATATAATTCGTCATTCAGAGAAGGTGGATTAACATACTTCTACGAGATAATACCAGATCAGTCAAAATGTTCCCGGAATGTTATTATAATTTTGGCATTTATGACATAATCACAATGACTCTTATATAGTACAGTCCCTAGTTGTCTATCTAGGTAATTATGAATTTGACAAGTGTGAACAGGTCATAACAGGCAGTGTACGAGAAGTGATGTTGCACGGAGGAGTGTGTGCTAATTAGTTAGCGCAATGTAGCATTTCGAGCAACGATTAAACATCAAGTACATGTGCAAATTGAGAAATTGTGTCAGAGGCTTTGATAGCCTGAAGGCAATTTAAGGTAACACTGTTTTAAGGAAAAATTGGTCTCAAAGCTACCCGTTTTGCCACCGTAGAAGACATCAAAATCAAATGTGTCGGAAGATACCAAAAGAGGACTGTGATCAGTGTTGTCAACAAAGGCAGGATCAGTGGAGAAACTGTGTGTGTGTGTGTGTGTTTCGAGGATGCCTATTTTGAAGGCGATTAAGTAAATATACTTATGTTGTGACAATAAAGAACTGCAGCAACATTCTAGGACCTTTTTAGCTGCCTTGGTAAAACACACATATACAAATTAAGGAAAAGTCGAGAGTGGAAACAATTTTCAAGCAAGACAAACCAAGAGAAATTTTGGATTTTGAGTTTTTGAGACCCGCTTCCGGTGTTACGAAAGAAAACACCTATTATTAATATGAGAGTTCCGAATCAGGACGAGGCCTTGATTTCAGTGTAGTTCTCTGGTGCCATATGCAAGATCAATTGAATCGTTGAGTTCGGAAACCGGTCATCTCCGTCGAAGCTAATTTAAGAGGAGTGACAAACAAAACTAAATTAGTCAATATGCATATGGCATATAGGACTGTTCTCATTGTCGGATCGTAGAACTGACATTTTTGTACTTTCCAAAAATGGAAATAACCCTATATGTCAGATACATATTGATTAATTTAATTTTGTTTGCCACTCCTCTCAAATTAGCTTCGATGGAGATGACCGGTTTTCGAACTCAACGATTCAATTATAGCTCATAACCCACCACACAATGTCGCCTCCAATAAAAGTAGATTATAGAACCGCGCCGTTAGTCCCGCATCAAGAACAAGACACTGCGCTGTTATTTGGACGTTATCAGAAAATAATGATAATATTACTATCCGAAATAACTAGCACTGAATGAAAAAAGATACTACACAGAGAAAAATCCGTTCTCCGGACAGCGGTATATTGTACAAATATACGGTATCCCCTTGCTTACTAGAAATCAGTACGGAGCATACGTTATCCGTATACTACATAGGCACTTCCCTTAGAAGTTACATCATGCCGTTGCAGGATGTGTGACATCTAACGGTTTTCCGTATATCACATGCATATACTTATGTTACCTTCGTCAGCTATATGTTATATACGTCCATTTGTATGTGAGATCCTGACCGCCTACATTGTTTCATAAACACTTACACAGAAAGTATTATAAAACATGCGTTTCAGTTGTACGTCTGCTGTACGTTAAGTCCAAAAACAACAGGAATTACGCATGTAACCTATCTTTTTAAGTACGCCACCTACAATTTTTTTTCTCAGTGTATAGATTTTTCCACAACGCCAACCAAATTCCAGTTGAGGAGAGAAGTCTGAATCTCAAGGCTAATTAAAAGAACCTGTTGTCAATACCAGAATTTCTATCTTCTTTGAACGGACAATATCAGTAAATATTGCATACTCCGATATGATCCATTTGAAACTCACTGTTTGCGAGCACTGATGTGTTAGTTGACTAGAAACCAGAAATGTATGGCACATTGTCTTGATGGTACAAATACGAAATGAATAGAATCAATTGTGTTGTACCGTCTCTATATAACATGCTATCTATTTATTGTAAGTAATAATACAAGCATTATATAAATATAAAATATATTTACTTCGATAAATTCACATGAGAGAAAATTCATTATACCATTGTGTATTGAATGAGAACCGTGATTAGTGGTTTCTGCTAAAATGCACTAAGTGAAAACAATGTAAATTACGTTGATATAATGGGATATTAGTTAAACACGTTTCATTTCATGAATACATTACAATAGGCACTGTGTTGACGGAAGATAATTCATTATATTACTGTCATTATTCATATGGGTATTTTGTACAGTAATTGCTTCCGTATCATTTGTATAAAATACATTGCGCAAACAACTATATTTCATTGATAAATATGCATATTGTTAACACGAAATCCAGAAGAATGAATTTAATATTTCGAATAAATCACACATGTAATTAGAAAGAAGTAGCCGTACTTCATTAATTTTAAATAAACAAAAGACAGACATTTTTAAAATTGAATTTTTCCACCTGAAGACTTGAATATCGGAGACATTAATGTTGACATATTTGACTAACGTTTTATGTTTATTATGTCCAACATAAGAAGAAGCGGAGAGGCATGGAAAGCTTACTATGCCTTGTATAGATACAAAGATCCATAGACAAGAAAGACAAATTATATTTTGTTTTCTAAATCTACATCAGTGCCTTTAAGTCAGGCACCTCTCTGTTTTTCTGTAATTAACTTTTCTAGGCTTATGCTATGCTTGAGTTTAAAACGTATTGTAGAACAACTATGTTCATGTATAATGTGTTAGAATAGGGGAGGAAATGACAGAGGGGAGTGCAATTGGAAGGGGAGTTAGACAGGGATGCTGTCTCTCACCTACATTATTTAATATCTATCTAGAAGAGATAGTTAAAAGGAGCCTACAAAATGAAGCTAGTAGGAAGTAGAATGATTAGGTGCATAAGGTTTGAAGATGATATGACGCTTGTTGCAGAATTTGAACAGAAAATTAATAAGATGTTAGAAAGTTTGAAGAAGAGGTGTGAAGAATATGGGATGAAAATAAATGTTAGAAAGACAAAAGCCATGGTAATTGGAACGAAGGAGTCGGTGTCAAATATAGACGTAAGAAGGGAGAAAATAGAACAGGCGACTAGTTTTCGATACCTGGGTAGAACTATTAGTAATGATATGAAATGTAAACATGAAATAAAAGCAAGAGTAAGAATGGCGAAAGAACCCTTTCAGAGGAAAAAAATACTATTTTGTGAGACCTTGAATAAAGAGTTGAGAAAAAGATTCGTAAAATGCTTCGTATGGAGTATTGTACTGTATGGGTCAGAAACATAGACATTACACAAAAATAATGAAAAACGACTGGAAGCTTTCGAAATGTGGTTGTGGAGAAAAATGGAGAGAATTAATTGAGTCGAGCGGAAAACGAATGAAAGGGTGTTAGAAATGATGAGGAAAAAAAGAACAATTTTAGATATTGTTAAGAAGGGAAATATAAACTGATTGAGACATTAGCTAAGAAAGAAATGTATCATGAAGGACGTCGTAGAGGGTACGGTGGCAGGAAAGGGAGGGAGGAGCGAAGGAGACTATAATTAATGGATGATATCAAAACACAAAAGCTTATGTGAAGACAAAGAGGTTAGCGGAAGACCGTGGAGCATGAAAATTTCTCAGTTGCAGCAAATGACCTGCCAATAATGGCAGAATACCTATAATAATGATGATGTTCATTTTTCTGTCTGTCTGTCTGTCTGTCGAGAGTTATCAGAGCAAAAACCGTAAGTGATGGTGAGAATCGAATTTTTGGAATCGATTCAGCGTTCCAAGAATAATTTCCATCTTCTCCATTAACCCTACAATCAAGTCGAAAGTGGTAAAAAAAAAAAAAAAAAAAAAAAAAAAACAGATTCGATTTCAACGTAAATCATCTTAGAAGAGAAACATTTAAGAGATAAGTGGTTTCATGGGATAAATTCAGCTTGTAAGAATAGATTTCATCTCTACATTTATTTTTGTACTAAAATCGGAAATGGTAGAAATCTACTAATATATTACTAATGCTTTCAATTTGAATACTTGTTTCCATAGAGCAAAAACGTTAAAGAGATAGTATGAAATTGATTTAATAATAATAATGATTCATCGTTTAAAGACACAATATTTATCTCGATCTTTATCTCTGTATTCAAATCAGAGTGGCGAAACTCGTCTGTTTTCCAATTTCAGTTCACCCGAAGAACCCTCAAATCTGCCCGACTCCCAATGTTGAAGACAACTCTGCTCCCCTGATCCTCCACAACATTGTTTTCTAACTTCATAAATTTTTTGAAAATCATATATATATATATATATATATATATATATATATATATATATATATATATATATATATATATATATATATGGGAACGGTCTTACCCGTCCTCCCAATTTTTAAAACAAATTTGCGCCGCTGATTCCCAGGATTCAGGATCCTAAACTTTAACTTATCTTTCTTCTACTGAGACTGGAAGTAATAAAAGTCAGTGCAACTTCTGATTTGTTGTTATTAATGATCAGAGGTTACTGCCCCTTTCAGCAGCAACACTATATGAGATTCGATCTCATGAACTCCCACTTGAAACTTCTGGTTTCAATATTGAGTTGTGGCCCATAATTATTATGTATATGATGTTTGGCTGACAACAGTATTTGTAATTCTGGGCAAAAAGGTTTAGATATGGCAATACTGTGTAGCCTGAGAGTGTGGATAACTTTAATAAGATGGAAACACTGCCACATTATGCCATACCAGTACGAGAGTGGCTGAAGGAAACATTACCGAACCGCTGGATCCAGTGATGCCAATTGGCGGGTAATTATCCCGTAAAACGGAAAATTCTGATCACTGCCGGGAATGCAGGAATTTTTCTTTAAAATAGGCTGAAAACGGGAAATTCTGACATTCTCCACTTTTCTAGTATCTTTTATCATTCATTCATTTTTTTCTTCTTTTGTTCATTCTCTCTCGCATGAACAATTCCTTCACTGACTTACCTCAATGTTGACCAACTAAGCAGGCATATAGTCTGTCGGGAATCGATACCAAAGCTAGGTATAAGTCCTGTAACGCTGAGCTCTTTTGTGGCAAAAATGATCTTCAGTATCATAGAAAAAACTTCAAGTATCTTGTTAATGTAATGCAATAGCAAAAGACCTTGTCTATTGCTACAGCTTTTTTTGTGGAAAGGAACGAGTAATGTGCATCAACACAAAAATCTTGTTAAGACCAGAAAATGGTATTGCTTTCCTTTGCCGAACATAAAATTCCCTTCCAAACCATAAAGAAAAGCATGGTGTTCGTTCTTTTTTTTTTAAAAAAAAGGTTCACAGTGTTTTTGAAATCATTTTTTAAAATATTGTGCCGGCATCTTTGTGATATTATCATGCATAACTTTAAATAGTGGCTTTTATACTACGAGAATGAGTTCAACTGTACGTTATAGGCCCTCTAAAGTGATATTTTTTTTAAAATTATTTACCACTAGGTGTTGTAAATTGTATCTATTTTAGTTGGCGGGAAATTTTGAGTCTAATCGGCAAATTTTGTAGCTTCGGACGGGAAATTCGCTGCTACAAAAAATGGCATCATTTTCTGGATCTGTCGACGTGAGTCTGTGGAGTGGCAAGCTCGATCTCCCGATCTTGCCACTCTACAGATACCGCTGCCGTTTAAAACCTCACTGGGCAGGTCAGACCTTCCATTTTAACAAAAGCACATGTTTTTGATAAACAGGCGGAGGAAAATTTTGCCGAATTCCTTTAATCATTCTCTCCAAATATACTAATAACACCATTATAAATTATCTTAAATAATTTAATATAAAAGTACAATAATAAATTAAATGTAATAAAATATGATAATCAACTCAAATAAGTTATAACAAAATTACAAATGATAGCTACTTCTAAGCCCACATTTTTCATTTAATATAAGATCACATTATAAATAATAAAAGTAAGGAGCAAATCCTCCTTACTATTACTCGCGGCCAATCTATACAAAGCTAAATTCCCGACAAGTCTAACCGCAGCTGAATTAAATTCAATTCTTGTACAACCAGATATAATGGAAACCGAAAGGCATTTCACCACTAAAATAAAATTAATAAATAATATGCCACCTATAATATCATGATATCTTAGCTCTTTCCATTTCGGGAAATAATTATATAACAATATTACTTAGTGTCCCCTGATACAAAAGGTACAACATCTCACGTTTTCTACCTCAAAAAAAATTCACTTATTTAAACATTCCCTTACGGTACTAATTAACTATAATATCAACAAATTAATTCTATACCCCATACAATAACATCAATTAAAGTTGATTCACTTAATATTAATATAAACAATAACAATAATAAGTACATCCTTCGTCAAAATAATCTGAATCGCACAGAAACTTCCTCGATGTAAACGAATAGCTCAACTAACAAGCTCTATTTTGTGATTAATTCAATCTAGGCACACCTTCCGGTACACCCACTATGTTACGACTTATCTCACCTAAACAAATGAGAGCGACGGGCGATGTGTACATATCTTAGAGCCCTACTCATGTTAGCAATATAACTAGCTTTACATTCAAATCCACCTTCAGTTAAATAGTTTCATAATAAAATCCGTATAAACATTCTATTGTAATCCATCTCTTCTTACTGATAAGCTGCACCTTGACCTGAAGTCCTTCTCAATAAAGATACTGAAGGTTCCTCAATCTCTCCTCTAATACCATCAACTACGGCGGTATACGAACTGCAATACAACAGCAAGTAAAATATATCGTGGATTGTCGATTACGGGACAGATTCCTCTGAACAGCCTAAAATACCGTCAAATCCCTTGAGTTTCAAAAACATAACTACTATTACCCAGGTATTTCATTTTACATTAAAAATAATAGGGTATCTAATCCTAGTTTAACAAATAATTTCATAGCTTCAAACATAAATCCATTATTTTAAATAATAATTTCACCTAAAAATAAAAAGATAAAGTCCTCTAATTCAAATTTATAACTACACCTTAACCATCTCACTTCTTCCCTCCGACCCCCTCGTCTCACCGCGGCAGCTGGCACGAATTTCGCCGGGTCTTGTCAAACCTTAACTGCTTCAAACACTAATTAATAAACAAAAGCAAGTACTGCGACCAACCATATCTCATTATCTACCCTCAAGGTCAACAACAATTACTTCTTGCCCAAAAAGTTACATGTACAACTAGATAAATAAGGGAAGAAAAGCCAGGATAATACTTTACTATTAACTTATAGTGTTAAAATAAATCACCATTAATTACATATTTAGCTTCAATTGATAAGAATTAGTATTAAATAAAACCAGTTTCCCCCTTGTAAGGATACAATTTTGTTTTTTCCCCCTTCAAACAAAATTGTATCCTGTACAGGTATATGTATTTTCTCTCTACACATATGCTGTAAAAACTAGCATATACTGGATACGTTAAGCTTATTAATATACCTTTAGCCGGTATCTCAGGCTAATTAAGAGGATTTAATAGATTTTCAAGTTTTAATTATTATTAATATATAATATTTCTAAATTTAATCACTATAATATAATATTGATCCATCTAAATTGTTATATACCACTATAAATAATTATTAAATAATAAGATGCCTGATTAAAGGGTTATCGTGATAGGATAAATCAAGTATTTTAATATACTCTTATTACACCCAAAAGAATTAAACTTTCACCTTCGATATCAAAAACCAACGTGCACCATACACTAAGGTGTAGAAAGATAAGCTAAGATAAGCTAGTGGGCTCATACCCCGCGTATGAAGATTACTCTTCTTTTTCTAGTGCTCGCTAATCCTAAAACTCTTTTATTCTCTACAACGCTTGTGCTAGGGACCCTTATTTCCCTAACTTCCTCATCATGATTTGGTACTTGAATTGGTCTTGAAATTAACCTCCTATCATTTATCCCCCTGATTTCAAAGAGCAACAATCAACGTCATACCGAATCTGCTTTAAAATACTTTTTAGTGCAAGCCATTGCAAGATCCTTGCTCTTAATAGCAATCATTTTACTTTATATAGGACTGCAAAGTACATATTATCTAATCTCCATCTCTCTACTATTTAAAATAAGGGCCGCTCCTCTTCACTTTTGAATGCCTGAAGTAATAGAGGCCATACTCTGAATAGACTGTATTATTTTAATATCATGGCAAAAAATAGCACCTCTTGGCTTACTTTCCTATAGTTTAAAACCTACAAATTTAATCTATCTAATCTTAATTTTATCCTTAATTGTAAGTTCAATTGGAGGCTTAAATCAAACATCGCTACGTAAAATCATAGCATTCTCATCTATTAATCATACCGGTTGAATACTTATAGCTTTATTATTAAGTGATATAACATGATCTCTTTACTTCTTATTTTACGCCTTACTTTCAGCAATAGCAGTTACTCTTTTTGCAATAAACAAAATATTTTGATATTTATCAAACTTTTTCCAACAAAATTATCATAACAACAAAATTAGCTATTTTTACTAGTCTCTTATCTTTAGGAAGTCTCCCACCATTCCTGGGATTTTTACCTAAGTGAATCATTATCATAAAAACTGCTGGGCAAATATCATTTATCATTCTCACCCTAATAGTAATAACAGCACTAATTACTCTTTTCTACTATATACGAATTGCCTATGCTGCCTTCATTATTAACCATCATAACCAAACATGAACATCCTTAATGAAAAAAATCAAGAAACATCAGTTAGATCAACATTCATTATTATTTCATTAAGAGGTATAATTATCTTGCCCTTAACCGTCAACATTCTTTAAATAAAAGACTTTAAGTTAAAAAAAAACTAATGGCCTTCAAAGCTATAAATAAAAGGCAACCTTTTAGGTCTTAGTATATTAACTACTACTCCGGAATTGCAGTCCGCCATCATGAATATTGACTATAAAACCTAATAGGAGGTTTACTACACCATAAATAGATTTACAATCTATCACCTAATACTTCGGCCATCATATTTACTTTTACTTGCAACGATGATTATTTTCTACAAATCATAAAGATATTGGTACAATATATTTAATCTTTGGGGCTTGAGCAGGAATAGTAGGTACATCACTAAGTCTCCTTATTAGAGCAGAACTTGGTCGGCCTGGTAGCTTAATTGGTGATGATCAAATTTACAACGTAATTGTCACTGCCCATGCCTTCATTATAATTTTCTTCATAGTTATGCCAATCATAATTGGAGAATTTGGTAACTGATTAGTGCCCCTAATACTAGGAGCGCCTGATATAGCATTCCCTCGTCTAAATAACATAAGATTTTGATTACTACCCCCCTCACTAACTCTATTATTAACTGGAAGAATTGTAGAAAGTGGTGCAGGAACTGGTTGAACTGTATATCCCCCTCTCTCCAGAGCCATTGCTCACGCTGGGGCCTCTGTTGATCTCTCTATTTTCTCCCTTCACTTAGCCGGTGTATCGTCATTTCTTGGTGCAGTAAATTTTATTACAACTGTAATTAATATACGAACTCCGGGAATAACTTTAGAACCTATACCACTGTTTGATCCGTAGTAATCACTGCTGTACTACTTCTTTTATCTCTTCCTGTACTAGCAGGAGCTATTACAATACCTTTAACTGGTCGAAACCTTAATACCTCCTTCTTTGGTCCCTCAGGAGGAGGAGATTCTATTTTAAATCAACATCTATTCTGATTCTTTGGTCACCCTGAGTCTACATTTTAATTCTCCCAGGGTTTGGTATAATTTCACATATTGTAACTCAAGAAAGTGATAAAAAGGAAACTTTCGGTGTTTTAGGAATAATCTACGCAATACTAGCAATTGGATTCCTAGGATTTATTGTTTGAGCCCACCATATATTCACTGTTGGCATAGACGTTGATACCCGTGCTTACTTTACTGTAGCTACAATAATTATTGCTGTTCCAACAGGAATTAAGGTATTAAGATGAATCGCTACACTTCACGGGGCACAAATAACTTACTCACCCTCAATTTTATGAACTTTAGGCTTCATTTTTTTTATTTACTGTAGGAGGTCTCACAGGAGTTGTACTAGCAAATTCATCCTTAGATATTGTTCTACATGATACTTATTATGTAGTAGCACATTTCCACGATGTATTATCTATAGGTGCTGTATTTGCTATCATAGCAGGGCTTATCCATTGATTCCCTTTATTTAGAGGAACAACAATAAATCCAACATGACTAAAAATCCAATTCCTAGTAATGTTTATAGGAGTAAATATTACATTCTTTCCTCAACACTTTTTAGGTCTCAGAGGAATAAATCGTCGATATTCAGATTATCCGGACGCCTATACCACATGAAATATGGTATCAAGCATTGGCTCATTCCTTTCCTTTGTTGCCGTCCTAGTACTTGTAATTATTATATGAGAACCCCTTGCGAGAGCTCGACCAGTAGTCTTTTCAGATTAACAAACAACATCCTTAGAATGATTTCAAAACTTACCACTTGCAGAACATAGTTACGCAGAACTTCCCTTACTAACAAACTTCTAAGGTGGTAGATAAGTGCATTGGGCCTAAGCCCCAAATATAAGACAGTAGTCATCTTCCTTAGAAATGGCCATTTGAAATCAGCTAGGTCTCCAAGATCCTGCATCCCCTGTAATAGAACAAATAGTATTTTTCCATGATCACACAATACTCATTGTAACTATAATTACAGTCCTTGTAGGTTATTTACTAGCCTCCCTCTTCCCAAGCAGATATATTAACCGCAACTTATCAGAAGGTCAAACCTTAGAAACCATTTGAACAATCCTACCCGCCGTTACACTAATTTTTATCGCTCTTCCATCCCTCCGACTTTTATATCTACTAGATGAAATTCATCAACCAGTAATTACCCTTAAAACAATTGGACATCAATGATATTGAATATTCTGACTTCTCCCTAACAGAATTTGATTCTTATATAATCCCTATCAATGAAATAAACCCTAACTCATTTCGTCTACTAGATGTAGATAATCGTATTGTATTGCCTATTAATATTGATATTCGTATCCTAATTACTGCTGCTGATGTCCTTCATTCATGGGCCATGCCCGTCTTTGCAGATGCTACTCCAGGTCGTTTAAATCAAGTAGCAGCCAATATTACACGTACAGGCTTATTCTTCGGTCAGTGCTCAGAGATCTGTGGGGCAAATCACAGCTTTATACGAATTGTCGTTGAAGCCTGCCCCCATTCAGTATTTATTAACTGAATAACAAAAATAACACAAGAAATTTCATTGGATGGCTGAAAGTAAGCAATGGTCTCTTAAACCAAAAGATAGTAAAATAACAATTACTTCCAATGGGAAAAATTTGTTAAATTATAACATAAGCATGTCAAGCTTAAATTACTATTCAATAGTATTTTTCTATTCCACAAATATCTCCCCTAAAATGACTCATATTATTTATTATATTCTCTTTATGTTACCTTCTATTTGCATCTATTATATATTTTAATTCAACCACGCCCTGCCCTACTCTAGATAGTACTTACATTAAAAAAAAAACTATAAATTGAAAATAATAACAAACCTTTTTTCAACCTTTTACCCATCTACTTCAATTATAAGCATATCATTCAATTGACTTAGAACAGTAATTCGGCTTCTAATTATTCCAATTCCATTCTGATTCCTGCTCGGACGATCAAACATTTTATGAAATAAAATTACTTTAACTCTTCATAAGGAATTCAAAACCATTCTCGGACCTACTACTCATCAAGGAAGAACCTTCCTATTTATTTCCCTAGTCTCCTTCATTTTTTTCAATAATTTTATAGGACTATTCCCCTATGTATTTACCAGCTCTAGTCACTTAACCTTCACATTAACCCTAGCTCTTCCTCTTTGAATAAGTTTTATGATCTACGGCTGAATTAACCACACCCAACATATATTTGCCCACCTCGTTCCTTCCGGAACCCCTGCCCCTCTTATACCATTCATAGTATGTATTGAAATAATTAGTAATATCATCCGTCCTGGAACCTTAGCTGTACGACTAATAGCAAACATAATCGCATGTCATCTCCTCCTAACCTTACTAGGTAACAGGCCCTTCTCTATCCCTCTCCATACTTTCATTATTAATAATTGGACAAATTACCCTTCTAATATTAAAATCTGCCGTTGCAGTAATTCAATCCTATGTATTCGCAGTCTTAGTCACATTATACTCAAGAGAAGTTACTTACGTCAGCACCACAAAACCACCTTTACCACCTTGTTGATCAAAGCCCCTGACCCCTTACAGGAGCTCTAGGGGCACTAATTACAACTACAGGTCTCACTGAGTGATTTCATCAATATGGCCCCTCCCTATTCTTCCTTGGTATATTAATTACATTATTATTCATAATTAGCGATGACGAGATGTAACCAGGGATGAATTCAGGGGGTAGCCCAGGGTGGAATCTCCCCCCCGAAGAAAATTCATTCTCCCCCGGAGAAACTCAAAAAATTTTAGTCACAAAATGTAGAAATTACTTCACCCAATTATTTGCTTTTCTTTCCGTGCACATGCAGACGAAATCCGATCTCTCAATATACATATAATTGACGCAGACCCATCCTATATAAATATTAAACATGTAACATCTAAGATAGAATACCAAATAGTCAATAAAACTTGTATTTTTAACTCTATGATCGAGTTTGGTAGAACATGAAATTGTTAACTGTTGAAGAAAGGTTTGTATTGCTATTCAAGGTGATGAAGATCCTGCTCAGTGCCGTGCCATGGGGGAGGGGCAAGCGGGGCGGTGGTCCCGGGCGCCGAAGTAAGGGGCGGAAAATTCGGGAGGGGAAAAAGAAAAGAAGGAAAGAAAAAAAGAGGAAAAAATGAGGTTTGAACACATGTGCACATATATAAAATGAAAGGAAAAAAAATAATAAAAAGTGCTCAAAATCAAGGAAAAGCAGGGTTTACTTTTTAAAATTTTCCCACCTTTCGCGGCTGCCATTTTCGCGGATCCCAAGACCTTCAGATATCCTCTGATCTGATTGGGCGATACACGAGTCATGACATACATATAGCACAAAGTAAACACCAGGTGCTATCGGCACTCGTGGCCGAGTGAGGTAGCGCAACATGCTAGTATGGAAAATCGTTTTTACCGTGGGTTGAAACCCTGCCTCCTGCCTAAGGAAATTTTTCTATTATTTTTAAAACTTTTTATAACACTTCTTTTGTTAAAATAATATTAAAAATAATATTCAGAAAGTGATTTAACGATTATTTTTTAAACATTTTCATTAAACTTCTTGTATTAAAATAAGTTTGCCCTTAGATCCAAAGTGATAACGATTATTTTTTTAAATTTCCATTAAACTTCTTTCATTAAAATAAGTTTACCCTTGTAATGTACAGATCCATAACAAAAGCAGTAGTAGTAGTAGTAGTAATAGTAGGTGACGTCATCGGTACGTGGCCAATAAGAATGCTACTTCAGCCATGTTTTGGATGGACCTTTTGGGATCGGCAAAAATGCTCGCGGCTGGTCTGTCTACCTCACTCATATATACGGTGGTGGCCTCGTATACTCTCGCGCCAAGCGCTGATTTTCCACGACACGGCACTAATACTACTTATGATTTCGTAAACTAAACTATTGCAGTGCAGAAACCAAGGCTAATATGCTTGATTTAGAAACAGAAGTGTGAGAAAGAATGATAACTTTTTGTTAAGATTTTCCTATGTATGTTTATTTTAGGACAAAAAATATTTGAGTTAATTTAATCTTTTTAAAAACTTCTGCATTAGTAACAATCAGTAACTACTGAGTATAGGAAATAATAACAAAAGTAGCTACTGTAAATAGCAGTTAAAGTTTAGTCTAAAATATTTTTGCCAGTCTTTATTTAATGTTTTAAATAAAATTAGATTGTTTTTTTTTAGTTATAATCTCACATTGAAAATTTATCAGCAATTAGTCTCAGTATTAGGTAAGATGTGCATGTGAATGGAATTGTTAAATATGCTGCTTTCTTGCAAAAATACAGAAAAACAACCACCCCGAGGAGTTGACATTCCCCCCGGGTGAAAATGTCTGAATTCAACACTGGATGTAACTCAAGAAGGAACATACCAAGGACTGCACACCAAACAAGTTACATTAGGCCTTCGATGAGGTATAATTTTATTTATTATTTCCGAGGTATTCTTTTTTATTTCATTCTTTTGAGCCTTCTTCCATAGTAGATTAGCACCAACTGTAGAAATTGGTTCATTCTGACCTCCAGCAGGAATTGTGCCTTTCAATCCAATACACATCCCTCTCCTCAATACTGCAATTTTACTAGCCTCAGGAGTTACTGTAACATGAGCCCATCACAGATTAATAGAAGCTAACCACACCCGAGACACACAAGGTCTACTACTAACAATCCTCCTAGGTCTATACTTCACTGCCCTACAAGCATATGAATATTATGAAGCCCCATTCACCATCGCAGATGCTCTTTATGGCTCAACATTCTTCATAGCGACAGGCTTCCACGGCCTCCAAGTCATTATTGTATCTGCATTTCTAGCTACCTGTCTATTACGCCATCTTCTATCACACTTTTCTCCCACTCACCATTTTGGATTTGAAGCCGCTGCCTCATATTGACACTTTGTAGATGTAGTATGACTATTCCTTTATATTTCTATTTATTGATGAGGAGGTTAGCCTATTTAATATATATAGTATATTTGACTTCCAATCAAAAAGATCATTAAAATGAAATAGGCAATTAATACAATTTTAACAGCCGGTCTATTAACTATCATTATTTGTTTAATTGTTATAGCTATTTCAACTCTTCTTTCCAAGAAAGTTATCAATGACCGAGAAAAGAGCTTCCCCCTCGAGTGCGGATTTGACCCTAAATCATCTGCCCGAATTCCATTTTCTCTACGATTCTTCCTTATTGCAGTAATTTTCCTCATCTTCGATGTAGAAATTGCTGATTGCCCTGCGGGGTTCTAACCCGCCTTCTTTCGCTTGCGCTCGCTCTGCAATGCTGTCTAAATTTAATGCTGGTAGCGTAGTTTAGCGTATGAAACCATAAAACAAATTTATCGGAATAGATTATCGCAAAAAAAAGTAGATGCAAAATATGGCCCCCCAAACCTAAACAATAGCCAAATGTAGCAAAGTACTAATTTACAAATGATGAAAAGTATCCATTTTGTAAAGTAATGTAGAATTATGTAGAAATAGAGATGAACTACTATTAATAAATCCTGAACCACCGTTAGTAATAGACGTCGGTCTGTTTCCTCTCTCTTACTCGAATTTCTGATGAGATACTCGGACTTCTTTTACATGTGAATTAACGCATGAACTTTCGAGAAATGGGCAGGAAGATTGGTCATGTGTGGCAATGTTACATGCAAAATTATAAAGATAGGAAAATATCTTGCAAATATTGTGAACATACATATTTATGCGCAAATGTTGACAAAATGGTGGGACATGTGCCTTCTGATAGTTACCCAACCCAATTTGTTTATAACATTTAAAAATTTAATATGTTTATAATATCAGTAGTAAAGTCAAGTGTGGAAAATCCACTTACATGTAAATATAAACTGTTTAGCGGTTGAAAAGTATGTAGACTTACTATACCATTTTTGAAACATATTTATTTTCATAGAACATATTGTAAATAAATATCCATTTATGCGTACTATCTAAATATAAAAAATATTAATAAAAAACATAACATCGTTCAGAATATACATTTTAAACAGTCCCTTGGGGACAACAGTAATAATATACTGTCATATAAAAACGAATTTAACTTTCAAATTATAATATATTAACAGAATGTAATTTTCTTTGTGATTATACATAAATTCCCGGAAAATTCCCATTTTTAGGAATATTCCCGGAATCTTTCCGAGAAAACTATCTTCTCGGAAATTTACCCATCACTATTCATAACGCGTATGGAAAAACTGTTTCTTAAATAGCATGATTATTGTCATTAATTATATTGTAGCATTTATTATACGTTAATTTATAAGAGAAGACAAAAAAGTACCAAATCTAATGCTTAAATGGTATTTAATTGTTCATTACAATTAAGTTGAAAATGATTGTTTCAACAATAGCGTGCGTTACTAAACAACACAATTAACAACTAGCTATTTATAATAGAAATAATTTCAGTTCTCTACAAGATAGCTGACGGATTGGTACAAGAAATCTATACTCGCATTTAATTCAACTTTATACTTAAAAAAAAAAAAAAACAATACCTTAGATTCTTTGCTGTAACATGTACACTTCAATAAACAATGCAAAGAATTATTGCCGACAATTCTTCATGTTCCATAGGACCCACCGAAATTACTCAATACACATGCAGAAATGAAACGATCCTCACTTGTAAGTGTTAGGCATTCTACATTCATTAAACTCGATAAGATAAGAACTAAATATTGTTAATTTCTAGCTTATTAAATGTTAAGCCTGCTTAATACGTAATTATTAAACTATGCTTTAAACGATACATTGCGATAAAGAGATTTTGGCTCTTAAAAATTTGATAGCCATGCACGAAGAGTTCCTTTCATTTACGTTTACATTTTTATTAATGTAATTAAGTAGTTTAACTAGTTTAAATATTAGACTACTATTAATCTTAACAAATTAAGCTATTTAAAAACAGAAGTACCAATGTCACCCAGGCTTAGACTGGTATTATAAGACACACGTTACATGCAGGCAATTAGTACAAGTTGGAAAGCGTTTATTTTTATTGAGTTTTCGTACCCACATACTAGCGTTAGCTAGGCATAACGTGTATGGGGAAACTTCTGTTTCTTAAATAGCATAATTTTTGTCATTATTTATATTGTAGCATTTATATACGTTAATTTATAAGAGAAGACAAAAAAGTACCAAAGCAAATACTTAAATGTTTTTAATTGTTCATTACAATTAAGTTGAAAATGATTGTTTCAACAATAAGGCACGTTACTAATCAACAAAAGTAGCAACCAGCTTTTTAAATAGAAACCAATTCAGTTGTTTACAAGGTGGCTGACGGATTGGCACAAGAACTCTATACTCGTATTTAATTCAACTTCATACTTAAAAACATCTTTACTTTAAATTGTTTTGGTTTCTAAATTACATAGTACAACAAACATATGTGGCACAACTAATAATAATAATTATTACAATTCATGAATATTACAATTAAGCTAAACATTTTAACTTAAAACAGGCACTTGGGATATATCATCTTTGGAATAACCAGTATGCATAACTCAAAATTGATTTTTGATGAGAACACCGTAACCTTACTTGATTTTAAAAGATCTTCCGATCGCTCTAAGAACCACAGGGAAAGAAGCTTAATTCCTGAGATACAGCAGTTGCAATTATTAGCACAAAGAGGTCCCTTATTATCCAGTAAAACACCTGAATAATGTTACAAAAAGGTCTTTTGTCGTATTTTTCAGACAGGTGTCTCATGTAATGTAGTGTTTTACAACTCGAATTATAGTTTTATCTTACACATTTCTTGCTGAAATTTCTCTGAACTATTGCTAATTTAATTGGGGAACCATATATAAATATGTAGATTACTTCAATGTATTGCCGTAATCTGTACATTTTAATGAACAACGCAAAGCCCATAGGTTCATAATAAACAATGCAAAGAATTATTCCCAACAATTCTTCATGTTCCATAGGCCCCACCGAAATTACTCAATACACATGCAGAAATGAAACGATCCTCACTTGTAGGTGTTAGGAATTCTACATTCATTAAACTCGATAAGATAAGAATTAAATATTGTTAATTTCCAGCTTATTAAATGTTAAGCCTGCTTAATACGTAATTATTAAACTATGCTTTAAACGATACATTGCGATATTTTTGCTCTTAAAATTTGATAGCAATGCACGAAGAGTTCCTTTCGTTTATGTTTACATTTTTTTTAAATGTAATTAAGTAGTTTAACTACTTAAATTATTAGACTACTATTAATCTTAACAAATTAAGCTATTTAAAAACAGAAGTACCAATGTCACC
Source organism: Thermobia domestica (assembly GCF_964235325.1). Lineage (NCBI taxonomy): Eukaryota > Metazoa > Arthropoda > Insecta > Zygentoma > Lepismatidae > Thermobia > Thermobia domestica. The sequence continues at coordinate 166,462,692 of NC_137466.1, read as the reverse complement.
CAGGCTTAGACTGGTATTATAAGACACACGTTACATGCAGGCAATTAGTACAAGTTGGAAAGCGTTTATTTTTATTGAGTTTTCGTACCCACATACTAGCGTTAGCTAGGCATAACGTGTATGGGGAAACTTCTGTTTCTTAAATAGCATAACTTTTGTCATTATTTATATTGTAGCATTTATTATACGTTAATTTATAAGAGAAGACAAAAAAGTACCAAAACAAATACTTAAATGTTTTTAATTGTTCATTACAATTAAGTTGAAAATGATTGTTTCAACAATAAGGCACGTTACTAATCAACAAAAGTAGCAACCAGCTTTTTTATAATAGAAACCAATTCAGTTGTTTACAAGGTGGCTGACGGATTGGTACAAGAACTCTATACTCGTATTTAATTCAATTTCATACTTAAAAAATCTATACTTCAGATTGTTTTGGTTTCTAAATTACATAGTACAACTTAGACTATCCGGCACAACTAATAATAATAATTATTACAATTCAAGAATATTACAATTAAGTTAAACATTTTAACTTAAAACAGGCACTTGGGATATATTATCTTTGGAATAACCAGTATGTATAACTCAAAATTGACTTTTTGATGTGAACACCGTAACCTTACTTGATTTTGAAAGGTCTTCCTATCGCTGTAAACAGAAGATACCAATGTCACCCAGGTTTAGCCTGTTATTATAAGACACACGTTACGTGCAGGCAAATTTTACAGAGGCTTAATTCCTGATACACAGCAGTTGCAATTATTAGCACAAAGAGGTCCCTTATTATTAAATTATTAAACTACCGAAGATACTAAAGTTACCCAGGCTAGCCTGGAATTAGAATACACACTTTACGTGTAGGCAATTAGTAGAAGTTGGAATGCATTTATTTTTATTGAGTTTTCCTACTTACATTACTAGCGTTACCTAGGCATAACGTTTATGAAAAAACGTTTTTTCTTAAATAGGAAGAAGTTTAGATATAACAGAAGATAAAAAAGCTATCCAGGTTTAGCCTGGATCTAGCATACGCATTACGTGCAAGTAATTAGTAGAAATTGGAAAGCATTTATTTTGATTGAGTTTTCCTGCCCACACTACCAGCGTTAGCTAGGCATAACTAGTGCTGATATGAGCGGTCTCAATGATGATATGAGAATTTAACGCCGAGAGATTCGGATGTCTCGCCGCGAAAACCTCACGGATGGTCAGACGGCCATCCAGACCATAATGTACACAAATATCATTCACAAAGTTAACGAAAACACACTGGATTAAATAATACTATACTTATTTATTAGAATACTATTATATAAAAAAATAACGAAGAGGAAGGAATGCAACAGTTAACGCAGAATATGTATAAAAATTTTCATCACTAAAATCACACTTTGACTTTTTAGTGCACTGTAGAACTTGATATATATGAGATTATAATTCAGATTTCACTGCATATGCTTCTCTCACACCATTGAAGCACTTGGGAGATTAGCACTCGGGGGAAAGTTGCGGGGATAATCACACGTAGAAATCCAGTTGCTGCGCCAAACAATCCTGCAGCAATAAGATGAGTTTTCAGAAAATTAAAATAAGTCTCCAAAGTAGAATGCTGAAGTTGGGGGTCGCGTGTATAACTTTTTGGCGCACAAGGTTTATGAACCTGGGACTTCACTAGTTGGGGCTATCCGTAAGAAAACGCCCTTAGCCGGCTAATAGCTTATGCCCCTTAACACTATATGTTTGACTCCGATATTGTGTGCAACCACCACGCACGTTGCGTCAAACTCCCCGAGCTCAAAAGTTCTAGATACGAGCTGCAATGGTTGACTGAAGAGTGTTGGCAGTTCATTCCAACAACCACTCAGTTAGATCACCTGTATACACATGCAAACAGATTTGCGGTGGACAAACACCGTGTGCGTGGGTTTTCTCGGGGTTCTCCCGTTTCCTCCCACTTTCTTCATTCCACCATTTCATTCATCAATCATCATCACCGTCTCCTTTAGCCTAACTGGCATAAGCGTGAGACGTAAAACTCAAAAATTTCATTTCATTTTTACATGCAAACAGAGTACGGAGAAAAAATTATGTTAATTTTAGTCCACTGGCTACGATGCATGAGACACTGCGATAACTCTGACGTGTGAAAGTACAGATAAGAAACTGCAAAAGCTATGAGGCTGGTGCTATTCGGTCACTTGAATGCCTGTTCTGGTCTAGTCTGCTCTAATCTACTGCAATATTTCCATAAGCGATTAAAGAATGCACTTAATTCAGTTCCAAATAACTGCAGAATATATACTGTGCATAATAATTAGTCAGAGAGAAACACTGAGAAGATTCGTGGCTCACTGAAATTTTCTTACCAAAAGCAATGTTTTAAATATATGTATGAAAAAACAATGAGAGACTTCTTTGTCTAATTACGTGACAAGGAAGCAATTTCCACCGAAGGAAGAACTTATTTGCGTCGCAGAATAAAGTATAAATAAAAAAATAATCACTGTCTTTACGAAATATACAGAGCGTCCACAAAAATACTTCTATAACCTGGTGGGGGTTATAGATGGTGCTCGGCAAGTGGAACGACCTTTCAAGTGCACACGTAGACAGGTTGAGAATCCCTAGCTGTATAAGAGATATGAATAAAATTAGGGTTTTCAACAAAAATTCAAAATAAGTTAGTTGGCAACAGTGTGATATAGTGTGAGACTTACGTGTATGAACGTTGAATGGTTTTTCCACCTGTAAAGGGCTATTAAAAATAGTTAAATAACTTGTTCACTCACTACGACATGATGAGGTTCCTGCATGAGCAATGTCCAATCCAAGTGTTCCATAAAGTAACTAAATTCTCTTGGATGTTTGGTGCAGTTGGGTTTCCTTATCTTCCGTTTCTTCAGAGGTTGAAACCATGTTACTCTCCTGTGTTGAATATCCTCCATGGTTCTCCAACGATGCGTTCATGAGGGGTGAAAGGGAGATTTTTTTGTTTTTAAAGTTCGCAGAAAGCGTTTATAGGGCTATTTAAATTCTACCTTTTCTATAAAATACTTTTTGTAAAATGTTTTAAGTGTTCCGTTTCGATCACTTTATTTTGTGTAATATGATGCAAATATATACACTCAATAACTATTCATGAAAATATCGGCTTAAAAATTTATCAAACATTGCAATGAAAATTAGTTAATATCTTCTTTTAAAATATAGTGATATCTGTATTTAAGATATAATAATATGAATAAATATGCAAATAGCAAACATGTTAAACGTATTGAAATATTAAAATTATTGCCAAAGTTTCGATATTACTATAATAATTTGAAAAATATGAATATCATTGAAAAAGTAAAATGAATAAAAATGTGAACACTTTACAAACAGACAATATGGAAATAAAATAAGGTTTTCACCTGTATGTCCCTTTGTCTTTAATAGTGCCTTGTGTTGTTTAAAAAAAAAACGAAAAATCGTTTTTCCGAAAAATAAAATAAAATAAACTTAAGTGTCACAATTTACGTTAGTAGTAATTCCAACCAAGAAGCATGATTCTTATATCAAGAAAAATATAGTGATTTCGTTGACATATATGAAGAAAATTCTGTACGCTATAATATCAAAATGACATTGCTCGCTATGTGAAAATCGAGACTTTAGTTCGATAATGCTCAATGTAACAAATGATTCATTCTGAAACAAAGTTATTATTAGCTTAGACCTAGAATAATAGTCGTTATTCAATTTTAAAAAACGTAAATATTGTAGGGTTACCAGAATAGGTTGCTACTATCTGCAAAAGATGTTATTAATAAAGCGTTGAAAACTATACAGTGTTGATTCAAGTTTTTCAAAGGTCCGAATCAAGGAAGTTGACTCACTAGTCCAAACATTCCTGCAAATAAACGGTCATTACGTCGTGAATTGACCAAAACCATAGGTCGGAAAATGTGTAATACTACACGTAGTTACACACAAAATATGCAATCGTTTCCTACGATGCAAAACTAGGAACGTGAAAAGGCCTCCAACCATAGTCACTTACAGATGTTTCTATACATAACTGAAATATCAACACTTTAATATTCAGTAAAATACATGTATGTTCCCTGGAACATAACGTGTCTTCCACCTAGAGAAAGATGTGTAAATACACAAAATACAAATGCTTTCGTAGCATCGTAGAGATATGTCTCTATAAGACAAAATACATGAGACCTATGAAAAGAAAAACATGGGATACAAACACAAAAGTATAGTCAACGACATTACAACTTTCTGGTCGGCCCGAAACATCAAGATTAAATTCCCTGCAAGACAGCTATAACAAGCTTCCTTAGTCATCTTCGCTACAAAATGTTCAAAATGGTTATATTGACACTAAAATTCAGTCATCGAGCATACGAAATAAACCACAGAAAGTAATGTTTATAAATCAAAATGGCTTCATGCTGTTGGAAAGAAAGAAAATTAGTTATTTTCAGGATCTATATCGATATTTCTGAGACGGCTGAAACGTCATAAATAATGAGCCATGTCGATTTTTGAAGAAAATCATCCGTCATTGGTAGTATGGCTGAAACCTAAAGATTTATATTCCAAAACTTTTGGCCATGTTGATTTCTAAAATCCTCCATACTGTTTATTACGGCTGAAACCTGAAAACTCGTATTAAGAGACCTTCGGCCATGTTGATTTGTAAAAATCCTCCAAAACGATAGCAATTTTACTAATAAATTCCAAATAGTTTTGGGACATACTGTGACCAAAATATAACTTTCTCAAAATTAATAAAAAACATTACGACATATCATATAAATCCACATAATAGAATACGGTTCATAAACATTAAAATATTTATTGGGATATTACTAGACGCTAAAATATACTGAAAAAAATTCACCTAAAAACCATACTTATTTATGGGTTACTATAAAGAAAGAAAAAAGACGATATTAAAGTTTCATATTCTACGCATGAGATTACATACTGATTTCAATTACAAATATACAAAATTATATATAACTAACTACTAAAAATTTTCTCATCCTAGGCATCTCGATACATTTTTTATTCTAAAAAGAAAATCAAACATTGATTGGGAGTCATACGTATGACGTGTTTAAGAATTTGGAAAGTGGGAAGGGATTCTAAAAGGAATTTTAAAATTTAAAACACTTAACAAAAATACAATACGAGGCCAAAATATCTTCCCACTGGCTGAGGTGCGAAACTGCGCTACTAGTTCAAACCGTTTTTAGATAAGTATGGTTCCCCTACGTATGTAACGTAATTAAGAGTTTGGAAAGTGAGAAGGGATTCTATAAAGAATTTTAAAAATTTAAAATATTTAATAAAAGGATTTATTATAAAGCCAAAATATCTTCCCACTGGCTGAGGTACGGAACTGCGCTACTAGTTCAAAATTGCTTTTAAAATGCAATTCCCCTACGCATTTAGAATGCGTTTTTACTAAAAATCCTAAATCCAAACATCTAAAAAATAATATTAAGGTTTGCAACATTGATATATAGTTAAATGTATGAATACGACGCTGATCAAAGACACAAAAAAGAAAAAGAATCAATCAGTTGGTGTCGCTTTTTATTCATCGACATAAACAAGTGGTCGAAAATGCAGCGACTATCTTATCGAAACAAGAAAAAGAAAGAAAAACATAATAGTTGCTCTTCGCTGAACAGTTAAAAACTAGAAGCAAAAGGGAGTTTAAAAAGAAATGAGTAGTTCTACTTTTCGCGTACATGTATTCTGATCAAAAGCTAAAAGCAAAAAGGAAGAAAAATGAATACATGTTTACAGGCCCGCAACTAGGGTTTCTGTCACCCGGGGCAAACACACAATTCCCCCCCCCCCCCCCAAGGTTTAGTCGAAAAGTATCACTTATAGATTGCAACTGTAAATAACATTCTTAATGAAACCAGTTATATCGATTTTTAAGTACTTTAACCCTCCAATACGCGCGCGGGCTACCATTGTAGCCCAGCGTTTTTATTTTCCTTGCCGCAAAGTAATTCGAGACGATAACTCAAAGGGTTCTGTGTACCTTTCTATCAACTATCATTCTGCGTGTTTAGGGTGTGGTCAAACGTAAAATCGAAAGGATCTCATTGTTATTCTGCTTGAAAGTTTCATGGGCTACATCTGTAGCCCGCGCGACTATTGATGTTACGGGTGTTCCAAAGCGTCAAAGTTTTTTCATTATAGTTTTAGTGTTGATCAGATGGTCAATGAGTTTGCAAAATGCCAATTCTGATGAGAAATGTTTTTAAAACCAATATTTACGATCCAAAATCATTGAGAACATAACAATGCAACAATGAAAAGATTATTTTTATTTCTGTAAATTTTTCGGTGTAATCCTTTGATGTGGAGATAAGAAGAAAACTTTCCATCAACAATGAAGCACACAAGAACTCCACACTATATTGTTATGTGTGCCTCTCGAACTTGAGCACTTTCTGTACCTTTTGGGCACCTTTCTGTATACTTTCTCTTTCTGTATATATGCACCTCTAAGGTGCACACAAGTGATAGAAAAAACTGATTCGAGCAAAGCATCTCTCTTTACAGTGCATTTACTAGAAAGTTCATTAAATATGAAAGAAATTGCTTCATAAAATATTAATAAATAGATCAAGATATTTAGATTATTTAATGTATAGTAAATATTATACATTATACACGATTAATGTAAAAAAAATGATTGAAATTAACAATAAAGCATAATAAAGCATAAGTTGAACTGATAGATAACAATTCAAAATGCCTCGAAAAGCTCTCAAGCAAAACTAATAGATAAAGCTTCATACAGCCTTCACTCGCAAAATCTCTTGGTAGGCGTACAAGAAACAATTAAATACACCGAGGCGTGTAAATTATCTTTTCCGCCACAAAACTGCCCTCTAGTTTAAAAACATTACAGCAATTGCGTAACATTACAGGGGGCGCGTCTGAGCTAAACTCTTCAACCACCAGCAAGCAACAAAAATCGGGAACTTTTCGCCCCCCGCCCCTATTGATAACAGCGTTTTAAACTTCAGAGCTGTTCTCAATGGAATTATACAAACAAACAGCTCCTTGTGGTAGGAAAAGGAAAGGGGGGCGGATTCTCTGTGGTCGCCCAAGGGAACAAATGCATGCAATATTAGGTTTTTAATGTATGACATTACACCTATTTAGATGAGACTCTCTCTCTCTCTCTCTCTCTCTCTCTCTCTCTCTCTCTCTATATATATATATATATATATATATATATATATATATATATATATATATATATATATATAATCAACGAAAAGAGGTCCCATGGAAAAGGCCAAGTAAACTTTTGATTTCTTTTAACCTCTAGAATAAGTTCCTCAAGGGAAAGGGTGCGATTTTTAAAACAATTTATATATCTTCTTTCCGGCGCCCCCTCCAACAACGCGCCCGGGGCACGTGCCCCCTCTGCCCCCCCCCTAGTTGCGGCCCTGCATGTTTATCACCTAAGAGTTGAAAGAAAGATTAAAAGAAATGCGTCGCTTCCCTGGAAGAAAAATTTTTATCAACATACAAAGTCTTGGTTGCCTTTTTTTCTTTCCCTATGTTTACTATTTCTATTTTGATAATTACGGTTTGTTCGTCTATTTCTACAACGGTTACCTCTATGTACAAATCTATATTTAATGTTGTCACACAAGTTGCAATTCCTGTCTAGTTTGTGATAACTCAGATTACGAGATCGTGATTTACGATTTATTTTGTATATGTTATTCTTTCGTGTATAGTCTTGGTTCTGATTCCCTTTAAATTTTGTATTGTATACGATCTGATCTTCGTTTCTTTGCTTATTACAATAACTATAACCTCGTTTGTGCTTTTTCTCTCTGTGGTTTGTGACAGCTGTTTTAGTGCGCTTGCGACCTCTGTCGTCTAGAATCATAATTTCGTTATTTTTGCTACTACTGCTACTACTAGCGGCGTCATTGGATTCTGAATAAGCAAAGTTATTATCAGGTTTGTTACGAGGGTGTTCAGGACGTCTGTCTCTGGTTCAGGTTCCGATTCCGATGTTTTGTTTACACTACGAATATCAGTCACTAACTGAGGCTTAAATTCCGGTGTTTCGTATTCAGTAGGAACATCTGACCGTAACTTGGGTTCACATTCCGATGTTTTGTTTTCGGCGCATTCTGTTCCTTGATTGTTTTCACGAAACACATCTCGTAAACCTTCTATCTTTTGCAGTAATTTGCTCTTTAACTCATTTTCCAATCTATTTAGGTTTTCTTTATTCTCAGTGCGGGTCTCTTTATTTCCCTGTTCTACTCTAGCAAAGCCCTCATCATATACCTTTTCTAATCTATCAAAATGCTTTTGAAAAACTGAAGCTACCTTAGTAAACAAATCTGCTTCGTTGTATGCCATCTTGAACAAAATAGAATAAACTATTACTAAAGCATATGGTTAGAATTACCTGAAAGAGAGACTTTTATTATTTATTTTTTTTTCAAATTCCTGGTTCTAAGCTTTAAGAAAAATGATATATTAAAATGTTGATCTTATAAGTATTTGAGCACCAACGGTCTCCATTCGGGTCGGTTGCTCGGGTGTCATTTATTTGTAACCGACCGGTGTTCGAGGTCCCTGTTCGGACACCATTTATTTGTAACCAATTCGTGTTCGAGGTCTCTGTTCGGGCTGACATTTGTCTATAACCACCCGGGTGTCAAGTCGCTATTCTTGCTGCCATTTATTTGTAACCAATTTGAGGTCCAGTCTCTGTTCGTGGTTCTGTCCTCCGTTTTCCTGCCAATAAGTATTCTCCTGAGACCAGAACTTACCTGGATAGGACGATGAAAGACCTCTCCAAGAAGGGGTTACAAATTGTTTCCAAATCGCTCGTCGGTCTCAATGATGATATGAGCATTTGACGCCGAGAGGTTCGGATGTCTCGCCCCGAAAACCTCACGCACGGTCAGATGGTCATCCAGACCATAATGAACACAAGCAACGAAAACAAACTGGATTAAATAACACTATATTTATTTGTTAGAATAAGATTATATAAAAAATAACGAAGAGGAAGGAACACAACAGTTAAGACAGAATATGTATAATAATTTTCATCTCTAAAATCACACTTTGCCTTTTTAATGCACTGTAGCCCTTTATATATATATATGAGATTATAATTCAGACTTCACTGCAAATGCTTCTCACACCATTGACGCACTTGGAGGATTAGCAGTGGGGGAAAAGTTGCCAGGATAATCCCACATAGAAATCCAGTTGCTGCGCCAAACAATCCTGAAGCGTTAAGATGAGTTTTCAGAAAATTAAAAAAAAAAGTCTCCAAAGTAGAATGCTGATGTTAGAGGGCGCGTGTATAACTTTTTGGCGCACAAGGTTTATGAACCTGGGACTTCACTAGTTGGGGCTAGCCGTAAGAAAACGTCCTTCGCCGGCTAATAGCTTATGCCCCTTAACACAAAATCATACTTGATTCCCGACGCAACGTGCGTGGTGGCTGCATACAATACCGGAGTCAAACTCCCCGAGCTCAAAAGTTCTAGACACGGGCTGCAATGGTTGACTTAAGAGTGTTGGCAGTTTATTCCAAAACCCACTCAGATCACCTCAGATACACATGCAAACAGAGTACGGAAAAAAATGTTAATTTTAGTCCATTGGCTACGATGCACGAGACAGTGCGATAACTCTGGCATGTGAAAGTACAGATAAGAAACTGCAAAAGCTATAAGGCTGGTGCCAGTCGGTCACTTGAAAAAAATACTTCTATAACCTGGTGGCGGTTATACTACTATTAATAAATCCTGAACCACCGTTAGTAATAGACGTCGGTCTGTTTCCTCTCTCTGACTCGAATTTCTGAAGACTTCTTTTACATGTGAATTAACGCATGAACTTTCGAGAAATGGGCAAGAAGAATGGTCGTGTGTGGCAATGTTACATGCAAAATTATAAAGATAGGAAAGTATCTTGCAAATATTGTGAACACACATATTTATGAACAAATGTTGACAAAATGATGGGACATGTGTCTTCTGACAGTTACTCAACCTAATTTGTTTATAACATTTAAAAATTTAATATGTTTATAATATCAGTAGTAAAGTCAAGTGTGGAAAATCCGCTTACATGTAAATTTAAACTGTTTAGCGGTTGAAAAGTATGTGGACTTACTATACCATTTTTGAAACATATTTACTTTCATAGAACATATTGTAAATAAATATCCATTTATGCGTACTCTCTAAATATAATAATATATTAATAAAATAACATAACATCGTTGAGAATATACGTTTTAAAGAATCCTCTGGGGACAACAGTAATAATATACTGTCATATAAAACGAATTTAACTTTGAAATAATGAATATATTAACAGAATGGAATTTTCTTTGTGAGTATACATAAATTCCCGGAAAATTCCCAGTTTTTTGAATCTTCCCGAAAAATATATTCCCGGGAATTTACCCATCGCTAGTCCGGACTCCCCACCCCCTTGAAACCAGAACTGAAAATAAATTAAGGGAGGATCAAACAAAACGAAACGAGAAAAAGAAGAACCAGGGGTAAAAATAAAAAGCTACAGAAAGCGTTTGGTTACTTTTTCTTATGAGGAGCTCTGTGTGGGGGCAAACGGGGGGCGGTCAATTTGAAAATGGATATTATTGTAACGGAGCATTTTAATTCCATCTAGCTCCCTAATAATCCTATGGACTATAAATGACGATCGATAAACCGGTTCTATCAGATGGACTCCCAGGTAGAACTTAAGAAATGCCCATAAACACCAATAATAATATGAGCATGGCAACATAGATTCCAGTTACACTTGTTAAAGGAATTTTCAATTTCGCGGCAACACTCATCCATTTTATAGGATGTCTTTACTGTCGAAAGAGATCTCGTTGCTATCCTTGACGGCATTAAACGAAGATAAGAAAAAGAAGAAGAAAGAAGACTAGAAGAAGCGAGTTCGAATGACCTCGGAAGATTATATCATTTTCAATGCTTTTTTTAAATATTCATTTACTCTAGCTTTCTTCATAGTTTGAGATTAAAGTACTTACTAATATATCCTCATTTTATTGTCCTAACAAACCAATATGAGTATGTTGCCAGTAAAATAGTTTAGATGGATCGAGCCCCTGATGTGTAACCACACTATTTCACGCCATGCCCTCCCCCATTAAGAAATCCTGGATAAACGAACCAATATATGTTGCCAGTAAAATAGTTTAGAATGATCGAGCCCCTGGCATGATAACCACAATATTTCGTCATGGACTCCCCTATTACAAAATTCTGGCTACGTGCCTGTTCGAAAGAAGAAAGGGTTGCGGGAGGCAAGACTGGCTGCTGTCAGAAATGAGATAATCTTACCCACCTACACATCTTTTTACTTGTATTTTATAACAAGCCTTCTTGTCAAAGAAGGTGCATTTTCCCTAATTTCCTATTTCAATCATTTTTGGATAATAAATCTTGATTCTTGAGCGGTGAAAAAAGGAGACACTTAAGAGAAAACGCAAAACTAAAAACATTACCGCCAATATGTTCCTTTCCAAAATAAGCAATGTAACTTTAAAAAATAAAACTTTAAAAGAAATATATGGGAAAATGAAAGAACAAATCATGGCATTTCATGCGTGTGCGTAACAGTAATATACAATAAATAAATAAATAAATATTACAATATTTCTGAGAGTCTAGATCATTTGAACCCGATATTGGCATTCCAAGGATAAACAAGTGAAATATTTTGAGAGAAAAACAGGCTTTGCTCTTATCTGCTGTCAATCTGCATTCCATTGGTTTCTTTATCTCCGGGAACAACTTAAAGTTCGCGCACTTGACCTAGCGGAGGTGGGGGCAGAGAATGAAAGAAAACTACGAAGTTAGCCTCCTATCTGCTGTTCTGCGTTGTTGCAACATGTAGGGTCATATATTAAACAGTTTTTAAATGGAAGAAAATTAATTTTTAATTAGCGCGCTATAATATTACCCTAGCAAGAAAAAATGAACATGTAATATTAATACTAATAAACATTTGGACGAATTTTGAAATGTATAAAATAAATAGTTTTCATAATATTTTGGAAAGAAGTATGCCATGTTATTATATAGGGAAATCCCAACGTATTCCGAGTGTTGGACACAGCCTTAAGTCGTTATAGGTATGTCTTTTGGATAATGAAAGCGAATGAGTTGAAATTAAACACTTACGTTCTCCCACTAGGAATGAAACCCGAGGCCATGTGTAGAAAAGGCATGTAAAAATAATTGAAAACAACAGATATTTGTGGCAATGCATAGTTTTATGATCTCTGATATGCATACTGACACTCCCGACGTCGTTAGCTTCAAGTTCAACCTCGAGATCTGGAGACATCCCTAGAGACTGGAGTGCGAAGAGGTGACATGTAAAAATAATTGAAACGACCGATATTATTGTAACTTTATTTTCTCTATATGGGTAGAGATGAAACCGACCTAATTCGCATGGGTAAAGCATAAAGTGACCTAATGTGTATACACAGATCACTTTATCTATAGAAACGAATAGCGCGTTCAACAGAACAGTTGCATTTCAAAAGCAATTTAGATTTTAAAAAGTGTTTTTTTTTTTTCAAACCATAGAATCCGAAACCGCGATGAAAAGTACCATGTTCCATTCAACTTTTTGTATAATTGACATGCTTTTGGTGAAAACCAGAAACTGAAAATAACACGATTCTATAGAGCATTGCCAAATACTTGATATACCATTTTCAAAAATTTATTTAATTTACTTATTCCGATTTTCAGAGGGTATGTGAGTGGTCAGGAAACTAATATCATGTTCATAAAACAGTAGATTTCAAAAGTCATTTAAAGTCCTTAAGAAGCATTTGTTACGAGAATGTTTCAAACATAAGCTTTCCATTTATTTTATTTTATTCTTGACAAAATCCGAAACCACAATTAAAAGTACCATTTTCCATTTAAAAATCAATTTCTAGTATGAATAAGGTAATTCCGGAAGAAACTGAATGTTCTGAAATATTGTCCTTAAAATGTTATTTAATTTACTTATCTATTTCTAGAGGGGTGTACTTGTGGTCTGCGACAAAAATGTTTGTATTTTTGTGTGTATGTGTGCTCCAGCATAACTATAGGTTCCCTGGAACAATTTCAACTAAATTTGGTGCACATATGATTTACAGTCTAGAAAAAATACTGTGCGGGTATGATACTCCTAGACGGCCCCATACAATTTAAAAATAACCGAAAACGACCAATATTAGTGCCGAATTTATAGGTTTTTGAGTCGCTGAGAAGGATAGTCATATTCGTGGTAACGTTTAAATCCAAGTTCAGCCTCAAATGGGGATAAAATCTTCCCTAAAGTGGATGACATGTAATATTAATCGGAAACGTCCAATATTGATGTCGAATCCATAGTTTTTGGGATTGTTGATATAAATAATGACAAAGCTACGACATTTAAGTACTAGTTTTGCCCCATTATCACGCCTAGGGATGAGAAGGGATGACATGTGAAAATAATAAAAAATGACTGGTATTAATGTCGAATTTATTGTTTTCGGAGCCACTGAGATAATTAGTAACACCCACGATACTGTTCAAATCAAAGTTCAACGCTTAGTGAGGGTAAGACAGTCCTAGAACCCATAGAGGTTGGATTGGGAAGGGATGACATGTAAAAGTAATAAAATTGTGTTATTAGTGTCAAATCCATAGTTTTCTCTATCGCTGGAATTAATAGTGACACTTCTGATGCCGTTTAAGCCCAAGTCAGCTCCCATCAGAACTGGGGATGCGAAGGGGTAAAAAAAAAATAAAATGTTCAAAATTATCGAAATTAGTGCCAAATTCATAGTTTTCCGGATTGCTAAGCTGATGAGTGATATATTCCCGATGACATTTAAGACCAATTTTAGGCAAGAATTTAAGACCAATTTTAGGCAAGACCCGGGAATTCATAAGGGTATGCTGAATGCGTTATTCGTCTTTAATTTTTGTGCTTAGATTTTTATTTTCTGACAGGGCAACTCCGTCATTGCTCGTAGAATGCATGTCCCATCATAACTCTGGTACGCTTGGAGGAATTTAATCCAGTCTTGGTACACATGTGACTTACAATATGGGGAAAATGCTGTGAAGTAAGGGAAACCTAACTCTACTAAAGGACAGGAAGGGGTAACAAGTACAAGTGATCAAAAATGACAGATATTAATGTCGAATCCGTAGTGTTCGGGGTCGCTGACATGAATACTAACATTTTCGAGCCAATTGGTGACAATTCGGATGACATTTAAACCTAAGTTTATTAAATAATGTGCATGTTACCTGACCCAAAAATTGACTGGAGCAACACTGAAAGCATTGCTTATTGTTCTTTATTGTACCTAGTACTTTATTTTCTAAGAGGGGGCAATGCCGAATGCTTATTGTTATTTACTCTATTAAAGTTCAGTATTTTGAAATATAGTGCATAACCCTTATTCTTCCCGTGCAAAGCCAGACACTTTTGCTGTTGTGAATAATTATAGTATTAAAACTCTTATACACAACATGCAAATTCTTTATTTCTGATAATAGTAGAAAAAAGACATGCTTAGAATTCAGAATACCTGCACGTGACAATTTAAGTATTAAGAAGAGAGTACTTAGGTAGACTGTATATTTGGTGGCAATGAGACTGTATTTTATTCAACCTTTTATCTTAAAAGTTTGAAAACATGGAAAGTGGATGTTGCTGCACAACGTTTTGTGGTACAACTTTGAAGTGACAAGTGGAATAAATTTTACTAGAAATACACAGTATTTAGTGTTTGCTGTTGTATGACATACTGTATGTTTAAATAAATTGATCTTCCACGTGATTAGATGAATAATTTACATCAAACCTTAGTATTAATGCATCCAGAGTGGTTATTACATTACTTTCCGTGTGAGTGAAGGCGCTGACACGTATTAATTTGTAAATACGAGTAGTAATGTAAAGTAAGCTTCATATTATGAGTTGTTAGAAGAGAAAAATCGATGAAATGTCCTTGCATTTGGATTATTCAACAAACCACACACACACACATACATGTAGATTTCCATTTTGTGTATATAAGAAAGGCAATTTCAATTCCAATTTGTGTTATTTACCTTATCATGCGAAGTTTACTCATTACATAGTTTTGTCCATCAAATCTTTATACATGCGGCATTAAAAACAAGTTTAAAACGACACGAGAACTAGATTAGTGATTTGTAGCCAGAAGTCACATACTCATTAAATTAAAATGCCCGAGCGTTTTCAATGTTGAGGCGTTTAGTTTACGTAACACAAATACAATCATGAGTTTATTTATATATTTTTATCATATTTTTACTGTTAGTATAGATTGCACCGAGTGTTGAGTCATTTCATACAATAGTATCCAGCAACCTTCGGTTGAGACCCAGAACCAATTTGAAATTGAATAGATCCTTCATTATGAACAATAACTTAGAGTCGCGGTGGCTCAGTGATAGACGCGTCATCTCGTATGTGGGGTCCCTGGTTGGATCCCAGTTCGCGCTAAGTGAATTTTGTGGTGAACAGCCACCGTGTGCGCAGGTTTTCTCGGGGCTCTTCCGTTTCCTCCCACTTTCTTCATTCCACCATTTCATGCAGTTCTCATCATCACCGTCTCCCTTTGCCTCGTGCATAATCATAGGGCGTCAAACAAAATATTTCATTTCATAAAAAAATACCTTATCTTGCCAGAGCCGTGTAATCAGTAAGGCTTCTGCTTACTAACTAGACAGGTCGGGCTCGATTCGGTTTATAACAATATTTGTATTTCATCACTCTTTATTATATCTTTATTTGTATTTGTGGGCAGAAGTACTTTTAAATTATGCACAAGCTGCTCTAGAAAGGAAGAAGAAGATTATGAAAAAAGAAAAGATATAGATGTAATTTCTTTTCTAGTTGCCATAGCAGCGAAGATTAAATATATATATAATAAAGGATCAATCTTGTGTACACTGCATGTACAATTTTTGAAGAGTGTAAAAGTTTAATGTGTCGGATACTATAATAAAAGGTAATATCATGACGCAGTGCGTAAAATGAATTTTCCTAAATCAGTAGCGTTTAGTTATATATAAATGTATATGAACTGTGGGGATTTCGTCGTTATATAAATTTGGTGGTCCTCGCCGCAGGATCGTCGTTTTAGGTTGTGGGGGGAAATTTTTCTTCTCTTTGTACTAGCGTTCCAATTTTTAGGCCCAGGGATTCACCGGTCTCTGTAAAGTATGTATACTCATAATGTCCAAAATTATTGTTGCATGCCTATAAATATGTTGTTGTAGGAATATAATTTGATAACGAATTCGCCCGGTATTTCTTATAATGTTAGTATGTGTGGCAAAGACATGTATGTGGCAAATTTCATGTCAAAAGAACATTAAATAAGAACAATAAAACGAAAATAAAACTTTCTTGTCAATTTAGCAACATTTTGTTTTACTCATTCTAATTTTCGTATTTATAATTCTTTTCCTATGAAATTTACCACAAAGATAGATGTCCCGATTATACACATAGTATCAGTATTAAAAGTACCCTACAAAATCATTATCAAATTATGTTCTTACAAGAAGGCTATATGTCATTTTGGACATGTGTGTATCTGGGGAAACCTAGGTATAAAAACAACTGGAAAATTGTGTTGACTATATCACCTTTTGTATATACCTAAGTCTCCCAAGTGTGAAGGCTCCACAGAACCCATGGAGTTCATATAGTATGTCTTGTATTGGGAGGGGATGGGACGTACTTTATTCTTCTATTGTCTTGTCATCGATTTAGAAAATGTTGATGTCTAAAGATATATATATATATTTTTTTGTTATGAGAATCGTATTTACAATTTCAATAGTAGCTGTTTCTTGATCCTTATGTACAGCAAAATTAAAATATGCTGAAAATTTAGTTTATCGTTACACACTTCCCATGTGCAGACTAAAGAAACGCGACGATTGCAAGTGAGACAATGAGTTTCAACGAAACGACTGAGCCTGCTGGTTAACATTTTTGCTTCAGAATCAGAAGATTCCATGTTCAAACCCGTGACCAACTAATTTAAGATTTTTCGAAGATTCGACTCAATTTCTTTAGATGAATAAGAGGGAATATATCTTCAAATTTAAATTTTAGAGTGAGAGCTTTATCGTGACTAAGCGGTTAGCGTACGCGCCTTTGGCGTCGGAAGCTTGGGTTCGATTCTCAGCATGAGTTCATGTGGTTCGGATCCCACGATAAGCTGTAGGTTCGCGTCTCATGTAACTCAGCTCCTGAACGGGACGCTAAACTAAAAAACAAATCAAATCAAATTCTAAACTTTCCTTAACATCCTTTACAATTGTTGGTGTTGTTTGTCAATTATTCCAATGTAAATTTGTTGTGCCTGTATCTGAAAATTTCCTAAATAATTGAAAGATCTGGTGGAATTGTGATAGTAAGAATTACCGTTAGAACCTGACGAAAATTCATGGATATAAGCTCAATGGGCTCTAGTCAAACCTACTACGTACGATTCTCTGCATTAGCTTAAGTTGATGCATTACTTGTAATTCGTTTTGGGTTTTGATTTGAGTAGTGAAATGGAATAACGATAAATTATCTTCAATTTTATTATTGAGGATATTCTTTTACTTTTCTTTTCTTTTTTGAATGTGATTGCTCCGTGGATTCGCCCTCGAGTTGTGGGGGAAGGTTGGAGAAACTTGGTTTGTGCGTAGGCCGTGTCAGAATTAAAAGTGTAATTTCAAAGCTCGTACGAGACTGAAAATAGGGAAATATATTGAAATTAATAATATGAATAAAATATTTTGATATTTTGCTGTTATATTATAATTAATATGTGGGTTTCTGTTAGAAGTATGTATTCTACTGTAAGGAATATGCGTGCCAGTGATAGGAATATATATATATATATATATATATATATATATCACTGTTAGGAGTATGTGTCACTGTTAGGGGATATATGTCATTGCTAGGAGTATGTATATCACTGTTAGGAGTATGCATGCCACTATTAGGAGTATGTGCTACTGTTATGGGATATATGTCATTGTTAATAGTATGAAATCACTGTTAGGAGTATGTATGCCACTATTAGAAGTGTGTATGTCACTGTTAGGAATATATATGTCAATGTTAGAAGTGTGTGTCACTGTTAGGAATATACATGTCACACTTAGGAGTATGTGTTACTGTTAGGGGATATGTGTCATTGTTAGGAGTATCCATGTCACCAGTAGGAGTATCTACATCACTGTTAGAAGTATGTATGTCACTACTAGGAGTATGATGCCACTTTTAGGAGTATGTATGTCACTATTAGGAGTATGTGTCACTGTTCAGGAATATATATCATTGTTAGGAGTATGTATGTCACTGTTAGGAGTATGTAAGTCACTGTTAGGAGTATGAATGCCACTGTTAGAACTGTTGTATGTCACTGTTAGGAATATATATATGTAACAGTCAGAAGTATGTGTCACTGTTAGGGTATATGTTTCATTGTTAAGAGTATCTATGTCGCTATTAGGAGTATCTATGTCACTGTTAGGAGTATCTATGTCATTATTAGGAGTATGTCTAACTGTTAGGTGTATGTCACTTTGTGTCACTGTTAGGAGGATGTATGCCACTGTTAGGAATATGTATGCCATTGTTAGGGGTATGTGTGTCACCATTAGTATTATTAATGTCACTGTTAGAAGTGTGTGTGTGTCACTGTTAGGAATATCTATGTCACAGTTAGGAGTATGTGTCACTGTTAGTGGATATATTTCATTGTTAGGAGTATGTATGTCACTGTTAGGAGTATGTGTGTCACTGTAAGGAGTATGTGTGTCACGGTGAGGAGTATGTATGTCACTGTTAGGGGTATAAGCATCACTTTTAGGGTTATTGTGTGACTGTTCGAAGGGTGAGTGTCATTATTAGGAGAAAATAAACAACAGTAAATACAACTTAACACTTAACACTGTAAAAAGAAAAAGAAAGAGAAAGAAAACAATGCGTTCGAACAGAATAAATACTATCGACTATTATTGGTTACGAATGACCCTTTAGCGACGTTAAAATTCGTTTCTCACGCTTTTCCCGAAATCTCAGCATGATAATTTGCTTTAGAGCAGATCATTTTGTGCAGCTTAATTTTATTAGTCTATTTATGTAATCTTTCCACAATATTATGTTCAAACCAGAATTACAAATTTTAATCTTAATTCTGGGCTCTATGTCATTAATGAAGGGTTATAACAAAAAGATTGGTGAAGGCATACAAAAATGTGGTGTGCGTATCGCACAGCATCAGTATTTTACTCTACATAATAATACATTTGTCTAAATGGTACAATTTGTACCATACAGGTATTTTCTGGCACTTTGCGTTATAATTCTCATATTTGAGCTTTTCGTCGGGGTTTCTTTTGTTTTTCATCCACACAAGCATTGCAAAGTAGGTTTCTTTACGTTTTATAAAGAATGCGTACGTCCCGTAGGTGTAGTGGCGTCATACACGTCATCAATATGATGTATTTTTTGGGTGCTTTCTGGAACTTTGCGTTATAACACTCCTATTTGAGCCTTTTTGTCCCATTTTTTCTTTTCCAGCAACAGAAGCATTGCAAACTAAGTTTTTTTTTACGTTTTATGTTTTCGTCCTTAGTTTTCAAGATATCTCAGTGATTTTTGGTACAAGTATCCAGTACATCTCTTAGTATTTTTCAAGTAACTTTGGGATCTCTACATTCACACAGGGCTGTTCCAAAAGGGCCCAAAGTGTAACAAAAAATTTCCCCTTCCCCTCAATTTTTCTCTCTCCTGGTATATTATATGGGCATGTAAGTAGTACCATTTGAAAGCCTGTTCTATGAGGTATGAACCATGATTCCAGGATAAGTAGTAACGATGCAGTAGCTGCTTGATTGAAAGTCTAAAAAATACTCCAAAAACCCAAGATCTTAAAAGGGTTCTCTTAAACTACGCACCTATATCAACTGATCGGCTCAATGAATTCTGTTTATTGGCATTTGTCTCATCTTTGGACATCTTTTCCCGTTAAACGTTAATAAAATTATAGAGTTATTGTATACCATTAACTTTATCCATACTAAGGCCTCGAACGCTTGGAATAAATCAGTAGATACATAAAGATTGCTTCTGTCATAATATAAACTACATTTCGTACATAGACATTTAAAAGTTCCTTAGATCTTAATGTAGTTACTCTGTTATTACAAGTAGTACTTTCATCCTGAGGAAGGCATTATACCGCTGAACCATTATAATTTCCTACATTTATTCCTTAAACCAGGATAATTAGATTTTCTATCGATGAAGATACTAACAGGGAACGGACACGAACCTATCATCCGGACATCCGAATCAAATGTAGTCCATTCGATAAACATTGCAAAGATATGTTCATGCACAAAAAATTAGGTGCCATGGACAACGGAGTAAGTCCCTGGGGCCCATTAACACTGTTAAGATTTTTAAAAAATAACAGACTCGCAGTGAAATAGCTACTGCATCAACACTGTTCATTAGAAAATTATGGTTTATAGTTCATTCTCTTCAGCATGAAATAAGCTTTCCAGAGTTGCTATGTATTGAGGCCCACAACGTACTTGAACAGGGAAATTTGGGATAATGTCGGCAAAATTCCTGCAGAAATCCCTCCCGTCAACTTTGGTTCTTCTGGAGTGACTCCGGGTAAAAGCACACAATCCAAATGTATCTCAAAAATACTACAGTGGATAAGAAATGTGTGTACCAAGTTTTGCATTGATAGACAGAATAGGTATGAGGAGAAAGTGTGTATTCGTATACTTATTCTGTCTATCAATACAAAACTTGGTATACATATTTCTTATCCCCTGTTTTTCGAGATACATTTCGATTGTGTGCTTTTACCCGAAGCCACTCCAGAGGAGACCAAAGAGAACTTTCAGACGGAATTTTACCTATATTTTTCCAATTTTCCCTGTTCAAGTACGTTATGGGCCCCAATACATAGCACCTCTGGAAAGCTTGTTTTATTCTGAAGAGAATGAAGTATAAACCATGATTTTCCATTGAAACTGCAAGTCGACGATTTTCTCTATACTAACAAGGTTAATGAGCCCCAGGGACTTACTCCGTTGTCCATAGTATCTAATTTTTTGTGCATGAACATACCTTTGTTATATTTATCGACTGGACTAGATTTGATTTGGATGTCCAGATGACACGTTCATGTTCGTTCCTTGTGAGTAAGAGCATTTTAAATTGGCACGATTGGATGAACGAATTTACCACCTCGAGGGCTCAATGTGTATATGGGGATTAGCTTATGTTAAATGGAAATCTACTAGAGGGATAACTCGCAGCCCTTCCTTCAGAACATGATCGCTCCTTGACATCTTCCCTAGTAGGGAGAATCCATGCTTGGGCACTTCCTAATCCAGCAAAGTGCAAGTTTGCCAGAATTGGAAAGCAGGCTTGCATCCGAGAATGACGACCGTTTGACCTTCAGTCCTCTTCTCGCATCCACCAATCCGCTTACAGCTACTTTTGAGGGCAATGATATAGTCCTACATGGTTTATGTTCTTAGGGAGGTGAGAACCTTCTCAAATGTCGCAAAGCAAATTTCTCGCCGGACGCTTGACAACAGTGGATTGCGAGGTAATTGGTCCACACCCTGTTCGTCAGTTTCGTTGCCACACAATATAATTTACTCGTATACTCTGGTGTTAGTGCGTGAAGTTTCACATCAGAAACATTCCCGCCTTCCGATGCGATTAATAGGATTTTCGATGAAATTTCATATTAGAAACATTTCAGCCTTCCCAGCGATTAACGATAAATTATGAACTTGGAAGCTTTCACAAACATTTTTGAATTTTGAATAATTAAGGAATGATTATGAGAATACTTTACTAACTTTATTCAAAACTAAATATAAACGTAAGAATGGTCACATAAGTTTTGAAATTGACTTTCTGGACTTGATCAAAAGTACTCAAGTATATAGAAAGAAATGTTTTATACGGAGATGATAATTTCATTCGCAAGAGAGTGCAAACAGATTGTTGCAAAGTATATTATCCTACGACCGGCACAGAAGAGTTGAAGACTACATGCACTGAATTGAAAGATCGACAATGATTTTCACCTGTTGGAAGATCAACGCTTGAAATATCTTACAGCTGGGATAAAGAAAAGCTGTGTACATATACAATAATATTATTTAAAAGTGGCTATCTTCCTAGTTTTAATTAAGCTTTGTACTTTTGTACATTAACTGAATTTAATCTAATAAATATGGGTCTTTTTTTGGGCCAGTTACCGTTTTTCTTTAAGCCAAACTATTAGCAGACCGTATTTATTGTCAGGACCACCCCATGAGTGTGGCAAATGAGGAGATCGTTCCAGGCTTCACGCTCGAGAGGCTTCGCGCCATAGGAGGAAAGAGTTAGGGCATTCAGGAAAAATTACAAGTTTTGTAATAATTCATTCTTAGAATTGAAGATATTTAGAAATGGTGAATCACCATTTTGTAAGACTATATATGTAGTATTATGGTCGACGTGTAGTAGTGGAATATCACTAACATTAATATGTAAAACTCAAGTTTAACGCAAAATAATGTATTTATGTTGAATATGGAATTCTCATCTAAATTATTGGATTCTTAATTTATTTTCGCCTCAGACCCCGTGATTCGACTGGACAGCCCTACTTATGTTAGGAATATGACTTTTAAAACAGAAATGGATGGCCAGAGTTAATTTGAACACGGTTGTACAGACAAGAGTTTTAAGTCGCCATTCGTCAAAGGAGGAGTAGATCTTCAAAATATTGTCATAAAGAACATCTCTCTTTGTAACTTCTAACATGATGAAAAATTTGTCGAGAAAGCTGGAAGTATTGTTTTAAAGAAAGCTTTATTACCTTCAAAATAACACAAAATTTGATGATTTTTCGAAAACACTAGGAGGATTATGAATAAAAGATAGAGAAAAATGCGCGATAATGAAGTGCAATTTCAGCTAAATTATTCATGTAGATTGGAAACATCGCTCATTATAAACATCATGCATATTGCAAGTCGTTTACATGTTCACATTTATTAACTAACATACCGTTCTGCTATTGTAGCTTAACTGAGTCATGCTTCACAGAATATATTTATATTCAAAGTAAAATAATGTTAGTTCACGGAACATTTGGAATGGCAATTAACAAGATGTGTCTATCAAAATCTTCTCCTTTAATCGTTATTCCTTCTTCTTCTTCTTCTCTCCTTTCATCTCTGTTCCGCTAATGAGAAGTGCATCCAAAGAATTTAACCAAATGGATTCCATTTCTTTAGACATTAATTAAGACTGCAACAAAAGAATTTCTATTCTCCTTTTTTTTTCTTTATTGGACTTGAAGAAGAATTCTGTTTGCCTGAATATATATAAAGTTTATTTCTTGTTTTATATTATTTCCCCGTTGTAGTTCTAAACCAATGCGAACTGCAAACTGACGAATAACGTTATTCAAAGGATGAAAAGTGATTTATTCAAAGAACAGAGAAAATATTTGCGTTTCCTCTAACTTTAATAAGAAGAATGAAATGCAAACGGCTAAGAGATAAACAGATTACGTGTCTCCTATGACCTTTCAGATCAATTAAATTTAGCATAAATAATATTTGTTTATTTATCATACTATTCAGTCACAAGAACTCTACGTTAAAATATTTATTTTAAAATAAGTTAAAAGAGTGACTAGAATCTATATAAGTTTTTATATTACAAGGGGAGTTCAAGTCAATCCGGGACTTTTGGTAAAAAGAAGAAGAAATTTCAAGGAGTGGAAACTGCATTTATTTTTCCCATACTACAGTTATACATTTATACCAGCTTTCAATAAAGCCTGGAAGATTTGTCAGTACGTCTGAACCATCCTAGGGCAGCTTGCTTCACTTCGTCTTCATTGTGGAAATGTTGATCTTCGAAGAATTCTTTTAGGTGACCAAACACGTGAAAATCACTTGGCGATCCTTTACATCAATGCAGACTTCAGCTCCTCTGTGGCGGTCAAAAGTGAAAAGTTGTTTCCGACTCACTTTTCGAAACATCAAACGGTTATGAATTATTGTGTTACTGTTTCTGAAGGAACCTTACACATCTTTTTCATTTCATACAGATTATGCGACAATAGTCAATGGTAAACTGTTCAACGTTCCCAGGAATGACTGCTGTGGTCTGGGATCCACCACAACCGGGATCGTCAGTGACAGATGTATGAAGTGCTTACACCACTCAAATGTCTTACTGTGGCTGGATATCTCATTACCATACGCTGTTTCGTATAAACATTCACATTATTGTCCGTCATCTTGGATAACGGTTTCTGGACCGGCGCGCGAGATGAGTGCCGCCTACCAGCATCAGAACATGCAGTAGGTATCGGTTCCTACTGCATGCACTACCTCCACCCTGGGATTCGATTTTAAACCTGCAGAAACAAGGTACAGGATTGAGTTGAACGCTTTTCGAAAAATAACTACTAGGAACGTTTCATTACATAAGTTATCAAATGTTTGATCAATCCAAAGAAGTTTGTGAACTATAGAACGTTAACACTCTTATCTCATACCTAAGAAAATTCTGCTGAACAGACTCAAAATTTAAATCTACCAAATTTTAGGTTAGATAAATGTAATTTCAAAGCAAGAAAAAATACTCGAGACATAGCGCTAATACCTACATGTCAAATCCTAGAAAAAAGATTACACCTTAACAGGAAAACGTATATGGAATTCACTGACTTAGAAAAAACGATTTATAATGTTAGGTGGTGACTTTCCTTTCAAGCAATGTTCAGATTTTGATTTGATTGGAGAGATGGTAAATTAATTTTCATCGTACATAAAAATACACTAAGAAAGCAATTAATGGTAGCAGGAAACCAGGAAGAAGATCAAGAAGAAGAAGAAGTGCACAAAGTTGCCCACTTTCACCTTCTTTTGCGATTTATTCATAGAAAAGGCGATATCCTTAATGAAGAGGAAAACTAAGGGAAACAAAATTAATGACAATCAAATCTTCTCCGTTTAATTTATTGACGATATAGCATTAATAGGAAAATTCGGAAAAAGTAATAAGTTGAATACCAAGAATTTTAAGTAAAATATTAACAAATCTTAACTAGAAAAACAAATGCAAAGAAAAGCTGCTCGTAGAGAAAGAATAACAGATGAAAAGAGAATCAACGTAAGTGTAGACATTGAGAAGACAGAGAAAGCAAAAGAGTCTTTCTACTTGAGTAGTGTGATTAGGAAAGAAATATCTGCTTCTTGGAAGTCAAGAGAAAGACCCTGTAGCATTAGCAAAGTAAGCTCTTTTTAGAAGATAGAGAAGCTTCTTTACTTAATAATCGCATTAGTGTTCAAACTAGAAAGACATTTCTCAGAAATCTTCGTGTGGAGTATACTAACAAACGAACGTGACACATGGACTATGGGAAAGAAGGAAAAAATCTAGACTTAAAGCAGTTGAGATCAGGTTTCGGAGAGAGTTCCAGAAGACCATTTCGACAGCAATGAAAGCCAATAAAGATGTGCTGGAAGGGAAAATGGACAGAAAGGCAATTCAAAAAATAGATAGGAAGATTTTTGGTTAGGAGAGAAACATTGTACAACATTCTTACAGAATTTGGAATACTGTACCGAGAAAGCTAATTAGATTAATTAAGATATGTTTAAATGAATCCCAAAGTAAAGTCCAGACAGGAAAATTTTTCTCTACGAGTTTTGGCGTCGAGAATGGCTTGAAACAGGGAGATGTGTTATCGCCATTATTATTCAACTTTGTCTTGGAGTACACTATAAGGAAATTCAAAGATAACAACCAGGGCCTAGAGCTGAATGGTATTCAGCAGGTTATGGCGTATGCTGATGATGTAAATTTCATAGGGGATGATAGCAAAACAATAGAACGAAATGCAGAAGTCGTATTAAACGCTTGCAGCGACATGGGCTTAGAAGTAGATGCAGAGAAAACTAAATACATGGAAGTCGTCGGGATCGTAATAAGGCAAATTATGGATGCATTAAAGTATCAAATAATACTTTTGATAAAGTGGATACTTCCAAATATCTAGGATCAATATTAACAGATGAAAACTATATTCATGAAGAAATTAAATATCGACTAAAAGCAGGGAATTTATGTTACTATTCAGTTCAAAATCTCTTGTTGTCGCGAATTCTGTCGAGGAATTTGAAGCCTAAAATACATATATAAAACGATAATCACACCTGTTGTTCTGTATGGTTGCGAAATATGGTCACTTACTCTGTGGGAAGAACGTAAACCGAAAGCAGGGCCGTCGCGTGGATTGTAAGTGCCCAAGGTGAGAATTCCCAGCCCCCCCCCCAGTGTGTTGTGAGAAACAACCAAAATTTATTCTGTACTCCTTGATTTAAATATAGAATATAAGATAAAAGAAGTTGATATTATGCCAATTCACAAATCGTTATTGATTTATTTCAACGAGAATGACTCATTGTTAAAAATATCAATGTGTATTTCTTTTATAATTATTTAGTGAACATGTATAATGTATTTGCGCATTTAAAAACTGCAAAAAGAAAAATATTACTTCTAAAATCATATAGTCACCTATTATCGCAAGGGCATTATCGTATATAAAATTAAGGCTTAAATTATCGTATATCGCGATAATTTATCATATAGTTGGCAAGCCTGGAACTGACACAACTAGACAGTTGATACTGATTCATTATTTTTTTCTGTAGATGGCACTTTATGTCACGAACGGCTTACTGCAAGTGACGCGATATTTCAGTGTTACGCAGGAAATATCTGGAAATAAAACCGTACGGAACGCTAAATTAAAGATTTAATTTCATCGCTATTTGCTTAGTAATTATATTAAAGTCAATTACAAAAGTATGATTAGTTACCGTTTAAAACAAAAACTCTTTGGTTATCTAAGTTAGTGAATCATAGTGTCATTATTTCCACAGATCTTTAAATTTAATATTAGTAACTGTAGTATATGTATATGCAGTTAAACCTTCCTTGTTTTATAATTGCTTTACCATTCTAGATTTTGTATTTGCTAATTTCCTTTTTTGTTAGTCTTTTGTTTTGTTCACACACATATACACACACACAAATTTAATACTCTTTTCTTTTGTTCTTTGCTGCCATTTTTAACCAGACAAGAGCATTGAATTGTAATTAGCACTTGAGAGCAATTAGAAAAGGAAAGAAACATTTCAAGAAAATCTCTCTTTTTGAACTTGTTACAAACTTCTGTTTTGTGTAAAATTATGGTTTCTTTTTCTTCGAATGTAAAACTTAGTAATTATGTTTAATTTTCTTCTTTACTCTTTTTCAAAACATAGGTTAAATTAAAACAGTGACTGTTACAACATAAGACCCCCTTTTGGAGGAAAAATGTGTCTATATTTGAATATATTGGAAACCTTATAGAAGTCTCTTTCGCAATAAGCCATTGTTAGAAAATTTTCTAACATAGGTAAGTCTACTGTATACTTAATTACCGCAGAAAGCTAACAAAGTCAAGTAACAAAGCACGATTGCGTAATTTTTTGTGTACCATTTTTTTTGTTTTTGATTTTAGAAGTTTTGTTTTTTTAACTTTACGCTGTTACAAATATTGTATAAACATAGTCAAAATAACTAAAGCAGAAGACTTTTCAAAAGGAAAATTCTATTTTAAAGATCATTTATCTAAGATTTTGAAGTCAAAAATACTATTAAAATCTACATAGTATTTCAATGTATTCCTTTTATATCTTAAGTTCTGTAGAAGTAAAAAAAAATCTTTTAAATAACAGTCCTAGACACTAATTATTGATTTTCGTTGTATTTGATAAATTTAAGTAAAATGAAGGGTAGAGAAATTGCACTAACTTTTAGTTTCTCACATGCATTTTTTTTTGGGGGGGGGCATCAGTGCTCTCGGAAAAGATAATTTAAATATCTATTAGAATCAGAAATGTTCACCCTCTCGAGGGGATCCTCACCCTCAAATTCCGTCACTCACAATGACGCGAGGGCGAGCACAAGCTTCGACAGCGAGGGCAAGGAGAAATTCCCAACACGAGGGGGAGGGGGATGGACAACTACCTTCGTGCGGGCGAAGGCCAAAATTCACTGCGAGAGCGAGGACAAGTTTCGACAGCGATGGCAAGGGTGCACGGAGGCGAGGAGAAATTCCCAACACGAAGGCGAGGGCGAACGAGGGCTATGTACAACTCTCTTCACGAGGGCGAGGTGAGGACAAGTTTCCAGCACGAGGGCGAGGGCGATGGACAACTCCCTTCACGGAGGCGAGGGTGAACGAGGGCGAGGAAAACTGTCATTGCGAGGGCGAGGGCCAACTTCCACTGCGATGGCGAGTGTGTCCGAGGGTGAGGAATAATTTCCTTTATGAGAACAAGGGCACGCGAGGGAGAAGGACAAGCTTCCTTAACAACAACTATTTTTAATTAGCTGTTTGACTATATTTGGAATAAGGTAACATTTAAAATAACATCTGTCATATCCCCTAAATGAAAAGTTGATGTCATAGCAAGATTATAGATTGGTCATATTCTTCTTTTCATTTCATTGCAGTAGACGATTTCTCTTGCATACTTCTACATAATTATTAAAAATAATAATGCAAATGAATATAATATTTGCATGTTTCTCATGAACGTTTCCGGATAGAAATAGCGCTACGTTTAGAAGCGAATGTACCTCATTGTTGCCCTGCTTGTGCCAGTGTCATGTTTAAAGAGTGCTGATAGACAGACAGTTACTCACGTTATTCAGCAGTAAATGATATAATCTTAAGAGCGCTCTAGAGACCTGCAGGGGGCGAAAAAATCGGCCCGAGCCTAATCCAGCCCGAATGTACCTAGGCCCGGCCCAGCACGGGGCCGAAAAGTTTTGAAGATTTTCGGCCCGAGCCCGGCCCGGCCCGATAAGTTTTTTAAAAAAATTCTTGGTCCAAGCCCGGCCCGGGCCCGATAAATTGTAAAAATTTTTGGCCTGACCTCGGCCCGATAATTTAAAAAAAAATAGCTCGAGCCCCAATCTTTCTCAAAATTTAGTATTAAACTTGACCTAACCCTCAGAAACATTTTCTAAACTTTGGGTCACAACCTGACGCTTGCCTCCCGAATGGTAACAAAAATCTAACTTAATTGATTTTTAGCATAAAGTGAAGATGGCATTAGCGACAGGCAAAACTTTCCCACCCCTTCTTGTCATATTTCGGGTTCAGTGAAGGTCAAGGTCAGAGCTCAATTTACCGCGCAATACCTGCAATCCTCTATAGTGAAAGTGGAGCCGCTAAGCAACACAAACTGTAAATAGCTATTGCATTCTTTGTAACGTTTTTCACGGGCACACTTCTTCAACGTTTGGCTTTATTCCAATTATCGTTTAACGAAAGTCAATAATTACTAAAGAATTGCAATTAATCGGCCCCAGCTCTGCCCGACCTGAAGAGAAATCAGTGTCGGCCCGTCCAAGCCTGGCCCAGTCCAAAGAAATAACAGGGTCGGCCTGGCCAAGCCCGGCCCTTGCAGGTCTCTAGCACAAACACAATCAGCGGGAGACCAACAGAATGCAATAGATCAGATGGGAAAAGACTTGACTCATAGATGGCCATTTTGCACTGGGCTCGCACTCATTTCTTTCAACTGGGTTCGCGCTCGGGCTGTTCCCTCAGTTCGGCTCGCGCTTAATTATTAAATGAATAGTTAGTATTAAGTGTGAACCTGGGGTCTCCACAACAATAGTGTTCTCAATCGTGCCCTGCACCTTCTAACTAGTAAGTCCATTACATTACCTTTTTTCCCCTTACTTTGAAGCAAGAAAGCTTTTGATTTTTTAACTCTATGACGTCCTTCAGGAACAGCCTCTACTTTTAATTATGTTTGAAGACATACTGTCCTGCTAAAATACATTAAACATGATAATTTATTAATTATTTCTTATGCAGTAGTAATAAAGTTCGGTCGGACATATGTTCTTATTTTATTATTATTATTATTATTATTATTATTATTATTATTATTATTATTATTATTATTAGACAATAGACAATATTACCTACTCACCAACCAATACGCATTTCTTTGAAAAGTCGTCGGAACGAACCTTCAATTTACGGTATCCGAGGAAAAGTTTCTATCTGTAGCTGTAACGCCTAACAGGTAATCTAGGACTGGAATCCAGACCTGAATTCACGACGGGCACCTGGGGGTGGGGGGGACAGTGAAAGGTTTCTACGATGATCTGAAGCTGCCGCAATATGGTGTCGCTAGTTGGAAGGCCAAACGACACTTCGTCCCGTGCTGACGCAGAGATTTCTTTGAATTTAATAGAGATGTCTCCCTCATCACCGTAGTAAAAATAAAGGCAAACTTCTGCGCACAAAAGTAACATTAAGAAATGCGCCAATGATTTTTGCACATAAGAAATATATACCACATATTACAAAGGGTATTATTGCTGGAATTGAAAACGAAATTCACCAAACTAATTTTGTGCGAATAACTAACTCAATCCTTTAGTAAATCTTATATATATATATATATATATATATATATATATATATATATATGCTAATAATTATAAGAAACAATATGTTGAAAACAACACTTTTTAATCCTCATCACCGATATCACTCATATACTTAGCACTACGAGACAAGATGAGAATTTTTCGAATTTCATGAGAAACACTAGTTCATCCAAGTCTTAGGTCTCAAACACTATTTTAGTGCTAAATGATCCTACGTGAAACCTATAAATTGATAAAAGTGATTGTACGATTACAATGAAGAGCATTTATGAACGTTTAAAGATACTCAAATCATTACACAATATATTCTAATAATAAATATGATTTAAATGTTGTTAGATTACACCCTTTTTACACCTCTCGTGACGCAGAAGGATTGAACTTCTAGATAAGGGAATACATTTTGTACGTAAATTTACAGAACGAGATGAGAAGTGAGTCGACGAGAATCGAGACAATACATAAGTTCCCGAGAATTGAGACGAGACGAGTCTTCTATAAAATTTACGGGACGAAATTATAATCGTTATTTCTCGTCTCGTCTCGTCTTAAAGTCAACACTAGTTTGCACCAAAGCTGTAGTCCTAAAATTTTCAGAGAGTATACGCTGATTTGTGATCATCTTTCATTGTCATAAGGGACATTGAGGGCATTTTTTAATGAACAATGTAAATTGTATGTATTAATTGATTCAATATAAAGAACACGTTACTGTTTCATAGTTTAAATGCATTTCATGCTATTTTCTAGATGACACTCTTTACATAAATCACAGCATTAATAACATAAACGAGTGTAGGTATGGTAGGGTGACCAAATCGTCAACTAGAAAAAAACGGGACACCTTTTATTTCTGGATAGATTGCTCCCCTAAATATATATTTTTGCCTTTCCGTCCCCACTCTCTCTCTCTGTATCCCCCACAAAAATGATAAATTTACACTTTAGTTTTAAAACCTATTTAAAAAGGTTCTAGAATTAATTAAATAACAAGTAACTATCAGCAACTAATAAAAAAATGAAATATTTGAAAACATTACTAAAAATATATGAGCGCTCAAATCTGCCACCGACAGGATTTATAATTACTCTCAGCATTGGATTCCAACTCCTTTTATTTGCATTTTGTTACTTTTAAACATTATTTCACTTATAGGCGCCGACTTTGGGGGGGGGGCAGGGCACTTTTGGCCCCCCAATATTTAAAGGTGGGATCCTCGCCCCCCCAATATAATCCAGTTGAGGAAGAATTACCAAAGAGGAGCAAGGATTTCTGTCGTAAATTACGTCGTGCCTTTAATTCAATACTAGGAACAGCCTTTTTATTTGATAAAAAGCACTGTTTTCAAATCAGCGTTTAACCTTTTTAGGATTTCCACTTTTTGAGGTAAATTTTAGACTTTCACTCAAACAGCTACTGCTTCCTTACTATTTATAGTAGGATCATGGTTCCTACCTCGTTTTTCTCAGGATAGATCATACTTTCCAACGGTACCACTCTCTTGTCCGTATTATACACCAAAAATAAGAAAATTGAAAAAAAAACATGAGCTTTTTCGAAAAAAAAATCGAAATTTTTGTGCCCCTCTGGCCCGGGCCTGGGTTCACGTAGGGATCTGAATCTTTTTAAAAAATCATGTTTTATACATAATACGTTCGCAAAATTTCGTTCTTGTATCTTGAAAACTGAGGTCGGGAGAAATTTTTGAAAGTCTGAAGGTGATCCATCTTTTTATATATGTATATAAATAGAGGAAGTTCGGGTATTATGGAATAGTCGGATAATATGGAATACCTCATTAACTCGCCTGTGATGTGTTGCTTTCAAGCAGAGAGGAAAGAAACTACTACCTCACGTCCCCATGATACTCTACAGCATAGGCGTCTCTGGCGGGGAGGACGAGAGGGTCGCGTCCCCCTCAATATTTTGAAGTACAAAATATTCAATATTTCATTCTAATTTAATTTATTTACTAACGACAGAATAACAAATAAACTTTCTTCGATGTCCCCCCCAAATTTTACATGCCAGAGATGCCAGTGCTCTACAGTGAGTCTCCATGTTATTGTGACATTCGTTGTGTTGGTAGACGTGAAAATCTGATTTCTTACAGGTAAGTGGTTTACAACCTGTATTTTCTTATTGAAATGTAATAGAACAACAATTCTTTATTTACTATGACCTTGGATATACAGAGTGGTAGTTTGATAAGCGCCATTATCCTATACGCCTTCGAATGCGTTTAATAGCTCTTTCGTTTCCAAGCTGGCGTGGAGGGCAATATGGGATACCAGCAAGAAAAGCATGGTATTCCGTATGGTATTCCGATTACAAAAATATCTATCGGTATTTTGCAATTAAACATACATTTATGATGACAACAATGCTAAGTGTATTTTTTATTACAGCAAATTTTGTTTGATGATACAAGGAGAGAGCTTCGGTCCAGTGTTCATCATGTTTAATGTGAGCACACGATGACTGTGCCGATTCTGAAGCAGAGTATTATATTTATGACTTTTGCAAGTAATCACAATCAGTTATGGCTTGGCATTCAGAATTGTCATATATTGTCATTATATTCATTGTATGTTCAACAAAAAACTTTTTTCTTTTCTATATAGCATTTGTATTCCATATTACCCGACTATTTCATATTACCCTCCAAAGTGGTTTCTTTACAAATTATAAATTTTACCCACCCCTGTAACGAAACTTCTTTATCAAGATATACATAAACAAAGCCAAATATGTAAGGTATATACTTGTTTTCCTTTTTGTTTCAATGTGCAATTATTAACTGAGTTACAAGCGAAAGAAAAATGGTATTCCATAATACCCAAACTTCCTCTATATATACCTAGGTATAAAATATTTTATACAAATGTACTGCGTCATTCCTATTTAGCCTAGAGTCATGGTTCAAACGCCATTTTCTTCAGTATAATAAGCCCTTTCCAACGGTATCACTCACATGTCCGTATCACACACCTAAACCAGATATTTAGGGAAAAACTCGGAAGTATTTTTGCAAATCCAACCAAAACATTTTGCCCCTCTGTCCTAGGTCTAGGTTGACGTAGGGATCTGATTTTTGTTTCTAAAAATACATTGTTATGTACATAATACGTGTGCAAAATTCCAATCTTGTATCTTAAATACAAAGAGCAGAAAAATTGTTGAAAGTCTGAATTTAGGCTCTCTCTTTATACACACACATACGTACAGTATATACTTATTATAAAACTTTACTGCGTCATTACTATTTAGGCTCCAGTCATGGCTTAAACGTTATTTTCTTTAGTATAACCAGCCCTTTCCAACGGTGCCACACACATGTACGTATCGTATTCCTGAACCAGAAAAATCGGGAAAACTGCATTTTTTTCTGAAAAAATCAGCCCCTCGGAACATTTGCGGCCCTCGTGCCCGGACTCGGCTTCACGTAGAGATCTCAGAAAAATTTGAGAAATATCCAAAGGTACATACAATTCCAATCTGATATCGTGAAAACTACAGGTGTGAAAAATTTTTGAAATTTGCCTTAAGAAAAAGTAAAAAGTCACGCCCTTCCGCACCCACTTGGCGCAGCCAAGTTGACCATTAGGTTCCAAAAAGCATCTGGGGTGTTCTTTGGTCCATTCTTGACTTGACTAATAAAAAAGCGACTTAAGAATCTGTTATAGAACCTAAATAAGAGGTCAAAACAATAGTACGCCATGGTAACAAAAGTTACCAAAAATCCTAAAAGGGTTAATAGAGCACTGAAGCTTCAACCAACACTACGATAACACTGATATGAGAAGTGAAGATCAACGTGGTGCAGTGAAGTTCCCAGAATTTGAACTTGAATTTGTTTTAATGCGTTTACAAAAATTTTACTTAGGTCATGAATTTAGCAGCGGAGCGGATGCAGCAGACCGAGATCTGGAGGGAAGGGGGCCTTTACCCAGCAGTTGATAGTAAACGGCTGAATATGACTATATATTTATTCATTGTTTTGGCCCCCCAATATTTTCTTCAAGTCGGCGTCTATGATTTCACTTATAACTGATTTTCTTTTTACTTTTATAGTTCTATACCTTTCTTACCCTTTCGTAGTATGTTACAACTTAGTCAAATCACGGAAACACTGATGACAGCGCCTCAATGCGCCCAAACAGAGAGTAAAAACAGGTTAGAGTGTTCTTCATAAGACTTTCAGCCCCTTGCCCGGACTCGGAGTGGGGGGGCCTAGGAGGGAAAACGGTGCAACCACCACATCCAATATCGCAAACGTCGTAGTGCCGTTGCTCAGTAATTATAGACATATTTCAATATAATCACATAGCTTAGAAAAAATAATATAAATTAGGACATTTCAGCGATCCGAAAGGTTTTTTGTACCGAATGTACGTAAATACGGGACATTTTGACGTCCCGAGAGAATTTTTCGGGACACCGGGAATAATAGTGAAAAAACGGGACAATCCCGTTTTTACGGGACGGTTGGTCACCCTAAGGTATGGAGAAGGAACCAACTCACTCCGAGAAGGAACAGAAAAAATCGGGCCGGACTTTTTTTCATGACTCATAAATATTTGAACACCTGCTAAGAATATAAGAGAAGAAAGTTATACACGGTATTTCGAAACAACACCGACAATGTTTGGGAGGTGATTCCTGACACCAAAATGAGGCAAAAAGTATAGACCAACCTGGGTGAACAAACGCTTCATTTAGGAGTTATAGGCTGCCGGAAACATGAAAAATTGAACTTTAAAAGTGGATAGCTCCAAAATTATGCGATCTACCGTAGTCGGATCAAGACTTCACTTAGGAACTAATATGTGCTCTATCCAAATATCCATGTTTCAGAGTCCTAAGGTACTTCGGCAACAATTTTTATAGGGGTAGTTTGTGAGTACTTCAATTTATATGCCCCTTGCCAAACTACCTCCATAAAAATTGCCTTGTGAGTACCTTAGGATTTTGAAACAGATTTTTGGGTAGGGCAAATATTAGTTCCTAAGTAGTCTTGCCCCGACTACGGCAGGTCCCATATTTTTGGAGCTATGGGTTTTTAAAGTTCATTTTTTCATGTTTTCGGCAGCCTATAACTCCGAAAGGAAGCATTTGAGCACCCAGGTTGGTCTATACTTTTTGTCTTATCTTGGTGTCAGTAGTGCTCTCAAACGGGTCGGGTTGTCGGGTCAGGTCAACTCGGGTTGGGTTGTCGGGTCGGGTCAGCTCGGGTCGGGTTATCGGGTCAGGCTACTCGGGTCGGGTTGTCGGATCGGGTCAGTCGAGTCATTCGGGTCAGCTGGGGTCGGGTTATTCGGGTCGGGTCAATCGGGTTATCGGGTCGGGTCAGTCGGGTCAGCCCGAGTCGGGTTGTCGGGTCGGGTCAGTCGGGTCAGTTCACTTTGGTCAATTGAGTTTAGGTTGAGTTTAAACTCGGCTGGAGTCGAAAGCTGCTGTTTTTTACTAGCTGCCTAATTAAAAATAGCAATTTTCAATTGATTTTATAGAAACCATAAATCTATTTTGAAAGCTTGCCGCTAGTGTTTTTATGGTAAACGGTTATTTTTCTACTTGTGTGTACATTAATTTTTAAACGTGGAAAATTGATTTTACCAATCGACTGTAATATTAATATCTACGCCAATATGGAGTCTGGATTTAGAACAAAACTATAAGTTGTTTAAGCAACGCCAAAAGAGATATTGGATACGGACGACCAAGCCCAAGCAGGGCCGCAGTGGCTCAGTGGTAGAGAACTCATCTCTGGTGCATGGTTTCCAGTAGCGTAGCAAGAGTTTTTCTCAGGGGGGACCAATGAAGGGCCCAGGAGGATTTTGAGGGGACCATCTCCAATATATATATATATATATATATATATATATATATATATATATATATATATATATATATATATATATATATATGTGTGTGTGTGTGTGTGTGTGTGTGTGAGTATTCAAGGTGAATGTTTCCATCTTTGTGGTTCATGATTTTACTCTTTATAAAACAGTGAAAATATAAGAATTTAGTACCGCAAACAACTACGATTCATTAATACAATTGATTTCTAATATAAGTAAATAGTTATTTAATCATGGCGTTTAAAATGTGTCGCTGGTTGACTTAAGTGAAAGCAAACACACTTTTACAGGTAAAGAAAATAACTAACTTATAGGTTCATGCCTCTACTTGAAGAGGATCTTTCTATTCGTGTGGGCAACAGCAAACATATCCACAACTTGTTAAAGATCTAACGATTTAGCAATTTTCTTCTCAATATAAAGTAACACTAAGTTTTTCAACCTATCATGAGTCATTGAATTGCGTATACAAGTCTTTAATCTTTTCAAAGCGGTTTTCCATATCAGAGATTGTCTATCAATAGTAGGGAGAAAAATGTCTCTTGATAGATATATTATCTCTAGAAAATTCGTTTTCTGCATCCAGTGAAGGAAAAGATTCATCCAAAATGAATTTGTGACATTTCGATGGCGAATGTCTACTTCGTTTCCACGAGGAACCCCTATATACTATTTGCTTCCGGCTCTGGAATTCGAGACGATTTTCTTTGCACATCTCCAAACATTCTTGATAAATTTGTTCGAATATTGTTCGTTGAGAGTCATATTTACCAGACCTCATCTTGGACAGCGTTTGAACTAGTGTATCTACAAGGATCAAACCTTCTGAAATGTCTGCATCTACTTGAGATAAGGCGAAACTCAAAGTTATAGCATGACACCAGTAATCTTAATTTTAGCAGCCCGAAAACATTCCCTCGTGTACAGATCACACTAATTTTCCGGATGGAATGATGGAGGTAAATAAATATCAGAAGATTTAATACCGCATGATAGAGATGCAAAAAAGCCGGCTTTTTTGAATCGATGGTTTTTTTCACATAAAAAGCCGGCTTTTTTGGAAAAAAAACGAGAATTTTGGAAATTTTGGCTTTTTTCAACTTCATGATTTTTCTATCTAAATAGCTTTCTTATAGTATATTCTATAGTTAGATAAGAATTACATGACCTGAATGTGATATTTCGCTCTGAAATTCACCATCAAGATGGATAGAGCACATGTTTTACGAATTAAAGCTAACATGAAGAATGTAGTATTTGAGGGTAATTTTAGAGGCTTTTTAACTTTATTTTAACTTTTGAGTTATCGACATCTTTTTTTCTTCTCTAGTTTGTCATCCGTGTTTCATTTCTAAGAGCTTTATAGTACTCTAGCTTCTAGCGCAAAAGTTAAACTTGCCCGTTTTTCTATTTATCCGTCAAAGCGTACGTTTTTCAATATATCCGTCAAACCGTACTTCCACATTTCTGTTATACTGTAGCTGTGAAGTGATTTAGCAATAATTTTCCGGACACAACCTTGAATACCAATTTATACAAATAATCAGAAGCGGATTTAGAAAAGTACTTTATGAGGGTTTTTTCTGATTGTTTCGTTTCCTAAAAAGTCCTATGTTTCCTAAAAAGTCCTAATTTTATTTGGGAAGTGCTAGAAGTTTATGAGTACAGGCATAACTAATATTTCGTTTCGTTTATATGTTTAGCAATAATCTTCCGGATACAACTTTAAAAATCATTTTATACTGAGAATCAGTGGCGGATTTAGAAAAGTATTTTGGGAAGGGTTTCTTACTAATGTTTAGTTTTTTTAAACATTCATAATTTTTATTTGACGGGAGCTTAAAGTTTATGAGTAAAGGCATAAATAATAGATATTTCGTTTGTTGCAGACATTCCGTAACTTTGGGGAACGGGCTTCAGTCCGAAAGACCGCCCCCCTAACCTTCGCAAAACCGTCACTGCTGGTAATTAGTAATAATAACGATTTAAAAACAATAAAAAAGGAAGTCGCCCAACTCACAGTACACGCACTATTTCTACATTCACAGATGGAATGAAGAAAAGCTTTGTCAGAATGGTCGAATGCTGGTTGAATCCCGGACTTCCCGATAGAAGCGCAAAAGCTAATCACTCAGTCATGTTTGTTGTGCAGTTGTATTTAGCTTAACTTAAATATATTCCGTAGTCTTTTTTTTGGGGGGGGGGAGTTCCGTAATGATATGTTGAATCCCTCTTGTTAAAAATTCAGAAAACTTGAGGATTGGGTAAACTGTGATTGGGTAAACCACAAAAATAAAAAGAATGAAAAATGCGAATCGTGTGAACTTCATGGTAACGTTTCCAGATATCAAACCACCTGCAATAGTTTTATTTCCCTTTCACCTTTTAATCAAGGTGTCCCATGTTCAATTCTCGGTCGAACCACAAACCTTCTTTCATGCGTAACCCAAGTAGCGGTTCGGATGTCAGTTTAAGCGAAAGTCTTCTCCTTGATAACCTCGGTATTTCGTAAGGATGTTAAGCCTAAATATACGAAACAAACCAAATTGTATATTTCTGCATGCCTAAATGCGTGTTGTTTTATAAAGAAGCCAATATTGCTTAAATATATTGATAGAAATTGGCAAAATATATCGATTGCCTACTTAGCTTCCAACATTAGCTTGGATTGGACTTTCAATGATATCTACGTACCGGTACTAAATTTGTAATTTAATACCTCAGTTTTAGCGTACTGATTATGGTACGTTGACCTTTAAATTTTACATGCAAAGCAATAACAGGATTTTCCCGTTATTGTCTTACATTTCAAGTAATGACGGGATTTTCCCAATGGCTAGGGCGGGAGATTCTCAACTTAAGAAATTTACTGGCCGCATTTCTTTAAGCTTACGGGAGTTCTTCCGGCATAACCCCGCTGTTGCATAATAACATCAAGGCAAAACAAACTTATTTCTGTGAATATGTAATATAAATACATAAAGCAAAAAATCTAAGTCAAAAAAGCCTGGTTTAAACCAAAAAAGCCTGGTTTAAACATCCCCCAAAAACGGGTTTTTTGGCATTTTCAAAAACAACCATGGTTCTTGCCAACTCTGCTTACTTTTGTATATAGGAGGTTAAAAAATTCTTATTATATACATTGGGTGATATCAATAAAACGGAGAAGTTACTCATTACGCCCAATTTTGAAGTAGTTACTCGCATTGGTATCAATAAAAAGAGAACTGAGCACTAGTCGTCTCGGCTGACCTCGAAGAAGCCCCACCCTTTTGAAGTAACCACACCTCTATTCTCGAGCCGAGTAACTACTCCGCGTTTGATATCAATAAAAATCAAAGACTCCTCTGTGATGCTAGTAACTTCTCCAAATTTGTGGAGCAAGCTAAATAGGTGACTCCGTGCGAAATATGGCAGAGTATATGATTGTTTTACTACGTAGAAAAACTTATAAACTGCATAGAAATGTTGGAAATGGAGATTACAAAAAGCATTATAAGTTTATGAAAGAAAATGTAGTGATTAGCACAACATTGGGTGATATCAATAAAACGGAGAAGTTACTCATTACGCCCAATTTTGAAGTAGTTACTCGCATTGGTATCAATAAAAAGAGAACTGAGCACTAGTCGTCTCGGCTGACCTCGGAGAAGCCCCGCCCTTTTGAAGTACCCACACCTCTATTCTCGAGCCGAGTAACTACTCCGCGTTTGATATCAATAAAAATCAAAGACTCCTCTGTGATGCTAGTAACTTCTCCAAATTTGTGGAGCAAGCTAAGTAGGTGACTCCGTGCGAAATATGGCAGAGTATATGATTGTTTTACTACGTAGAAAAACTTATAAACTGCATAGAAATGTTGGAAATGGAGATTACAAAAAGCATTATAAGTTTATGAAAGAAAATGTAGTGATTAGCACAACATTTTTTAAGGAGAATCAACCGAAATTCGGGGTGATGGACTACGTAATGATGAAAAGATGCGGGTTTTCTTCAAGGGCGCCGATCCTGTGGGAGCCCAGGCTCCCCAAAGCTCATGTGGGCCCCCTATTGTATTTATGAATATACAATATTTGGCATAATTAGAGTGCAATTTGTCTTAAAATCCTGATATATATACCTTCTGCATCTGAATGCCCCCCTCCCCCCCAAATTTACAGAGAAATCGGTGCCCTTGGTTTTCTTGCGTTACGTGAGTGATCCGGGATTCCAGGTCGGAATGTCAGGGGATTCTGGTGTGGCTCAAAGTACTGTCTATGACTACCTGAAAATGGATTGTTTCCGGAAGTGTGCGTAATATACAAACAGCAAAGGCAGAGTGGCAAGAACAATATACATTTCCGGGTGCTATCGAAGCACTTGACTATACACAAGTGGCATTAAAGAAACCTAGTATTTTGGAGAGTAATACGTTAATAGGAAGAGCTATTTCGTGGCTAAGCGGTTAGCGTACATGCCTTTGGCATAGGAGACCCGCGTTCGATTCCCGGCAGGAGCTCATGTGGTTTGGATTCCACGTTAATCAGTGGGTTCTGTCTCATATAGGCACGCTACTGAAAAGGACGTTAAACTAATAATCAACTCAACTCAACGTTGATAGAAAGGGTGTATACATGAGAATGTATTTTGTTTATGTCAAGGCGAAAGGGGACACGTATGGTGTGGAAAACGCAATCAGATGGACGTGATTTATGATGTGGGTGGCTGGACTTTTTTAAAAAGAAAACAAAAGAGCCAAGTGTCTGATTTCGTTCTTAAAGCCAAACAATCTACAAAGACCTTGG
The DNA here is from genome assembly GCF_964235325.1 of Thermobia domestica. Taxonomy (NCBI): domain Eukaryota; kingdom Metazoa; phylum Arthropoda; class Insecta; order Zygentoma; family Lepismatidae; genus Thermobia; species Thermobia domestica. The sequence continues at coordinate 166,421,329 of NC_137466.1, read as the reverse complement.
ACAACACGTGATATGCGCTTGTCGTGTTAATCTTGATATTGCTGGATTCCAATCAACATCCATCAGCTCAAATAGGTTCATTCCCATGGTTTCAGTATTACTTTCTTCTTTCCCGGTTTTATTATTATTATTATTATTATTATTATTATTATTATTATTATTATTATTATTATTATTATTATTATTATTATTATTATTATTATTATTATTCTCGCTCGAATATTAAAGATTCTCTTTTGAATTTGTGTCTCAGTCGTAGATGTATTTGATATTTCGTTGCATTTCACTGTAATTACCTTCAAAGTTTCGGCTTTCCTTCGTTTACTTTCTGGTAGCTGTGACTTCGAAAGTATCACTGGAAACTCTTTTATAATATCCACAAATGCACTTTGATTGAAGCTATCGTTGCTACTTGCCCGTTTCATGGCTTTTAAGATACTACGCCATAGGTTAAAAACAACGAAATGACTGCGCGATGAATGGGAGAAACTAGTAATCACATCTTTTATTGATACGACTCAGTGCTACGTGCAGAGGAAGCGCGAGTAAACGTTCATAAATCTGGAGCAGACTAGACCTGAGTAGTGGCTTGTTTTATTGATACGAAATTGAGGGAGGAGATTACTCCAGGTGTAGTTACTCCGATTCTCGAGCAGGACTTCTCAGGAGTAGTTACTTATTTTTATTGATATCACCCATTGGGTGATATCAATAAAACGGAGAAGTTACTCATTACGCCCAATTTTGAAGTAGTTACTCGCATTGGTATCAATAAAAAGAAAACTGAGCACTAGTCGTCTCGCCTGACCTCGGAGAAGCCCCGCCCTTTTGAAGTAACCACACCTCTGTTCTCGAGCCGAGTAACTACTCCGCGTTTGATATCAATAAAAATCAAAGACTCCTCTGTGATGCTAGTAACTTCTCCAAATTTGTGGAGCAAGCTAAATAGGTGACTCCGTGCGAAATATGGCAGAGTATATGATTGTTTTACTACGTAGAAAAACTTATAAACTGCATAGAAATGTTGGAAATGGAGATTACAAAAAGCATTATAAGTTTATGAAAGAAAATGTAGTGATTAGCACAACATTTTTTAAGGAGAATCAACCGAAATTCGGGGTGGTGGACTACGTAATGATGAAAAGATGCGGGTTTTCTTCAAGGGCGCCGATCCTGTGGGGGCCCGGGCCCCCTATTGTATTTATGAATATACAATATTTGGCATAATTAGAGTGCAATTTGTCTTAAAATCCTGATATATATATACCTTCTGCATCTGAATGCCCTCCCCCGCCCCATTTACAGAGAAATCGGTGCCCTTGGTTTTCTTGCGTTACGTGAGTGATCCGGGATTCCAGGTCGGATTGTCAGGGGATTCTGGTGTGGCTCAAAGTACTGTCTATGACTACCTGAAAATGGATTGTTTCCGGAAGTGTGCGTAATATACAAACAGCAAAGGCAGAGTGGCAAGAACAATATACATTTCCGGGTGCTATCGGAGCACTTGACTATACATAAGTGGCATTAAAGATACCTAGTATTTTGGAGAGTAATACGTTAATAGGAAGAGCTATTTCGTGGCTAAGCGGTTAGCGTACATGCCTTTGGCATAGGAGACCCGCATTCGATTCCCGGCAGGAGGTCATGTGGTTTGGATTCCATGTTAATCAATGGGTTCTGTCTCATATAGGCACGCTACTGAAAAGGACGTTAAACTAATAATCAACTCAACTCAACGTTGATAGAAAGGGTGTACGTATACATGAGAATGTATTTTGTTTATGTCAAGGCGAAAGGGGACACGTATGGTGTGGAAAACGCAATCAGATGGACATGATTTATGACGTGGGTGGCTGGACTTTTTTAAAAAGAAAACAAAGGAGCCAAGTGTCTGATTTCGTTCTTAAAGCAAAACAATCTACAAAGACCTTGGACAACACGTGATATGCGCTTGTCGTGTTAATCTTGATATTGCTGGATTCCAATCAACATCCATCAGCTCAAATAGGTTCATTCCCATGGTTTCAGTATTACTTTCTTCTTTCCTTTTTTTATTTTTTGTTCTTTTTTATTTTTGTTTTATTCTCGCTCGAATATTAAAGATTCTCTTTTGAATTTGTGTCTCAGTCGTAGATGTATTTGATATTTCGTTGCATTTCACAGTAATTATCTTCAAAGTTTCGGCTTTCCTTCGTTTACTTTCTGGTAGCTGTGACTTTGAAAGTACCACTGGAAACTCTTTTACAATATCCACAAATGCACTTTGATTAAAGCTATCGTTGCTACTTGCCCGTTTCATGGCTTTTAAGATACTACGCCATAGGTTAAAAACAACGAAATGACTGCGCGATGAATGGGAGAAATGAGTAATCACTTCTTTTATTGATACGACTCAGTGCTACGTGCAGAGGAAGCGCGAGTAAACGTTCATAAATCTGGAGCAGACTAGACCTGAGTAGTGGCTTGTTTTATTGATACGAAATTGAGGGAGGAGATTACTCCAGGTGTAGTTACTCCGATTCTCAAGCAGGACTTCTCACGAATAGTTACTTATTTTTATTGATATCACCCATTGGTTAATCCCGTGGAATTCATAATGTAAATATGTTGAAGAAAAATTGCTTGAAATATTTTTTCGAAATTCATAGTTTATTTTCGATGTTTTATATTATTATCAGCATCAACCACTAATTAAATGATTTTTTGTGTTATAGAGAAGCGATTCAAAGTCTGTTTTATCAATTTAAAGCAGAATTTTCAAAAAAGCCCAAAATTTCCCAAGCAAAAAAGCAAAGCAGAAAAAACCGAGTTTTTTTCCAAAAAAGCCGGTTTTTTTCCGAGCCCTTGCATCTCTACCGCATGATAATATAATGTGTTGAAAACAGACTTTATGAAAAAAAAAGGAATAAATGGATATGATAATTTGTAAAAAAAAGTGATAGTGCTTAAGTGAATTATAAGAAAAAGCCTTGAAAAGTAATCAAGAGGAACCATTAATATGTTTTTCCTTTGTTATAATAACTTGTCCTAAGGAACAACGTTGATAGAAACTAATGAGGCTTTATAATTGCAAAAAAATCATAAAGCACTTAATTTGAAATTAAAGATTGATAACATTTGGTAATATAATGGGAATTCAGGCTGGCAGAGGGGGAGAGTGAAAACGGAGGCAACAGAGGCGTTTTTTTTTTTTAAGCCATGTGCAAAGAGATTAACCTTGGACTTCGGGTGAGAAGTTACCATATACTTATGTGAGTTTCAATTGCTACCACTTGTAAAAGTTAGCTAAGAAAGACAGTTTGAGCAGTTTTAGTTTTCTAGCGTAATTAGTTTTTGTGACAAGTAACTCGTATATGCAAATAGCATCATTAATATCATCTGTTATGTTAGAATTGTCTTTGTGTAAATAAAATTGTAATTAAGCATTTCGAGGTAAAACAGGTTCTTTTACTTAACTTCTACAAAGAAAAGATTAGAACTTTCCTCTTATGCACAGATACGACAGCGTGGGATACTGTCGGTCAGTAAATAATATAATCTGAAGTCATCTACCATACGTAACTAAATATAATTGATTAATCAGTTTTATTAATCAATAAATAGTTGTTTGGTAGATAAACTCATAATAATAATAATAATAATAATAATAATAATAATAATAATAATAATAATAATAATAATAATAATAATAATAATAATAATAATAATACCAAATTATTTAATGAATGCTATGCATTTGTTCTATGTCGCCATAATCAATGGAAATCAATTACTTAGTGTACGAAGACTTTTTTCGTCCAACACAAGTGTAATGTTTTACTGCAGTGCATGTTATGTTGTAAGTATGCATATCATATTTTAGTATGACTTTCAACATTGAAGCGAATGAGAATGCCGACTGTTTTTCTATTTTTCTGGTTGTTTGTCAAAAACAAAGGAGATAACTAGATAATGGTCAGAGGTTAAAATGAATGTCCAGCTGGCGAGGTCAATGCAAGCATCCCACAGATTTCCGTGAATTAGATCTTCCCGTACTACAAACTAAAACGAGTGGAGCTATTTTATTCGGAACGCAACGGTATTCTGCAGTTCGTAACTTTGTTGTAGAGAGATGTTTTGGAAGTAGTTTCACTTGTAGCCACTGGCAACTCACCGTTTGTCGACTTATAATAGCATCATCTGTGGGGGAAGGGGGCACTAGGGGGACCAAGAATTTGAGCAAGGGGGCCTGGCCCCCCTTGGCCCTCCCTTGGCCCTCCCTTGGCTCCGCCACTGATGGTGTCCATGGTTCGATCCCAGCTTGTGCTAAATGGGCTTTGTGGTGGAAAAACGCCGTGTAGTGGGTTTTCTCCGGGTTCTCCTGTTACCTCCAACTTTCTTCATTCAACCATTTCATTCACTTCTCATGGTCACCATATCCCTTAGCCTCGGTGCAGAATCGAGGAACCTTAAACTGAATATTTCATTTTATTTCACCAAGCCCCAGGACACCGATACAAGAACAAGATAAAGATTGGATATGCAAGACGAAGTGCATAGTAATCTTCCTCTTGGCCTTGTTTTGGTGATCACCAAGTAGCGATGAGCGTATTTTCTTGCTTTCCGTATAGTATGAAAGACCATAATCAAAATCACACTTGGTCTTTATTTGTACCGATGAGGCGAGCATTCTTGGTTCTTGTATAGCATGAAAGATAACCAAGACTACGAAATGCAGGACCACGACTTGACTGCAAGACAAAGGATAAGATGCAGTATTGATGACCAAGACCCAGGGAGCGAATTGTTTGAATTTCATTTGTTGGGCTGAAAGTGATGAAATAAAATTAGTATTTTATAATTAATTATCATACTGTATTTTTAAATTTTAAATTACAAAATTCATATTATGTATCTTCTTACGTGCAACTATATATACTTTAAAGTACGTTTTAATTACCGAGAAAGAAAAATCAAAGTGGCACGGGTCCCGGAATCATAGGAACCTATTTTGGAATGAAAGTTGAAGGGTTGGAAAAAATCACAGTTGTTCTCCCGTTTCCTCAACCCTTATCATTGTAGCTAAACGATCTCCTTTTGTCTCCGCCAAGATACTCTTGCTACTGCCTTCCGAGAAGACCTCCTGCCGTCCGAGCAGGTGAGAACACTGACCTTGAAGAAAAATTTTGTCACATAGAACTAAAGCAAGAAAAAAATTCTCCCACGTCGGATATTGGTATCAGTTATAAAAAGAAATAACTAAACCTCAAAAGTGCCAAATATTCATTAAGATGCATATACAAATCCCCCGCTTGATCTAGCTAGTGGTTAACGTGTAAGACTTCGGTACACGTGGTCCGGGTTTAATTCCCAATGTGAGTGCATTTTGGCGTTCACCCAGTGTCGTGACCATACTGCTCTCAAACGGGTCGGGTCGGGTCAGTCGGGTCAGCTCGGGTCGGGTTGGGTCAACCGGGTCAGCTCGGGTCGGGTTATCGGGTCAGGTCAATCAGATCGGTTCACGGTTCGGGTCAGTCGGGTCGGGTCGGGTCAGTCAATTTGGGTCACGGGTCGGGTCGGGTCGGTCTTCAACCCGACCCGACCCGACCCGTTGAGAGCACTAGGTGTCAGGAATCACCTACCAAACATTGTCGGTGTTATTTTCAAACACCCACATCACTTCAACATCGGAGTCATGGAAAGATTAAATAAATAAATATAAACGAAACTATACACTTTGAAGCAAAAGGTACACTCTAATGACTAAGATTAAGCAGAAGGTATACGGCATGTACCCTTGACTACAGCCCTGGTTTACACCGAAAGATGTAAAGGAAATTTTATTCAAATTTAATCTGGACATATTCATGGTAATATTAAGCGTGAAGTAGTCAATGATTTGTTCCATTTTAGGTGATCCGGATTAAGTTATACGATGGTATGTTTAGTTTTCTTTGTTTAGGACGTATGTTAAGGAAATAATTCAGCAAATAGGCTGGAAAATTAAGAATCTGATCCTCGCGAGGGCTTCTTTACCTTCAAATAACCTCGCCCTCAATGATATGAGGGCTAGGGCGAGCGAGGGCCATGGACAACTCCCTTCGTGAGGGCGAGGGACAACTACCATTGCGAGGGCGAGGGTACGCGAGGGCAAGGATTAGTTTCTAGCAAGAGTACGAGGGTGAGCGAGGGCGATGGACAACTCATCGCGAGGGCGAGGGTAACTCATTTCGAGGGCGAGGGTGCGCGAGGGCGATGGACAATTCCCTTCGAGAGGGCGAGGGCCAACTGTCACTGCGAGGGCGAGGGTGACTGAGGTCGGAGTAAAATGAACATCTATGATTAGAATAGTTCCAGCAGTGGGAGATAGTTTCAGAATAGAATGGATGAATAAAAAACATCTTAATATTGCTACTTTGCAAGAGTTCTGAAGCTCAAACTGAAGGTATTTTTTGGTCATATTTAGAGATTAGGTGGTACCTTGTGTCTGTAACTGCCAACCTTGAACAGATAAGTGAAAATTGAACGTCTTGTTGCCAGGATAATGCAAGACAAAAAAAAAAAATGTAGGCATTGTTAATACGTACTTTTAGAGTGCCATCCTGCACATGTTTCCTGAAAGAAACACTGGTAGTTAGACTGCATTACGACAGTTAGCAATGTGGATTCCTAGGAGCTCACATAAGTACAATTTTACTTTGCAGTGTTCACATAACACAATATCGAATGTAGTTTGTCAATATTCAATTTTTAATTTAATAAACCCTAACTAATCACCATGTGAATCATGAAATATTTCTTATTTTTCTTTCTTCCTTTTTTTTCAATATTAGGATAGAGCTTCATGTATTCTTTCATGCTCCCACTCGTCAGATCTAAAACACAGAAAATATATATGAGTCGTTGTACACGGCAAAAATTAATACAATTTTAACATAGGCCAATGGTCCCAACATGGGTACCGCTTTAGCGTGTTATTTCAGCACCAGAAGTTCGGTGTTGCGATTAACACAAGTCTGGTGTAACCTGTTTGACACAGAGCTGTTTTTGAACGGTGAGTTGACTACGAAACATATCATTTGTTAATAACAATGGTTTACCAAATGTTTCACAATTACCTCAAAATCCTGTGTATCAGATAGATACAGCTATACTGTAATTCTTAGAGTGCAACTTGCCTCGGATGGATATTGTTACTATTTTAAACAGATGTACAGATGGTGATCAGAAAAATGGAAACACCTGTAGTTGGCAACACGTCAGATGTATGGGTTGGCAGTGGTGTCGTGGCGCCCGCAGCGCCGGACCGCTGGTGGTGGTGTGTTAGGTCGGTCTCCATATTACGTCAAGTGCAGTGTCCAGTGGCTGCAGCAGACGGAGTTAGTGTAAAGTGGGAGACCTCTCAGATTTTCAAAGAGGGTAAATTGTTGGTGCGTGGTTATGTGGAGTGAGTGTGACGGGAGTGAGTACTGTGTTAAGTGTGTCGCGTGGGACAGTGTCGAAGGTGATGACGGCCTACACACACGGTGACGGTGAACACACGGGAAAACCACATCGGGGAAGCTTAACAGTGGGCGGAAGAAAATCATGAGTGACAGGTCACGCCGGGTATTAAAGCGCATTGTCACGCAGAACCGTCGTGCCACTGCGGAGCAAGTGACGGAGGAACTCAATCAGCACCTCCCCCACCCTGTTTCGACAATCAAAGTCCGCCGCGAATTACATGACATGAACTTACGGGGTCGTGTTGCACGGGCCAAACCCATCATCAGGGACCATAACGCTTTCGCACGCCACAAATGGTGCCGCGATCATGCAACTTGGACCGTTGAGGACTGTAAACGTGTGATATGCTCGGATGAGTCATCCTTCACCCTATTCCCAACTACGGGCCGTGTTTATGTGTGGAGAACGCCCAAAGAAGCTTATGATCTGCAGTGTCTCCACCTAACTGTGAAACATGGCGGCGGCTCGGTGATGCTGTGGGCCGCCATATCATGGTTTTCATTGGGTCCTGTGGTCACACATAGCGAACGAATCACTGCCAACGATTATGTCGCAATTTTAGGAGACCACTTGCATCCTATGGTCCGGATGTTGTTCCCGGACAATGACGCCATCTTGCAGGATGATAATGCACCCATTCACACAGCTGGCGTTGTTGCAGCGTGGTTTGAGGAACATCGGGATGAAGTTCAACACCTCCCCTGGCCCGCCTAATCCCCAGATATCAACATAATTGAACGTCTGTTAACAAGGAATATATTTTCTCCAGTAACGAAAGAGTATATTCTGAAAACAATGTAAAAATGTTTCTATAATATATCAGAAAATGTAGTCACAAAAAAACAATATATTTTCCAAAACATAACGGAAAACATTTTATATTCAATTTTAATATGTTTTCCTTTCCCTGTTTTAAAGTTTTATATTCAAAATTCGATAAAATATTCTGGAAATAATACTAAAATATTGGTCGGAAATGCTTCATTTAAGTTATATGAGAAGATTACCAAAATACTTTTGTAAAAAATTAAGTAAACCTTTTTAAAACATTTCCGAAAAATATTTCTTATATTACGAAACAATTTATTTTTAAAATATTCTAAACGTTTCTAAAAATATATATTCAATATGTTTTCTCGTAAAAATAGAAAATATTGCTAATAACGTATTAGAAAATATTTTTTAAATATATGGAAGATATTTCATTTCATTTTTTTCCGTATCATATATGGAAAACATTTTTAGTATCATTTCGAAAATATTTCCCCTCTCAACAGTGAAAACATATTACAATACATCCAAAACAATATTTCTAATATATTTTGTGAATATTTTCCTGGAATAACTTTCTGGCAATTATTCTCAAAATGTACTCTCGATAATTTCTAAAATGTTTTACAAACATTTTTAGAAAAATATTTCCGGTAAATATTCGGGATATTTCTCAGATATAACAAGGAATATATTTTCTCCAGTAACGGAAGAGTATATTCTGAAAACAATGTAAAAATATTTCTATAATATATCAGAAAATGTTGTTCACTAAAAACACAAAATATTTTCTAAAACATAACGGAAAACATTTTCTATTCATTTTTAATATGTTTTCTTTTCCCTGTTTTAAAGTTTTATATTCAAAATTCGATAAAATATTCTGGAAATAAGACTAAAATATTGTACGAAAATATTCCGTTTAAGTTATAACAGAACGTTACCAAAATACTTTTGTTAAAATTAAGTAAACCTTTTTAAAACATTTCTGAAAAATATTTCTTATATTACGAAAGAATTTATTTTTAAAACATTCTAAACGTTTTAAAAATATATGTTCAATATGTTTTCTTGTAAAAATAGAAAATATTTCAAATAACCTATTAGAAAACATTTTTCAAATATATGGAATATATTTCCTTTCATTGTTTCCCATATTATATATTGAAAATATTTTTATTATCATTTCGAAAATATTTTCCTTCTCAACAGTGAAAACATATTAGATTATATCCAATAAAATATTTCTAATACATTTTGTGAATATTTTCTTGGATATACTTTCCGGGTAACATTCTCAAAATGTACTTTCGGTAATTTCTAAAATGTTTTCTAAACATTTTTGGGAAAATATTTTCCGGAAATATTCGGAATACATTAGGGAAACCAGCATGGAAATCTCCAGAGAAGGAAAACCTTTTGGAAACCAAGGAAAATATTTTCTTTTGGTTGAGAAAATATTCCTTGCTGTGTGGGTGTGGTCCGTCTTGGAAACACGACTCCGGCGACGATTTCCACCTCCATCCTCTCTCACAGAACTGGCCGATGCCCTGCACGAGGAATGGTGTAAAATTCCACTTGCTACCATTTACGACCTCTATGCCTCCATCCCACGTCGCATCAAGGCTGTTCTGAAGGCGAAAGGTGGCCCGACACCATATTAATCTGGTAAATTGCAATTTCGTTCAGGTGTTTCCATTTTTCTGATCACCATCTGTAGTTGTCTGGAAGATATTACTGCTACTAATAATAGTGGTCTTGAACATTTACACCACGACTAAATGTATTCATCCCATCAAATGATATAAGTTGTATCCTAATATACTGATCTGTCAAAATTTTCATATTACTAAGTTCAATAATTCATGACAATCAGTATATACAGAGTGTCCCAGGAGGAAGGGGAATATTTTGGTAAATTTTAGTATGGATGATTTTAAGTAAAAAGTTTAATATGAACATTGGTCCTAATCCCAACGGTTTGAGAGCTTCAGGTTGTGAACTATTTTTGTCTTTATGTTGCATATTATTCACCCTGTAATTATTCTACAAAGATGGGATAAAAGGTGGGATGAATATAATATGTGGCAGTGGTGTCCTTGGAAAGAGGGGTTTGAGGGAAGTTAAGATTATATAAGAGAATTGGATGGCATCACTTATTCCCGAATTTCCCTCAATAACTTCCCTTCGAAAGTCACATGTTGCATACCGTTGGAAAGGCAATTCCATCACTTTTGAAATCCGCTATGTCACACCTCTGTAGAGTAAATATAGGATGAGTAATAAGCAATACAATGTCAAAAATGGTTAATAACCTGTAGCTTTCAAACCGTTGAGATTAGAACTCATGTTCATAGGAACATGTTTGCTTAAAATCACCAATACTACCACTTTTCGACGTATTGTCCCTTTGTCATCGATACATCAAAATTATAATAGTATTTCTTGTTCATTTGTGCCCTGACTTGGTTAGATAGCATGGGGCATCTGGCACAAGGCGCATTTTTAGGGGCCATCTGGCACAAGTTGTTTTATGTTTTAAAGTTAATTTAGTTTTATTCAATGCAATTTTTACCCATATGTGTCACGCTGTAGTTCGCACACATTAATGCGAATTTTCCATTTAAAAAAAAAAGAAAACTTTTTAAGACAGTACGAGTGCATTTCCTGCTAAAAGATATTCATATTTCACGAATATGTTTTCCCTTGTGTGCTAACCTAATACATGAAAGTAGTATTTTCGTATGCGTTTTGTAAGTTTTAATACACCGAGGAACATGTGTTTGATAGGGGACTTCGTCCCCCAAATCGTGCTCTGAAAGTTTATTTACATAATACTTTAGTAGAGTGTTGTTTATAGTGCTGGTTAGAAACATGATAACGTAAGGATTCATTGTTTTCGTTATTTTTGTATAATCGTAGTTTGCAAAACTTAACAGTCTACAGCCACGAAAGAAATGTCAGCCGGGCAAAAGGAGAAAATATTCCTTACCTTGTTCACGTGAGTTAATTTCTCCGAGAGACTTGCTGCTTTCAATTGAGGTCTGTAAGCAGCTCTTCCAAATAAAGCCAGTGTCTTCTATAAAGCAATGTTCTTTTCGACACTAAGCTTAGTGCTTTTAGACAGAAAAAAAACATTTTGAATTTTGAATGAGGAAAACAAATAATTCATGCATAGTAGTTTACAAGTGCCAGATTACCTACTGTAATTAATTTAGATTAGTGATGAGCGCAAGAGTCTTGGTCTTGCAGTTTTTGCAAGAGTCTTGTATGCAAGACCAAGACCAAGACCAGGTATCCCGATGCAAGACCAAGACCAAGACTCTTGCGCAAGAGTCTTGCACAAATACCGGTACTACTTGAATTTTCTTTATAGAATGTAAAGAGGGGGAAAATCATTACATCTTTCATTTGAATTTCTTGACTTTAGTGAAAATACAGCTGGAGTGAAAGTGTTCCCAGTAGTTTATACAATCCGTGTGAGTCGATCTGCCCCTGTAGTATATAGTTACAGTATGTCGCTTTCTGAATCACGTGTTTTCTGTAGTTATTACTCGTTTTCAAGCCACACAGGGGTCATTCTAATCAAAGTATGTTGCACACAAAGAAATGTGTCATTGGTGCTGGATTACGATGCGTTTTTAAACCTTGATTATAAACGGGAAATCAGACATTATTCTACGTGTGTGTGTTGTCTGGAATAAACTTAAACCTTTGACTTTTGAGCTGATAAAGTTAGTCGGCTCGTCCTGGGAGAAATATAGCAAAAGAGGGTTTTGGACTGCTTTGCCTCAGGCAGTCTGCTGACGAAACGCCACAAACGTCCAGTAAGAAGGAATTTGCAAAATGAAAACCGCAAGTGGCGAGCGCAAAAAGTAAATTTCATGCGTACTTCGAAGTTGTTGCGGGAAGTGGGGAGCATCTCTACGGGTGATTCAAACTATGCAAAAAAAAAAAAATAATAATAATAATAATAATAAAAAATAAAATAAAATAAAATAAATGGAAGAATAAAGTGGCAATAAAAATGAAAAACAGAAACACTTCAGGACTGAAAAAAATCTTTATCAATGCATAGGATCGAAGCGCAGGAATAATTTCTATTAAAGCAGCAGTAAACTCAAAATTATTGAAAATTTCTTTAAGCCTGCTTTCATTAAAATCAATATTGTTTTAATTTTTTCTCTCTTTTTGACACTATTGCTAACCATATCATCATCATCATCATCATCATCATCATAGCTATTCTGTCATTATTGGCAGGTCATTTGCTCCAACTGAGAAACTTCGATGTACTGTAGTCCTCATCGTCTCTTTATCTTGACGTAGTAATTTTGTGTTTTAATACCTTCCTTCAACTACAGTCTCCTTCACCTCTCCCTCTCTTTCCTTTCACCATACCCTCTAACATGTCCGTCATAATACAGTTCTTCCTTAGCCAATGTCCAAATCAGTTCCTCTTCCTACTGTTAAATTATATCGAAAATGATTTTTTCTCCCCTACTGCTACTATTTCTAACATCTCATTTGTTTTCCGTTCAACGAAGCTAATTCTCTCCTTTCTTCTCAATGTCTACGTTTCGAAAGCCTCCAATTTATTCTTCACTTTTGCGTAATGTCCATGTTTCTGCCCCATAGAGTACATACTTGAATCAGTAAAACAAAATCTCAATATTTAATTGGAAGTTTGTTCAATACAAAGATGAGCTAATCGAAGTTTAAGAAAAAAATCTGGTATTTCAGTAATCTGTGCCGTCTTGATTTTCTTTCATGCGTCTCAGGGGTAACCTCCCCAGTTTGAGAAACAGTCGAGTAGTGGATCTCTTAAAAAATATAAAAAGATTACGAAACGTTGTGATTTATCTTATAAGTAATGAAGCGTGGACACCATTGAAAAAAATAAATGTCATTGTCTATGTTGTATACTATCATCATACTTACATGAAGGTAAACTGTATTGTATTTAGAAACATACATTGTATTTCCGTTACTATTGGGGCATTGTAGAATTTATCATCCCTTATAGGCCCTATATAGAGTAAAATTTGCCTATAAAAGGGTAGGATTTCTTAATGCAAGACTTGCAAGACTCTTGCAAGCAAGACCAAGACCAAGACCAAGACTGGGTGTGCAAGACCAAGACCAAGACCACTCGGGTCGTGGTCTTGGTCTTGCATTTGCTCATCACTAATTTAGATATCTAAATACTCATGATCTACTCACAGGTAATTGAGGAGTGAACAATGAAAAGGGATTTAGGAAATTCAAGACTGCATTATTGGTCTAATTATGACGGAAAGGTGCTCCCGATTCCGACGTCCATTGGTTGGGTGGTGTATTGTTTTGGAATTTAGTATTCTGTTCATCGCCGAGGCATTTTAAGACGTGGACCTATATCTTAACATGAAATCCGAACCATATAAGCTCCCACCAGAAATCGATCCCTAGATTACGAGGGAATTCCCCACGGTCCAGTAGTGCTATTCAGCTGGTTCGCTAGAAAAGGTTGTTAAAATATTTTCAGCTTGCAGAACCGTTTGTTAAACCCAGACAACAGTAAATATTATTTAGTTATACCCAGAAACAGTGCATTTTTTTTACTGACTTTGTTTCTAGAACCTCTTACAGCTACAGGGTTAAACATATGATCTTTCAGAACAAGGTATAAGCGCTTATTTCTTAATCTCAAATTCTCAGATATCAAGAATGAGAACTGCGATTACATCAGTATAGTTGTGAGGGTTATTTATATTCGAAACGATATACATAGCATTATCAACAACGACGTAAACTTCGCGGTTTTTGCTAGTATTTTTCACGACGGGGTCATGGAGATTCAATTTCGTTTTCAAAAAGGTTTAATTATTTCTATTGGACGATGTTGTCTTGTGTCGTTTCCTCAGTAAAACTACTTTCTGCACACGATAACACACATATGAGTAAATAGCATGTGTATCAGATTTCAGTATTATAGCGTTTCGTTTATTGATCATACATTTCAATTAAAAGATCATATAGTTGTAGCATCTCTATTATCGTATAGGTTATGTTTTAAATATCTTAATCATCTATTGCGTAATTGCTGCTCGTGAAATTTGCATCAATATTGTTTCAATCGTTTAAGTCAACAGCTTTCATTATTTATTTTTGTTAAGGAAGAAGTTTGAATCACAAATTCTTTATAAGTGAGATTAAGAGGTTAAGAAGGATTCGTCCTTAGTCTTGAAGAAAGTAGTAAAACCAGTGGCGTATTTAGGATTTTGTTTCGGGGACGGGCCATGCATAACACGTGAATAAGCACTTTTGGGAGCCGACAAATTTTAATGAAAAAACGCTCCAACAAAACTGTTGATTGAAATTGTTGAGAAATAAGATGTTTCATTTACTATGTGTACGGAGACACTTGGTCGAAAAGATGTACCAGCTTTTTCAGTCCAGCAATTCTGAGTGAGGTTTTTCTTCGGTTTTCCTCATTCATACCAGGCAAATGCCGGGATGACACCTAACATACAGGTCCCAGTCCACTTCCTTCCTTTCCCATTCCTGTCTTCCTTCGTCACTAGTTGATTCAATGCCTTCTCGAATCAATGCGGTGACAGATAATCATGGTTTGTGGTCACGCTATTAGGTTTAAAATTATAAGATTTTTAGGTTTATTGAAGAGTGTTTGTTCAAGACTAAATTAGTTTGAAGATATGAAGTGTTCACGAGCAGAAGGATTAAGGATAGTTGAAGCATTTGGAATTGCCAAGGCAGACTGAAATATTTTATCTTGTTCTTTTTGTTTAATGAGTGTAATTATATTTTTCTTTTTCTATGTGAATAAATAATTCTTTCTATTCCATCATTTTTCTATTGGAATTAGGAAAAAACATTGTGAACAATTTTGAAACACACAAGGCCAAGGCGTAGTTAAGTAGAATATTTTATTTTGTTATCTGTATGAAATATATTTTTTCTTTCTTTCTTCCTATATATGAGAATTAACATTTCCCTTTATTCTTATTATGGAAATTAGAACATGGATATTCAGAACAGTTTTGGTTTTCAAACACTTAATGCCAAGAAGTAAACATATCTCCATGAAATAAACATATCTTTTTCTTTCTTGACTCTTATCTAGTCGATCGCCAGTAGTTCGCCTGAAGGCAAAAATCGCAGAGCAAACAAGCTGATTCGACACGAATTAGTACCAGAAGCGACAGTCCTATTAGCGACAGGAACTGTTATTTGTCCTATGAGCGACCGATTCATTTACATTGATATGATGGAAGATGACATGATTCCATCTCGTAAAATGTGTTTGCCTCTGGCGTTATTAGCACCCGAACAACCTTGGTATGAAATATGTACGTCCCAGTGATACTGTTCGTCAAATATATTTTTCCTCTACTATGAGTGCAAATAAAACTTATTTTAATTTTGGGTTAGATTTGACATAAAACATATCAAATAACTTAACGAGACAACAGGAATATTTCCATGAAAAGTATATTCCGAAAGGTAAAACAATCCAAAAGGTAAAGAACCTCTAAACTACCATCCCCCTATTGTAAGCTACTAAAACGTAAACTAATCGCTTAATTTGCCTTCCTCCCTTGTTTTGACTTATACATAAAAGCTTGTCGTGAAGCAATCTGAAATATACCCTTATAACTAGACGAACTGTAAAGTCCTGCGAGAGATTTGTAACTTGTGTAATAATTTCTTCGAATACACCGTGTTTTTCGACTTCTTTGATATCCTCAAATGATGAACACTTTTTACCATGGGCACCCGATGGGAACCCAGGGGTCGCCCCCCTGGCTCACAAAAATGTATACGTAATATAGCAAACCACGTATATTAAATACCAGATATACTAGACGTGATACAACAGCCATGGAGATGTCCCTCCCTAGAAAATTTTCTTCGGGCACCCATACCTTTTTCTGATTTCTTTCTTATGCCCATAAACATATTCAAACTAAAATTATGCTCCGTATCATTTTAACATGAAATTTTTAATTATATTAGAATCATAGACAAAGGCGGAACTACTGTAAATATTTAGTTAGTTTTCCCCTTGATAGAGTCAATGTATTCATATAAATTAATTCAAAAATATAATATTAGGAAAAACGTATAAAAGATTGTTAATATAATGAGGGCATTCTCACGTATTAAATTCAGGTAGAGCGAAATTTTTCATAGTATATTTTGTTAGGTTCTAAATCACATTAGCATAAAAGAAGTTAAAGAAGTGAGAACCTTATCTTCTTCCATTATCTTAGTATGAACGAATCGGTGACTCATAGAGCAGTTAATAGATCGAATCGGTCGCTCATAGGACAGTTAACAGTTCCTGTCGCTAATAGGATTGTCGCAAGTGGGAAGACATCATTCGACACCTGCCAGTGTACCTTCTGAGGAGGGTTGGATGTTCATTTTTTCTCTTTCCTGCTTTCATGAAAATATATATATATATATATATCTCCCTTCTGTGCTAAATTTGCAAAGTATATAAAATAACAGGTAGCCCCAGGTAGCGTTTAGGGTTCTGATTGGCTCTTTTTCCGTGACGTCATGTGGAGGGATTTTTGCCCATCTTTAAACAGTATATCAACTAGCATAATTGCATATGCAGTATTTCACTTCAACTCTTGAACGATATCTCGCGATACCTAAGGATGTTATAAAAGAGAGGATCTGCCCATATGTATCTCCATCCAATTAACTGAATGAAATTCAGGAACAACCGAGCATTGGCACGTCTGATTGGTTACTCTCGTTTCCGCCATAAATGTTGGCTCAAAACATAACGATCTTCATATGTAGACATGTAGTGTGTCTGTTGTTTACTTTTATTTAAGTCGTTGCTTCATACTTATATTATAGGTTACATGTTACACGTATGGGTGTATTCCCGGAATAACCTTTCATAAATAAGAAAATTACCAATCATAGGATACGTATTGCTGTGACGTATGGCTTCACGATTTTGTGGTATGGGTAGATCCTCTATTTTGCAATACCCTTAGCGATACCTCCACTCTACGTCACCGACCGCAAAGTATACTGGGAAAAATAAGGGGAGAAAGGCTGAATCGAGAGTTTGCTGCTAAATTTGCTCAGTAATACATTACAAATGAGTACGTACCTAGTATATAACAGAGAAAACATGAAAATATCAATAGTAAAAAAAAAATGTGATAAATAGTTAAATATGAACAACGCAAATGAAAGAGAAGTAATTATAGTTAAGGTGTATTAAAATAACAAATAAATAGTAGTACAAATTGAAAACAGGTTTATGTGGGTCTAATCCATGGCCGCCATCTGCAAAAGATTAGAGCTTTACAGATTTATTTACACAGAATAACACGCCTATATTATAATAATTATAATTAATTATCTTTCAACGTTGGCGTTCTGATAGCTCCTTCCACGCCACTCTAATGAATGAATTCTCTACAGATATAACAAATATTACATTTATCATTTGTATTTTTTTTTTTTTTTGCTATGAACAAAGCTTTATGCAGAATCTTTGATATTTGTACCAGGTACCATACAATGTATTGAATTCTCCTGTAATATCTCACGTATTAGTTGTTTGACAAAACTTACATCAGCAAAATTTATATTACATCTGTTTTTGATATACATGTTCTCCAGGGGGGCACGATAGCTTACTGCAGAGCGCTTACCTCTGGTGTGTGTGGTCCCTGATTTGATTCCCGGCCAAGTAAGTTTGTGGTGGGCAACATCGTGTCCGCGGGTTTTCTCAGGTACTTCCGTTTCCTCCTACATTCTCATTCCACCAATTCTTCCATTACCATTCACTTGGCTTAATAACTAGTCTCCTTTAACCTAAAAGGGCATAATGGTGGAATGTTAAACTGAGAGATTTCGTTTCATTTCATTTCTCATGACGACCATGTCAGATAGTTGATTAAACCACTGCTATTTTAACACTTTACTTCAAAATCTGATTAACTTGAAGTTGCACCAGAAATATAACAAAATTTAACACAGTTAAGGTAACGCAGAGTCATTGTGTTGAAGTAACACAGACAATGTTTTACTGTGTATAAGCACCACTCAAAAAAGGCACTTTAGTCTATGAGTCATACTATAGAGTTGTTTCACTATCCCAAGTGTGCAGTGCTCTCACAGGACATGCTTTAGAGCAGTGGTTGCTAATTTATGATGCGCTGCATTCCATAAGAAAATAAGCATGCTTGAGGATCATTTTCATTTGCATTCCATCTCTGAGGCAACGGTTCGCTTAATTGCACGTAAGCTACGCATTTTCTGAATATTTGCTCTATTTCTATGTATCGTATTTCTTTGTGTATGTATATACCTAAGTCAATTAGGGATTGAACTACATAATTTGAAAGTAACTTTATGAAATTACGGTTTTGTAAAATAAAAATAAATAAATAAATCAGAATTGTGCCAACGATCTTACTTTGCAGAATTGTGTTTGTGATGGCCAGCTCACGCTTGCTGTTAAGCATACACTTTACAAAAAATATACGAGGAATGCATTTTTATTAGTGGAATGAATGAAACATACTCGCGGGCTGTCATTTGACTATCTCTGAGCTAGAGAATAAAAAAGACTTTCTGGGCATTATGCAGAGTCGTTTTGACGTATAATTAGCGTTATACTAAAGTCGTGGATACTGCAGCAAACATATGCTAGTCGAACTCTTTAGTATGGCACTAATCACGCGTCAGAACGACTCTGCATAAGCCCCTCTGTCCTTATTGCACGACTTCTGTTTTAGAACTGTTGAGTGATATATCTTTTGAGGAGGAAATAATAATAATAATAATAATAATAATAATAATAATAATAATAATAATAATAATAATAATAATAATAATAATAATAATAATAATAATAATAAAAGAGAAAGCAGCGCCGTAACTTAGATTGTTCTGGGGGAGGCAAGTATTAATACGCGTATTTGGATTCCCTAGAAAAAGTTGTTTTTCTAATTCTTGGGCCCCCTCTTTTCATCTTTCTCTTACTCTTAACGACCCCCTGGAGCCTGTGGGCCCTTCCACACGGCAAGATCTATGGGGCCGTTAGTTACCCCTCTGGGTAAATTCCATACTTGACTAATTAATTATGGGGACAATATTGACAAATCTCAAAGCCATACGAATAACTATTATTTCTAGGGTCCCTAATACTAGACAATTTTTACTGAAATGGGCCCTAGATTCATTTTTTGTTTTAGTTACTTTTTGTGTGCTGTTTTGTTTATATAATGTAGTAAACCTGTTAGATGCTTCATCTATAAAATGAAAAATGAAATATTTGTGTTTTACGTCCCACGTTTATGCCGGCTTGGCTAAAGGAGACGGTGAAGATGAGAAATGAATGAAATGGTGGAATGAAGAAAATGGAAGGAAACGGGAGAAACCCGAGAAAACCCACGCACACGGTGTTTGTCCACCACAAAGCTCATTTAGCGCGAACTGGGATCGAATCAGGGACCCCAAGCACCAGAAGTGAACGCTCTACCACTGAGAAGCAATAACCCCTTTTTTCGTCTATAATTTCATGTTTGTATCGTATATGGAGTAAGAAAATTTTGTCTTAAAATGGCCCCCTCTCGAACGGCGAGGAGCTTCCCTCGGGTGCCCCTGCCCCCCATAAGTTACGGCCCTGAGAAAAAGTATTAGCTAATGTGGTTATTGTTGCTTTATGTTTATTTTTGGCTAACCAGGAAGAGTAGGGGGAAGTTAGAGTAAGGAGTGGGATGTTCTAGGTATCATTGGATAGATTCCTTACAGCCTAGTCAAAACTACATTCAATTTTGCTCCATTTGATTCCATTCTAAAGTTATGCAATTACATTACAATTTTCTGGTTTGCTTTATTTCGCAAATATCTTCCAAACTAAGGCGTTTTTAGCAACACCAACTAGGGACAATATGTACGTACAAGAACATGTCATGTTTGGTGTTCAAAGCAGCCAAAAGTATTTTAACAAATTGACAGGGAAGGATCAAGAAGTACCGCACTACAATTTATGTAGAAGAAAGTGTAATAGCTAATACAGCAAAAACAAATATATAAAATAAAGGTTTATAATAAATTTTATTTTAAATATGCCCACCAAGTCTCTCAACACATTTTCCCCATAGTTAACGCGTTTCCAAATATCCGGTTCATTGAAGTCCGTCTTCTGACAGTAGAGATAGCTGCGAAGAACCGATTTGATCTCGTTATCGAAATTGAAACGCTGCTTGGCCAATAATTTCTTCATCGGGCCAGAAAGATAATAGTTTTAATCTGCGGGATCTCTGTACATGTCCAGCAAATACATTGTGATAAATAGTGAAGTGCATTGTTGAACCGGGTCGTATAGAAGTGCATAATGGAGAACACATATTTGGTAGTGATTTTTCTTCACTATTTCAAACTGGGACATTCTGAACAACAATTCCCCTCCCCCTCAAAAAAAAAAATAAAAAGAAAAAAAGGAAACATGAACAGTGCCTTTGAGCCAGGAATAGCTAGCTAATGGTTAGGCCTTAATAATGAAAGAGAGGTTCATGTCACCCAGATTCTTAACCAGTGTTCATACCCAATAAACATAAATTCGTTCGCAGCACAGAGCAAATT
The DNA here is from genome assembly GCF_964235325.1 of Thermobia domestica. NCBI lineage: Eukaryota > Metazoa > Arthropoda > Insecta > Zygentoma > Lepismatidae > Thermobia > Thermobia domestica. The sequence goes on along the minus strand of NC_137466.1, from coordinate 166,400,443 downwards.
ACAATGTAGAATACTAATACTATATTTCTGACCTCTTTACATGTATAAGTAACATAACAAAGATAATATTATTACAATTAATCAAAAGTTAGAGAAAAGTTCCCCGTTAAAAATTGAATTACGAAGAAACTAGTTTGTCTTATTCCTTAATAAGAAAACAATTTTCTTAAAAAAAAATAACACATAAACAATTTATCGTAACATATAACATATCATATATCACTCAATATCACATAAATTGTTGAAGTTCTTTAATAGTTATATTAAACTATTAAGTTCATCCATCTCAACTCTGTAACTACTACATAAATATTTAATATTTTTGTGACCAGAGTATATACTTACTTATCGAAATTAAAATAAGGCGTAACAGTTTCAATAACTTAAAATTATCTTCATTAGATGTCACATGGAAGAGATATCTTCATATTATATTATGAACATATATTTTCCAAGTAGCGTCTGATGAAGATAACGCTAAGTTATATTGTAAAGCCTTATTTTAATTTTAATAAATAAGTACAGGGTGATAACTATATGAAATAAAACGGAAATTAGTGACAAACTACGTAGTATCCAAACTGTATTGCACATGTAAACGGTACTATGGACATTCGGATTTGGGTTATTACATGTTCGGTATGTCTGGCATCACTGGCGATGATGTGGCGCAAACGAACAGCAAAATTCTTCATGACCTGCTGAAGCGTCGGAACATCATCGATGCTGTCGATGACCTCCTGAATGGCAGCTTTCAGCTTGGCAATGGTTTTGGTGTTATTGCTGTACACCTTGTCCTTAACATAGCCTTACAAAAATGAGTCATATGGCTTCAGATCCAGGGAACTTGGAGGCCAAGCAAATCCCCTTCCAGTGGCCTCTGGGTACCCCAGAGCCAGAATGCGATCCCCAAAATACTCCTCCAGGACGTCAAACATTCTAATGGTCCGATGGACTCGAGCTCTGTCTTGCACGAACCACATTTTGTCGAAATCAGGGTTACTTTGGATAATGGGTATGAAATCATTTTCCAAAACCGTCACGTATCGTGCAGTAGTCAATGTTCCGTCAAGGAATATAACGCCGATTATTCCATGGCTGGACATTGCACACCACATCGTTACTCATTCAGGTTGGAGAGACTTCTTCATTGTGAAATGCGAATTCTTAGTCCCCCAAATGCGCCAATTTTGCTTACAAATCTTAATTTTCACTTGCAAATGGCCGACATCAACACGATGCGTGCGCATGAGCATACAAATTCACATCATGCCCTGTGCTCAGCCACCCAGTTTGGGCGTCATAACGTGAATCGTTCAGAAATTATGACGGTTTTATTTCATATAGTTCATTAATTGTCACCCTGTATATACTCTGGTCAGAAGAATATTTGTTATTTATAAACTATGAAATTGCTTAAACTATTTATGTAATATTCAGTTATTACAATACTACTAGTATTGTAGTACTAATTGTTTCGCCCGACCCTTAAAGCCTCCTCTAAGCTGTAGGTTAAAATTGTGTTTAAATAAATGCGCTACGTATTTTCATTTAAAAATTTTATAATAATAATAATAATAATAATAATAATAATAATAATAATAATAATAATAATAATAATAATAATAATAATAATAATAATAATAATAATAATTATTATTATTATTATTATTATTATTATTATTATTATTATTATTATTATTATTATTATTATTTGTATTTACCCACCAACCTCCCCACACTGCATACTATATTTATAAAATTATTAAAGGATCTCATTATACAAGCAAGCGCAGATAGCGGCATATATTAGCATGGATATTTAGTATTAGCATTAGTATAACGCACAAAGTGAGATGTTTCTCCTTTATTATTAGGATTACATAAATATTTTAAACCCTAATTAAATTAATTGACATAAGAAGAGGATCTAAATTCGGATTTTCACTATTTGTTATCTAAATAATTTATAATAAAAAAAATTAGGTGTAGTTTTACTATACGGATGCACAGATTATAAAATGTACGAAAAAAATTGGGGGAAGTTCTTAATTAATTTGCCCATTTTATGTTGAGAACAGAGCTCAACAAACCCATGCTAATCTTCTAACCCGTTCCTACTACTACTGCTATTCCTCCTCCTACTACTACTTATACTATGGATACGTATAGTGGAACTGCACGAAAAAATAAATATTTAGAATGTGTACAAATAAAGCTAAATCATGTAGAAATTGAGTGTGACTATGATATACTAAATTGGAAGAAATACGTTCAAATAAATTTAAGTTGAGTTGATTTTGAATTTAACGTCTCCTTCAGCAGCGAGGCTATGTGAGACGGGACCTGTTGATTAACGTAAAATCCGAACATGGGCTCCTGGCCGGAATTGAACCCGTGTCTCCCACGCCAAAACAAACTATATTTATAATCGGAGTACGCTGTAAAATGACTTGCGTATCTTTAAATGTTGACAAATGATTTTATTGCACTTCGAGTCACATTATCAATTTATAAATTGTATGTTGTGAATCACGTAACACTAAGTGTTTTGCAGTAACATAGTATACAAATGTAACACCATTTTTTTTTTTTTTTGGTAAGGGATTAGGTTTGGGAGATTTCTTTAATCATCTATTTTGTTTATTTCAGTATACTTGGTTTCATATCAAACAAACTAACCCCAGCCATTAGAGGGTTACGCCCTCTCTTTGGCATTAAACACCAAAACATTGTTTGAAATCTAATAGTTAAGAGAATTTATATTATCTACGGAATTCGTGAAATTTCTCGTCTTGTCTACATTCTTGTTTAGTAAATGAGACTAGAATAGTAATGTTTCAGGTCTTGTGTTGATCTTTTAAAAAATGCAATTTTCTCGTGGATAACCCATACCAAGCCACTTGGCGTAACACTCTTCTTTGGGCCTGAGTCGCTCCAACACCATCTGTTAGCAACCGGATGAACTATAACTAGCATAGCAACAAGAACGTAGCACGCATCTTCGCCCTCTCAGATAGGCGTATAAGGAGCTTACTAAACTAAGTGGCCACACTGGTCTCGAAAAAAAAAAAAAAAAAAAGAGACTGTTCTGTCAAATGTGCTACATGTTCGGAATTGTAAGTTTCATGACCTATCCATTATAGTTCGTGTATGTGTATGTTGCTTCCTGTGTCGATTATACTCGTTATGTTGTATAGGTCGCTACTCCACCCACAACGTTTGAACGTCAGAGTCTGTGTATCGATGTCGGAGGTAATAGAGTCCCCCGTTTCCCCGTCCCCTTTTCTCATCTCACATCGTTCTCTTCCCTGGGGGGGCTTAGCGAAGATTAAAAAAAATAGTTCTCGTATTAATAGTTGGATTGAGTAGGAAATTTGCGTCAAGAGTCTCGGTGATGGCTCGAAACGTTTAACCTTGAAGACAACGACTCAGATACCATATTTCATTTTTTTTTTTTAAAAAAAAGAGAACTTCCTCGTATAGTTATATGATTAGCGTACGAGTCTTTGCTGAGAGAAATCTAGGTTCGATTCCCGGTTGGGGTTGACGTCTTGGGATTCAACATTAAGATGAAAGTCCACGTCTCATATAGTCTCGGTGCTGACCGGAACGCTCAACTTCAAATCACACACCCATTATAAAATAGAACGCAACAAAGAGTTAATTGATGGTAGAAGAGGAAACTACTGTTACTTTGATTACTTGTTGTTTACTAGACTCAACATTTCATGTTTATCCTTTGCAGAGTATATGGGTTAGTTGTTTGGTGTCAAGTTCAACGTCACTTTAAACACCCAAGCTATATAAGACGTGGACTCCCAGAAATGGATCGGAACCACATGAAATCTCACTCAATTCCTGGCCAAGTAAGTTTGAGGTGGTCAACATTGTTTTTTTTTTTTTTTTTTTTTGTTTGTTTTATGGCCTCCACATTCCCCTGCCGTTGCCAATTACTTTTGGACTTATTATAGGGCAGTCGCAACTTTGCCTCTGCCTTTATTTTCTCTCTTTACTTTTATTTTCGTGTATCTCTTTTTTTTCGGCTATTATTCCTCAGCAGGTTGAGGTGAGGCATATTTTTCTAGCATGGCATCTAATACTTTAAACCATTTCCTTTAATGTACCTTTTTTATTTTTTATTATTTTCATTTTTATTATTATTATTTTCCTTTTTTTACAAAAACGGACAAACCTGTAAAAGAATATTACAAATATATATAAGATAAATTTTCTTTTTTTAACATTGTGTGTGTAGGTTTTATGGGGATACTCCCGTTTCCTCCCACATTTTTATTCTACCAATTCTCCATCATCATTCATTAGCCTTAATCATCGTCTTCTTACCCTGAAGGACATAATAATGGGACGTTAAACTGAAATATTTAATTTCAGTTTCAAATCTCACTGGATTTCGAACCTGAGTTTCCAGCGTCAAACACACATGCGTTATTCCTATAACCATGGGAGAAGCTCTGTGAGGTAAATGGGAAAAATTAGAAAAGATCCACAATGATAGTGGTAAATATGTTATTCTATACGAACACCCCTTTCATGGCAAATGTAACGCAAACTCGCTATTTGGGTCGCGGTGGCTCAGTGATAGAGAGTCCACCTCTCCTCTGGAGCATGGTATCATTGGTTTGATCTCAGCTCGTGTCAAGTGAGCTTTGTGGTGGACAAACACCGTGTACGTGGGTTTTCTCTGGGTTCTAGTATTTTCTCCTACTTTCTTCATCCCACCATTTAATTCATTTCTCATCATCACCGTCTCTATTAGCCTAGCAGGCGTAAACGTGGGACGTAAAATTTAAAGATTTCACTTCAAACTCGCTATTTCGTTTTGTTTTCAAACACTCAGTTCCTCGGACCACTAGAATCGGGACGTTGAAGCTTTTGAGAATTGAGAAAGTAGTGTGCACTAATTTTGCCATATAATTAACGTTGGGAACATATGAAGAAGTACAGTCTTTTGTTGAAATCTCTTTTTTTGTAATAATTCCAATTAGTTTGCAACATTTCTTTTCTTTTTTTTTTAACATAGTTAGAATCTGGCTCCGACCTGGTTTATACTCTTGTTCGGAGGTGGGAACGAGATATGATCTCATCACAGAACATTTTTCATGCTTGTCGTAGAATCAGTATTTAAGTGACGTGACAATGCGAAGAAGAAAAACACTATTTCCGTTGACAATAACACTAGTCCCGGAAGATAAGGAAGACAAAAGTAAAACACACACACACACACAAAAAATATGATTGAATAAACCAGAAGAGAAGCATTATGAAGGCAACATAAATACATACATGTGTTTCCATACAATTTTCTAAACTCTTAATTTTCCACTATATATATATATAGATAGATAGATAAATAGATAGATAGCTACATACATACATACATATATACAGGGATTTATTTGTAGCCAGGGAAGCCTGGGAATTTCCCTCCTTCTAAGTTTTGACTTCCTTGTCTCTTAATTTAGTCTTCCCAGGGAAAATACCCCTTTCATAGGCTATATAATCGGTGGGGTGCTGACTGTCACAGCCAATTATTGGTGCTGATTGCCACGACTGGCGCTGATTGCCAACATCAAGGTGCTGACTGCCACGATGGCGTGCTGACTGCCACGAGCCTCAGAGAAAGTTGCTAGACGTAACATTACCGGACGCCAAGAAGCATGAAAGAAACTAGATGAACCTTAGGATCGTGTTGTTCAGACCAACACCTAACAAAGGTAAACAGGTCTCTGTATGTACACTCATGTCCAAAATTATTGTCGCATGACTATAAATGTTATTCTAGTAATATAATTTGATAACGAATTCGCCCGGTATTTCTTACAATGTTAGTATGTGTATAATCGGCAAAGACAAGTATGTGGTAATTTTCATGTCAAAAGAGCAGTAAATAAGAACAATAAAACGAAAATAAATTTTTCTTGTCCATTAGTTACATTTTATTTTACTCATCATGATTTTCGCATTTATATTGCTTTCCCTATGAAATTTACCACAAATATACATTTCCTGATTATACACATATCAGTATTAAAAGTACTCTGCAAAATTATCAAATTATATTCTTACAAGAAGACAGTTATAGATATGCGACAATAATTTTGGACATGAGTGTACTTCAGTTTTGTCAGGGAGCGGTGCGTACAAAATTGGTACGATTTATGTATTCTCGCTTGAACTCCCTATGTCAGCATGAACTGTGTACAGCTGCGCAAATTGTTTCGAGCAGCTCTTGAAAGCTCCATCAAAAAAGCACTGCTGGCTGTCCCTCACAAGGGAAGTTCAGGATAAAGCATTCGCCTGTAGAGATACTAAGCATGTCATTTAAAGTCCCAATTCATGCTGATTACAACAAACTAATAAAATTCCTGTACGGTTGAGAACGGTTCGAGATATTCAACTTGGAAGTTTATATGAGAAAATGAGGATATACGCATTTATACGCGTTAAGTACAACATAATTAGTAACAAATATTGACATACGGATTGAAGGCTATTGGAAGTAACAGAAAAAAAAAAGTGTTTCGCAATAACTAACGGGTTTGTTAGATACAATTAGTCATTATATTGTTCACAATAATCATAGGTTAGAGATGAAAATTGATCACTGTTATTCTTCTGTTTTATGAAGAAATGACGCAGGCAAACGACTCCCTTGCACCATGAACATTTTATATGTGCAATTGCGTTGCATCCGTCAAGGGAACAGTTCGCAGAACCAAAGCAAAAAGCAAATTCGAATAGTGATTCAAAAGTTATAGTCCTATAATTTGTTCCTAACCTGCCTTGCAGAACGCAAACTGAAACAATCCAATGTATAGCGGTGATCGGAAGTGATTCGTATGGACACGAACTTTATTTGTTTGTTTCGTTGGTACATTATAGCTTCCAGATGAAGAAGTTTCATACTATGTACAAATCTCCTGCCATAATCTTTGATTGATCGGAATCAAAACACATCAAATGGTTGCACAAATCGTGTGCAATTCTTTGGTATCTTCTCAACCATTAGGTCTTTGCCATCCGTCATGCAACTTGTAATGGACAATTTGTCTGTGAATGGACCGCAGTGATCAAGCAATAGCAAGTTCAAACCATCAGGCTTCGCAATGGGAGAGAATACTTAACGCATTGAAACGTGCATCCACTCATTTTTTCATATAAACTTCTAAGTTAAATATCTCGAACAGTTCTCAACGTACAGTTTTATTACCTGTTGTAATCAGGATGAATTGGTCCTTCAAATGACATGCTTATTTCTCTGCAGACGAGTGCTTCTCCCAAACTTCCCTTGTCAACTGGCTTCAGACCCTCATATCCATTAAATAATACAATAAAACAATTAATATAAACAATGAAATGTGCAAATTGTACATATAACAGAAAAGACAATCCCTTTATAAACATCCAAGCGTATGTCGTTCCACTTAGTGAGCAACTTTGTAACTTATAGGATGCCACATAGATTTGCTGTGATGATTACTAAATTAATCCCTAATTATTCTCTACTAAATTAATTAATAATCATAAATTTAGTATGAGGGATTAATTCCTCTCTTTCCAAATACAGTTTCTCCCAGGCTCGTGGCAGTCAGCACGCCGTCGTGGCAGTCAGCACCTTCATATCTGCAATCAGCCATAGTCGTGGCAGTCAGCACCAATAATTGGCTGTGGCAGTCAGCACCCGTGGCAATCAGCACCTATCCATATAATCTGTTATAAAGTACAATAATTCAACTTCACATTTTAGTAGCAATCCTTTATAAAAATTCCCCCCTTCTACAAAATCCACAAATAAATCACTGCATATATATATTAAATTAAGAACAATAAAGAAAGTAACTGTAGATTCAGAGAGTCATAGGTCGGAATGGGCCATTTTAGTAAGAGAAAGACACCCACTAATTATCCTCGTCTTACCAATTATCCTGGACTCTGGCAACAGTAGTCGAAACTAGTGAAGGGACCCGGTGGCTCAGTGGTATAGCGTTCACCCCCGGTCTGTGGGTTCCCTGGTTCTATCCCAGCTCGCGCTAAATGGGCCTTACGATGGACAAACACCGTGTTTATGAGTTTTCTCGGGACCCCATTTTCTTCCACTTTTTTCATTTTACCATTGCATTCATTTCTCATCATTACCGTCTTTTTTAGTCTAGGCGGCATAACCGTGGGACGTAAAACTGAAAGATTTAATTTCTCAATATTTCAAGGCCAGAGTTAACAGATCTTAGTTCTTTTCTGTAAGTTTTACGTTTTCCTGAAGCTTTTTATGTGAAATCATATATAAATACCACATATTGCAAGAAATCTTACTACATTCTCTCTCGAAAAAAAATCTGGGAATCGTATTCACGGCTGAGAGAACAGATAAACAACATGCAATAAATGAATAATAGACGAATAATGAATGAATAAGAGAATGAATGAATAATAGATGAAGCTGCCTATCCAGCTCCACCATTCCCCCACGTTGAGAGTCAACTGCTTAAACGAGTGACTTTCTTCCATATTTTTTCCAGCTTCCACTCTAAAAAATTCAAATTTAGAGTGCTTAATATTTTTGCTGTTCCGAACGCTTTGCAAAAAATATCGCTTTTTTCTGCCTATCCATAAGTATCAAAAAATTCAATACCACTGCTATAATTAGATATCCAGTTTCTACACATGGTTTAATTATTTTCTAGACATGATTTAAATTTTTTTCATAACATCATTTGAAATAAAATATCCGTAACGCATAAACGTAATAACAAGCACCGATATTTACGTACGTAATATATTTAAATTCATTTTTATAGGCATAGCTTAGAGGTAAATAATTCTAAAGCTTTGAACAAAATGAAAAAGACAGAATTAGTAGCTACTCTTATATACAATGAAGGAGGATTTTTTTCTTTCATTTTTTTTACAATTAGAGGTTCGCAAACAGAAAGTTGGTCTCTTGAAGGGAAAAGGAACTTGGTCAAGTGAGTAATCACTCTTAAGAGCAGGTGCTCCACATTTCTTTCTCCCTTCGAAGAGAGATTGGTGAAACGGAGAAGATCTCTTCAGGAATTTTCATTTCTTCTGCTTGAGGTAACACACAAAATTAAAGGGGATATTCTTCCACTGAACACACACACAAAAGTATTATTAAATCTAATATCAATTCCTGATTTTAATTTACAAACGTAGTTGTTCGAATACAGTTTCTAAGTCTGTAAGAAAGTAATATACAGGGGTCGTCTAGGAAGTAAAGTTTGTTGCCCAATTAAAAAAACAAGTACAAAAAACAAAACCTTTTATTGTACACTGAAGAACAGGCCTAGGACTATGATTCAACATATTTGCTATCCACGTTAAGACATTTATCATAAAGGCACCCTATATTTTGTATCTCCATATCGAACGATGATACCTCATGTGATAACAAACAAGTGTTAATATACTTTGTAGAACAGTACGGCCATCCGCAAAGCTATGGCCAGAAATGAAAGCTTTCAGGTGCGAAAAAAGGTAAAAATCAGACAGGGAATCTTATGTAGCAGCCATTTATGAGTACTAGCATTGCCGTGAATGGAAACAATACCATGGTTTAACACGCAATAGATTTGTTTTGGATCGCTCGCTGGACAGGTTGCTCGTAGAGTTTCGCAATAGTTGTTGGCGTTCATTGTTTCATGACAAATTACAAGTGGAGGGTATTTTGATTTCCTTCTGCAGTAATGCGACCCATCACAAAGCTTCTGCATTTTTGTCTTTTGTTTCACTGGCATCTCTATCTTGCCAATGGGCCCAGCTGCTCTCCATTGCAGCAGCTACGGCATAAATTGCAAACGAAACTTAATTTCGGGATATACCTTGCTTTTGCGACACTTGTCTAGAAGAGGTTAGCGTTCTCGCTTTTGATGCAGAATACAAACTTCAATCCCCATACGATTACGTGTAATTCGAATGGCATATTAAACTGTAAAGTTACGTCTTATATAACCGTTGTGATACAAAGGAGTGTTAAACTTTCGTGAAAGCACTAACTGTAGGCCCATAGAACCTTCTTATTTTATGGTCAGAATTTATTGACGCAATTTCGAATTTCCTTGGGTTTCTATTTTTTTCTTCTCGAATTCACTTGAGCTCTAATTATCTTACTCGAATTCAGTTGAGTTTCAAATTTCTCCCCAGGATCGATTTTAATTATTATTTTCTGACGATCTAAGCCTAGGCAAAGGACTATTCACACCCAGAGACTATAGATCCAACCTATTTAATAGAAATCATTAGTACCTTGAAGGTAGCCAATCAATATTTGTCCCTAAATGATTTGCGAATAATGTGAATTCGCTCCATTACAAGAGAACCTTTAAGCCAATTATTTCCAACTGAATGCTGTATGACGTCATAGTTTCTATTTTCATTTTGTATTTTATACTATTTATACATCTATTATGAATTTGTTATTTTACATAGTATTTATATACTATTTACCCATAGTTTCTATTTCAATCACACACAGAGAGAGAACAATGAGCACATATAAAATCTGAAGTTCAAACCTGTAGGTGAGAGACAAGCAGAAATAACGATGGGGTAATCGATGATTTTGTAGATACGCTTCTTGTAAGTCCATGATTACTAGTTCACTGACAACACTTGCTTTATTCCGACCTCTTCCCACGTTTGCTCCACCAGTTTCTTACAATCCTTCCTCCGATCACAAAACCGTTCTCCTACGTCATACATTGGTCAGTTGAAAAGTATTGTTAGGCATGCAAAAGAATTACACGATTGTTCAGATTTTACACCCATCTTCCTCAGTTGTCTTCTCCATTTGCGTAGATTCCTTAAAAATATGCGAAATACACTTACCTATATTTTTTTACTATCTGAGATTCCACTAAAGGCAGGTCAAAATGTTCACTGAGCCCTTAAATTAAACGAGTATATGCCTTCTCCTCCATCGTTTAGAGGAATCATTTCCAACTGGGCGATCTTTTACGTCACAGTTTGGTGGTCTCACTCTCAGTAATTCATAGGAAGAGGATTAATAGAAGAAGGAAAGCCTGAAGCTGATAAAAAAAACAGTGTTGATAGGCAAATAAGAACACCGATGCTTTTGTAGTTACGCTATTTTTGGATCCATAACTACTGATATACTGCCAACATTTGTTTATTTTATTCTTCTTTCTCGTCCTCTCTCCTTTGTTGTTCTACACATTTCTCTCTGTCATTTCTCCGGTAGTAAAAGCATACTTCTACTTTGCGTACTAATCAATGAGCTGGAAATGCTTTTGAGTTTTTAATGGCATAGACACAGAAAGATGATTTTTTTTTTTTGATGGTAAAATAAAGGATGACAAAGATTCAATATGCAAATTATGTCTGTTCAAATAGTCTATGCTTTATTGTTGACTTTAGTATCTACTCAAGCATGTCCAGAGAATAATGAACCTTATACCTAGGTATATGATGAAAGTTACATGAAGTAACCATTTAGCAGCAAAATAATACTCCTGTTATTTCGCAACATTATCTTAGGTAGTAAGAGAGAAATCAATCACTTAAAGTTAGGTTCATAAGAAAAATGAAGTCATGTATTTCTTTAATATCTGTGCTTTTTTAAAATTTTTATTTATTTATAAATATTTCTACACGTTACCAGCAGGTATGGTCTTTAGCTTGCCGCATAGGAGAGGTTGCGTCCCTCGGTGAGCACACTAGATCTATTCGGGGAAGTGGGGAAGGAAGGAAACGGCCTGGGACCTGTAAGTTAGGTTTCATCCCCGAACTTGCCTGGTGTAACTGCGGAAAACCAAGGAAAACTCACTCAGGATGGCTGTCCTGATAAAGCTCGTGCACCCTTTCTGCCGGCTGCCCCCACCGGAAATCGAACCCGAAACAACTCGCACCAAAGGTGAGATCATAAGTGAATACGCTACACAGGGGGCCACATCTGAGCTCTTAAACAAGTATTACTGCTATATGTGCTGGTTGTGAGTAAGTGCATTGTTACATAAAATTAATCATTTCCAATTAGCGAAAGTGTGACATAGGAATACTTTCTTACCTTCGGATACGGTAAAGCAACAGATGGAGCAAAGGGGAGGAGGGATCCAGGTAGGACAGGGAAAAAAGCAAGTGTTGGCAATGAAAAACGATTCACTACGCCATCAATATTCTCATTTGCTTCTCTTCAACGCTATGTTGCAGTTTTCTTCTTGTTCTGTCCATCTGGTTTAACCAGAAATGGAGCAACAAGCTATGCTACGATACTATAAAATAATTAACTCTACATGACTATCTTAGATGATGATGATATGAATGTGTGATTTGTTTCAAGAATCTTGCTCAACATCTTCTGTAACCTAAATATGGTGTACCATTCCGTTTCGATTCTGGATCGATTGTCTTTTCTCCTTCTATGGAAGTGTTAAATAATTCCTGAAAAAAGTGGGAAGCGTTTCGTTGCCGCACCTCGAAGAATCGCTATGTGTTAAAACCAGAACTTTTCAGGAGAAGCAAAAAACATTCCAAACTCTTAAAATTTTGCGAGATACACGGTTAACACTTGAAAAATATAATAAAATTGATTCTGCGTATATTATACACTGGACATTGTTGTACTTTGCTTAAACAATGTTATATTACTATTTTCGTGTCTATTGCGCCTTTATAAACACATAGAGGATTTGTATACATTAATCAATAAGTACATGATGAGTACCTAAAGCCTTTAACTTCAATCTATTATTTTTTTCATTGGTGTGGCGAAACAATTGAATATTCACTTCTCACATCATATGGGACGCTACCTGAGAGCTTTCAGGTTTATTTGCACCATATAATTCATTTTCGACAAAAATGTCACATAGCGGTTCTTCGAGGCGCAGCGATGATTTGCAAAATTACACGTCGTCGTTCGTCGATTTTCGTTGCTAGAAATTTACTTGGAGACATATGCTTCATAAAGTGCCGTTTGCTCTGAACATTCTTACAGAATACCATTATTTGTAAGTCAGTAAGGATGTTGTACATTCCATTAACTCCCTTTAGTGCCAAGTGTGTCTTTAGATGCGATAGAATATGACACTGAATCGGAGACGGCGTCTACATACGTACGTAATAATAATAATAATAATAATAATAATAATAATAATAATAATAATAATAATAATAATAATAATAATAATAATAATAATAATAATAATTTCTTCCTCGGAGAATGCATCTAGATATCCAATGATTTGGATCTGTGCTTGGCATACTTCCAGCATTAGTGCTTTTTTTAAAAACTTGTTTAAAGCAACCACAACTTACTATATTAAATGGGTTAAACTGGGCTTGATGAAAATTACACTAGTGACAGTTTTTGCTCGTGTATAAATTAGTGAGCGATCTCTTATAATAGAGCTAGAGTTGCTTACAAGAGAAGAGCTGGAGCTGTCTCATCCCGAAACGGCGTCGTGAAAGTGATGTGTCGTCTCGAAAAATGCAGGGTTTGCCCATAACCTCTTTAAGAAACTCTGTAACAGCCCGTTGAATGGCGGGAACATTGTCAAGCGTTTCATGCTTCTCTTGAGCTTTAAGAACAGAAAAAAGTGTGGTAGGCTCACATCGGGGCTGTACGCTGGCTGCGGGAAGGTTGCAATTCTTATCGGGGCCAGGTATGCTGTCAAAACGAAGGTGGTGTGAGCTGGAGCGTTGCCGTGGTGGAGCTTCTAGTGATCGGTAATCTCCGATCGTTTCCGTTTGACCGCTCTGTGCAGGTGCGCGAGGACTTATTTGTAGAGAACGGTGTTGACAGTTCGTCCCCGAGTGACAAAACTCAAAAATCAGCTTTTGTGCCACGCGTGATCTCCATTGTGTCAGAGCTCGGATGCAACTGGCGCCCGATGCATTGTTTAACTTACACCCCACCCCGCCAGAGAGCGAAAATTCCGTCTCGTCTCATCATGGCACGTCCAGTCATGTGCACAACTCTGAGCATTGTTAACTGAGCCTAATATGATCATGAAAAATTATGTTTTTGGCTAATACCGATCCGCAGAGATGGAGGAATTTCTGTTTAGTTTCACCTATACGTTAATTTCCAAAGGCGAGATTTTTGTTAATTCTGTAGTTCTCTTACACGATAACAGTAAATGTATCCAATCCAATCTTATGAAAATTATTAAATCTTTCACAAATGAGTTGAATCAAAGTCGAATATACAGTTGTTCTTTAGGGAAGAAAATTCTCATATGCAAGTTCTATCTATTAACTTCCAGTCTCCTAGTTTAAATTTGTTTAGACAGTTTTGTTCGTGTCACAAATTATTAATGAAAATAATTTGTGTTCGAAGTGTAAATGAAATATGACACTAAAATATGATTATAAAAAGGTACTACAAAAACAGATGCATTTATAAAACAAATGAAAATAACACACTCGAATATCAGCTAATTCAGAAAATTATAATCAATAACATTATGGAATTGGATTTATAAATTATAAAGTCATCAACCAGATGACACTAATATATGCTACAAACAAGCGTGTGCATTAGTGAAATATTAAAACAAGTAATACTAATTACAATCCAAGTAAATTGTTGACAAGTTTATGTTTGTTTGAATGAAGGAGATCAAAGCTATGGTGTACTAAGAACCGTACCCAACCGGGTTCTTATACGTAAACACTTCCTGATGCTTAACTATACGAATTAAATATAAATAGTTACCATGAAAATTCCAGTAATATAATAAACCTACAGCGCTATATACGGTTGTATGGATTAGATAAGCTTTCGCTTGTATTTAATGTTTCTGCAGAACGCGACGTATGTATAAAAAATTACCTGTGTTTGTTGGGTCTTATGAATAAAGTTGAGCAAGGTGAGTTTACTCCATTTGATATGAATAAAGATGAGAAAGATGAGCAAGCTCTTCGAGAGGTCACTCAGTGTCTGAGCAAGAAGTCACCACTATTGATATAGCTCTAATTTCGTATGAAGAAAACTGAGATCTCTCTCATACTTCGGAGTACTCTCTCCAAAAATCTTGAGTTACATTATATGCTGACTTAAGCCGTGAAGTGAAGGTGTTTTGTTGAAATGGTTGTATGCAACAATGACATAAAGTATATAAGGAGCGCAGAAACACTTTCGAAGTGGACTATAAAACTCTTTATCGCTTTGATAAAGAAATCGTGGAGTGATTAAGTAGTTATTTCTTAGGCGATTCAAACGTAACTAGAGGCGGCTCGTACTTACTAACGAACACAAAAGGCGATTTGTTTAATATACTTAAGTGATCCTGGTTTTCAAAGCGGAGTAGGGGAGGACATAGGTATGAATCAGAGTACCGTGTCTGTTACATTTTCAAAAGTTCTAGGGAAAATAGTAAGGAAGGTCGTCTGGTGGATAAAGTTCCCATCAACCCTAGCTGCACAGCACACAGAAATAAATTAATGGTGCCAGAAGTACAATTTTCCGTTTGCTGTAGGAGTCATCGATTGCGCACATCTGGAAATTAAACGGCCTCATGAACACGGAGATGAGTATATAAGTCTTAAAGGACGTTACACTTTGAACGTTCAAGCCACTTGTAATTGTGACGAGGAATTCACGAGTGTGGGTGATTCCTGGCCAGTATCTGTGCACGATTCGCGAATATGGATGAACTCAGCTGTTCGTATGGTCATGGCAGAAAACAGATCACAAGCCTTGTTTCTAGAAAATTCTGGGTAAATTATTGCTCCTTGGCGTATAACTCCTTTCCGCAATCAAGCTACAACAGAAAGGAAATCCAACAACTACTTCACCAGGAAATTCGTTATAAGGAAGATGCTTCGGCTAAGTGAAGCACCGATTCCTTATTCTGGAAAATAAAATCATATTGTCAACCAGTAAAGTGCCTTCGGCAATTCTAACCTGTTTTGTTCTGCATTGTGTGGATAAATATCTGAAAGATGGGGATTTTGGCATTGTCGAAGGAGAGTTTGAAGAAGAGGACGCCACTGCAAAGCAGCGTTGGTTCGAATATCGGTAATGTTAGACATGCAGTCTGAATTTTCATGGCTTTCCCTAGTCCCACCGTATGAATTAAGGATAATGCTTTCATCAGCTTTGTCCACTTCTCCTTCCCTTTTTTTTTTTATCCCACGGAAAGTTTAAAATTTGATGGCCTTTATTGATATAAAGGCCAGAAATGCATTTAAATAAGATACTAAAATATAAATAAAATTATATATTTATTTGTTTCATTAAATATATATACACACTTAATTGAAGGTTAAAGCGAAAAATCTCGCTCGTTCCCTCTCACGAAATTGAGGACTTTGCATTATTAACACGAAGCTTATGTGAGCAAATACTTTCAAGGAAAATAACAGCAAACGACATGACATGAGAAATAAATTAACAGTACGAATTATAGGCTATAGGTTAAATCTTAATTTCTATCTCAACGGGAGACGCTTAAACACATCCATGGACTCCCCGGGGTTCGTGGACCTCCAGGTTAAGAATTCTTGCTTTACTGTAAATTATCATATTTTAACCAGAAATAGCATAACTTTAGACTAAAGTGGGCTTACCTTCAATCTTTTAATAACAGGACTGGTATCACCGTTCATTAGCTCCAGTAGTTTTTTTTTTCAATTGTTCAGTTTTATTGGCTTGTTTCCTGCCCTCTTCAGTCCATTTTCTTCTTATGTCTGGCTTTTATGTTAGTTATTTCTTATTCAACTGCGATTTTGTGACAGGAACACCAAATGATTCTTCATATTTTTCCTAATGTTCGAAAATGCAGATACTTTCTCTTATCCCACTTCTGGCAACATGGATATACTAAAGATGTTTCAATAATACCTTATTATATTCACAAATGCTGGCAAAGAGTCATCCTTTTTTTTCCGAAATCTTCTTCTGTCTTTCCAAAATCTTCACTCATTTTTTAACACATTTGTTTAAATTACATACGCATCTGACAAACTACATGCTTGTCCGTCTCAGCGCAGAATGGGGCAAACTCTATGAGCATGCTCAGGTTATTTAGGAGTAAGTTCTCACAACTATGATAGTTTTTATTCATACGAAATTTGAGAGTTTGCTTACGAAACAGAGCTTGCTCACCTCACAAATGAGCAAAGTGAGCAGAGTCAAGACTGCTTTATTCATAAGACCCATTGTCTTTTTAACCTGAATTTATATAACCTATTTTTAAAAAGTAAGAATATTAGTACAGTAGAGCGTCGATTATCCGAAGTAATTGGGGGACATGGGTGTTCGGAAAACTGGTTTGTTCGGATAATCGAACTGTACATGTTTATTTGCCAAAAAGAAGTACTGTACAGTAAATTTATTCATAAAAAGAAGTGTGCTGATTGTTGAAACACAGCGACTGGCGGCTTGGCTGGTCAGCAGCGCCTTATGAAGGCCCCATTAGAAGCAATGTTCCGCCAGCGGTGGCTCAGTGCGGCGACTACTGTGGGAAACTTGGTTTGGGAGTGAGGAGGATGATGGACGGTAGGGTGGGAGAGTAACAGGTGCGAGCGAGTACACAGTTCGGTTAAGCGGTCGTTCGGTTGACCGACGTTCGGATAATCGACGCTCTACTGTATTTAGTTTTAGGATAGTTCTCTTCAGCTCGAGCACATTAATATAACCGCTCATCGAAAGTTATGTTTCTGAATGAAATATAAAAATAATAAACAAATGGACAAAACAAAGTACATTGTCATCTTCATCATCATCATATGTATTATGCCATTACTGGCAGGTCACTTACTTCAAGTGAGAAGGTTGCATGCTCCACGATTCTCAGCTAATCTCTTCGTATTCACGTATGATTTTTCTCTTTCTATTCTATTCATCAACCGTAACCCGATACGATTCATCTTTTTCAATTATATCCAACAATGTTCTTTTCTCCTCACTATTTCTAACACTCTCCTATTCTGTTTTTGAGCTCGACACAGGTAATTTTCTTCATTCTTCTCCACACACACATTTCGAAAGCTTTCAGTCTGATTTCTTTTACGTAATGTCCATGTTTCTGCCCCATACAGTGCAATACTCCATGCAAAGCGTTTTTTGAATGTTTTTCTCAGATCTTTATTCAAGGACCCACAAAATAAGACTTTTCTTCCTCCCAAGTGGTTCTTTCGCCATTCCTATCCTTGTTTTTATTTCACGTTCGCACTTCATATCATTACTACCCAGGTATTGAAAAGTAGTCACTGCTCTATTTCATTCCCTCCTAGACTGACCGCTGCACTCCAATCACGATGTCTTTAGTCTTTCCAACATTTATTTTCGTTCTAATTCTTTACAGTTTTTCCTTAAATTTTGTAACATCTTATTGTTTTCTTTTCAGATTTCGCAGCAAGTGCTATGTCATCTGCAAACAATATAATCTTATTCATTCTACCTTCTACTGCAAAATCATATTCATTATGTAGGATCTTTCTCACTGTCTCTTCTAAACAATAATTAAATAATGGTGGCAAGAGACAACCTCCCTGTCAAACTTCCCTTCCAGTTGCACTTTTCTCAGTCACTTCTTTGCCTATTCTAATACTCCCTTGGTGGTTTACATAAGTTTCTTATGAATATTTGATCTTTCCAATTTACACCAACTTACTTTAGAACTTTCAATAAGAATTTCCAGTTCATTCAGTGAGAAGCCTTTCCTAGGTCAATAAATAAGCCTCTTTCCCTTTCTCTATAAACCTTTAACAGCTTTCCTGTTATAAGCTAAGTGCATCTCTCGCACCCTTACTCTCCTAAATCCGAACTGTTCCTCCTCAACTTCTTCATTTTCTCTTCCATACAACCTTCTGTTCAGTATCTGAAGCATAACTTTTGCTGCATGCGTTGAGAGACTAATAGAAACTGAGAATCTTCACATCTCTTGGGATTCGATTTCTTGGCTAACGGTATCGTGATCGTCTTCAGGAAATCTAGTCACTCTATTGTTTCATCTATTTCATTCAGAGTCGGAACAATTCTTTCTTGCTCTTGCTCTTTCTTCATATTCTTAATCAATGCGATTGATATATTATCTATCTCAGTTGCCTTTTCATTTCTAATCTCGGCTATATCTTTTTCAAACTCATCCTGATAAATACTAAACCCTTTATCATCCTAGCACATTTTATTTTCTACTTCAACACTTAGACCACGCGATCTATCCCTACTCTCATATAAATCCTCAATATATTCTTTCTATCTCTTCCTAAGGCTTCGATTCTCTTGCTGACTGCCTTCCCATACTTATTTTCTAGTACCATCGTAATACCACCTTGTACCTTTCGAAGTTTCATAGATTTCATCATCTTGTATATTTCTTCACATTTCCCACTACTTTCTAATTCTTCTATGTCCTCACATTTTCTTTTGTAAAAATCTTCCCTTGCTCTGTTTTATTCCATTTCCTAATTCATTATTAAGCTTCCTGTAAATGTTTCTGTCCTGTTCTATATCGACTTTCTATATCGTCTTTTCCACATTTTCTGCCACATCTGTTCTTTAACATTTTTTGGCCGTTATATCTTCACGATAACCTACTACTTCTTCTGCAGTCTGTTTAGTAGTAAAATTTAATATGCTCTGCTACTACCTGCACCTGTCCCTTCCTGGTTTGAGTACTTTTCTTCGAAGATTTCTACGAAAATATTTATTACTTTCTCTTTTTTATTTTTTCAGTATTTCTTTTCTTGTTCCCTATTTTATTCTAGCTACATTTTTCAGTTGAATATCTGCTTCGTCCAATCTAAAGAGATGACCAGAAAATATGTCAGACTCGGGCTGGATCTTCACATTATTATAGTCAATCCGATATCTGTCCTGCATCATAATATAGTATATTTGATATCTTCGACCTTGTATTGAGGATTTTCATGTATTCTATACTAAAGTAAAAAGCAAAGGAATGGAAGAAATGTAGAAAGAAACAAGAGAAGAAATAAAATAAAATAATTATGAATTATGTTACAAAGCATAGACTAATATAGCTAACCCTTTACGATCTGTTTGACTGACTTCAGATTTATGAGACCATACCATAGAACAATATAGTGAAAAATATATAATATTTGCAATATGCTCATTATACCAGTTTTTGCTGATTTGTATACTACAATTAAATAATAAACTAATCGGTGGGTAAAGGAAAACAATTTTACTCGGCGATTAGTTTATTACTTAATTAATATTTGTACTTCATTCTCTTCGTAAAACAAAGTGTACCCGTAACTAACTTAAGATATATTACAACACACCTAAGCAAGACAACTACATATACAGGGTGGTAGGTAACTCCACCGACAAACTTTGGGAGGCGATTCCTTATACGAAATGAAAGAAAAAAGTTCTAATAAACATGGGCCGAAAAATGCCCCCTTTCAGAGTTATGATCCATTGAAAATTCGAAAACTCATTTTTCAAAACTCCCTAGGACCTATCCCAAGCGGTTTAAGGAATTAGACAGTAACTAGTATGTGCTCTATCTAATTATCCATGTTTTACCATTTTCCGTTATCGGTGAAAGGAATTGTGAAAAGTAAGTTGAAGTATAGGGATACTCCTTTGAGTACTAATGGTGCGTTCGTTTCGCTGATACCGGTAAATTCTGAAACATGGATATTTAGATAGAGCGTATACCAGTTCCTGTGTAATTCCTTAAACCGCTTGGGATAGGCCCTATAGTTTCTAAGCCAGGATGTTTTGAAACGTAATATTTCAAATTTTCAGTAGTTCATAACTCTGAAAGGAGACGTTTTTCGACCCATGTTTATTAGAATTTTTTTCTTTCATTTCGTATAAGGAATCGCCTCCCAAAGTTTGTCGGTGGAGTTTCCTACCACCCTGTATAAACCTAACGTTGCACATGCAAGCTATAGGAAGCTAAAAGCTAATACTATAATACCATACATCTAAAACTAGAAATCTAAAATTACATATTTATACTTTCCTTCACTTGAAATGGATTTCCAACATCTTCGTCTTGATAGAATCATAGGATTGAAGCAGTATTGAAGAGGGTAGTTGGAGGATCGAGCCCGCGGATCGTGAGGCTTCGTCCGCTTTATTCAAATGTGTAGGTACATATTTGACAATATAATTACGTAAATTATACACAACATGAGCTATGGGTAACAGAAACCAAACTCTACAAATACGTCTTTGATAATATACAACAGCTTGATTATCACAATTAATCTCCACCATACGTGGATATGACAACATTACCGCAAACGCTACGGCTAAAAATTCAGTTACAAAAATTGGTAAAGGACGTAGTCCTGTCCATTGAAATAAGATTACCCCAGTAGAAGGCACCACAGCCAAACTGGTGGGAGTTGCGTCAGAAAAAAAAAACAACTGTGGAAGGAATAAGTTCCAACCAAATGGACTGTGGTGGCGACTGTACATGAATAATTACATTAATGACAAATTGAAAGAATTTCTGGTACAATAGTGTGTAAGCGATTGGAAACGTTAAAGTGGATACAGGAGCTACCCAAACTATGTATCCTGCTAAGACTTGGCGAGGTCTTTGAAAGTGAAGCAGCAAATACCAAGGACATGAACGAATAATTTGCAAGTACCTCTCATCTACAGTGAGTACTTACATAATCTAAAAGAGAAAAAGTAATTAATTTTAGACTCTCCGAACTCAATCCCAAAGGGACAATCGATGATTTAGGATGGCAAGCGTGCATACCTTGTAAAGTACATTTGGCTTCAACATTAGAGCGCTCACCAAGCACCTTTATAATGGCATTTAAAACAGGATAAATAACATCAATCCGAAAACTGTTTGCACCAAGATATGCAGACATATTGGTGAGTCTTGACAGAGTTATGAAATTGTTAAGTTTATTGCTAATAAACTCAGACTTTCTCTTCGACTGGCCGTCTGGTATATCAATATTATTTTCCTGAGCAAATTCAAATATCTTCTAGAAAAGATTTTGTGATGCTCCTTCCGCTCGTTTATTCTCTATTTTTTTATTTTATGTTATTTTTTCACTGAAGTAATGAATGCACAGCATCTGCCAGACTAATATCCTCATCTTGCAGGAATTCATTCAGTCCATCCTTAATTCCCCCAAAAAATGTATGTAAAGACAAATACGCGAAGTTGTGTAGAAGTGAAACTTATATGTATTCTCCCTTAGCATAGCACGATGGGTATTGCTTTTCTTCTTACTGTAAAGTTTCAAGACTTGCACAAGAATTTTCAACACGGCTGTTATTGTTTGACTGTGAGATCACCAACCCAGTGTTACAGAACTCGGCATACTGGAGATTTCTGACCAAGCGATATTTGAATATCCTCAATGTGCCAGTGAAGAACCACTGAGGAAAAAAACATTATGAATAC
Organism: Thermobia domestica; assembly: GCF_964235325.1. Taxonomy (NCBI): domain Eukaryota; kingdom Metazoa; phylum Arthropoda; class Insecta; order Zygentoma; family Lepismatidae; genus Thermobia; species Thermobia domestica. The sequence goes on along the minus strand of NC_137466.1, from coordinate 166,378,076 downwards.
TTTATAAAAGGTAAAAAAATATCCTTTGCTTTCCCTGACGAACAGGGATGCAACAATACCAGATTAAGCTGATGAGGCTCATGAGTATAACAATGTGTGTAGTCACCATAGGGATATTCTTCTCTGAAAATAGTTTAACTTCTGAAATGTACTCTTTCATAACGCTTGCACAATCGTACACTTTCGGTGTTTATTCCTGAATCACGGAATGTATTTGCAATAGCTTTTGAATCGTAGAAATATTTAACTTTTGTACAAAAGTTTTACCAAAAAAAAAAAAAAAAATCCACTGGTTCATCATCTTTAACATACCTTAAACATATACACTAAGTTGTTCATTGGTATTAATATCACGGTTTTCATAAGTTACCACACTGAATTTCTCAGCTTAATTGAATTATGCAATAATAACTTTCTTCATTGTTTCACCACAGCGCGATACAAGATTATTTTCCGTTTGAGGTGACAGATAAGTTGCATTTTCTGGGGTTCTATATGTTTTCAGGGGAGGTTAAATGTAAATGGGATGAATTGTACAAGCTATAAGCCTCTCAACCTTCCTCGAAACAAACTGAAAACCCCAAAATTAACAGATTAGATCCACCTATGCACGGTAAACAGAAAAAGTATTGGAAGATTTGCTCCTGACCCTAAACGCTGTCAATGAATTTTGTATATATATATATATATATATATATATATATATATATATATATATATATATATATATATATATATATATATATATATATATATATATAATGTTATAATATATTATTATTATTATACTTAAGAGAACCAACGATAAACGAATAAATCAAAATTAATCTGAGAGAGCACATGAGACTTTTAGCGGCCGGTGCACCCCAAGCCCCTCTCTAAGGATGTCACTGCTGAAGGATGAAAATTAACAAGTGTTGGTTTTCACAAAATCTGTTCTAAGTATTACAGTTACAGTCATTAATAAAAATATTTTATAAACAATCCCTAGCATATGGCACAATTTTAATTTTTTCTTAGAAGTTTCGAATTGGTAGTTTAGTGGATATTTTTGTCGAAATTGGATTTGACGATTTTCTTGATAATTTTGTGAATAAATATTTCATTATTGACTCTAGAATATGGCATATCACTTTCTTTGTGAAGAACCCACAAAGATTGTTCTATCTACTGATAGGGTAAGTTTTCTTTCGGTGAAGTTTTATGAAAATCCCTATTGTAATTCTTTGTTTTCACACTGCGTAAGTTACATACATATTTCAGTAGAAACACCAGCATTATTTACTTTATTGTGTTTGTTGGATCACACAAACTAAATATAGATTGACAAGGATATTCCATTAATCAAACAGCGCATCGTGCTCAGCAACGAAAGAGAATTAAACATCTAGGAATTAACGTTGAATAGATCATGATAGAATCTTAATAGAATCTCTGTGATGATCAAAGGAGAAAGCAAGCATAGAATTCTAACGAAGTATTGTAGTGAATCAACCATGTCTGTTTAACTTGGCAGCCATTTTTTATTATTTTTTTCAGAGTTGAATACTCTTAATTATCCAAGTTTTTTTTTCACCGTAAATACTTCGAGACAAAGGCAAAACCAGGAAAACACACTCCTTCTAGAAAAACATATTTTATTCTGATATATTTTCCAAAGAGTGAACCGAACAATCTCCTGTCAATTAGCTTAAGCACGGACTATAATCCACAATTCACAAGAAATCATCTTCATGCAGTTATATACTAGAAATCAGCAAAAAAACACTTAAAATTTCAAAATACCAATATAAATATTTTAAAGTAAGTCTGCCGACTTTTAAAGCTTTTATATGTTTTACACGTGAACAACTGCTCACAAAGAGAAGAGGTCATACATTAAATATACTATGCATAACCACAAACAACATCGTCATGCAGATATTGACCAACAAAGAAGAACACAGCGCCAGCATTCGTAACGTGTTATCTACAACTGGGAGGTTTAGGTTTTACTTTTCTCGTTTTTTCATAAACAAAAATTGATATTTATATTACAAAGAACAAAGTAACCAATGAGGCTAGACGTCTATCCATTCCTTCCTTTCACAGGGGGCATAAACTGTTTATACTCGAGTCGACTTGATCACAAGGATTAGCAAGGATTTACGAAACATTCATTATTTATCACTATTTAAAAATTCAATTCACATTCAAAAGCCTTTATCTCTACTTGAAAGGAAAGTAGATCCTTAATACATGAATAATTTCATCATTAATTTATTTTTATTTTCCTTTATCTTCATAATTGTACAGTTCTAAGCAAAAGTGCATATCTTCTTCTATTCACATACTTTTATAAGGAACCTGAATGTAGTCTTTTTGTCGTACACAGACACTATAGTTATCTATAAGCTATGAAAATCAGTATCTAAATTTAGCTATAATATATGACGCGTAATTTTGCTCATCAAATCAGATACAAATTAATGACGAAATTTCTCAAGTGCTGACAATACACAGGAGCATGCAATAATTTTCCTTGTCAAAGGAAGAAATTGAGAAAGTGAAAAAGAAAAAGTATTTTGGTAACACAATATCCTTGGGTGGAACGAATGAAAAATAAATAAATAAATGTGGGAATTATTATAGCTTAGACAGCGCACAATTTTTACTCAATGGAAGTAAAGGAGTATTGATTTTTAAGAATGAATCGATAGTAACCAAGTAAATTTCTTACTAGTTTCTTATCAATACTGCCCTCGTTTTTTTAACATTTTATCTTCAAACTATTGCGATATTGCAAAAAAATAATACTAAAATTTAGCTACATATTTTTTAGATTTTCAAATTATGCTATATATAATATGAAAACTCTTCTAGAACAGTAGAGGTTCCTTATGGTTATGTGGTTAGCGTATTCGTCTTCAACGCGGGAGATTCGAGATTCTCGGCGAGAGCTCATGTAGTAAAAGATAGATAGAAATAGATCTTTGGAATCGATTCAACGTCCCAGGAATCGATCCCAGGTTTCCATTAGCTATCTATTCAAACTGGAAGTGATATAAATCTAGAAATTCTGGTTTCAACACTGATCAATATAGCGTTAAAGCGGTACACGTAATAGATATCGAGAGGCAGGTTTTAAATATGGATTCAGAACTAGAAGAATACGTTCTACCTTCTACTTTATTTCTCTATTGTAATCAAAACTATTTTACTGCCGGAAGGAATGTGCTACAACTTTCAGCAACAATATTGATTTCTATACAACTAAAATTATATTAGGAGGCAACAAATATTTTTTTGATATGGACTCAGGATTACAATATATACAAAGACTCACTTTAATATTCGGCCACCACATTGTATTGGCGTTTTATCTTATTTTATGAACTACAGTGAAGAAGAGTGATAATATTGTTTATGCTATGTGAAACTCCTATATTTTCTGCAATGTTTTACAAAAACTAAACCATAAAATTTTAACTCTAACGTACAAAAATTAGAACATTTCTTCTCAAACACAAAAATTATAATCACTTTAATATTCGGCCACCACACAATGTCTTCTTGAACGCAAGAAAATTATTTTAATATCTAGTTGGATACCTCTTATTGTGTATTACCTCCTTCAAGCGATTTTGCATATTTCCAGTTATTTTTGCGGTATATTCAGATGCAATATTGGCCCTTTCTTCTGTCAACCTGCTCTTCAGTTCCTCCTTTGATGTTACCGGCACTTTTCGGACTCTAGCGTCGAGTTCATCCCACAAATTTTCAATGGGATTGAGGTCCGGACTTTGGGAAGGGGTTTAGATAACTTTGGGGCAGTTGCACAGAAGTCACTCACGCACAACATACGCCTTATGTTTTACGTCGTTGCCTTGGTAAAAATTTAAAAATCTCGCGGATTCCAAGTTTGTCAGCACTCTCGTGTAAAGTCTCCTTTAGAATGCTTAGTTATTGTTCCTTTGTCATTCTATCATCTATAAACCTGAGTTTGCCCACACCGCCAGCAGATATGCACCCCCAAACCATTATGTTACCACCACCATGTTTGACTCTTGCTTGTAAATTTACTTTCCTTAGTTCCTCATTTGCCCTTCGCCGCACTGGAAGAGTGCCATCTGACTTTAAAATGTTGAATTTGCTTTCGTCAGCAAAAATAACGTCTATCCACCATTCTAGTTCCTTTTGTACATAGATTTTAGCGAACTGAAGCCATTTATTTCTTTTCACTTTGTTGAAAAAATGTTTTCTCTAGCTACCCTTACGTGGTATTCGTTTTTCAGTACTTTCCGAACAGTCTCCGGGTGTACATCCTTTCCATACTTTGCAACATCCCGCTGCAATCTTCGGTGCACTTAATTTTGGGTTTTTCTTCACTTTTCTTACAACCACGCGTTTGTCTTGTTCATTTCGCTTGCTAGGCCGATCCTTCTACTTAACGGATTCTATCCTGTCTTCGTTCTTATAAAGTCGCACGATGTTACCAACTGTGCTTCGTAGCATATTCAAGAGACGGGCAATATACCTATTGGAATTCCCATTTTCATGACGAAAAATGACCAGCTGGTGCTTCTCAAACGTTGTGTTACAACTTTTTTGCCCCATTGGAAGTGTTAAACTATAAAGTCGATACACATTCACACTCTCAAACACGAAGACGAGGAATGAGTTGTACATAGGACGTTCCTTTCTACAATCATATTGATCTATAAACAGGAAATACAGCAATAAGTCACTTTTGTGGCCGAATATTAAAGTGGCGTGATATGAAGGCACTTTATAGAATCATAGCTGTTAGTTAGGCATAGTTTGCATTTACAACTTTTACACCTTACGAAATGGTACACGAGACGTGATAGTTGTTTCATGTCATCACTTATTAATTCCTATGTATTTACATTAATGCGTCCTTTGACATAAATGGCAATAATATGGGGTGGCCGAGTATTAAACTGAGTCTCTGTATATTCCATATCAGTTTTTATTCATATAGTAAAACCGAAAATTGTAAGAAAAGACGCATAACTTCCAGTTTCAATATTACTTTATATATAGTAAAAATTTTAAAGAGTAAGAATGAAAAAAAAAAAAACATTTTTAATATGGATTAAGCTTTCGAATAAAATGGTTCCGTCTTCGACTTTATTCATATACCGTATTGTAACCGACAGTTGTAAAGATTTGTTACTTATAGTTTTAGTATTGTATTCAAATAGTTTGGAAGCAAAACCCGCTTGTTTTAAATGCGTAGGAAATATTTCTTAAAAAAAAAAAAGTTGTGTTGTCGATACGTTCCGTATTGTCAAGAAATACACATTCAAACAAATTTACTGTATGCACTTGCAGGTTTAGTTGTCGACAGTGGCGTATTTAAGATTTTGTTTTGGGAGGGGCTTTGCTAACTTTCGGGGAGGGGGGGCTTTGCCTGGAAATGTGAAAATTCTGCAAGATATTTCATCTACTTTACTATACTAAGTAAGATTTCGGGGGGGGGGATTAAGCCCGGAAGCCACCCCCCCTAAATACGCCACTGGTTGTCGAACTAGGGGAGAAGAAAACGATCATTCTGTGTAAGCACTAACGAGTTTACTCAACAGTATTTAGTACCAACTAGAAAAAAAAACCGTAAATAATTTTGATAATATTACTATTTGATGACTTGTGGTCCAAAACAAAAACAAACAAACAAAAAAAAAAAAAAAAAGAAATAAAAACTCGTTCAAAATAATCCTCCAATATATTGTTCTAAGATGTACTGGAGCCAACATTCGTCTCCTTTGAAGGAAAATCGATTTACTGGTACATATGCTTAATACAATTAACAAAACACATAAAACTCACAGCTATAAAAGTCCCGGTTGCACTAACGGTGATTGTGAAGCTCAATTTTTGACTTCTAGTATTGTTGTCCCCTTCCCGAATTTCACGCTTTAATTTTAATCCTTTGCTGGAAGTATGTGTCTGACAGACACGCATGATTTTTTGTTTTGCTGTGCTGGCAACCCTGTATGTTTCAGTGAAGCGAGCTCTACAATACCTTCATAAAATATATTTCTTAGTTTGGTGATGTGATTCATTGTTGTCGGTAGGGCTTGTGTGTTAATTGATAACAGCTTGTTTTGTAACCTACCGTCTCTGAGGGGCACATACTCCCAATTACGTCAGTTTTTTTTTTTTTTTTTTTTTTTTTTTTTTTTTTTTTTTTTGCGTGTCCCGTGGACACATACTTCCAGTAGTGTAGTTTTCTTGCACACAAGTATTATTGATGTTGATGATCTGAATTTATTAACAATGGAGGAAGAACCTTCTACATCTAGGAAAATTAAACCAAGCGATGTAGTGGTTGAACCCAATTTTGCGGCCAAGATTTTTAAAAAAATCTGGGAAGAAGAGGAAGAAAAAGACATGCAAGAGGAGGAGATGGAAGATCTTTTTCTTTCTGATGATGCTTCAGATGTGGATCCCTCGTTCATACCTGAGACATTAGGTTCTTCCACAGATGATGAAGGTTGTCGTAAAACCGAAGAAATTATTTTGTCTGTAAGTTGCAGGACAAATAATGAAAAAGACGTTCCGGCTTTCTTTCAAGGTAAGAAAGGATATTCTTGGGAATCTAAAGAACCAACAAGGACTAGACGTATTCCTCGTCAAAATATAATACAAGGAGATCCAGGCTTGACAAAGATTGTTAGAAATTTAGGTGAAAATCCTAAAATGGAAGATATTTGGTCTCTAATTTTTGATGACGACATTATTGATAATATTGTGCTGTAGACAAACGTAAAATTAGAGAAAAGAAAAATTAAAGTCCAAGATCATCAAAAGACCAATTACAGACCTACTGATAAGTGTGAAATAAAGGAACTTTTAGCTCTTTCTATGTTAACATCAATTTGTAAATCTGGACATGAGGATATGCTTTCCCTGTTCTATTAATTATGTGGGTAGACCCATATTTAGAGCTGCAATGTCAGTGAAGCGTTTTCAAATTTTATTACTCTGCCTGCAATTTGATGATCCTGAAACGAGAGAAACACGGAAGAAGACCAACAAAGCTGCAGCTATTTCAGAGATCTTCTTCAGATTCACGCATAATTACCAAAAATTATTTTCTTTAGGAGAATATGTTTGCGTCGGTGCAATGCTTGTACCATTTCATGGAAAATGCAGCTTTAAGGTTTACATGCTCAAGAGACCAGCTAAATATGGTATTAAAATTGTTTGTCTAGTAGATGCAGGCATTTCATATTTCTACAATGCGATATATTTATTTTGGCAAAGGATTTGATGGAGCTGAACTATTCGATAAGGAGAAGAAGCTTAGTATTCCAACACAATCAGTTCTTCGATTAGTGCAACCGATATTGAACAGTAACAGAAACGTAACTGCTGACAACTGGTTCTCCTCTCTGGAACTGAAAGAACTTGCAAACCGAGGACTAACATATGTGGGAGCTCTTTGGAAAAATAAGCTCGAAATTCCCCAAGAATTCTTGCCTTCTGGCAAAAAAAAGTTGAATCTTGTATTCATGGCTTTAAAGAAAACGTAACGCTATTGTCATTTGTCCCCAAGAAAAATCACGCTGTAACTTTAATATCCAGTATGCATCACTCGAAAGAAATGGATGAAGAGACAGGGAAACCTGAAATTATTGCATTCTACAACAGCACTAAAGGGGGTATTGGTATGTTGGATCAAAAGTGTACCAATTATTCTTCTAATAGAAGATGTCGATGCCTTTAGCAAAATTTGTCACGTTAATAAATATGAGTACAGTAAATAGCTTCATTCTATACTTATGTTTTAAAAACAGCCCAAGTATTTCCAAACATTCATTTGTGAATAGAACTAGCCATGAACCTCATGAGACCTCATCTTCAAAGGAGGTTGAAGATTCATAATTTGAGGAGAGACTTGACAACAACAATCGAGAATGTTCTCGGGAAGACAACACCAAACAAGGAAGACGAGCAACAGTTGGCGAAAAGTGACAAAATGGAACGCAAAAGAAAATGTAGCCTTTGTCTTTATCAGAAGAATAGGAACACAGCATATAAGTGCGTCAAATTAGACAAGCCAGTGCGTCTCGTATATCCAGGAAAATGTGGGTGTGTTTGGTTGACACACGTAATTTTGAAACTTGCTCTGTACTTGCAAGACAACTTTTGTTCACAGAAAAAAAAGTGTATTACAAAATATCATTTTCATGAAAAAAATGTTTTTCTCAATAATATTTTTTTTTTTTTTTACGTGGCACTTGCATTATGTATATATTTTGAAATAAATTTTATATTATTAGGTGACAAGAATTTATGAAATACTTTGCCAAGGAAACCAAAGTTTCGGCGTTCCGCGTCAGACACATACTTCCACTTATGCAATAAAAATCATCCTTCCAATTCATTGTAGAGGAATAAATCTCTACAATGTTCATTCTCAAAATAATATTCATTTTATGTTCTCACAGACAGAGAAAGAGCACGTTTTGGCGAGATTAACAATGACAGCTTCTACTGTTTCGTTTATAAGAACAATGTTTATTTAATTTGTTTTTACTTTTATTTTTTTTTCCTTCACTTTCTTCTACAAGAAATACACACAAATACATCGAACCAACAATGGATGGAAATTATGCTACTTTGAGCACACACATCATTGCTATTATATTGGTTTATTTAAGTAGAATAAAGAAACGTTAAAGCATTTATATTGATCAATTAGTTTGTGTGAGAATTTCCCTGGATTTTCATGTTTTAATGTAAAAAATCCCTTTTTTCCATTTTGTTAGATTTATCTACGAAATTTCCCTAGATTATGGAAATTTCCCTCAAGTACGAACACTGGTGGGTTGTTGAGACAGGCCGGTAGCCAGCCCAAAAATTTAGGGGGAACCGGCAGAAGTTAGGTGGGCATAATATAGTTCATCACCATAATATAGTTCATCTGCATATTATAGTTTATTTGCAAACCTACCGTCAAACTTTTAGGGGGGCAGTGAAAATTTAGGGAGGGGGGCCTAGACCCCCTGGACACGGGCTTGGGTTGAGATACACTTTTGGCTGTAGTGCAATGTTTTATGCAACATCCGACCAAATCAACTTGGGGAGTATTCAAAACACTCAGTAGCTATGTTGTTTCAAGAAGAAGTTTACGAAGGATCCTAAACAAGTTAGAGTTCAGACCATGATCATGATATAGGCCTAACTTGTAATAATTTCAGTTTAGTAGTTGATGAATAAATGCACTTTGTAAAGTTATTTGTGGTCCACCCTATATATTATGACTAAATACATTAAGATTTTGATAATTTTGAAGTACTACGAAAAGGGGTGAGTTATTAAGATCAAACAATTTGTGTGCTATAAAATATTTTTTAAATAAAAGGAAACGATAACACTAAAAGCGTAAAATATAAATAAATATGTTTTGTTGAATCTTGATTATTTCCGAATGCTTTTAAATGTATCAAGTGAGTGCATTTTTTAAAAAAGAACATTATAAAACCAAACACATGAATACCAGATATCAAAGCGCAGTGAGCGTTATTGAAAACTGTTCAGAAAAATAATATTTAACGTTTGAAGGCACTTTTTCCCTTTTGTGTAGAATAACTACATCCATTTTTTTCAAACCACTGGAACAGCATTTTTTTTAATCTTCTATCTCTTCCATTTCGGATGCCATGAATGTTTCACTCTTATTTCTTCGAGAACTAAGCCACTGAATGCTTACAATTTAGAACTAGAACAGCAACCAAAATTTGATTTGAGTATTCTTACCAGTGATAGAACAGATCCGAACTTCGTGACTCGTGGCCGGTACAGTAAGACTCGATGACACTGATAGACCCAGTGAGACATAGAAACGTCGTCATACACATGGAAAGTAAGCATGAGGTTGTTAATGTAATTCAAACGCGGTTACCTTCTCTCTCTCTCTCTCTCTCTCTCTCTCTCTCTCTCTCTCTCTTTCTCTCTCTCTCTCTCTCTCTCTTCACTAAATCTACACTACTATTTGCTTTCTCTCTTGTGTGTGTCAAAGCAATGCGATAAATATAAACTATGAGATCTTCAAAGTAGAAACGCGGAAGACAAAATCTACATATTCTACTTGTAAACGATAGTCAAAATTTAATCGAACAAGCCATTAAATTTTCTGTAGAAAATAAGAGATGACGCTGAATCCAAATAGTGTTTGTTAAATCTTTTTACTAAAGTCTTTTTTAGAAATTACTGCATTACTTTTCACTGTGGCAAGACGAATAGAAAGTAAATTATAGTACTACTTTAAATAGTCAAGATATGGTATAATATCTTGATTAAGAAAGTCAAAGTTTTGGGAGTCAAACACAAGAATATGCGAGCTTGAGTAGTGGACATGGCTAATCCACTATAAAGTCCTGCAGTTATGTTGTAGAGGTTATATTTGGATTGCTTCTAGCAAGGCATGTAGCCAGGATTTCGTGAAGGGGAGGATCCTTGACATGAAATACTGTGGTCACCACACGAGGGGCTCGACCATTCCAAACTATTTTACTGGAATATATGTTGGTTCTTTTAGCCAGGATTTCGTAACGGAAGGGGCGAGACGTGGCATGAAATTCTGAAGGCCCAGGAGCTCGATCAATCTAAACTACTTTAATATCAACATATATTGGTTTATTAGGACAATAAAATGTGGATATGTTGGTAAGTATTTTAAGAACAAACTATGAAGAAATCTCGAGTGAAAGAATAAAAAAACATATTGAAAAAGATTTTACAATATTTAAGTTGTTCCTCTGTTCATTCACATATAACGATTTTCCTTTCATTATGACCTCAACTATTATGAGAAGTACATACTCAATAATGTCTTGTAAAATATTTTACAATATCTGCGTTCCTTTTTGTGTTGAATCAAATGCTAACAGAACTTTCTTTCCACATATTTTTTATTTTTATTATTCCGTCAACTACTGTCTGTTCCAAATGACAGGTTAATAAAGGAGCAGTAAAAAATTGTTTTTCAAATAATATGTTTAATACCGCAAGAATGCGATGACGAAAAATTGTGATAAAAAATGTCCACGCTGTTGCACAACGGCACTATGCTTTCGGATGCTTGAAATCTCCCTTACTAGCAGCAGAAATTCTGAGAATTCTGTAAATTTTCAAGAAATTTCAAATTATCTGACTCTTCCAGGATATCTCGCTCACCTCGCCACCATGTATTTCAAATAATACAAATCTCCTCATAAGAAAGAGTGACCAAAAGTCGTACGCACGTGACCTAGGTGTTCTGGGTCCCGCGCTAGCATTGGTCTTTACACTTGGAGCTGATTGCCAAAACGCACTTGCAGAAGATGGTAAATAACTCGCAATTGTTAATGGCAAGAAATATGCGTACTGGAAAAGACCATATCCTAAATCAGTATGGAACAGAAGGGAGTAGCAAGCAACAAGTTAGGTGACTCAGAGTATGAAAATACTGTTGATAAGAAAAAATGACGTATTTAAAGCACCAATATAGTGTCAGTTTATAGGAGTCAATACTATGTGAATCTGTAAACAGCAATAAATAGTATGACAGTAACGTGTCCACTTCGAAATGAGAGACAATTTGCGTGTTGTCAGATAAGACATCAGTGACTAGTAGTAATGCTACTCGTGTCACGACTCGGCAGTACTATTTGGTTGAATCTGTAAGTTTTGTTTTTTAATTTTTAAATATTAACCAATAGAAAAGTATGGTCCATTCATATGCCACTATCTTTTCAGGTAGAATAAATAGAGGTACTAAAACTAATGATAAAATAGCTAATATATTTTCGGAGTACATCCGTTCTATGATATATGTACAGAATATATGATGCGTTCCTGTATTCCTTGTGTTCCTGGGGCCAGGGTGGCTCAGTGGTAGAGCGTTCACCTCTGGTGCTAGGGGTCCCGGGTTCGATCCCAGCCCCCGCCAAGTGAACTTTGTGGTGAACAAACACCATGTGCGTGGGTTTTCTTGGGGTTCTCCCGTTTCCTCCCACTTTCTTCATACCACCATTTCACTCATTACTCATCATCATCGTCTCCTTTAGCCTAACCGGCATAATCGTGGGCCGTAAAACTGAAAGATTTCATTTCATTTTTCCTTGTGTTCCTTTTATTTCTTAGTATGCATTATAAAATACTACAATAGGGGTCACGGAGCTCACTGGCAAAGCGCTTACCTATATTACGAGATACTATGGTTCGAGCCTGGGGCAAATGAGTTTATAGTGGATAACATTCAGTACAGTAGGTTTTCTCGGGGTTCTTCTGTTGACTCTCACACTTTCATTTTACCAATTATTTTGTAATCATTTATCTTGATTAACTGTGAACTACAGGATATTTTGTTTTCGAAATACCCTGTTGCTTGTCTTAACTACGGATATTTCGATTTCGAAATGGTACTACAATAACGTTTGTAACACTTTTTGTTTCGTGTGTCTTCGATAAATACGAGTGAAGAAATGGACTTCTTTGTAAACCCTTACGAAAATGCTTTAAATGTAGTTTAAAGGTCAAATAAATTACCTCCGTAGTTTAAAGGTTAATAATCTGTCTCCTTTAGTCTAAAGGGCATAAACATAGAATGTAAAACTAGACATTTTATTACACTGCATTTCATTTATAATAAAATTGATCAAATCACATTTGACTAATGAAAAAAAAAAAATGAAATACTTGAAAATGGTGTCATTCACATTGTATGTAGGAAGTTGCCTTGAGAGTATAAGGGATTATTCCATTTTGTTCCACTTATTTTGATTGGCGCAATCTCATGTTTCTTCGTTTCTCAGTTTTCAAATTCTTGTAATGGAGTGTTTCGTGCCATTATACGTAGTGCATTTGTCTTTTTCATAGTTTCATCACATTCTTCGTGTTTCCTCTGTGATCATCATACGCTTATTTTATAAAATTTGATTGCTTGTTGAAGATCAGTACCGACAAGTGGGAATACTTAGCTATTTTTTTAAAAATCCTTTCTCTATTGCTTCTTTGGTTTACAATATTTCTTTTAGAGATTCCCAACATTGTCTTTTAGAGATTCAAGCAGTATGACTGGATCCAGGATTGTCTGAAGGGGTGCACCAATTACTACCAAAATAACCAATCACACTGAAGCTCTTCAAAGTGACATGTGACAATATTCTTTACTCCTGACAACGTTGATGAATAGAACAGAGGAAGGTATTGCAAGAGGGTCGCAAATGATATGAAGGATAAAATGTTATCTCCTCCTGGTTTCTGTTTCCTTCCCTGCTTGACAAATGTTATATTGTTTTGCTTGGTGAATCCTTTTTCTTCGACCTTTTGAAAATCGACTTAAACTATTGCTTTTGCAAAGTTCTACTTTCCTTTAAGCCCCAAACAGAAACATGATGGCAGAAAGTTTCGGAAAGTGTGGGTATTTTCACTGCGGGCTTCTCATTTTAGATAGTATATATTTACAACGAAGGGGCGTGCACGTGCACCTTTGCCCCCCCTAAATCTGGCCTTATATATGTATATATATATATATATATATATATATATATATATATATATATATATATATATATATATATAGTATAACACTTACATTTGCAAGTAGTATGTTCCTCATGGTTAGGAGTGCGTGAGTCACTGTTAAGATTGAATAAATTATATGAGCAGAATAAAAACTATATATTGCGTCATATTGACAACGATGGAAATGTTTTTTAGCGCCATAAAACATTTTTTATCGATTTTTCAAAAACTATACATGAGAGTTTACTCCCAATCATGTCGTTTCGTTCAGCTCAATGCAGGCCCGTATCAAAGGAGGCCTAGGGGGCCCGGTCCCCCCTAAATTTTGGCTGCCCCCCCTAAAATTTTAACGGGTAGGCTAGCAAATGAACTATAACATGATAATAAACTATCATATGGTTGGATCGGGTCCCCCTAACTTCAGCCGGGCCCCCCTACATTTTTGGGCTGGCCACCGGCCTGGCTCAATGCGACCTATCACATGACTTAAGTCTAATCTTTGGACACTATTACATTCAAATCAAATCAAAGCTTAAGAGATAAACCATAATTTTTTGCTATATCTCTTTAGTCGGTTTGGAGATTATATACTATCGATTTGCTAGAGTATCACAACGAAAAGCTTGATTAATGTTCTTCAAATTTGCATCTTAATAGATAGCGAAGTTATTATACCGTATCAACAGATTTTCTCAAAAACTTCTCATGAGAGTTTACTTTCTCTCAGACCATTTTATTCAGCCAATGGGATCAATTGATGCTATATGTCTCACCCTTGCAATTTTTTTAGTCTTTTCACGCTAATAACATTGTAGAGTTAGTAAACATATTTTTGTTTTTTAAATTTATTTCGTTTATTTTATTTCTGTAGTTTGTGGTGTCCCAAGTTCAAGAAGTAAATAATAAAATAAAGAAGCTCTCGAAAGGTATTATCTCAAAGTGCGCTAAGATAACCTTAAGATAAAGGTACGATAGACCTGAATACACAATCTCAACTTGTTAATTGGTAGTGTATTTTATTTAACATTTCCAATCCAACATATTACGAATTCCTTTTGTACACTTGCTTATAATTATTTGATGCATAATAAATTGGATTCTCACCTCTTACTAGTTAGAAGGTCTCATTTCTCACTTAAATATCTTCAAAGTCTCATATACTTGCAATACCTTCTATATAGTTATGGTTATTATTAAATAAGTAATCTTGCTTCATGTGGTAAAACTACAGTAGATTTACAAATTATAGCTATCCAATATTGAAACCGGAAGTGATACATCTACCGTTTCCAGTTTTAATAAAGGCATATGAGTGAAGATACATTCTTCTCTTGAGACGTTGAACAGTGGCGACTCTTGAGGGATGTCACATTTGCAAAGAATAATATCTTACTGTTACAAGCTAAGGAGATAAAACTTAATATATGTACTAATCCTTACATATAGCATGTTATGATAACATGAGTAGTATTAATTACTTCAGATTATAGTAGTATTATTTTAGTCGATACAACTTCTCTCAAAGATTGAGTTATCCACTGGTTGAGTTCATACAGTATTAAAAAGTTAAAAAAAAAGACGCATGTATCTTTGTGTGTCTTACCGACTTCGCTCTTTAAGAATCCAATATTGAAATCGAATGGATGAACAGAATCTTCTACAGTACTATTTTACTAGAGTACTAATTAACTTCTTCGTCCATCATCATATTGCCGAACACCGTTCCCATTAGAGATGCAAAAAAGCCGGCTTTTTTGAATCGATGTTTTTTTCACATAAAAAGCCGGCTTTATTGGGAAAAAAACGAGAATTTTGGAAATTTTGGCTTTTTTCATTTTCATGATTTTTCTATCTAAATAGCTTTCTTATATTATATTCTATAGTTAGATAAGAATTCCATGACCTAAATGCCATATTTCACTCTGAAATTCACCATCAAGATGGATGGAGCACATGTTTTACGAATTAAAGCTAACATGAAGAATGTAGTATTTGAGAGCATTTTAGAGGCTATTTAACTTTATTTTAACTTTTGAGTTATCAACATATTTTTCTTTTCTAGATCATTTTAGTTTGTCACCCGTGTTTCATTTCTAAGAGCTTAGTACTCTAGCTTCTAGCGCAAAAGTTAAACTTATGTTTTTCAATATATCCGTCAAACCATACTTCCACATTTCTGTTATAGTGTAGCTGTGCAATGATTTAGCAATAATTTTCCGGATACAACCTTGAATACCAATTTATATTTTACAAATAATCAGTAGCGGATTTAGAAAAGTACTTTGGGAGGGGTTTCTCTGATTGTTTCGTTTTCTAAAAAGTCCTAATTTCATTTGGGAGGTGCTTGAAGTTTATGAGTACAGACATAGCTAATATTTCGTTTCGTTTATATGTTTAGCAATAATCTTCCGGATACAACCTTGAAGATCATTTTATACTGAGAATCAGTGGCAGATTTAGAAAAGTATTTTGGGAGGGGTTTTTCTTACTAATGTTTCGTTTTTCTATACATTCATAATTTTTATTTGACGGGAGCTTCAAGTTTATGAGTAAAGGCATAACTAATAGATATTTCGTTTGTTTTAGACATTCCATAACTTTGGAGAACAGGCTTCAGTCCGAAAGACCTGCCCCCTAACCTTCGCAAAACCGTCACTGCTGGTAATTAGTAATAATAACGATTTAAAAACAATAAGAAAGGAAGTCGGCCAACTCACAGTACACGCACTATTTCTACATTCACAGATGGAATGAAGAAAAGCTTTGTCAGAATGGTCGAATGCCGGGTTGAATCCCGGACTTCCCGATAGAAGCGCAAAATCTAACCACCCAGTCTTGTTTGCTGTGCAGTTGTATTTAGCGTCACTTAAATATATTAAGTAGTGCTTTTTTTGGGGGGGGGAAGTTCCGTAATGATAAGTTGAATCCCTCTTGTTAAAAATTCAGGAAACTTGAGGATTGGATAAACCGTGATGGTGGTTATATAAAACCTAACTGTAGAATTTCAAGAACATACAGAACGCAAAGCTCTAGATGTGCAGCCTTTAAGTGTATCATATAAATCTAAGTATTTCTCTTATGTTTTATTTTAATTTTAGTTTGTTTTAAAAAGAAGGTTTGGAATATTTTGAAGGAAAAATATTACATAGAATTTTGCTAGTTATTTATGTATTATTTTTAAAGAAGTGTTTACTTTCAGGGTTGGCTGGTTTACACCAGCATTTTTATTTTTTAAATAACTGGTTTAAACCAAAAAAATAAAACGAACGAAAAATTCGAATCGTGTGAACTTCATGGTGACGTTTCCACATATCAAACCATCTGCATTAGTTTTATTTCTTTTTCATCTTTTGATCAAGGTGTCCCATGTTCAATTCTCGTCGAACCACATACGTAAACAAAGTAGCGGTTCGGATGTATCTTTAAGCGAAAGTCTCCTCCTTGATAACCTCGGTATTACGTAAGGATGTTAAGCCTAAATATACGAAACGAAACCAAATTGTATATTTCCGCATGCCTGAATGCCTATTGTTTTATAAAGAAGCCAAGGTTGCTTAAATATATTGATAGAAATTGGCAAAATTTATCGATTGCCTACGTAGCTTCCAACATTAGCTTGGATTGGACTTTCAATGATATCTACATACTAAATTTGTAATTTAATACCTCAGTTTTAACGTACTGATTATGATACATTGACGTTAAATTTTACATGCAAAGCAATAACAGGATTTTCCCGTTATTGGTTTACATTTAAAGTAATGACGGGATTTTCCCGATGGCTACGGCGGGAGTTCCTCAATTTAAGATTTTTACTGACCTGACTTCTTTAAGTTTATGGGACCTCTTCCAGCATAACCCCGTTGTTGCATAATAACACCAAGGTGAAACAAACTTATTTCTGTCAATATGTAATATAAATACATAAAGCAACATATCTAAATCAAAAAACGTGGTTTAAACAAAAAAAAAAAAAAAAAAAAAACTGGTTCAAACTTCCCCCAAAAACGGTTTTTTTGGCATTTTCAAAAACAACCATGGTTCTTTGCAACCCTGCTTACTTTTGTATATAGGAGGTTAAAAAATTCTTATTATATACATTGGTTAATCCTTTGGAATTCATAATGTAAATATGTTGAAGAAAAATTGTTTGAAATATCTTTTCGAAATTCATAGTTTATTTTCGAGGTTTTATATTATTATCGGCATCAACCACCAATTAAATTACTTTTTGTGTTATAGAGAAGTGAAACAAAGCTTGCTTTATCAATTTAAAGCAGAAGTTTGAAAAAAGCCCAAAATTTCCCAAGCAAAAAAGCGAAGCAGAAAAAACCGAGCTTTTTCCAAAAAAGCCGGTTTTTTCCGAGCCCTTGCATCTCTAGTTCCCATTCTCAACAATCTAAAATCTGTTTCATAAAATGAGATATCACAACTCCTAATCCAAAGTTACTTGAGAAATTAACATAACACAAGGCACTGTTTTAGCACTGTAGCCACGAACTGAAAAGAGAACTGTAAGTATAGCTATACCGTTTGCGTTCAATCGATAGTAGCTACATCATGCGGTCCGTCTGGATTTTTCAGTTTCAATATTTTGTGTTTGATTAACTTACCACTATAAAAATAATTTCAATTGCATCAATCTGTCTTGACTCATGCAAACAAAAGAGATGCGGAATATATTGATTAGGATCAGGGTTAGGAATTAGATTTCTGGAATTTCAACATCTATGGCTATTTTAGCCCGTCACTTATGATGAGGGAGGACGACTCTGTGTTCATACTGCCCGGGGAATTGGGGAAGCAAGGAATCTGCCTGGATCCATTATGTTATGTACCATACAGGTATTTGCCTGGTGTGAATGAGGAAAACTCAAAAATCTTACTCAAAATCTCTGGCCTGAAAAAGCTGTTACATTTTTCCAGTTGAGTGTTCCCACCGGGACCGGGAATCGAACTCAGGACCGCTAGCATCTAAAGCGAGATCATAAACAACTACGATATGCAACACCTTTGGTGAGGATGTCGTGATTCCGCGGATAGTGCAGCGTTGGTTTAGCAAGTTTAAGGACGGTGACGAAACACTCGAAGACGCACTACGTGCCAGAAGTCGAACACATGTACAAAATGAAGATCTTCAGGCAGAGGCGAACAGTGGCCAAATATGTGAGGAAATGGGACTACTATTCAGTGTGAGTGGAGAAACCATTCGGCAGCACCTCCTTCAACTTGGAAAGCACTACAAGTTGGGTCGATGGGTCCCACATAATTTGACTCCGGGTCAGAAGATAACGCAAGCAGATGCCTGTTTCTTTGGGAAGTACTACCAGCTGGTAGGAACTTCATTGTAATTGTGTACTGTTAGCAGTTAAGCAGTGTTTAAGAGAAACTCAAAACTCTGGAGCCAGCTCTTTTGAATCTTAAAGGGGGTTCTCATGTTACAGAACAATGCTAGGCCCCACGTGGCTAGGATGATGCGGGACACCATTCTATGCCTTGGATGGGAAACACTATTGCATCCGTCATACTCTCCGGACATTGCACCATCCGATTATCACCTGTTCCATTTCTTTGACAATCACCTTAGAGAACGTCAGTTCAAATTCCTATTAGAGATGCAAAATGCACTTGATACCTTCTTCGCTTCACGGCCCACCAAGTCCTACCACGATGGAATCCATGGCCTTCCAAAACGTTGGCAGAAGGTCGTCGATGCTGATGGGAACTATTTTTGATCTTCCAGGTACGTCTTAGGTGACATCGACGTTCGAAGGTGGTGGGTGAAAAAAAACTACAGAACTTTCTTGGTTACCTTTATAAATGTGTTTCTCTACTATATGAAATCCAAGAGATGAAAGTAAAGAATCAATATTTTTAAAATATACCCCATTTATTGAAAAATAACCATATGAGTTCCTCATGGAGAACATTGTGTCTGTGGATTCTTTCGTGGTTTCCTGTTTCCTCCCATATTCTTGTTCCACCAAATCTTTGATAATGATGCACTTTCATTAATTATACCTCTTTTGACCTGAAAGACATATCCATGGAATATGAAACTATTTTTTTTATTAAGAAATAAGTCAATTAAATTTATTCTTCTAATTTGCCTTGATATTTTAACTTTCAGTTGCATAATTGTCCTCGAAAATTGACAGCACTATTATTTTGATAACATGGCCATAATTAACAATAATAATACTACAGCAAGGTTGAAATCAATTAAAGATGAGAAGATAAAAGGGGTAAATTAATTCCAGATTTGAAAATATCCTCATGTAAAAATAGATAAACAAGAAAATAATTTCAGGGGATAAGTTTGGCCAAAATCATTAGGGGTTGATGTAATGTGTTATCTATGTTTCCCAATTTCCTATAGTTAGGGTTGAAATCGGTTGAGAAATAAGAAATAAATTAACTTCATTAAAATAAAATATTGCACTTAGTACGGTAAAAAAAATCTTTGATCTGTAAAATTAAACTAAGTGTGTGCGTTGGGGACTTAATCGTGTTGTTTTTAGTTGAAATTAATGCGAGGCAAGTGAATGGATTTAACCCCTCTTAAAAAATGTTTATCTAAACTTTTCGTAGAAATTATCAGGTGTTGAAGACCATCGCTCTTGCTTTCTTCGAGGTTTCGTAATGGAGTTGATTGTTTGAGGTTGGTAACGATCAGTGGAATATGGGACAAGTAAAGTTCCAATCTTAAAAACATGATAAAAGGTAACTTTCGTTAAAATAATAATAATAATAATAATAATAATAATAATAATAATAATAATAATAATAATAATAATAATAATAATAATAATAATAATAATAATAATTTACTATTATGCCGAAAGTGGTGAGAGCTTCCATGGAATCTCAGATACTCAGTATTGAATATTAGTGTTAAGTCTGGTACTTAGTACTTTTGTTTTTTAATTTGAAATCTTATTTCTCGTTTCTATAGTGTACGACATTACTAGCGATAATAAGTGAGCGTACTCCAGCTTTTAATGCTACTGGACTTGTGCGTCTGTATCTTTATTCTACGATAAGTTTCGTAAAATTAATACGATTTTAATGAACATGTGCCTTTCTCGAACCTTGGGAAATAATACTGTTATTTGGAGTTAAAATCACGGAAAACACAGAGGATAAAGAGGTCGAAAATAAAATAATTCCAAACTACAACGTATGTAAAATTCAGTCAATTTTAGCGTAACATGGTTTAAATTTCTTTCGAGGGTTTTCTAATAATCTCCAATGCTTGATGTTTAAATTGCGTTAAGGATAAAGAGATAAAAGAATATATGAAAGAAATAATACCAACTTCGATGTTTCAACATTAAAACAATACGATAAAACAATTTCTAACAATATCTTCTGTAAATGTTATTCGATTTTCACGCCATTTCTCTCAGGCTTTGATTTCCACTGTTTAAATTGAATTCTGTTATGGTAACGAGTGGTGATGAATTTCCGATAAATTTCAGATTTTTATGAAATATTGTGTGCATTTTGTTGGAGACATGAGATATTCACCTATTGTTTCGGGTTGATATTAGTCAAGAGATAAGGAGTAATCATATAGTCTTGAAAAAGAAGTGTTTAATATACACGTACATTTCTCATTTTCATAAAACTGACATGTGTTTTCACTAAGGTTTCCTGATTATTTACGGTTGACATCATTAATTAACATGGATTTCCTTCCCACTTCCCTACTATACTTGTACATGTCTCTTTATAGACACGAGTGAAGGACGTGAGGATTTGAAAAGGTAGTAAATTGCTATAGATAAACGTAACATTTTCATACAAATGTTGAGGTAAGTTCTTAGCAATTTTAAGTTGTAGTAGATTATGTCAAATGTATATATATATATATATATATATATATATATATATATATATATATATATATATATATATATATATATATATATATATATATATATATATATATATATATATATATATATATCAAGTATACCTTATTGCGGCTCTACAAACCTTGGAAGTTACCAGTATGTAATTGGTTTTGCCATTCAGATTGAAGCAAAGCGCCTTCAGTGTCCATCAACCTGCTATACGTAGCTCTTTTACTGGTTCCCTTAGCAACGCTTTAACATCAATGTTAATCTTGTGGACTGAAAGCGACGCTTAAAATGTTGAGTAGAAAAATAACGGTACTTTTTGAAAGGTGGAATCAGAACTGACAAATCTACACAACATTTGGAATTGACCAGCGAGAACGACACAGTTCTAAAACTTGTGGATTCCGAGATCCCAAAGGAGTAATTACAGTATGTGACTTCAGAATATAAACCGAAGAACCTTTTCATATTCACTTAATGACATAACAAAATAATTTTTCACGAATACTTCTATTTAAAAAAAAATCAATTTTGATGGAACATGGTATATTCTAACTTTGAGGCTTTCTAATGATTTACTTTGTTTCGGATTTAGATCAGTCAATGATACAGGAGTAAACTACTGCCTACATTGAAAGATTAAGAGATAAATTTCTGAAAATTTTCGGATTTTCGTAATAAATAATATGTTATCTTTGAAATTTAAGAATAGTCCCTATGGATTGGTAAGGGGTAAGCTGGTGAATATCCGTCACTTAAAATACCTTTATTAAGAGCGAAGACTTATCCGAACTCTTACAAAAAATAAGTTTGGCATTTATATTATTTGAGATTTTTAATGGTGTCTACTTGTTACAGTTGAATTCACGGATGTTTCATGATAAGTTTCCTAAAATATAAGGATGATAAAATAATACCCGTTCAGCACCCTTGGTAGGAACAGTTGATAACATAAGATTGTATGGTTATAATGGTACCCAGTGGCATGCATATTTGTGACACTGATGTAGTGATCACTGCGTAATATTTACTGTCTTTGTAGGAACAAGGTTTGAACCATGACATTCAGTATCCCAAATCTGTCCAGATGAGAAAGCAGTCTCATTTTGTTTCGGAGTTAGAAGGAATGTTAACTAACTGAGGAATTCCACCGGATAAAGAACATTTAATTATACATATATATATATATATATATATATATATATATATATATATATATATATATATATATATATATACAGATCTGCTTTAAAGTCCTTGCTATATAAATGTTAAGATATTTATTGATTTACATTTTGTATTATCATCCATAGATACACCGCCACCATTCTCGGCACACAACCAACTAGGCTTCATTGACATCCATACATTTCTGCAACCTCCGTGAATGCAAGTACGTGAATGCGAAATCTGTTAGTTTGCCTATTCCGTCTGGCATCGTCAGAAATGTCATGGATCCCTTCACTAATCGCAGGTTTTAGGTTGTAACGTGTAGACGAAGCACATATAACTTTCATTGCGTCCACTATGCACAGCCCTGCGAGAAAAGACCTCATCCTCCTCCTCTTTTAGAATGAGAAATTATAAAAGGAGAGAGAAGGAAAATTCCGCTCCCCCACGACTGAGAATAATAGAAGAGAATGACATTCTTTTGATGATTTTGGCAGTGTATTGTGATGCTACCAGTTTGAAATGAATTCTAAATCCGTCAGTGTGCAGTGCAAGTACCCGTCGTAACCACTCTCCAAAAAATTCAAATTTCAAGTGTCCATCCACGACGGTCGTCTTCGATATACATGCATATTCATAGGCATTCCTTATCCGACAGAACACTTCGCTCTGTTGCTATCCCTCTCACTCAGAAACTGGATGACTGGTCGCTGTTCCCTGACAAATTTGGGTTGATGAATGCTGTAATTCAATCTTATTCCTGCAAAGACAGGAAACGTTTCACAATGATTAATACACTAATACCTCAAGCATACACGTCATTACATACCACTAGAAGAATATAGTCCTACGTCATAAACTGTTTCTACCAGGGGTGTCGAACGAGCATTAACTTTTGCACCCCGTTATTTATAAAATTTTTACAAAACAGAGCACGTTTCTTCTGAAGATTAACAATTTCTTCTATTGGACTTGCATGATATCATCATAGGCAACATTTAGAAATTTCGAAACCTAGATGTCCGGCATCTTGTTCAAACTCAACTTTGATGTCCAGTAACTGATAACCAAAGGATCTTACTTGACCATATCTGAATGGTGGTGGACTTTAATGAGCTTAGTATAAACATGAATTATTGTGTTGTGCTGGTTTTTGGTTCTGGATTCACTGCCCATCAGATTTGAGATTTGGACTTAGTGAGAGAAAAAAGTAAATCCAAACCCCAAAATTAGTGGCCGATAAATCGAGAACCATATATCTACAGCCATAATAATTTATAATGTTTGCTGGGCTTATAAAGGTTTAACGCCATACCAAATGGGTCAAAAATGGGATAAGTTAAAGTAATCACGTTTTATTGAATTTCTTGATATTGCTGAGACCAAACTCAATTTTATGATAGATAATGGCTTAGGAGCCACAAGTATACACTGAATAATATCGCAGTAGTCAAAGTCTATTAACAGTATTAAGTTTGGTAAGCATCTGATGAATTTTATCGATCGTGATTTATTGACGTTCATTCATTTCAATAAATTCAAACCCAAATTCGATATTCAATAACAAAGGAAACAATGGTCTGCATACAATTATGTTTCATTTACATACTGAGCGCGTCAAAGTCTATCATTATGTAAAGTTTGGTCAATATCGGTTAATATAATCAAGTTTGGTTAATATAATCAATACCATGCGATATACTGGTACTGTACAATATTCTTTCACTAAGTCCAGCCCAAAATTTGAGGAACAATAACTCAGGGATCATAAATCTACCAGTATAATACTTCATATGTGTGTTAAGTTTATGAAGTTCTATTAACCCTTTAACTGCCACAATTTTTTTAAAGCAAAAAATGGTCAAATGGTCAAAAAATGGCCCCTGGGGCCAAAACGTAATTTTGATTTTTCTCATTTTATTTGGACCGATTCTGCGTACTGCATGTGTATAATCTTCGGAAACAAAAAAAGTGTGAGGCACCCATAAGTGACACGCGGCACAAATTTATAAAAACTGATGCCTCATGGCGGTTAAAGAGTTAACATTCCAATTTTGGTCACCATCGAATGAGTTTCATCGATCACGTACAAAACGAAGCGCACCAAGGAAGTAAGTCTCTGTAGGTCACTAAACACAAACAAGACACAATGATCTCGAAACATTCGTAGATATAACATAAGTAACACTTTTACCACCAGAATTTAGACACTTATTATACCGTGGGAATACCTTTCGTATTCTGATGTCGTAACAATAAGCCGCCTGGGGGTGAAACCAGTCTTAGTTGCTTCGTGGCGCACAATTCCTTGAAACCTAGTGGTGTAGTAATAATTTCGTGCTGTAGAGGTAGAGATCGGTGAATTTGTGTGAGAACTGGTTGTCTGGTTGGTGAGTCAGTTATAGTGAAGTGAAGGTTTTCCAGAATGGTTTACCACACCAGATTCACAAGATCTTCTATTACGAGAAATGCCCGCCATTTCGCAACTCAGCAATCAGTTCGTATCGATTCCTGTTGAACGAAATTGTCACGACACACCTCAGTTTCGGGAAATTGTGTTCCGGGTGGGTGCTAAAGCAATTGACACTGGTTCCAATCCCAGGCAAAATTTATGACACTTGAATACTAAAGTTGATACCACAAAAAGACAAGTGTCTAAATGTGTTGAAAAGTAGTGTCAATTGTGAGGTATATGTGGTAATAATGTTTCAAGTTCACAATACATTCTTTGTGTTTTCCGTCCTAGAGTAATTTACTTTCTGGATGCGCCTCGTTATAGTGTTCTTGTGATTTATTTTTTTAAAAGGAAAACTCAAATGGACGAAAATTTAAACAAGTAAGAACAACGGTGGTTGAGTAAAATAAAGAAACTAAGAATAAAATCATTGAGTACGAGCCCTCAGCATTAGAAAATATGCCCAATGCTTGTATTTTAGACTTAGTTCCTTTCTTTACTCCACCAAAAGCATATTTTCTCTTTTATAGTGTCTTAGACGAGTATTACTTTTGTTCCCTTTTTAGTACATTAAATAAAAGCATTGTTTTTAAATTGTTTGTAGACAAACAGAAAAGTAAACTAATGAAAAATAATGTAAAAATAGATAAGAACTTTAAGTTTTTTTTTTTACAATAAAAAGTATCACTAGTATACATTCCGCTTTGACACAGTATCGTAATAAGACTTCTATAAACCTAATTTTGTGTGTCCACAGTATATAGTATATAGATTACTTTGAAAAAAAAAAAGAGCGTAATTATATTAACGTAAATGCGCTCATTACCTTTTTGCTCTACTTGTTATGGAAATGAATTCAAATTCAATTTGGTTCACGGTTATTTAATTCCCTCTCTAACGAAATGAAACGGAATATTATACAATCGAAGCGTGTTCAGTAAGCAGACTGCCTTTAATTTCATTTCCAATACTATCATATAATAGACTGCTTAAGCATTATTATAATTGCTTGGATTGTGCATTTTTCCCCCCTCTTCCTTTTCCTTGATTTTACTATCTATCTTTCATAATTTACTTGATTGATTTTTAACATTTTTCATCTTCTTCTATTTCGTTTCTTTTTTTCAGGCTTACCAACATCAACATTTGGACTGTTGCTCTTCTTAAAATTACACCTGCCTGAGTGCGCAGTATCGTTCACCGTATAAGGTTGGTATCATTTATTTTACATTATTTTAGAGCATTGTACCGAGTACAACTCCTTGATCTTATCAACAGCCATTTTCCAACTCATCCTTCTTTGAAAAAATACATTATTATTATTATTATTGTTATTATTATTATTATTATTATTGTTATTATTATTATTAGGCAGATAACTACGTTCCTATAAGCTTCTTGGAAATCATTACTTTTTCAGATGAAGAAAGGGTTAATATCAAACGAAAAATCACCAAGAATTACGGAAAAAAGTATATATATATATAACACTTCTGTGAAGAAGAAGAGAAAGTATTTCCAATTATTTTCAATATTAGCTATTCCATTGGCGTTCATTGGACTGTTACCTGATACTCACAACTTTCAAATCAGAGTGGATTTGACGTGTTTCTACTACTGCTGTATATAATATCAGTTTCTTTTCCTTTTTTTTTTAAAAAAAACTTCTTTTCCGTTTTTTCAAATGTGAGAAGAAAAACGAAGGATTTCCATGAAGTTTGGAGAGAATTTCCAGTTACTACAGCTGGTTACCTCATGAATAGATGGGAAACGAGGAGAAAGGGGAATGGAGGGAGGGGGACAACAAATCGAAGAATTGGATAATGATCCTCAAACCCAAATCTGTTTTCTCTCCAAAATACAAAATCTCTCCCTGACGTTTCTCCGTCTCTACTCGTTCAAGCATTATTCTCTGGCAATATTGGTCGATATCGTGCTGCAGGGCTCAAGATTGAAATCAGATCCTTTTAACAATATACATGTATGTACAATATCGACTCATGTTAAGAAGATGGAAAATTAAAGACCTGCCTTTCAAAACAACTTTGTATTTCTGTCTAAGTTACGTTAAAAGAAATGTAAGCTTATAAAAGTGAATAATGTTACACACATAAAAGAAATGTACTGAATTTAAAAAAAAATACTCAAAGAAGCTGTGTTACTAATGATAAAGTTAGTTTAAACATGGAAAAGTATTGTGCTTTCGTATAGCGTTATGGTATGGTGTGTATCTTTCTTGCGTGTCGCCTCGGGTTAGATTCTCGATGAAATCACAAGAGCTTCTGTGCTGTTCTAACTGTGCAAAGCTAAAACTCTAATCTCTTAACATTTTTGCCGAAAACCACTTGAAAGGAGGTGAAATCACGGCTTATAGTAGCAACATTTTTGGACATTGAAGACATGTTTGGGAAGAAGAAGCAACTGACGTAGAGGTCTGAATTTGTGTGTACATGTAGTCCGGAGTCATAAATTTATAGTCAAAAATTTGCAAACTTGTAGCTGCTGAAAAAAATCGGCCTGAAAAAACTCGTAAAGTTGGAGAATTATGTCAATTTGGTATATTTCACTGTCCAATATCTCCAATGGGCCTGGATAAAAAAAATCTGAAATTTTGGGAATAGTTTCTCCTTTAGTGTACCATAACACACAACAAAGCGCGATTTGTGTTTTTGAGCAGAAGTGTGTCAAAGTATTAAGGAATGAAGTCATACTCTAGGAGGTGTTTTATTCACAAATTCAACTGGAAATTCGTTGTTGTGACTTAAAAATAAAGTAGGATGAATGGTTAGTCCAGTCAAGTTTCTCAACCTCGTTTCTTTCCTCTAGTTGTGACTAAGTGTCTTATCACACCGCCAGCAGCACTGGTGAAGAATGCTGCTATCAGCGGAAGGCGAGAAAAGTCACTAAGTGAGTTGACAAAAAGTCCATAAGCACTCATTGCTCTTGCTGTTTGCTATATCAATGATATTCAATCATATTTATTCTTGTTTTAACTGTCAACTCATGCAGGAGACTGTTGTTCTTTCGTTTGATCTACTTCCCCCAGTTAGTGTTTACAGCAAGTGAGTGTTCCTGCCTCGACCAATCTCGTGCCCTCTGTATTTCCTCCATTCTCATTCCACATTCTTCCATCATCATTCACGTTCCTTAATCATCCTTCTGTAACGTAAAGGGCATAATCATGGGACGTCAAACTGACAGAAATATGACTGTTTCGTCGAGTGAACATGTTAGACAAAGGGAGTAGTTATAAAGAATTACTATTTGTTGCAATATTCTGTCCATGAAAAACAAGAAAAGAAAAAGAGTAAAAAAAATTGAATACTAAAGATATTTTTCTTCATGATGTATCACCATTTTCCACTTGACTTGTATACTAGACAATTGTAGCAAGAACGACTCCATCATTTTTCGAACGGATAGCAAAGAACATCTGTGGGGTATTTATTCCCAGTGAATGAAACAAAAGATTTTTTAAAAAAAAAAAAAATCTCAGACTGAATAATAATTTTGCTAATTACAATGGTTTATACAATTGCTATTGAGAAAGACTTTTTAATTGCTATATTGTATATCGAAAACGTCTCCATAAAAAGCTCTTTACTGAAATTGTCCTTTTCCTCTTAGCAAGAATAAATTTCTGGTAACGTTTTTTTGCTTAAATAAAACAGAAAAAAAGAGAAAAAAACTTTACTGTCGCTTTCTACGCTCTCAGGCAATTTTACTCTTGAAATGGCAGTGTGAAGGTAAAACGAAAAAAAAAAAAAAAAAAAAAACAATTATCGATTTAAAAATTGTTCTTTCTTCTCTCGAATGTCGCTGTTATTCATGCTTCAGGAATTATATTTTCATTTCTTTATTTTCAGAGTATTAATATAGCCTTAGTGTTACCAACGTCAGTGGTTGCTTACTAAATCTAGAGGTTTTACAACAACGTCTAGCGATAAAAGTTGGTCGTCAGCGATTTGGAGGGAAATCTGCAGATTTCAGAAACAATCTAGTACCCATTTCGAAAGAAAGTTAAATTTCTATACTGCATGCTTCTACGCCAGTGGCGTTCATGATGAAAGGGAGAGGTTGATCCGCACTTTCTTTGAATATAATATTATGAAAAAATAATAAATCATAATCATAATCATAATTTATTGCATCCGTTCATCGTCATACAACGAAATTGGACATGTCATTTATATATATACCAGTATACTACATATAGATTCTTATGGTTTCACTAATTTACTTACTATACATTTAATTTTACGTATACGAATTATTTTCTACATATTCTTCAACCGAGTAAAAGCAATGTTCTATCAAGTACCTTTTAAGTTTGGATCTAAAGCTATTGACAGAGACCTGATTTTTTATACATGATGGAAGTAGATTGTATAATAGAGTACCTTTGTGCGTAACTGATTTATTGTATATATTTGTCCTATGTGCATGCAAGTGAATGTCGTCTTTACTTCTTGTGTTATAACTGTGAATGTCTTTGTTACAAATAAATTCACAACTATGTTTTTTCAAATGCATTAATATTTCGAACAAATACATTGAGGGAAGAGTCATTATTCCAAGTTCCTTAAAAATATTTCTGCAAGAAGAGTTCCATTTTACTCCTGCAAGTATTCTTACTACTTTCTTTTGTAGCCTAAAGATAGCAATACTTTTAGGTGCATTTTCCCAGAACATCAAGCCATATTTTATTGTAGAATGAAAATTTGAGTAATATATACACTTAGCTGTTTTTACATTAATCTTATCTCTTACACATCTAATTGCATAGCATAGTTTGCTTAGCTTACTTCTTACATGTTCTATATGTGGTTCCCAGTTGAAATTATTAGATATTTTAACTCCGAGAAAGGTAGCAGTTTCTACATATTTAACTGTTTTATTATTTATTTTTATTATTGCATTGGCTTGATTACTTTTACCATTGTTAAAATTTAAGGCACATGTTTTATTTACATTAATGATTAGGTCATTTTATTCATCCAACTTGAAAGTTGGTTCATTGCCGTTTGGCAGTTTGAAGCTAATTCGCATTCATCTTTCCCACTAACTGTTATGTTTGTATCATCTGCATATAAAGTCACACATGAACTATTAATACTTTCAGAAAGACCATTTATATAAAGAAGAAAGAGAAATGGTCCTAGAATTGATCCTTGTGGTACTCCACGATTAATAATTTCTTCACTTGACACACATTTTTGAATTTTATTTTTAACTATTCCTGTGATTTCAGTTACTTGTTTCCGATCTTTAAGGTATGATTTAAAGCATTTATTTGCTAAGCCTCTAATACCATAGCAACTAAGTTTTTCTAGCAATATATGATGATTTACTAAATCGAAGGCTTTTGTTAGATCTAAAAATATTCCTATAGATAATTTTTTCTCATCCAGTAACTTTCTGCAGTTTTCTAGAAAATGAAAAATTGCTGTCTCAGTAGATTTACCTTTCAAGAAACCATGTTGTGAGACACCATGTAAATATTTACCGTATTAAAATATGTATACAAAACACCGCCATGGTCGGTCCCAAGCCTGTGATGAGAAAGGGGGGCAACCCTCTCTAACTCTTCACGGCCTAGATGCATTGTAGCAGCTTATTGCTGGAGGGGATGATTGCAACACAGGAGGTATGTGGAAACACGTTACGTTCTCGGATGCCCGATCTGGTGGTGCTGTCCCATTCATGAACTACTCTTCTTACGACGAAAAACAACCTACTGGCGGAGGTGAGGCTTCGGCTATCCTCCGAAAGAATAAGTAGGTCGTTCCCTTGGGTCCGGGCGATAAGACTACGTGATGCCCCAGCACTTGTGAAAGATGGGTAGTTGGTGTGCCAAGTGGAGCGGATCTAACGCCCTACCGGATGATGTTGTAGGTGCAGCCCTCAAAGAGCGTTTCGTACGTGTTCTTGGGTCTGGAATGAGATACTTGCATCCTAACGATCACTTGTACTGTAAGAGTAAATGAGGTAGTGATAATCGTTCGTCTCAGGTTTCGATACTCGTACTGAGAGCCGCTGTAACGGTATCATTTTACCCCCGGGACAGGTTTACCCCCGGTAAAACTGTGCTAGGGGGTAAAGATATCCCGACTATAACGCGGGACCAGATTACCCCCGGGATCAGATTACCCCCCAAATAAAACACAAGAAAATGAAGTAATACTCGAAATATTGTACCATATTTAAGTTAAACACCTTACAACACTAATTAGTTGCCCCACCACTTTAGTCCTTTCTCTAATTATACCCCTCCCACAAGAAAAGCGGCAAAATAGCACTCACAAAGGAAAAATCGACGCTATTAATGCTGGTTTCACTTAAAGCGTATCTACGGCATTAGTACATATACCTCAATACTAACAATTGTCAGAACACGAAATTCAGCAATTAACATAGGAAATAATGGAGGGGGGTAATCGTGTCCCGGGATCAGATTACTCCATATAAAAATACAAGCAAATCAAGTGATATTCGAAATGTTGTTCTATATTAAGTTAAACTTCTTACAACACTAATTAGTTGCTCCACCACTTTAGTACTTTCTCTAATTATACCCCCCCCCTACAAGAAAAAGCGGCAAAATAGCACTCACAAAGGAAAAATCGACGCTATTAATGCTGGTTTCACTTAAAGCGTATCTACGGCATTAGTACATATACCTCAATACTAACAATTGTCAGAACACGAAATTCAGCAATTAACATAGGAAATAATGGAGGGGCAACTAATTAGTTGCTAGGAGGGGCAACTATATTAAGTTAAACATCTTACAACACTAATTAGTTGCTCAACCACTTTAGTATTTTCTCTAATTATACCCCCCCCCCCTACAAGAAAAAGCGGCAAAATAGCACTCACAAAGGAAAATTCAACGCTATTAATGCTGGTTTCACTTAAATCATGTCTCCGGCATTGGTACTCATATCTGTATATTAACAACTGTCTTAATACCGTGGTTGAAAAGAAACAAGTTTTTTTTTAAAAAAAAGAACGTTTTTTATGTTTGCTTGTACTTTGTTTTAAACAAAAATCATGCTTAAAATGTTTATTTTGTTTAAAACAATAATCTAAATAGGCATATATATTACATCTTTACACGCTGACAGGTAGGGATGGGCACGAGCGAGTTCAAGCGAGTTTTCTTTGAAACTCGACAAGACTCGTAACAGATATCTTTTTACTCGACTCGAGAACTCGGCTGGAAAAAAATTGTGTGTAGTTTCAAGTACTCTTTTCAATTATCCTACATAGAAAATATAATTACCAAGTTACTACTAATACTACAAATTGTTATTATTATTGTTATCATAAGAACGCCGTGCATAAACATGAAAAATAGGCGGTTTGTATCTGAATACTAAAAACAAATTGAATGCCGACCTCTGTAACAGTGTTTCTTTCAGAAAAAACGTTCCGGGGGCACACTTAGTATTCAGAGGGACACATTATTTTTACACGGTACAATTCTATTTATTATTATAATACAGACGTATTATTTCGGTTTCCTCCAGGGGGGGCAAGCTCAGAACTCCACGAAGTAGTGCTCCCGCAAAACTGGAAGAAGCACTGCTCAGTTTATTTAGTATTATTGTATAACATTTAAACCGCCTACTTTCCTAAATTATCATACCTGGTTGTTTTAATAATGTATCTTTCTACAAAAATATACTCTAATACTTGGGAAAATTTCCAGTCATCTCTTGGGGAATCTACTTTAAACTCCCCTTAAAAGAACGTACCTATACATTATTACAAATATCAGTATCTGAAAGAAGTGAGCAGCAATGCAGAATAACACATTATGGTGGATAGTAATCGCTTCAGGGTTCCTTTACTGGCTTTCCTTCAGAGGAATATAATGAGACAAAGGAATAAAGCGTCGGGTAAACTGATTACTGTCTCGAGGTGTTTAACTTAGCAGAGAACAACATTTCGAATATCACTTTATTTGATTACGTTTTGTGTGGCATAATTCGATCCCGGGGCCAGGAAACCCAACTTCATTATTTCCTATGTTGATTACCGAATTTACTCTTCCGCATTGTTAGTATACATTTATGAGCACTAATGTTGGAGATATGCGTTAAAAGAACCCTTCACTAATCACGTTGATTTTTCCCTTGTGAGTGCTATTATGCCCCTTCTTGTTTGGGGGAGGGTTATAGTAAGAGAAAGGACTAAACCGGTGGACGAACTAATTACTGTTCTGAGGTATTTAACTTTATACGGAAAAACGTTTCGAATATCACTTGATTTGCTTGTTTTTTTATATGGGGGTAATCTGATCCAGGGACACGATTACCCCCTTCATTACTTCTTATGTTTATTACTGAATTTAGTGTTCCGACAGTTGTTAATATACAGTACCAATGCCAAATGATAGATACAATCACCAAATGTATCTATTTTTGAACATATATTATTCCACGATTCATTATTACTTAGTGATCTAAGCTTCTTTTTTCATTCCATCAATCACTGAATAAACTATTCTATAATCAACTGTTGTGCCTTGAAGACAAACCATCACAGGATTAAGAACTTTAAATATCTTAGTAGAGATATGCACTGCACCAACAACATCATAATAAGTTGTTTGAGCAAACCTTTACATGTAGCTTTAGTATCGCCATATGGATCTATGTCTATACTCGGATTGTAAAGAATTTGTATCACATCAAAACAGGACAACACAGTTCTTAAAGCATCGTTTTTATTTGCCTATCTAGTAGTACCCACTCTTTTTAATCTCTTTCTTCTGTTAATCTTTTCTTCAGACATCTTCAAGTTGTCTGTAAGTTTGGATTGTCGGAGATGACCAGAAAAGGAAACATATTCTTCATTTCTGCACAAATATCTACGGATTTTCTTAAGAACTAATGCAAAACATGTTGGGGTAACATCAGACATAAAAACTCATGTACCACCTCATATAATAGTAAAACTTATGAGAACTGTATTATTATATTGCGAGAGAACATGCAATTTTCTCTATGTGTGACTGTTAAAATTGATTTTCTAAAAACACTCACTAGTACTACCCATTTTCTATAGTACCAACCATTCGTTGCCATAAGAAAACCTTAACTTTTATATAATTTGTATTTCGGACTTCCATTACAAGTAGCACCAGTCAAGCAGGTCCGGATATCATGCGTGGAAGTAGATTCACAGCATTTAACAATCAAACAATAATAATACGGATTCCAAATCTCAATTCCAAAATTTTAATGCTTATTTCAATTACCAGGATACAAGAGCCATATTACAGCTGTCTGCTTTTAAACGATCCGGATTGTAGGATACACCAGTTATCTCACCACTTTACTTCCTACAGCCAGTACATATATTATTTCAAGACAACGACGTATTTCCACATGACTGCGAAGCTTTATAAACAATGGCTAAGAATACATATAAAACATCCGTAACATCCATCTCGTGTTAGTACATAGGCTGTAATATTAGCTTTCTAAATTCCGTAAAATTCATATTATTTATTAAAATAATTATTGCATAAAAATCTAACTTAATAATTTTACATTGGGAATCATCTGGGATACGAAAGTAGGCGGGGTTAGGCTCTTAGCAATTCATATTATATTGATTGATATTTCTTGAACACATCTTACCATATATCAACTTGCAGCACAAAAGAATATGATTGTCAATACAATATGGTATTAAACTTAGACAACACCTCAAATTGTTTAAAAAAACGTCAAATTAATTCGTTTCTTACATTTATTAACTTTCACTGGTTTCGTAGACATTCAGTGTATATCTTACAATCGATCAATAATTAGAAAAAGATGAAAATGCATGTATACATAATTTAAAGCACTTTCCGCCCAGTGATTTATTAGTATCCCAGAAAACTATAATTCAAAGACTCATTTTAATAAAATTTGAGTTGAAAATTGATAATAACATTTTAAAATTAGTAACAATAAGCTAAAATTAAACGAACAAGTATTTAGAATAAACTAAAGAATCAATAATCACAATGTGAAACAAACAAGATTTGAAATGATCGATTTTCAGATCGTTACATATGTCAAGAGAGATAGCTACACTTATAAACAAAAATAATTATAGATAAAAATATATTTTTTTCTCGTCGTTATATAAAAAAAACCCTATATTTTCCCGAAATGGGGGAAAACCGG
This sequence comes from Thermobia domestica, assembly GCF_964235325.1. Lineage (NCBI taxonomy): Eukaryota > Metazoa > Arthropoda > Insecta > Zygentoma > Lepismatidae > Thermobia > Thermobia domestica. The sequence continues at coordinate 166,342,875 of NC_137466.1, read as the reverse complement.
CTTTAAACTCAGGGAAAAACCTAAAGATATTTTTCCGGTTTTTCGCCCATCACTAGCTCGAATATAGCAAGGTGGAAATAACACTTTCTGATTTTGATGCTTAGGACAGTGATTTGAACATTTTATTTGATAATGCAAATTGAACAAATAGAATCAGTGGTACGTTTCTTGCAATGTATCCCTTGTAATATTCATGATGTAGTGTGTTAGTTTACAAACCTGACAGAGAAGTCGTAGCTTGTTTGCTTACGTTTTACATATTCATTCCATAGGTGCAAAACCCTGACGTTGTGCTACTACAAAAACTGTAACAATTATTGTGTTGGCAACACTGCTTTACTGGTGAGATTCCCTATAGTGTCCAATAAACGTCCCTCACAATGTCTATCTTTTCGCGGAAACAAAATTTGAAAAAAAAATCGCCATTCCAAGGATAATCGGGATGGAATTATAAAAGATTAATCCTGAATTCATTGGAATACTGAAGTATTCCCCACTCTTCCCCCTTCTTCCCCACTTTTCTGCACCACCACCAAATTTGTTTTAGAAGCCGCCTTTGTACAAACACTACACTGTACTAAGTTGCTATTGATCTGTGATACTTTTTCTACAAAAACAAGTAAAGTAAGTAGGTCATACTTACCGACATAAATAAAAATTGGTAACTAAAACAATTCCAAATATACAGTTTGCAACACTGTACTTAGAAACCTCGTAATAATAGAGAATAAAAATATATGAAGTCTTACACATCTCAAATTCGCATCAGTCAAAATAAATTACTTTTCGTGACAAATAATGACTTCTATGCTGTAGGAATCAGAGACTCCCACTTTCCGTTGTTTATCCAAGTAACCCAAAAGTACCTTGGTGTTCCTAGGGTTAATATACAGGTATGTGTACCAATGACGAAGATATGCTTTAAGTGAAACCAGCATTAATAGCGTTGATTTTTCCTTTGTGAGTGCTGTTTTGCCGCTTTTTCTTGTGGGAGGGGTACAATAAGAGAAAGGACTAAAGTGGTGGGGCAACTAGTTAGTGTTGTAAGATGTTTAGCTTAATATAGAACAACATTTCGAATATCACTTGATTTGCTTGTTTTTATATGGATGTAATCTGATCCCGGGACACGATTACCCCTCCATTATTTCCTATCTTAATTGCTCAATTTGGTGTTCTGACAATCGTTAGTATAGAGATATATGTACTAATGCCTTAGATACGCTTTAAGTGAAACCAGCATTAATAGCGTCGATTTTTCCTTTGTGAGTGCTATTTTGCCGCTTTTTCTTGTGGGAGGGGTATAATAAGAGAAAGGACTAAAGTGGTGGGGTAACTAGTTAGTGTTGTAATGTGTTTAACTAAATATAGAACAACATTTCGAATATCACTTGATTTGCTTCTTTTTTTAGGGGGGGTAATCTGATCCCGGGACACAATTACCCCCCTCCATTATTTCCTATGTTAATTGATGAATTTCGTGTTCTGACAATTGTTAATATTGAGGTGTATGTACTAATGTCTTAGATGTGCTTTAAGTGAAACCAGCATTAATAGCGTCGATTTTTCCTTTGTGAGTGCTATTTTGCCGCTTTTCTTGTGGGAGGGGTATAATAAGAGAAAGGACTAAAGTGGCGGGGTAACTAGTTAGTGTTGTAAGGTGTTTAACTTAAATATGGAACAACATTTCGAATATCACTTGATTTGCTTGTTTTTTAGGGGGGTAATCTGATCCCGGGACACGATTACCCCCCTCCATTATTTCCTATGTTAATTGATGAATTTCGTGTTCTGACAATTGTTAGTATTGAGGTGTATGTACTAATGTCTTAGATGTGTTTTAAGTGAAACCAGCATTAATAGCGTCGATTTTTCCTTTGTGAGTGCTATTTTGCCGCTTTTCTTGTGGGAGGGGTATAATAAGAGAAAGGACTAAAGTGGCGGGGTAACTAGTTAGTGTTGTAAGGTGTTTAACTTAAATATGGAACAACATTTCGAATATCACTTGATTTGCTTGTTTTTTAGGGAGGTAATCTGATCCCGGGACACGATTACCTCCCTCCATTATTTCCTATGTTAATTGATGAATTTCGTGTTCTGACAATTGTTAATATTGAGGTGTATGTACTAATGTCTTAGATGTGCTTTAAGTGAAACCAGCATTAATAGCGTCGATTTTTCCTTTGTGAGTGCTATTTTGCCGCTTTTCTTGTGGGAGGGGTATAATAAGAGAAAGGACTAAAGTGGCGGGGTAACTAGTTAGTGTTGTAAGGTGTTTAACTTAAATATGGAACAACATTTCGATTATCACTTGATTTGCTTGTTTTTTAGGGGGGTAATCTGATCCCGGGACACGATTACCTCCCTCCATTATTTCCTATGTTAATTGATGAATTTCGTGTTCTGACAATTGTTAGTATTGAGGTGTATGTACTAATGTCTTAGATGTGCTTTAAGTGAAACCAGCATTAATAGCGTCGATTTTTCCTTTGTGAGTGCTATTTTGCCGCTTTTCTTGTGGGAGGGGTATAATAAGAGAAAAGACTAAAGTGGCGGGGTAACTAGTTAGTGTTGTAAGGTGTTTAACTTAAATATGGAACAACATTTCGAATATCACTTGATTTGCTTGTTTTTTAGGGGGGTAATCTGATCCCGGGACACGATTACCTCCCTCCATTATTTCCTATGTTAATTGATGAATTTCGTGTTCTGACAGTTGTTAATATTGAGGTGTATGTACTAATGTCTTAGATGTGCTTTAAGTGAAACCAGCATTAATAGCGTCGATTTTTCCTTTGTGAGTGCTATTTTGCCACTTTTCTTGTGGGAGGGGTATAATTAGAGAAAGGACTAAAGTGGTGGGGCAACTAGTTAGTGTTGTAAGGTGTTTAACTTAAATATGGAACAACATTTCGAATATCACTTGATTTGCTTGTTTTTTTAGGGGGGTAATCTGATCCCGGGACACGATTACCCCCCTCCATTATTTCCTATGTTAATTGATGAATTTCGTGTTCTGACAATTGTTAATATTGAGGTGTATGTACTAATGTCTTAGATGTGCTTTAAGTGAAACCAGCATTAATAGCGTCGATTTTTCCTTTGTGAGTGCTATTTTGCCGCTTTTCTTGTGGGAGGGGTATAATTAGAGAAAGGACTAAAGTGGTGGGGCAACTAGTTAGTGTTGTAAGGTTTTAACTTAAATATGGAACAACATTTCGAATATCACTTGATTTACTTGTTTTTTTAGGGGGGGTAATCTGATCCCGGGACACGATTACCCCCCTCCATTATTTCCTATGTTAATTGCTGTGATAATTGTTAGTATAGAGGTATATGTACTAATGCCATAGATACGCTTTAAGTGAAACCAGCATTAATAGCGTCGATTTTTCCTTTGTGAGTGCTATTTTGCCGCTTTTCTTGTGGGAGGGGTATAATTAGAGAAAGGACTAAAGTGGTGGGGCAACTAATTAGTGTTGTAAGGTGTTTAACTTAAATACGGTACAATATTTCGAATATTACTTCATTTTCTTGTGTTTTATTTGGGGGGTAATCTGATCCCGGGGGTAATCTGGTCCCGCGTTATAGCCGGGATATCTTTACCCCCTAGTACAGTTTTACCGGGGGTAAACCTGTCCCGGGGGTAAAATGATACCGTTACACCGCCACTCCCAAATGACCATTGTCTTTAAAGGAAGAAAGTTCTACAACATCTATCGGATTTGGAAATGTACAGTGTACTTCTTCCGAAAATAGAGGAAGCTCCATATTGCTTGAACAGCCCTACCGAAGGAGAGTGTGGTGGTCGCTTCCAATGGTGGCTTACACGTCCATTGGGTTCTGAAGGTAGAGTAGCTACAATGTGTACGTGATACGTTGTACGTACATGATCTAGCTAGTTATGCTAACTGTAAGGATATGAAGCCCCGTATTGCTTGGGTGAGGCTACCAGGATGCTACCTTACTATTGTGCTTTCAGCAGACGATCTAATCAGTTATTTGCTCTGGTAATGTACGGTTTACCACTATCGTAAATAGAGGAAGTTCGTATTGCTTGGATGTTTCTATCAGGAAGGGAATATCAGCATAAAATAACAATATACTCCCTGCAGGAAGACTGAAAGGTGACTGGGGAAAAGTGCAAATCCCACACTCTTAAAAATTTTCTTGCTCAGAAATGAGAAAAATGTATGTTCAAAACAAAATAAGTAATTTTTACTCATATTTGAGGAAAAATGTCTCATTATTTCCAAATGTGTTTTCATTTATGAGCTCAAGGCAAATTTTCAGGTTCCCATTTATGAGATTTTCTCACTTCTTAAAAGTGAGAATGGAATAGTGCGTGATTTTCAATATCATAGATGATTTAAAAAACAACGATAACAATCTTACCGAAATAATATTACTATGTTTTACTAGGGAGTAATATTATTAGGGCTTAATTACTATTCAGGAAAGGAGATAAAGGATTTCAGCTGTAGCAGAGTGCGAATGGATATGAGTACGCAGTAGGTGATGCAGCTGAGGTGGCGTATGAATACACGTCATGTGACAGCGGCGAGGTGCAGCGTACATATCAACTTTCGAACGTAAGTTTGGGTGAATTGTAAACACTACCATAGACTAAAAGTTACTGTAGTATACTGTAGTATAGTAAAAGTAGGCCTACTGTAGTGTAGAACGCTGACCCCACCCCTCATACAGGTTATATAGGCTATAGCAGTCAGGTTGGCTCTTTATGTATCAAAGCTCAGTACTCAATTTACATAATAACGAGTGCAGCAATAACAAGTGAAGGCGGGTTAGAGCCCCGTAGTAAACGTTGTTTTCTATATTACAATAGAACGGGGAGGCATGTCAATGTTTTACACCCTTCGTCATTCGTTATAATGTGCAAAATAGCTTATGTACGGAAACAAAGAATACATAAGTCATCTATGTAGTTAGAAACAGCGTTACAAAAGTGTGATTTATTATTATGGAATTGTAATACAAAGGTACTTTGTACTGATCACCTAGCATAGCTTGGCGCCTCCGTTCTTTCACTAAAAGTAATCGTTTTAATGACACGCGTTTGCTGGTTATTTATGACATAGTACTGTACGCATTTGCTCTTGATTTAACGTAGAGGCTGCGGTAGCTCAGTGGTAGAGCGCTAACTTCTGGTGCGATGAGGCCCTTGGTTTGATCCCAGGATTTCCAGCTCGCGGCAAGTGGGCTTGCTGGTGGATAAACACAGTGTGCATGGGTTTTCTCGGGGTTCTCCCATTTCTTCCCACTTTCTTCATTCCACTATTTTTTTTCATTCTCATCATAATCGTCTCCTTTAGCCTATCCAACACAACTGTGGGAAGTAAAACTCAAAGATTTCATTTATTTTTTTTTTAACCCAACGTCCCAGAATTGTGCTCCAAGGCTAAGAGAGACAGTGATAGAGATGGATAATAATGGTGTAATGAAAATGTGGACGTACGTTTCTTGGCAGTTTTTGCATGGTTTGTGACCTTGTTTCCAATCTGAATTGAATCCTAGCAGTGGAGTTTCAGCACATTTATGAGGGGCACAAACTGCCGCATTCCCCTGCAGTAATGAAGAAGGTGGAAGGTAGGGGGTTATTCCTGGAGCTTCGGACCTTCCCCGAAATCGCTACTTTTATGTAAATTTTATCTAATTTTAGGTACAATTTTACATGTTTTAATACAATTTGTCCTCGTATTGAACTTGGAGCATCTCCGAAATAAATTCCTGCGTGCGTTTCTTGTAGGAGGAAACTGAAAAATCCTGGAAAACCCACGAACACGGTGTTTCTCATGTAGGTAACTTTTTTTCTGGTAGAGAAGTAGGCATATTGGACTGCGATAACTCAGTGGTAGAACTAAACTCCGATGCATGGGGTCCCTAGTTTGATTCCACCTCCGTCAAGTGGGCAGTGTAAGTAAACATATTATGTATGTTTGCTCGGGATTCCCTCACTTTCTTCATTACAGCATTTTCGCTCATGATCATCATAACGTCTCCCTGAGCCTCGTAGCATAAGTGTGGAACGTTACACTCCAGCAGAAATTGTTCTGTTATTCTGAAGTAGACGGATAATTCTTGAATCTGAATTATCAGGAAGTTCGTATAATGTTGGATCAAACGGGACAATCTTGAGTAAACCACGTCGATGAAAAAGAAAAGTCTTGAGAAAGTGGACAGTGATGAAAAGAAAAATGTTCAACTGTCTGATGCAGTAGGAATAAGTAACGCACCTAAAATACAAGTCATCGTGGTATTCGTGGAATTTTCATGAATTGAAGTGAAGATTAAAATGTTATGTTTTAAAAAATATCTATAACTGTAGGTGTTTATTTAATATAAATTCTGGGTGTACTAATAGTTTGAATTTTTTGCAGGTTTATATTTTGTTTATATTCTTTTTCGTCTTCTCGTATTTGAGAACCCTGTTTCTGTGCACCGTTTCTCGCTTTTGAGGGAGATATTTCTCAAATCTTTTTGAGAAATGTGTTTCTCAAAATTGGGGCTATACGTCTCATTTCCTCAAATGTTACTTTCTCAATTTTAAGAAAAAATACATTTTTTCTCAAATTTGAGAAAGCATTTGCACCCTCAGAAATGAGACATAATTCCTCGCATTTGAGTCATTATTTCTCAAAATGATTTGAGAAAATCGAAATCTCACTTTTAAGAATGTATTACTCGGTGCACAGATAAGAAACGGATGTTCTCAAATACGAGGAATATTTTCTCGAATTTAAGAAACCATTTTTAACAGTGCAGATATCTGGGTAATGGCTTCTTATCCTAGTAAAAGGGAGGAAGCCTTGTAGGTTAAGGGGCTGGCATCAAACTCGAATGGTGGTTTAACACATACACTGTTAAAATGGTTTCTTAAATTCGAGAAAAAATCCTCGTATTTGAGAACATCCATTTCTTACCTGTGCACCGAGTAATGCATTCTTAAAAGTGAGATTTCGATTTTCTCAAATCATTTTGAGAAATAATAACTGAAACGCTAGAAATTGTGTCTCATTTCTGAGGGCGCAAATGCTTTCTCAAATTTGAGAAAAATGAATTTTTTCTTAAAATTGAGAAAGGAACAGATGAGGAAATGAGACATATAATCCCATTTTATGAAACATATTTCTAAAAAATTTTTTTGGGGAAATGTCTTTCTCTAAAGCGAGAAACGGTGCACAGAAACAGGGTTCTCAAATACAATAGCGAGAAAGGGAAAGGGTATAAACAAAATATAAACATGCAAGAAATATTCAAACTATTAGTACATACAGAATGTATATTAAATAAACATCTACAGTTATATTATTTAAAATATAACACATTTAAACCTTCACTTCAACGCAAGAAAATTACATCCCATAATAATAAATCGTTGATTTACAATAAACCAAAAGATTAAGCAGATAAATTCTGTAAAAACTACCAAAAAACGAACGTTCACATTTTCACTACACCATTATTATCCATCTCTATCACTGTCTCCCTTAGCCTTGGAGCAAAATTTTGGGACGTTAAATTAAAAAAGAAATCTTTGAATTTTACGTCCCACAGATGCGTCGGGTAGGCTTAAGGAGACGATGATGATGAGAATGAATGATATAGAGGAATGAAGAAGCTGAGAAGAAACGGAAGAATCTCGAGAAAACCCACGCACACTGTGTTTATCCAACACAAAGCTCACTTGCCGCGAACTGGTATCGAACTAAGAACCTCACGCACCAAAGGTGAACGCTCTACCAGTTAGCTAAATTAGGCCCCTACGTTAAATTAAGAACAAATGGGTATATTACTATATGCAGTGTGCCAATTGACGGGGGATGCCAGGGATTTCACCTCTGAGAAAAAATATCGCCCTTGAAGAAGAAAATTTTCATCCATGGCAGGGATAACTTTTCAAATTCTATATATATAGTATAAGTGTGTGACGACTGGCTGCGTATCTGGGTGCAATTCATCCCTTCCCCTGGGAAAAATATTCAGTGCAGATTGATTATACGGATCTACTTATTTGTAAAATATGCTGTGCTCTTACCTATGAGATGCGTATTTACGTGAACATATACATATTACTGAAAGTCGAACCTGGTATACACGTATTCGCACATAAGGTAAGTAGTGATAGACAAATAATGGACAATATGACTTGCGACGAATGTAACAAGCAAATGAGTTTAACAAAAAGATATTTTTGTGTCGTGAAAGCAGTGTTTTTTCCATAATCCTTGTTAACGAGAGTACCCATCATCGCTGACGCGCCTGCGGACGCACCCGTGCTATGCTGCACTCATGCCCTGACTCGTCTCAAACATTTTAGTGGCCACCTAGCACACTTTGGCTGTTTTTTTGCACAAGACCTCTTAAAGTGATTCTGCACCGGGGAATGTAAATGCACCTCAATGTATCAAGAAAATGACTTTATCAAAAATATAGAATCTATCTTTGTATCGTAAAAACGGTGGTTTTCCAGAATCCTCCTTTACGCGTATACCCACAATCGCTGATGCACCTGCTTCGTACGGACGCACTCCTGCTACACTCCTACCCTTATTCGGTTTGATAACATTCGGGATTTTAATAGCCACCTAGCACAGGTTGGGTGGTATTTTTGAGCAAGAGCTCTTAAAGTCAATATGTCCCGGGGAATGTCAGTGCAAATCTGAATGTAACAAGCAAATGACTAAAAAAAAATATTTTTGCGTTATAAAAGCAGTGGTTTTCTATAATCGTCCTTTACGCGTATAACCATCATCGCTGACGCGCCTGCTTCCTATGGACGCACAGCAGTCCTAACGCTGCTGCTACATAACAAAAAGGATATTTACAGTAATTGATACATTTAATCTTAACTGTGCTCTTATTGTAAACTCAGTTCAATTACTATAATAGTGTTCTACCATTAAATTACATGAACTTACATTACAATATTAATCTTAATACATCACATTGATAACTTCCATGAATCTTATCTGATCAAATCTATAATGTTTATTTTCACATGCTGTTGACCTCCTCGACTCTCATGATGGTATGGTGTATTCTTAAGCCACCTCAGCCACACCACTCATATTTATTCGCACTCTGCTACAATTGAAATCTTTTATCTCCTTTCCTGTATAATAATTAAGCCCTACCAATGCTTATATTTACATGCTATTAAAAAATACTAATAGTATTTCGGTAAGATTGTTATCGTTACTTTTTAATCATCTATGATATTACAAATCACGCACTATTTCGTTCTCAGTTTTAAGAAATGAGAAAATCTCATAAATGGGAATATGAAAATTTGCCATAAGCTCACAAATTAAAACACGTTTGAAAATAATGAAACATTTTGTCTCAAATATGAGTAAACATTACTTATTTTGTTTTGAACATGCATTTGTCTCACTTGTGAGCAAGGAAATTTTTAAGAGTGTACCCTTGAATCCGGGAGTATCTCAAAGAATACGCGGTACCTCCGTGAGGAAAGGCCGGTATAGAACAAATCCCCTCGGGCATGCCTGGGGTTCCCAGATTGGGTTGGGCTCTGCTGGGTTGTAGTCATACCGAGGGATTCAGTAACCTGTGCGAGCTTACTTCAGGAATGTGAGTAATGGCGAGCATGGGCGGAAGGTGAGCTTGCCTTAATGTTCGGGCATCATGCCTATAGAGCATGGGAGGACCTGACTCGCTAGCAGAACCGCCTCGACCAGTAGGTTAACTTGTAGGCACTCAGGACTTCGGTCTGGCCACGCAGTAGCGTATCCCAGTTCCTTAAAGAATAGGGGCATCGAAATTGGAAAATCAAGGTAAAGGGGTACACTTTCAAAGTTCACTGCGTGCACATGGATAAAATATCCTCATTTGAGAAACTACGGACCAGATGCATCTAGAGGAGCCGGTGCAAAACTTAGGCAGAACTTTCGCAGCACGTCTAGTCAGTGTTCGAAGTGTGGAAGTAGACCATTTGGTCTTAATGTATACAAGAATTCGGAAAGGATACTGTTCCATGTATCTTTTTGTCCTTCTAGGTTTGCTAAAGCGACTATATAAGATGCACGCAAATTACTTACAAGAGAAGTGATAAAATTATTGTTATAACACGTGGCAACTGTTATTGTCCTGTGTCCTTTCTTTGTTCTTTCATTACATACATATTATTTTAATTGTTATTAGAATCATGCAAAGGGATTGCTTGTAAGATTGTACTGTTAGTACATACTGTACATGATAGTATGAAAGCGATGATTGTGTTTATTATGAATTCAATCTGTTAACACCTGAATGGATAACGGTGACTTTAACAGTGTCTATTCATATCCCATACATAGAAACATATTCTGAGATTACATTTTTGGAGGCTAGAACGTAAATTATGTTTGAGGCTACTCAAAATTATTGATGAGGTTTAAAGCTCACGTACTTGGTGGTATGAGAGGGTATATACCTCATATACTTGGGGTATAAAGCCTAGAGTAATTGTTAACTGTTACTTGGTAAATATAAGTTTCGCCTGATCTCCTTTAATGTCTTTATCAAAGTTTATTAGGGTCACATTAGAAGACCTTGTCAGATTGTTTGATGTGTAACAACTAATCTAACTTCGGTGTGTACTAACATGTTTCGTCTTTTGGTCTTATCTGAATTGAATTGCAACTGAAATAACAGCATATGCGTACTTTGTATCTTCGAGTTTTACGAGGAACCTCATCCCTCATACACAACGGGCTAAATGGCCAGAAATCTAATTCCTAATCCTAATCCCGGATTCAAGCCAAAAGGTCGTATTAACCGTGAAAAATCTGAGGATGGACGACTATTCAAGCTTTCTTTTGCTGGATGAAGGACAGGTCAGGAAATATTGCAGCATGAAAAAAGAAAAAAAGTCTTTCTGGATGGAACTTTCAAATTGTGCAGCAAGCAGTTCGCTGTACTGTAACCGTTTACGCAGATGTTAGCAATATGGAGAATGAAACAAATGTAGTAGTTTTTGTCTCAGTAGCCTTTGCCTTCCTGGCAAACAATAAAAGATGACTTACGAGTACCTTTCAGAAAATTAAATGACATTTTACCAGGTTCGGCTTCACAAAAGATCATGCTTAATGCGTATGCGTATTTTTGTGCTTGTTTACGACTTTCTGAATTGTAAGTTTAAAGGTTGCAATTTTCATTTGAGCCAATGGTTGTGGCGTAAAGTGGAAGAACTAGGTTTGACATCTATGTATATACAAAGGAAATGAAGATGTAAGGCTACATATTCACATGTGCAGCACTTTGGTTATTATTCCGCGGGAATACGTTGAAAATGATTGACTAGCAATATTTATTTTATTATTTATTTAGATAAACAACACAACAGGCTTAATGCCTAGTTATAGTGTCGTATAATACATACATACACATATATACATTTATCCGTACAATTAATCTATTCACTTCGAGTGTCAAGTACTCGGTAATAATCCTCTTTCTAAATACATATTTTGACATACTGAATATATCTAAAACAGAGTACTATGCCAATTGAAGATAAAGTTACAGCATTTATGGATTACTTTGTGAACGAGTGGATGCAAAATGTGAATGTGCTTATCGATGTCTGGATCTCCAAAGGCGAACGGAATCGAACAAATAATGCCGTTGAAGGGTGAAACAATAAGCTTAAGAGCAGGGTTAATCTGCATTCGAATTTCTTTGTGCTTTTAAAAGCCCTGAAATAGGAAGCTGAGCTCAGTGCTTTGCATTATGAATGATAGGGTTTTTCTCGTTTGGAAGGCAAAAAGAAAGAAAAAAACAGAAATATGTATGACTTGACAACAAAATTGAAAAATTACTGCACAAATATAAAACAACTTCGCCCAAAGATATAATTCACTATCTGGGAAATCTAGCTTATATCCAAAAAATGGAGTGAAAACGAGGAAACAATGTAAACACACAGTAACAAAAATGAAAAAGGAAAAAATCTCGCTAAAGAATAACAAACGATGACAAAGGACAGTTCCCTGCATAATTTTATCAATATACAATAAAAATAAATTACAAGAGGAAAAGTTCCCTGCATAATATTATCAAAGCATAATAGAGAAAAGAGTTTTCTGCTTAAAAAGAGGGAAAGAGTTTTCAGCTTGAGCTTCTAAACACGCCAGAAAAAGGAATAATCTAGGCATCAACTTGACAAAAGTGCTCTCGTTTTTCGAGTTTAAGAGCATATCATGTAACAATTTGGCATCCGATATTTTGTGAACATATATCCATCAATGATGACAAAAATGCCGGATACCATTAACAACACCTCACGGGAGGGAAGGGTGAAGTTGAAAGCCGAAATTTTAGACGTTCCTATTATTTACTATAACTCCATAAGCATTGAAGCTAGAGCATCCAAGCTTTTTTCATTTTGTTTGTCTAATTGTCTTCTACAATTTAATTTTAGTGCATTTTTGAGCAAAATATGATGGGTTTCTTGTTATTTTTATTTTTTCTCAATATTGGTTGCGCGTGACGTCAATTTTTAAACCACATATTGTTTACAAAATCGAATTCTTAAAAATGTTCCTCTAAAAGTTTTTTGTCACTTTATGCTCTTTCAAAAATGTATACTTTTATTCGTGTAGGATTAATAGTGCCTGAGTTATAAGCGACTTTATTCTGTCGTGCACGAAACTGATAACAGTGCGGCCCAATAGTTATCTTCCCACAAATGGTAGATATTAGCACCTGATGATTATGTCTGCCTGTAATCTAATTAAAAATATCCATTTTTAATATCAATTGAGGGGATTTTCGGAAAACAACCTTGTAAAAACATAAAATTTCTCTGAAGAATGAATAGAGTACTTTCTTTAGTACACAGTATAAGGAACTTTACAAATCTGTTTTTTTTAATACTTGTCTCCGATATCTCTAAAACACGCACAAACATGCAGGTTTTTGTTCATTTTTCTGAAAAAATCTTTTTTCGAAAAGAGTTCTTTTTGCTACAAGTCCCTTGATTTATACACTACATTGGTACTGAGCGAAATAGTGCAGGATATATATATTTTACCAACTTTCCCTGTTAATACTTACTGTAGCGGTATGAAAAAAGCAAAACAATAACATATGTCTAACGCATTTTATAAATGATCAGTTTTAAACTGTTAAATTTTCTTTACAGAAGAAGCACTTGCCTATTATTAAGATTGTGTATAGTTACTATAATACAATAAATCTATAATAGGAAATGTAATAGTAGGAAACCATATACTTAAGAAATCTTCACACAAGAGAACAAATTATTTGATATCTACAATAAGTTCTCAATAATGCATTTTCCAAAAAGTAGGAGCCTAGCTCCATCACAAATCTTCATATTAACGTTGGGAAGCTTTCTGAAAAATAGTTTTGCAGATTCAATAGCGTTTAATGATAAAGGAATCTGACCTACTGAAAATAAAAGGTCACAGTTCTCTGAGTAAGTAGACCATAAGTAGATATTGCATTGCTAGAATTATCACCTTCAGAACTCTTTGTATTTTTTCCCGGTAGTTTTAAAGATTAGAAGACTCTTAAGTCGAATTTAGAAATCGATGTTCAAAATCTTGAAGGACAACGTGAAGAAGCAGATTCTAGAATGATACTGCATGGTGTGAATCACAATTCAGAAATAATTGTTGCGATGAGTAGAGACACCGAAGTATTCCTGCCGTTGATACACCATTATGACAGAATTTCTTGTAAAGAATTGTACACGATGGCTGGACAAGAAGGTTTATTCCAATTCACCACCTTTGCCACCAGTTATCTGAGTATGAGAAGAGATGTAATAGCTTATCACGCTTCACTAGGATGCGGCATAACATCATGTCCAATTAGAACATCAAAGATCAAGAACTGTTTAGTAACTCATATCAGAAAACTGTGACCTTTTATTTTCCCTAGGACAGATTCCTTTATCAGCAAACGCTATTCAATCTGCAGAACTGTTTTTCACAAAGCTCCTCAAGATTAACGCACAGATCTGTGATGAAGTTAGGCTCCTACTTTTAGAAAAATACATCCTGGAGAAATTACCTCCAACTAGTGATGCTCTGAAACAACATATAAAGAGATCCCATTACCAAACAGCAATTTGGAAAACGCTGATAAGTGTGAGAGGTATCTACCAAGGCCAGAAGACTCCGGATGATACTGGAGGACCAACATCTGAGACCAGTTTTGAAAACACTCTAATATATTCGCAAGGCTTGTTTAGAGATTACCATGTGTAGTTGTCAGAAATTTGAGTGTGTAGGTTTGAAATGCAAATGTAAGAATCGCTGTTTCTAGTACACTCTAATGTCTAGTTGTCCGAGCGAGGATAAAAATTCAATATCAGTTAATAAACAGAGTCATGAAAACTGAATGATGCATTAAAGCACAAATTTATTTATTTTTTTAGGATGTAAGAGTGGCATAACATTATTGAGAACCAATTCAAGAAATCAAATAATTTGTTCTCGTGTGTAAAGATTTCTTAAGTATATGATTTCCTTCTATTACGTTTCTTATTTTAGATTTATTGTTTTATAGCAACTATACACAATCTTAATAATAGGCAAGGGCTTCTTCTGTAAATAAGATTTAACAGTTTAAAACTAATCATTTATAAAATATGTTAGGCATTTATTATTTTTTGCTTTTTTCTTACCGTTGCAGTAACTATTAAGGGGGAAAGATGAAAATATATAAAAAACGTGGATGACAAATTGTACATGGTTTTCTCTTGAAGGCTACACTGAGAAAAATCCGTTCTCCGGACAGCGGTATATTCTTCAAATATACGATATCCTCTTGCTTACTATAGAAATCAGTACGGAGCATACGTTATCCGTATGCTACATAGGCACTGCCCTTAGATGTTACATCATGTCGTTGCAGGATGTCTAACATCTAACAGTTTTCCGTATATCACTTACATATACTTATGTTACCTTGGTCGGCTATATGTTATATACGTCCATTTGTATGTGAGATCCTGACCGCCTACATTGTTTCATACGTAAAGTGCGTATAGATGGAACACTTATACAGAAAGTATTGTAAAACATGCGTTTTCAGTTATACGTCTGCTGTACGTTAAGTCCAAAAACTACAGGAATTACGCATGTAACCTATCTTTTTAAGTACGTCACCTACAATTTTTTTTCTCAGTGTATTTTGAAATCTGGTTCCTGCACTTTTTCGCTCAGTACCATTGTAATGTATAAATCGAAGGACTTTTAGCAAAAACAACACTATTGGAAAAAATATTTTAAAAAATGAATAGAAACCGGCGTTTTTGCATGTTTTAGAAGTTATCAGAAACACGTATATAAAAAAACAGATTTGCAGAGTTCCTCATAGTGTGTACTAAAGAAAGCACTCTTTTTATTCTTCAGAGAAATTTGGTGTTTTTACCACAAGGTTATTTTCAGAAAATCCCCTCAATTGATATTAAAAATGGATATTTTTAATTAGGTTATAGACAGACATAATCATTAGGATTATATACTTGCAGGCAGACAATTATATATATATATAAGACCAGAATTAGGGGGTGCACCGGTGCATGTCCACCCCCATTCGTTGTAAATATACACTATCCGAAAATGACAAGCTAGCAGTGAAAATAGCAACACTTTCCGAAACTTTCTGTCATTAGTTTTTCGTTTGAGGCTCAAAAGAAAGCAGAGCCTTCCAAAAGCAAAAGTTTAAATTGATTTTCTGAAGGTTGAAGGAATATGAATTGAATTGAGTTTAACGTCCCGTCCAGCAGCGAGACTATATGAGACGTGGACCCACTGATTAACGTGGAACCGAATCACATGAGCTCCCGCCGGGAATCGAATCCGGGTCTCCCACGTCAAAGGCGCGTACGTTAACCGCTTAGCCACAAAGGAGCTCTTGAAGGAAAAGGATTCACCAAGTAAAACAATATAACATTTGTCAAGTAGTGAAAGAAAACAGAAGCCAGGACGAGAGAATATTTTTCCTGCATATCACTTGCGACCGTCTTTACAATACTCCCCCCCCCCCCCGTTCTATGTATCAGCGTTGTCAGGGGTAAAGAATATTATCGCATGTCACTTTCAAGAGTTTCAGTATTATTGGTTATTTTAGTAGTTATTGGTGCACCCCTCTCAGAACATCCTGGATCCGGCCATGTAAATATATATATATATATATATATATATATATATATATATATATATATATATATATATATATATATATATTAATCATCATCAGCTGCTAATATATACCGTTTGTGGGAAAGTAATTCTTGGGGCGAGCAGTGGTCAGTTTCGCACACGACAGAATAAAGTCGCTTATAACTCAGGCACTCTTAGTCCTACACTAATATAAGAATACATTTTTGGAAAGAGCATAAACTGACGAAAAACTTTTAGAATAACGTTTTTACGAATTCGATCTTGTAAACAATCTGTCGCTAAAAAACTGACGTCACGCGCAACCAATACTGATAAAAAATAAAAATAACAAGAAACCAATTTATATTTAGCTCAAAAATGCACAAGAATTAAATTATAGAAGACAATTAGACAAACAAGACGAAAAAGTTTGGATGCTCTAGCTTCAATGGTAACGGAGTTATAGTGAATAATAGGAACGTCTAAAATTTCGGCTTTCTCCCCTACCATCCGCTCCCGTAAGGTGCTTTTTCTGGCATGGATGCCAAATTGTTACATGATTTGCCCTTAGAACTCAATTTTTAAGCTCCGATGCCTAGACTAGAAGAACAGATGTAGTTCACTTTTATGACAGACCCAAGTCTGGTTCAAGTGTGAGGGAAAGCTATTTTACACAATAACGAATTGTAGGGCGCAAACATCCTGGTGCAAATAAATAACGGGCGCACTTTTTTCACTTTTTGGGATATGACGCAAATTTCCCCGGCGCAAAGTTCTCGCAACCCTTAAATCATACTAGTTTGAAAGGAGTTATTATTTTTTTCAAGTTCAATTCAACTTTCAATTTTTGTTTTGTTAAAGTTTCAGTCAATGAAAAAGCGAGAAAGAAACAGAAGTCAGAATATATAAGACCAACAAACAGAAAGTTATAGCAATAATGAAGCATCAATACACATTGTAAAAAGGTGATATAACTGATATATCTATCTGAAACTTACAACCTAACTTGGGAAGTCAAAGAATTTAGCATTATTCGTTCAGGAGACGTGTCGTTGTTCTTCCCAAGTATCAGGAAATGCGAAGTGTATCCGGAAACGAAACTCCAAAAGACTCTAAAAGTACGCTCTAGCCGCACTGGAATACCGCTTCTCGTGAAATGAGCGAAGTCAAGCTGTGTCGGATCTGGGTCAGAGGAAAGATGGTTGACTTTTGGTACTTACCAAATGGTGTTGGTATTGAAGTGCCCGCCACGCATCGTGAGGACAAATGGGGAGGTTCTTAAAAGAAGGAAGAAGCGAATTCCGATTTAGAAAGTCAGCATTAACGGCAAGGGGAGCCGATATGCTGACCACATTTCACCGCGAAAACAGGAGCGTCCAATCTGGCTCTTGGGTCTGCTGTTTAGGAGGTTCGTTTAGTTTCACAACTGTAAAATTAAACTCAGACAACAGAAGAAGACTATCTTTTTGAAGTTAGTGATACGTAACCTCTTTACGAACATTTACATATCCTTGTTGAGGCATTTGTCATAACGCGGCACCAACTTTTAACATAGAATTCTGTTACCAAGGACTGGAACCAGGATGCCACTATCTTATGCAGCTCAGCAACATTGTCGGATTGTTGTTCGAGCAGAAATTCCTTCAAGCGGAACAGGCGCTGTGCTTGAGATCAGGGTTGTAGGGGGAGGTCACGTAGGAGACCAATGTTTCGTCCCCGCTGGCAATGCAATCGAGGAAGTGGTCACCTTCTTGGTGGTAACGCACCACGGATAAACTTTGTAGAAATACACTAACTTAAACATGTCTTCAAGAAAACTTTAATTATGTCCACATAAAATCTCATTCGAACGCAAGGAATAATTAATTTGAAAGAAAGATTTCAAGATCTTCCTAGAATGTAATGATGCAGAGAAATTGAAAAAAGCAGAAAGTAGTGGGAAATGTATAGAAAAATGAAGTCAATGAAAGTTCAAAAAAGATCATTGTTTTCCACTTTCCTATAAATACCTCCCTTTGCTAGTATTTTATGTTCACTACAGCGACTTGAAATTATCATCATTCCATCAAAGGTTTTAATTTTATGGACTTTAATTATCTACTTTTATTTTGTTTGTTACTTTCCTTTTCGTTCGAACTTCATTATAAGTTGAACTGTATACAAGACAGATAATTTACATTGTAACTCTAGTCTTGGCAATGAGTAAATAAAAATTCTTTCACTTCTATCGATTTCGTTCTCTAATTGAAATGTGCTTTGATCTTTCGTTTCCCGGAAACGTGGACAGCATTTATTATTCTCTTCAAACAGCTTTCCCATTAAATCATGAGAAACTGCAGCATATTTAAACACTGTAATAAACTAATCGTAGCATGTTGTGTCCATTAATCTCGGATGTCCTTTGTTGTGCGTAATCCCGAGTTTGTTTCTCCGTGAAGGGAGGCACAGAAAATGTTTTCTAATTCAGCAGGCTTCGTGAGAACTATTGTATGGATCAGTTGAAGTCATTTATTGGCTGTTGTGACAAGGATTAAGCGAAAATTAACAAATAAACTTTGGGGAAATATTGCGGTAATAATGTTAACACACTTCATTGGTGACACCCTCACAGCATTGAGAACCTACTTTTTTCCGTATGATGTATAGAGGGTGGTAAAATAATAAATACACCGACAAACCTGAAGGACGTAATAGTCAATTTGAAATTAAACAAAAATTATCTTATGAACATTGTCAAAAAGGCGTTGAAAATGTGGCAATGGTGCTGATATAATACCAAATATCTCATGAATGCCGAAATATACCGTTGTCAGGTCAAAGGTTTACACAGAAAGTCGTACCCGACAAATGCAATGACGAACAGATCGTAGCAAAGCGGTTGCTGTGTAATGGGGATCCTACAAACATGGAAACTGAACATTCTTAATTTGTAGGAATCTCCGTATCGCCTAAGCTGCTCAGCTCCGCTTCTCGTCATTGTATTCGTCGGCTGCGACTTCCTTTGTAGTATTTCGACTCAACAACATATTTTTGCTTTCATGAGATATAGCATCATCACCTAAGTCTCTTTTTCAACGCCTTACACGGTGAAAACAGCACCGTTTTCCACACATTGTTCGTTAGACAGTTTTTGCTTAATTTCATGTCAACTATCACCTCCTCTGGTTTGTTGGTGTATTATCTTAGCAGCCGGTATAAGGAATAACTTTTTCTTTTTTCTTTAAAATGATCTGGGATTTCAAGTTATATTATTTTACTAATGTATTCTTCAAGTCAAGTTACATGGCTCTCGCTTTCTGGAAATGGATTTGTATTATATGTAAATATAATATTATTTGTGTTCAACATCAAATATCATAAAATATAACTTCCATGAAATAAGAGACATTTAAATAATTCGAAGAAAGAAGCAGAATAAAAGCCATTGAACATCTAATTCATTTCAAAGAAAAGTAAGAAATAATTCCCTATATTAATAAATTGGCTAAGAATCAAAATGCCAGCAGGTATTCAGCACTATTCAAAGTACTTCTTCCGAAAATTATCAGTGGCTACGTGGACCAGCTGAATTACTACCGGTTTTGTCGTCAAAGTGCTTTCTTTTTCAATGTTTCCCATTCATTCCGAAAAAAGTGTCATTTGTGTTAGGTGAGTTTACTAGGGTTGTTTTACTAGAAATACCAGTTTTGTACGTTCTTTACTTCTTTAGGAGGAAGAAAACTATTTTGTGGGACCTGCAATAAAGAGTTAAGAAAAAGACTCATAAAATGCTTCTTTGAAATATTGTACTATACGGGGCAGAAACATGGACATTACGCAAAAGTAATTAAGGATGATTTTAAGGGACAAGTTTTGGCGATAGACGTCACTACAGTCTTCGTATCTCTCTAATGTATTTTTTTACCTTTCACGAAAAATTTACAATTTCTCTTACAAATTTCATCCTAGAGACTTCAAATTCTTAGAGAAGGAACATCATAACCTACCAAAGGTAACAATCTGTGCCGATTTTTTTTTATTTAGAATTTTCTTCATTGTTGAAATAGTTTCATTGTTAAAGGTTTGAATACCCATTCCAACAATCAAGCTATTTCAACAATGAAAAAAATTTTAAAAAAATCGGCACGGATTGTTGCCTTCGATAGGTTATGAAGTTTCTTCTCTAAACATTTGAAGTCTCTAGGTTGAAATTTGTAAGAAAACTCGTGAATTTTCGTGAAAGATAAAGAAATACACTAGAGAAATACGAAGACTGTAGTGACATCTATCGGCAAAACTTTTCCCTTTAAACTAACCTTAAAAATGACTAGAAGCTTTCGAAATGTGGGTGTGGAGAAGAATGGGGAGAATTAGCTCGGTAGAGCGGAAAACCAATGAGAATATGTTAGAAATTGTGGGGGAGAAAAGAATGATTTTAGATGTAACTGATAAGAGGAAGAGAAACTGGTTGGGACTTTGACTGAGATGTGTCATGACGCAGGGGTGCCCATAAGGGGGGGCTATGACGCAAACTGCGTCATTGAAATATTTGAGGGGGTTAAAAATCTATATAAATATGTTTGAGGGGGTGTAAAAATTAATCGAAAAGTTTTTTTTTCATGGAAGAACGCCTACGGATAGAAAATTGAGGGGGGTGCGTCATGGACATGAGGGGGGGGCACCACTGCATGACGTACGTGCTAGAGGAAATGGTGGCAGGAAAGAAAGGGAGATGGCGAAGGAGACTATAATTAATGGACGATATTGAAACAGAAAAATATACGTGAAGACCAAGAGATTAGTGGAAGACCGTGGAGCATGGAAGGTGTTCAGTTTCGGCAAGTAAGCTTCCAATAATGGCAGAATACCTATAATAATGGTGATTATGAATGATTATTTAACAATAGCATTGTTTGCTTATTTCAACAATAGCAGTACATCTAAATTCGTCTTATATCTTTGAAGAAATCCTGAGTGTGTACGCTCCTTTGGCGAGAGATACTCAGGTTCGACTCCCGGCATATGGTTCAGATCCAACGTCTCGTATAGCCTCGCTACTGAAATGTATAATAAACTCACATCCAAATATCCAACCAGCCAAATTGTAGCCGCGGTAGCTCAGTGGTATAGCGTTCACCTTTTGTGCATGGGATTCGTGGTTCGATCCCAGCTAGTGCCAAGTGACCTTTGTGGTGGACAAACACCGTATGCGTAGGTTTTCTCGGGGTTCTCCCGGTTTCCTCAACTTTCTTCATTCCACCATTTCATTCATTTCTCATCAATCACCGTCTTCTTTAGCATAACCGGCATAATCGTGGGACGTAAAACTTAAAGATTTCATTTCATTTTATTTCCAACCAACCAAATTCTAACAGTTCCTCACTAAATGTTATTTTGTATCAATAAAATAAGGTTGTTTCGTAACGCAGCAAAATATCCCATCCATTTGTTATTTCCTTATGATTACTTTTCCATCAACAATTTCCCCAGTGGTTTTTCTATAGCCACGTGTTGTTGAGTCTCCTAGTATCACGTTATTGTTTTCATTCATGTGCTTGGAAACATTTAACTCAATCTATCAATAGAGAAAATAGTTTTTTAGAAACTGATATTTAATGGTATTATTATAACCTAATTTACCGTGAGACAGACGATCTTTTAATAAAATAATAGTGAGTTCGAGAGAGACTGGCCTTCTTTCTAGCGTTGTCTGTAATTACATCTTTTTCAATCTACCTACGCGTAATACCTTTTCCACGCTTGTCATATCACTTTTAATTTCCTGTTTAGGAAAAAGTATTTTCCTCTGGCGGACTATATATGTAACAAAGAGCAAAAAGAGAAAAAAATGGAAGCTCAAAGAAAATGAAAACGTCCACCAAAACTGTTGAATATTTGAATTATTTTTAGGTTAGTAGCCCCAGGTTCTCTAGTTGAGCATATACGAGGGTAGTGTAGCATACTTTAGCGGGGAGAGAATTATTTAATTTTCTTTAATCAGTTTGTTTCAGTTAGCAAATTAGGACGTTGCTTCTCTTATTATTAGATTTACACCATTTCTTGCTGTGTGGGGCCGCGGAGGCTCAGTGTAGAGCGTTCACCTCTGGTGCATGAGGTCCCTGGTTCGATCCCAGCTCGCGCCAAGTGATCTTTGTCGTGGACAAACACTGTGTGCGTGGTTTTTTCCGGATACTCCCGTTTCCTCCCACTTTCTTCATTCCACCATTTCATTAATTTCTCATGATCACCGTCGCCTTTAGCCTAACCAGCATAACCGTGAGTTCGTAAAACTCAAAGATTTCATTTCATTTTACCATTTCTTACTCTGTACAATTATAACTCATAGCATATCAGAGTTGCCAATCTCAGAGAAGAAAATTATTGATTTTCATCTTTAAAATTATCGTATATTACAAAAAATATAGTATATTCGTTAACCAAGTGATAATTATAGAAACAAGAATAATACTGCTAGAAATATCAATAATATATAATAAAGTTATCTAGTAGACTAATCTTCAGTTTCGAACTCCAGATCACCGTCACTGTTCTCAGCATTTAAAAAAAATCCTTATGAACACTTCTCTAAACAGCAACAATATTTGCACCCCCTCATAAACGTAGTTCAGTTTAAAGAACGGATGCCGGGTTATCATTTGCCAACTCTCAAATCGTAATTTATTTATTTTTTTTTAGCACAAATGACTGTTATAAACTTCTGTGTATGTGTTTTACAATTATTTAATGCATATTTACAATTTTAGTAAGTCTTCTCGGGTATTAGTCAGGTGAAGATATTGACATCCGACGTTTCGAATGCAGACATTGCATTCATTTTTCAGGACAGCCAATCAGGAGCCAGCATCCCTCAGTCAATCAGAAGCCAGTATTTTCCTCAGCCAATCACAAGCTTCCATTCATAACTCTGGCGCTAAATAGTCTCTATATGTATACCTGCTCACGTCTCCGGTCTCTTCATTACGATCCCTGAAAATGAAAGCGATGTCTGGATTCGAAACGTTGAATGTCAATCTTCACTTGGCTTATAACCCGAGAAGACTTACTAAAAGCACGTCGCCAGGAAAAATTCAACTCTTTCTTAATATCTACAATTTATTTGCACGTTCAAAAACTGCAAAAAAAAAAAAAGTACATGTTTTAAAATTATCGTATATTCACCTCTTATCACAAAGGTGTTATAGTATATAGCGTTAGGGTTAAATTATCTTATGATTGGCTAGCCTATAGCATATGGCCAATAAAATAGAAGTTCTCACTCTTCAGTGCTTTCTTAAAGGTTTCTACGGAGATTTAGGATCTAGATTTCTGGGTTTTCGGTATCTATGGCCATTTAGCCTGTCACGTTTGAGAGATGACGTTCCTCGGTGAGTACACTATAGGAGAAAGAGAAGGTAGAAAGGATTGGGGAAGGAAGGAAGATGCCTGAGGTCTGTAAGTTAGGTGTCACCAGGCCATTTTCCTGGTGTGAATAAGGAAAACCAAGGAAAACCTTATTCAGGGTGGCTGGCCTGAAAAAGCGTTTTTACACTTTTTCTACCGAGTGTTCCGACCGGAAATCAAACCCGGGACCGCTCGCACCAATGGCAAGAACTTTAACGACTACGCTACGCGGGGCCATTTAAAGGTTTCTAGTGCCAAATGCAGCGCTAGGGTGCTCTGTCGTACTCATACGTACACACATACAAAGCAGTCATTTGTCATTCTCAACTGAATGCTCTATGACATCACATTATTTTGCTGCTCTCTTTCTCAGTAGACCACACCGAGAGGAGAAGTAGCAGGCAAAAAACCTGGCGTTGAGAATCAACTGAGTTGATAATCAAATAAGAATATGTATATCGTAATACATGGTTTTTCTGGCCTACTGCTCTTGCATCCACGTCTAAACATATACTGCCAACACTTGCTTGTTTCTCTCTCTCCTTAACTCTCTTATCTCATCCCCTCGCTTCCAACGCTCAACATGATTATTTCAGCTATTTCTCTAATCATTAAAAACGTAATATATAAAAAAATTGGCCGAAAAAAGATAGTTATGGTAAAATAGTTGTAACTTTATTTCTTTTTAACAACAGCAGGAAAGTTGATGTGTAGGTTCCAAGCATACAGTATCAGTATCAGTAATATCTTGATGAGATCCTAACAAAACAGACACGAAGAAGCTGTAAAATTTATTATACATATAACAAGAGATAGAAATATTTGATCCTGTGAAAGGAATTTATTTATTTAAAAAAAGCTAGACCAATTACTTCAGAAATTTCTACCGGATCAATGTGAAAAAACAAAGTTTTTTTTTTTAGTTAATATGTATTATTATACTGATAAATTTGTTATTATACAAGTAGGAGTGTCACGTGTGGTTACAAGTTAGTATGACGTGAAATTTCCGCAATTAATGTAGAAACTTGTAATCATAGTAGATTTCTACCGCATCCGGTTTCAATGGAGGAATTAGCATTTGCGAGGAGATTATATTTAATTAATTTACTGTTTCTCGCTATTTATTATCGTTTTTGCTCTATAGCGATTAACTTTGAAACCGGAAGTGATTGATTTCTGCCACTTCCGGTTCGAATAAAATGGTTAGGGAAAAAGGTGGTAGTTTTCTTAGAACGCTAAATTGATTCAAAAAAATCTCACTGTCTCCTATGGTTTTTCCTATAAAATCAATATTGCAACCGGAAGTTGTAGTGAATTTCTATCACTTCCGGTCTTAGTAGAATGTTAAGGACGATGATGACATGTATTCTCGGGACGCTTAATCGATTGGAAGGAAAACATTCTCGCTATCCGTTACCATTGTTACTCTATAGTGATCAACGTTGAAACCGGTAATAGTTGATATATACTACTTTCAATGAATTGTTGGTCTTCACTTACGAACTTAGTTCCTATCTTTGATCCTTTACATCCAGGCCAAAATTTATTATGATCCATTAAGCTGTTCTAGAGATTGTACACCAACGGGTCGAATAGGGTGAATATATTGTAAGATTCCATTCCCGTACACACTATAACCACATGGCTTTACTACGAACATGTGTTACTATGTTGAAAACATAAACAATAGCAGACGACAGTTGGAGACTACCAGAAATACACGAAGAAGAATCGGAAGATCTACGAAGTAAGCCGACTTTCTCCTCATGGAGTTCCCTACAAAAAGAGGCATACAAAAGAAGACTTCAAGAGGAGTAATCTATCAGTTGACAGCTGGTCAATCACCTATCAACACCTTCCTTTCTCCTGGGGCCGCCACGGGCTATGGAGAAATTCTTTAAAACCATCTCCTTAGGCTGCTATGAGCAAAAGAGATATCCTTTATCATCTTACTCCCCTTGCTGCGATGAGCTACGGAGAACTCCTTTAACTGTCTCTCGAGGCTGCTATGAGCAAAGGAGATATTCTTTATCACCTTACTCCCGGTTCTGCCATGAGCTACGGAGAACTCCTTTAACTGTCTCTCGAGGCTGCTATGAGCAAAGAAGATATCCTTTATCACCTTACTCCCGGTGCTGCCATGAGTTACGGAGAACTCCTTTAACTGTCTCTCGAGGCTGCTATGAACAAAAGAGATATCCTTTATCATCTTACTCCCAGTGCTGTGATGAGCTACTGAGAACTCTAACTGTCTCTCGAGGCTGCTATGAGCAAAGGAGATATCCTTTATCACCTTACTCCTGGTGCTGCCATGAGCTACGGAGAACTCCTTTAACTGTTTCTCGAGGCTGCTATGAACAAAAGAGATATCCTTTATCATCTTACTCCCAGTGCTGTGATGAGCTACGGAGAACTCCTTTAACTGTCTCTCGAGGCTGCTATGAGCAAAGGAGACATCCTTTAAACATTCACTCCTGAGGCTTTACTGAGCGAAGGAGTTATATTCATTACCTGTCTAAGGCCATTTCAAGCTGAGAACAATTTGAAACGTTTCCGAGGCCACTTTTGTGCGCCGAGAACTGTATTAAACACTGAAAAACATTTAGAGGTTTACAAAAATTCTCTTAGGTGTAATAAGAGTATATTGAAATACTTGATTTATCCTATCACGATAATCCTTTATAGGACATTATTTTTGTAACAAAAGGTGAAGGATTTAAATCCTGGATTTTATTATTTAGACTCTACAGAACAAAATATCGCAATATAAAGGAACTTTGGTATTCTAAACTCCTTAAAAAGGATAAATGTAGAATTTTGCACGAGACAAAACAACATAGATTTATCGTGACAAATTCATGCGAAATAGAGATCTTCCAATAGAAATAGACATATGTGTAACTACTTTCCGCTATGAGATATTACTTTCAAAGCACCCTTTCGAGACGAAATAAATTAAACTCTTGTATCATAGGCATCCAATGATTTTTTAAAAAAACCTTCTTCCGTTCCTTGTTGTTAACTACAGCGGTAAGAGGTGTTAAGAAAGTTAGTGATAAGTGGACTTTCTTGTTCACGCCTCAAAATAGTTTCTCAAGAGTTACACCAAGTTGAAAGACGAAGAAGGAGTTTGAAAGTTTATCGTAAACAAATCCACTTCCGGAAATACGAACCTAATATCAGAGAAACACAACCTTGGAGAAAGTAGTAAGTTTTCTGGTATGTTGTTCACAATTTACAAATCTTTCTTTTTTTTAAACTTAGAGTTTCAAGAACTTGGTGGCAGAGAGGGGAAAAGATACTAAAGTTTTTGAAGAAGACTTGACTACAAACTAGACAGTACGTGTCTGATCTCGACGGAGGCTGAAAGACTTTTCCTTTAGGAAAGGAAAACTTAAACGAGTATGCTTGTTCGAAAAAACTCATTGAGTTCTCTGAAGGAGTAATTTCAGAAGGTCACAAGGAATAGTCTCTTTCAATGCCTGAAGAAAATTAACGTGGTTGAAGTTACAGGACATCATTTCGCTGCTTCTCTTCTGTAATGCAACGATATGAAACCCATTGGCAATAAATGCGAAATGTGAGAGGTCGTGAAGTTATCCTCGGTCTTCTGGTGCGTTCAAGTGTGAATATTATGTTGCTGTCAGAAACAAACGTCTGATGAAGCAGAACTGGTCTCTAATACAACTTTAGACGGCAGTTTCTTCAAAAACTCTTACATTCAATCCAATAACTGTATTACCTGGAGGAATCATTTGATAGTTTTATATACGAAGTTCGTAAAAAGAACACTTGTTGTATAGGAGCAGCAAGTTATTTAAACACACGGTCTTTACGTTGAAAAGAAAGTCTTCTATTGAGTTAGTATTTGTCAAAAACAGTTTGACAGTAAATGACTACATATTAGTAATACAGTAAAAAGTTTCACCGTAAATAACTACATACTATTAACATAGTAAAAAGTTTGACCATAAATGAGTACATACTAGTAGCACAGTAAAAAGTTTGACCATAAATGAGTACATACTACTAACACATTAAAATATTTGACCCGTAAATAACTACATACTAATATCACAGTTTGCTTTATAAGTATAAATAAAGGGATATATATGTATGGAATCGTTAGAGAAAGACAAACGAGAGTTGTCTGCTATTTAACAATGTATTTTGCTACACATACATTACATAAATAAATCATTTCTTCAAGCAAGTTCATTTTATCAGTTATCTCGAAAACTAAGCATGAGCATAAGTCAATTTTTGGGATGGTATCGAGACGAGACGAGACGATACTTTGTACAGTCTCGGTCTCGTCTCGGTTGATAAGTAGCGGTCACGGTCTCGATCTCGTCTCGAGTCAAAAATCGCCGTCTCGGTCTCGGTCTCGTCTCGGTCAACAGATGCTTGTCTCGATCTCGGTCTCGGTGTCGAAGGCCAAGTCTCGGTCTCGTCTCGGGTCTCGTCTCGAAAGTCTCGAAACAAATAATATGAAATTAAAATTGTGAAAGTATTATTATCGTACAATCCGTCGTTTCCGGTTCTTACTTTTTGCCTTCATTCTTGACAGAATTATGGTATCATGTACTTTTTCGTAGCTAATTTGGTAGCGCTAATGCTTTCCATGCGTGTGTTCCGAGATCAATCATCAGTGGGTATAACATACCTGGAATAAAACCCTAATAGTAACCCATATTTCACTTTCAGCAATACACTTTGTCTCAAATAGCCTCAGTACTGCCTAATTAAACTCCAGTACTATACAGTAGTTTATTTACTTTCTTTGAATCAGAACTGTTCAATACCTCCTAACGGATAACGCAACACATAGAAGCATGAATGTATTTAATCGTATCTAAATTGAAATTTTACAATTTCTCAGTTATTATCCAAAACACTCTGCTTTGATTGTCATTTTAAAAACTGAATATAAGGTTCATTATCTTGACAAATAGAGTAAATTATTACTACCATATATTTTGTTTCAAATTGATCAATTGCTTTATTACCGTTTCACATCTCAGTATTTATTTGACACTTTAAAACAGGCACTTCCTTAACCTTATGGTGGGAGCTACTTCACTCATCTTTGCTATCTGTGGTCTCGGGTTGGATCACCAAACAAATTAGATTCAAAGTCTTATGTACATTCTGTTTCTTATATAAGTTTATAAGGTCGTAATGTATTGTCGTACAAGCATATATCCAGTGCCGTAACATAGACTAAGCTTATTTCTGAGTTCTCAGCGGTGCATGGGGCCGCGGTGGCTCAGTGGTAGAGCGTTCACCTCTGGTGCTTGGGGTCACGGGTTCTATCCCAATTCCCGAAAAGTGAACTTTATGGTGGACAAACACCGTGTGCGTGGGTTTCCTCGGGGTTCTCCCGTTTCCTCCCAATATCTCCATTCCACCATTTCATTCATTACTCATCATCACCGTCTCCTTTAGCCTGACCGGCATAATCGTGGGACGTAAAACTCAAAGATTTCATTTCATTTTTCTTAGCGGTGCATGTGATCTTTATTCGAGAAAACTAATCATGCGTTCATTACGCTGAAATTTTACGCTTGAAAATTATTTGCGAAACATGGACATACATATTATGTAAGTACCGGTATATAGATAATTCGAGCTAAATGTATCTATTTTCTCTGTCCCGGCAAAACAAGTGATTATTAACTTTCTAGATTTCTTTAGTATTAATTTTCGTAGTTTTGCTGCAATATGAAGGATCAAATTTGTTTTTCACTGTACGAATTTCGTTAAATTTTGGATCTGTTTCTACCCTACCTTACCTAGTAAAAGTTATATATATACATGAACTTTAGAGGCAGACTATGCTAAGCCATTTTTTGGTCGAAATTGAGTTAAGAATACTTTTTAATAGAGTATGTTTTTTCTAGTGGTGTAACAATGTAAGTCTAAAAGCATCCTATTACTTTGTAACTACTTAGTATAGTTTGAAAACAGTACTATAGATCTTACTTAAGGAACTGGTTTTTCACTTCTCTTGCAAAATTACAAAATTATGACTTGGTTTAGTTTACCTCTGAGGTCCAGACATAATAAAATCATAGCCATAATCATAATCAACCATTGTCAATCCACTGCTGGATGAAGGTCTTTTCAAGTGTTCTCCACAACTATCTATCTTGAGCAATTCTTTTTCAGGTTACTCCCCAGTTGTTCTTGATTTCGTCAAACCTTCTTGTATAAGGACGTTTCCTAGGCTGTTTTTATCTCGTGGTATCCTGTCTAGAATTGTTTTTGTTCATCGATCACAATTTCTTGCAATATGTTCAGTACATTTTCCAGCCCATGTTAAAAATTATTCAATTAGTACCAGTCATTAGTTGCCAAATAATTCATTTCTACTGTATATATTTGGCCTACAAATAGTTCAAATCCGCTACTTTTGGAGCACAAACACGCTACTTTTTGATCTTCGAATCTGGCAACACTGACTCAATGATTTAAATCAACACAATGTGAGGACCTCCATTTGGTCTAGCGGCTAGCACGTTTGACTTTGGTTCGCGTGGTCCCGAATTCGATTTCCTGTGGGGGTACAGTTGAACGACCGATGTGGTTCGGTTTCCATTATAATCATTAGCTCCACGTCTCCTTTAGACGCCCTAGCATAATCATGGGACGTTAAACTAAAACAAACCAAACAAAAAATCAACACTATGTGTATTACTAACTGTAAGTCATTGAATAATTGCATATAACTAATGGTATGGATCGAGTTTCAGGTGGTCGGTTGTCAAACTAAAACAAGTGAAATGTAACTAGTAAGTATTTAGAACTTCTAATTAAGCATGGTTTTGTGTATATCAGGCCTAAGGCTTAGGGGAACAACTAGTGTTACTGAAAAGTTATCAGTTACAATTTGCATTTACATGTATTGCTGGAACGAAAACTTTGACATTAACATTATAAATAGCCCAAATACTATGAAAAACGTCGTCTTTTGAAACCATTCTTGCATCACAAAACAAATTACGAGTTATTAAAATATTTTGCAGCTTAGTTACGTTGTTTGCACTATATTTAGAATAATATTTATCAATTTAAGTTGGCAACACTGCTTAAAATAATGGAACTGCAACTTGTTTTAATTAAAACAACCAAAAACTATTGTTGTAATGTTATAGAAGCAAACTAAAACAACAATCATTATAAAAACTTAATACAAATGCGTTATTTTAAGCAATAAAACAATCACTATCCATGTGTTTGGTATCTCTGAAACGGTTTGAAATAGTAACAATTCTTGTAAATGACATAATGATCACTTAAGTCTTTTGGAAGCATCTACATGATGAGACGTGATATGTCAGCACGTTTTCGAAGTAAAGTCTTTAGAAAAATTAAATTTTTCATTTCTTGTAACTTTGTTCCTTCATTCATTCGAAATACCATATATTATACCATGATCATAGCATTTGACGCTAAGATACAAATGATGCGCATTGCACCGTCTATGCTATATGAGTTATTAGAGATCTCCAAAATGTTGATGTTAGTGATACTGTATTGTCCTTTATTACACTGAATAATGTATGTGGTATTGTGGTTTTACCTTACATAGTTTAATTTTAGAAAATATAACTTTATTTTGCGTTGGTAACACTGCTTGTTTATATATAGACGCGGATCCAAGGGAAGGGCTATAGGGGCTATATCCCCCCTTAACGTTCAGGTATACACTGAATAAAATGAGCTTCAATCATGCTTTACATGGGATAAAGAGGTAAAGTATGGTTTATCCCCTCCCTTGATCATATCCTGGATCCGCGCCTGTATATGTAAAAGTAGGCCATTTTAATCTTTCCACGGAAATATCTCGAAAACGGTTGAACATAAATAAACTGAACAAAAATCCAAATAGGAAATACTATGGGACAAATCGAATGGTGATGTCGTGGTGACCCCTAGACCGCCTTTCATGGGAGCCCAATGCCCAACTTCAAAATTGTCAATGGAAAAAACCATAGGTCAAGTGATATCTCGTTCGATAGATCTTTAAAAACTAAAAAGTGTCGTGGTAAAAGATTTTTCATATCGGTTACCGTATTCAAAAATGGTAGCCAAGACATGGTGCCTGTATTAGATAAAACGTCCAGTACCACTAATATGAAAACGGTTGGAGATAAATGAAAAGGATAAAACTCGTTTAGGAAATCGCAAAAGGTATTTATCATTCCAACGGAGAAAAGATTATTAAAGTATAAGAGAGATAATGCTAAAGAGGAAATGTAATTCTTAGAAAATTATCTTTCCGATCTCCCTCCGTAAGTGGGTGAAGCGGAAATGAATGGTAAAATCTCAAATGAGAACCCCACTTTTACTTGCAATAGGTATGGTTTGTCTGAAACACTTGGGTGTACAAGTGACTGGTACTGTAATGAAGTAATGAACCAATATTGTGTAGACGACTTTTGAGCAAAACCAACATTTGTACACGCTGTTCTAAAATTGCATTGTTCGACAAATTGGTTTCACATTTCAGTTTATTCATTTTTGCACAAATCATTACCTGCAATCAAAATGGAAAGTAATATTTAACACTAATTTTACCTACCTTTTTTTTAAAGACACCTATCAGTTATAAAATCACATTTCAGATAATTTTGTTGTGTAGATATAATTTGCAAAAACTAAGGTTCTCATTTGCAATTTCACCGTTTCTTCCCGTCCCGCTTCACCCACTTACGGAGGACGTTGGAACGATGGTTTTCTAGGAACTAGATCTCCTCCTTTGCACTATGGCACTTTTACTCTAGGCATCTTGTCTGTTGCAACATTTTCGAGTCCTGGAATGATAAATACCCTCTGTGATTTCCTATAGGAGTTTTATTCTGTTCGTTCGTTATTATCTTCAACCGTTTTCATATTAGTGGTACTGAACGTTTTATCTGATACAAGCACCATGTCTTGGCGGCCAATTTGAAAACGGTGACCCATATGGACAATCTTTTGCCACAACGCTGTTTAGTGTATGAAGATCTATCGAACGAGGTATCACTTGACCCATATTTTCGTTTAAAATTTCTAAGTTGGGCCTGGGCCCCCATGAAAGCAGGCCCTGGAGGCACCGCGACAACATCATTCGATTTGCCCCGTGGATTTAATATTTGAATTTTTGTTTGGTTCATTTATGTTCAACCGTTTTCATATTAGTGCTACTGGACTTTCATCTGATGCAGGTAACATATCTTGGGGGCTATTTTAAATACGGTGACCAATATGAAAAATATTTTGCCACATCGCTTTTTAATTTTTAAAGACCTAACACGAGACGAGGTGTAACACGACCCATTTTCCCATTTAAGATTTTAAAGTTGGGCCCCGGGCCCCCTTGAAGAGCGGCCCTGCGGGGCACCATGACATTGCCATTCGATTTGCCCCATGATACTTCTTATTTTAGTTTTTGTTCAGTTCATTTATGTTCAATCGTTTTCGAGATACTTCCGTGGACAGGTGAAAATGGGCCACCCTATATATATATATATATATATATATATATATATATATATATATATATATATATATATATATATATAGAGAGAGAGAGAGAGAGAGAGAGAGAGAGAGAGAAGATTATATACAACAGCAGTGGATTTTGTTTCGGGAGGGGCTTGAGCCCGATACCTACCCCCTAAATACGCCACTGTGCAGGTGCATCAGTCAACCGTTCCCATATTATCTCATACAGCAATGAAACAAATTTTGAGTAAAGGCAAAATAACTATCAAAATTCGAGACGAGACCGAGACTTTCGAGACTGACCATGGTCTCGTCTCGGTCTCGTCTCGATTTATAGAGGTCTGTCTCGGTCTCGGTCTTGTCTCGGTATGTAAAAGTCCGTCTCGGTCTCGATCTCGTCTCGGTATATAAAAGTCCGTCTCGTTCTCGGTACCATCCCTAGTCAATTTGTTCATTTCCATATGATTTATATAACAATATTTTAGTTAAACAGAAATGAAAAAGAGTTAATTATAGTTTCAGGGTGTATCATTAACCAAACTGTACTCTTGTCTTGTTAGTACCATAATGAAGAGCTTAATAATTTTTTTATTTCAGTATCAGCTTTACTTTTCACTTTCAGCTCCAGGAACTAGAACTTGCTTGCATACACAACATATTCTCTCTCTCTCTCTCTCCCTCACACACACACACACAGAAACACACACACACACAAAGGAAGGTTAACACGTGCAGATATAGGAAGCTGAAATCATGTGTTGTTTTTTCCTAAATTCCTTACAAAAGTATGCCCAAGTTCTGTACTTTATTTTCACGTTCTTTGTAGTATGGACGCAGTACCGGATTTACGTATAAGTTAAACAAGATATAGCTTAGGACCTCTCTCGCTTCTGGGCCCAAATAAATTTAAAAAAAAACTGATTGCAATGTAATTTCCAAATAGCAAGAGAAAGCAAATAGGATAAAACGCACATGCAATAATGATGTTTTGTATTAGTTGGCTTTTATGTACTAGGCTTTTATAAAGCAAGTAATAGTGCTCTATTTCTCGGCCCTACTTGTAATATGGCCTCTTTTATCCAGCCCCGCTTATAATGGAGGCCCCGTTTTGCAGCCCTTTTTATAATTGGCCCTTGTTTCCATTTAGATATCCATTAGGTCCATAAATTAGCATATAGTATATGTTCAAACCTAAAAAATGACGACATTTTGTGGCTGAAAAAGCTTGACGTATAAAGGGCCCCTAAAGCTTGGCATATAAAGGGCTCTTCTCAATAGCTTAGGGCCCCATCAAACTTAAATCCGGCACAGTATAGACGGCAAGCATAAGGTGATTTCAAATTAACCTAGTCGATCCAGTGGTCCTTGCAGTTCGAATACTTGACAATACTTCATTCACTGTTACAATCTCTAAAGCATTAACCAACTGCTCCCTCTTTTATCATCTACCTCTAACATCTAAAGTTTAGCTACTGGAAATGAAATAAATGCTAAATTTGTGCGTCAAAATGCAAATTACGTGAAAATGAATCTATTAAAAACCCACAATTTGCAAGAAAAGTAAAGACTATATTCTCGAAACTAAAATGAACTTGAATGGTCAAATTTAAAATTTTGTTAGGATTTGTTTCAGAAGTAAGAATACGAAAGAAACTGAGGGCTCAGCCTTTTCAACAATAGTATTGAAGGGGGCTGAACCCCCAGGTTCCACCGTGTATGGGTCTTAGTATCTAGACTAGACTTTACATGAAAATTTTCCAAACAGTTAATAGTTTTTGGGCAATATCAAGTAACAGTACAGCATAGATAAGTGTTAAGCGTATTGGTTTTCTACCTAGACAACCCGGGTTTGAATCCCCGTAGTTTTGAAAGTTTTAAGGTGTTTAATGTAATGTAGCAAATTTCACAATAGTAAATCCCCACGTTTAGCGGGTTTGCATATCCAGGCTCCTAACTATGAAAACATTTACGATCATTCCAACCCCAATCATTTCACAGATTCAACCTATTGCATATAAGTTATTAGGACGTAAAATTGAATGTAGTTTATACGAAAAAGACTTTTATGCATTGCAAGACCTGTAACGCCTAAATATTCACCACAAACTTATAGTCGTATCGACATAAACAAAAAAAAAAAAAAAAAAAGTGTGGAGCAGGAAACTACTTTACACAAAAGTCTAAAGAAGCTCAGTGAAGACGTACGAACTGGTCGAGCGGTTTGGGTCAGTAGTCTATCAATCATAAGTTTATGTGTTGAAACCCTGTAGGAAGTATTGGTTTCGTTTTTTTCCTTAAAAGTGTGTTCCTATTTTCAACAGAGGAATGAAAACATTTCCTTGAATAAATCTTTGGCAACTACTTTTCTCTCAAATTCGATTAGAAGGGAACATTATATGAATTGCAAATCTAAAATACAAAACTGAAAACAAAATATTAAGTATGTTCAATATTGCATTATTATCCTTTGATTTGTAATGAAAAACTAATTATAAGCATTCATGATTTCAAAAGATTCTCCCCGGATAATGGTCAATATATGAATGAGAGGAAATTGATAGAGCATTATTAGTCCACTTTGAGCATGATCGAAGATATGGCCACAAATTTATGTCGACAGGGTCTCAAATTCTCCCACAGGTCATGCAATGAAATCATCACTGTTTCAAAGGTTTCCTTAACAAATACCTAGGTAGAATATTACATTTATTTCTCGTTCTACGTTTTGAAATGACAAAATCATAATTTTCAAGATAATTATAATACGATAAGAATAAAGGTTTATAGAACTAATGAAGTAAATAGTATTGTGTAAGTTATCGGTTTCTAATCGGATTAAAACTAGAATATTCTTTTGCATCGCACTTTAAAGTAAATCCTCTCAATATATAATCCTCTCTATATTTCACAACAGACGAAAAGACCCCTCCCCCCACACACAATTCTTCGACATGTTGGGAGTCAAGAAACATGTAAAGCCACTGAAATCATCAATTCGATTTTCTTTTCCACAGCTACCTTACTTTCGTCTCTCCTATCTCGGTGTTCAAAAGTAAAAAGTGAAATGGGTAGTTGGTTAAAAAAAAGAACGAAAACTGGTGTGCTTAGACATTGGAGAAGAATACTTTCCCTTTAACCAGTACAGAGCTCTATGCTAATAATTCTTGGAAGTGAACTTGGTGTATATAACATCAAAGGGAAAGAGGTGGTGGAGTGAACATCCAATACCTTTGAACTGGTAGCTTTAACTTGACGTATTTTCGTTCTGAGAATTCCTCCCTTTTACTCTCCGATCAACAATTGTCCTAGTCTTCACATTTTCCCTTTAAGTTTGGTATATGTTGTACGTTATGCTTTCGGAGGGGCGAACATTTTCATTTACGGAAAACATCGTTCTTAATTGTTTTTTTTTTTTAAAAATAATCTAAACTTAGTCTCAGTTTTAGAAAGTACTTAAACTGAAGTACTTAAAATACGTCATAGCAGTGTAGCCAGTACCAAATTGTGTGCTCTCTCTCGTCACCTTCGTACACATAAAACATTCTTTAAAATATGATCCTTGCCTGTATTCGCAAGATTAGATGAAGATAAATGGGACAAGACACTTTGTATATTACTTGTAAAAGTAATTTTACATATATACTTTTATGGTTTGGTAGTGTAATATGTTAATATAAATACTTGTAACCATACTTATTGTCATGCCGATAACAATAAAAGCATGACGAAACGAGTTGTTTTCAGATTTGCCCGTGCTCAAGTGATATTCTATCGGAAAATTTACCCAATGTAGTCGGGGGCACCCGAAGGAGATTTTTTAGATGGGGCCCATCTACATGGTTGGGCCCATCTATCTCCATGGTTGGGCTCCTCCATGGCCCATCTATATTATGTCAGGTATTTCTGGTATTTAATATACGTGGTTTGCTTATTACGTATACGTTTTCATGAGCCAGAGGGGTACCTGGGACCCACCTGCCCCCACCTTTGGACGCCCATGAATGTAGTTACAAGTTGGTAAGTGATTAAAATAAGAATGACTTAGAGTAATATTTAGAAAATGGCAAGAGTTTTATTTCTCGGTGAATTTTTTTGCGATAGGGTAAATATGACAAAATTTACTCAAATCAGTTGTTGTCAATGTAATCTTTAGGAAGTATTACACTGATCTGTGACATGAGTGAGGAATTGCTGTTAGCGTACGCGCCTTTGGCGTGGGAGATCCTGGTTTGATTGCCGGCGGGAGTTCATGTGGTTCGGATTCCACTTTAAGCAGTAGGTCCCGTCTCAAACTCAAAATCAACAATCAACTCATGAGTGAGGAATTAAGTGAATTTTGAGTTGCGGTTTTGTTGATTAACACCAAGAACGAAAATAAAGCAATATTTTAAAAATAACACAATACGATGCTGAAAATTGATCAGTTGCAGTAACATCATTATTATTGAGTAATTTACCTCTTGTTTGGTGTGTTTGTTTTTCTATTTTCCCTTTTTTTAACCATGCTATTTCTGCAAGTATAACAAATATTAGTGGCAACGTCGCGCTGCAATACGTTACGTTGAATATCATTTTCGTTTTGCTACGTTGTAAGAGTCAGACAGAGTGTAGTTTGACCATGTTTGCAATCAATGAAAGGCAACTCCTAAGTTAGTCGAAAAGCTTCGAGAAGATAATAAACAAAACTACCAATATTAACATTAACCAGAATTGGTAGTACTGCTATTACTTCGATAAAGAGCGATGACTTTCCTTACTTGTACCATGTCAGTCGAAGTGTATATTTATCGTATAGTTCTTATGCCAGGCTAATAAATCCTCTCTCTCTCTCTCTTTAGGAAAAGAAATCTCATTCGTAAACAGCTTAAAGGAGATTAGAAACTTCAATCATTGACTTCATGTTTTGGGCAAATTTACAACGATCGTTGTTTAAATACAAGTACACACAGAACACAAGTATTCTCTCCATTCAGGATTTTACGGTTGTTGACGTTTTACCAAATATCGATTTAGTAATTGAAATTTCTAGTACTTGAAACTATAAATATTAAGAAAAAATAAAGCTTCGTACATCGTAATCCAGGCGCATAGACGCATAGGGGAACGTCATATAAACAAGTTACCTAATTACGTTTATTTATTTATTTATTTGCGCCATTTGTATCTTTCAGTTGTATTTGTAATAGAGATTCTGGTAGTAGCTATGCTGGTAGTAACTAAAAATTAATACCTGACAAGGAAGAGTTTGACATCGGATTCTATTCTCTAACAGGCCCTAATTAAAATAGACCCTAATTAATATTCTCAAACATTTTCTGAATACATTCAGAGATCTCTTTAAGAAATACTTCTCGTTGTTCTATTTTGTGGATGAGGCCAAAACGAGCGCAGTCAGTACGATTGGTTTGGACTCGAGTCCATGCTTTTTCCATGTAACTTTTCTTTTAGTGAACGCTTGTAAATATTAGTCAGGACAAATCTTTAAGCCAAACAAGATGTTTTGTCTCTGAACATAAAGCATTCGCAGACTTTTATAATCGTAAATCATATCTAACAAGTTTTTTTTTTTTTGTCAACAATTCCCCAGCTAATTGACCAATTAAAAGATAGCTTCCAGTACTGTATAGAGAATTATATGTTCTTTATGTCAAGGATATTTACAATAAAATTTGCAGAATCATTCCGAAATTATACTTTAATAAATGTATAGATTGTCCATATCTTTGTTGCTGACTATAATGCAGTTTATAAATATTGTTTATCTGATAAATTAAAACAATTTTATTTCTAGATCATACATTAATGCTATGCACTATTATATTCATAGCAGAATTCACATAGTAATTTGTCTCATTATATAGCCATGATAAAATTATTGTTGGGTTATCGTTGAAAAAATACAGACTATACAGCAAGTCATACAAATCAGATGTCCATTATTACGGTATATATTGACAGTGACTACAGCCTCACTCATCATACAACTAGATATTGATTTATTAGTGCTGAAAAATCTGAAATTTACTAAATACTAGCCAACAAGACTCTGTTTTATAATCGCGCGCTTTTTTTTATTCATTCAAAAGAACTTTAAAAAATGTATGTTCTATAATTTGTCTTGTAAATTTTTACTTTATACAAGACAAATCAAAATCACAATTGAAGAATCAGAAGAAACAATGTGATCAATAACTTTTGTAAGAGAAGCTTATCATAAGCTAGCGGAGATGAACATAAACTGATGATCTGAGATAACAAAGTCCCTTGAGGAAAACATGTATGGCGCAGAAAAACTTGAGAGAACATATTAAATAAATTGAGAAAGTTTCATAACACAAAACACCAGAGAATGCACTCTTCACCAAGTAAATTATAAATACAGATACGATTTCATTTTGTAAACCGTTTCTCAAATTAGTTAGTACAGGTAATAAGTATGTAAATTAGAATAGGTAGGGCACTTAAATCCCAGGCTAAATATGTGGAAAGTTCATCCATAATAAGTTAGTAAAGTTGCAAAGTCTCATGGGAAAAGACAGAATACAACAAGAAAAATATGGGACACTAACATAAGGTAAGATCTTAAGGAAGTAAATATATTTCTGGTGAGATTCGTTTAGCATAATATAGGATCCACTGGCGAATTTTGTTCCTGCAAGGATGACCCTTAGCTTTCTTGAACCATACAGTTAGTTGGTACTTCTAGATATCTTACTTTTAACTGATTTCAAAAAAGAAAGATTTTCAATTCGACCCGTTATATACAGGATGGACCATTTACCTTGATATGCCAGTCTTACCTTTAAGCTAATGGATAAAAACTCTTAATTTTTTACCATGTAAATATCTGCAGTGGCATAGTTTGACATTTTATTACTGTATGAACTTTGTGGTGGACAAACACCGTGTGCGTGGGTTTTCTCGGGGCTCTCCCGTTTCCTCCCACTTTCTTCATTCCACCGTTTCATTCATTACTCATTATCACCGTCTCCTTTAGCCTAACAGGCATAACCGTGGGACGTAAAACTCAAAATTTCATTTCATTTCATTTTATTACTGTATACCACGAGAATAACAGTGTTGTCAATTGAATATTGTTATATATATATATATATATATATATATATATATATATATATATATATATATATATATATATATATATATATATAACAATATTCAATTGACAACACTGTTATCCTCGTGGTATATATTTCAAATTGAACTACATCTAATTATTGTATATTTTCAATTCTACGTATCAAACGAAAAATTAGAATATCACATGTGCTATTCAGTGTTTCAAACTAAGTACACTACAGTGTCACAAACATCCAAATTTGGTGGTCTCTGGCAGTAACAACACAAATGAAACGAACAGTCAATGCACATTCAAAGTATTTTAGTATTTATTACTATAATTACCATATGACGAATTTCGAATGAAGAGGAACAAAAGTACAAGGAATTGAAAATTCAACTTTTTTTCAAAACCTTTATTTCGAAAAAAAAAACTGCTTAGGTAAGTATTTCATCTAATTGCATAGATAACGTTCAACAGATGTGAAGATTTTAGATGTCATTTGCATAGATGCCATTTACACCAACTTGATATCTCAAACCATTTTAGAGATATGAAAATACTGGTAAAGTTTGCAACACTGCTTAAAATTATATAGTTCCGAGAACTTTTTTTTTTTTTTTTTTTTTGTAATTACACCTCAAAAAGTATTATCGTATTGTCATAGGAAAAAAGTACTATATACAGGGTGGTAGGTAACTCCACCGACAAACTTTGGGAGGTGATTCCTTATAGGAAATGAAAGAAAAAAGTTCTAATAAACATGGAACGAAAAACGTCTCCTTTCAGAGTTATGAA
Source organism: Thermobia domestica (assembly GCF_964235325.1). Taxonomy (NCBI): domain Eukaryota; kingdom Metazoa; phylum Arthropoda; class Insecta; order Zygentoma; family Lepismatidae; genus Thermobia; species Thermobia domestica. The sequence continues at coordinate 166,301,961 of NC_137466.1, read as the reverse complement.
TTGCCGAAAATTCGAAAATTCACGTTTCGAAACGCTCTGCCTTAGAAACTACAGGACCGATCCCAAGCGGTTTAAGAAATTACAAAGGAACTAGTATGCGAACTATCTAAATATCCATGTTTTACCATCCTCCGTTATCGGCGAAACGAACTGTAAAAAGGAAATTGAGGTATAGGGATACTCCTTTAAGTACTAATAAAGCGTTCGTTTAAGGCTTATTCCGTTTAGGGCTTGTTCCTGTTCCATTTACTTGCTTTAGTTCTGAAATTTTTCACGACCACACAGAACTACAACAGTGCAGAGTTGCCATAACGCTGCTATGAACGTAGCTAATTTCAAAGGCAACAACTATATTAATAGTACTGAATATATTATTATTATTATTATTATACAATTATATATGAATTATACAAATATCTTACTTCATTGTAAGAATAAATAAAGACAGACACACAAGTTACTGTATACTAAAATATAAATTCCGTTAGTAAAATAAAAATTGACTTCGTAAAGAGATAGTGGAAGTCTCACAGAGAAGGTATATCATTTCATACGTCAGTTACTAAAAGAATGTAAATTCTGTTGGCAGCAGAACTATCGAAATTGCTTAAATTATTTATTGAGATATCTGTGCATTTGATGAAACAGAACAATGTATTACAATATATATTACATAAATAGATTGTAAATTAGTGTCGTATTTCCATTTTAGCCATTCATAATTTATTAATAGAACGGCATCTCAATAATAAAATTACAAAACACATTAGATGATGATATACAATTTGTAATTAATGTTTTTTTGTTAGTTAATATATATACACAAAAGAGGATATTGTATCTTTTTAATATAGGGGAAATCCTTCTCATACAATATATGGAGAAAATTAAAACAGCATTTTCTGATGAAAAAAATGCAATTTTGCTCCAAGCTGTTCATTACTCAACAAATATTCAGGAGTAAAAAAGTCTATTAATAACAGAAACAAGTTAATTGTTTGTTGAACAGCACAAAATATACATTTTCCAGCGACATAAAATTGAAAAAAAGTAATAATTGGTACACCAAGAACGTTACCCTTTAACATTAAACATCATTTGTCTTAATATAAAAACAGAGGCATTTTTATTAAAACAATAGGAAAAATGCTCTTTTTTTTTTAAAAAAAAAAAGAAAAATTAGTTTATCCTGTTGTTAACCGTAAAAATATTACGTTGCCTACACTAAGTAAATATTATGTTCTACATAAAGAGAAACACCCAAAACAAAGGGGTCACTTTATCTTGTCTTAATATGATAAAAATACGTAGGAGATTCATAACAAATGAAAAGCGTCTGCAATCATGGGCGCCCAAATGGGGGGGGGCGGGGGACCGGGTCATAATGGCTCACGAAAATGTGTTAATACATATAAAAAAAAATACCAAGCATAATTTAGCAACCAGCGAGATGGTCCCTCTAGAAAATTTTCTTCGGGCGCCCATGTCTGCAACGAACCTCTATTTAAGAAACAGAGAGAACTTATTTCTGTATAACAGTAATAGGAGCATTACTATTCTCAGCTTGTTACGTGGTTTTGTCTAACATTCTTGTAGTACAATTAACCGAATATATTGATATAGATAAGCTCGTTCCTGTAATAAAAGATGATCTAACTGAAAATCATAAACTTTTCATGAGAGTGGTTTGAGTTGAGTTTAACGTCCCTTTCAGCAGCGAGGCTATACGAGACAGGACCTATTGATTAACGTGGAATCCGAACCACATGAGCTCCCGCCGGAAAGAGAGCGGTTTGAATACTTACATGGATGAAATTAACAAGGACAGACAAATGAGTCAATTGGTTCCTGGAATGAGAAGAATGTACTCTATACCTTTATCTGAGATTCTTTTAAACATGAAACTCTCCTAGCACTTAAGACCATTTTAACATCATATCTCAATAAAGAGCATTCCTGCGTTGTATTACTTTTTCGATTAAAGAAGTAAAATCAGGGGCGGAACCAGGACCGACTTCTTGGGGGGGGGCGGTGGATTGTCATAATGCTACTTTTAAGGGTGTCAAACTCTGGGATGGATTTTATTTATATACAGTAGAGCGTCGATTATCCGAAGTAATTGGGGGACATGGGTGTTCGGAAACTGGTTTGTTCGGATAATCGAACTGTACTGTACTGTACTGTACTGCACTGTACTGGACTGTACTTCTACAGCCAGTGCCAAACCGACAGAAGTGTACTGATTGTTGAAACACAGCGATTGGCGGCTTGGCCGGTCAGCAGCGCCTTATGAAGGCCCCATTAGAAGCAATGTTCCGCCAGCGGTGGCTCAGTGCGGCGACTACTGTGGGAAACTTGGTTTGGGAGTGAGGGGGATGATGGACGGTAGGGTGGGAGAGTAACAGGTGTGAGCGAGTACACAGTTCGGTTAAGCGGTCGTTCGGTTGACCGACGTTCGGATAATCGACGCTCTACTGTATATAAAACAAGAAAGATCCCTCTTCCGGAAGGGGTGTTCGCCCCGATCGCTCCCCCCTGGATCCGTCCCTGAGTAAAATATATTGGAGATTGTCTATTCATATGGTTTCAGACGCATGAGTCAAAATTATATCAGATATTTTACATCAGACCGAGACAGATATTCTGCATAAGGCAATACACAATTAATATCTTTGTTATAATTAATCTGAAGACCATTTACCTAATGATCTGAAAAATTCCATCTGTACAGAGTATAAAAAACCTATGACATCACTTAACGAAATAACACTAGTTGTCTTCGTAATTTTCATTGATTCAAGTGTTTTTTTTTTTTTAATAGAATAAGCCTTTACCGTGTGGATGTGTTTTGTATGATTATGATTAATGCATCTCAAATTGAACATCTGGTGTCCATGATGACAAAGTGTAAACTCATATAAAGTAATAAATCAGTTAGCTTTAAAACCGTCTTATTGATGGTTATTATCACTAGGTGACTGAACTAAAATGGATTGACAACATTTCTATTTCTTAATTCGTTTCTTTTCTTCTTTTGACTCTCTAAAAATATAAGCCACTTACAGTTTGAGTTTCTGCACTTGCTACACAACCTTAGCAAGAATAAAATCTCGATCTAGATGACTATCTTCTTCTGCACCATAAACATTTTCGTAATATTCTCCTTTCTATGTTCTTTGATGCATAATGACGTAGTTAACTTCATAACTTTGTCTTGTTGAATTGTTTTTCCTGTTTAAACCTCCTTGAATGTTGATTTTCCGCTTGAAACAGTTGCAACGTGCGCTTAACTCAATAACTTGTTTCATAATCTGACGGTTGCTGAATAATCTCCCCATCTGGGCAATGTTCGGTAGGAACCTCGTACTCTTTGGAAAAATCTGTATGAGAAAGCCCGACCATGAAATTATGTGCGATGTCTTCAGTTGTACTGTCCTACAAGTTAATGTAGGGAAAATTGAACGACTCATTGATGCAATAGCTGTATTGTTCATCATACCCTGCAATGGACGAACTGGGTTTCTGAGTGTAATGTCCTCTTCTACCTTAGCTATCAATATCAAGCTTTAGAGAGGTTTAGAGGGAGATTGAACATCTTTGGTGGTAACCATAGCAGAAACATACCTTGCTGAATGGAGGACACGAGGACTTGACGTATCTAAGATTACAATGTTTACGTCTTTTTTGTTCCTAAATTTTGCTACGCGACGTTGTCACTGTATTTGAAGAAACTGTCCAGAGACGCCAAATGTCGGAAGGGTGAAGAGCAGTTAGCTCATTTGAAGTTGCATTTCTATCTTTCTATCCATCAACGATCTATCCGTCAACCACATCAAAATACAGAAAGGTGATATACGCTGAGAACATAGATTCCTAGAATTGAAACGAACCATGTTGTTATCTACTAAAGTGAAAGTAGTGCCGAAGAAGAAGACGTATACTACGCACTAATGAAGATAAGAGTACTCGAACAGGATTGGAACTGGAAATAGATTTAAAATTTGCTATACATATCTTCAAGTATTGATTTATGCATTCAGTATATTTCACCTTAGGTTTCAATTCCAACCATAAACATGTATTAATACAAATTGCACAGACCAAGAAACCACTTATTGTTTAAAGTAAATACATTTTCTTCAATACTATACAGATAAAATTAATTTCCAAATTTCTGTTTGAACAGTGCCAAAATTATTCTTTGATATAAAATGTCTTTCTGACAGCAGTAATACATTATTTAATTAAAGCAAAATAATATGAAACAGTTTCAATATCTTAATTTTTTTTAAAGTGCAGTTTCATTGCCATCCGAAGATGGACGGGTCAAAGGCGTAGAAATAGCGTCTTCTGTGGGGTTCATCAGCATCAATTTACTTGTAGGTCTATTTGGAAATGGGTATCAGGAGTTTACTTATTTATTACATTCTTATTTACGCATACATAAGAAGGTTTTTAGCATGATATGTAACGTAAATGATGAAGTGAGGTGTAGGTAACAGAACACAAGCACGTAGAATGTTAAGTGCGACGACTGTGTTATTCTTCTGCTCTGAGACTACTCAGAGCGGGTTTAGACACCTGGAGCTATACTAGTTAACGACAAAAGGGTTCATTGAAGAAGTTACATGCAATGGATGAAGGGGCGGCAAATATAATAATTTTTTAAAAGTGGTTTCATTCCCATCAATAGATGGGTGGGCCACAGAAGGTAATTCCTTCTTTTAGACCCGTGATATCAATTTAAGTGTGGTAAAATGGTATTAGGTCCTCCGATACTCAATTAACAAACATATAAGTTATGCGGATCCCTTACTGTCTGGAACTCTAATGACTTCCCCAAAACAAAGATTTTCCTTCTTTGTGTCAACTAGTAACTAAATAATTTTATACTTTTGATTTAATAGACTTTAAGAAAAGTTGAGTGAAAGAAGGAAATACACAAGTTGACGTATGACGACGCGAGCGACACTCAGGAATAACTACACCTAATTATGTATTGACATAAACGCTATCAAATATTCTCTTTTCTTTTCCGCAGATGGTGTTCCCAGTAGGAGACATCAATTTATCACTTCGGCAGATGAATAACGTAGCTCCACACTAATAAAATGAAATTGAACTTGAAATGGCTATTTTTAAACCTTAAAAAGGAAATATAGATAGTTTTATGGACGAATTTTGATTAATGGAAATATTCTATTCTGGAAAAGAAGGAAAGAAAAAATACCAACCACAATGATGGTAGAATATATTACAAACACGTTCATGAATTCGAAAGTAAATATCAACAACATGAATATGGATGTTAATGTATGTTCTATTATTATGCGAAACAACAACAAAAACAGAGAAACCAATCAATTGTTACATCCGCAACTTGTTATGCATTTTGAATCCTAACTTACAGAGATGAAAGCTTTTGTTTCTCATATGCAGGGTTAGCTAACCTCAGTATCAAATCCTAATACCAAGGCAATAATTTAGCATATTTTATGCGGAATTTTCGTATATAAACATGTACCTATACGGGGATTTTTCATAAGTCATGGCTATTTTTGAACTTTCAGTTTATTTCCACTATAAGTATGACCGCAAATTATATTCTATCAATATACCTGTAATGTGTTATACATACATACATACATATATATATATATATATATATATATATATATATATATATATATATATATATATATATATACGAGGGCTATCCAGAAAGTAGATTACGTTTTCGTCTGTGTCCGCTAGGGGCGGGGCTAGCGCGGCCATCTTGGGGTCAGAGCGTTGCGCAGCTCAGTCGGCATCTAGCCGTGCTAGTGAGACCTTCGTGCTGTGCTCCGTTAAGATACTGTGACGGTTTGAAATGTCTGCGTTAATTGAAAATCCCGCGAGCTGCGAGGTGCGTGCAGTAATAAGGTTTCTGACAGCAAAAAACTGTAAACCGATAGAAATCTATCGGCAGCTGTGTGAAGTGTATGGGGACAACATTATCACTGAAGGTGGAGTGCGACAGTGGGTCATAAGATTTAAAAATGGCCGAACCAATGTTCACGACGAAGATCGAAGTGGGAGACCCAGCAAAGTGACTGCCGAACTTGTCGAAAAAGTCGATGTTAAAGTCCGTGAAAATCGAAAGTTCACAATAACGGAACTTTCTTTGAGTTTTCCACAAATTTCGCGAAGTTTGTTGCACGAAATCAAAAGCGAAAAGCTTGGTTACCACAAGTTTTGTGCAAGATGGATTCCAAAAATCTTGACAGAGGACCACAAAAATCAGCGAATGGCTGCAGCGTTGCACTTTTTGGACGCCTACAATAAGGATGGTGACTCTTTACTCGATCGCATCGTTACTGGTGACGAAACATGGGTGAAACACGTGAACTGTGAAACGAAATTGCAATCAATGCAGTGGGGGCACACAGGTTCTCCCCAAAAACCCAAGAAATGCATGCAAACAATGTCGGCAAGGAAGATGATGGCGACTGTTTTTTGGGACAGAAAAGGTGTGATTTTGGTGGACTTCCTGGAAAGAGGCACTACAATAAACGCTCAAAGGTATTGCCAAATTCTGCAAAACCTCAGAAGAGCAATTCAAAACAAGCGCAGAGGAATGTTGAGCTCTAAGATCTTGTTGATTCACGACAACGCCCGGCCCCACACGGCAAATGTCACGCGTGAAGTTCTTGAATCTTTTCAGTGGGAGTTGTTTCCTCATCCGCCGTACAGTCCCGACCTGGCACCGAGCGACTTCCACCTATTCCCAGCAATGAAGAAGTGGCTGGCTATGCAGCGTTTTGATGACGACGAACAGCTGCAAGAAGAGGTAACGAAGTGGTTGAAGTCGCAGGCGGCCGAATTTTTCGACGAAGGAATTTCCAAGTTCGTACATCGCTACGATAAATGCCTTAATTTGAATGGTGACTATGTCGAAAAGTAGTATTTGTGTGTGGCTTTCATCTGTATATAATAGAATTTGTTTCCTATACTTTGTTGATTTTTTATTCCAAAACGTAATCTACTTTCTGGATAGCCCTCGTATATATATATATATATATATATATATATATATATATATATATATATATATATATATATATATAAACAAATATATTTTATGTGTATATCGAATAAACAATTACCTGTTTTTCACATTTAACTTTAATCAACTCTTTTTTTCTTTTTAACAATTTAAATTGAATACTTTTTGCCCGCTCTAATTATTATGGCTACTATTCTAAATGTCTTTAGAGGGTGTGGTGGTTCAGTGGTTAACCTCTGGTGCATGGTGTCCTTAGTTTGATCCCAGATCACGACAAGTGAACTTTGTGGTGTACAAACACCATGTGTGTGGGTTTTCTCGGGATCTCCCGTTTCCACCCACTTTCTTCATTCCACCATTTTATTCATTTTTTTATCATCGCCGTCTCCTTTAGCCTAGTTGACATAATCGTAGGACGTAAAACTTCAAGATTTTATTTCATTTCCTTTATTGCTATATGCTTTTAAATTCCGCAATAAAGTTCTTTTCATTACCACTTGCAGATGGAGACTGTGTTAAGAAGCTAATAGCAATGGGCAACCGAGAGTTACGTACGTATGAACCGTTTGTCGATCAGGATATCCAACAGTCAACACGAGAATGTAAATACAAAGAAAAATACCGCACGTTCATAGCAAATAACTAACATCCTTCAAAATAGTCTCCCATGGCATCCGCACATCCTTACTAACGATGGGAAAAGCTTGAGTAACGTTAGCTGTGTGTCCATTAATGCATTCAACCATGACTTATGATGTCTTTCTTAGTGGCAAACAGTTATGTAAACCCGGTTCTATTCCCGGAGGAAATACCTTTGTCAAATACAAGTTTAAGTATGTAGTATTCGAATCCCACTTGATGTAATATATGTTATTGTATATATACTTGGCGATGAAAAGGAGGAATAAACTTCAAATAATCAATTTATCAAATTAAAAATAGACAGTCCTCGTATTTACAAATTTTGGCGTTATCCTTAGGTTTAGTCAGTAAAATAATAATTATATTTTAAATGTGTCTAAATGTTCTCTTTGATTTGGTAACGATGCGTTATATAGATATCTATAAATAGAGAAAAGATTCAGCATCCGTTCCATATTGAGTTATTTCCGTTGGCGAAACAGTAAAACAAAAATTGTCGTTCATTTCCACCGGGTTAAAAGGGAGGGCTTCTCTCTATCTCTCTCCGCTTCCACAACCGAGACAATACTTGTTTAACTGAATTCGAAATTAACAATCTTCCGTGTGAAGTGAGTGTGACTAATGGGAAGTAATGAAATATGTATAGGGTTGTCTAGGGAACACAGACGAAAATTATTATCACAGACCGTCCAATACTGTAACGACGACTGGATAAATCTTCGGTTGAAATATGTTGTTTCTGTTGTATATCTATATATTACCATCTGTCGAAACGTTTGAGTCAACCCGTGCTAACGAAATAGAAGAAGCTCTGCGGAAAATCCATTGGGAATATCTATGCTTTTGATAGGTTCCATCTATCCAACAATATGCTTCACTAATTTTGAACTTAGATCTCATCCCTTTCTAGTGTTATTGTTTCTGCTATATCATATCAAATGCTTTTATTCTAGGTATAAGAAGTTATAAAGACATGAAAAGTAGTATCTATTGATTGAATAGCTCTTTTAGCTCTAGTATCAAAGAGACATACTTTTAACTATTTTAAAAGGAGTTTAGTTTCCGGAAAACTTCCTTGTGTACACTATTGTGCGAAAGTTGAGGAGAAAGTATGTTTCTTATGCTCTGTCACTCCCAAGCGACATAGATCGGTGAAACTTGAACCATACATAGAAAAAGTTCTACTGTACAGTATTATACAGGAAACAACAGGAAGAAACACATAACTAAAAGAATAAAAATGTCACTTTTATACAGAAATGAATGCAATGCAATATTTAAGGTTTACGTCCCACGATTATGCTGGCTAGTCTAAAGGAGACGGTGATGATGAGAAATGAATAAAGTGGTGGAATGAAGAAAGTGGGAGGAAGCGGAAGAACCTCGAAGAAACTTACGCACACAGTATTTGTCCACCACAAAGTTCACTTGGCGCAAGCTGGAATCGAACCAGGGACCCCATGCACCAGAACTGAACGCTCTACCACTGAACCACCGATAAAATAGACAAAGAGAGTAACAAACCAAGATGTTTTAAAACGGATAGGAGAGAAGAGGACTCTTTTAGCCAGTATCCTTTCTAGGAAGGCCAATTAGATTTGACACATCTTGCGAAGAAATTGTCTGCTTTATACCGCCAAAGAAGGAAATATGGAAGGAAATCCAGGAATAGCAAGAAGAAGAATACAACCGATCGTTGATTCAAAAAATAGAAGAAAATATTGGGAGTTAAAACAGGAAGCTGAAGATCGAGAAACGAGGAAGAAACATTGCCGGGTCCAAACTTAAACTAAAAAGAAAATAATCCCTCATTAGTCCCAGGACCTGTAAAAAGTCAGAATACTTAATAATAATAATAATCTTCATATACTGTATTTACAAAAAAAAAAAAAAAAAAAAATATCAGAACCTTCTTTTCATAGTCTAATTAAATCCAAAAAGTAAGCTTGCTAGTGGGTTTTATTTTAAATTTCCCTTCTGGCTTTCTCGCAATGAAATACTTTATTACTATATTTTTTGAACTAATTTTTAGTTAAAGCGAAATCATGTTAGTAATCTTGTCAGTTGACAATTTAGAAAGGAATTTGCTCTAAAACTTTTCTAGTCTTACTTAATGAGATGAAATTCTTTCATCAGCGCAAGTATTTTATTTCTGTAAAATGAATTTCTAATTATCAATCCTGTTTTGTGCATATTTTATAATGCTTTTTCTTGTAGTCTGTCACAGAAGAAAGAAGAAAAATATTTTGTACCAAGTTCGTAAAAGAAAAAAGCTTATTTATTTTATACTTATTCTAAATACTGTACTTGTAAAATAACAATTATGCGTCAACGCTCTTTTTAATTCCCACTTTCCTTATTGAATAACACGATGGATGTTGTAATTTGTGAAAGACATGACATCTGTTGTAGAATAAGTGGTAATTTGTTATCTAATCTCTATTTGACTTTTACTATTATCCAATGTTATATGAACAATTTGATTTCTAAAATAATAAATTTAAAAAATAAAAATAAATAAATAAAAAGATCTTTATTACACTGTTACGATAGTATTTGAAAGTTAAAGAACATATTATGCATGAATGGCCTGTATTCCTCTGTAAATGATATAATACTACGAGCCCTCAACACAGCTGGATTTCCTTTAATACGGGAACCTTCTGGTTGCTGTCGTTCGGATGGAAAGCGACCGGATGGGATGACACTGGTTCCATGGATGACAGGTAAATGTTTATTGTGGGACTTCACATGCGCTGATACATACGCTCATTCAAGTGTCCCTCTGTCAGTAATGAACGCTGGAGCTGTTGCTAATCACAGAGAAGCTGAAAAGCAAAGAAAATACAACAACCTTCTCCAAAAGTTTGTTTTCACTCCAATCGCTATTGAAACCAGTGGTGCTTGGGGTGCAAGAAGTCTTGAATTCATTAGGGAGGTAGGAAGACGCATTTCTTGTGTTTTTGGCGAAGTTCGCTCCAGATCTTATCTAATACAGCGCATATCCAACGTGGTAACGTCTCGTCGGTCCTTGGCACTTTACCACCTGGCAAGGAACTGGATGTGGTGTTTATACTCTGAGAACAATTGTTTTATATATAACAGTTCCTGGACAATAGTTTTTCTTTTGACGTTATAATTACATAATTATTTCTGATTTAATATTTCTTGTTTCCGACCATGAATCGACATTAATATTTAAAAAAGTAATTATTATTTTATTGTTATCGGCATATAATAAATACAAAAAGAATGGTGCGAAACTGAAGCGTATTTAGTTTTATATACAAAAGTAAACTTGGCGTAAAAAAGAAACAAAGCTTGTAAGTTTTTGGGGATATTACAATTGCTGGAAATGAGAATCCTGTATGAGCCGGTAGGTATTCAAAACGTAATCCAGTTCTTACAAACACATCCCAATGTATCCTCGATTATCTCTGCTTCTCCACACTAGAGATACGTTGCCTCGAATATTTCAGATGCTATGGGGAAGAAGAAATGTACACAGAATTCTTCACAAACATTTACAGAAAGAAGTCGCAGGCCGCCAGAACGCAAGGGTTCCCATGTTGTAGGTTCCAAGGGGGGGGGGGAAGTATATGAAACGTTTCAACAATAGTTTAAATTTTGCTGTAACTATTGTAAAAATTCAATTGGATTTTCGATATTCTGAAGTACAATTTTCTCTAGGGGGAGGCGATCGCCCCACCTTTCCTCCCTGATGGGCGCTCTTGTCAGAACGTATGATCTTGGCGACCAAGTAATGACAGAAAAATCGCAATACTGTTGAAAATTGCGAATTTATGAAAAATATTTAAAATTATTGTTGTTTTCTCTTTTTATATATAGCATTACCTTTCAGCAATACCTTTATATATAGCAATACCTTTCAGTAATTGTATTTACAAGTTCTAGTAATTACATGATTTGGCAGTGTTGCAAACTTCAGCAATGTTTATCATATCTCTAGAACAGTGTGAGATATCGATGTACTGTTAACGGCAAAATAATTGCAAACTATACACGTATCTAGATATAATATTTATCTAAGTATTTTTTCGAAATAAAGGTTTTCAAAAAATTCGAATTCCCAAACCATGGTAACATCGTTCCCATTCATTCGAAAAAAGTAATTCCGTAAACATGGTATGCAAAGCTTAGGTACTTCCGATATGCAGTATCCTGTTCATCTCCGTTGTGTTGTACGTGTGATAGAGGCTTCCAAACTTTCGATGTTTACGATACTATAACATTCTTAGATTACAACACTGAATAATACAATTGTAATTTTAAGTTTTCATTTGACAATGAACTTCAAACCTGTAATAATCTCGCATAGTGCCATTTGCAAAACATAATTTTATATTTTATTGGCAACACTGTTCATCGGCTCTGTTTGTTTAATACAGGCAAAGTTGTCCCCCTCCTTATAGTTGCTTCGAACAAAGTTTTGCTTTTCTCTCTCTTTTGGTTTCTTCGTAATAGTGGATGATCAAGATATATTGTCCACCATACACACACACACACACACACACACACACACACACATATATATATATATATATATATATATATATATATATATATATATATATATATATATATATATATATATATACGAGATGTGGCAATTAAATAACGAGACTGGTGTCATAAATGTGATGTATTGCAAACAAAGTTACAATTGACTGTTATCCCCTTCAATATACTCCCCTCTCCTATCTATACACCGCTGCATACGTGCCTTCCACTGTTTAAAGCAATGCTGTAGGTCATCAGATGTCACCCTGTTCAACAACTCTGCCGTTTTTAGTTTCACCTCTTAAACAGACTTAAAATGTGTTCCCTTCAATGCACTTTTCACTTTTTTGAATAGATAAAAGTCACAGGGAGCCAGGTGTGAGGAATACGGAGGATTGGTCGAGCACAGGTGGGCTGCGAAAATACTGCTTTACAGAAAGGGCATTGTGAGCAGGCGCATTGTCTTGGTGGAGGATCCATGCAACGTTCTTTCACAAATCCGGTCTTTTCTTCCTTATTCTTTCCCTCAGCTTGATTAGGACTTCTCTGTAGTAGGCCTGACTCACCATTTAACCCTGAGACACCCATTCAGTCATGACGATACCCCTGATATTGAAAAAACAATGAGCGTTGACTTCACTTTCGACTTGCTTTCGTGCTTTTTTCATTCTTCGCGATGTGGGAATCTTCCAGTGCATGGATTGACGCTTAGTCTCGGGGTCATACTGGAAAATCCATGTTTCATCACATGTGATGACACGTGTTAGCAAGTGTGCTTCTGCTTTCAGTCGTTCCATGACTTCAGAGCAAATGATCTTTCGAATGTCTTTTTGTTCCTGAGAGAGGTTTTTTTCGGACAATTTTTGCACAAACTTTTGCCATGTTCAAATTGTCATGCAAAATTTGTCTTACTGTCTCTTTGTTAATGTTCGTCATATCTGCGATCATCCGAATACTCAGACGTCTGTCCTTCCGCACAAGTTCATTAATTTTTTGTACATTTTCGTTCGTTTTTGAACTCAAAGGGCAGCCGGGTCGTTTATCATCTTCAACCTCCTCCCTACCTTCTTTAAATCGTTTGCGTCATTCGTAACTCGCGCACGTGACATAGCATTATCACCATACACCTCTTTTAACATTGCACAACATTCCATTGGTGTTTTTTTTTTTTTTTTAATTTTACCAGAAATTTGATGTTAATGCGCTGCTCAATCTTACTGTTCACCTTCACTACTACAGAACACTGTCCTTTTCATGCAAGCGTGCAGAGAAAAGAAAAGCTTTCAGAATTATGAAACAAACAGTGGCTGCTCATGAAGGTTCAAGATCAACAACACATCATTAGCGGCCTACCCCCCACCCCCACCCCCACGATCCTACATGACAGAAGGTGGGCAATCTCCTTATTTAATTGCCATACCTTATATATATGATTACTTGCATACCTTTCACTATTATTTTACTCTGTTTACCAAAGTTACAATTTACTATCTTCGAAATACTTAGAAATGATTGTGTCCTCAGAATGAAATCATACATACAGAGAGAACATACCAATATTTCAGAGCATGATACCAATACGTATTGTAATATATAGTTGAGCCCTCGTGTAATTACAGATTTTCAGCTTTTTCTATATTATTTGAGTTTTTAATTTTTTTTACAGAGTATACTGCTGTAGAATTATATGCATGTATTTTGCAAACGTAATTTCTTATGGTATTATACGTACTTCAAATACAGTGATACCGTCTATTATCCAGTATTACTCTTGTTAACTTCAAAATTGTCTTTAATCCTCTATGATATTATATTTAATTTTTTTTCTTCTGGTTGGTTTCTTTAAATATGTAAATTTGGTTGGTTGGAGTTTTACACTTCTTAAATTTCAAAGCTCTTCCATTCGGAATCGAACCCGAACATCTTGCGCAAAAGGCTTCGGCGGTAGCCATTAGACCTGCAGAGAGTGCTTATGCAAGTTTTGCATCATTTATTTTTTATGCGTTTGATTGCTTTTTACTTTCTTTACACAACAAATTCAACATCACATTCTGCCAGTGTAACATTATTTACAGCTAGAAAATCTTACAGTGTGAGAAAGCATCTAGGAAAACTATTTCACTTAATTCACATTGCGCCAGCTTGTGATTTGGACCTTATGGCATTAAATGTATATATTTTTTTTATATAAGATAACTTTCCCCCTTTTTAGGAAAGATAAGTAAGTAATTGCTAAAATTAGTTTTCATTCCAACAATTAAGTATTGTTGTAATAGGAACATTTTTTACGTTTAACACCTATGGAGAGGTATTGGTTCGTGTCGTTATATTTTGTAGTGGGAGACTCAATACTCAGAGATGTGATAATTCGAATCACAATTTCAGACTCTTTTTCATTTCGTTTTTTATTCACATCTAAAATGAATTCATATCAGGAACGTATACATTCAATGAATTAACTATGCGCAAATCATTTCTCTATATCTGTTTGCAACAGATTCTATTAAGTTTCTGTGCTTAAATATGAAAGTTCATACGACTGATACTGGTAGTTTGTTTTCTCAACGAGTACATTTCGTTTGTTTGAATCGTGCAGTATCTTGTAACCTGTCACGACTTGGGTGGTACTCTTACAAGTATATAGTACATACAACGCTTCTGACCCAAACACACACTCTTTTCTAATTTACAAAAATGATGTGCAAGAAATGTCTGGCTAATAAAACAAGCATCTATCACTAGTTGTTAAAAATACAGATGAGGTAATCAAACATTAGGTTTACTCTGTACTCGTAATTTTGATCATAAGTATTCTTACATCACTAACAGATCATTTTCCCCGCTGGTGAAGTGGCTAGTGCACGCCCCATTGGTGCACTGGAATTCGGTTCGATTCCGGTGTTAGAATTTGAAAAAAATGAACGCATTACGATGATTTGGATTTAACCTTAAAGTGTAAGTCCACGGCTCATAAAATCTTGGTGCTGATAGGGACGCTAAATTTCTAGAAATGAAACCATATTTTTCATATCTGATTAAGGAATAAAATAAATGCCAAGAGTACAATTTGCATCCACTGAAGTCTAGAAGACGTTTAATATCTACAGCCAGTGAATGCTTTTAGTTTATGAATAATTATAAAAGGGATTCATAATTATGTAAGCTACCGTACTACACATTTTTAGTACCACTTCTTAAACTAAATCACGTCATGCTGCGATTATTACTGACGTAATACATTTATGGAAAAGTAACAAAGTTTTAATACACCTTTTCTGAATACTCTTTCTGAAGGAAACACCCCAAAGAGTACACAAACTACCCGTTTTACATCATTTTTTAAGAAAATAACTACCATATTTTAAGGTTGTCAATGAAAAATTGATTCGTGAGACATAAAGGTAACCAAGAAAGTTCTGTCGCTTTTTGTGGAGGTCTGTGTTCCATTGGCTCTCATACCGTAAATTGAATGCGAATGCAGATAAAGCGAAGGTAAGTTGTTGGTGTGGGTATATCCACGCAAGTTCACAGTGTGACTGAACTTCCAGAACCAGATAGTATGTTGGATATATCGACATACTATCTGGTTGTGTAAATTCAGTTACACCGTGAACTTGGGTAAAGACAGAGTGAACATGGAATTTCCACAGAGCTTAATAAGTACGTGTATGTTGTACGAGTTCAAACTGGGGTCAAACGCCGCTGCAGCGGGCCGGAACATATGCCACCCTTTGGTGAGGGGGACGGACAGTGCAGCTGTGGTTTAACAAGTTTAAGAACGGTGACGAAACACTCGAAGACGCACCTCGTGTCGGAAGACCGACACATAAAGAAAATGAAGATCTTCAGGCAGCAATTGAGGCGAACAGTGACCAGACATGTGAGAAACTGGGACTACAATTCAATGAGGCCTGACTGTATGTTTAGTGGACTGTTTGCAGCATCGTCCATTAGGAACTGCTACCGGCTGGTCAGAGCATCAATGCAAATGTATACTATCAGAAGTTGAGCCGTGTTCAAGAAAAACTCAAAACTCTGAAGCTAGCACTTCTGAATCTCAAAGGGGTCCTCCGGTTACAGGACAACGTTAACTCCAAGTGCCTAGGATGACCGGAGACACCATTCCACGCCTTGGATGGGAAACACTATTACATTCGCCATACTCCTTGGATATTGCACCGTCCGATTATCACCTGTTCCATGCCTTAGACAATCACCTTTGAGAATGCCAGTTCAAATGCTTAGTTGAGGTGCAAAATGCACTTGATACTTTCTTCACTTCAAGGCTCACCAAGTTCTACCGCGATGGAATCCATGGCTTTCCAGAATGTTGGCAGAAGACCGTCGATGCTGATGGGGACTATTTCTGATTTTCCAGGTACGTTTTAGGTGACATATCGATGTTCGAAGATGGTGGGTGAAAAAAGCGACATAACGTTCTTGGTTACCTTTATATAAACAAAAACGATAGAGCAGTTTTCGAGAAATTCGTTTTTTTATTTTCACAATGCAGTAAGCTATTTTTATTTTGATAAATAGAAAGAAAATTCGAAGCACTTGCCTAAAATTCTTTTTGTAATCGATATGTTTAATATTTGATGTGGATGCGTCGAGTGGTATGACCTCTGGGGGTGTGTACAGATAGATATACATCCCAAAGTCACTTTCTCTTCATGTATCGTCTATGAATCGTGTGCATCCGTTGAAATCTCGTTCTCGATTTTTTCCTTGATTACCATACTTTCTTCTCTGCTATCGTTGCTCGAAAATAATAATGAAAAAAAAAATATTCAATAAAGTTGTCACTCGACCCACACCAGTGCGCAAAATGTCCATGGATTTTGTGCATTGTTTGATGGAGGAAACAAACTGTCTCATCCACGTCACAGAATTCAATTGAATCTGACACATTTTGATCTAGTTTGGCTTTGTGCTGCATTTTCTTATTCTATTCAGCTGATTCTATTGCTTTTATCAATTTTTCTAGCTTTTATCATGTTTTCATTCTTTCCTCCATTCTTTCCAAGTAACTAAAGTTTTTTTCGTCGTAACCATTTACTACGCTCCTGTTTTTACAATGATTTTAACTCTTGGATTATTTGACTTGCAATGTTTTTGTTTCTTCTCATTTCCCCCCAAACTCTATTGTTATTGTTTGCTTTGTTTTGGCGCTTGTCTCGTCCGTTTAGAGAATTTTGGTGAGGCTGTGTTTTGGCGCTTTTTTTTTCTCCTTCTTTTGAAAGTCGTTTGTATTCTTCCAGTGCCTGTAGGTAATTGGATGTTTTTTTCCACTGTTTTTCTTTTCCACAATTGCTTGCCAAGTCCTATTTAATTCAGTTTGACTTTGTAGCAAAATTAAGAAGTTACGCTATACATATAACAAGTGCCATAAGGCAATACAGTCACGTGATGTATTGTCGTGGATATGTCTGCTTTGCAGTGTGACGTTTGCGTTATCCACAACTACCAAATTATAGAATGGCACAAGTTTCACATCATGGAAAGAGGCAGTAGACAGATTTATTTTGACTATAGAAGTAATAATTTGGTGAAGTAGCCGCAGGAACTGAAAAGAGAATACTGTACAAATTTCTCCAAAATTGTCGTTTTTCATTGTTTTCCAATGTGGAAAACCTTAAAAGTGAAAGAAACATGTAAGAAATAAAAATGAGTAGAATAAAATTACAATAACAGAATGTAATAAGATAAAGGAGAAAATCAGAATCTAAAATTACATATCGTAACTTCTTTAAAAAATGATACTCCGACTTTAATCTCTGACGAAATTATGTGCAATGTTATTTTTGAGCAAGATTCAATCTCTCTCTCTCTGTCTATATATATATATATATATATATATAAAGAGAGAGAGAGAGAGATAAATAGATATATATCTATATCTACCTATCTATCTATGTATATTGATCTATGTATATCAATCGAAAATTGTTTCCTACAAAAGTTGTTTTGTTTTTCAAGGACTATTGAACGAGGTATGATTCAATTCATGTTCCCATTTGAAAATTTGAAGTTGGCCCCTGGGCCCCCTTGAAGGAGGGCCCTGGGGGTCACCACAACAACACCATGTGATGTGCCCTGTGACATTTCCCTATCTCAGTTTTTGTTTCATCTTTTTATTCTCAGCCGTTTCGGATTTATAAGCACTGGACGTTTGATCTGAAACACCCTGTATATATCTTACATGAGAGTTTAAGCAGGCAATCACAGAAAACAACAGTCATAGATTTGACCCTTTTCTTTAGGACATGAGGTTCGTAATTATATTATTCATTTCTAATTCATAACTCTATACTAAATATCGCTTCTTGCATAGGTGGTGTAATGTTTTACTTTTGACAGAGTAAGAAGTCGTGTCAGTTATCTTTGTATCTGTTACTCTCTTTATTTCGACCCGCGTGGCATGGTCGAATGATATGGCTGGGAATAGTTAAACTTTGTATGAATCAAAAGATTTAATAAATTTCAGGCAAAAATTTTCTTGTAGTTTTATATCTAGAGAACTACATATAGTGTAGCCAAATCCAAACTATCACTTAACTCAGTATGGTGTTCTTATTCCGTAAAAAAATACGAAACCTCGATCTAGGGGCCGTTCAAAATTTGTGGCTCCTGATCCAAAAACTAACTATTGGTCAAGATCGCAATCTTTTGATGCATTTTTTGAATCATTCCTAAAATCCTTGTTTCGATTTTTCCTACAGTGTTGATTTTTAATAATATTGTTATAATTCGTCGCAAATTTCGTATATTAATGATATTTAGTCAATATTTTAAATATTCCGTTTATTTCAACAAGTTAGTCATGTTTTGATTTGTCATATATATTTCTAAGAGGAATATCCCTAACCTTTGATTACTTTTCTAATGTTTTAGCTTTATGGTGTTTTCTGTGTGTGTGTGAATTCCTCGTTTTCATCTTTGCAAGACGAGGTGGATGAATATCATGTTCTTCGTTGTAATATTGTGCCCATGATGGATTTATTTCTGTTGTGTGTATTTGCTTTTCATGGTATTCTTCTTTGTTGTAATTATCGTGATTTTTGGTATTTATCTGAAACATGAAATATTTGCTCTTCCTTACTGTTTTGTGATTATCTTTGTATGCTGTATTCTTCTTTGTTATGTTTGACCCTGCTCATAGTTTCAGCACGATTTATAATGAGAACAATATCAGAGTTGGAACAATTGCTCATAGTTTCTTGGTTCCAGTGTGCGAATAAAGTTCAAGTGATGCTCCTACTGCGATAAATTTGTGCCTTCCTGTCTTTTCGCTTTGGAGTAGGATTGGTTTGTTGCCTGCCACTTTCCTGCATCGCTTTTGTAGTTTGTTCAGTATTGATTGCTGGTCACCGCAAGTCACAGCTGTCGAATTATTCTCTACACTAATACCTAACTTACGCTATGAACCTACTAACTTTCACTTTGTATGTGGTGGCTCATTTTAAGCAAATTGTTCATGAAACTAGAAATTAGTTACATTTCCGCGGAAGCAGTGGCCAACTTCAAAACTGTAATCAACCAACCAGCAGTGTCACTTCAGGTTTTGTTTGGAGGGAGAGGGCGGAGGAAAGACTTTCCGATTGAATTATATAATTTTTTTAAAATCTTCCAAACAATATCAATTTTAGCAAGCACATAAAAACTCAATTAAAAAAACATTTTGCTAATCAAAAATCTTTAAAACTTTTAGAGCACAAAATTCCAAACGTTTTGAATTTTGCCAATTCAAAAAGTTACTAAAAAATAAATACAAAAATTTTACAATATTACAAATATTCGCTAATACAATTTTAAAAATAAAACACTAATTTAATAACAATTATTTAACAATTTTATTATGTAAATTATTTTAATGTAATTTTAGTAGCTTGCAATACTTTGTTTTATAATAAAAACTTAAAAATTGTAAATAGCATAAATAAACTTCATAACATATTGTTTTAAACCTTTTGCAAAACAATAAATTTTATTAACAAAAACAATAAATAATGTAAATAAAATTAAGTAAAATTACTTTTACAATATAATATTATTGCACTAGTCAAATTCAAACCAAAGTCCTATAAGAATAGTTTCACTTTTTCTTTAGTATATTATTACAATTGCATGATTGATTGAGACATATCCCTCCCCTCTTAACTTCAAATAACGCCCCTGCCACGAAGTACCAACGTTCAGTCTTTGTTTTGCAAGTGACTCTTCACAATGATTGGGATTTCAGATGCCTGTTATGCGTAATATACTTCAAATAGGAATATCGCACCCATATATCACGAAAATTCGCATAATTTTCTTTTATGATATGCTGTGCACTGTAATTAGGCATTTCTACGCTCGCAGCTCAGTGTATATCTACAGCTGAGAATGGCTATGAGAAGGCTTTTGTATGCTTACGTATCATGAATATTGGTCAGCTAGAATTATCCAGCGGCTGCTCCATACGAGTTCCACAGGAAAATTACCATCTGACAATTCCGTTCGCAGATAATTATTCACAGTTTAAAAAAACAATTACAGGGATATACAAGAATAGATGGTATATACCTACATAATATTTTAATAGTTTAGCGTATACTCACATAAAATTTACGAAATAACAAACGTATATGGAAGTTGGTATACGATATGTTTATGAAAACTATCTATCATATTTCCACCAAGATTTCTAGCATTACATCACTGTCTGTACACAAGGAAAAGTACTGGCGTTATTTTGTGAACGAAGAACAAGTGGAGTAGATCGGATGGGTGCTCATATGTAACCATTCGAAATATCTCTTAAAAGGTGGGAGGAAAGAACTCGGCACACATCTACAGTGTGACCCTTCCCGCTAGTATAGTGGCTATAGAGAGGACCTTGAAGCTTGGACACTTTTTTGGTGATTCGAATTCAGTGTCATATGGTCTCGGTCTCAGTGCTGGAAGGGACGCTAGACTCCAACCCAACCAAAAACATTGTGAATCTTTTTACGGAAGAGGCTAAAACTAAAACCATCACCTATTTTTTGTTCTAACAAACTAAAAAACGCTGATTTTTAGTGATGAATGTACTTTTAATCTACATAGAAAAGTTAATAAATATAGTGTTCGCGTTCGGCGAATGCTGTTCAAGTAGCACATTATTACGTTAAAGTGAATACATCTTTAGCTGTCTAAATTAACCTTTTATATCCCATCTTTGTTTTACAAACAGTATGCAACGGGTATAGTTCTACTCGATATATTCTACTCCAACTGATTGAGTTGCAAGTTTTATAACACAAATGGATAGAGCGCAACCTCATATCCACGAAAACATGAAAGATTATTTACTCCAATCTTTCTCGCAGTAATAGATCAGATGAAGAGCTGGCGATACCTATATTACTAACCTAGTCAATGGAGATGCTACTCGCTTGGCCAACTCGCTATTCAGATGCAATCTAAAGCGATTTCATATAAAGTGGAAATATAAAGAATCAGATTTAAATTTTCCCCTTCCAACAAGTATCACAGAACTGAAACTATGGATCACAATTTTTAGTGAAACTACCAGTGATGAAGTGCTACAAAGAATTTCGAGCAATTGATACTACTTATGCTATCTGACAGCTCGCTACGCGGACGTAGTGCCCAATGCTGTGTCGCCAGCTTTTGCGCTGGCTATTGAAACACGAAATTATTCACTGCAATTAAATCTCAGTTTTATAAAATTAAATGGCACAAAAGAGAATTAAAAGGGATGCTCTGAATAACCAGCAGGTTCATACTGAAGTTGTTATTCGAGTAAAACAATGTGCATTTGTTTATATTCAAACTGGCAACGTGGAAAGCCTGGAATGTTTACCATTGGAGAGCGAGAGAAATGTACCACTATAATTGGATGAACGTGCTGTTGCCACAGAACAGTTCTTGTTACCTGATTGTTGTGAGCACGTGCAGGAAGGAAGAAAACAGAGGAAAGCAACTGTCAGAAAGGACAATTTGTATCAAATGAAGTATAATTATCATAGTATATTTGAAGAATAACAAAAGATGATCATATAGGACACCAGTAAGCTATGCAAGAAAGATTTTTATTAAAAGAAACAAAAATTTACTCTCACAATCTACCAAAATCTACCCAAACCTCGACCTACGACTGTCCTGTCTTGTGAGGACATAATCCAAGTTACCAGTAAAATACGTGTATATGCGTAAACAATGGTCTAACTTCTGAAATAATATTCAAATAAAAGAGTTACTCAGCATTGATTAATATTGAAGAATAGATCGGAAACGAGATCATGCAAACACATTATTTCTCGTAAAGCGAAGTAATTTTTGGAATAAGAGGATGGCACTGTAAACACTAAGTATTGGGGAACTTTGCTCTCAGTCAATTTTTATTAAAGTTTTACTATTTACATTTCAATATTTTTGACAATTTTGTTATTTGTTACAACTTTAATAGACTGTTATTCAATTTCAATATGTACATGCACCGCTTATCCTTCCTTAATTATTACATTAACAGTGTGAAAAACAATTATAATTGAAACAGGCTAATTCGGCCATTTTGGCACGAGCCATCTTAATACATAATCTTATTTCAAATAATTTTCATTTAAAACAAAATCAGTGAAACAGTCCACAGGGCTCTAAGGCCGGGACTTCCTTTCCATAAATCTTCCTAAGGGAGGTAACTGAAACTGGAGTATTTTTTCTTTCATTATTAATTAATTTTAGTATGTATTATTATCAATGTTACTGATAAATTAAATTCTGAATAAAATAGCATATTGATTGATTATGTTAATTAATTTGAGTTATAGAACGAACAATGAGATAGAAGATATATGAAGAGTGTTTTTTAAGTAGGTACCGTTTTGAAATTCGGTCGCTGCAGCCCTACAGTTGGCATCCCGTGTATGCGCACTGTGGACCTACATCTGTTGGCAAGCCACAGACGCCATTATGGAAACATTCGACTGTATTTACGTTTGTTTGTGAATAGTTAAAATGCCTCCGCCGACTGTAAAATACGCACTATGATTGTTTTTCTTAGAGTTAAATGCGTGAACGTGGCTGAAATTCATGGCCAGATTAGTGAAGTGTATGAACAAAACATTATGAGCGATAGGATGTTACCGAAATGGGATATAGCTCTTAAGGATGACCGCACGAATGTTCATGATGAGAAAAGATGTGAGTGGCTGATTCCGGCGAAGAGGGGGTGTGTCTATTCAAAATGGTTCTTGGTATGATTCTTAGGCTTAGTCACCCCCAAGGTATAGGCATATAATTTCACGGCGCCACGAACCATGACGGCCGCCAGGATTTCCCACAGAAAATTATCATCAAAGTGCTCTGATTTGTACAAAATTTTTCAGGCGGGTAGTTATGAATATCATTCAGTTATCACTTTTGCTCAGATTTCTATGTTCCTAAACAATTAAATGGTTCATGTAAACTTCTTCCAAGCCATTTCCACTTTTTCAAAAACATTTCGCAAATAGACTGCTAAATGAGATTTTGCAACAGGTTAATCTTGTGGTACACATGATTTTGTATAACTGTCTTATTTCTCAATTCTATCTCTTTATTTTTTAACTCCTTGCTCAGTGGCGGATCTAGATAGCAAAAACTGGGTGGGGCAGCCACAACGCAGGCTATGATAGATATAACGTGAGTTTACGCAAATCATTTTAATTTGAAATCCGTGCACACACTTCTTTAGCAGGAACTAGGAATTAAAAAAACAAACCGTTCCTTTCACTAGTTACAGTTAGATATAAAGTAAAGAACTAGCAATTAATAAATTGTAGGCATTTAAAGATACAGTAGCTAAAAGGGTAATCACAAAACTAACTAATTTGTCGATTGTCTGTGTTTGCAAATTGATTTACAATTTTTTTTTACGGGCCTTGCAGAAATTTCCAACTTATGTCCCGATGGATATTATGGATAGGTTAGACGTTGAGATTGTGAACTTCAAGTATTGTTTTACACATTGCATAACAAAAAAACTGTAACTGAAACTACATATAATGCTTAAAAAAATCCAATAAACAATAAAACGCAACGCTTACTATAAACTTTGAAAAATATATAAATAATAGCTTTAATTATTTTTGTCACTCAGAAGACTGGACGACCTAGGCTCTCCGCCCTAGGCTCTCCGGCTCAGGCTAGATTCGCCACAGTCCTTGTCCCAGAGATTTATTATTTATCATTTTACTTCTTTTCAGGCTCTCAAGGAACCAACTTTCTCTAGATTGTTTTAAGAAAGTTGATAAAAAGACTGCAGATAAATGCAATAGAGTCCCGGTAATCCGAACACTTTTAGTCCGAATATTCGGTTAATCCGAACAGGTCCGGGAGGATTTTTTGTGACGAAAATATGCAGTTTTAGAAAATTAATAACTGAAAGGATGAAAATGGGTGCATGTTTTCATAGAAAACAAAGTAAACTTTCGTTATAAACAGTTTTTTCTTTCTTTAATACCTGTATTTAGGTATAAATTTTAAAAAGTAAACCCTGCTTTTCCTTGATTTTGAGCACTTTTCATTACTTTTTTCCTTTCATTTTATATATGTGCACATGGCCATATCGCACTTACTTCGGCGCCCGGGGCCGTCGCCCCGCTTGCCTCTCCCACATGGCACGGCATTGAGCAGGATCTTCATCACCTTCAATAGCAATCTTTCACTTATATACTACTATTATATTGATAAATTCTATATAAATCTCTAACCCAGGAAGGATAACTGTTCTTCCCTGATCCCTCTAAATGACACCCTCTGAATCTCACCCTTTAACTGACTTATTTTTAATTAAAGAAAAGTGTGTTTACTTTAATAATCGTAAAACACATTACGTCTGTTACTTCCGATGCGAGAAATGGGATTTAGGCGCTCTATTTCAGATAATGCAAGAACTGTACATTTTCAAGAACTGAAGTCTGCTGACATCAGAGATTATATAGAATGATCGAAAGATCTTCTCTATCTTTCCTTTCCTATCTCAATCTGTGCTAGTGCTACCTACTAATATATAATATAGGGCGAGAGTATAGTACCTACTAAAATACAAAACTTTCTTTAACAGTTAACAATTTCATGTTCTGCCAAACTCGGTCATAGCGTTAAGAAATACAAGTTTTATTCACTATTTGGTATCCTATCTTAGATGTTACATGTTTAATATTTATGTAGAATGGGTCTGCCTCATTTATATGTATATTGAGAGATCGGATTTCGTCTGCACGTGCATGGAAAGAAAACAAATAATTGGGTGAGGTAATTTCTACATTTTGTGACTGAAATTTTTTGAGTTTCTCCTGAGGGAATGAATTTTCTTCGGGGGGAGATTACCCACAGGCTACCCCCTGAATTCAACCCTGCTTACATATGAATAACAGCCCACTTGATTGATCAGAACTGGATCCTTAAGATTTATTGCTCGAGTATTGAAGTTTTAATATTGAGCATACTGCAAATGTTCTCAAAGAAGCCATAGTGTTTTACTTTAGATTCTTGGGGAACCAACGTTGAAAAAGTTTGTTAAATATTACATAATTTACATGTGGATAATGTACAAATGAAAAAGCATTGTGTTACTTTTGCAGATTGCAATAAAATCACAGGTAAACAAATATAAATAAAAGCTATTTACAGCCAATTATTGTAATGGAGGAAAAATTGTAAAAAAAAAAAAAAAAAAAAAAAAAATAAATAAAAGTTTTCTGGTAATTATTCATTATTTTATACATTATTGCATTCATTATTGTTTACCAGAATAGAGATAAAGAAATATATAAATAAAAGCCATTCGCAATCATTTATTCTAATGGAGCAATTATTGTAATGGAAAAAGATGTATAGAAAAGTGTTGTTAGAAATGTGGGGCCTACTTGCGTAAGTGCACAATTTTGTTCTCTATGCACATCTGTGAAAAGAATGGACTGTAATGCGCTACAATATAAATGTACTTTATTACCTTGATGTTGCGACTACTACTACTACTACTATTATTATTATTATTATTATTATTATTATTATTATTATTATTATTATTATTATTATTATTATTATTATTAATATTATTATTCTTCTTATTATTATTATTATTATTATTATTATTATTAATAATAATATTATTATTATTATTATTATTATTATTATTATAAGTTTTTTCACTATTAATACTACTGCTACTTCTATTACTGACCATGATAATATTTTGCTGTTATTTTTGCATCTGACTGCTTAATACGTTTCAGTAGTATATTCTAGCTTTTTTTCTTTTTCTTTGTAAACTCATGGTATTATATAGGCTCTGTGAAGTAGGTAAATTTTATATCAAATTATCAATATATTTTAGAGTAATTTAAAATTATACAACAGAATTAAATTTTAACTAAAATAAAAAGGTGGATACTGGGATGGTAACAGAAAACTGATGTTCACTATATTACCAAAGATCTCTTTCCAAGTACTTGTTACAAGCTAGAACCGCCCTTCCGCCAGATTTGGCATTTACTTTCTTGCCACAATCTTATTGACCGCCATTTTCTTCTTTGCCACCATTGTAAAATGTCTACGATTACCTACTACAGTAATACGTATCGATTAAAAATCGGGACTTGAGTCCGACCTTCTATTTTTAGTGTGCCTTTCTATGGCCGCTATTTTCCTTTTTGCTGCCATCTCGAAATGCTTATGATCACATAGAGCAGTAGTCGGACTCATGCCCAACTCTGATGAGGAGGTCACAGAAGAACCTCTATTTATGATGTTTTCGAACATTTCCTTTGGCGCCCGGCAGGACGAAATTATAAACCTATATTATGTCGGTAACTAACATCAATAATCGTGCAAAGAATCACTTAATTCGGTTCACCAGTTTAGAATATTAGCGCGATTACCCTTCATCACTTTTCTGTCGGCATCCATTTTCTTTTGGCCACTATCTTGAAGTGAAATGGTGTGACTGACAGATTTTACCGTGACGCTTCTGTTGGCTGTGGCACTAACTTAGAATGTGTCCAAAAGCGTATCCCTTTATTTTATGTCCTGTGGAGGGCACAGACAAACAGACACACGGTGCGAGTAATTATATAATTTGTCTCTTCTTAAAGGGTTTGCTAAACAGACAGAAAAAAACGGTCGCCTTGTAGATGGCAGTCAGAGCGGACAGCTCGACGGGTATAAAGTTTAAATCTGACCAATCCAATTTTTTGAAAAGCAAAGTTAATATCTAGCATCCACTCCCTCTTCTATGAAGCAATATTGATATATGCTAAACCTTTAAAATTACAGCTAAAACATCATGCAGTAATAGGCAGTTTTTTTCCTTCATACCTGACGTTAGTTTTCACATTATTACCGACACTTAAGATTTCATGCCGACGTTGCTAGCAAAGGAGAATAGTTTACTTCACTCTGAAGTTGCGGTTACTTGATTCGAATGTCAGTTAGGCATGTATATTTTTCGTGTTTGTGGTCTCCATTAGTATTACACGTAAGAGTCGGGCCTAAAACCAGCTCAAAAAGAGAAATTATGGTTGCCAGAATTTGGTGACATTCGAAAATTGTGAATACTCGACGGACGATGTTTTGTAACTGATCGACAATAAATGAAATGACAGTAATATTTAAAGTTCAGATAATGCTAAAATTTTCGATAACACCTTAAGTTTCGAGAATACCAGACATTTAGTTAACATTTAAATAAAAAAAGATCTGTAATAATCGAACTTTGAAAATCACGGAACTTAAATAATATTCGAACATTCGATAATACTCGAAACTTTGATAATATTAGAATTTTTGATAATATCCGAAAGATCAATAATATTCGAACTTTCGATCATACTCGAAACTTTAATAATATTCGATCTTTCGATAATAACCAAAATTTCGATGATTTCAAATACTCGAACAGTTTCGCTTTACTTGATAAAATTTTACACCCGAAGTTTGATAGACCCTCAGGCTTATCGAACACTTCTATCTTCGAACTTGTCGAATCTTCTATTAGCAGATCAACTGACATAAGGGCACGATAGAGTTTATAAGGTTTATACATTTTTCAAAATATAAGAAAGAGTGGAATAAATACCGAAGAATGTTTATCCGCACGCCTTCGTTGAAAACAAATTAATGAGTAAAGTAAATATCGAACAGCAACACGTTTCTCGTTGGCGTTCCCATGCCTTCATTGAAAACGAATTTAAAATAATGAAATAAACTACGTTGACCGAAATGAATATCAACAAGAACAACAAGCTTTAGTGTTGTTCTTGTTGATTATCCGAAAAGTCTTTGGCTTTCCCACCCTTGTAGGAAACAGAGAAATGACTGAAATGAAATAAAATGAAATTTGAATTTAACGTCCCACGTTAATGACCTTTACGCTAAAGGAGACGATGATTAAAGCAATTGAATGACTATGGAATAAGTGATGAATAAGGCTTGAATTTTTATGTTTTTACATATTTTATTCCTTTGTATGTACGCTGGTGAAAATATGAAATGTTCGCAAATTACGAAGTAAGGAGCCATATAAACCACAATCACGTTACATATTTTTACACATTCTGAAGTCTGTTACATATTTTCCGTCTACTCTACATATTTTTACATAAATTCAGTTTCCTTGCTCCTTTTCGCTAATTTTCTTTAAATAATACGCAAATAAAAATAGGCCTATATATGGAATAATAACTCAAAAAGTACTTTATTTAATTATCTGTATTTTTCTCTCACTTTGTTCAACCGATTTGCATTGCGGGAAAGCTGGGTTAAAACAAATCATACACTCTGCAAT
The DNA here is from genome assembly GCF_964235325.1 of Thermobia domestica. NCBI lineage: Eukaryota > Metazoa > Arthropoda > Insecta > Zygentoma > Lepismatidae > Thermobia > Thermobia domestica. Next base: position 166,272,940 of record NC_137466.1, on the reverse strand, counting down.
ATGCAAAGAAACGTCGTCAGTTATCGCTTCCAATCCTCAAAAAAAAATCTGTTTTTTATATATAAAGAAAGAAAACAATATAAGGATTTTTGTGCTTATCGCCTTTGCAAGCAGACGCCACTCGGTTGTGTGCCGACAAAAATCTAAAACGCACACAGTTGGCTGGATTTCTCACCTTTTTTTGTATGTGCAACCTCTACGGGTGGGGATGGAGGTGGCGGCGAGAGGAAAGTGATTGGAGCGGTTAGGCTTTATCACTTGTTTCTTAAATCGAATAAAAATCGCTTTTGTATGACTCGATGGCTACTCCGCCACTTCTTCCTTCAAACAAAGGGGAAAAGTATTCAGTTTCGCGACCAGTTTGTTAGTGTGCACGCTTGCGACCGTGTCTGTTTCTTGTTTTCAATGATGGCTTCCTCTTTAGCCTCAAAATTGAAATCGTGGATAGCTATGGATGACACTTATACCACAAACGGTAAAATTGTTTTTTGTTAAGTATGCGATAAGAAATTGGGCTGTTCAATGAAGTCGCAATTGGATCAGCATATGAAAACGGCTACTCACATGAAAAACAAGGTGTTACAGTGTGCCGCAAAGAAAAAAACTTTTAACCCAAACAAAACCAGCATCTGAAAACATCAGTGAATTTTACAAAGACCTTGCCAATGCGTTCATAGCAGCAGACATACCGTGGTACAAATCGCAATTCCCACAGTTCTCGTCCTTTTTGGAAAAATATTGCAAGAGACGAATCTACTATCCGCAAGAATTATTTCGATGTGTGCTATGAAGATACTATCAAACACATTCGAACTGAAATTGGTGATTCGCATATATGATTTGCGGTGGATGAAACTACAGACGTATTAGGACGTTTCGTTGCCAATCTGGTGGTAGGAAAGCTTGTGGTACGTATCTGTAGAAAGTTATTTACACTTGTTAAGTTTTTATTACATAAATATGTTACAGTATATTTATTAGCTAAGAAAATAGCACAGACACAAAATAAATACGAAAAAATATTTTTACATATTTTCATATTTTTAACATATTCTTACATATTTCACTGATTTTTGTTACATATTTATGTACATATTTCGGTACTTTGTACTACATAAAAATCCGGGCCTTAGTGATGAAATAAGAATGTGGGAGAAAACGGGAGCGCCCGAGAAGAACCCACGGACCCGATGTTGACCCCAAACTTAGTTGCCCGGGGATCAAACCATTGACCCCACACATCAGGTATAAGAGCTCTACCATTGGGCCTCAATGTTCCCTAGAAATGACTGAAATAAGCAAGATCAGCAATGCCTCCGGGTAACACATTGCTGCCTCTGTCGATTCCTATGCACTCTTTGTCTAAACTTGAACTTAAACATCATCACGACTGTCACCAATCATCGCAGCGACTCCAGAACTTATGAATTCAATACCAATATCAGTCGTTTTCCATTACTTTTACGTGTGATCTCTTCTCCAACACGTAATAAGTATTGAGGTATATTACCTAAACGTGGAGTAAAATATCATCGTTAGTGTTCCCAATCATAACAGCGTTGCCAAGAATTATGGATTCAACACTAATGCCCGTCATTTTCATTATTTTTACATGTACGTATTTCCCTTCCCATACTCCTGAAGTTTTTTCAGTAAAAAACATCGTTCTTTTTCATGTTTTTTTCAAATGTCTGTTTTTTTCTGGCAACTATTATTTATTTATTTATGTTTCAGATTATTGAAATAATCAACGGAACTTGAGTTGATCGTAACTTACAAATCGTTTGTTTCTTTGCACCTATACGAGCAAAATTGTGTGATTATTCCTTTCGGATCCAGGTCATTTTTGGCGTTTTCCTACATTTTCAGTTGTGACTTATTGCTCAAAAACCATTTATTCGATTGATATGATTAAGGGCTTGTTTCCTAGAAAATGGATGTGGCTATTTTTTTGAGTGTGTGTGTAAATTACATTGCATTGTTGCCAATGGGTGGGAAATTATTGAGGGAAATGTAGGGGTGAAAATTTACAAAAAAATCCCTAACCGAATTTCAATTTTTTTTGTACCTAGCACCACTGCTGCCATATGGGTTCAAGTCACCTAAAAAATTATTTGGTATGTTGACAAGGTAAAGTAAGTCCTTCCTGAAGTCGCTGGCTTCCATTCAAAGAGGAAAAGAAAAATTCTCTGTCATCATACACATGAAATTTCGACACTTTTTACGCCTCAGAAGTAAAAATCAAGAGATATGCCAAGGCTACAGCTTCTCTAATTATCCTATTGAAACTTTTCATGGTGTGTTCTATAGGCCAAAAAGGAAGCTTTAAGGTAGTGGTACTTTTGTTTCAATGTAGCCAGTAAGAGGGAAACAATAGAGGGGAAAAGGGAAATTTTCCGAATTTTTCACCTAAAATCGGGAATTAATTGTTTTGGCTGAAAACACTGCCATCAGACAGACGAAAAATATCTGAAAATAAATCTTGGTACCCCAAGAATATATATCCTACAAGTATCATGGCGATATCTAACAAAGTAAGCATGAAATTAAAAAAAAAAAAACTCATTCAACCTCAGAAATTCACCATTTTCTTACCATTTACAGAACATGGTTTATTATAAACCTCAACTGTACTTCCCCTAATTATTCTAGTGAAATTTTTATGGTGCGCTGTGTAGTCTAAGAACGAGGCTTTTAGACACTGGTACGTTTGTTCAAGTGTAGCCAACAAGAAGGAAATAATAGAGACAAAAAAGGGAATTTTTCGAAAAATTTGCCCCTAAAATCTGGAATTAAAATTTCCTGTAGCTGGCAACACTGTTATCAGACACACACACACACACACAAACTATCTTAAAATAAGCTTTGTTATCCCTCTAATATATATCCTACACTGTTAAAAATACTTTGTTAAATCTGAGAAACCGTTTCTTATCTGTGCACCGAGAATATCTTTTCTTAGAAACAAGAGTTTGAAACTCTCATTAATGAGAAATGAAGAAAAGTATATCAGGTTTTAAAAAGGGAAACGAGAAAATATAATGTTAGTTTCCTTATGAATGAGAATTGTCAAATGTCATTTCTAAGAAAATATTATCTCGGTGCACAAATAAGAAATGATTTCTCAAATTTAAGAAATTATTTTTAACAGTGTACCCAAGTATTGTGACGATCGCTCTAATATATATCCTACCCAAGTACTGTGATAATATCTAGTAAAATAAGCATGTTAATAAAAAAAACCCATTCTACCCCCCCCCCAAAAAAAACATAGTTATCTTTCCACTTAGAGAACAAGGTTTACTGTAAACCTAAACTATACTTCCCCTATTTATCTTATTGAAACTTTCTATAGTGCATTGTGTAGGGCAAAGACGAGGGTTTGAGAATACTGGTACGTTTATTCCGATGTAGCCAACAAGAGGGAAATAATAGAGACAAAACAGATAATTTTCTCCAAATTTCCCCCTAAAATCTGGAATTCAAAATTTTCTGTAGATGGCATCACTGCTACCAGACAGACTCAAGCTATCTTAAATTAAACATTGGTACACCACTAATATATCATACAAGTATCATGACGATATTTAAGGAACAAAGCTTCAAATTACCAAAAATATTACGGTAAACAGAATGGTAGGGAAAAACTAGAAAAATCAAGGGTCAGAACCTAAATACGAATTTTTCGTGCGCTCGCTAATTATTCCATTTTAACGATATGTACCCGCGTTTGTTCAGTAAAGACAAACGTTCGACTGGCGTATGTTGACTTGCACTCGGACGTATAGGTACGCATATATAAACAAAAATTTCGAATTTTTGCCCAAATTTAGGAAAATTTTAATTTCCCTTATTGGTATCACTGAGCGCAGGCCCTCCAATTGATGTCAACAATTATGTATCCATCCGAGATATCTACCGAGCAAGTCTTAAGGAAGTCTCTCTTCAACGAGGGAAGCTACAGAGAAAAGAAGTAAAGGAAATTCGAAATTCGAAAATTCTCGAATTTTTGACTGGGGTGAAATTTGAGAAGGAAATTCGACACCTAGAAGAAAAATAAATTGATATGAGAAACTATGGTCCAACCATATTTGGCAAAAATAATATCCCGATTTCTTAATTAGTGTCCACACAGGCGCGGGTTAAAAAAGTGACACACCCGTGTGTGCCACTTTGTCCACCTGCGTCCGAAAGTGTTACGAGTGTTCATTTGATTATATTTTTTTGACTACTAACTCGTGCTGTTGTAGTAGTTATAGTCTCGATTAATAATAATATCGTTGTTGTAAACAATAACTTTATAAGAAAAAAATCTCCGCTTTCTTACATCTTAGTTCCAATACTATTGGTGAGAAATGCAGGGTGTTTCAAAATAAATATCGAGATTTAGTTTTGGTAGTACTTATTACATGTTACAATTATAAACTTTACTTATTACAATTATAAACAATACATCAAGTAAAAGAACGCCTCAAACAGTTTTTGCTGCAAGTGTTCGATGCGAGCTTCATTCGTCACACGGCACACATCTAGTCGATAGGCGAGAAAGGTTCATACATTTTCCGCGATATGGCACAAAACAGGTTCATTTTAGGGGAGTCTGGTTTCATCTGTACCATCTCCTGAGGATTTGCTGACCGCCAGATGCGAACATATGAGTGTTCACATTAGCTCTTAGGTGAAATGTCGATTTACCTCTGAAAACGACACAATCCAGAAAAATCTTCATTGTTATGCAGCAATATTTCATTTGCGAAATTGACATGTAAACCGTAGTCTGTAGGCTTTAGACCTGTAGCAACTGCAAACGATAAGGACGTAGTTGCAAGCGTCTCCTTAAAATTCTTCACACAGACGGTTGCAATGTAACTACAGATTCAGCCTATTAAAACACAAAAAGCTTTCTGCTCTCTAGTCTCCATCTTTGCTACTACTAACTCTTTCTAACGGTAGACAGAGGAAACAATGCATGTGCATGTGTGTGTACAAAACTGTTTGAGTTGCTCTTTCATTTGATAATATTTATAAGTGTAAGTTAATTGTAATAGATACTACGAAGTTTCAAAACCCTAATATTCATTTTGAAACACCCTGCATTGCTTCATATTGTATCATCCTATATTCATGTCTTGTATGTACATATCAGAGCTGGCCCTACGACATTTGCCGCCCAGTGCATTGGCATCATTTGGGACCTTCCCCTTTCTCCAGAAAGAACAAATCTTAAAACTGACGATTTTAAGTTTGCTATTCCAGCATGAACAACCAAGGGGAGGAAGAAAAATACACTCGCACTCAGAAAGGCTTAAAAACTACAATCTCGTTTTGTCCGTTCTTTTCTTTAAATAATAATCTATTATGTTAGTGAAGGTAAAGCAAACATACCTAAAAAATGGTAATCCTTTTTATAGAATTTAATATCGAGCTTCAACCTCAATACATCAATTTGCAATTAAAATGCAAGTAGCTTTTTTTATCTTTATTTCTTGATTTTACTTCTACATATGTTTTTTTAAAAAACTTGTTTCCACCTTCAGTTTAAAAACTTGTTTCCACCATAAGGAACTTGTTTGTGACAAAGAAAAGACTAGCTATCATATTAGAACTGTGATAACTAACTAAATAGAAGAGGTGTTCGAGAATTGAGTTCTTGTATTTGACAACAATCAAGAAATTTGTGCTGGGACTTATTTAACCATTTGCTTTAGCATTGTGCATGTGACCTTAAACTAATGCGATCTAATCCTAAATTTATGAATGTTGTATTCAAATAGAAGGTCAACTTAGTATGTGTAACTACCATCATCATGAAGTCTGTTTCCAACAAGAAATATTTAATTTAAATAATATACTTATGACATATTTTGTCGAACCCTCCAAACTTGCTGCTCCATGCAAATGCACGTATTGCACATATGGTAGAGTTGAGTTGATTTTAGTTTAGCGTCCCGTTCAGCAGCGAGGCTATATGAGACGTGGACCTACTGATTAACGTGGAATCCGAACCACATGAGCTCCCGCCGGGAATCGAACCCGGGTATCCCACGCCAAAGGCTCGTACGCTAACCGCTTAGCCACGAGGGAGCTCGCACATATGGTAGAGTCGGCTCTGCATATCATATATATCTAGTCGACAAATTATTTATATATGATATTTAGAAAAATACTAGTAGGGAAATTAGACAGGTTATTTGAATTTTATACTGTTCGTGACATTATTTTCGTACTTATTAAAGACCTGCTTTCACGAAAAAAACAAAATTTCACTTCTACTTTTATTTCTTAGTTGATATTGATGAAAACTGCTGAAACTCGAATTGTTAGTAGGATGCTACTCATATAAATTGTAAAATATTTGTAGCGTATCAGTATCTAGCGTTTAATTTATGTTGCATTTTACGGTAATCATACCTACATAAAATTATTTCATACTTAAATAGACGTAAGATGCGTTACAAATGACTATTTAAAAAAAAACGAAATTTAGACAAAAACGAGAGGCAATGTTTCTTTTATATAAAAAACATACATTTCTGAAAAAATACGAACGTTTTTTTTCTTTCTATTTACAACACTACCTAGAGGTGTCTTACCTATTACACTAGTTAACAAGTTTAAACTTTTTGTTTGTTACATGAGAAAAATCACCTGATCTGCCTTTTTCCCTTCCCTTTTTCCCCTTCCAGAAATCAGGGTATATCTGAAAACTCTATTGAGAGCATATCTGAGAATTACACCCTGTAGGGAATACCCTGTAAACCTATTGACAATTGACGAAATATGCACTTTTGGATTGTGTATGAGTGGCTTTCTTTACGTTGATAAGAACCACCATTCAATGTTTCTGGAATTCGAAATAGGTCCTGTTGAAATTTTGCTTTTCTGCGATTTTGGACAGCTCAGGCTCTGAAACTATGCACTTTTCGACATTGGTCCATATGAACTTTTTCTCTTATTTTGATGTGAGGAATCACCTCTTACAGTTTGTCGCTATAGTTCATTAACACCCTGTATACCTATATATATATAAATGATACAGAAATTTTCAAAAATTTTCGCATAAATCATGACTTCTGATTCCTCCCTTAGAATATGTATTTTAATTAATTAATATCATATGATTCCTGGGGACGGAGAATGATAATAATTGCAAGTATCTTTACAATTAGTTGAGTGGTTATGATGCTACCAGACAGAAACTCACATTTGTTTTCATTTAATAGATTTGGAACTTTAAAATCTACGCTTCGTAAACACTATTCACTAAAATATATATTATCTAGTTTCTTTTGCATGCATACTTTGTCAAACTGCTTTTTTTGTATTAATAAGGCGTTCTAAATCTCAGTAATTATTTCAATAATCATAACTATGTAAAGGGTCGTTCAAGGTTGACCGGGATTTTCATACATAAATAATCGATGAATAGCCAGATCATGATGCAACTTGCGGGTGAGGTAATGTATTCCTTCTCGAGTAACTAGCGCCCGGTATTGCGTATTTGCAGCGAAAATGGCGGCAAGCAGTGTGTCTGTGGCTGTGGAGCAACGGAGTGTAATTAAATTTCTTGTGAAAGAGAAAGTTAAACTACCTGAGATTTTCAGAAGATTGCAAGCACAGTATCGTGAACAAACGATCTCATGGACAAGAGTGTACGAATGGTGTGAACTGTTTGGCGAAGGACGGGAGCTGGAAAAATCATGGCAAGTGTCTTCTGGAACATAAAGGGTGTTATCCATGTGGATCTTCTGGACAAAGGGAGCACAATTAATGCCCAGTATTACTCCACATTGTTGAGTGGTGCTGTACGAAAGTCTATTCGTAAGAAAAGACCTGGGATGTTGTCTGGAAATGCCATTCTTCTCCAAGACAATGCGGGCCCTCACAGGCCAATGTGACAACAACAACTCTGGACGAAATGCGCTGGGAAGCTCTGCCCCACCCCCTACAGTCCAGATTTAGCCCCCAGTGATTATCATTTGTTTGTACCCCTTAAAGACCATCTGGGAGGGAAGAAATTCACGACAGATGAAGCACTGCGGAGCGATGTCCTCGACAGCAACGAAGTTCACACCAAAGGAATCAGGGAACTGCCACAACGATGACAACGGTGCCTCGACGCGCATCGGAGAATACTTTGAAAAGCTGACATAGTTTGGTGCTTCTTGTGCTATCTGTTTCCTCTGTCAACCTTGAACGACCCTTGTAGTAGTTGATTTTCATTTTAAAACATAGTAGCCTAATAAAACATATTTCCATAGATTAAATCTTCTGTGTAAGGGGATTGCGGTAGCTCAGTGGTAGAGCATTCACAACTTTGTGTTGGGCAAACAGCGTGTGTGTGTGTGGGGGGGGGGTTCTAAGCCTAATGGCAAAAGTGGTTGAGATACCTAGTATAAGCACATATTGCATACAATGTATTCACGTCATCGGATTTCATTTTTTTTTTTTTTTTTTTTTTTTTTTGGAAAATGGTAGAAACACTTGAGCAGCGATATTGCATCAAATTTTGCCAAAAGCTTTGCAATACCCAAGCGGAAATTATTTAGATGGGATCGGTACAATCAATTTTGAACGAGAATTTGGGCATGAGGAGACGGTCCGAGAAATTATTCAGGCTTCCATCGCCATACATTACATTCCTGTGTGTCATGAAGCTCCCTAGTCATCTGACATAGCTCCATGTGACTTCTGGTTATTTCCCAGGCTGAAAATGCCAATGAAAGGGACCTGATTTGAGTGAAGAGAAAATGCAACGGTATGGTTGCTCACCATTTTTAAAAACTGCGTTCCAGACGTGTTTCCAATAATGGCAGGAGGGCTGAAAGAAGTGTGTACATTACCAAGGAGATTACTATGAAGAGAATTAGTGTTTCGGATTCCCAAATATATTTTTGTGAACCAAAGGTTCGAGACTCATTGAACATACCTCATACACGATATTTTTAAACAATACAAAAATTAGAGTACTATTGGATTAAACAATCATTCCTTGTCATATATTTACAAAATATTTTATAGCATCAAAGTGTAGATATGGTCAAAACTATCGCAAATGATGTCCGTTAATTTTTAAAATTTATGATCACCTACTGATTAAAATAGAGATCTCATATTAGATTAAAAGAGCCATTCTTCATAAAATCACAGATTTAGGATTCAAAGGAACCACTATTGATTCATTTGTTATATTATACTTTGGTACCCTTAAACTTATATTATGTATACAGAATTCAGTATGATATCTACTGTAAAGTGTTTTCTGAATAAAATATATTACAATAAGTTTTCTCCTATCACTTAGTACCCTTAATACTAATACTACTAATAATAAAATGTAATTAGTGAATTCTTTAATACGCGTATAAACAATTAAAGCTTTTAATTAACGAAGATTTTAAGCTACCTAGGTATAGTGTAAAGCAAGCTGAGCGATCGATCGGACCAACTATTTTCTAAATAAATTGATTGAAGTTTTAAACAAATAAACGTTACGATTGAGAGACTCGCTCCAATACTGTTCATTATGTGAACATGTTCTTGGGTTCTATTAAAGTTAAATTAGCGTTTACGGCATTATCCCAATTGTTGCACAAAGTCTATAATTGAGTTTGAGTAGAGCTATTACCCATGCTTCTGGTGACACTTTGTTCGCACTTTACAGGACGTGCTACACATTTTCAGTAAAACCATTATCTAGAAAATCAGCTTAAGCGAAAGCTAAAGAACTGAGAACGAAGTAATGGAAGCAGAAGCAGGACTTTGTACCTAAGGTAAAATAGAATGCATTTTACGGGCAAAGAACGTCTTTCTGAAAGCCGCACGAGGAACCGCATTCATGTTATCGATCAGGCTTCAATTATCAATATTATTTTATTATTATTGATAACAATAATAATTAAATTGGAAATTTTAAATAAATATATTCCCTTTCAAGCTGTTGTTAAAAAAACGGATATTATTTAAATAATTAATATATTTCTGACCAGCGTATGAACTTTCTGTATTAAAAATTAAAATATTTCGTAACAGTTTCCATAACATAATGTTATCTTCCCCAGACGTTAATATGTTTGTTCATATTAATGTAGGTAATAGAGACATTTTCGTTATGGAAACTGTTACGAAATATTTTAGTTTTTAATAAAAAAAGGTACACACTCTGGCCAGAAAAATATTAATTATTATTTAAATAATAATTCCAGAGTCAACATGGAGGAAGTTACATGAGAGACATTATATTCTTATAAATACTACTTTCTGAACTTTATGACCTTCAGTATATCTCTTTTTAAAAAAAAATATTCCGTAGATTTGAGTTCCTCTGTTACAATATTATTTGTCCTTTCGATCTTCACAAAATATTTGGTCCTCGTATTTATTAGCATTTTTAATTCTCCAGTCATCCACAGATCTTTATATTTTTGGTTATAATTAGTTGATTTCTTAGGTACATGTTTATCAAGTACAGAATATATTGAATTATATAAAGAGTCAGTAGCTTCACTTATGCTAATATGACAATCATTAATTACACTCGTTTCTTTAAAGTTGTAATATATACCTAAAAAGTCTGCTTGTTTAAAATTACCTCAAAATGTAAAAAAGGATAGAATGCTTCTTTATTTATGATATTCCTTTGAATCTTAAATGGGGGATAGAAACGATCAATTTTGGTCAATTCTGGAATGTGTCAAATATATTGAACTAACAGAATATCCGTCTTCGCACGGGAAGAATATGTTTCATTTTGGACAACAAGAGCTGAGTTTGGATTTAAACGGCACCGAAAGTGTTACTGTTCGTCTCAATGACCCCGACAGCTATGGATTCGACACTAATATCGGTAATTTTCGATCATTTTCTAAATATGTCGCCTCCCCAGCCTTTAAGTTGCATAATCAAAGTGAAGTTATAAAAAAAAAAAAAAAACATTTCAGGCCTGAATCTCATCTATGTTGAAAATTTGATCAAGATCGGTCGGGTAGTTTAAGAGGTATGAAATCACAAACATAGTCACTTATATATGTTATCTATATTTGTCAACAATAAATCTATACTTTTCCAGGATTACTATTGTTTTGTGATGTATTTTTCTTGTTTAAATTTAAAATATTGCTTAACTCAAATATTTTCTTAGCTTTTATTTTTTCGTGTAGTAATTATCAGTTGGTATATTGCCTGAACTCCAATCTTTACCTACCGCGTTAAAATCTATTAAAATCATTACATTAAAATTCTTTGTGAACATAAAAGTACACAATCAGTCACAATGTTTAACAAAATTTTGCAGTGCCGTATCAGGAGTAAAATCAAATAAATAGTCTATATAAAAATGAAGGGTGTGAGGCAAGAACATGGTAACCCACGATTTTACAATTTTAAGAAAATCGAGGTTTTCTGCTGCATATTTCATTTTCTAAGTAGGAAAGCTGATTTTTCACATAAGAATATACATGAAGGATTAAAGGGACAAGGTTAAACCAAGTAGTATGCGTTGATCTCTATCGGGTGCTGCAAAAAGCAGCAATTGCAAAATTGATGGTTACCATATTCTTGCCTTACACCCTTCAAATAATGGAGTGTTGTTAGATATTAACATTTTTACTATAATACTAGCTGAACATTCATCAGAGGGATTAAGTACCTCGTACAAACATTCATATTTGTAATAAAAAGGAAGCAGCCTCCACCTTTCGACTTATTTGAAAGACTTACAGGGTAGCCACAAAGTCCCGTAATGCCTGAAAATAACTAACATAAATCACTAAACTTACGTAAATAATTACACGAAAAGAACTGAATGACATGAACAACAATGCTTTCGAGAAGTTGTATTGAGATAGGAAACATTAAATGTCCAAAGAATCAGTCTGTCGACCTTCATTCTCATGACAAAGAATAATATGTCACCAGGTTCTATGCGACATTTTGCAGAGCATTGCAGGTGTAACTTGATTGAAAACTTGTTTCACAGTTTCTGTCAGTTTAGTAGGGTGCGATTCTGTGCAACGATGCTCTTTATGAACCCCCAAAGCGCATTATCAGCAGTAATAAGTTCTGCGCTTCGTGGTGGCCAGGCAAATGGTGCAGGCAGATCCGGACTATCGCGACCAATCCAATGGCCCGGAAAGACTTCCGTAAAATATTTACTTACGGCGAGGGCATAATAGGCAGGTGCTCCATCATGGTGAAACCTCTCTCTCATGAACACAACAACTTGCAATAACACGTTCTTCAATATTGTAACTGAAAGTATCAGCTGTCGTTCACATAATCTGAAACAATGGGAACCTTACATTTGCATTGATAAAAAAGGTAACGGGAAAATTTACATTAGCTTTTATCAAGGGATGCGGGACTTTGTGGCCACCCAATAGGTTTCAGTATTTTCTTATCACATTGTAATTTTTAGAAATTTGAATAAGGTGGCAGATTTATTTGTTCTATCGTGTTTCTTTTATACAACAAAAATCATAGTTGATACAGTTTATTTCAGATTTCAATAGATTTCTTTTCCTTCAAGTTTAAACCATTTACATTCTGATAATAAAAACGTAGAAATTCTATATCTATTAATGTATGCATTATTTCCCTGTTTCGGGTTAAGTACCGGAGGGTAGGTCCAGATATATATATATATATATATATATATATATATATATATATATATATATATATATATATATATATATATAGAGAGAGAGAGAGAGAGAGAGAGAGAGAGAGAGAGAGAAATGATGAATCTAAATTTTCCGTGGAATTCATACAAACGATATAAGTGTGTTATTTCGATATGCTAAAAGCTACGTCTTGTTGGTACTATTTTAAATGGAGGTATGCTGACGTCAGACATTAGAATGTAATGAGGCAATTAGTTGAAACATGGCATTCCACGTGACTGATGTGACATTTCGATTTCCAATTTTATAACAACGTGCATTGGTGAGGAACAGAAGTTATTACGTTTTATGAAGCGGCGAAGTGAATTACTGAAATTGAGCAGAAAATGATAAATGTAGGACCATCATAAAAATAAAAACTGAAGAAGCAGTTACATATTTAAATGTGATTTTTTTCTTTTAGTGAAGATGTGATAGTAATTTGCAGTTAATGAATATGAAAGTAATGGGAACATCGTGTTGATAGTGTGAAAAATATGAGTACATGAAAGGTTATTTATCAAAGTATTTATTCAAGCCCTCTACCACAAAACAAAGGCAAATAATCGCAGTGAAAGTGTTAAGAAAGCAACCAACCTAACATAACCTAATGTTTTTTTCTTTAAAGCGACATCGTAGTTTACGCGCATATCACCATCACTGACGCGCCTGCTCCCTACCTGGTCCCTACGGATGCAACAATACGCTACCACTTGGACTTCCTGCTGCGTTTCTGTCCTGACTCGGTTAGGTAGCATTCGTGCTTTTTAATAGCTACCTAGCACAGATTAGTTTGTGGTTTTTACGCTGTACTTTATAATACTTATTTTCAGGCGTAGTGTTTACACGCAAAAAAGCGAATCACTTTTAAAGCGAATGTGCATCAAGGAATTCTTAAAAGCACTTTACAAGATAGTAAGAATGAACTTCATAAATTACCAAAAGTTACGATTTTTAGCTTCAAAATACTGGACCAAATCTGCGGCAAAACGTTCTTGTTTCTCTTTCCCTTCTTTCTGAATGCTTTTAAACATGGGGACTACTGTTTCGTCCTTTAAACTTCCTAGAAACATTGTACATAACACTCATTCGGGCTACAGATACAAATTACAAGCAATATCAAAATGATTGTCTTGTACGTTCACGTAAAGATTAATAACTATTATACTTAGCTTTAGTTTAGCACATCTCACTACCTCAATATTTACACTATCGATATCTTTAATAAATGAAAGAAGTTCATCACATGAAACACTAGGATATAAATAAGTCAAAAACTTTGCAATACACGGGGAAGCTTCTTGTTTACCTTTAATGTGTTACTTGATCCTCTATCCTGGATTAAAATTTATTCTAGCATATTACATGATATATTTTTACGTGATTCTAGCTTCGGCATTTTGCCTATTTTGTTCCCTGTATTAGCATGCTTCGGGCGTTGACTTAAAACTTTCCATCCACTATATGTTTCTCGTCCGTGAGGTATGTGAATTATCTCAGTGACCTTGACATTGATTATTTTCTTAATTCTTTGCACTAAAGTATGGTCAGGAATGGGAGGACTGTGAGCAACTTCTGCAAATGTTTTATCTATGTTCCCGCTACTTATTAAATCAAATAACTTTGTTTTACAGATATCAGTTCAACCTTCAATGCCTCGTATTATAGGGAGCTGGCTTTAATGCGAGGCTGAGGAATTCAGAGTTGATTGACAGGTGCCCCACCCCGTCACCAACAAACGGTCACTCGACTGTCCTGGGCAGGGTTGCCAGTGCGTTGTCAAAAAATCCAGCTAATACTCACTTAATTCAAAGAGTTTATGCAATTATGCAATCCCTATCAAAGATCCCTGTATACGTGGACACACGCAAATTAGGCTGTGATAACAAATGCCTCAGTTTTTTCTCCCTCGCTCCTTCGTCGCACTGCACTACGGCCTTCCTTATTACTTCTCTAGCTTCGCTGTGTATAGTTTGCCCTCTCTTACGCTGTGAAGCCATTGTCAAATGAATAACAAGCAACAAAACCGCAACCACAACAGCACACAACAAATAACCAACTCACACTCTCTTTAGAATGACATTCATATGACAATTTTTTAACCCTGGCAACGCTGACATATAGAAGGAGAGCAAGGGAGTATTGCAAGAGTCAGGCAGAAAAATTGTTGAAAGTTTTCCCCCTTTACCTCAGTCCCCGCTGGTAAACAAGCTAGCTCCCTATAATACTTTTCACTTATTCCTACAATATAGATATTACATGGTCTAGCTTCTCACCGTTAATAATAATAATAATAATAATAATAATAATAATAATAATAATAATAATAATAATAATAATAATAATAATAATAATCTATATATTTAAAAATGCTATGTTTATATATTTGTGGTCAAGAAAAGTTTGTATGTTTGTGGCCAATTCTTTCGACAATGAGATCTCGAAAACCATAAGTCCACTGGTCGATTCCATTTTTTTTTTTTTTGTAAATTTTGTCAGTTCTCATTTACATTTTCGAAATAAAAGCTTGGTTTTATTTTTCTATTTCACATTTTAGTCGTCATTTTGACCCTATTAGTTTAATATTGTCCCTATGATGTTAAGATTGAATTCCCTTGTGAAAGGCAACCAGTAGAGGAACTATGTATAGCGGGTTGAAGGACATTTCAGGCACTTTGTTTTAATCTGAATCACAAAACCTATTGTAAACGGGCAACTTCGGAGGCTTATGGACACACAATGAGGCGTACTCGGATATGGAAGTATATATAAAAAAAAATTTGCATTTCATATCATCTATCACTTATCAAGTTTGCCACAAACTCACCCCAACATTCTATATATTAAAATACTTCATTTATATGTTTGCCTTTAGCAATTCACTCCTTTTGAAAGTCTTCCTGTCCTTTACTTGTGTTCGTAAATTGACTTCACAGATATAGTGAGAAGTGGGAAAGAGATTCACGCTCATATTAGAACTATGCGCTGTGTAAATAGCACAGGCTCAGCTAGTAATAATAATATTAATAATAACAAACCTACCTTTGCACCATTACATACTGACAAGTAAACCTTACGTTTGGGTGAATCGAGTTGCTGACTGAGACACATATGAGAAAGTAGTACTAAATGTGGTCAGTATTTCAGTGAAGTTTTAGGTGCGAAGCTCCAGGGGTTTAGGAGATACAGCTACCAGAACATCACATAGAAGTACAGAATAATCTTCATACAGTTGGAGGTAAAAGCTCTGTAAGACCTCTCGTAACGACAAAAGGTGAATAACAAATATATGGGTACATATTAGGACTAGGGGGAAGTAATATAGTAAGGGTATACCTGACGGCGGCCATCTTGAAATCCGCCATTTTGAATTAAGGTTAAGTTTTTAAAATAGGAATAGGGTCATGTGATACATGATTTAAGGCACAAATTTAATCAGAAGAACAATGGTGACGTTAATTTTGATTTACTCGCAATTGGTAAAAAGTTACAGGAAAATTAAATATTGTTGCAGCATATGCATTAGTCCTTTACCTCACCTTGTAAATTTTGTGATAATGATAATAATTAAATAAAAAGCAAGTGGATAAATATTAGGTCTATGGTAAGAGTTGCCTTGATGGCGGCCATGTTCAAATCCGCATTTTGAATCAGACAAAAGTTTTAAACAAAACGAATAACAGTGAGACATTATTAATAGCAAATTTTACCATAACTCCAACGGTATAACCATTTTTGCTTTATCATTAACCAGCACAAAATTAAATGGATCGCTCCTTACGACTACTGCTTTGACGGAATTGTTAACGACAAATGTGTCAAGTGTAACTCGTTTGCCTTTGTCAGGTGTGCTCACTGTGAGCAGAGCATTTGTGCAAGTCATGGACTCTTTTCTGAACTACATATTGATTGTACTAATTGATGACTTTTCTGGAAGAAAGACCCAAGTTCAATTATGACTCAATTCCACTTTGGTCATTTTTCCTTAAATTAGCAACTTGTTTATGCGATAACAAATGCTGGTTAATGATAAAGCAAAAATGGTTATACCGTTGGATTTATGGTAAAATTTGCTATTAATAAGGTGTCGATGTTATGCGTTTTGTTTAAAACTTTTGTCTGATTCAAAATGGCAGATTTGAACATGGCCGCCATCAAGGCAACTCTTAGCATAGATCTAATATTTATCCACCTGCTTTTTATTTAATTATTAACATTAACACAAAATTTACGAGGTGGGGTAAAGGACTAATACATACGCTGCAACAATATTTAATTTCCCTGTAACTTTTTACCAATTGCGCGTAAATCAAAATTAACGTCACCATTGTTCTTCTGATTAAATTTGCGCCTTAAATCATGCATCACATGACCCTATTCCTATTTTAGAAACTTAACCTTAATTCAAAATGGCGGATTTCAAGATGGCCGCCGTCAGGTATACCCTTACTATATGACTTCCCCCTAGTCCTAATATATACCCATATATATGTTATTCACCTTTGGTCATTACAAGAGGTCTTACAGAGCTTTTACCTCCAACTGTATGAAGATTATTCTGTACTTCCATGTGATGTTCTGGTAGCTGTATCTCCTAAACCCCTGGAGCTTCGCACCTTAAACTTCACTGAAATACTGACCACATTTAGTACTACTTTCTCATATGTGTCTCAGTCAGCAACTCGATTCACCCAAACGTAAGGTTTACTTGTGAGATACTAAGCTTTCATATGAATTTATTTAAACTGAAGGTTCTTTGTGAATGGGAGAGGGAAAAGTTAAGAAAATTTCAGCACACCTTCGTGAAAGCCACTGGGGTGATTTAATGTTTTATCCACAAAACCTTTAGCCCTCAACTTTACAAAGTACTCAGTACTTTTATTCTCATTCTTATTTATTCATTTTATTCAACCAAAAATTATCTCTACTTTTTAGTTCGCTTTAAAAAACATAAGTATTAAGTTCGTTTTTTAATGTTATTTCTACTATAGGCAAAATATACGCTTTTCGTAATTCATTACTTTGAGTTTCAGAAGAGTGTTTAATATGCCGTACTAAAGCTCTTCTTGAGATCTTTTTCGTAGATAACTTCTTTCGGTCTCTTCTTTTAAAAGATTTATCCTTTTTCGTGTGAATTCCATTAATATATGAATTACTTTTCGCATTCAAGTTAAACATCTTACCTTAGGTTTAACATAGAATGTAGCTCTGTTTTACATTTCAACTCTTTTTTTTAATTGTTTTCTTTTTTTGAACAAATCGACAAATAAATAAAAGTATGGGGTATTTACATATTTTTACATTCTTGGTGCGATATCAATATATTTTAAACAGAAGGCTCAAAACCTATCTTTAAATTAAACTAATTTTATTTTTATTGTTTAGTTCAGTTTGTCTAATGTGATACTTTCTGGGGTTACTTTCTTCCGTTCACTACATTTACGTCCTTAAAATTTGTAATATGGCCTTCAATCAATATGATTTTAGTACCTTTTTTAAAATTTCAATGACCTTTTTTAAAATTTCCCGACTTGTCTTACACAAACGTCGGGACAAAGAACTAAATCTACGCATTTACACAGTGCGGCAATTAAGAAGCGAAGTTTCGTCTGAAAAAAAAAATAATATTACGTATCGTCGTTTGAGAACCAGAAGAACGTAACTCCAAAAATGCAGTTTTTGCGTTTCTCATGTTTGGATATAATTTTGAAAGCCCCACTCGGTGCAAATGGAACGTAGTGTCATCTGTTCTCATTGTCGATCATCTGTTGTAATGCGGCTCAATTACCATCTCATTAAAAACATCTTTCTAAGAAAATAATATTTTTGTCCTCTCGCCTGTAAACCTACGAAAATGGAGTTACGTTTCTCTGGTTCTCATGCGACGGTATATACCAATCAATAGATCCAATTGAACATAACTAACTAACTGTATGGTCAATGGAACCCGGAGGTTCAATGCCGCGTTCACAAAAGCTCTCCACTGACTTCTATCCTTAGCTAACTGCATCCAGTTTCTACTTTGTATTCCAATCTCTGCGAGATCCATCTTAATATTGTTCTCACATCTGCGCCTAGGTCTTCCTAATGGTCGTTTTCCGATTGGTCTTCCAGTCAAGACTTTGAAAGCGTCTCTACTTTCTTTCATTCTTGCTATATGACTCGCTCATCTAAGCCTACTAGACTTGCCGACCCTAACAATGTTGGGTAAACCATATAAATTATGTAGTTCGTCGTTATGAAGTTTCCACCATTCCCCATTATCGTTCCTCTTGGGTCCGAATATTCGTCTTAGGATCTTGTTTTCAAATACTTTTAGTCTATGTTCTTCCCTCAGAGTAAGTGACCATGTTTTGCAACCATACAGCACAACAGGTATGATTATCGATTTATGTATTTTAAGCTTTAAATTCCTCGACAGAATTCCTCGACGACGGAAGATTTTAAACTGAATAATAACATGAATTCCCTGCATTTAGTTGATATTTAATTTCTTCGTGAATGTGACTTTCTTATATTAATATTGATCGTAGATATTTGAAAGTATCCATCTTGTCGAAAGTATTATTCGATATTTTAATGCATAAATAATTTGCAGTATTATGATCCCGACGAACTTCCATGTACTTAGTTTTCTCTGCATTTACTTTTAAACCCATGTCCCTGCAAGCGTTTAATAAAATCTGTGCATTTCTTTCTATTGTTCTCCTATCCTCTTCTATTATATTTACATCAGCAAACGGCATAACCTGGTGAATACCATTCAGCTCTAGACCCTGATTTATTTTCCTTGTAGCGTACTCCAAAACAAAGTTGAAAAATAACGACGACAAGGCATTTCCTTGCACCAGACCATTCTCAACGTGAAAACTCGTGTACATAACTCGCATTTCACTTTGGAACTAACTGAACATAACATAATATTTGAATGTAAGAGGTGAGTTGTAATTTTCGAGAAAATCGGACAATACAATTAATTTATTAACCTAAAAAGTTATTTTGTATAAGAACCACAGTACGTATTAAGATGAAACTGGTAATGGCATATATCTTCATTAAGTTCTTTATTTGGATATTGTCAAGACGACAATGCATAATATATGTAATGAGTTAAAACCTAAAGTACACATTAACTCTTAAATTTTATTTTCTATTCAACTAAAATATTGTCCAAATATAAGATATATTGAGTTGAACAAAACAACGTATTTGAGGTAAATTCTCATGCGTAGTTTTTGAGAATATCACGAGAAATCGAACTTTTGTGGCGCTCAAAATCATGTCATTCTTTGCCAATAGTAATTGACTGTTTTATTTTTTTAAAAAGAAATTATTACATATTTAGGTATAGTGTGTGTTTATAGCAAAATACACTGTTAAGTAGAAGATTGTTGTTAGTTCTTTTCTCTTTATGAACATATACACATACAAACGACAAACATATTCCTTACGGGTATACTACTTGTATATGCGTAACAAAAATGACATTAATTTACTTCGTTTTATTGAAAGTAGAAATCTCAATTATCCAACTTAGCATTGCATGATGCAGTAAGTCATGCACTGGCCACTGGAAATTCTCGAATGTAATAGTATTCAAGGTTCTCGTCACCCTTTCTAGATGGCGGAAATATTATCAGAAAAGGAAGGCTTCTTTGGTGTTTTAATTTGGAAAGAAATAGCTAATCTACAGAAGAAGAGGTACGGCAAAATTGTGAGATTCTTGTAACTTACAAACAGTTTTTGGTTCACGAACAATACCGCATTGTGTGGTGGAGAATTGTCATGTGAGACTTTTGAGTGTATTCTACTCTCATACTTCTCTCTCACGCATGTGATTCTTGGCTGCAGAAGTTTCAAAAATTCTTTTTAAAAAAGTCAGAGTCACAGTTTGCTCGCTAAATACTAATTTCTAGTGAACAATTATTTTACTGTCGAATAAAACAATCAGGACTATCTTGACTTTTAAAATAATTAGTTGGCATTTTTTTGGAAGTAGTTGAATGAGTAACCCTCCACTCATCTGTTTGTCTCTCGATTTACAGGTCGTATTGAAAAACCCTCGTCTGCTTCGCTGTAATAATGTTGCTCTGGATAAAATTTAACTCATTTTTCATTGGCGACCATCAGTTTCTGGCAATGATGCATTCTTTTCAGTTTATGTTCCTCCGTTAATAAATACGGCAAGAAACAGTTTCTGTTTCTTCAAATACTCCGTTGTTATTTGGTAAACTGTCTTCTTATTTATCCTAATGATGTTTGATATTCCCTTCAGACGTGAATTGTGGTAATTCGAAATGATATACTGAACTTTCTCCATGACTTTTGTAGTTCTGAATTCTCTTTGTACCTAGGTGCCGTCATATTTTACAGACTTCTGCCAGTACTGAAGTTGTTATATCATCCAGAAGTAAAAGTGCGGAGAACGTGGGGAACGACGCCCCCCTACCTCCAAAAAATATGAACGGCGTCCCCCTAGTTCCTAAACAAATTACAATGGGCAAAGATAGGCAAGAGGAACGGCGGGATGTCATGCCGCTACGTACTGTCCCCCTACTTTTTCAGATTCACTTTTACCCCTGATATCATCCAAAGAATGGCAAAGAGAAAGGTCTTTATAAATCCTTTTCAGCATATCAGATATTTCTTCTGAACTTTTCCCTAAGCGCTCACAGAACTGGATATTCAGTCTCGGCTCCATTCTTAAAACGGTGATGTTCAGTTTATATATAGCTACGTCACACGTTACACTAGCAACCACCCGAGCTGAATATTTCTATACATGTTCCTAAGGTCACACACAGGATTCATCACTATGAAAAACTTCCATGTCAAAACCAACTTGGCAGAAAAAACTCGTTTCCATAGTTCCGTAGCTCAAGCTTTTGTAGCTTCATGTTTTTTCTTTCCTGATTTTATTCCCGTATTGGACATCTTTCTACCGAAATAACTTTATTGCGTACAATTGACGATTTCTCGTTGCACTTTTTGTTTCAGATGTACGAAATATCCTACGTTTCTTTTGGAGCTACCCTTGACTCATCCCTGCTCCCAATTCATTCCTTCGATAGTGAGATAATAGATGTCTACGCTGCAATTGGTGGGCGCATGATGGCTTTCATGTTGCAGACATTCATTTTATTTGTCCACCGTGCCAGACAAGAAAATAATTGTCCAAATAGGTGGCGTATGTAAGGGTCTCATATTAGGTCTTTTCTTTAAAAATATGTAAAGACAAACATCGCATTTTTGGTTACTAAGTTCATTCTACATTTTGGAGACAGAGCTAATAAAAAAAAAGTATCATATTCGGAACACTTAGCCTATATATAATATCTTGATAGTTATTTATGCTTTCGTGGACTATGCACAGGACGGGAATAAATTTGTAATCTCTTCCTGGAGGTTATATGATTCCTAGTTATTTTTCGAAAAAGAATACTGAAATATATCAAGTTTATCAATGAAATATGGCTTCTGTTGTTTCCTTCTTCAACGTCTTCCAGAAATTATCTGTTTGGGAATGAGAAATAACTGTTACATGAAACGGCAGAAGATTCACATCGAATAACTTGCTCACTTTCTACTGGAATATCTATTTTTGAACTATCTTTCTCACTTCACTTTCCTCTTTCTCTATCTCTTTCCTTCTGGAATACGTCTGATCTAATACTGCAGCAAGAAACATAGCTAACGAAACGCTTTTGTTTACCAGATTCTCTTTAACAGAAGTTATTTTCCGAAGAAAAAGTACTTTCAATTAAAGAAAAATCCTCCTTAAATTCTTACTTTATTACGAACAAGGCTTTATACTCATTTTGTTAACTTTGTCATTTGTACTTAAGTGCAATGTTTTTTTTTGGGGGGGGGGGCACTGCACAGCGATACGGATTATCTGTTAGATAAATAATCCATGAAAATTTGCACATGAAGATCTCAGAAATTTTTGACCAGTGTCATACCTTGGAAAATCAGTGCCTGGGGCGAGAGTATACGATGGCGCCCCATACATATATTCCAAGTAATTTTTCCCTTTTTTCTCTCTCGAATTTTGAGCCCCCTTATCTTTTCGTCGCCTCGCTTGTCCCGTTAGCCCCGTCACGGCACGATAGTGTATTTGATCCTGTACCACGTAAACCAGATGAACTTTCTTGGAAGATTATTAACTCAGGATGAAACATGGATCTATCACTATGACCCAGTCAAAGCATACTTACTCACCAACTCCAAAGAAGGTCTATGTGAATCCGTTAGCGGGTAAAGTCATGCTGACAGTTGATCGAGACCAGCATGGAGTAGTGATGATGGACTAGGACTACCTGTTACCATCCATACCACAATTATAGTAACATACTATGTCTTACTGCTACAGAAATTACGAGATTCCGTCAAAACAAAGAGGCGTAGAGCGCTGCTCAAAGTTGTCCGTATCCTTCAAGATAACACTGCATGTCGCAAATCCGAATGTTCTTCAGAGAGAAGCACGATCCTACTGTTATGAGATCCTTCCTCATCCCCATACTCCTTTGACGTTGTATCATCTACTTTTCACCTGTTCCCAACCATGAAGTCATTTTTTGAAGAGAAAGCACTTCCAGACGATGAAACGCTTATTTCCCTGATCAAGTCATGGCTTCTGAAACATTCAGCGGATTTCTACAACCAACGTGTCCAACAAATGCATAAAGCAATGGGGAAAATATGGGGCCATTGGAGGTCCCTATATAGAGAAGGACTCTTATGTAAACCAAATTACGTTCATCTCAATGAACGTTAAGTGGGAAAGGGGAAATGTTTAATGAACATCCCTCGTAGTTGTTTAATATTACGTAAGATACATATATTATTTTCCAAAATAAAAAAAAAGGAATACAATTTTTGGAACACAAACGACTTCATATATAATCGTTGTGTCTTTTTTTTATTCCATCAACCGTTATATTACATTGTTACAACATTTTCGTGTATTTGAACAGCCATTCAGAAAATCCAATTTTGTTCCGAGAGATCAAATACCAAGTAGCCAATCTCTATACATTGATTTCCAACGATTTCGAAGATATTACATAAGGAGAGAAAGTTACAAGAATAAAAAAATCAAGGAAAGGATGATATAAATGACACCATGCATTATAGAGGAAAGAGAAGAACTTTAAGATTAAGGATATACGTAGTATGGCCTAGCGTGTTGTTTTAATGGATAGAAATAAATATTTATATATTTTTCCTGTCAGGGAAGTTTAATTTTCTGTCTGGTCAAGAGAATTTTTCGGAGATTTTTTTTACTTTACATTTCATGGCCAGAGATGTATTTCTCTATGTTTTCCCTTCTCAAATATTTAACCTTAAGACTCTATAAGGGTTATCCAAATGAAAGTAAGGCTTTTTAGCTATTCTTATAATGGTTTCTTGGATGGAATATACGAGTAACAAGATTTGTTGTCAGTTTTCGGTATTAGTTCCATGCTAGTTAAGGTCAATATTAGAGATAGATACAAACACTATTCAAGATGAGAGCGCTGTAGCTCGGATCACACCTTAAACTGTACAAGAAAAGATACAATATATTGAAAACATACCAAAAAATAAGTATCATCTTTTTAGAGATAGTGTATTGAACGTTTATTTGACTTTTTCTCGTTACTATCTGTGCTGAATAGAGTCCCCAGTAATCTATTTCAATATTACATGATAGAAAATTCTCTCAAGCTTTCTCATTTAGATTCGTGAGTAAATAGAAAAAAAACTTTTCTTTCGCTCACTGATATTACATGAACGCACTTCCTTCAATGTGTTCTCATAAAATTTCCATATAGTCTTCTAGAACAAGAGGAAACTTTCCTCTTACGCATTCTCTTTGTACTGGTTCATATAATTCCACAAAATCTCTTCTTTTTTGGAACTAGTACAAGTATATTCACTTGATTTATGGTGGGAAAGCCTATGTCACCAGCTATAGGATGCAGGCTTTTTTTTTTTTTTACAACGTCTCTACGCTGTTTTTTGTCATCTTCTCATCTTCTAGATATGGTATCTTCTATGAACCCTTCATAAAATGAATCTTATTCCAAGTTTTGAGTATGTGTGCACCCTGTGAGCTCCGGTTGAAATACATGTTACTCGCATTCTCAAACAGCCTTATCGCTCACAAACTCGAATCAAATAAAGAATTCCGCTATCAAATCAGACTAGACGATCTTATACAGCGATAGGGACATAGAGCATATTTGCTCATGCCATTAAAGCTAGACAGAATCAATTAATGAAATTATGAAATTATTCTGCATCAATCAAACTTGTATGTATCATTGATTAATATTATATTTAGTACCAAATGAAGAAGTAAATACTATAGAGTATTAAGGTATAATATCTAGCAAAAAAAGTAAGTTACTTGTGGTATAGTTATTGAAAGATATAGAATACTTCCTCTTATTTAACCAGTTTTACACCTGTATGAGTACACAGAGCAAAATGAAGTACTTGACATTTAACTCTACATAATTACTCACATACACATAGAATATTAGGGATTTAGGAATTAGATTTTTGGGCTTTCGACATTTATGAGCATGTTAGCCCGTCACGTATGAGGGATGATGTCCCTCGACGATCACACTATCTGGGGAAAGGTAAGAAAAGAAGCGGCTTGGGACCTATATGTTAGGTATCATCCCAGCGTTTGCCTAGTGTGAATGAGGGTAAACCTCACTCAAGAGTAGTGCTCTCAACGGGTCGGGTCGGGTGACGACCGACCCGACTCGACCCGATGACCCGACCCGAGTGACCCGACCCGTGATCCGATCCGATTGACCTGACCCGACAACCCGATCCGAGCTGAGCCGACTGACCCGACCCGAGACGACGACCCCACCCGAGTAGCCTGACCTGACAACCCGATCCGAGCTGACCCAACTGACCCGACCCGACCCGACAACCCCACCCGAGTTGACCCGACCCGGCCTGTAACCCGACTTGAGCTGACCCGACCCGACCCGGCCCGTAACCCGACTTGAGCTGACCCGACCCGACAACTCAACCCGAGTTGACCCTACCCGACCCGACCCGTAACCCGACTCGAGCTGACCCGACCCGGCAACCCGACCCGAGTTGACCCGACCCGACTCGAGCTGACCCGACCCGACTACTCAAGAGGTTTGAGAGCACTACTCAAGAGGCTGACCTGAAAAAGCTTTTACTCTTCTTCGACCGAATGTCCCCTCCAAGAATCGAACCTGGGACCGCTCGCATCAAAGACTATTAACAAGATGATAGTATTACGTTGTCTATAACGTCAATTTGTAGCAGAATTTTTGAAAATGCACCGAATTATTATATTTCCTTACAGTAACTTTAGGTTAAACAATACCTCTTAATTTGACACTCCTTCGCCCATATATCGGGTAATGTAGGGTAGTGTATGTTTTCAGGAGTTCTTTATGGCGCAAATAAATATTCATTTACATACAAACATTATATCACGTGCCTCAGAAAACAGCTGTTACAAACAAAGAGTGAAAATGTGCACAATACCATTCCATTACATCCACATATTTTGAGAGCTGAACCTAATACATGTAAATTCTATCATTCATTCAATGTGGGATTACCGTTCTAGGTCACTTCCCTCATCCAGCTCTGTGTTCCACTACAGACTGATTCAGGCAACAGGCAGATAAAAACAGATTTATTGAATTTTCAGATCCAGAAACAGTTCTACTACGCTTTGAGGTGGAGAGTTTTGCCGAAAATGGACAAAACCATTCGTTAGAGAAACATTTTAAAAAAGAAAGTAAAACAAAATAATAGTATACAAATTAACTTAATTGGGGCTGGTTTCGCGACTCACCTATAGATCTTTATTTTTGGCTATAGACCACTGGAAGTCAAGTGGGGGCCTGTGTCCCTAATTCGATCTGGGAATAAGAATTAATTATATATGGGTTCTCTTTTTAACTGTTTTAAAATTAACAAACCTTATTGTTCCCATAAATATCAATGATTGTTATTGTATTCTGCTCTTGTGTTGTTTGGTCGGATAATACACACCTTTTAATAGCTATAATGTAAAATCGATTCACTAGAATAAAGTTCACTTGAAAACCTAAATAAATCGGAAGTTTAGTTTAAACTAAATGTTACAAGAGATCAAATTGCCGCAAAACTTACAAGTATCAACTTGTCCGGTTTATGGAACAGGATTATGTATGGATCACGGTGGCTTAGTGGTAGAGCGCTCATCTGGAGTGCATGGGGTCCCTTGTTCGAATCCAACTTCGGTGTAGTGGGCTTTGTGGTGGACAAAAACTATATGCGTAGGTTTTGGCATTATTATACTAGTTTCTCGTATTTTTTCATTCTACCATTATCATTCATCACATTATCACCGTCTTAGCCGCGGTGCGTAATCGAGGACGTTAATAAAAACAGATTATGCATTATGTTTAGACAAAAGAATAACGTTCATACTAAAGGAATGAAAAACTGATTTTTGACCCCAAGTACGTTGGAAACCACAATATAAGCTAGCTTAACATAACTAACACGTGTAAGGTAAAGTCATCCTAAATGCCTATATGTAAATATAGGCTTGCAAAATTCGTGCAAAGTTCCAAGAATACCTACTGCTCTATTTTCTTTTACTTTTATGCAATTCATAATTAAGAAATGATATTCTTCTATTTAAACATACCATCAAAGTTACAGTAATCGCAGAGGTACTTGAAAAACAGCAATCTCTGGTTCTATAAAACACAACCGGAAACATAAGAGAAAGCATTCTAGATGCTTGAAAAAGCAAGGATGTCCGGAAAGAGGGTCTGACGGCAAGTGCGTCCATTAAGAAAAAAATAGGTACGTATGGGAAAGGAGAAAAAAACCCATCTAAACTAGTTAATGGGGGGCCGCGGTGTCTCTGTGGTAGAGCGTTCACCTCTGGTGCATTGGGTTCCGGGTTCAAACCCCGCTCCCACCAAGTAAACTTTGTGATGGACAAACACCGTGTGCGTGGGTTTTCTTGGGGTTCTTCCGTTTTCTTCCACTTTCTTCATTCCACCATTTTATTCATTGCTCATCATCACCGTCTCCTTTAACCTAGCCGGCATAATCGTGGAACGTAAAACTCAACATTTTTATTTTTCAATTTCTAAACTAGTTAGCTATGATGAGTTTGTATAAAAGTACATAATATTTACTTGTGAAACACTTTTAATCAAGATTGAAGCAACAAGTGATTATTAGAGGTCAAAAACATTAACAAAAATTATTTAAAAAAACACTACTTTTGTGGAAATATATATTAGGAAACTTTTGTATAATATGTATGATACCTTAATGAAACTACCATTCCTAGTAAAATCAAGAAAATTTAGTAAAACAATTTTCTTAGCAATACGTTGAAAAACTTAAGTATTGCCATTTATTTTTTAGAAATTACTTTTGGTCATTATTTAAGATGTTGAAACATGTGCTATAGTTTTCTATTAGTAACTAAAAATGTCTTAAATGCATCCTAACAGTGATTAATAGTCGTAAGAGTGTTTAAAATGCATCTTACCTTGACTTCTGATATGTTCAGAGTATACGGACAGAAAAGACCTGTAAACCGGGGCATCATTTGGAGAAGGTAGAGGGAGTAATTATCCCTCCTGAGTTTAAGAAATACTAAATTGTATAATAGCATAACTCATGAACCTCTTGTGTCGATGGACAATCTTACTTCACCCTCGCAAATCTGAAAGGCAATACTACTTGTAAATGTGTAAATATCAAGAATGTACGCAGAATTTATTTCGGATGGTCCAAATTCAATAGGCTATGAGGATAAAGTGTATCAAAATTTATAAAATCATCCCTACAATTAGACTAACTTTTTGAAAAGTTGAGATTTCAGGGAGAGAAGTGGACAGAGATGGCGTGGGTCAATGAAATCTTGACCCATGGCTCACTGACCCACCACTAACCGTGACTCAATCTGACCCACGACCCACTATGACGCACCGTGACCCACTCTGGCCCATCATCTACCATGACCCACTCGGACTCACCGTTCACCAAAGCCCATCATCAATCCTAACCCATGATCCACGCCTTCCTCTCCACTGACTAAAGAGTTTACACTTGTAATAAAACAAGTCTGTAAAATTATCACTAATCAGAGTTAGAATTTCTACGATCAAATACCCAAGCACTGCTCTGTTACAATACGGTGGATGTGACCTTTACGATATAAAATGGTAAAGTGTTTGTCATGGGGCATATTATTATGAATTTCAATTTAATTATCATATATTCCTTGTTCTTTATTATTTCCTTGTTGAATTACAGATACTTTTCAGTGGAAAATAGGGTGAAATTTGAAAGTTTCAAATCAACGTAAAGTAGACCAACGTAAAGGAAAAAAGTTTAAAATTTGAGTGTGTCTTGAAACCCAAGTAGTTATTATTACCTACTGCTATTATTAGTATTATAAATATCAATATCCAAAAGATCCCGAAGTTTTCTTCACTTAGATATACTCATCTCAGGTAAATAAGTAGAATCAAATGAGAAAGGAAGAAAAATGCAGGCTTTGAAAGTAAAATGTAGACTAATTCACCAGTGTTCAAAAGATGCGGTCTAGAATACACTGAGCAGAGTGGGTCGTTGGGTTATGGTGGGTGGTGTTGGGTCACAATGAGTCATGTCCTGCTGACCCACAATCCACTGAACCACTCACAAATCTTGACCCACGACCCACTGATCCACTCCATCTCCGAGCCTTCAAGGTCCACCACTGCATGTGTCCATAGTAAACGGTAATGTGTAACATATCCTAACACTGTTTAGAAGATACTTCTCTGCCAGTATACTCATTGAAGAAACCAGTTTAGGTACATTTTGCACTCTCTTAGGGCAGTTTGTATTAACTCCTATTAAGGGACATTCTAGACTTTTTGTTCACCAGTATAATACTTCAAGACATTTTTAAACGTGTTAAAAAAAAGAACCAAAAGTCATTTCTAAATATACTTTAAAATCAAGTTCAAACACTGATTTAGTTTTTACACTGTAAGTTGTTTTTTCTGAAAAATACAAATTTGGAACTAAATTGTTTCGAACAGACAGCACATTAACGAAGAGATATCTTAAATCTGCCACATGGAATTAAAAATATCTGTTTAAAAGGATAAAACATAACTTTTAGAGAGTATATATTGCTTTCGTAAGTGACAATAGAAAATTAATTCCATGGAAGCTGTGTGCTCAAGTAAAATTCCTTGAATCGCCACGCCAAGGAGGTATTATTTGTATTACGAAGAAGTGTAAACATGATTTGTTTGTGTAAAACGAGAAAATCCAGAGGGAAATTAGGCACCTTTTAGGATTAAGTAACAATGGAAGTTTGCTTGGTTTTCCTTGTTGCAAGAACCGTTTTGTTGTTATGTACAAACCTCCACTCATTCGGAAAGTAAGTAACTAAACCAGTGATCTACTTGAAAGTCAATTTAAACCTGACTGGGTGCTATGTAATTAGAATTTGATCTCACTTAAACTGAGATAAATTTGTAACTTCATATTGCATACTGTATATGATGCTCTAGTGATGCATTCTTCAGTACTTAACAAATTAGAATTATTCTTATTATGAGGTTAAGTAGTGACAATTACGAGTGTGTTTGTAGGATTATAGGCCATATTATTAGTAGATTAGCAACTATGTCTCATCATAATAGTCACGATTTGTCATCTCCGTCCTGTGTGCAATTAATATTAAATTTATGCAAGTAAGTGACAGATTTTATCTGATACAAACATCTATCATATAAGAAATTTCAAATATTGAAAGTCCACAAACGGACATTCGATTTAATATAAAATACTCGTAATAGAAGTGACTGACTTGTCATTGCTCAGGCCATACTACAATAGTTATAAACGTGAAAATGGGACAGAATACTTCTTTTGTCACGGAAGCAAAAGATAAGAAAAGTTAAAAAAAAACTAATCTTAAGGGAGATAATATCTCAATACAAGTAATACCTTAAAGTACAATATCTCACTAACAATGCATATTTCTGATATATTGGCAACCAAAATATATAGTTTACAGTTTTAAAAATCTTTTTTAAAAGATACCTATCTATAGAAGTAAATGTAAAAATTAGTCCATTTTTTCATTCTTTAGAGTTTGGTCACTTGGTATCCAAGCGGTCCATTTATTGTAATATAATATATAACATAGTCTTATATACATATCGTAATATGTTATTTACAAGAATGTTACATTGTACTTTTTCCATGCTACAACATATTAAAGGCTCAAAGTGGTTGAGGAAGAGAATAGTCCAAAAGTTATTATGTAGCTCTATTGCGTTCATGGAAACAAAAAGACGATAACTAAAACTATGTTAAATTATACTATAGACTGCCAATTGCAGCCTCAAGGAATTTATGAAGTTTATTTTATCGCAAGTAGTCAGGGGTGCCCACAAGGGGGGGCTATGATGCAAACTGCGTATTTGAAATATTTGGGGGGGGTAAAAATCTATATAAATATGTTTGAGGAGGTGTAGAAATTAATCGAAAATATTTTTTTTCATGGAAGAACACCTACGGATAGACAATTGAGGGGGGTGCGTCATGGACATGAGGGGGGGTGGGCACCACTGGAAGTAGGAACACTTTCGAAATTTTAACTGGAAATCCAATTGAAAAACGACCATTAGGAAGCCATAGGCAAAACTGGGAGGGCAATATTAAGATGGATCTCGCAGAAATAAAATACAAAGTAGAAGCTGAACCCAATTGGCTAAGCACGAAAGTCAGTGGAGAGCTTTTGTAAACGTGGCATTGAACCTCCGGGTTCCATACGCCCTAGAATTAGTTAATTTGTATGCTCATTTTCATCCGCCGCTTATTCTTCATGTAGTCTTTAGGATTGGCCATGTGGATGTCGATCCTTAGTCAAAGCACCATGCGATGGTTTACAAGACAACCACTCTCTTTTCTCTAAACCACTAGGACTGTAAGTGTTTAATTAATCCGCACGTGAAGTACCGTTGCGTTTCTTTATTTGTTTTCAGAATCTTTTCGCCTTGTACTATGCTCTGTGCACTTGCTTCATTCTTGTTTCTTTATTTTCTTTAAGTCTTTTTCTTCTGCTTCAAGAGTCTGCTGCTCCTTTTCTATCACTTCTTATTTACAGTAGCACAACAAATACTTTCCTAATCTTTACAGAACCCCTTTCACAACATGATATATTGGTTTTCCTGTATCAATTAATTTTCCAAAGGTTGCCCTCTTACAGATAATGTTCCTTGCTCCAGTTATGTATTGGCCGACGTTTTCATTGGTATTTATCCTTAAGTTCTTTAATTCAAGGCCGAGTTCAATTATTCTGAACTGTTCGTTACCAGTATAAATTCTGTTTAGTTCGTTCCACGCCATTTTTTTTCACTTATTTCGTTCAAGAACACAACAACCTACAGAGCTGGATCTAACTCGAAGCCGGGGGGGCCTAGGCTCCCCATTTTTTGAGTGACAAAAATAATTTAATTTATTACTTATATACTTTTGAAAGTTTATAGTAAACTCATGATGTACCTATCATAGTCTGGGTTCTGGTTGTCCCCCCAGGATTTACCTTCTAAATCCACCTCTGCGGGTCCTATAGATAATGTTATTATGATATTCAGAACGCCTCGTAAGTTTTACGGAACCACTCATTGATCGTTTCTGGTTTCCCAGGTAATATTATACCACCGTACAGCTTTTTTTTCGTCATATCCTATTAATGTTTCGAACTTTAATATGGTAGTTGTCCCCGGTTAATAGGTTAACCTTTGAAATGTCCGTCAATTTGTTAGTTTCGTTCACTTGCACTCTTTATCTGTACTTGTGTAAATACGAACACCATTTTGTATTGTAAGTTCTTTGTTGCTGCTCAGACGTAATGCTTACTTTCATAGGAAATGAATTCGGTGCACTTCACTTATGCACCTTAACTACGGATTTCTGCTACCACCAGTGGCGTATTTACGATTTTGTTTCGGGAGGGGCTTTGCTAACTTTCGGGGGGGGTTGCCTGAAAATGTGAAAATTCTGCAAGATATTTCATATACTTTACTATAGTAAGTAAGATTTCGGGGGGCTTAAGCCCGGAAGCCCCTCCCCACTAAATACGCCACTGGCTACCACTATTATAAAATGATAGTATTGAAATAGCAGTAGATCAATTTGCTTAAATCGTGAGATTTACTAAGCACTAAAAACATATTTTAATGTAGTTTCTTCTGGGCTACAACGAGACATCGACTAATTTCTTTCATTCTCGTTGATCGACTATATCGCCTCAAATTATTCAACACCAAATGAGGCCAAATCCTACAATACTTCTTCTGAGAAATCAAACGAACATTTATCGTTTATTGTGTTAAAAAATATATCAAGAACATTCTAAAAGCTTGATACCTGATTCAAGGTATATCTCTATTTCTGAAAGCGAATAATCGCTACTTAGTGTATCTGTTTTTAACATGGTTGTATGTGAATGAAATAATTCATATGAGAAATATTTGATCATCAAGTTTCAATTCATTGTTGTCACTATTAATAATTCTTATACACTCTTGCATTTTTCACATGAAAATCTTGAACTGCCAAAGAAATGTTGTCAAACAGTGCTTGCTAATGCCCATTTTCTTTATTTATTGCACTAAGAACAAAAAACAGCAATCTGTGCACAAACAAGTAAACAAAAATGATAAACAATGACAACCAGTTGTGTTGTATAAATAAAAATGAAAGAAAATAGCATGGTCTAGGTTCGAATAAGGATCTGCGAATTATAAATCTGAAGCTTAAATCATTGTGCTTATTGGGTCATTGTAGACTCACAAGGAAAGTAGCACTAATTTAAATTTTATGCTTTTAGTAGTACTTCTACTCCAATGATCTCATCAACTCTTAGATTGAGGATTCGACACTTATAAATGAACCGTCCAGTTTCAAAACGGCTTTTGTTCATTTATAGCAAATTCCAGAAAATTTAGAAAAATGTAGGATCTGCATATTTTGCACAACAGGCAATACTTCAGTGTGTTCATGTGAAAAATTTGAACATCATCACATATTTCCAATTGTACAAAACGCATCGATCCTACAGGTTCTCTCGGTTTTCTGGGATTTTATCTAAACGGACAAGAGCCGTTTCAGAACTAGACGTCTGAAATATAAATGCAATCCTAGCTCGCGCCAAGTGAACTTTGAGGTGGCCAATCACCGTAGGCATGGGTTTCCCCGGCGTTCTCCCGTTTCCTCCCACTTTCTTCTTTCCACCATTTCATTCATTTCTCATCATCATTTTCTTTAGCCTAGCCAACATAACCGTAAAACTTAAAGATTTCATTTTTTTCATTTTTGAAATATAAATGCAATAAATATCATACCACTTTAATATATTTAGGCATATACTCAAAATGGAACCTGCATATAAATCACTACACTCATTGGTTACGTGAGTATAACGACTTACTACACCATTGCCAAACTGCAGGTACAATGTTGCTATCTCATCAAGTTGGTCCCTAGGAAAGTAAGCCCATTAATTCCGTGAGTGTACATGTGTCCAATTACTGTACGGACAGAAACGACTTTTAAACATAGCTAGAACCTTTTACGCGTTACCGACATTCTTTGATCAACCTTGGGTAACACTTATTCAAACTTTTTAACCAGTTTTTGACAGCTGGGTCATTTTCTTTTTCTGGGTCTGGGACATTCATAGAAATTTTTATTTCGGAGAGGACTAATTATTTTTAATTATTTTTATACTTAATGAAATTATTGTTACGAAATAAATGGACGTTTATTTATTTTGACCATTTACAGTGCACTTACTGAGAAACATATTTTTCTTCTGTTAGCTACGACAGTCCGGGACGCCTAATATAACGAGAGGTGGAAAGGAAATTGTAAAGTTCAAAGGAATCAACAAGTGAATGTAATTCGTGTTTCTCTTTTCCTATATAATTTTATATTAGTAGGTTATGTATGTAGGAGTGAAGAGATTTGTAGAAAACTTATGTACATATATATATATATATATATATATATATATATATATATATATATATATATATATATATATATATATATATATATATATATATATTATAGAGAGAGAGAGAGCGAGAGAGAGAAATTTAAAGTTTTCTTTTAATCCTTCTTGATAAAAATATATTGAATTACCTAACTGAAATTACATTTGCAAGAGACGTTACGTAACAATTTTGTTTCTTCAATGTTTGGAACTAAGAAATGATTTCTCAGAAGTGAACACTTACATTGTATAATATCTTTCAATCAACTTTCTATTTCCTTGTTACGTTACCAACATCTCTCACCTAACAACTACAGAGATTCTATTATCACCTATTGACTCTTTAATGACGTGAAGGAAAGGATAATTTTGTAACCCTTGGTTACGAATAAGTGTCATTTGAGATCCTGTCACGGTGGATACCAATTTCAAAGTTATATATATAATTAATCTCACTGTTATTAAAGAAAAAAAAACAATCTGTTATGAATTGGTGTAATAATGTAATGCTACAGTATTACAGTATTTAGCGTTCTACGAAGAAAAATTTTCAAAAGATGAGACAAATATGAGTCGATATAATAAGAGGGTAATTCCAAAAGTAAAGTCTCTAATACACTAGGGACGCACGGAAACTGTTCGTGCGACTGTTAGCAACACTGTTGTGTTTGTTGTTTCCCTCGCTCCCAAGGACGCTCAATCTTGCTTTGGCGAACGATTTCTGGACGCCTGACGCCGAAGCCCGCGTAGTTTTTCGTTTTTTGAACCGATTGAAATTCATCGATAATTGACGAGAGTGTATGATGGGTCGTCCATGGATGCGAAAATCGTCCACAACTGGTTCAAGGAGTTTGCAAGTGGTCGTACTAGAACAAAGAACGAAGCAGGAGGCAGTCCTTTTCGGACGAGACAGTTGCGAAGGTTGAACAAGTCTGTGATTGGTTTCTGGTTTCATAAGTTGAAGGAAAATTTGGCCGAAATGCGCTCCAGCAACGACGACGAGATGAACAATGAGTTTCAAAGCTTCCTCAAACACACGGTAAAGAGCTAGTATGACATGAACATACAAACAACGACCGAGACCTTACTTTTGGGACCACCTTTGTATATCATAAAAACAAAATGATGTGGGTGACTATACATCGTAATGAGTAGTATTGAGCGAAATGGAGAAAAATGACACTCTAAACCTAAAATTGTACGATAACATCTCTTCATATTAAATTGAAATTGAAACTCTAGTAAACTCTCATCAATTTTTTAGTATGTCACTAGCAATATGACTGTACACAGCATAGTTCAAACTTATGACTAACTCTTAAGTTTTGTTTTTAGTTCAACTATAAATAATGTCCAAAGATGAGACATGCATTAATCGATACAAACATCAAGTTGAAGAAATATTTTAATACTTATTTTTTTGAGAAAGTCTAGAAAAGGTCGTTATCAATAATGCGAGGAGTGATCAGAAAGTAAGGTTACAAAGCTGCGAAACGTGTGTATATTATTTCATACAACCAATACAGCCAACAGATAGTACATACATTAGGTTATCTTTCGACGTAGTCTCCGTATCGTTTGAAGCACTTATCGCATTGTGGGTTAAGTTTGAAGATTCCCTCTTGGTAAAAATTCTGTCTTTGTGTGTTCAGTCACACTGTCACGAAGTGTTTCACCTCCTCGTCTGAAGCAAAGCGATGGCCTTCTCCGAACAACATTCTCAATTCTGCCCTTAGATGCCGTAACGTGATTCTCCTGTTGTCCTGAATCACCTTCTCCACGCGATCTGTGTTCAAATCTGTTGATGCCGTGCTGGGTTGGTCACTTGCGTTCCTCGTCGGTGACGTTTTCTCTACCAGCCGCAAACTTTCCACACCATTCTGCGACATGCTGACGAGACATTGCAGTCTCTCCGTAAACCACTACCAGATGCCGGTGAATTTCTGCCGCGGTTACATATTTCGCCCACAGAAATCGAATAACTGAGCGGACTTCTACGCAAGACCAGTTTTCCAAACGAGTTACTATTTGTGTTTACCTAGCGCCGCAGATGGCGGGTGGTTGAAACTACACACAGTTGCCAACTCCATGTATTAAAATTATCGCATACTCCCCATTCCTCTATAACAGACGAAACTAAAAAAAAAAAAAAATCGGCAATGTAACCTTAGTTTCTCATGCTCTCTCGCAGAAGATAGTTTCACTTCTCCTCGGAACAGGTTGTTTACTGACTTACTTTCTGTATATTCCAGAAGAATCATGTAACGTATGATTTCACTATATAGAAATTAATATTATTCCTGGAAATTTAAATCTATATCAAAAAGCGATCTCTTATTGTTTTCGGTTTATGGAGATAAAAATTGAAACTGAAAGAGGTAATAATTTCTTCTACTTCCGGGTCCAATAAGGGAATACATTTGGAGATGAAACGTATCCACAGTACTGAATTCATATAAAGAAAAACTGCTTATCACTATTTTTAAGCAATTTTCACTACGGCTATTAGTGTGAAACAGAAAGAAGTGGTTTTCCTGCACTCTCAGTTGGAATAGAGGATAAAAAGATGAAGATTAAATTTAATCTTGGCTCTTTGATGCCATATCAGAAAGTCACTTCCCGCTATCGCTTACAGTTTTTTCTCCATGGAGTTTAATATTGGATCCAGAAGTTGTAGTGAATTTCTACTATAAAAATGAAATCTTTGTGTTTTACGTCCCACGGTTATGCCGGTAAGGCTAAAGGAGACGGTGATGATGAGAGATGAGTGAAATGAAGAAAGTAAGAGGAAACGGGAGAACCCCGAGAAAACCCACGAGCACGGTGTTTGTCCACCACAAAAGTTCACTTGGCGGGGGCTGGGATCGAACCCGAAACTCCAAGCACCAGAGGTGAGCGCTCTACCACTATTTTTTGTTGCGCTAGCTCACTTTTTTTTAAACTTATTTATTGACAGCTTAACAATACATTTGTGCAATTTAACAAAAACTACATATTATACAACAGAACTACTGATCAAAAAACCGCCCCAAGTTATGAGGGGGAAACGAAAACTTCAAATAATTAGCAAAAAATCCATAATAAGAAGGAACATTTTGACATTTGACATGCGCACCGTACATAAACAATTTGTATTGGTATTCTGAATAATCTACATGAGTAACCAGATAGTACACCGTATAAGCACACAACCAGAGCATCGAATTTTGTTTAGGCTGCGGCATATAGCAAAAATCAAGAAGGCGTAATAAAGTATCTGGGAATGCTTGAATTCCACAGTGGCATATATATCCTAACATGGCCCGTAATAAATGCCATATTGGTAAAACCTTAGAACACGTCGTGAGACGATGTTGAGAATCATCTTCCTGTCCACAAGAGTGACATACGTTGTTTGCAAGTAAGTTAATGCGTACTAACCGAGCAGGTGTAACAAGAAGATCATGTACGACTTTATACCACTCAATGCGTATATATTGTGGTATGACAGGACTATTTGTATTTTTCCAAATTTGCGTCCAACAAGAGGTGGGACTTATTCTTTCGACACGAGAGACTGTGGTATGGTCAGAAAGTAACCTTGTATTGTACAAGTTTTTAGCAAGCTCTCGAGAAGAAAGAGCCGGATCTCGTTGTAAATAACTGCCCTCCAATAAGAGTTCTTTTAAATAATAGACCGATGGGAGTAAGTTACCTATATTTAACGGTGCAAGTATACCGACTCTTTCATACCAGAATAAGGCCCACTCTTTAGTGAAGGAAGGAGATTCCTGATACAGTTTACAATACCATTTTGTGAAATACAGAACATAACACTTTAAATGGATATTGATCAAATTAAGACCTCCACTCTCCTTCCTTTTACATAATATTGAATAAGGCACACGAAAGATTTGCCCTTTCCAAATATACCAAAGACTCAAAGATTGAATTTGACGGAGACTATCCTTCGGAGCAGGCAAAATTTGGGCAACATGCCATAATTTTGCATAAATATAGCTATGACAAATCCAGATTCGTTGTTCCAAATTAAATGGTCGAAAACGAATATCCTGACAAAGTAACTTTATATTAGTGACCACTCTCTTCCAATTAGAAATAATCATTGAGGAAACATTTGGCTGGTAGACTGTACCTAATATAGAGACTTACGACACAACAGATATAGTAGTCGGCAGATAAGTCGGAGTTGTAACACCAAACTGTAAAAATTTACATTTATGCATATTTAGACTAGCTCCAGCAGATGTTCTAAAATGAGCCATAACCTGCATAACTTGTTGATAATCCTCTTTTGAACGGATAATGACACTAATGTCATCTGCATAAGATCGCAATGCAAGTTTAGTGCCGTTCATTGGAATTCCAGTAAGCTGGCGATCGAGTTCCGTAATAAGAGGCAGGAGATATATACTAAACAAAACCGACGACAAGGGGTCTCCTTGGCGTATGGACTTACGAATTGGGAATGCTGGTGTCAAGAAACCATTGACTTGAAGTCTAGAAGCTGCATGTAAAAACAGGGTTTGGACTTGTTGAATGAATTTCTGAGGTAACCCTATATGTTGCATAACATGAAATAAATAGGAATGTCGCACATTATCAAAAGCTTGACAGAGGTCTAAACTCAGTAAACCACCCTTAGTACCAGTGGTATCAAACCAAGCAACTGTGTCGCGGAAGTCCATTAGAACATCTAACATTTTGTTACCAATACTAAAGCCACTTTGGGCGTCATGCAGTAGATCAGGCATGAAAGGGTGCAATCTACGAGCAAGACATTTCGCAATAATTTTGTAATCACAGTTGAGTAATGTAATAGGGCGGTAATTACTCAAGACCTGGGGTTTATCTTTCTTCGGTATTAAAACAATGACCCCCGTAGCAAATGTGGTAGACACCTGACCCGTCTCTAGGATATAATGAGCGACTTCAAGAAAGTCCGAGGCAATAATATCCCAATAACATTGATACAAAGTATACGGAATTCCGTCAACTCCTGGACTACTCAATGTACTACAAGATTTAACTACTTGGTGGATTTCGTTCATTGTATATGGTTGGGTCAAGAGGTGTGTTTCAGAGGTAGGAAAATTCACTTGCGATAGAGGAAATGACGGATCAGACTGAGTAGGATCAGGTATGTCATTAAATTTATTTTCGTATTCGGAGAGTATATAAGCCGCTATATCAGGTTGCTTCTGAAGGACATTAGCATCCCCTGTATGAAGAGAAGGAATACTGAGACGTTCTCGTCGGCGAGTTTCTTTTATATGTTGGTACATGGATAACCTTTCGTGTGGAATCGTCAGAGGATCACGTCTTCTTGCCCTAAAACCTTCTAAGTTTTTTCGTTGCAAATTTAAAACTTTTGCTTTAAAAAATTGCAATCTTTGATATTGATCTGGAAGATCATTCCAGTGACTCAATTCTTGGAGACATTTGTGATAAAATTGCAAAGTATGTGTAGTCTGTATAGCCTGATCTTGTGCGATGCACATAAAGAAGGTTTTGATATTGGGTTTAACCA
The DNA here is from genome assembly GCF_964235325.1 of Thermobia domestica. Classification (NCBI taxonomy): domain Eukaryota; kingdom Metazoa; phylum Arthropoda; class Insecta; order Zygentoma; family Lepismatidae; genus Thermobia; species Thermobia domestica. Next base: position 166,232,667 of record NC_137466.1, on the reverse strand, counting down.
TTTTCTCCCACCAATTAAGAATAGAGTTGAAGTGGGGCTTACGTTCACACCATTTAATCCAACAGTTTCGGAAGTTTTCTTTAACTTCAGGTAAATCTAACAAAGAAGAGTTTAATTTCCAATAAGATTTACCCATTAACTTTCGTGGTACATCATAAGGGATCCATATTTGTACTGCAAAATGATCGGAAAAAGAATTACCACGCACATCATACATCACTTGTGGTGTACACAACCTATCACTAAAATAAAATCTGTCTATTCTACTCTTAGTACTATTACTACGGACATACGTGTACAAATGGTCTTTCTTTTTAGAAATAGCAACATCCTGTAACCTAAGTCCATCGACTAAATATCGTAATTCAGGACTATAACTAGTGTCTCCTGTGGCATCTTTTCCAGGTCGAATAATACAATTATAGTCTCCCCCAAAAATTACATGATCATATGTCAGATTAAACATATACACTAACGTTTCATTAAAAAATATCTTACGTTCATTTATTTTATTATGCCCACTAGGAGAATATATATTAAGAAATAATATTTTGTTCCAAAGAAAACCAATAGCACGGCCATCTGGTATCATACGCAACGGAGAAATCTCAAATTCGTGCTTGATCAAAATTGCAGTACCTCTCCGGTTCACTCCCAAATTTACATAAGATTTATAACCAGTGAGATAAGCAAAATTATCTTCAACTACCTCTTGCAAAAAAATAATTCCGGGATCGTGGTCAAATATAAACAGTTGAAGTTTCGTTTCCGAACTCATGCCATTAACATTAACAGTAACACAACTCAATAAAGACATAAATAAACACAGTAAACTTAGTAAACCAAGTAAACACAGTAAACACAAGGCAACCTTAACACTCATTTCCTGTTAAATGTAAACAACTAAAGGAAAACGAAGTATTCAGGTATTTACAGACACCGTTTCAGAACAGTCCATATTGCTTGCCTGATTATCACCCGTATTTAATTTCTTTTGTGAGGCAGTACTATTATTTTGCAGATGAAGCGCACTTTGTTGACGTGTCCGTCTTTTTGGCGATGCATTATCATTTCTTTTATTCTCTAATTTCGAACGTTTAATTTTGCGTTGGCTAGATCGTAGTAACGGAAAACCATCATTACTATCGATGTCAGCGTCCTTGAGAAGGTCAGAGTTATTATCGTTTGTATCAGTTTGAAGCACACAAGAAGCCTCTGTTTGCTTTCTATCGACACTCCCCGTTGTTGTTGTTGTTGAAGTGAATTGACCTTCAGTTACCTCGGTCTGAGCGAGTTCCACGGGAGAAACACCAGCTACTTCCTCTGGTGTTACGTCAGCTGTTTCTGCCTGTGTTTGGTTCTCAACACCTTCGCTTGGAGCTACAGGTCGAACATCATTAGAACTGAATTGAATGTCTTCCTTCGTTACATGTAATTCACTGTCCGTAGTACTAGATTGGATGGCAGAGGGGGGAGGTACAAGCACTTGACGGGGAAAAGTAGGGGGTATGGGCAACACAGTAGGGCGAGAATTTAAAGGACAATTAGAGCGTTCATGTAATTCTGAATGACACCGTTGGCAAGTTTTAGGCTGTCCTTCATAAATAATATGACCTTGATATTTTGAAAACATCACAAAGGATGGAATGTTTCGCTTAAGCTGGACACGAGCAAGATAAATGCCATTATTTACAGTATATCGATATTGTCTAGACCAAGCATCAGGTGTAACACTTAACACATTACCATAGGCACTTAAAGTCGTCTGAATACAAGGAATCGAAGTCTCCGGGGGCAAATTAAATATGCGTAACACTTTCACTTCTAAAGTAGCATCATTTACCAATACTTTAGCAACGGCTCCATTATTATATTTGAAAGTGAGTTCTCCATTAGCGTCGCGAAGAATCTGCTCCATTCGAGTTTTACGCACTAATTTTAAATAAACACAACGTTGGGTTGTCGGAATTTGAATAGCAGCGATTTCGTCTTCTTGCAAATGAAAAGTTTCAAAAATCCAATCATGCAACTCAAAAGCATTGGGTTTCTGTGCGCCATTTTCAAATAGAAATTGAATCGTATTTACACGATTCATTTTACTTCACTTTTACAGGCCAAAAGAATAAACCACGTACCTGCAATACACAGGAGCAATAAGCTCAGAAAATTATTAATAACAGTGCGTCTCACTAACTTTCCTATGCAACACAGTAAGAACAGTCTTCCGAGAACTCTTCCCCACGTCCGCTCTCGTCGACGTTTCGCACTCGTATGACTGAGCCACCGCGCCCCGCCAATTTCTACTATAGTTTACTTTCAATTTTAGTAGAGAGGTTCGATACAAACTGAATCCATTCTTAGGACACTGAATCAATTGCAGAAAACCGCTTTCCTCTATCCATTACGTTTCCTGCTCTACGGTCATCAGTATTAAAATAGAAAATGGTTTATTTCAACTCCTTCAGCGGATTAAGCGAAAAAGTGAAACACATTCTTGTGACGTTGTATCGATTGCAGAAAACCGCTTTTAGCTATCTATTACGCTTTTATTTTATGACAATCAACGGCAAAAAAAATCGTCTTACTTCCAATATAAATAGAGAGATAAGGGAAGAGGGTGCCAGGCACGTTAGCAGAAATTTATTTTTGGGAGGAGTCCAAAGTTTTTGTGGGGTCAAATTCAATATGAGGATAAATTGTTTCTAAAATTTGTAAAATTACTACTAAAATTATACTAAATTTACAGAAACTCCTGGATTTGTTAAGGTGGTCCGTACTACAAGGACCTATCGCTGCATATGTCCCTCAATGGGAACTTACTCCTGGTACACTGAATCGATTACAAAAAAAAAAAAAAAAAAAAAAGACTTTTTCGTATGTCTCATCGTTTATGCTGTGATACTTATTGTCACATGGATGGACATATCCTTTCTATAAGATTTCCTAGAATGCATAGCGTAGTTTGGAACTATAAAATAGTGTGATCATCGTGATACTTAATCAGAACTAAACAATATCAGATTGATCTTACAAAGAAAACTTATAACAGTATATCTCTCTCTCTATATATATATATAAACGTGGTAGTCTTGACTGATTGATTAATCAATGTCTAGGCGAAACCACTTAATTAGAAGCTTGAAATTTGGACAGAGCATAAGATTTATGACGTAAGACAGGTACATACCTAGACATTTTTATTGGAAGGAGTCCAAGTTTTGGGGGAGTCAAGTACTACAAGCCATTACATCTATGTAGTATTGAACGAGTATTAGTTTTGGGTTAAGTTTAGAGTTGCCCCTTTGTTTTTTTTATAAAAAATTAGGAAATTTCACGGAAGAAATGAAGTAAGAAATGATGATCTAGAATTCTTATGTGACATTTATGTTTGTAATCTTGCAGTAAAGCTATGTTTAATACGAGAAAAGAAATGTAAAAGTGGGTACTAGTTGCAAAATGCGGAAGGTTTTGATGATTTAGCAGCATGGTAGTCGTATAGGATAGCGAATTGACACGTTCAATGTGATATTTCCTCATTGAGTTTTTACAGAATTATATTAAAATAATGAAGAGAATCTATTATATTTTTATGAGAACCAGGATTACTGAATTTAAGTGATAATTGAAACTTTTGTGAGAATCGGTTACAGTCACTGTTCTAGTCTAACTAAAGTCTTACCGGGTATCCTAACCTAATCTAACCTAACAATTCGTAGTGTTTTAACTGATTTTTTGTAGGTTTGAAACTGGAGGGGCGCCTTTAAACTTAAATCTTAGTTTGCTTCCGAAAAGACGATAAGTAATTGTAAAATACTTCCACCTATATTTTCAGAAAAATGCTAGAAGTAGATTGGTTTTATAAGAAAACGAGTACAGATAAAGCGTAAGATCAAATGTTCATGCTACATAAATCATTTACCTGTTAGACAAGTATAATTTTATTGTAAAGTGTACAAATGTATGTTAAGTTACTAATTTTTGGGGTGGGTTCGGACCCGATGGACACCACCATGGGTGTGCCTCTGACGTAAGGTCCCACTAAAGAAGGATTTTTAGAAAATGGTGTGGCAATTATTATCTTAAAATGTTCATATCTTGGAATCTGTGATTGTTAGAGACATGAAATTTTGTATATGGACTTCTCATTTAAAATAATTAGACACATCCGTTCATAATTAGACAAGGCAATTAGTCGTTTTTTAAAAAAAATATTTGACCTAGAAGGAAAGTGTTGTAATATTTCTCTTTATCTTTGAAATTCATGATCCTTCTAATCACAATTACCGATTTTGTGTTTAAAATATATTGTTAAGTTCATCAAATTTAAGTATTATGAACTTTATCACCACTCCTAAATTCTGTTTTTTTTTTTTTTTAAACTCCAAATGCTTAAGCAACCGCCCGCGAGATATATACGTACCTCTCCTTTCCAGATCTCAAAACAGTTTATTCATTATATGAACAACTGCACCAAATTCCACATTTTCCTATACTATTATTACTTTGTGATATTTAATATTTGGATTTGAATGAGATAATATTTTCCTACCCTTCAGTACCGTTATTATTGTTAATAATCTTTGTTAATGCAGGTTCAAATAAAATACGTATCCGGTTACAGTTCGTTTTAATTCCGCTTAATGTTGACTAGTGAAACGTGAAGAAAATCTCTCGACCTTTTGAAAATAAAACAAATTAAAAGTTGACTCTAAATCTGGTTGTTTTCTTTTGCACGCTATATGTGTAATAGTGATCTCTCTCTCTCTTTCTTTCCTGCTTCAAAATGAATTAAACACACGCGCAAACATTTACGCACAAGTGAACAGAGAGGAAGTGAGTGACAGAGAGAGAAGTAAAAGTTCAAAGAGAGAGAGAACGAAAGAAATGGAAAATAATACAGAGCTGCATTATTACAATATAAAGCTTCCATTTAAACAAGTAATATTAATTTACATATCGTCCACATATAGCTTTACATAATTACTATATTTAAACAATGAAATGAAATGAAATTTCTCATCCCATTGTTACACCCTTTAGGCTAAAGGAAACGTGTAATTAATGAAAGTGTAATATTATGAAAGAATTTATGGAATGATAATGTGGAAGGTAACAGAAGAACTCCAACAAAATCCAATGGACACGATATAGTCCACCACAAACTCACTTGGCCTATAATCAAACCAGAGACCTCTAGCACGAGATGCAAGAGCTCCACCACTGACCCACTGGACTCCATTATGATTTTTATAATATGACTATACTAGTATTGTGATATATGATTAAAACGATAAAAGATTATAAATTTGCTTCCTAAAGACTCAATGTTAGGATGCATCTGGAGCTATTGACTAATAAAAATTGTATTAATTTTAAGAGAAAAGTTTAAGAAACTCTGATCTATAGCGTACACTTTAAAATTCGAAATTTTATATTAGATAAAATTTATTAGAGAATTGAGTGCAAGCACAGACATCTCAGATGAACAACAGCAATTTGGCTACTAGACAATATCAGAAGTTTAAAATATTTCATGGAATTGTCCAACAGATAGCATTTGTGTAAATGTAAAGTAAAAGACATTCTGACTCAGTTTCTCAGTCTTTTTATATTTCTTATTTTTCTTAAATAGCAAACAAAAATAACAATATTATTACCATTTTTATGGGGGTTATGCAAAATATTATATATTACAGCTTCAAGGGCAAATTTACATGAATCTAGAATTAAAATATTAGACGAGTGAATTTCGTTTCACATCGAGAAACCATGGCAGACTTTAAATCTACGATATTTAATATTAAAATTGTTCATAGTAGATCCAGGGACGCACACACGGGAAGGGGGGCTACCGGATCCGGTTCCCCCCAAAAGTCTTCGTAATTTGACTAACATTTGTGTTTTCTTAACATTACTGTACTTGTTTGATTACAGTACTGTACTGTACTTACAACGATTGATGTGGCCTAAAGATGTAATTTTACACCTCATCTGTATTCTTCCTTTAATTATAAAAGATATCTAGTTCTATCAGATTTTCTGAGAATATAGGTGACAGTAATGAACAAATACTTACCGTCTTTTCGGCTAAGAAATGACATGGGTTCAATACTTCATAGACGTATTGAACCTCCCCAGGAAAAACTTTTGACCCTTACCAACAACAATCTGGATGCTTGCCTGAGTAGATCTATAAATTATAGTTTCAATACATCGATAAAGTGAGAGATGGAACTGATTGTTGGGGTCCTGAAACCATATTAAAAAGCCATTTTTTGTTACCATTTCTGCTATATCAAGATCAATATACAAACCGAAAGTAATATTATATTTCTACTACTTAGCGTTATACAATAGGAATAACATCGGAGCTGGATCATTTTTTGGTACTGAATTAATACCAAGAAATGAATTCTAGTTTTCTATTACCATTTTTTTCTCTATGTCAATCAACATTAAACCGGAAGTTGTTGATTTCTACCTCTTTCGGTTTGAATAGAGGATTAAAGTTAGTGACAGCATCTATTCTTCGGACGATGAATCGATAAAAGAAACAGCTTCAGGGTATCTCTTACCATTTTTGTAAAATAAATATTAATGTTGAAACCAAAATCGATAGTGGAGAGATTAGATTTGAGATGGAATATATTCTTTGATAACGGCAGAAGAAAATCGCTTCTCGTTATCTATGACCGTTTTTTTTTAATGATGATAAACGTTGAAACCGAAAGTGATTATAGAATTGATTAGTTTTTAAACATTTCCGGCTAGAAGTGATGGTTAACTTATCAGATAGAACCGATTCTTGGAACGATGATTCGATTCCCAAAAACCGCTCCTCAATATCTGCTACAGTTTTTGCTATATCTCCCGACAGAAGGACGGATAGAGACATATGAACTTAGCCGTTCTATAAAGCTTGCGATACTTATGTATATGTTCATATAACGTAATGTAACAGCTCGCAAGAGTGACACTGGATACTTGCACACTGTTAAGTGTAATAGCCTAGAATACATCTAATTCATTTTCTAATATTGATGTATTATTTGTATGATGGGGGTCAAGGGAACAGCCTGCTGCAATGACAGCGTTGGTTTTGATTTGACATAGAGTACCTTTTCAGTGTGGTGCCCAAATGGCTAGTGTGATTGAAAAAATTCCACCATTTTTCATTGAAAACCAGGTACTGGTATTTCCAACAATTTCCCTTTTCTCCATTTCTTCATATCCATCATTGAATTCACCTATGTCTTTTCATACACTCGTATACTTGAAACATTATATGCAATCCATGAAATATGTTCCATTATGGAGTTGCATCACATACATTAATACAGAACTTAAGGATAGAAATATTTACATGAACCATAAATCCAACCACTTTAACATGTTTCTGTGTAGGTTGTGTAACTTGCAGAAGAGGAACCTTAGAGAGCGTATATAACCTGAAGCATATGCAACCCATTTAACACATTGATTTGTGGGTTGCATATCTAATGAAAAGATAGGTTTGAAGGAAGAAATGTATGCTTAAAATTATCATTCAACATCTTAGTGACTTCATTACTTTCAAACTAGTAAGCTTGATTAGAGAAATGTAATCCATTCAGCATATTTGTGTGATATAAAATCCCTTCTTTTTCTTGATATTTATCTGCAAGAAAACTAGAATGAGAAACTTACAGGGAACCAAAACATTTCCTTTTCTGTTTTCTTCGGGAAAAATGAAGACTTATGTCATTATGGGAACTAACCATTATACAGTGCTACAGTTATGAACTAGACTAACTAAGAAGTTAGTTTTGGTACAAAATGTTTTTCCACAATTTTTAAATCATGTATGTAATCTTCGGAGCACGCGCAGAATTTTCCAAATCGTCCAGTTGCCAATATTGGCGTCTGAAGCAGCTACTAAATGAGACTATTGTTTTGATCCCACGTCACCGTTTCAACAACAAAGTAAGGAATGAATATCAAATTCTGCGCACACTTATGAAAAAATTCAATCACTTTTTGACATGTTGAAAAGGGCTTATGAGAACAATTATGGACCTGGGTGGTATAGTGGTCTAACAAACAATGAAATTAGAAATGAGAAGCACACAATTAAAGTTTTCCATCCTCTTTTGAAAATTATTACACAGAGTTTATGCTTGACAGAGTGCAACGAAACTCTGAACTTGGTGCTATAGATTTGTATGAAAAGTTGAGCTTTATTTTGCATTTTTTAAAAAAATTATGCTGTATACCTAGAGACGTGGCTGTTGGTTAAGCTACTATTGCATCCAGATCCATAAATTATTTTCCCGTTCCCCTGGTTTTGAAGATATAAAAGGTTCAGCCCTATCACGGAGTCTTCGAATATGAAGAGTGCCCAAATACAAACTACTCTGTCAGAACAAATGTTCCGGATATAGTTTTGAATGACTGAAATGCAAGTGTCTGGGTATATCAGATCTAGTTGGAGGGAATAAAGAAACTGTTTACAAAATAACGGTGGAGTTAAAGAAGTGAAAACTTTATGAAAGTTTCACGTCCCACTTCTTGAGGAAGGAGAATCAACACAGTGATTGATAGTGAATTCTTGGTCCAAAAAAGCGTTTGTGTGTTATCACATCCTTATATCGTCCAGTCCTCTTTCCTTGTGATTACTTCTTTCTCCAAACTTAAGAAAAAAATGAAGGGTTGCGTTTTAGAAAATCTTTTCAACAAAGATCTTGAAAAACATTGTAGTCCATCACTGTCAGGAGTCATTCCGAAATTCACTGAATCATGGGCAAAAGAGATGCTACTTTGAATAAACCGGGAAAAGTTTATTCTAATTGTTATTCATTAATTTTTACAGACCCAATCTCGTTTCCTAATTCCTGCACGATGTATATTATCTCAAGCAAACGAAAAAAGAATCATGCATTTATTCAAATATTGTCATTCATTGAAAAAAAAGTTGACAAAACTTGTTTCAAATGAAAATACTGATTTAGTTGCTAATTCATTATTAAACGCTTTATTATCATGATATAATAACGGTATTCTTCTTCATTACAATGGGTGGTAATTTGACAACGTGATGATGACAAAATATTTGTCAACAAGCCGTTAAAAGTATTCGTATTACGAAAAGTTTTATATTAAAGTGTAATATTTCAATTTAAAAAAAGAAGTTTGCTTTCAGTATAGTGTATTTTCTCAGCACTCAGGTTAAGTGATACATACTTTATGTTATAACGTGAAATCCTTATTACATACCGTCTCACTTGGATCAAACTTAGGACGATGTTAACCTTCAATAAACTGTTCAAGCTGTAGCGTCATATCTGAGGCCTTGCCTCAGTCAACACGCTTCCATGCTAAAGTGAAAAGCTTTTGTAAGCAGCAAAAGTACGTGCAGTTACTAAATATTTTTGATGAAGAATTTAAATTGGTTGTAAAAAAAAGAATAACGTGTCTGGTTGAAAATATCATTGTAGATCCCGAGTTTATATAATAGCTTAGATTCCATGCAGTGAATTAGAACTTCTTACACGATGAAATTAATTGTAATACAACCTTTCAATTAGATTGAAAATATTGAACTAAATATATGCACTCAGTTCTTGCTTTGCATATCAAATATATGAAACTTGAAATTCGATATGTATTATTATTATTATTATTATTATTATTATTATTATTATTATTATTATTATTATTATTATTAACTGCTTAAGAATGTACATTTTGGGAATATGTGCTTTACATTAAAGCACTCTAAACTTATTGTTCCCAGTCACGCTTCGTTTTGCTAAGGAACAAAAATCATAAAATAAAAAAAAAGAAGTTATAGAAAATAGATTTTGAAACATACTTTACTAAAATTTAAAATAAAAAAGTAACATTTAAACAGCGATACTTTTGGTCAAGAGTTAACTCTCGAATTGACCATTTTTTTTTCAATTTTTATATAGATAATTTATTAGGTGGTTAGCTTAGACTTCAGCGTTCCTTTTAGCACTGAGGTTAGATAAGACGTGTATACACAGCTTAACGTGGGATCCAGATCCAAACCACATGAGCTTCTACCAGGAATTTAATTTATATCTCCCATGCCAAAGGCTAATCATAGTGGTCATGAGAGAGCTCAGTGAGGTGACTGTGAAAAACACTGACACATAAATGCTGATGAAGAGAGAAATATGTGAAGAAGAAAAAAAAAACGGACTGAAGAATGAAGCTTCTGGGCCTTGCATCAAGTTGATCTAAACGTAGTGATCGATGTTAGTAGGGGACCCAACTGTCTGATATTTTACCGGGCAGTTCAATTTTTGACTTCCTTGTCCAGTGTCAGGCACGACCTCAAAACCGGATAATACATATCCGGTAAATTTGCTAGTCCTATTCTCTGTTTTATTCAGATTATTTTAAAGTGACGGAAAGAATCGTTTGTCGATGAACATAGTTAAAGCAGAACTTACATTTTGCTTTGATATGGACCTGTCGTGCATGGAATTTATTGAAGATAAATGAAGGCAAGAAAATTTACTGAAATTATCAAAACTGTTAAAGGTCAACAAAAGTACATTTTCAAAAAGAGCGCAGCTACCTCTGCTTCGTCCTCAGTTACATGTTCCAATTAAATAATGCATCCAGATTCAGTAAAAGAATGTAGACATTATAAGACATTACCAGCCTCTGCGAAGCTGGTAAGACTTATTTTTCCAAATATAATTTGTGTATTCCATAATTATATTTGCTTTTCTGTTTCAAATATGATGTATTATTGATAGTAGACTACAAAAATTACATGTGCTGACTCAACCAAAATCGGAGTAAGTTGAATAAATGCTTCAAAAATAACCTAAGTTATTAAATTCGAACTCCGAATCGCTCAATTTTGTTTTAAATAACCACTTTTAGGTTGTTTATATTTTCGACGAGCGATCATATCACAATCTTAAGAGTAGACGTACTCCAGGAGGATGCCGATATTTCTATGTTCAAAAGTTGTCACTCCTTGATGTTAGTTATCGCTTATTCGATATTTGACTTTCTTCACACTGAATCCGAATTACTCAATTTCCACTATATTCCATTGATAGTACTGCTTCAAGTTTAGCCATTAACAATTTGGTCACTCCATCAACCTTCCTCTGCGCTTAGTTTAACTCAATGCCATGACGTGAACTTAGTTGCTACTTATACCTGCTACAGCGATCACATAGGGACCGCGGTGGCTCAGTGGCAGAGCGTTCACCTCTGGTGCTAGGGGTCTCGGGTTTAAACCCTGCTCCCACCAAGTGAACTTTGTGGTGGACAAACACCGTGTGCGTGGGATTTCTAGGGGTTCTCCCGTTTCCTCCCACTTTCTTCATTCCACCATTTCATTCATTACTCATTATCACCGTCTCCTTTAGCCTAACCGGCATAACCGTGGGACGTGAAACTCAAATTTCTTGCTATAGCGATCACCGAACTCATAGATGGATAAAGAATGGTCTTTTATCTTAATATTACGCCAAAAATCTATCTACCTGTAGAATTTGCTAAAGGAATATCATCTTTGAATTCGTTGAATTATGTATACTATCACGATATTCATAAGATAAGAACAATATTATTTAAAGTATAAGCATAGATAGTGATATTCAAGTTCATTAAAACATACTTGAAAAGAAAGATGGAACAAACTTTTGCAGTTATTTGCCATGCATAAAATGAGTTCCTGGCGAATATGTTCTGCATATAGAAGAACAATATAACCTAGCTCATCATAGGCAATATTTGCTGTTATTCATTCCCTGATTTACAAAAATGTAATATTATTCCAACTACGTGAAGAAGATTGAAATAATTATTTCATTCTTGTCATTTACGCTTCAAGAAATAAGAAGGTTATGAGACATTCAAAAAGATGCTACATTTAAAAAAAGAAAAGCAGAAAAGCTAATTAATAATGCAAAAGACTTGTATAATTAGGAAGATCAACATACAGCTTGTGTTCACTTTGGAGAGTCTGTTAGCTATTTTACGAAAGACAAGAAGAAGAAAACAAATTCAAAGAAAGAGAGAAGCATTCATATTCTCATTATTTTTTCGCATAATTCTTCAAGTGCGAACTAAAAAATAAATCTGAATTATAAAACATTTCACTTTTTCCTTTACTTCAAAATCTTCTTAGTTTGAGCTTCAAGAAATCCTTATGCTTGAATGAAATTTTATTTATTTATTTATTTATTGAGCACGTAGTACTCTACTCTGTGTATTGCTAACACGCTTACTCATTCATGTGAAGATTGTTTCATGAGTGTAAAGGAATTTATTTTAAAAAAATGACTTTCACTTTTTCCTACATATAACTCCGATTCATGTTTCATATTCTATGTAATTTCTCTCTTTGGCTACGTTATCAATGCTTAGCAGAAGAAGTCATTGGCTTTATTAGTTTCTGAATATAAATGTTCAAGGATTCTTAAGAGAGTAATTTAATAATAATATGGAGTTCTGGAAAGTGGTTATTAAATATACTTTTAGATATACAAATTAGAAGTGATGCTTTATTTAAGAAGTGATGTTTTGTTGCTGATTATACAACACCCCGTGTAACTAAATTAGGCTTTGTAAACCGGAAGTAGTTAAATGGGTATCGATTTAATTTGTTTTGACAAGCTGTATCGATTGATGTACTCTAGGGTATTACAAACATTTGTCAAAATATTTCGAAAATAAATTCCTTACATCAAAATGAGAAACAAATTTCGTAGGAACCTGTGGTCGGAAGTGCATAGTTTACTAGTTATAGGGTGCCAAAAACATGAAAAAGTGAACTTTATAAAGGTCAATAGTTCTACTACTTTAGGACCAATCGTAGTCGGATCAAGATATCACTGAGGAATTAGTATGCGAACTATCCAAATATTCATCTTTCAGAACCTCCGGTACTTGTACAATCATTTTTAGAGAGACTGTTTGGGAGTATTTGATCCCTCTCCACCTATCTCTCTAAAAATTGATGTGCAAGTACTGAAGCGTTCTTAAACATGGACATTTGGATAGTTCACATACCAGTTTCTCAGTGATGTCTTGATCCTGAAATGCCCTTTGTCACACACACAGGTACATGTTCCATTATATAAAATTTGAGGTTCGGTGCGCAAATGAAGGAACTCCCACAATGAAGAACGTAGGATCTCTCTCCCCATCAGCCATGCATAAACTGACCATTAATAATCAAGCTGTGCATTAAAGTCTATGAGATGTCATCTAGGTTAAGCAGTATTTAAGAACAAAGTATGAATATCTATATAATGTTTTTAATTGAAATCAACTCTAAAACTGTTAACAGCCTTTTTCAAATTACATCTTACAATTGGAACGTATTTATTAGTATTATCTCCTTCTTTATATTTGTATACAATTCTCATACTTCATCATATTATTTAAATCATACTTCATCATACTTCATCATTTATTTCACATATCATCGTATTTCTTTGAGGGCTGTTTCATGAAGCTAGAATTAAATTCTCAATAATATATGAGAATTATATACAAATACTAGGCCCTAATAGATAAACAAAATACTAACCTAGTTGCTCCAGCTCGAACTGATTTTACTTATTTAGTTTTCAGCTGATTATTAAATTTTAAATAGAGGCCTAAACATAAATACAATCATAGTTCGTTTTAGCTTTCGACATTGGATTCGAGGCTTTACTCGTTTACAGATACATATTTCTAGTATATCTATTGTCAATCAAGATCACAAATGTCTTCTTCATCATATTTGATAATATCAATTTTCTTTTAACTTCGATTCGAAAAATGTTTTAATATTCTTTTAGATTTTAATTTAATTATCATCTGATGCAGACCGGTATGCCTCTCACCATCTTCCAAGAATCATGTAATGCGACTGTTCAGCTATAAAATAGCGGCGCATTACAATCCGACTACGATATGTCCCATAGTAGTGGAGCTATGAACTTTGAAAGTTCACTTGTTTCACGTTTTCGATACCCTATAACTTAAAAACTATCCACTTTTGAGCACAGGTCCATATGAACTTTTTTTCTTATTTTGATGTGGGGAATCTGTTCCCAAAATATTATGAAACATTTTTGTAACACCCTGTATATATTGTCTATTTTTGTTGCTGATTATACCCCACCCCTGGAAACTAAATTATTCCCCCAGATTTTGTGGTCTCGAGTTAAAAAAAAACTTCCTCGTATTTCTGTTCAGACATAATTCACTCAATGTCTTTGAAACAATGGATTCTACGAAGAAAAAAAGACTAAGGTCTTTTTTGTGTAGAATTTTAGAAACTTCAATTTTGCTCATAATTAGCTTCTTCGAAAATTGGATAAGTTTCGAGATAACTGCAAGTAAAACTAGAATTTCCTCTTTGCCGCTAATAATATAAAAAAAACGTATTACTCATATCAAAGCTACTTTTCAGGATATACTGAAGACATCAAATTAAAAGTCTCCATAAAAGTTCTGTTTGTAAGGATTTTCTCAAGTTTTGCCCTTCTTTTGTTTAATTTTTTTGGGTTATTCATAGAGCAACCCACATTATGCTTTATTTTTTGTTTAATTGTGCTTTATTGTTTCCAAATTATGCTTTATTGTTAATTTCAATCATTGTTTTACATTAATCTCGATTTAAAAACTTCGTCGTATTCCTTGTATAACGTATAATATTTACTATACATTAAATATTCTAAATATCTTGATCTATTTATTAATATTTATGCAACCAGTTTCTTTCATATTTAATCAACTTTCTACTTAATGCACTGTAAAGAGATATGCTTTACTCGAGTCAGTTTTTTTTATCACTTGTGTGCGCCTTAGAGGTGCATATACACAGAAAGGGAAAGTAAAATATGTCACCAAAAAGTACAGAAAATGCTCAAGTTCAAGAGGTACACATAACAATATAGTATGGAGTTTGTAATGTATCATACACGCCCCACCGGAAGTCATGTACCACTAGTTAGATAATTTAATAATAAACAATACTTCCCCGCATCATAGCAGCAGCATATGCAACACATACATAAAGGCACGTTATTAGATTGGATACCCCCCTTAGGCAGATATAATTGACACCAGAGGCTTTTCAAAGTTAAAACATTACCCTCAATTAAAAGGTATACCAATGAACAAGTAAACAACAACATATATATATATATATATATATATATATATATATATATATATATATATATATATATATATATAGGAGTGAAGCTCATATAGAACAAATGTATCCTCAAATGTCAATTTCAATAAATCTATATCTATATATATAACACGGTAGTAACAGTAGGTTAATATCAAATTAACAAAAATAATTGCATTTAATTATACATTATTAAATTAACATTTCTTTTACCTGTAGATGAAAAGGGCAACTTCCAATGGTCAACTCGGGGGCGAACGCTGGCAGGAAGTTTACACAAGCACAAAATAGCATACAGTATATTGAAAAAAAAAGAACATTGGAGAAAAAAAATATAAAAAACAAAATTACTTTACAGAACTAAATAACTGAACACTTCCGTCTTTGATTCATTCCCTCGTTGTCCATTGAATGTCGAGGTGCAATATTACAGTTAAAAAAAAAACTCCAACCAATACGCACCCGATTTGAAGTCAATAAGACTAGACTAGAGGCAGGAGGACTTCAAATCACGTTGTCACCGTTGTCAGATATGACGTCATATCGTATACAATAGTACTAAAACAATAAACCAATAGAACACCAAAATGAGAAAACATATAGAATACACTACAAGTTCTTGTGTACTATTCATTGTTGGCGGAAATTTTTCTTCTTCTTTTCCCTTTTTCTTTTCTGCACATCAAAGGTTTACACCGAAAAGTTTACAGAAATAAAAATAAGCTTTTCATTGTTGTGTTCTCAATGATTTTGCAATGTAAATATTGTTTTTAAAAATATTAATACAGTATGTTAAACTTGCAGTTAAACAGAATTTTCCAAGAATTGTGCTATATATTTTAAAATATGCTTTATGCTTTATCTTCTAAAATTATGCTTTTAAAATTAATTTCTTCTGGACCCTTAGACAACAACAACCATGTTTAAGGTAGCAACCATATGTGTAAATTGCTGTTATGCTTTTTATGCTTTTGGGTTGCTCTAGTTATTAACATCAAAAGTAAAATGTTGAATGCATAGAACAACACATTCCTTTGGATTGATATAAGAGGTTTCAAGCTATGTAAATTAAAAAATTAATTTCATGTATAGAACAGCATAATTGTTTTGTATTGAAATGTTCATGATATTTAATTTTTAACATAGTACAGTTCTTCATATTTGTTCTTCCACAATTTTGTTCATATTTCGTGTATATGTACATCTCATTAGTTTGCTTGTTGAGATAAGTTTTCTTGAGTGGAGTATCCCTTGTCAACACCGGGGTTACATCAACCGGCACCTACTATTTAAAGTCTGTTCGAGAGACATATTCAAGTTGGTATTCAACTCAAGTACCACAAATTTGAATCAAATCTGGACACAATGCACACTGAAAAGAGCGTGTCATCCACTAGGTTTAAGTGCGCAAGGTGGTAAGTTTTGTTCGGACAGTGTTTGTAACGATTGGCTCTAACAAGTTTGTTCATAACTCATAAATGTTTAATACTGTCACATAAGATAGTATAATTCTCTTGTCTTTAGAATGAGAAAATAACAAAAGGTATTAATTTTATGAAGTCAATTTTACAATAGGAACAATTATAATAAAACACAAGAAGGAATTTTGGAAGAAGATAAGAAACATACAAAATTTAGAAGTGCTACCCCTGCATTCGTCTGTTGTGACCCAGGAAATAACTGAAACAAATACTTCGGACAATCTAGTCATTTGCTGAATGGACACTTCCACTGCTTTTTTTTTATTGCGCTTTAAAATACTTTAAGGCTAGCTGATTACCGGAAGCACTTTCTTTCACTCATGTGTTGATTCTAACTGGTGGAAATTTGCGATTGAACTTAGGTTTGTTTCTCGAGCGCTTAAAACAATGACCGCCATGTTTGTACTTCATCTGTCGATTCAGGGAAAATTCTCTGCCCCGCTCAGTAGGGAAACGACTTAAGAAAAGATACGATGCATGTTTTTCAAGTGTGTAGTATTTTTCTAATAAAACCAAGGATAAGAAAGCAACAAAACATAAGGTTTCTTTGAAAAGTAAACTATTTTTCTATTTTTTGTAATTAATTATTTGAATATAGTCGAATAGCTAAAGACAATGTCACAGTGTACTAATTCACAAGGCTATGCAACAAAATTGCAACTTAAACATTATACATTGGCCATTCAATTTTTCATATATTGAGTTCAGTCTACTCTCTTGAATACGATTATGTTATACAAAAAAAGTAATGGCGAAGTAGCACCCTACGGAGATTCAGCCTGCGAGTATGTTTGGTTATCTCATAACTAAAAATTAGAAATATCTTTCAAATCTTGTAAAAAAAATGACTTAAATTGACAAAAAATGACAAACCTAATTGTTTCTATTAAAAGCAATGCTAGTTCCTCCATATGCATTACAGATTTTGGTTTAATATTTGAATAATAATAATAATGCTCTTAAATTTCCATCACTGTATATTTATCTTTATTTATCAGTTTAATTTTAATTCTTCTGGTCCCGAAATATAGTTCTTA
Organism: Thermobia domestica; assembly: GCF_964235325.1. Lineage (NCBI taxonomy): Eukaryota > Metazoa > Arthropoda > Insecta > Zygentoma > Lepismatidae > Thermobia > Thermobia domestica. The sequence goes on along the minus strand of NC_137466.1, from coordinate 166,214,980 downwards.
TTTTTTCATTACGTTCATTGGCCTTCATTTCATTTTACACTGGCCATCACTGATATGGATTACCCATCGTCAAAATCAAATTTATGATGAGATGTGGATGAGAATTTGGAAAGAAATCAGAACTAAGGGAATATTTTGGACAAACACGATCAGGAAAAACAGTTGAACCATTCCAAAGTTAGATTAGTCAATGTTTTCCGGCACCTGAGGCCTTAACTTTACGCGTATTTACCTGACTATCGATCTGATATATTGGTATATTCTTATAGACCCTATACCAGTTGTAAAATATCAGTTTACATTGAAAGTAAAAGTTTCCTTTATGCTTACATTTCCAAAACTTTTTAGTCGAATAATTCCGCTGTTTGAGATGTTACATACACCCAACTGCGATGAAACAAGATTATGGTTTATTTCCGAAGGCTATGTGGCATTTGTAATTAAATAGAGAGCAAACAGTTATCTCTTCATATATATATATTCCACTTTCCAATCGGTGTTTACTAGGCTTTAGTGTTCTGTGTGAGTAAAATGCGTTATAATTGAATTGTTATCAAAAGATACAAATGCTCTATTGACAAGGAGTAAAATAAGATGTAATTGATTGATGATTTTGTTAATTAAGTTAGATAAAAATAAAATCGATAGTAATTTCTTACAAATAGCATATATGTAAGGCATATATAAAAACCGTTTTTATAAAAACTCTTTAAAATACAAAGAAGAGTTATATACAAATAGAATATTTTATATACAAACAGCTATTTTTGTGTACAAGTAGAATATAAAATATAAATTATTATTAATTCAGACTAATACACAGCAGAAATAGTTGTCTTTTTTTTCAATGTAAAACGTCTCATTTCGGATGCACTGACACGATCTTACTGGCGGCTTTCATATAATATGAAGAAAATCTTTTGTGTCTATAGATACTCATTCTCCGTGGTTTCTTAATTGCGAAGTAACTCTTCAAACTTTAACCTAGTATGAGTTTTTTAAGGGTACTAAAAACCGTGACAATTAGCGAAGGCAAGGTGTGCATCAAAGGGCAAACGAAGAAAGAGACTTGCTTTAGTTTTGCAACTGTAAACATCGTAAGAGAGGAGATGAGCATTATTCCGTAAGAAGTTCTTTATAATTTTTCTGCAATGGCTTCTTTTACTATCGGAGTAATACTCTGGTGAATACCCCTATGTTCTATGAGGAATCAATATGTAAAATAACTCTATCTAAAAAAAAAAGAGAGATAGTTTTGTGTTGAAATGACTCTATAAAAAGATCAAGGATATTGCCAGTGCATCAATACTTCTTTGCTTTATGGGATAAAATATTTCCCAAGTTTTATTAGTAGTGCCAATAGAATGCAAAGTAGAACTAATACATTCTTCTAAATCATACTAATGCAAAAGGGTAATCAATAAACGCCTCTCTTGGAATTCAATGCTATAGTTTTCGATACTAAAAGTGATTGCTAATATTTCTATCTCACTACAAATACGTATACTTAATGTAAAAGCAACATACCGTACCATACTTTGACGACCACTTTCAATAATGTGTTAATCCCATTAGTCATTCCTACAGTTAGCGATATTCTCAAGAAAAGACAAGTGACTTATTTTCTATACGTTATTGATCACCTTCACAAACACTTATATCAAATATTTTTATTTTCTTTTATTTACTTCAACTTGTTTTACATGTCGAGGTTAAGGCTTAAGAAGTCTTATCTACCACCTAAACATGATACAAAATTCTATGACAATATTTTACAATTAGAAAAATTAGAAAGTAAAAAAATACGAAATTATTATATATGATTTAAAGATACAGAAACTCTCTCTCTTTCTCCCCTGTTTCTCCTCCCTCTCTCTCTCACACACACACAACACTTAAATATTATAGTGCCACTCTATGATCTATATGATACAATACATACATACGTATTACAATACATAATCTTAGTGTTATATCCTTACACACGTACAACTAATTGACGAGCTGCTGTATTGGTTTTCTCCCTTTGTGTACATTCAATCCTGCTCTTTCGAAAGATGCTACAGAGCTTGAATCACGTATCGAGGTTGGCAAAGCATTCCGATCACGACAGATTGAAATTATGCATGATTTCGAGGAACAAGTAGATCTATGGAGAGAAATTACAAGCTGGCCGTTAAAATCTGATCGTGTGTCCTTGTCATAGAAATCGCTTAAAAATTTAATATGTTATATAGAAGGAACAAGGTTCTGTCAAAGTTAGTATTTAATAGAACAGTAACAACGAGTGCAATTTACGCCGTTGTTGCATTTTCAACCATTGTAGCGTTTCAAAGAGTGCCTTTACATGGTCACAGAATTTTAGAACATATGCAAGGATTTTCTATCCGTTGCAAACGGTTTTGTGAATGCATATCACAGTCAGTTAAAGTTGTGTCACAGTACTCCAGATGTGGTACCACTAGAGTTTGAACAAGAGTTATTTTAACCGTATTGGTAAAAAGTTTTTTTTTTAACTTGCTGAGGGAATGAAGAATTCCAAAATCCTTTTTGCACGATGTGCTACTTTGATCGGACCAAGTTAAATATTTGTTAAATGTGACGCAAAAATTTCTCACAGAGAAAGAGAAGGGAATATCTACGCCATCTGCATTTACGTTGGGAACATGTGAAGCCTCTAATAACGTATAAGTATGTTTGGAAACAATTAAAATTGACTTTGATTTGATTGGATTTAGATGTAAACAATTATCTGCTGACCATTTAGCAAAATTACTCAAATCTTCCTTATACGTGTATCTATTTGCGTTGTTGGAAAAGGTAGATACAATTGAACATCATCCACGTACATGTGATACAGAGTTTTAGAGATAGTAATAAGTCATTTGAGGACCTAAAACAGTACGTCCTCGCCAGATTATCTTTTAGGTCTTTCACAAATTGTTGAGTTTCACGTTATATTTCGTAAGAAGCTTAGTAATACTGTGTTGTTCTACACTTGAATGAACTAGTAGTACTTTCAGATTTTGCCAAGGGGTAGAGATCGTCCATCGACATAAGAGTTTTACGTTTTCATTAATATATTAGTGTACAATTTATCAAAAGTCATGTTTTCCTTAAACTCAGGGCGAATAATTACTCTTCCCAAATGACGCCCTTGAAATGAACTTTATTTACGTGTTATTGTCAAATAAACCAGATTGCATGATCCACATGATCGTAGTTGGCTCAACGTATCAAATAGTGAATGAAAAATTCGGAATTTATTTATTTTTTATTTAAGCTAAAATCAAGTCAAACTTCATATCTGAACGCTATTTGCAACTAACGTCGGTGTAAATAACAAGCGTTCCTAGGGAGGGCGAGTCCATGATTTTCTAAGTGAATTGGCTTTTACATACTAAAAGCAAACAAAGTCTCGTTTTGAGTATGAAAGCTTTAACAACTTATTCTTAATACACACACACACACATACATACATACATACATATATACATACATACATACATACATACATACATACATACATACATACATACATACATACATACCTATGTTATTATTTGCAGTATACTATCTTATTGAAACATGGTTTTTCACAGTGTGTGAAATTAGTCACAGCCTGTATGTAGTGTACCAATAAACTATTAGTCAGTGTAACATTTGTATTAATACGTATTTCGTATTCTATTGTTCACAATCATCATTTATGTACTACAACACATAAAAGACGAGCTCCATTTGAAGGGGAAGAAATCGTTTACGCACAGTGACGTAACCAGGGGAGACAAACGGGCCTTGTGGCTCGGGTGCCGGATTGGGAGAGCGCAAATTTGGGCAATCAATTCGGGGGGCGTTTTGGTTTGGTTTGTCAGGGGGCGCTAAAGTGAGGGCGACAACTAGCGTGTTTACGTAGCTGTTTATGGGGAAAGCTTTCATTCCCCCTTCGTGATTATATCCCAGGTTAGCTAATAAAAATGCAGCGCATTCATTCTCAGTAAACGGTTGTTAAGCATGCAATTTATAGACAAATGTTATATACATTAGATAATAAAAAACAATTAGCTAAGGTGATTTAATATTTCAAAATAGCAACTTCATACACACTTTATGACCAGTTATTTCACTACACAGATAGAAAACCGATAACGGCAATATTAAATATGTACACGTGTGTGCATTTTAATTTAATATCTCTGTATTCTCCTGCATTTTGTCTTCTAACTGGAATTCAGTTACTCATGACTGTTACTTTCCTTTTTCTTTTGCTTAAGTTTTTATAATGGTTCCTGAAGAAAATATTCCAGACCGTGCTTTTCTTTTTTTTTTTTAATTTTGTATATATTTTAAAATCTCTGTATTTATTTGGTTTTCATTTGTTACAAGCACATATATTCCACTTTTCACATATTAACAGTTGTTTTTCTCTATTAATAACTTTTATTTTGATGGATATTCCTTGATGGTTACATATTTCATGAAGTATCGGTTTATATGTTCATTTCTAACTTCTCAGTTATTTTCATATAGAGTGGGTTTGTTATGCACTTTTCCTTAATACAATATTTACTATTACATGTTATTACTTTATATATATTTTTATACTTTCATCTTCAAGTTTCATTTCCGGACTTCCTGGAATTTTACGATCACCTTTCTCCTCCAGGATTCTGGGAATAAGAATGCTGTTTTTTTCTCTTGCTGACTTTTAAAGCACTTTGTTATTCTTTAGAGAGAGAATTCAATATATCTACTTTACAACAGATTTCGAGTGTTTTACAAAAGCGTATAAAAGCAGTGTAAACAATCTGGGCTCTCATTCGGTACATGTTTGCGTCACCGCAACGTAAAATATGCGTTTTAAGTCGTAATAGTCGCTATAGCATTTATACTTGCTAGCTTGCTCGAGCTTTTGCATTGCGTAGCAGTCCGCAGATAATTTAGCGAAGACTAGTACGCAATGAGGGGACTGGCGTTGAAATGACTAGTTTTCACAGAGAATACACATTAATGCATTTGCAGATACGAAGAATAGGTGAGTGTAGTTGAAATATATACATTAGGTAAGTCTTGACTTATTTGAAATTGTATATTGTTCCTGGGACATTTGGTTCACTATCTTAAAAAAAAGAAAAAAATAATGATTCTCAAGCACAATAAAGGAGGCACATTGGCTCAGTGATAGAGCGCTTACCTCTGGTGCGCGGGGTCCCCTATTCGATCCCTGGTGAATTAAACGTGTTAGTAGGTTTTCTTTGGATACTCCCATTCCCTCCACATTTTCATTCCACAATTCTTCCATCATCATTCACTTGCTTTCATCTCCACCTCCCTTAGCCTAAAGGGCATAATCGTTACGTATTTATTGGTTCATGCCTTCATCATCCGACTCTCTTAGCCTAAAGGACATAAGCATTATACGTGTTGGTTCATATATAAGTTTCTTATGAGTCTTCAATCCTTCCATTCCAACCCAACCTTCTTTGGAACTCCCCAAAACAATTCCCAATTCACGCAGTCAAAAGCCTTTTCTAGATCAATAAATACAACATATAGTTCTTTCCCTTTTCCTATAAACCTTTTACCTATCACCCTTAATAATCCAATTGCATCCCTTGTGTCCTTACCTCCCCTGAATACGAACTATTCCTCCTCAACCTTTCCATTTGTTCTTCCACACGTCCGTCTGTTCAGTATTCGAAGCAATATTTCCAGAATGCGATATGAAACTGATAGTTTTATAATCCTTACCTCTCTCTCGGTTTGACTTTTTTTTAGCCATCGGTATCATTACTGTCTTTAGGAAGTCTTTCTTCCACTCTTCCGTGTAATATATTCCGTTGCAGAGTCGAAACAATAATTCTTTCTTGCCCTTGTCTCCATATTCTTAATGAATTCTAGACCCAATTGGTATATTTTCTATACCAATTGCCTTTCCATTCCTAATCGCGCTTACAGCTTTTTGAAACTCGTCCCAAAGAATATTAAACCCTTTATCATCGTCGTATACTTCATTTAATACTTCAACACCTAGACTAAACGGTATATCCCTAATCTCACATAGGCCTTAAACACATTCTTTCTATCTTCCTAGAAGTTCACTTCTCTCGCTGATTACCTTTCCATTCTTATTTTTTACTGCAATCATTATACCTTCTTGTTTCCTCCGAAGTTCATTAGATTTCACGTCCTTGTGTACATTTCCTCATATTTCCTAACTCATTCTAATTCTTCTATATCCTCGCATTTTCTTTGGTGTAACTCTTCCCTTTCTTAGTTTTATCTGAAATATTAAATAATCAAAACCATGTTCAGGATACCAGCCACATATTATAAATGTCGTTAAGCTTTGTATACTTTTGGCACCCTACTTAGAGTACGTTTGTTTATCTTGGCACGCTTCCCGCCTAAAGGGTGGATCTGTCGGTGTTCTTGCCACGCCGCAGTTAAGTTGCGAGTTAATATGCTAAGAAACACAGCAAAACGACACGTCACTGTAATACACTCGTTCGCATGTGGCAACTAAGCACTTCAAATACCCGCCAAATAGCAATGACCTCATTTGATGGGCTGGCTGACAACTAACGTCACCTTCACGGCAAAGCAAATAAGGCGTCTATTGGATTAAAACGTTCACGTGAGTGATAGCAGAAAATACCGTAAAAGCCAACAAAGTGCACTGGCGGTAATTGTACTAATATAAAACAAACGTACTCTAACACTAAACTATGATATACATGTTGTATACTACAAATGTTGTTATTTATTTGCAATTAAATAAATAACGTTTAGTTTGTAACATTGCTTCTTTTCCCTTTCGTATAACACTTAGAAGCAGGTGGCAGTTCTTTCCCATTCAGTGAGTACAAATCCCCCACCATTTTGTCTGCTTCACCAACATTTAGCTCCAAACTTGATATTTATTACGTGCATTTTCTTCCTTCTTTCATCTGAATATCTCCTGCAATATTTGTTAGCATTATAACCTAATCTAATTTGTATATCAAATCATATAACATGATGACAATGGGAAAACAGAAATGTTTTTTTTTTTCGTTCAAGTAGTTCTTTCGAAAAACTAAAAATAAGAATGTCGTTTCCTGGTTGCATGTAACGCTTTATAGAATCCATTCACTCGATAGGAAGGAACAAGGTTCTGTCTGTTTCACCTGTTTTTGACATTGATTTAAATTATTCCGACAAATATGTATTGACTCCTTCAAAGGAATAAAAATATTATATCGACACAAGAAACAAGACACATAGATGCAGCCAAAGAAGGACTATTTATTTTATAAGAGTATCTATAAAATAGAAAACTCTCCCTCGTCTGCATGATTTTTTTCTTCCTAAATGTCAGTAATATTACAAAACTAAAATAATCGTTTTTCACTTTAATCGTATATTTTCCTTCTCATTTCCCAATTGGAAATCGATTCACCAATATTTGCTTAAATTCTTTCAAATATAATTTAATTCCATATAAAAAAATAGTGTTTACTTGTTAATGGGCCATTGTTTATCTGGTTGAAAATGTTGACCATTATTCGCTTTGTACTAGCACTTACTGATTACAGTTATTTAAAAAATGATTTGCCCACAGTTAAATTTCAGGTTTCTGCTTTTTAAAATGTTTGTTATAAATTCAATCCAGACACCAGAGCGAAACGTGAATCTCATATATATATACCTGCTGTGGATTGACTCTGGAGATAGGGGTTATAAATAACTATATATAATACTCATGTAACAGAAGTGTTAATATACGCACATAGGCAAACACAACTAATAAAACTTTTTGGTTTTGATAAATATTGCACTATTGAGAATAATAGTGTCGTATTTACAGTCAATGTTACGGAAGAGAAAAAGAACTGTAATGAAAATATATTGATTTTTCTTTCGTACGTTGTAGCTTTACATGTGTGACACTGTTAGGGAAGACAAATGATATGATATATGTACAAGAAATGAAATTTGTAAAGCTAAAGGAGACGGTGATTATGAGAAATAAATGAAATGGTGGAATGAAGGAAGTGAGAGGAAACGGGAGAACCCCGAGAAAACCCACGTACACGGCGATTGTCCACCACAAAACTCACTTGGCGCGAGCTGAGATCGAACCAAGGACCCCATGCACCAGAGGTGAACGCTCTACCACTGAGCCACCGCTGCCCCTAGAGATGTACAAAATGCAATTTGCTTGAGAAGAATAAAAACTCTCAATAATTATTATTGGCATTGAACGTCATACATTTTTACTCATTTCAAGTTTGTGGTAACAAATTTGGCCAGCTTAAGAAATATCGCGATGTTATCAGCAGTTGTGCTCGATATGCAAGCTCTGTCTATTATATCGCCTGGCATCTCACTTTCCACTGAAGGGTACTGTGTGGAAGCACGTTCATTTAAGTCTTTTCAGTGAACTGTTCAATGACCGTCAAGTATACGAGGTCGCCGACAATCCAACGCTCGTTTGAACAACGTAAATCCATAGAACTCCATGGGAAATGCATTAGTAATTTCACAGGAATGCCTGTAAACGAAATCTATGAATTTTCTTTTACGTACCATCTGCTCCATACGTCACGGTTGACCTCGCGATATAATTGGACGCCTTGTCGTGGTAACGGTATCATGCCGGTATAGTGTCCCCAAAATTTTTTGACTAGTATTGAGTTACATTAAATTTGTCTCTTTTTTCTTTGTCTACTTTGAGAGCGTAAGCCGTTGCAGTAATCAGCATGAACCATAAAGATATGTGGAAAACTTTCGTACATACCGTTATTCAGAGTGACTTGTGGAATCACGGGGACGATAGATGACCTTCTTTTCTCATAACGTTGAGACAGATACACTCACTCATGGATTATTCAAATTTCCATGCCGCCTGCAAGTCGGTTTTCGTTGATCTTTCGACTGTTTATCTTCCTTCCCATGATGTGTAAGCACGAAAGTATGATCTCAAGCCTTCTGCTTCTTTATCAGAAATAAATTGTGCGAAATTATGTGATTTATAGCCACGGAGGAACGTTGTACTGTCTTGCTGTTGTTTTTTGAGACGGTACCTTCTCACTTTGTACTAAGGAACAATCTTCTTCACCATATGGAGTCTGTTTTTGTTTTGAGGCTTTGGTAGATGACGACGTATGGCAATGTTTGGATGTTATTATACTAATGCTCAGTGTTCGAAGTGAAAAAAATACAAACAGAAATCGTATGGTATGTTACGATTTTGACTGAACACGCCGGCTGTCTAAATGTTGAAAAACAGTTAGGGTGTGTTGTCTACAAGATTGCATTTTTATTTACATAATGACTGAAAATCATTGAAGAAATTCTCTGCAGTTACAGCGGGGGAAACCGGAGAAAATTTGATATCCAGCCAACAACTTTCTGAAACAATCCCCTTATGTTGTATGAGAGAATTATGCAAAAAAATGCGTAAAAACCTAGTTTTATCTTAACAACTTCCTGCGGGAAAACTCCCGGATCCCCAACTCGGCTCAGGAATATTTCAAGCCCCCGGAAGATCATCCGCAATATAAGACAACCCCTGAATCCGTCCATGCTCAAAACACGTCATTCATATGCATAAAGACAAGAAGACACACACATACATAAGAAGGAAACAATTCAATATGGCACATCGAAATATAAAATACATGAATTACTTTGAAGACACCTCATTTTAAAAACAAAAGGTAGGGGAAAGATAACAAAAATGTCGGTGTTGTCAACTTACAAATTATTTCTACATAAGAAATTAAATTTTTTTACGTGCAAAGATATTCGTCAATTACTGTGTATAAAATGGATTTGTTAAAGGTATTTAGCATCTACTCTTCAGTGACGGTATGCCTTGATCACTAAAAACCAGAGGCGGTATGCCTTCATCACTGAAAAGCCAGAGGCGGTATGGCATACCACCGCATACCGTCTCACTTCGACCACTACTAATGCTTCCAACATTTTGATATTGTTGCCTACGAAAATTGCCTGATTGTCGTTCTGCCACTTCAATGTTAATCGCCTCTTGAAAGCTTAATTTACTTAAAATCAGAAGTTTCGTCTAGTCGTTGCATTTCTGATATCAACTACCAACTGGCCCCGTACAACCTTATCCAGGAACTGTCGAAAATCGCATATTGATGCTTGTCCCCTCAAGGCCACAATGAATTCTGACACAGTCTGAGATTCAAATGTTTGTCTTAATGCCATATTGATTTAATATTAACTTCTCCAAACTTTTAATTTCTTTCTGGTATCAGGAAGCTCTGGCTAAGACAAAATTTGCAATGACAGTGGGAAACGTAAGTAATTAGTATTCACCTTCAATCTTCACAGTCTTAAAAATATGTCCGACCCTTTCTAAGTAAAGTTCTATTTGCCCAGATTCTACATTGAATGTTCCGAAAGAAGAAGCGTAAGCCATTCTATTAGAGATTGCTGAAAATGCTGTTCAAAATCAATCAGCGCTAAATTTTTATAGTTATCTTTGACCCAACTTGCTATAAGGTATTGACAAAGAGATCTTGTCCCCTTGAAGGCTTCTATACAGGTAACCAAGAAAGTTCTGTCGATTTTTCAGCCACCACCTTCGAAAATCGATATGTCACCTAAGAGGTATCTGGAAGATCAAAAATAGATCGCGTCCTCTAAGGAGATTGTCCAAGGAATGGAACAGGTGATAATCGATGGCGCAATTTCCGGGGAGTATAGGGATGTAATAGTGTTTCCCATCCAAGACGTAGAATGGTGTCCCGGGTCATCCTAGCTACAAGAGGTTTAGCGTTGTCCTATAACAGGAGGACCCCTTTGAGATTCAGAAGTGCTGGCTCCAGAGGTTTGAGTTTTTCTCGAATACGGATGAAGAGCTAAAGTGCATAGACGTATTGAAACTCTGACCATGTGGTACCAGTTCCAGATTCACGATGCTGCGACCAGTCCACCAAACACACAGAAGGGCCTTCTTCTGGTGTAGTGCTGGTTTCTGCTGTTTTGAAATCGGTTCATGGGATGTTGACCAAAGATGACGGCGCTGTGGAGCTTCGTAGAGGACCGACTTCTCGTCACATGTCAACACCCTGTTCAGATATAGCTCCTTCCTCAGATGAGACAGCAAAGAAACACAGGTGTCTGCTCGTGTTCCTTCTGCCCGGAGTCAAATAATGTGGGACCCATCGACCCAACTTATAGTGTTTCCCAAGTTGATGCAAGTGCTGCAGAATGGTGTCTGCACTCACACTGATTTGTAATCCCAGTTCTTTATATATGCAGCACTCAATTGCTGCCTGAAGATGTTCATTTTCTAAATGTGTTGTTCATGCGGCACGGTGGTGCGACTTCATCACCGCCTTTAAACTTGTTAAACAACCGCTACAATGTCCGAGTATTTACTACACCCCAACCAAAAGCCTGACATGTCTTCCGTCCGCTGCAGCGGCGTTTGACTCCACTTTGAACTCGTACAGCATACACGCCCTTATGACGCTCTGTGGAAGTCCAATGTTCACTCTGTCCTTATGCAAGTTTACGGTGTAACTGTACTTCCACAACCTGGTAGTATGTTGGATATACCCACACCAACAACAGACCTTCGCCTTATCTCCATATTCGCATTCAACTCACGGTGTGAAGGGGCCGCGGTGGCTCAGTTTTAGAGCGTTCACCTCTGGTGCTTGGGGTTCCGGGTTCGATTCCAGCCCCCGCCAAGTTAACTTTGTGCTGGACAAACATCGTGTGCGTTGGTTTCCTCGGGGTTCTCCCCTTTCCTCCCACTTTCTTCATTCCACCATTTCAGTCATTACTCATCGTCACCGTCTCCTTTAGCCTAACCGGCATAATCGTGGGACGTAAAACTCAAAGATTTCATTTCATTTCATTTCTCACGGTGAGGGCCAATTGAACAAAGACCTCCACAGAAAGCTACAGAACTTTCTTTGTTACCTTTATAATATCAGCTATATCATATCAGTCAGCATAGAAACAGCATTCGATTAGGCCTATGATAGCATTTCTTTCTATTGAAAGATTAAGTTTTAAAACCTTAGCAATTGTACTCATGAACAATACACTCGCTCCATGAACTGGCTACCAACACAATACTAAATGTTCGGATATATCCAGTTATTCAGAACAATAACAGTTAATCTACAAATCATATATTGACAAGAAACCAGTATATCACATAAACAATATATCAGAGAATACATAATCAACATTTTTAAAGAACACTTTGTTCAAATATTCGCTCGCAACAGGATCTCACACGAAACCACATTAATCTACATGCACACGAAAAAACATTTCAAATGTTTTAACATCTGTTGAATAAAATTAATAAAGCCAAGATTGCAAATTCCATGGATGATCAATTGATTTGTGTTTAGATCCTTTTTCAACAGCGAGACAATATAAGGCAATAGTTAGAATTTAAAGTTAAACTGGAATTACTGGATAGCATTTGATGCTCTCCCACCGGGAATCGAACCCAGAAACTTCTATACCAAAGGTGGCTATGTGGTAGTTCCTATACTAACGACAAGAAAAAAGTGCTGGTATTAAATTGTATTGTTTCACTTTGCAAGTGTGCTAGAAATAAGCAACTATGTTGGTTGGTTTAATTAAAGAATTTTGGCGTCCATCCCAGCTCAGAGCCTATATAAAACTTGGATCTATAATGTGGAATCCGAACCATCCTAATACACTCTAACTTCAAGGACTTTCCACTGGGAATCCTAAGTCCTGTGCAGTAAAGGCTCATGCCTTAGTTACTAGGCTAGCAGGAAGGGCTCGCGATAGATAAATATTATGTATTTTATGTATAAACTCTATAGATAATCCGAAACCATAAATAGTTTTTGGAAGTTGTTTTAGTTTAAATTTGAACTTTGGCTCAATTACGTATGTATAATTTCTATTTAATGGTCAAAATGCTTTTTAAAGAATGTATTGGTCCCTATCAAGATTTATACATTAGTTTGTCTTTGTCTTTTAATAAATTATTTATAAATTATTTCGCTTTAGTTCGTACTTTATTACAAAGTCCATATCTTTTTTGTCTTCCCCGATCTTCTTAATTAGCACAATCTTGTCAGCTATTTTACATTTCTCGCTTCGCTAAGAGCTTTCTCTTTATTTGTAGAACCATTATCGGTTTAAGTGAAATGCTGTGTAAAATTAACTATTCGCTCTATCTGTAATGGAAGTAATTATAAAATTAACTAAAGTTAGCTTTCAACAAAAGAAACTTTAAAAACCTCTTTGATCATAGGTTAGTAATACATATAATAAAGATTGTTAGTCTAATGGATCTTACTAAAATTATTTATTTCTCTTTTTCTTATTTTTAGAGATAGAGGCATTATTCGTACAATGGATTCAAGAATAAACAGTTTGGAAGATTGTTTAGAATTATATCAGAATACAACCGTCCTGGAAGGTGAGTTTAAATGTTATGTTCATAATTATATTATTAACTATATGAGTGGTCAAATCAATTTATCGTTATTATTCTTAATTACGGATGTCCACTCGTGTGTTATGTATAGGAAGATAAGTGGGAAACCAGTGGCTATGGAGAAGTGAGTTTGTGCAAAACAAATAACATATTGCAAAAATAAAGGACAAGCCGTACTTTATATTCTCATATAAGAACTAAGAATGTTGATACATCAGTATTAAAGCTCTACAAGGTTTTGAAAGCCCTGTTGGAAAAAATGCTTATCCTGCATACGGAAAAAATTCCTTTATGGCTCTCTTCACTTCATCATTGGTAATAAAGTGTCTTCCAGTGAGAACCTTCTTCATTGCTGGAAAGAAATGGAAGTAACTGTGCACGAGGTCGGGATTGTAAAGCACTTGATCAAGGCACTCTCAACTAAGGTCGGCAAAAGAGTTTTGCGCTGCCACTGCTGAGTAGTCTAGCATTGTCGTTCAAAAAGAAAAGTACGAGAAATCTGAAAACTAGACCCACGGGCCATTTATGATGCACAACCGTTCACTCTACCTCATTCAGTCACGAGTTCAAAACACCTCCTCTTGGAGGTTGAATGGGCTCTTATCCAAACCTTGTGCTAGCACTGAGATTCTTGATCACATGTTACCAAATGATGTCAGAATAGCTCTCGCATTAAAGTGGTATTTTGTTTATCCAATTGTTTCACGGTTTCTTGGTAAAAAGAGAGGAAACTTATATTCTGACTTTCCCTCATATATTATATATATATATATATATATATATATATATATATATATATATATATATATATATATATATATATATATATATATATATATATATATATATATAATACCTACTTGCTATGGATTTTCACTAACATCAGTATATACAGAGTGGATCTGAAGGTAGCATAGAATGCCTAGGAGGAGCAAATAAGAAAAGGATCCAGTAAACATTTCATTGGAACTGTTTTGTTTCAAAGTTACAGACTGCTGAAAGCGTGGGAAAATGAACTTTTGAGGTAAATGTCTGCAAAACTATTCAGCCACTCAGCTGAGACGTCACGTTATCGTTTCAGACTCATAATTTGCTCTTTCCAGAAATTATAATTAAGTAGTATTTAGTAGCGGGCCAATAAATCCCCCACAGGAAGTGAGGGATTCCAAGATATTCCATTGAAAAAAAAAATCTGTTCGATTCATGATGTATGGAATGACATCCAAGCAAGTAACAAAACGTTGTTCACAGAACATCAATATGTTGAACAGAATCAATATGGCGAAGGAAGGATTTTTAGTGTGTTGTGCATGGTTGCATAATTGCAGCAAGGAATGATTGCAGCTGAAAACATGAAATGACATATTTCAGTTTAACGTCCCACGATTATGCTCTTTAAGGCTAAGGGAGACAAATTATTAAGGCAAGTGAATGATGATGGAAGAATTAGTGGAAGGGGAATGTGAGAGGAAACTTTGGTACCCGAGAAAACCCACGACCACGACGTTGTCCACCAGAATCTTACTTGACCATGGATCGATACTAAGGACCTCACGAGCTAGAGGTGAACGCTCTACCACTGAGCTACTATACTCCCTTCGGATAACATGAAATTAAATAAAATCATTAGTTTAATGTCTCATAATCCTGCACTGTGGGCTAAAGCAGACATATTATTAATGAAAGTTATTGATTACAGAATGGTAAACGAAAAGAAAACCAGAACACGGACATGATGCTCCATTAGGAGGTCACTTATTGTGGGAACGAAATTGGGTTCCCTTGCAATAGAGATGAACGCCCTACTACTGAGAAACCATACTTCCTCATTCCTTCTTACATGTGCTAACAAAAGATTGTCAACAACGGATGGCAGGCAATGACATGCTAACTAAAACCCGACTATCCCACAAAATGTCGAAAACAGCTGTGTTACGAAGGTTGAAATCTATGAAAGCATGGTTACATGAACATTCAAGGCAGATAAAATCTCAAAGACGACAAAACTGCAGAAGTGCGGTGAGAGGCATCCATCAAAGGACCACTATATGGACTGTTCAAATATGGAATGATCAACGCGAAAATGAGTCCTACCAAACCACAAAAAATTAATGGTTGGGCTCGCTAGGTTTCCTTCTGTATATTCCCTAAATTCTATTGTAAAATCGCGTATGTGTATAAGATAGGGGAAACGACCGCCTCAGAAACTTTCCCTCATTTGTCTCACCTCAAGGTGGCATTGTCGAATTTGGTTTTGACCAGTGTACCAACAGGAAGAAATTCAACAGAGGTAAGTCGAATTTTTAGGGTAGCCAGGGCACCTCCCCCCGGCAATCTAATACTTCACAAATATTTGATGCCGAAAGTATCTTACGTTCATCTCAAAATGTGCAGTTGCGTCGTCGTTTCGGAGTCACAATCACTGCCTAACTGATAATGGTACATTCTTTAAATGTTCCGCCAAGATGACATGTAGAAATGTAGGATGCCACAGAGATGTGGAGGGAACAAATCAGATGGTTCTGTACTTTACCACAGTATACACATAGTGAGCAGTTGTGCTGATGGTGTTACAAAAGAGTAGTTTGCAGATCTTCAAGATCTCACACATAACTGCTGGGGTTGTTGACCATGTCTGTCCTAGCAAATATTGCCTACTTTTTTCACAAAGCCAGTTATAGAAAACCTAATATAACACATTTGCTGGAGAACTATAGGAAAAATGTCTAACGCCGGAGGAACACTTCGTACGATAAATTTTGACCCGTAGATAATTTTAATGGGTGTATCTCTTCCACATTCATGACGTGTCACATATTGACATAGCGAAAGTTTAGCGTTTGGCCTATGGGGCCTTTTGGTCAAGACGTGACCTTACCGAAGCAAGTACGTTCTCTTCAAGTTAATTTGTACGTGCAGTACGAGGTTGTATGTTCTCATCTTGATAGTAAAACAGATCCTATCTCTCGAAATTGAACATCAAATAACTGAAAAAGACGTCGCTTTGCTTCCTGGAACAAGCTGGTGCCTCTAGGTAAATGAGGTACATATCTGCCAGCCTATTTGAGACAATATATCAGCGGGCCACTCAAACTGGTGTAAGTATTAGATTTTACTACAAGAGTTCCAGAGATGTGCTATACCACCACCGTTAACAGGGGTCACTAACCAAAAGGTTTGCCTTTCTGATAAACTGGATGAAAAGATGCGTACTGTAACACTTTAACGTTCTTCGATGCTGTTGAACCACACCACTGCAAGAAACATTTCCTGAGAAATCAATATCTTCAAACGCAAAGCTCCAGAGGTATCTACTCCCATTATGTTCTTACTAGCAACCTATATTGTAAGTAACCCTAGCGTTTGTGTTGGGAGAGGGGTTGTTACTACATGTCCGATTTTTTCGTATTTTAACAGTCCATGGCGCTTTTCTTTATAGCCGCCAGCTGCTGTATTTCAGTAGTATTATCCTCTTATACCAGTATTCGTCTCGAATGTTCATATTCCAAGCTCTCCGAGGTGTCGGGCTCCGTAACTCTGACTCTTTGTTGCACAATCCTTTTCGTTTGAAACCGTATGTCATCGTCTATCATGCAATGTCAACACTCATTTTTCTGGTAGGGGAAGAAGTTGGTTGATCTGGGAGCGGGACGGTGACTATGTGGCAGAATGTTCACCTTTACCGCAAGGAGACAACAGACTAAGTTAGCTTGTGGTGGATAGCGTCATGTACGTAAATTTTTGAGGGGGAGGGAACTCACATTTAATTTCCTTTTCTTCATTCCAATTCTTCCATTATCAATAACTTCCATTAACAAATTGTCTCCTTTAGCCCACAGGATAGGACGTTTGAAATAAAGACTTTATTTGATTTCACGTTATCTTTTACGGTCATTAGTCATTACTCACTGTAGTTATGAAAATACAGGACAGCAAGTCTGAGTCATCAAAGCCCGGGTGAACCCAGACAGCAAAGTTGTATTTCTCCGCTCTGCACTAGACCAGTACGTAATTATACATTATCTTGCCATAAATTAATATAATAACGAGAGCTATTGAATTTCAAACACCGTGTCTCGAAATATAATTCATACCGAAATACGAATATTTTTTTAAAAAAGATTAGTATTTGTATATTACTTTTAAAACGGTAATAATAACTGTTCTTTAATAGCCAAGCAGTTGCAATTCCGTATGTAAATGTTTCTTTATTAACAAAAGTGCAAAGTAACTGTTCATTAGCTACGGGGAAAAGGTTAATTTTTCAGGTGTTGCAGTAAAATTTTTAATTACACAGCATGCCAGGAACTAAAAGAAATAAATATATTGAAAATCGGTTGCCTAAGCATTCCCTGTCAGTAACATATGAAAAAGTACAAATAGAAAGTAAATTGGAAAAGATTACCTGACATTTTGTTCACCTGACATTTATCAAAGAGCACCATTATATACTTGGATAAACTTTCCTATTTCAGAGGTTCGTCATTCATTAGACAGACTGTCATTAATTTTTGTTAGAGTTTGCAATCACCTTGTTCATGGAAGAGAGTTTTTCTTTCTTTTTTTTGGCTGATGAACTAAATACTTATATTAATGACAACACAAATAAAAAACGAATCATCTATATGGAATACTGATGCTTTCACCGAATTGAGAGTCTAGTAATGGTAACGATGCTTTTTTCTGTGTCAGGTTTCAACAAGATTTGTAGTTTAATTTTTTTATAAGAAAGGTGGAAAGTAAAGGATTTTTTTTGATTGACAAATCACAAATATTGGAAAAAAAGTGTAATAATTTCACTTTGTATGACAAAAATTGTAAATAACTTGGATGCCTTGATATATGAGTATCTGTGTTCATCTGAATAGGCAGGTATTTTTAAATATATTTTACGTAAATAAAATAATTTTCTTTGAAACGTACTAAAAGGCACTTAATGTGCGTTTAGCCGTAGAAACTTTATAGCAGGAGATATATTTATATCTATTACACTGCAAATATAAAATAAGAATGCGTCTCTGTTTGGGAAAAAGAAATTTTTACCTACAGGGTGTGTGAAGATGAGGCTCACACTTCCTTGACTTTGGCAGATAGAGGGAGTAGCGTGGCGTGTGATCAGCATTGCGTTGAAGTTGTGTTTATCGCCAGATTTACGCTAGTAACAAATATTAGGTGGTATTTTAGTTTACGAGATACACACAAGATGTTTCTCCATCGCAAAAGCTCACTTGGTGGAAGCTAGGACTGAACCAAGGCCTCCACGCGCTAACGGTAAGCGCTCTAGCACTGTTTTTGGAGAAATCCTATGCCACATTGGAAGAATAAGTTCCATACTAACCGTGGATCGAGTCTGGGTCAACCAGTTAGAAAGCATACTGACTAACAAGGGTAGTAGGTGAAATGGTATGCAGGAATCTGTATGTTATATATTTTGTCCGCTATTTTCAATTTTACACTTTTGGTATCCAATTTATACATACCGACGTCGAATAACTCCATATACCCAATTTCAGATCCATAGCTTGCTTTTTGTAATTTGTGGCCGTCATGTTGAATCCGCCATTTTGATTTGCAAACATTTGATGTCAGATTCGTATTCTCAGCTACCTTTTAAATCTATGTATACTACGTCTTAAAACAATTAAATCATAATTTCCTATTTTGTCCATGCTTTCTGATGTTTCGGAGCGTGCCTTGTTCAGATCTTCAAATGGTCATCACGCCCTCTACAGACCCCATTCAAGCGAGATATTTCACATGTGAAGTATATTCAGTATGACATTTCCAATGATATATAACAAATGCAGATCGCCGAGTACCACTTCACCTACTTCCCTTGTAAGCCATAGTACGAGACACAGGTCACTTTACTCATGTCCATTTCGTAAGTTATATTATGTCATAGTGTTGTTTTTAATGAGATATTTATTTATGAAACATGAACAATATCGCTTGAATCATTCATGAGAATATTGTTCGAAAAGGACTTATCTTCAAGTGTAAACTATGCCTTCTGGACTTATGGAAAATTTACTTATACCATACAATAAGTGTTATATGAATTATTGATGTAAGAAGTATAAACAAAAGAATTGGAGCATTTTTTTCAGAAATTCAAAATCTGCGATTTTCACTTTAAATGAAATTACCCTTATTTTGGTGAATACAAAGATTTTTTTTTTATCTTGGAAAATCTTATAAAAGCCCTTCAGTTTGAAGTTTGTTCCTTGTATGAAAGTACATTCAAGTATGGAGCCTCCGAGGTAGTGTACATACGTCATAATAAACGAACGGAGCAACAGATATCCAAAACTCACTTTTCACCATGTAGGAGCTGTGAAATATGCAAATGTACTCGTAGGTAACAAGTATATCTTCAGAAATTCTGTGCTGATAAACATCTTATATTTTAATATTAGTGCAGCCTAAGGAGCTCTCTTTTATGTACAGTACATTTTCCTAGAGTACAGTTTAGCTATTAAATAACATTCTGAAATTTGAATATATCTGGGAATGTGAGGAGGGATCAGAGGTTACAAGGCCGATTTTTTTTTTTTTTTTTTTTGAGTTTCGTCTGTTATAGAGGAATGAGGAGTTTGTTGTAATTTTAACATATGGAGTTGGCAACTGTGCAAAGTTTCAGGTCCCGCCACCTACGATGTTAGTTGTATGTAAACATAAATGGCGACTCGTTTGGAAAACTGGTCTCGCGAAGAAGTCCGTTCAGTTATTCATGTTCTGTGAGCGAAACATGTAACAGCGGCTGAAATTCACCGGCAGTTGGTAGAGGTATACGAAGAGACTGTAAAGTCTGGTCAGTATTACGGAGGAAACCGCCATAACTTATCACCGAGGGCGTCATCTTTCTTCAGGACAACGCGCGCCTGCATACAGCCCAGAAGACCACCACGCTAATGAAACAGTTTCGCTGGGACATCATCGACTACCTTCCTTACAGCCCGGACTTCGCTTCAAATGTCTTTCATTTGTTTCTGCACTTGAAGGAGCATCTAGGAGGCCGTCGCTTCCCTTCAGACGAGGATGTGAAACGCTTCGTGACACCGTATCTGAACACGCAAGAGTAAGATTTTTACCAAGAGGGAATCTTCAAACTCATCCCACGATGCAACAATTGTCTCAACTGATATGGGAAATATATCGACAAATAACCTAATATGTGTATTATATGTTGGCTGTATTGGTTATATGAAATAACATATACACGTTTCACTACAGGCTTTGTTAGCCTACTTTCAGATCACTCATCATGTCTTAATATCCTTAAATCTACTGAACTTTCAACAGATAAAGCTGCAAGTGAATATGATGAAATTCTTTTACAAAAAAGTATGTGGGTACTATTCTATTAAAATTACATACTGTGCATAACATCTATTTTAGATTAGATAAAGCTACAGATGATCTATCAGGTTTTTTTGCCGGATAATTTTACAACTATTTATATGTTATGGATGCCTTGCTTCGAACTCAAGCACAAAATGTCATCCGAGCAGGCGAAACGTCCCTTCCTTCTTCAAAGCAAGCATAGATGATGCTGTCTATTTTATTCGATAATTTTCTGCGTGTTTTTTATAAAACTTCTTTTCAAAAGTAAATAATAAAAATAATGTTTACTATCTTCAAAAACTCATAGGTATAATGAAAAACTAAAGGGATATGCTAACTATGGAACTGTTATTTCTAAGGTTTTCTACGAGAAAAGATTTGAAATTGTCTCGTCTCAGAGAACTGTCGTGAAAGAGATGTTTCGTCTCTAAAAGTCTGTATTTGTATTGGAAGAGCCAATCTCGTATCTCGTTTTGCCTAGAGCACAATTCCAGTTCGTTTAGTCTGATTGCGTTCTGTGAACGTTAGTGGTTATCATGGCCAAGCTGTAAGAGTATGACTTCAAACCTTTCCTCACATCCTTCGTATACACCTAATCTGGCACCCAGAAGTTGTTATCTGTTTTCAGTACTGAGTAAGTATGTTGCTGGAGAACGCTTCAACATGAATGGCGATATCATACGGGATGGAAATATTTCGACATATAAGAAGAAATCTTTCTCACCCTCTTTCTTCAGGAAAAGATCAGAAATTTCTATATAACTGGTCCAAACAGGTCTACATAACACTCAAGTTTGCCTATTTAGAAAACTAAACATGATCATGTACTGTCAGCTGCCACACTAGCCAAATCTCATAGTATAAATAAAGCTGAAAATTAAATCCTTTGATCTAATCTATGCAACTTATTAAGTACATGGGTTAATAAACACTACTGCATGTATGTGGTATTTCCTTAGTACTGGTACATAATCCAATACATGAGTATGTGTTTTGTTGCTACTTCATTTAAATTAGTTCAATATTTTCTTTCATGTTCACAGCTGCGTAACACAATTAATCCCAGTTTTTCTGTATCATATAAAAACAAATTAACTCTTAGGAATTCCGTTAAAATCCATACGATGGCACTTAGTATGTTGGAAAATGTTGGCAATTTTTAATCACAGAAGTAATAACTATACGTACGTTTCCTACTACTACAAAGATATGTATGTATCGAACCAATTTGCAAGAGAAAGATAATAAGACCTTTGGCAATAACTCTAATTACAAATGGGGGCCACGGTGGCTCAGTGGTAGAGCGTCCACCTCTGGTGCTTCGATCCCAGCCCCCACCAAGCGAACTTTGTGGTGGACAAACACTGTGTGCGTGGGTTTTCTCGGGGTTCTCCCGTTTCCTCCTACTTTCTACGTTCCACCATTTCATTCATTACTCATCATTACCGTCTCCTTTAGCCTAACCGGCATAACAGCGGAACGTAAAACTCAAAGATTTCATTTAATTTCTAATTACAAATGTATTTCTGAGGAAATTCTAATCAATCTAGGTCTTAGCATCAATGAGAACAAAATAGACAAAAGTATGAGAGAGTTGTCTATACACATTAACAGGATCATGTAGGGAGATTATAGGCTTGTGTTATTAGTATGTCCGTCCGTCCGTTACTCCGCACGATAATACTTGATGGATTTTAGTTCTGTTTTCTTGCAATACAGAGCTAGAGCGATTACCTCAATCAAATATGTTGGTGAGTTCAACCATTAACATGTTATCTGGGGTAACGACAATTTCAACGGTGGCTACCTATAGTCCATATCTCATGCAAGTAAGCGAATTTTTGAATTCTGCTTTTGCAGTAGATAGAGTAATTGCCTTGGTCGGGTTCCTTAATGAAGCCAATCCGTTAGCGTCTTAACAGGTAACGGTGACTTTAACAGTGTTTAACTATACCCCATGCATATATTTCGCTTAATTCTTTCTAGTGTCTTTATCAAAATTTACATTAAAGTTTCGTTTCTCTATGAATAAACTATGGTAGACTTTCAAACTCTATAGATTCAAAATTTACACCGGAAGTAATAAAAGTACCTGTTCCGGTTTTAATAGAGAAATAAAACAGAGATGAAACTTATTCTTCATGGGCTGAACTCACTAAAAAAAAAGGAAGAAAAGGAAGAAAAATCAATACTTTTTTTTTTACCATGCTACTATAGCAATTTTAACATTGAAACCGAAAAAAAAGTGAAGTTTCGGTTTAAGAACTTTTGGTTTCACTTTAAGAACAAAGGTACGGAAATAAGATACATTATTAAGACATCGAATTTATATGTAAAATAAAAAAAGATCTTGTTATTTTTTTTACCGTGCTTCATTTAATGAAATCCAACATTGAAGCCAGAGGACGTATTATCGTTTCAATAATAGGATAAAGATTGAATATTCTATAAACGTTTAGGGAAAACTGTGACGGTAATGCTTAAGATGTTGAAAACTGTTTATGGGAACAATTGTCTTTCTGATTGCTGTGCTTTTGAATTTGTAGAAGATGATGAGCGCCCAAATTCCAGCAGATCTCTTAGAATAACTGAAATGGTTCATAAAGTATGGCATATTATTTTGAATGACTGAAACGTAAGTCTTAGGGCCGTATCTGACCTTGTAAGATGGGTAAGGACATTGTTTGCCAAATAATATTGGAGGATTTAATTGAACATTAGTTGTATGCACGTTTCATGCCCCATTTCTTAACGGAAGACAGAAACTAGAAAGATTTTATCATCGCCCTAGTACACAACGCAGTGATTGTTCTAGAGATTTTTCCCAAAAAAAAAAGGCATGCGTCACCACTCCATACTATTGCCAGACTTATTCACTTGTGATTACTTTGCTTGTCCAACATTTAAAATCTCCAGCGAAGGGTTGCTTCGTTCATTATGTTTCCATCATACAGAAAGCAGGATCGAGGATCTTGAGCACAATTACAATCCAAGACTTCCAGAAGTCATTCCATGACTTACTGATTTGTGTAAGGTTGTGTGTGGAGAAAGAAGATTCCTAGTTTAAATAAGCAGAGATATGTTAATTCCCACTCGTAATTTAATTACTTTTACAAATCCAATCTTGTTTCTAATTACTGCATTATGTATATTATCTAAAATACATAATGCGCTGCATTAAATTATACAAAGTCTCTTTAAGAAGAAAATTAAAATTTATAAAATTACAGAATAAAACTATTTAACTATGGAAAAATACGCCTTGTTAGAATGTTTCACGGGGCCGAAGTGGCTCAGTGGTAGAGCGTTCACTTCTGGTGCATGAGGTGCTTCGTTCGATCCTAACTCACGCAAAGTGAGTTTTGTGGTGGATAAACACCATGTGCGTGGGTTTTCTCGGGGTTCTCTCGTTTCCGTTCACTTTCTTCATCCCACCATTTCATTCATTTCACCGTAGCCGTTATAACCGTGGAACTTAAAAATTTCAGTTCATTTCATGTTTGACATGTGCAAAATACTTACCTACGTCATTATGATACTTTATTCCGCATGTAGGAGTATACTTGCTAGCTAAAAATACAAATATGAACACGTGTAAGTTTAATTACTACCGTATGCACACTAATATTTAGCCGAGATAACCATTCCAACAGTTATGTAGTTATTCTAGATGTGTGACGTTAAGAAGAGCGTCTACTAATTTTTCATGGAGGGAACGGGCGGATCTTTGTCGGGATTTTGTAAATCTTCCTTGAATAAAAGAATAATAATATGATAGACTAAAATTTGCAAAGACCGCTATTTGAAAAAAAATAATAAAGAAGGAACGACACAAAATGCTCCAAATTACAGAAAATTACACAGGCAGAGTGGTGTTATTTTTCGCTATTGCTTTGAAGTATGGCTTTTTTTTTTTTTTTTTGTAGCAATGACATTTTTCCTTCCTTTCTTTTACTACATGAATTTTGTTTGAAGTCTGTTACTAATTGTGATAACCCAAGCGACATCATGTGGAGACAAAGAGCTTAGAAATAGTATATGAACATAGACTAAAGCAGATAAACTCCTAGCTTTGTCGTTTGCTATATTGATACATAGAACACAAAGGGACAAGGCAAATTACACTATCAAAAGCACTAGACAGAGAGTTTGTTCTTAATTAGTTTTAAAGAATATATTTTTTTCTATAAGAAGGTAAAGCTTAAGGACAAAATGATAAAATGAATGGTACACTTATTTTTTTATATCTTTTATATTCAAGGAGATCTTTATTATCCATTAACAATCTCTCTTCTTGAATTACACTATTATCCAGGAAAATTAAGCGATGTATTGGAGATCTGTGCTAGGAAACCTTTCTAGCATGAATATAGGCCTATCAATAAAAACTATTATATCCCTTTCAATACTCGTACTAAAAAGACATTCACAACGACAAACCGTTCACGTTTCATAATGGTGGAAATCGCTTTACTGTTAGAAAGGGAAGTCATTCTGGTGTCTCGTTACATGTTATTCATACATAGTATATAGTTAATACTGAAAGCTATTCATTGCTTAGAGAGAAACAAAAATATTTCAGTCAATAATATAGATCAAAACATCTGCTTTATGGAATATATATGTGACATTTTTATACAAAAAAAATTGAATATACCAAGGACATTGAAAACGGCATTAGGGTACATTGTTGGCACCATCATATAGATAATATTAGATATAGAAGTTTACCTGGTGACAGTTACTTTAAAGTTACTAATAGAGTAAGAGCTTTGAAAGTATTAGGAAGCGATGTTTCATCTAAAATAAATTTAGTACATTACAGTTAGTATAAGTTAGTCACAAGATTCTTAATATTCATGCAAATACAAATGATAATTGTATACTTATAAAATTGTTACTAAAATACATAATGACGCGATATTTAGCTATATGTTTATTTAATACAATGTCATTGAAAAAGACTGCCGAGATTTTGTTTAGTTACTATGAAAAAAACGTTAAAGGTACTGCAATGGTTCTTGCCTTAAAATGTATAGAAAATATCGAAGCTTTTGTACGTACGTAAATTTCAATGTGTGCTCCGTTTGTTGCTCTGCGTACGTATAATTTGTAGTCAATTTCGGTACACGTGTGTTGAAGCATATTAGGAGTAACAGTCAAGAGACGGCAGAAATGTGCTGCTGAAGATGTACCAAGTCGTGAATTTTTTTTTTTTTTTTTGTGCATACAAAATGCTTTTAATATACCCCTAGAAGAAGAAATCCAAAAGAGTAAGGTCTGAACTTCTGGGCGCCCATGCAATGGGGGGGGGGGGGGCGTCTCTGCCAATTTAACCGTTTGGAAAGCGGTCTTATCTGAATTTTATAGCCATAAAGGCGTGATCGTTTGTGCAGTACATTTTGAATTATCGTTTTTGGAATCTGTAACTCAAGACTTCTTCGAGCAATTGATTTCTTTAGGTTCCTAACACAAGACAGGCGCATACGTTCCACATTTTCTTCTGATGTTCTTGGTCGGCCTGCCGAATGTTGTTTCTCACGCTCCCTGTGTCTCTGAACTGATTAAACCAGGGGATTTCAAACTTTTTGCAGTTGAGGCTCCCCTCAACCAGCAAAATCTGAACGCGCCTCCCCTGTCAAAAATTAAATGTGTCACAACATAAATACATGTATCCCTAAAAGAAAGACTATCACTATGATAAATTATGTTTCATTTATTAATCACTAATGGAAATATTTCATTAACACAGGTGATCTACATTGTACACACTGACTACAACCTTTAATGTTATTAGCCGGTGTTAATAATTATTAATTGTGGTAAGTCAGATATTATAGTGACAATTGAAAAATTGTCAGAGAGGGAATTTAAATAATAAAAACTGGCACATTTAAATATTCAACAAAATCAGTGGGATAGTCCATTATGTACTATTAAAGAAGAAGGGTGCAGACTTTAGTATTATCAATATGTTCTTTTGTAGGATCATTTTTTAAAAGTCCTTGCACCTCCCCTGGTAACCTTCGGGGCCTCCACAGGCAGGTGCGCCGCACAGTTGGTAAAATTGGTAAAAACCCCTGGTAAAAACCACAGTTGGTAAAAACCCCTGGATTAAACCATCGTCGATCATGAGGTACGGTTTGACGTGGATAAGTTCTCCGAAAGAGCTGCTGTACACTGACAGTCGACTTTGACTCCGCGAACCAAATAACGCATTGTGCTCAAGGGTGGATAACTTAACGAAATGTGCAATATTTACATTTTGTTATCTGTTACGGTTACTATTTTGTAACCCATTTCTGCACCTAGTTAATAACGTTATTAGTCAGTGTAACTTTTAAAATGGTACGCTCTGAATTATGTTACGCTGAGTAACGTTACTCAATGGAACATTCTGCATTTTGGTATTGTAGTTACGGTCACCAAGGGATTAGCGTTACTCGAAATACCCACGTAGGTCGTACCTGCTTGAGATTGTTAAGATAAAACTGGTTCCACTGAATACCAGTTCTCTCTCGAACCCAATGGGTTTTGTTCCTTGATTTTAGCGATATGAAACGTATTGAAATTCTGCAGAACATTTTTGTGTAAGTAGACATATTTTTGTTATGATGAGTACCATTTCTATGTTTCTCTTTTCTTTATCGGTTACCTTTTGTACCTGTATTTCATCTTCTTCAATTCTGATGGTCTTGGAGTTACGCTTGAGTAACGTTTAAACATCCTTGGCGACAGGGAGTCTAAGGTTGGCTTTAAAAGAATCTCCATTATACTAGTAAATAAATTCCACGTTTTTCAGTCTGATTTCTTTTTCCTCATACTTAAGATTCAGTAAACACCTTAGGCCCTCAGGCACATGTCCTTTGAGAATAGCATTACTTTGATTGCTCTGTATTTAAAGAGGAAAAAGAGAAATGATCAAAGAGTGAAGTTTTTAATGTAAGCTTATTGATAAGATTTTTACTTCTTGTGATGACACTGCCGATAGTTGAGTTGATTTGGAGTTTAACGTCCTTTTCGGCAGCGAGGCTTTATGAGACGGGACCTACTGATTAACATGGAATCGAAACCACATGTGCTCACGCCGGGAATCGAACCCGTTTCTTCCAGGCGAAAGGCGCGTAAGCTAAGCGCTTAGGCATGAAGGAGCTCACTGCCGGTAGTCACCATATATGTTTATTTTGCAACAGTCTTGCACTGATCAATGTGGTTGAAGCTCGAGCTCACTTCCCAACAAGGATCGAACCCGGAGCTACATACACCAAAGTTACACATATACTGGCCCCCAGGGAAGGAGGAAGGACATTTCATTTGCCTGCAAGCAATTTAGTTTATAAATCAAATACATATCAGACATCAGTGGCGTAGCGAGAAACTCATCAAGGGGGACCAACACACAAGATTTGGTAGAAAGGATCTTCTGAGGGGGTGCACCAATAACTACCAGTAGGCCTACATTTGGGGTCTAGGAAAATTCGGTGTAGGAAAATTCGGTGTGTAGAAAATTCGGTGTACGGAAAACTCGGTGTGGGGAAATTTTGGTGTACGGTAGATTCGGTGTAATACATATTGAATATTACCACTTACGATAATTTACGACATTTCATACTGTGAAAACGAAAACCATATAATGTAACGAATAAAATGTTATTACCTATTTCAAGAAAAACAAATTTATTTTTCTGCCTTGAGTCCAATACCTCTTTCATGTCTTTTGCTGGATATTACTATAAACTACTTTTCATCACACAATGAAGCTGACATTTTTGTCAGAAATAAAACAATTACAAGTTCAGAGAATAGTTATAGGAACAACTAAAAACACCTTTCCTATATAGTACATCCTAGAATATATACAAGGTGATTCTTTTAAAACTCATGGATTTCATTTGGGTCTAGAATTTCTAACTGAAGTCCGATTTTCATGCGGTTTATGGCAAATGATCAAGGAACGTTGGAAGATTTATGGAACTATGCTTACTGGTTTAAATTCATTTGGGGTAATATCGGCCACGCCTCTAGAAAAGCAGCAAATATTCGCCACTGTACCGAATTGGAATTAGATGAGGTGCGGTGTGGAGATTTGAGTTTCTTCGTTAAATGGCAACCTCGCGACGGTCAATAAGAAACAAGAAACTGGGCCGTTGTATTGAGAATTATGCTGTGCTACTGTACCAATATGATCAGGACACAGTTACAATAATGTACTCTTTTGAACAACGTGATTTTATCTTTAAAAATATTTTGGAGACCGGGATCTGTTGTTGCTACGCAAAGGGCAGTTACACGCAACTTTGCCTCACGCTCTGCCCCAAACAGGAATATAATATGGTCGCTAGTGAATAAATTGCAGGAAACAGGATCGCTTCTGAGTAAGGCAGGGAAGCATCGGACCCCGCTGGCGGATGTTGTGGAAGATGTCAGTTACCGACCCTTTAAGTCGCCCAAGAAATCTCTCTGTCGTTTGTAGCGAGAAACCGGCTATTCAACATGTGATTTATATGTGTTACCACTAACACTTAATTTTGGGAGGCGTGGTGGCTCAATGGTAGAGCGTTCACCTCCGATGCTTGGGGTCCCTGGTTCGATCCCAGTTCTCGCCTTGTGGACTTTGTGGTGGACACACACCATGCTCTTGGGTTTTCTCGGGGTTCTCCCGTTTCCTCCCACTTTCTTCATTCCATCATTTCACTCAATTCTCATAATCACCGTCTCCTTTAGCCTAACCGGCATATCCGTGGGACGTAAAACTTAAAGATTTCATTTCATTTAACTAACACTTAATTTGTATTCTTCAATTTCGCTTCAAATATCCAATATCTCATTCGAACTGTAACGTACAATGGCGAATATTTGCTGTTTTTCTTACGGCCTGCTCGATATTACCCCAGATGAATTTAAACCAGTAAACATAGTCCCATAAATATCCCATCCTTCCTTGATGATTTGCAACAAACCGCATGAAAACCGGACTTCAGTTAGAAATTCTAGAGCCAAATGAATTCGTGA
The DNA here is from genome assembly GCF_964235325.1 of Thermobia domestica. Lineage (NCBI taxonomy): Eukaryota > Metazoa > Arthropoda > Insecta > Zygentoma > Lepismatidae > Thermobia > Thermobia domestica. Next base: position 166,185,159 of record NC_137466.1, on the reverse strand, counting down.
GTTTTGAACATCTGCATATACATATGTAAGATGCAAAAAATATATTGATCAAAAAAGTCTCAGTGGAAAGGACAATATAAAGCAGGATGGTTTTATCAGATAATAGTTGTACAGATAGTTGAATTCTCCTCCAATCAGACACTTTAGTTTGTTTGCCTTAAGTTAAGGTAAACAAGTACTGCAACCCTATTGACTCCTTATTGACTTCTCCTTCAATCAGGCATAGATACTTTAGTTGAGGCATTTATTTTTACACCTTTGAGTAATATAAATAAACTATGAAGAATTTAGATTTAAATATTTATTTATAAAATAGACATAAAATCATCAGAATATTTTTGAAAAATCTACAATTTTCAACTTTACCCGTTTAGTAACCTACATTTTTTTTTTTTTTGGAAGTAGAAAATTCTAGGAGACATCTTCCAAAACAGCATAAAAACTTAAGTTTTAAATAAAATGTCAATTGGTATCGAAGGTCGTTTCGCTAAGTCACAAGAACGGACATAAAAAAATATCTCGTCATGTAAGGGCCATGAAATGTTAAAATCCGTCGAAATCTAGAATTCAAATTATTTCACGATCACAATTTTTCAAAATTTGTTATAGTAGACAGTAAAAGTACGTTCTACACAAAGTTTGAACTTAAAACTAATACGCTCATTTATCCTCAAGTTGAGTTTTTAATAAATCCTACGGCCTACTACAACGAATCTTTCTTTACACCGAACATTCCCCACACCGAGTTTTCCGTACACCGAATTTTCTGTACACCGAATTTTCCTACACCGAGTTTTCTTACACCGAATTTTAGTACACCGAAATTTCCTACACCGAATTTTCCTGCTCCCCTACATTTGAATTGAATTGAATTTTTTTAAATGCCTTTAGCACCTGTGGTGTGAATGAGGAAATGCCCTGGAAATCCTAAGTTTCTGTTCTCGGTGAATCCTTTTGTTGAACGTTTAGAAAATTGACTTAAACTATCGATTTTGCAAAACTTCCCTTTGATTTAAGCCCAAATCGAAACATGACAGAGGAAAATTTCGGAAAGTGTTGCTATTTTCACTTCTAACTTCTCACTTTAGGTAGTGTATATTTACAGGGGAGGGGGTGCACGTGCACCTTTGCACCTTTAAACATATTTCTACTTTATCTTATTTTTGTAAAAAAAAAAAAAAAAAAAATCTGCCAGAGAAAGAAAATTGTCAAAAAGTGCTACCCATTCAGAAGACTATTTTCTTCTCATGTGAATGTTTTGACTTCTCGTGGCAATGTGGTAATCTACAGTTTATTTTGTCTCATTTTCTCCCTTTGATTTTTAATGTTCAATTTATTGTTTAAATGCTTATAAGTTAACTTGCAAGAAAGTGTCATAGTCGAAGGTTGTACTACTTGTAGAACTGATATTAAAAAGTAAATAAAAGAATTATCATGGAAACAAATTTTCCATGTTGTATTCAGAAAACAAACATAGGGTTCTTGCGGTTCTGAAATTAATATATCGCAGGCATTTGTTGATATAGTAGCCAACATGTTGGTTCTCACCAGGTACATTCGTGAAGTGTCCCCTCGAGTCGAGATTCGTGTAAAATTGATTTAAATACAAAGTTCTCTGCTGTCTAATGTGTATTGTACTAAATTTAGCTGCCCATGCCGGTAATTGGCATATTTATGGGCCTTCATATATCCGGAATTCTATCATACACTACCATAACGCTCGGACACAAAATTTATTTTAGTTTCTTTAGATGTTACTCACTGGACATGAATATGGGCATATGAAAAACAAATTGGATCAAGTACTGCTTCTGACACATGTTACCCATCCCGGCCGCCATCTTAGATCCGCCATATTAGATTTTACTTTTGGTTTTTCAAATGGAAATAGGTGCAAGTGTTACATCGGACATTTACGTTTACATTCACTGGTGTAATATATTTTACCGTAGCTTGTACCATTTGGAAGGTATTACATGTTCATTCCCTCCAGCCACTTTGCGAATAGACATTGCAGGTTAATATTAGTTACGCTTACGTTTTTGATGTTGACAAATCAAAACAATTTCTAACTGGTAAACTCCTTAAAACAATCTTATTACATTTCCATGAGTGATTGTTATTACTTCCATGTTATACTATAATAAGGAAGTATTGTATTACTGTCAGAATGCCTAATGTAGATCCAGATACGGCCAAATTTGGGTGAAGACCTACCATTTCCGTATTGACATCTGTGTGTCTGCATGTATATAAGTTCAGAGAATATTTCATCAACGATAACACATAAAAGATTGCATATACACACGGGGCCCTGCACAACTTTCTATTTGGTTCAATATGAAGTGCTTGACATTTACAAGCTACGATAAAACTCAGTACACCAATGAAATTCCGAGAAAAGTTTACATTAATTTGCTGTATCATTTGAACCTATTGCCATTTGAAAAACCGAAAGTTAAATCCAAGATGGCGGCCAAGGTGGGTAACATATGTCAGAGAAGGAGTACTTGATTCAATTTGTTCTGCATATGCCCATATTCATGTCCAGTGAAATCTAAAGAAACTAAAATCAACTTTGTGTCCGAGTGTTATAGTAGTGTATGATTGAATTCTGGATATATGAAGGCCCATAAATATGGAAATTACCGGTATGGGCCGCTTAAATTAGTACAATACACATTGGGCCACGGAGAACTTTGCATTTGAATCAATGTTACACGAATCCCGAGGGGACACTTCGCGAATGTACCTTGTCAGTCTCCGTACAACTTGGAATCGCTTAACATTAGTTTTACGGGAAGAAAAAACGACATCATTTGGAACAACTTTCCAGTTTCGATCATCTGTATTTCCTCCTTATTTATTCGGTGTAAGGACCTCAAACTTATTTTGTTGGATCTTGCTTATCGAAAGGTTTTTAAAACTGCCTTACTGCCCCCAAAGTCTGAAATTCAGGGTGGGGTGGGGGCGGATGCCCTCCTGCCCCATTGACGCCCCTATCTGGCGGCTGTCATATGAAACTATCCCACGGCCTTTAACGTGGTTTCAGTTATACTTATTGCGGACTCTTGACTGCGAAAATATTACGTTTGGAAATAAAATTCATTTGCTGAGCAAACCTGAACCTTATTGAAAATGGACTTGGATCCATAGTGCTCTGAACGCCTCAAATATTACTTTTCTTCAATGAATTATTGACTTAAAAAACAACCAATTACATAGGCTTGCAGAAAATATTCTAAAGTTAGCACAACATGAAGTGTGCTTCAAACTATCATTACTTTTCGAAAATTTATTATTTTAAGATAATTTTTTTAGCATGAGTGTTCTGAAATAGTAATCAAATTTTTGCAATTAAAATTCACACCCGTCTCCATGAAACGCGATCTTAGCCCCGAAGAGCATAATTAGGAAATTTTCAGAAGCAGTAACTCCGAAAGACTTGTTTTAAGCCTAAAGTAACCGCACAAGCGTATTTCTGGTAAAGTTCTAGCCTTAAAACACGTAACATGACTCCATTTGTATTTGAAATTTTGAATTCCCATCAAAGATGGCAGCCATGATGCTTGATAGCACTATCTGATGTGTCAGACCACTTAAAAGTTTCACCTTTCTCCCTCAATCCGTTCTCAACGCACAAAGGTGGTGAGGACTTTTGTTTCACCATGCATATTGATAGATTGTGTGAAATCTCCACAGTAGGTAGATTTTAAAATCTACCTAAAAAGCTAATTACAACCAAGAAAGTACTTATGAGAATCACTGGCAAGAGGGTGTAATAAAAAGGGGTTGGAATATGAAATAAGTTGAGAATTACTAATCTATACTGAAATATTCTGTACCCAGCACAGTGTTATAAATCAGGATAAAATAAATGAAAAGGTCGGTTGCTAGTAAAGAGCAAAAAGTCCTAAGAAATAAGTTATTACATGATTTTGAAACATGTTAAAAATCGTGTTTTAAACTTTTAAAAATGTTTAAAACATGTTTTTTTTTTGTCTGTGTTTTAAATCATGTTTAAAACGTTTTGAACATCTTTTTTTATGTTTAAACACATGTTTTGTTCTTTTTTTTAAAAAAGAAAACTATTTTTCCAACTCTCGTCTGGTGCTTAAGTAATATAAAACAAAACCATGTACCAAATTGGTCGCCAGGTTAGAATTTTCGATCGCCAGATCGCCAATGATGACTGAATATTTCAGTTTGGCGATAGACATTTTGCATAAATTATATCTTGCAAAAAAAAAAAAAAAAAAAAAACTATATGATCTTGTTGTTGGATTCAGACTTGAGGTTTCGTGGCGTGCCTGTAATATATAGCAAATCAATATATAGAAGTCATTACATATGCCGGCATGAAAAGGTAAGAAATATGACGTTTGAAGCGAATAACTGACAATGTACAGGGCCAAATGAACACATTCTCACACCCAAAATTATATTTCAGCCCCTTCACCTTCCGTCAAACAAAATATATTCGTAGTTCTTTTGTTGTTGTAAAGGCGAACCCGTCCTTTGCCCTGTCGCTTTGTAAAATATAGCGATCTTTATTCTTTGGACAATGGGCTATCTGCGCACTATATTTCGATTATATTCAGCCAGTAGTTACGGAGAAATAAAATAGAACATATAAGGCAAGCCGAGCCGAGCCTATCGCCGGCCGACCTCGGCCATCACATGTAGTGATCTTTATTTCTTAGATGATTGGGTATTTTCGCATCAAGTTTGGTTTAAATTTAGCTGATAGTTACCGAGGAATAAAGTAGTACATACACACACACATAATTACAGTACATCTGGAGTAAAAGTACAACATCCGGTCAGCTTACGCCGGGAACTAAAAAGAAAAGTTCTAACACCAGGATCACAATTAGAACATACTATATGTAAGCGGAATCCACTTTCAACATCGCAATACTAATGGGGGGGGGGGGGGCTTGAGCCGGGTGATCCTCCCTGACTACGCCACTGTCAGACATGACCTACAGCTTAAGGGGATGTCTTCCCATCATCAGAGGCTTGAGAATCTTCATAAGATAACATGTAAAATTTAATTCATAAATATCTTAGAAAATACTGCATTTAGGAACTGGTAATTTTGTTGCCAAAGAGTAATACAATTCAGATGACTGTCACAATTTTGCACCTAATTACTTAGATTAATTGTAATGCATTCTTCCGTATTGAGTTACTGCAGGTAAAGAGTCAAAAGACCACTTGCAAACCTCATGAATTACTATGGATGACATTCTTTGAAGAACAAATGCTGAGGAGGGATGTACTATGATAATTTGAAAAGTGAAACCCGTGTCTACCCCTCCAGTTTCATAATCATTTATGCCTTGAGCAGTCTCCCTTCCCACTCCCACTTCCTACTGATTTCCCACAACTTTACGACGCAACTATCTGAATGTGCTTCTTCGGCGTAAGTTGGTATTGTTCACGTGTCAACAAAATACTTCGTAGAACAAAGATAATGATCTTTGAAACCTCAGTATGGAATGTCTTTCCAATTGCTTTTCTACATCTTTTGTTGGTTGAAACGGATGGATTCTCCTTCGAAGCAGTAGCTTTAATCTCTTCCACTCACAAATGTACAACCAAAAAAAGTCTAAATGTTTCTTATATATTTGCCTATTTCTTTTGTTTTCTGGAAGGATAGATTTCTTTTCATTTTATAATATTTATCACAAAAACGCACACAGTACTATGTTTCTGTGGTTAGAACGGATTAATTGTGTGCAGGGATGGCAAAAATCAAGTTTTCGTTTTTTTTTTTTTTTTTTTTTTTGAATAACTAGAGTTTGGTTTATCAAAACTCCATTATATATTTACCACATTCGCGTGTGTGACAAAAAGTAAATAAATAAATAAATAAAGTATTTCATGGATCATCACCAAATTTGGTAGAAATACAAAGAGTCAAGAATTAGGAAGTGAGTTTGTTATTAAAATAGTCTTCTCAAACCGAAAATGGTTTAAATAAACCATTTCCGGTTTGATCATTGATCATCATAGATCGAAAAACGTAATACGTATTAAGATTCGGGTTTCTGTTTCGTAAGAACATATTTAATCTCTATTATTAACTCTCTACTAAAACCGGAAGTGGTTCATTCAACTATAATTTCTCGTTTCAATAAATATTGGTCTACATAGAGCAAGAGCGGTAAAAGATAGATGAAAGCAGTATTCTCCAATCGAATAGCTCCCAAGTGTCTCAAAAGTGCAGTGGCGTAGTCAGGGGGGCTCACCCGCCTCAAGCTCTCCCCATTAGTGTTGTAATGTTGAAAGTGGATTCTGCTTACATGAAGTATGTTCCATTTGTAATGTTAGAACTTTTCTTTTTAGTTTCCTTAGTAAGCATAAGGGGGCTTGTAGTTTTACTCCAGATGTAATTAAGTATGTGTGTATGTAGTACTTTGTTCCTCGGTAACTACCAGCTAAATTTAAACCAAATTAGATGCACAAGTACCCAATCATCTAAGGAATAAAGATCACTACATGTGATGACCGAGCTTGGTCGGCGATAGGCTCGGCTCGGCTTGCCTTGTATGTTCTATTTTATTTCTCCTTAACTACTGGCCAAATATAATCGAAATTTGGTGTGCAGATAGCCCATTATCCAAAGAATAAACATCTCTATACTTGGTGGCCGACTCGGCAAAGGACAGGCTCGGTTCGGCTCTGTTTGTATGTGGTACTTTATTTCTCGGTAACTATTGGTCAGATTTAAATCAAATTTGGTTTCCAAGTATCGCTTAAAGAATAAAGATCATTATATATTATGTCTGGGCTCGGTCGCCGACAGTCTCGACTCTACTTGTCTTGTACGTTGTATCTTCTTTTTCAGTAACTACTGGCCGAAATATTTTAAACAGGGACGCAAGTGGAATGCAGGACAAAAATATCCTTCTCTCCTCTTGCCTTATGTCTTCTTACTTACTTGACAAAAGTTATATTATTTTGCTTGGTGAATTCTTTTCATTCAACCTTCAGAAAATCATGCTTTTGCAAAGCTCTGCTTTCTTTTAAGCCCCAAACAGAAACATGATGGCAAAAAGTTTCGGAATATGTTGCTATTTTCACTGCTCGCTTCTCATTTTAGATAGTGTATATTTACAACAAACGGGGGAAGTGCACCTTTGCAGTCCCTAAATCCGGCGGGGGACTAGCTCCTATAGCCTTCCCTCGGATCCGCGCCTGTATACAAGGGCGCCGATTTCTCTGTAAAATGAGGGGGAGGGGCCTCATATAGATGCAGAAGGCATATATGAGGATTTTAAAACAAATTGCATTCAAATTATTCCAAATATTATATCTTCTTAATTACAATAAGGGGGCCCAGTGCTTTGGGGGGTCCCCCAGGATCGGCGCCCATGCCTGTATATATATATATATATATATATATATATATATATATATATATATATATGAAATGCTTGTGTGTGAACGCCCCCTTGATGAGTTTCTCGCTACGCAACTGCAAGAATACCTTTCATGTCCTCTATTGATCTTCAATTGAAACGGGAAGTCGTAGGAATGAACCACTTCCGGTTTCAATAGTCATATCCATAGAACAGGAATTGTAACAGTAAGAAGCGGTTTTCTGCATTCTATTCAGCGTTCTAAAAATAGCTGCCATCTTCTGTCTTGGGCCTCTATTCAAACCGGAAGTGGTCGAAATTCAGAAACTTCTTGTTTTAACGTTGAGAGTTATAGAATAAATCTATAATAGATAACAAGAAGCTGTTTTTTGCAATCAGTTAAGCGTCCAAAAAATATACATTTCGTCTGTATTCTAATCTCTCTACTAAAATCGGAAGTGGTAGAAATCTACTACCTTTTGGGGTTTCAATATTAATTGTGAAAATAAAAATATTGCACTACAGAAACCTACTGTGTTTTATGAACTTTTTTTTTACTTTGTTGAGTAGCCCTAACATGTATTTTCTTTTAAAAAATGAAATAAGTCAAACTCGAGGTCATACGTAAACTAGTTTTACAAATGATTTACCAGTAGAGCACAAATTATTTACCACTCTGCTCATTCAGTACTGTCTAAGCTTGACTAAGTCAAACGGAGTAGCGCGTCTGAACAAAGGATTATGAATTAGGGAAACTAATATATAACAGTGCCGTATACTGGTTTCATGGCTTGGGCTACCACTAACCTTTATGACACCTGTACATTATTATTATTATTATTATTATTATTATTATTATTATTATTATTATTATTATTATTATTATTAATGGTGATAATAATAATAATAATAATAATAATAATAATAATAATAATAATAATAATAATAATAATAATAATAATAATAATAATAATAATAATAATAATAGCTTTTCTTCTTTGGAGTAATGAGCAGTTGCTAGTCGGGAGTAGTTTCTCTTTAGTAACGCCTATGCTCTTCCTGCTGGTCTAAAAACCTAGAGCCCGCTCCTTTGATGGACGTGGTCTCGGGACGATTTTTGGTGGAAAAGGTTGAAGGCATTATGATGGTTTAGATCCTACGTTAGACTGTTGGTCTGTATCTCCTGTAGCCTCGGTGCTACACCGGAAGGATGTCAGTGTAGCTCTGGGAACACTGCTTTCGAACAAACAAGCAAATAATAATAATAATAATAATAATAATAATAATAATAATAATAATAATAATAATAATATTAATAATAATAATAATAATAATAATAATAATAATAATAATAATAAAGAGGAAGAAGAAAAAGAAATGAAATGAAATTTTTCAGTTTTACCTCACACGATTATACTGGTTAGGCTAAAGGAGACGATGATGATGGTGAGAAATGAATGAAATGGTGGAATGAAGAAGTGGGAGGAAACGGGAGAACCCCGAGAAGACCCACGTACACGGTGTTTCTCCACCACAAAGTTCACTTGGCGTGAGCGAAAATCGAACCACAGACCCCATGCACTAGAAGTGAACGCTCTGCAACTGAACCACCGCGGCCTCTTATAAGAGAAAGAGTACAGATGAAGTGTAAAATCAAATTTTTGTGCTATATCAATCATTTCCATGTCGAACAAATACAGTTTTATTGAGAAAGTGTACAAATATATATAGAGTTACGATGTTTTGAGGGGGCCAGACCTGTTGGAAACCGTTAGTGTGTCACTGTGTGCCAGTTATAAAAAACGCTGAAATAGGCGATTAGCAACAAAGGAGCCCAGTCTACAAGAGCTAAGATGTCCGACACAGTTCCCAAATACTCCCAAAATGCGTTGTCATTCTTGTATAACTTCATGTTACCTTCGCCCACGCCCAAAAGTGAATGCTGTATCACTTAGCCACGCGGTCCTTTGTCGTTGAACAGGATCCTGTGAAAATACATAATGGAGAACGCATAAATGCGATTGGTATTTTGTTCAAGAGTTCAAGTTAAAATATTCTTCACATCTAGCCGCGAAATACAAAGTGCATTTGCTCCAGAAGTGGTGAATGAACACACTATATGGTATTGGTTTCTAAACTTTCGTGCAAGTGAAAACATTGAAAACTAAACCCCGCGTCCACCGACTAACAACATGTACTGATGAGCTCCTTAGGATGACTGTGAAAGCAGATCTTCGGAAAAGTATTCCTAAAATTGTAAACGAATTTGATACAGATCATGACACTATTGTTTGAGGTTCCACACAATCAGCAAGTAGAAAAAGTTGGATTAATTGCTACATAAGTTACATCGGCTAATATCGCCGTTAAAACGTATGCCATTCTTTGAGTGTATGGAATAACCAAGAAGTTTTCCTGCATTAGATTGTGAAAAATAGATCTGCAATTGTAAACAATCAGGACTTTAGACAACAATCGAAAACGGTCAGGACAGTAGTTGGATCGTGATCACTTCAGGAACATATTTTCCAATACCACCACCCACCTATAGAAGGTGCTGATATGATAATGTTTTATGGTGGAGGTGATAGATCATGTCTTTCTGTGTCGATGAGAAATTATCACTGCGGATCGTTCAACGGCAAGAAAGTGGAAAGAAACAGGACAATTCACGCACGCAAGGTTTGTTCATCACAAAAGCCCACTTGGAGCGAGCTTGGATTGAACTGAAGATCACACGAACCAGGGGCAAATGCTCCATCACTGAGCCACCGCAACCCCCTGTCATTGAACAAAATCGTGAAAGTGCATCACGGAAGGCGCTTCGGCTAATAAATATTGAGGATCTTATACCTTTTACCATTGGTTTCTCAGTCCTCCTAAGATAACGTAAATTTTACTTCATGAATATCTAATGAAATATGGTACTCAACAACTAAAAATGCTCCAAATGTACACAGAAAAGCAATAGAAGTTGGATGATTGTTTCAATTTTACACTTAATTTTAGATCAAGAGTAACGAACATTTTTTGGTAACATTGAAGGTTGTCGGCTCCAATTTGATCTTTGCGAACAGATGTGCTGCTCACAGGCAGGGATTTCCCTCCCACCTCTCAAGACCTTTTCCAATTCATTCTCGTTCTGCCTCCAGCCCTTTGTAGAGAATATTTTCAATGATCTTATCTGGAACCACTATGCCATTTCTAAAAGAACTGAAAATAATTTAAAATACTGCTGCTAGACCAACATTATCTTTTAAAAAAAATGAAGTATAAAATAAATGTAATTCGTGCTCTACTTTCACTAAACACCAACTGGCGCTTCTAGAAGTAATACAAATCTTTATTGAGATTTTAATTCTACGGACCCAAATATTAGTTCTTGCCCTTCCAGGGAAACTTCCTAGTTACGGCGCTGTCATCTTCATAGCTATGCATGCTTCAATAAGTTCTTCCTTTCAGAGCTGCAAACATATTCAAAATTTTTAAAAGTCATAGTTTGATTTTGAAGATACCTTAGCTGTATCATGAGAACTCCATTAGTAGGTTGACTGTCAAGGTGATTTGAGGGTACTGTTCCCAGGAGGCCATAAATTTCTTCTTACTTTTGTCTCAATTATGGATAGTCATGTCACATTTTTGTCGCGATATTTTGCTTCTCCCGAACATGTACCAATGGGAGGCGAGCACCATATGTCATGCTCATGGTCTCACAGTAATTTGTGACAATGAGCATCATATATGATGCTCAAGAACCTGAATACGTTAGTAATTTGTGATATCGAGCTTGAGCATCATATATGGTGCACATGGCTCCGCAGAAAAATAAGCTGAGCACCACATATGATGCTCATGGCAATCAACCTGTTAGATATCGATTGCTTGCTTATCATTCGGCTGAATTCAAAATACATTAAAAAAATAACAAAATGAGGTGAAACAAGAAAAATGTAGATAGAAGTTAAAGGAAACAAACTTAGACTCCAAATTAGATACAAAAAAATAATAACTTTACATGAGTTATACCACCCCTCGCTCATAACTCATAACTGATAAATTTTATCCTCAAAAGACCTCTCAAAATATAGGTCAGGAATCTATTTGAAAAGCAACTTTTGCCTTGTATGTCTTCCGTCTCTCAGAATAATTTGTTTTGTAGTCAAAATAGAGTAGAGTTATCAAAAGTTTGACAAGAATTATCTTTTGCCATGGCCATACTTATGGACGGCAGGAGGGACAATTCCTCCTCCTATTTAAGCTTTCCGCTAATCAAGAAGGGCCCACTTTAAGATAAAACTTTTCTAATCCATATGATACAATACTAACATGAATGTATAAATGTTGCATGGAATAGGTTCACCACATCCCATAAACATAGGCACATAAATCCTGCTGAAATGTGATCTGGGCCCATTTCAGTAAAATTATTAGTGTCCCCAGTAATAATACATCTTTAAGTTGAATTAAATTTTATCCTCTCAATTTAACTCCTAAAGAATGGAACGGCCTCACGATGCCATTTCCAAAAGAACTCAAAATAATTTAATGCTGCTGATGCCCCATCATCATCTAAAAAAAAAAAAATACATAAGATGAAGTATTAAATAGATTTATAATTCGAGACGAGACCAAGACCCAACTCAGTCTGTGTGTCGTTTCGAATCGAATGTTGGACCAAGTGTCCCAAATCTTTCTTACCACACATTTAACTTTGTCACTAGTCCAGGCCAGGAATACTATCGCGAGGAGTAAATGTTCTGCAAAAATCGATGGGTTTAGCAACCTTAGAAAATAATATAAATAGTATTTCATTTTTCTAAAAACAATGGACAAAGTAAAATCTCGGAGATACGCTAGTATAATAATAATAGCTACAAATCGTTTCCTATCTGTTAAGATTCTACTATACTGTAAATAGAGTAACTTTTTATATTTTTACTACATTTGGTGTAAATACATAAAACTAAAACCTACATAATATAAAACTGTTGCATGATTTTCCCGGGGAAATTCTGAATTTCTGGGGCATTTTTCACCAGGCTAACCTCTGGATTCATTCCTTTTCAGCTGTTGTACGCAGTTATAAGTTAATAGTACATATTGATATGACATATTCGACAATCTCTGCTAAATAATTCGAAGGGGATTTTGCCATTTTAATTTTCTTGCTGACTTAAAAGAAAACTATTATTTTATTGTTAGGTATTATGTATGCACGTAGTTTTAAATGAACTAGACATATCTTGCCATTTTCGGAGTCAGCCGCAAAATGTTTAGACATGTGTTGTCCCTTCCGTGGGTTTCCGCAGAAAAGAAAAAAGTGCTCATATTTTATCGTTAGTATGTACATATATACAAATTCAAGGTAACTGGACGTGTTCTAGCGTTTCTCTCACTGGCATTAAAATATTTCCGAAGGGTCGAAAATATTTCCCTTGAACGGGCTTTTCATGTAAAAGATAAAGTTCATAATATATTATTTTACTATTGTAATGTATGTATGAACGGAGCTATAACTGAATTAGTCATATTCTTCTACTACTTTCAGATTTAGCTGCAAAATATTTCGAGAGGGGCCATTAACTCTTTATACTAGTTTTCACAGAACAGGAAAATAAACATTATCCCTTATTTATTGTTGCTATGTTTGCACTAAGTTTCAAGTAAATTGGATATGGTTTTCTATATTATTTATTATTTAAAAAATAAGTTCACTACCTAGTTTAAATCGAAGTAGTGGAAATGAATTTAAAGCTTCCAAAAGTATATTCCATGAAAATCTAATATTTTTACGAAAGATATCTTGGACATATTTCTTAATATAAAGAAAGGGACGAGGGAGTGATTCATCACTCATTTATGACCGATTTTAATTACAAGAACAGCAGATTACGGAAAAAGTGAAAGAAAATATATATAATACTGCATCAAACCGAATGAGATTTATATAAGTTATTGTGAAAGTATAAATAATCGGGGAGAGGGTAAAACCACTAAGCTATTTTTTTACTGATTTTGGCTCCATGTAGAGTGAATGATTAGGAAGCCTTAAGGAAAATATACGGCATATTACACTAAAATCGAACAGTTATAACCGGGGAAGGCGACTAAACGCCTTACCCCACACACAAAAAAATATTTATGGCATTTCCCACTTCCTAAAAAAAATAAAATGGGCAAAGATAGGCTCGGGGGACGCCATGACGTCATGCAACCCCCTTTCCTTTTCAGAAAAAAAATGAAATGAAATCTTTGAGTTTTACGTCCCACGGTTATGCCGGTTAGGCTAAAGGAGACGGTGATGATGAGTAATGAATGAAATGGTGGAATGAAGAAAGTGGGAGGAAACGAGAGCATCCCGAGAAACCACCCACTCGCGGTGTTTGTGCACTACAAGGTTCACTTGGCGGGGGCTGGGATCGAACCCGGGACCCCAAGCACCAGGGGTGAACGCTCTACCACTGAGCCACCGCGGCCCCCCTTCCTTTTCAGATCCACTAAACATACACTGAGAAAAATTCGTTCTCCGGACAGCGGTATATTGTACAAATATACGGAATCCACTTGCTTACTACAGAAATCAGTAGGGAACAAACGTTATCCGTATGCTACATAGGCCCTGCCCTTAGATGTTACATCATGTCGTTGCACGATGTGGGATATCTAATAGTCTTCCTTATAATATACATATATGTATGTTACCTTCGTCAACTATATGTTATATACGTCCATTTGCATGTGAGATCCTGATAGCCTATATTGTTTCATACGGAAAGTACGTACAGATGGAATTGGAATACTTATGCAGAAAGTATTATAAAACATGCGTTTTCAGTTATACGTTTGCTGTACGTTAAGTCCAAAAACTACAGGATAATACAAATGTAACATACAATTTTACGTATCACTCATTTTTTCTCGCTGTAGTTGTAACGGAAATTATCGAGAAAAATGTTTTTTAAGTTCAGGGGGAAGAGGGTTGAATTCACCGCTCATTCTTGAGTGATTTTAATTCCAAGCACTGGGGATTATGGAAAGAGTAAAAAAAAAAAAAAAATTGTATCAAAACCGAATGAATAATAGAAAATTTACCATTGAACTCTAAAAGAAATGCACGGGGGCTAGGAGCGTAAACCCACTAATTTATTTCTTATTGCTTTTAACTCAGAGCAGAGGGAATAAAAATCGGGAAGCCTCAAATAAAAGTACGCCAAATTACCCCAAAATCGAATACTTTCTAACGAAAATTATCGTTGACCATACATACATTTTTTAAAAAAATTATGGAAAAAGGTGAACTTAAACTTTTATTCTTGGCAGATTTTAACCTAAAATTGAGGGATATACAAGATATAAAGAAAATATAGTATATACCAACTTTTGTCATAAAAATATTTTACATAGTTTAAATCGAAATATTGTTTACCATGTACATGTGTAAACTTGCAACATGGGATTGAATTTACTCGCCCTTCCCCGCGCAGTATACTTTATGAATTTTAACCCTAAACAATAGCATTATTGCTGCAAGTGAAAGGAAGACACATAGCACGTAACCAGATTCTATGTCTACCGTAGTCTTAACTTAGGAAGTTTCCCCATTGTCTCAAGATGCTGGGTAACACTTTAGCTCCTACTGAGAATTGAAACCAGGAGCTACGTGGGGTCTACTGAATTCATATTTCCCGCCCTCACTAAACTTCGTAGGTTGACGAATGTTTGTGAACTTTCTTAACACAAGTATATTTGTTTCATATCGAAATGAATGATATGGCCTAAAAATTGTATTTTATATCTCTAGCACTATCATTTTTTCTGAGAAATAGGAGGCACTAATTGACAATTACTTAGTCTTTTCAGATGTTGAATAACACAGGTTAAATACTACAATATACGTATAAGACCCCCCAAAAATCTTTGGATCCATATAATAATAATAATAATAATAATAATAATAATAATAATAATAATAATAATAATAATAATAATAATAATAATAATAATAATAATAATAATAATTGGACGCGTGCCTGGTGTGCTCTAAACATTCATTTAATTATGTAACAATATTTCAAATACAGCCTCTAAGGCCAACTTACAACAGAATATTTTAACATCAATAGTGGAAAAAGGAAAGAAGAAAATCAGGCAGGATTTATGCTTAAAGATAACATCCCGACATTCACCTTGTGGAACCGCGAAAAAACTGGTGTAACTAGTCAGGGTAGCAAGCCACAAGCTTTGCACCTAGGATCTCCCTTTTGCGAAGGAAGAACGCTAACCAGTAGCCTACGCTCGTTAGAAATAATAATAATAATAATAATAATAATAATAATAATAATAATAATAATAATAATAATAATATAGTGAACCAATTGGGGATCTGCCGGGATTAAGAATCAGCAAACTCCGCTGAAATACCCGTGGCCATGCATCACACAATTTTCTAGCTATTTTGTGGGTTGTATAGAACTGTAAAGTTTTGTTTTAGTAATAATAATAATAATATGATTTTCACAGGCTTGCGCCCCCATTCATGGAGCAGGTTTCACATCAAATAATCCTACTCTTGTGGACAGCGAAGAGCGCTATGAAAACAAAGCAAGATGAAGAATGAAAGACATTGTCGATTTTTCCCTCCCCTTTGCCACTTTTGGCTCACTCTATGCTTCCCCCTGACCCTGCTACCCCTTCCACGGTTCCACCTGCCTTGTGACTGACTTTCCCCTGTGATATTCACAGAAATCGATCAAGTTCCTTTTTCTCCTTACTGCTTTAGATTTGCAATAACAACATATGAATGTGAAATTTCTTTCTGCTTCACCACCTGAAGAACGAAGTTCAATGTGACCCTCTGAAGAACAATACAATTGAAACCATGGCCAAGGAACTCTCCAAAGATCTGATAAGATCTGTAACTGATGAACACAATACCTTTACCAAACCTATCTGATCAACTGTGTTACTCATGTGGCAAATAGTCTTTGTAACGAAATAGCTTCTGTTCCGCACATTTTCGTTCCATTAGATACCCGCATAGGAAAGAATCTCATTCTGGTGGTACGAAAGCTGGATTTTTTGCCCAGAGGAGTTATAAAGCATACCAGAAACAGATTTGTTCCTTCAATTAGTTACGGTACAAAAACGTTACATGCTTGAATAACGTTACTGCCTCATAACGAAAATGTGTGTTATGTCTTGTACCCACCGAAATTAAATAACCAATAATTTTGTTACAGAGAGCTATTTTCGTTACGTTACAGTTACTGCAAAGTCAACATCGTACTGGACGGTGGGACATGGTTGGCGCACCGCTTGGCCTTGACGACAGCGCAGTTAGTCTGCGCATACACAGGTCATACTTAAGTATTCTGGCAGGTATCAAACGAAATTTACGCTATTTTTTGTTGTTCTTAACAGAATGTATAAAAATAAAAATATGTTTTTCAAAATAAAACTCAAAATAATATTTAAAATTTTCTGGTATTAGATTCTAATTGCATTTACCTCTTCCGATTAACTTCGCGACCCCAGGTTGAGAAACCCTACTATAGAGTAAATATCCAAAATTATTTTTTCTGCAATCAATTAAGCGTCCCAAAAATATTCCATTTCCATTCTAATCTTTATTAAAACCTGAAATGGCAAAAAAGACTACTTTTAGTTTCAATATTAAGGGAGATTATATCACTCCGTGCAAACCAAACTCATTCACGTGGTGTACACGTGACACTGTTACTTGTTCTTTGAAATGGTTACGTAAAATATAGGGGGCATAGTATCGAATTTCCTTGCTATTTTCTTTTAATTGTGTAAATCTACGTTGGAAACCAACCTCAGCAAGTATTCTATGCATAATGTTCTTTTCTTTTCTTTATGTACATTGTTTCAAATGTCTCTGGAAAAAACAAATCTAGAAAGAAAACCGGGATTCGTGTGTTTTTTCTTTTAAAAAACGAGTTCTTTTAAAAGAAAATACAATTTTTTCTATTTAAAACTCTAGTCAGTGAGTTGGAAGGCCGTTGGCAGAAGTGTATTAATCTTCGAGGAGATTTTGTTTAAAAAAAATGAAACCTCAATCTCTCCGATATTGTGTTTATTACTATCTGATCCTCAGGGCTTTCCGAACAACCTACGTAAACGTATGTAACCATGAATAATTAAAGAAAGAACTATATACAGTACAGTGGCACGAATATATAATTTGTATGTTTTGTTTAATCTTTCTTCCTTTTTCATACGATTCACGTCGGATGTCTGTTGCACTGGAGGCAACACAGAAATGTTACCAGTAATGAATCAAGACAATGGTGTGTGTTTTTTTTTCTTTTAAATATTATCCATTAATTTCTAAGTCCTCATTGATGTTTACTTTCAAAATACTTATTCATATGCGATTCTATATTTAGCGTATCAGAAGTATAAGCATCCTGTGCGTATGAAATTAACCATTGTGTTATTTTAAGATAATCGTTATTGTGATTATAAGGAACTATAGTTTTGCACTGGAATTACGTACTTCACTTGTTTCTATAATTGATTTGTTGGATGTCTTTTACAGTGTAATTATAAGAATATACCAGGTTGGAGCACTAACACTGTTATTATTGGACCTCCAAACATTACTGTGTATACACGACAGAAGTCTTTAGAACGAATGTGTTCGTTCGTCTTCCCTTATATCCCTTTATTCAAACCGAAAAGGGTAGAAATCGACCATATTCGGATTCAACGTTTGTAGCCTGTTAGAAATTATTATTTACTTAATAAGATCTTTAATAAATCTTTCGTGTTCCACAAAGTGTGTGACTTTTAAGGCCACGTCCCGAATACTCCTATGCACTAAAACTCACAATCTTATTTAACCTTTTTATTCTCAATTCTTTCCGTATATCACTTATACTTTTCTTATATCAATAATCTATGAGCTCACATTCTAACTTAAGTCATGTCTCTACTATCTTCACAATATATCCGTTCATCTTAAATCATAATCGTCTATAAACAAAGGATGCTGCCTCTCGCCAACAATATTTAATGTCTATCTAGAAGAGATAGTGAAAAAGAGTTTACATTATGATGATGGCATTTCGGTAGGAGGTAGAATGATTAGATGCATAAGATTTGCAGACAACATGGCGCTTATTGTTGCAGAATCTGAAAAGAAAATCAATAAAATGTTAGAAAAAATGAGAAAGGGCTTTGAAGAATATGGGATGAAAATAAATATTAGAAAGACAAAAGCCGTGGTGTTTGGAACGAAGGGGTCTGTGTCAAATATAAAAGTAGGAGGGGAGAAAATAGAACAAGTGAATAGTTTTCGATATCTGGGTAGTATTCTTAGTAATGATATGAAGTGCGAACGTGAATAAAAGCAAGGATAGGAATGGCGAAAGAAGCCTTTATGATTAAGAAAAGTCTGGTTTGTGGGACCTTGAATAAGGAGTTGAGAAAAAGACTCATAAAATGCTTCGTGTGGAGTGTTGTACTGTATGGGGCGAAAACGTGGACATTACGTAAAGGTGATGAAAAGCGGAGGACCGTGGAGCATGGAAGCTTCTCAGCTGCGGTAAGTGACCTGCTAATAAAGGCAGAATACCTAATGATGATGACAAACAAACTATCTCATCTCTGTGTCTTATTTTTCACATGCTACTACTTATTTTACTTCGTAACAATGGATGTCACATTTACAAGCACTTTGTGCCCATCTCACATTCCAACATAGCCATAGAAGCAAAACCTGACAGATAGCTATCAGCTGATTTTTACAATCCATTCAGCGTCTGTCAAGAAAACATAATCATCATCACCTACAAAATCTACCGAAACCTAAAGTGATTGAAATTTACTAGCTGGTTTTGATAGTGTTAATTTCATTTAAAAAAGGTGGTAAAAATATCGTCGGAGCATTTTCTTTTTGTAATCGATTGAGCGTCTCAAAAATAGGTTCCATCTCCTCCGTTAGCCATATGTTCAAACTAGAAGTGGCGGAAATCAACGTTTATTGCTGCAAAACAAAAACAGCCGCAGATAGTGGCAAGTAGTTATTATCACTTGATTCAGCATCTTATTTTATCACAATCTGTAACACTTTACCCCAAAAGGATGTAATTAAAATTTACTGGTACTTCCGGTTTTAAAATTGATTTTCTTGCAGTGGATTAGCGTCCCAATAATAACTACCATCTCATCCGTTAACTCTCTGTTCAGTCCGGAAGTGGTAGGAATCAAACATTTTCGGCTTAAACTTTGACAGAAATGATAGCAGATAACAATAAGCAGTTTTATGTAATAGATTCTGCGAAGTAAAAGAACATACTATTACCAACCAGCAACACTCTACCAAAACTGGAAGTGTTGAAATTTACTAGTACTTTTGGTTTCAATTCTTATTTCTATGGAGCGAAAACGCTAACAGGTAATGAAAAACTGTTTGTGACAACAGATTCAGCGTCCGAAGGATGAATTATTCTAGATTTTTATTTATTTGTTCTAAGCACAAGAAGTGAAAAATTGCAATTTCGTGTTACAGCACCGATCATGTAATGGAAGAAGTGGAAATAGATGGCGACAGACAGGTTTTTTTATATGGACTTCTTACCCTTAAAAAAAATCAAAATTCTATATCCTATCCTAATATCCAAAAATATTTCACTTCTGATTTTGTTTCTCTATTGAGACGGGAAGTGATATAGTGTTTCCGCTTTCAATATTAAACTCCGTATAGCAGGGGTGAACGCGGGGGAACGCGGGGGATGCCGTCTCCCTACCATATGTACGGCGTCTCCCCACATCCTAAAAATTACGATGTCCAAAGATAGGCAGTGGAAACGGCGTGGCATCATGCTGCTACCTACCGTCCCCCTACCTTTCCAGATCCACTTTCACCCCTGCCGTATAGTAAAAAACAATAAGAGGTAACGGGTAATGGTTTTCTAATATGAATTCAGCTTCCGAGGTACATGTTCAATTTATGACCCGATTTCTCTATTACAGCCAGAAGATATAGATTTACACTGGGAGAAATTATAAAAGTATCTAGGTTTTAAATACATCTACTGAGAAACTTAAAATCATCTGGGAAACGCTGATCAAAAAGTTCCCTTATGTCTATCAAGTAGTACCCATCTTGTTTCCACCATAAGCAGCCATCGTGCTGTTCATCTTGATCTAACTGTGGAACAAGGAAGTTCTGAAGCATATGAAGATGGGGATACGATGGGGATGGCGATAACACGAAAAGGGATACATCCTCGATCGCAACCGTTGCGGAGATATAAGCGTGAAAAGTTAGAAATTGAGCTCCATACTACACATTACAAAGTCAGATTCCGGGTCAGATTTTTCGGAAACGGTCGGGTAAGGAAACAGCGAATACATATGAAATTAGTGTGGGGAGTCCAGCACGTTTTGAATGAAAAATTTGTGTCCCCGGGGCACACGCAGGATCCCAGGCGGGACCTTCTAACCCTCCACGACGGTTGCGATTAACAATGTATCCTTTCTCTTCTGGGACACAAAATCCAATGGTCATGGTAATTTTATGGTCCATTGGTCATTCGAAGTCTTATACTTGGATTGGTCATTCACTTATACTTGCATAAGGTCCGTTGTGCAACTCTGTGAGAGACTCTGCAGCAATTTGCTTTACTTCAATACCTTGCACTTTTAAATGTGTTTTTCTGTTTTGTTATTGTCGCAACTTAACGGGTTTAGAAGCGTGGCCATAGATTTTCTGATGTAGGTTGTATTGACATTTTGACTAGTTGCCCGTTTGCACAGGGTTATCGTAGAGAATTGAGATTTGTTGTATCTTCTTTTATTTAACAATAGCTTTCATACAATATGGCACTTGACCCCTGGTTCAATTTGCAAATTTTGAGTTGGACCCCGCCTGTTACTCTGCGAGTGCCCCGGGGACACACATTTTTCATTTAAAAGGTGCTGGGCTCCCCACACTAATTTGATATGTATTCACTGAGTTTCCTTATCCGACCGTTTCCGAAAAATCTGACTTTGTAATGTATAGTATGGAGCTCAATTTCTAAATTTTCACGCGTATATCTTCGCAACGGTTGCAATCGAGGATGTATCCCTTTTTGTCTTATGTTCCTTTGGGATAAGGTATCCAATGGCCATAGTCTCGACTCGAAGTCAGAGTTACACTTGGATAGGTTCCCTCGTTAGATACTTTGATATAGGAAACTCCTAATTAGTGTGGAAACCATATGAACGTGTGAATGTATTACATTAATTTCTTCACAAAGATATTGAGTAAAACGAATGTTCTTAACTATATCTTAACTTTCCTAACTATATCAGATCTTCCTCTAGTATGTGTTACTCCAAATATGTATGTTTCTTAAATATTAAAGTTGAAACGCAAAACTTTCTCTTAATTGAAAATACTGAAATGTGAGACACGCCGTTTTCACACTAAGCCCTTCATATATAAGCTCCATTTTGTAATAAATGATCGACCGTATAATTAATTAGGAGTAGGTATTCGTACTAAATATATTGGCCGAGTGTATGTATTGTACTTTGTTGTAGTTAAGTGTTCTTTTTAAGCACCGAGCAGGGTGCACCAACGCGGGGGTCTATCGGGTCCGGACCCCTCAACAATTTCTAACTCAACATACATTTGTGCACTTTCTTAATTAAACTAAACTTTTTTAGTATCAAAATGATTGATGTATTATGAAGATTTGATCTTAGAATTCATCTGTGCTATTTCTATTCTTATGGAAAGATAGTTCTATCATTTTCTTCTGAAAATATCGGTAGAAGTACTTTTCAATTACTTAACATCTCTTCAGGTGCGTAATAATAACTCTTTCAATACTAAATAGACGTAGTGACTTCTAGTATTAGACCCCTCCCAACAAAATGGTCTGGGTCTACACCTTGCACCGAGGTTATATGAAACAGGAACCTACAATTTAAAGTTAAATCAGCGCAATGTGTTCAAGTTTCAAGACTTTCCACTGGGCAATCGAACCCGTTTCTCAATGCACAAAAGGCTTGTGTATTTATTAAGCAACAATATAGGTCTTCTAATATATTCTGATCGTTATTTCCTGGGCCTCTACATTTCCTTCAACAGACAACAGTGGCACTTTACGTGATGGAGATGGTTGTAACCACGTAATGTTAATTTTGGGATCAAAGATTTCATAGCTATCTTTTATTGCATATTCGTCTGTGCAATTAAGGATTTTTGAAATTTAAAGATGCCAGTATTGCATGTGAATTTGATTTCGACAACTTCAGCACAGGATAGATGCAAACGACGTTCAAAGTTTCAATAATAACAGATAAGTATAATATTGTAATTACTAGTAATATGATGATGAAATTTTAGGTGAACATATTTGGATCTTTTGACTACAAGACCACGTCATTCAATATAGCCTCCATCTGCTGTGACGCATATCGTTCAACGTCCTTTCCATGCCTTGAATGGACTTCGTTAAAATTCAGGTGGCTGATTTCTACACCATTCTTTCACACAAGAAATGAGGGCCTTGTCACTGTTGAATGTTTTTCCTCGCAGGTGAGGCTTTAGACACCCAAACGGGAAGAAATCCGAAAGTCCGTACTATAAGGAGGCTGAGGAATGACTTCCCATCCTATTTTTATGATTTGCTGACACCGCACTGATACCACGAAAAGGAGGGCATATGGGATTTTCTGGCCTGATATAGAAAGTTAGATTTTTAAAACCGCTGCAAGTAACATTGGATACTGGAATGGTGCAATGTGTGATCCCAATAAACCGGAAGCAACTTCCTACGAATTGATGTATCTGATTCATCACGGGTTTCGAACAGGAATTCCATTACCGATCATTCTTGAGTTCTGATGTTTACTTCAGTGTCCATTGTGGTTTACCTGTGAACAGTAGGAAACAGCAATTATTACCATTTTGAAGCCAAAGGATCGAAGCATATTCATATAATATTTCATAAGCATAGCCTATTACAAGTAATAAAATATTATACATATCTGTGCAAAACTTATTGATCGCTTGGGACCGCGGTGGCTCAGTGGTAGAGCGTTCATTTCCGGCGCTTGGGGTCCCGGGTTCGATTCCAGCTTCTGCCAAGTGAACTTTGTGGTGGACAAACACCGTGTGCGTGGGTTTCCTCGGGGTTCTCCCGTTTCATCCCACTTCCTTCATTCCACCATTTCATTCATTACTCATCATCACCGTCTCCTTTAGCAAAACCGTGGGACGTAAAACTCAAAGATTTCATTTTCCTTTTATTGAACGCCTTTCATAATTAAAATAAATTGAATCATAATTAGTTTGCTTTTACAATTTATAGTATCGTACTCGGTAAGTAGACAGATGTAGAGCGATAACAGTCATTCTGTTCATATAACAGAGGTCCTTGATTGGCCTGAATTTGTCGAAATTAGAAATTGTGCATTTGAATTGAAATACTCTGGTGATTCACGTTAGTAACTTCACGACATTGGAAATTTTTGAATGTTTTATTTAAAATACTTTCTACATTATGATTGGATCCCATGCAAACTGCGACCAACTGAAGAATTATTTGTTATAATTTATTGTAATAAAGACTTTTCCTGGAAAGTATCTGTGTTGTCATTTTTAAAATTGATATTATATTGTGTGATTGATATTACCCTCTGAATTTCCGATTAATAATTATTGACCGCATCTTCCATTAGCTCTTCCTCGAGTAAGCTCCTTCTGTGGCCGATTTGAACTGATGTATTCCCCACCTTGTCTCATAGGCTACTAACAGGGGCGTTACAACTTGCGGTTCAAGGACTTCCGATGGTGAAAATACCAATGAAAATTCTGTAAGGTTTAATCGATGGCATTACGAATCACTGAAGAGAAAAATACATACAAAATATATCTCGTTCAACACAATACATAGCATGTTTGGCGAACTCCTCTCTTCTGATGATATTCATGTGAAGTGAATTTACATTCTATTTCATTACTACAGTATGGCTTTCGTATTTCTCTAAATATATAATATTTTGGATGTATGCAGGAGTTTCTTTTTTATTTGACTGATGTATAGTTATTTATTTGAGTTGGTGGTCATTCTGTTTTTCAACTGAAGTGGTAATCAATAAATGTTATTTCGTTTTGTTATATAAACAAAATCATTTATACAGGTTGTTTCTAAGTACCGGAATATGCTTTATATGCTTTCGGATTGTTATCTCTATGTTCCACTAAATGTATTGACAAATAATTGATGATTTATTCAAAACATGTTGATTTGCGTTTCACGAAATTTATTATCTTATTGCCAGCTGTTTAAACTAATTGGCTTTGCTCTCTTTTCTTTATCAGACGAATACTTAAATATACAAATACTATCAAATGTCAACATCTGTCACTATGGAATATATTCCCTTATGCTTTCATGTTTTCTAACCTATGGATATTCGAATGTCAGTGTATTTTGTCAACTTGTAGTATTTTATTTCAATTAACCTATGATTAACATGCAAAGCCTAGCCGAATGAGCATATTTGTTCATAACATTAGGAACTCAATTGCCGACGTACATAGTGGGTTTATTAATCCAATAGGTTGGTGAAACTTAAGGATGATTCATTCCACGTTAAATTATTGTGCTCTACAATACATGCCCGAAACAACACCACCATCGAAATGTGTATGGAATAATAGAAATTCAAACTAGATATTTTCGAAACTTTTATCAACATTACTTTTTTCAATACTGTCTTTAGAAGACAAACCCCTTTCTTCTTAGGAACAGTAAAAGAAAACTGTTCCAAAATTACTATGTACTAGATTTACTGTACGTTTCTTTTATGGCAGTAGTTTCCAACCTGAAGAACATCAAGACCAATCAAGGGAGCACATGCTACTGACAGGAAGATACCACTTTACATTCGTAATTACAAATATTAGGAATTTTGTAACAAGGAGATATTAAATTAAGAACCGTAAAACACAAAATCACTATTCAGTAAGAACTATGGTTCCATTAACAACAAAGCCATTTACTAAAAAAATACTGCACACATTTTTTGGAATATAAATTAGTGAGAATTATTATTATTATTATTATTATTATTATTATTATTATTATTATTATTATTATTATTATTATTATTATTATTATTATTATTATTATTAAAGGTTTGATATTCCAATGCTTCATCTGAACTCTCAAAAATGAAGAAATTAACGAGCGACAAGGAAGAGCCGGCGAATTAAGGATGCAGGGGTCATGAATAGGGAGGCAGATAAACAAGATGAGGAGCCACTGTCAAGTTATCGGATTAGCAGTTTTCATCAAGCACCATCTGGTTTTGAGATTCGTTTCATTATGGCTAAAATATTTAAAATATCGCCAGTCTTTCTGACTACAGGAAGAAGTTTTGTATTCGTTCAAGAAAAAGAAAATAGGCTTGTTCTACAATATTTGCTAGTGTACAGTTAATATTTGAACCGTTTTCGTTTCCATTTATTCTCTTTCTGACTTTGTCAGTACATTTTTGAACATGCAAATTAATTTCTAATTTTCTGGCAGCTACTGTACATATGCTGCATTGGCAAACAGTTATTTCAAGTGAAATGATTCTTCTTGTATTCCTCAGGAAACTGGTTATGCACATCATAAAAGCCTTTCAAGTTTTTCACGCGATTTATGTGATACAAAATTTGATTTGAACATTTTGTCCCCAATTGACCCAAGGTATGCCTCAGAAGTACAAAGAATGATTCTGCTATTTTGTTATTTCGTTCCTTTATTGGATACATTAGTGCATTTGATTAGTTATGCGATAAATATTAATTACGTGTTGGGATAGTGCTCCATACAATAATTTACATTATTGCAAAGAGATGTATTTGTCTAGTGTGTGAGAAGTATAATTATACAAGCTTTATTTCACACTTTAATTACTGTCGAATTTCTTAACTTGTACACTGAATCTAGTTTACCATTCATATCTAGCTATTGTTTACTGTACATAAATTTGTGTATTATCTTTCTATTAGTGATATATTCCTGCAAATGATAATGATTTATGTAAGTTTATTTATATACTGAGATGGAGAATTATGGCAAGTTAACAGAAATGTTCTATGCATAAATCTCTCTTATGTACTGGAGTGGCGAAGTATTGTGTAAGAAAGCTCGACCGAAACTGATGAAAGTATATGTACTGCGTTCTTGGAAAAAGATACTGAATACGTGAATTGTGATGGTGATAGTGACTATGACGAAACGAATAGTGAAGCAGATCACATTAGTGTAGAAAGCGATGATCCCGATGAAATATGCCTGGACAGTCGAAAATATAATAATGATGACGAGAGTTTTCAACATCAAAGGCAAGTAATGTTTTCGATGAAAAAGACCGTATTATACGGAATAAAGAACCTTCACTCCAAAAAAACAATCCCATTTTGATATGCAATATCATAAAATCACAAAATGAGTAAAGTAAACTTTCCTCCTCTCAGAGCTTTTAAAACTCATGGTGATACTTTTGAATTGTATATTTTGGACGGTGTTATAAATATAATACTGAAATACACAAGTACTATAGCTGAGAGAGTCTGTGCTTCGGAAAGTCCCCCAGTTCATTGGAAGTCGTGTGACTGTTTTGAAAAGAAGAAAAATAAATACTCTCATTGGTCTGCTTATCGCGGTAGGACGTTAAAAAATATAATAATTTGAGTACAAGGGAATTATGGAGTCACTTATAAGGATAACGCATGTTTCGAGCAACAATGGGCCTGAAAAGATTCCCTGATCTTATCTTTAATGATGCAACCATCAAAAGAATAAGAAGGAAACAGATAAATTTGCAGTCTTCAGAGCTTTTTCGGAGATAGTAACTATTAACTTAGGAAGTTTTACCTACCTGGAGAGAGTGCCACAATTGACGAGAAGCTAGTGTCATTCAGAGAAAGGTGTGGGTTTGGTCAGTGTATATGTTCGAAGCCGGACAAATATGGAATTAAGATATTGTGCGTTTGTTATTCTAAGACAGCATGTATACTACAAGGTATCAAATTTCATAACTCATTAATTCTGAGGAAACGAAAACGAATAGAGAAAGGTAGGAGTGCAAATGTAGCAAATAACAATAACAAAATAATAATAATAATAATAATAATAATAATAATAATAATAATACGAACTATTATGAGGGAACAAGAAAGGAAATTAAAGGGCTTAGAAGAGGAAACGATCCAAGAAGCACCATTTGTTTGCTAGGATAATTTGGTGAGAGGTTTGCCAGAAAGAGGAAGAAAATGTATGTTGTAGTTGTTGATTTAGTACAGTCATCTCACCAAGTGACCTAGAATGTATTGACGAAAGTGTTAAAGAAACTAGGACTTGAATGAAATGATCATAGTTTAATGGGAAACAACAAAAATTAACCATGAATGAAAATTGGGTTTATAGAAATAATAGTATAGAAATGTAGTTCGAGTCCTGTTACCTTTTCCACCAACGTTGTTGAATGTCTGTTGAGATCAAGTGTGTTAAACTCTCACACCCTTGACTAATTTGTAGGTCTCGAGACAAAAGGGCGTATCTCGTTTCCTTAACTTTTCCAGGACACAACTTTAAACCGTTTGTCATCATTTATTTTATCGTCTTGGTTTAAAATTAAGTTTGATTTCCTTCATTTCGAGTATATAACTTACGAGATTAAATCAAATTTTAATAGGAACACGATAAAATAAATGATGACAAACGGTTTAAAGTTGTCTCCTGGAAAAGTTGAAAAAATGAGATACGCACCTTTGTCTCGAGACGAACATTTTTTTTCTGCAGCCTTGGGTTTACTTCGAGAGAATAGCAACAACAACAACAAAATATTTACTTCATATTTCCATGTTGTCCATGCGTTCAAGGCCACGTGGGACATTTTAGTTGTGAAGTCATTCCTAATATGAATTTTTCCTGAGTCAAGGAGCAGGAGTTAGAGGGACTAATACATCTGTGTGTACAGCAAAATGAAGCACATACAGATCCACTAGATATGTATACTCGTAGTTCGTATATGAAACTATTCAACAATAGTATATACTACAAAACAAACTAAAATTACACTAATGATACCTGTGATATCATAGTGATACCTGTGATATACCTTATAGCTCTGTGGTACTCAAACTTAGGGGTACGGATGTTTCCCGGACACACTATGTAAAGTACACGGAAATGTAAATGCTAAATTATAAAGGCTATAGTAAAAGAAATTATAGGGCTAAAAATTGGCAAAGTAAACAACTTTGAAAGATCCTAAATACTTATTCGCCATTACAATTAATTTATCGAGAAATACCCTTTTAGTTTTGCATGTTCTATATACATATTTCCTAGAAAGAAATTACGGTAACACGTAACTTGTAACGTAACTTTTTGAATAAAAGGTAGGCCACCGCGCTACAATTTCTTAAAACTAAATCATATTTTGCTGCAGTTAGTACTGCAATATTTAGTTGCAAAATACATACATAATTATAAAGCGTTTCGGAAAATTTTCATCAGGAGAAAACTAGCCCACAATAGTAAACTAAACTACCCTTTGTAGATTTTTTCATGAGAAATCAGTTGCAATATATATTAGGATTAGTAAAGAAATATTTGTTTATGAAATGCCAACAAAATCTTATAAGTCGTATTTGAGGATGTTGTAACAAAAACAACTAACTTCCTAGAATGAACCAATACTTGTGGATATTTTCATAAGGAGTGATTTACTCAATATTGAATTGTAATTAATTAAACATTTATGTATGGAATATGAACAAAATCGCCTGAGTCGTTCTTCACAAAATCATACGATTAAACCACTCCTTTATGGATCATTCAGGATAATTGATTTATGCCATGTTGACAGGTTATTAATAAAGCATTTACTTAGAAGTATGAATTAAATCTACTGAGTCATGTTTGAGAAAATACTCCATAAAGGAACTCAACTCCAAGAGCAAACGCTCTCCTCGCTTGAAAGTAAAAATATATATCATTATTACACATAATAAAAAAAATGGAAATATAAGTTCAAACTAACTTTAGTATAATGTCGCTAGTGGTTACCAGCTTTGTTTTAATAATGTAAGTTTCTTTGTAAACATCAAATAAATATTTCCATCTTTTGTGTGTGTTTTGAATATTTACGAGTCGCACACGATATTAATTGGTTGATTGCAATTGATGTATTGATTTTTAACTTTTTGCGGTATACTCTCCGGTACATCACAAAACAACATCCTATGAACGGTAGCGATGGAGAATTTTTAATGGCAAGTGAAAATATCATGGAAACTTTATACTTTCAATTAGCCCACTTCTGGGAACTACATCAAAAGTCACATTAATGACTTCTTTGTCATTATTAATCGCCTCCTTTACAAATTGTATACGAACGAAATATACAGGGTGTTAATGAACTAGACTGATAAACTGAAACAGATGATTTGTGATATAAAAATAAGGAAAAAAAGTTCATATGGACCCGTGATCAAAGGTTTCAGAGCTAGGACTGTCCAAATCCGTGGGAAAATGAACTTTGGGGGTGAATATCTCCAAAACTATTGGTTATTGAGCTATTAGTTATTAACTATTAGTTATTGAGCTATTAGTTATTAACTATTAGTTATTGAGCTGAGGCGGCATGTTATTAACTTTGACTTGTAATCTGCTCTATCCAAAAATGCATGATTCTGAATCGTTCAGAAAGGGAGTCCCCCACAGGAAGTGGGGTGTACCGCGTATTCCGTTAGGATAGATGGGTCCGATTCATGACAGAACAATGTGCAACCAAGTAACAAAAAGTCATTGAAAGACCATCAACATTTTAAACAAAATGAAGATGGCGACGAATTTTGGTGTGTTGTGCGTGGTTGCATAACTACAATTGGGACTAAATTTAATGGATAAAAGGAAATGAAGTGATAATTACATCTGCAGTTTCATGACCCACAATCATGATCTGTGTGTGTAAGGAAACATACATTAATAATACGAAATGATCTAGGAAGAAATAATCCAATGAGGATTTGCGAGAAAATGGGAGAATCCCCTACAAAAAGAAAAAATCGAAAATAAGAACAATAGATACAATGTTCTTCACCACAAACTCATTTGGTCGTAGATTTAAAGAGGAACCCCTTGCTACGTAGGTACACAGTAACACTTAGTTACCATGTACCATCATTTTTGATCATTTTTAAATTTCTCTCCCCCTTCCCCTCCCGTACGTTGCATCGTCAAAGTGAATAGCCTAAAGTAATCGCTGCCCCTAAACTCATGTATGTTGAAAATTTGATTGAGATCGGTTGGGTGATTCAAAAGTGATGAAGTCACAAAGATAGTCATTTTAATTTTATTTTTTTACATATATCTCACCTCCCGCTCTTCTAGGTTGGCTCATTTAAGTGAAACGACAAAAAAACACCCAAGGACCAACCCTCATATATGTAAAAATTTGAACGAGAGTGGTTTGGTGGTTCAAAAGTTATTAGGTTTTATTAGTTTTCATTTATACGCCCCCCTTCCCTAGGATCTACCGTTAAAGTGAAATTACAGAAATGTTCCAGATCCTAAGCTCATGTATCTTGAAAATTAAATTGAGATCGGTCAGATAGTTCAAGAGTTACTAACTTATGAAAATAGTCTTTTTCAGTCTTATATAAATTGATTTTTATATATTTCTCCCTCCTTCTCCTCCCCTACGTTGTTCAATCAAATTTAAATCATAAAAACGATTCCAGGCCTGAACCTTATCTATGTTGAAAATTTTATAAAGATCGGTCAAGTGGTTCAGGAGTTATTAAGTTTTATTTATTTTTATACCCCCTTCCCCACTCCTCAGTTCAACCATCAAAGTGAATAACCTAAAACCAGCTCAATCTCAAGCCTCATCCATGTTACAAATTTGATCGAGATCGGTCGGGTGGTTCAGAAGATTTAGAGTCACAAACATAGTGATTTTCAATTTTATATACGCATATAGATAACAATATCATACATATCAACTTGGGTCAAGTGGTTCGTAAATTTGCTTCTGATTGACACCTTTAACTTTATACTTGATTAATTTATGTTTAAGCCTTCTGTCAGCATCAACTCTATACTGCTTCTAATGGGATTTGAATCACTATAATGAGTTCAATGCTCTTCCACGGGAATCGAACCAGGACTTCATGTACCAAAAGTACTTACGCTTACCACTAGACAAGAAATGAGGACTACTTTAAATTTGGAATGTAGAAAGTGTTCAATAACACCTTTCAATACAGTACGGAATTTAAATCCAAGAAAAGATACTTATTCACTCCAACTACAAATGCATGTTAGCACAAGTTGTCATTACCTCATCCTACACAATTAACCATAGAGACTCAAAATTTATTTCACAGAATAAAGACCATTTAACGATAATTTTGAATATTTCATTTAACACAATGAATCCGTGGTAAAGGTTTGTATCTATAATCATAATAGTATGGTAAATTGCTGTTTGGAAAGTAGAACTACCTGGAAACAAAAGCTTTGATTTCTTAATTTTCTACTGAATTCCTCCGTTCTATCACCGGGGTTTTAACAGTAATATAAAACAATTCAACTGCAATTAAGTTTTTCAACTTGTTTTGATTTACTATATGAGATTTTACATCAAAAGAAGGAAGATGGTTTCTATTTCTAAAAACTCCTTACAGACAAATCATTATGCCACAATTTACATGAACCTTATTTTTTGAAAACAATTTATTTGAATTTTGAACAAAAGTAAATGCTCATTTTACTTCGTTACAACAGTACAACTATTTTACATTTTCTGGAATTAAATGGATATGTTTTAAGATATCCCTATTTTTCCCATAACAATAGAACTATGAAAGGGTTACAGAGTATTTTATAATATTATACACGCTTAATTTAAACATTTTAACGTGTAAGATACATACTCATATTGAACGTTATAGAAAAGAGATATGCATGATTCTTAGTGTTGAGAATAATTCGGTATCCATGTCTTTATGTTACCAAACATGGATTTTAAAGAGTCTCTATTGATGCGCAGAAAGGCAAGGTTTAGAAATCAATAATTTTATCATTCTCTTGATTCACAGATGTGTACGAAAATGGGGAAAAATGAAAAACGAAAATTAACGATGTGCTCGTTTATGAATAATATACATAAAAATTATGAAAACTATGTACAGGAAAGAGGGAAATTTTTGTTTATGGAGAAGTGCAGGGTAAGACGAGAAACCATTACTACTTCCTAAAAGTAAAGCATCACGCCACCAACAATGTATGTAGAACAAGCGACGTTCCCTTCCCCTCTCAGTCATATGGGTTCATGTGAGCGGGCGGTCACATTGCTGTGTGAGAACGATATTACTTACTAATTCGCTGACATCAATCTCGCGTCCCTTTGTTTAACTAATAAAAACATTTAGGGGGACATGGTAGCTCATGGTAGTGTGACCGAGTGGCTAACGCATGAACTTTGTTTTGTGTTATCAAGGGCTCGATTTCTGCTCAGATCTTTTTTTCTGATAAACCAAACGATGACTCGGATATTTTAACACGTTGATCGTCATGTGTACCACAAGTGATGCACACGGCGTGTTCCGCCTACGCTTCGTGTATCATTTCTAATACACAAGGAACGTTAATTTTCTCGCCACGTGTATATGATCTGATACATGGACTGTTATATTTAACACATACTATTACCTGCAGTCAGAGAGCTGGAAAATTATGTTGCAGTAGTAATTCTGGCGTCATTTGAATAGTTTCCTTTTAGTAGGTATTCCTCCTATGCTTTGTGTGTCATTTCTGATACACAATAACTGTGGCGCTGACAGTAAAATTTAAAAAAAATACTTCGGCAATCAATGCGTTCAGCAGTTCAATATAACCTTCGAGCTGATAGCTTACTCACTTGTTACTTGAAGGGTCTAAGATTCGTTCCTAGAGAATACGAATTATTTGGAGAATAATATTGTAAGAACACTTACAAGAAATTGCTGTTCTCTTTTCAAGGACAATTGTTACAACGTCGGGAACAAAATTGTCAATAACAGCAAAGCTTTCATCGATGTAAATTCCTGCCTCTTCAAAGTCAAAGAAGATCTTATTTCCTGCTGAAATATTGTTCTGTAATATCGCCTTGCGTAAGGGACAAAGCTTTTCGTAGAGAGTAAACATACGTATATTCCTTTCGTATGTGAGTAAGAAGCTTTACAGATATGTGCATGCATCAAAAGACAATATAGAGAATAATAGAAGGGAAAGTGAGAAATAAGATTGTGCAACGAAGCCGTAGAAAACAGATCACACAAAGTCACAAACAAACCAAAAGTAATATAAAACATTTATGAAATTTACTGAGTATGTCAGTGTTTAGAGAATAAATCGCAGAAGAATCAATTACATGCGGCATCACGAAAAGTATAATGTAATTTAAATCGAATTTTTGTTTTTGTGTTTGGGTTTCTATCCAACAACAAGGTTATGAAGAACTAAATGGTTTCCGAACCGTGGCCAGGGTGTGACTCCGCTGTTGTTGGCATGTGCACATACTATCATACGACAATATCGCTCACAGTATATGACGTTCCTTAAAACATTATTACGCCTTCAAGAAGCTGGATCTGGTTACCGCGACACCACACCTGACTTTAAAAAATATAAATTCCTGATATAAATAGTATAATTTGTTCAATTGAACACTACGAAATATTGTATTCAATTGAATCACTTAAATATTTAATGCCACGTATTCCGATTCGAGTCAGTTCCATAATATTTTTCTTCATTGTTAAGATTAATAGTGTAAGGTCATCTTAATCTGAATCTTTCTAATTATTATAGAACAAGTAATTTATTAGCTTTTTAAATATAATTTGTAGTTTACCCGTTTGACTGGATTTAATAATTTTGTTATATTCGGAATCAATTTACCTTAATTAATTTGAATGTTCAATGTCCTGTACAATT
This sequence comes from Thermobia domestica, assembly GCF_964235325.1. NCBI lineage: Eukaryota > Metazoa > Arthropoda > Insecta > Zygentoma > Lepismatidae > Thermobia > Thermobia domestica. The sequence continues at coordinate 166,150,775 of NC_137466.1, read as the reverse complement.
AAATATTCGTGCTGTTGATTTTTTTAAAAAACATAAATACCATATTTAGGCTCAGTTTATTAATTAGTGTTGCTTTTAATGTAATTTTATCTATAGTTATCCATGCAATGTAATATTTAATCAACATTTATCGTTTTTCAAGTTTTGTCATTCAACGATATAAGTTAGTCTCTTGAGTTTATTCCCGTAAACAATCAAACGTTCCAATTGGCTGAGATTCTTTGGAGGTATCTATAATCTTCGTGTCATCACTTTAATGACAGGTTTTCCCTTGTAGTGTTATTGTTAAGTCTCAGATTTTCTCTTCACTCCGTTTTCTTGTTCAGTCTGGGTTATCTGTTTGTTTGTTGATCACTTCTGAGATATCTCTGATTTATATCAGGAGTGCGTCCAATTTCATCCACAGCCTTTGATTTAAAGTGCAAAGAACGTGTTTGGATTTTAATTTCTACTGCTATGTAATATTAATCTGCATAGTCAATGAAAGACAGTGTGATTTGAGTCGGATAATATATTGATAAAAACGGGGCTCGGAGAAGGTCAGCTGAGAAAGCATTTGCGTTGATTCAGTGAGTGCTAAACTTTTACCTTGAAACGAAAGGTACTGCTGAACCCAAGTTCTTTTTAAAAGAACAGAACCGCTTTACAGCCAACCCCAAGAAGCTTTACCAATATTTCAGTAATCTAACAGACGTGCAAAAATGCAGGATGCCTTACAAAGATTCCATACCAATCATGCAAGTACGTATCCGTTCAATACCAACTACCTGCTAATATCACTGGTTGTGTGACAGGCCGCCGTTATCCTTGACAATCTTACGAAGTTCGTCTGAAGTTCAGGTGATATTAACAACAGTGCGATGCTCAGAAGTTCCTTAGTAAAAAGATGAGGTAGACGAGCATCCTAACCTTTCGTTCGAATCAGGCTGGGTAGAACCAGTGAAAAATCTAGTGTAGGATACGTTCAGCTACCTAGGATAACATCGAAGTAGTGATAAGATGTTTTCGATTGTAGAGGAGAAATGTGCAGGTGATCTGAACGCTGTGCGAAGGAAAAACAATGGGTTCGAGTCCAATGTGATCTGCTCAAGTATACGTACCTACTATATACTCATTGAGAAAACCAATGTTTTCCTTGTTCAAACTAGCAAATTAGCATATTAAGCCACCAAATACGTTTCCAAGTGAAGTATTTTAAAGTCTTCTTTTCGCCTTTCTTTTAATCCTTAATATATTTGTGATATCATGAAATATTTGATGTATAATTAAGTCGGTTCATTCCTCGCCGTTTCCATCTTTGCCAAAATTGCTTGCTTAATTGACTAGGGGGAGATAAGTGAATCACATCTTTTAAAAAAATCAGTAACGTTAGTAGCAGTAGCACCGAGAGGCAAGCATTTTTTTCTATCATTTGGTCATGCTATCCATTCCTATTTCGCCACCATGAAATTCAGAATTTTAATTTATAGACAGCCTCTATGCACGTAATCTAAACAATGTTTTTTCCCCCTTAATTTTGAATGGACTTCGAGGTTCTTGCGAGAGCTTCAACTCTAGCAAATAGTAATAAATACTCAATCTTTGACAATAGATAGTATTCTCTCTGATTCCTATTTCCTCTCTTTAAGAGGAGACTAAGCAGACAGAAGAGATGCGATGATAAAAGTCAACGTAATTGATAGTTATTCTAAATAAATCAAAGGGAAACTTAAGGAAATGAATATATGAGAAATACAATGATACATAAAAGAAGCACGTAAAGCACTTCTCGAGAAAGTCTTGGCTTGAAGCACTATACGTGATTGTGTGGTAAACAACACATTATCTGTGCATTTTCTAGAGATTTCAGTGTTTCGTCATAATTTTCATTCCATAAATTATTTCATACCTATTGACTTACATTTATCACTCGTTTCATTTAGCTGAAAGAATACAATCATTGAAAGTACAACTATTTTTTTTAATATTTCATTTCGTTTTGCAATATCAAGGCTAACAAGATGTCCCGGTTTTCTGATAACTATTCTGGTATCCCGATAATCTTTTTCGGGATATCTGAATGTTCCAGTTTTTAGTTGTCACTTCTTTCGGAAAGAGTTGAATATTTCAATAGTGTTAGGACCTATACAGTATACGTTATTGGTGACAACATCTACAAAATGATGGAGTTTGTTTCGTATGTTTCAAGAATAAATGCTTGTGTTAAACGCATCTTTATTATAATGAACACACACTGAACTGAAAAGACTCCTTAATGTGGAAACCAGTGCTGATAGTGAAAATACACATTCATAACTCTTGGTTAGAATTTTATGATACTTCAAGTAAAACATGGACTTATGCAGGACATTTACTCTTCTGAGAACCGTGTTTCTTTCAGATATGTTTTTTGGAGGACACTGCCCTCCGGAACTCTGAGACTTCCTCCCGGAGGAGATCAAAATAATACGTCTATAATATAATAATAAATAGAATAGTACGGTGTGAAATAATATGTACCCCTCCGAATATTAAATGTGCCCCCCGGAATATTTTTTGTGAAAGAAACACTGCTGTAAAATATATGGAAAATGTAAGATGAATTAAAAACCCTTCATTTGTCATTGATTGTATTAAATTGTCAATACAGAAAGTACTACATGCTGCTACATCCCCAATACACTTAATTCATTTGCATGGCAATTAAGAGTAATTAAGTTCCTCTATTGCTAGTTGTTATGTTTTAAATCAGGGATGCAAAAAAAATATTACTCATCCAAGGAAAAAGCTACTAGCTCACATTCCACAATAGAAATAATTTACTTACCTTCGGTATGATATTAAATACTCGCCCACACAGATGAACCACTCGCCCGGCATCCCTGTTTTAAATACTCATTTTCTAACATATACGTTCAATTACTGTTATAACAATATATAGAGGACGTAACAAATGACACACTAAAATTGAAACCTGACCACAGGATGTAGTGGCCCGGCTTTTCAGTGTAAGAATCTAGTCAAGTTGGTAATGTTACATTTTTTGAATTCTGCAAGCTGCATTTATTAAATGTTCTCAAACGGAAGTCTCATCAAATTAAGATTGGCACTACTATAGGTTTTCAATTATGGATAGTATTATGTATTTAATATTAATTGTCTGTTATTGAAGAAAGAGAGAAATAAAGGTAAAAGAAAATACACCGAAAAGAGTACATGCTTCAGCATATTTTGTTTCGTTTCCCTTCTTTTAGAAATTCTTTTTCAATTTATACTACCATTTTACAAACTCTTCTATAGTATATATGTATGCTCAGAGCTAAATTTATCAAACACTAGCTTCGTTCATCTTGCTTTGTTTGGAGCAGCTAATGGAAATAGAACTCTTCCTGGTAATAAATTTCTCTTTTGTATTTTGTATATATAAAGATGAAAGATAAATAGAAAGAGAAAAGTAGGCTTTGATGAAAAGAATACAGTGTTAAAAATACTTTCTTAAATTTGAGAAACATTTTCTTATCTATACACAGAGAACACCCTTTCTTAGAAACGAGAATTTGAAGTTTTCGTCCATCAGAAATTAAGGGGAAGTGGAGGAGGCTATATAATGCGAGCGGAGACTGATACGGTTTTTTTTTTTTTTTTTTTTTTTTATCAATGGGAAGTATTAATTCTGGTATCTAAGAAAATAGCTTCCCGGTGCACAGATACGGAAACGGTTTCTCAGCATTTTTTTAGCGTGTATTGCAGTGTAGTCTGCAACTATTTATTACAACTATGTCGTCTTGGTTATCTAACAATTCAGGGGATTATACATGTCATGATCCTATTCAATGGACACTTTGATGATCAATTACTTCAATTCATAGGCAACTGACTTTCAAAGTGAGATAACACAAAATCTAGCTCGAATCAAGTGATAACTGTGATTTCAAACGATTTTATCGTTTTGTCGTGCAAAGATGTCATACAAGATAAATTTCTATTTTAAATTTAAAGACAAAGCATATATATTGATTCGCTTGTTTGCCGTTCTATTTACTCAGAGATTTGCACGTATTTTTCTCTTCGAGAATGTTATTTATTTTATATCCGTCACCAGGTTATAGAAGTATTTTTGTGGACGCTCTGTATATTTCGTAAAGACAGTAATTATATTTCGACTTATACTCTATTCTGCGACGCAAATAAGTTCTTTCTTTGATAGGAACTGTTTTTCTTTCCACGCAACAGGACAAAGAAGTCTTTATAATTTATTCATATATATTCATTTATCATTTATTCATTTATTATTTTGTGGTGAGAACATTTTAGTTAGCGACAAAGCTTCTCAGTGTTTCTTCCTGACTTATTAATATGTGAAGAGTATGATCTGTGGTTATTTGGAACTGAATTAAGTTTATTTTCCAATCATTTATGGAAATACTGCGATCTAAAGTAAACCAGATGTTCGAACACCAGAGCGACGCCAGCCACATCGCTTTACTAGTTTCGTCATCTAAACGTTCTTAGGCCCAAGTTACCGCAATGTCTCGTGTGTCGTGACCAGTGGACTCAAATTAATGTCAATTCTTTTTTATATTCTATTTACATGTACATACAGGTGATTTAACCTGAGTGCTTTTGAGAATGAACTGGCAACATTGATCAGGCGATCAGTGCAGTTCGTATCTTGAACCTCCCATTTCGAAGAGTGTTTCGAGGTAGCAACCACGCACGTTGCATTGGGCATCAAGTATAATGTTGTGCTAAGGGGTATACGTTAGTAGCCAGTGAAGGACTTAGTCATGGCTAGCCTCAATCAATGAAGTCCCAGGTTCACACACCTTGTGCGTACTAGTTATAAACGCACCCTCCAACATCATCATTCCACTTTGGAAACTACCTATTTTTACTGAGGATTAACGTCGACATTTGAGGATTGTTTGGAGCAGCAACTATATTACTTTGTGGGATTATCCCGACGACATTTCCCCAGTGCTAATCCCCCAAGTGTATTAATGGTGTGAGAAAAGTATATCTAGTGGAATCATTATCATAATCTTTTCTATCGATATATAAAAATGATAAAGGGCTATAGGGTATTGGATAAGCAAAGTGATTTAATTAATGAAAATAATTGTATCTATTCAGTGTTGAGTGTTGTGATTGTTTCTCTCCGTTATTTTTCTAATTTTTTATTTATAGTATTTTAATAAATAAGCATAATGTCATTTAATGCAGTATGTTTTTAGTGTGTGTATGAGTAATGTTTGTGTGCGTTGTGGTCTGAATGACCGTCTGATCGTCCGTGAGGTTTCCGAGACGCAACATCCGAACCTCTCGGCGCCTAATGCTCATCTTATTATTGAGACCGGCGGGCAATTCGGAAACAATTTAGTAATCCTTATTGGAGATGTCCTTCAACGTCTTACCCAGGTAAGTCCAGGTCTCCGGAAAATACTCATTGGCAGGACAACGGAGGACAGACTACGGAAAGCGGTTACAATTTATTACATGAAACTTTTCGATATAGTTATCTAGTTACTTTCGTATAATTTGCATGATAAGATATTAAAATTAAACGTAAAATAAGTTTAAGCTGAGAGCTCCCTAGTTTCTGCTCATAGAATGTTGGTGTTGTTGCCTTTGGTGCAGAAAAATCGAATTTGTTTCCCGGTAGAAACAAATGTCAGTTGAATTCTAAGGTAAATGCAGGTTACATAAACCTCGGTGCTTAAATGGGACGTTATACTGCAAAAATACTTAATTAAAATATATTTTAATTACATATGAATCTGATGGTTCATTTGGGAATATTGCATAATTAACACCAAAACTTAATGAGGTCCTACTTACTAAATGTAAAATAATTCGAAGTTTTGTCTTTCCAACGACAGAACCGGGTTTCCTTTACTGTGGAAGCTCATATGTTTAAACTGCATGCTCATACAGCTCTCATGCTCAAAGGTGTCATTACTCCTTGGTATATGATGAATTTTCTCAAATTCATGTGGTATGTATAATTAATTCTTCCTGGGATCTGAATCCATCTGAGTTCTGAACCTATGTTCACCAAACTAGAATAAACGTGCTATTACACATTGTCTATAAAACATAGTTGTTTCTCAATAATTTCGACTTATAATCTCTGGAACATCTTACAATTTCAATGACGTACTACGACCAGGGCCGGATTAAGGGAGGGGCTTAGGGGGGCTTAGCCCCGGGTCTCTAGGTGGGCTCTGATTACTCTGATCAGGTGGGCTCTGATCACTCCACTCTGATCAAAATCTCATCTGGCTGTCTAAAAAGAATCATAGATGATAAATCATCATCTTAAGATAAAATATACCAAAAATTTGAAACATAGCCCCATAACATTCCTACTGTACTTTCAAAGAAATGTGTTAGATAAAGTCAACAGGGGTCACATATTTTTTCTAGTCCCGGGCCTCCAGATAGGATAATCCGGTCCTGACTCCCCACTCTGCTTTTGGACAGCCCTGGTTGCAATGTTAATAACATTACACTCCAAATAAGCAAACCAAAATTTTACACTACTTCTTATATTTCAAGTTTAATTCTTATAGTATACATAGTCAGGGTACCACTTCATTATGCCGTACAAGAAGATAACTATACATAACCACACTATTTAATGTTGATTTTAGAGATTCCAATAAGCGTTGCTCAAGTTTAGCAGGAAACGTGTTATCCAAAGTAGGGAAAGGAATTAAGCTAGCGAAAAGCCTAAACTAACTCAATTATATAATATGCAAAGAGAAACTGAATGAAAATTAATTGATGTATGGAATTTATTGAGACCTAGAAGTGTCGTCGCCGTTTCCGTATGAAATCACGTAGTTTTCACCTTGCCGCGACAGTTAAGTAACACAACAGATTGAACGTTCCTGTCGTTCATATATATATATCTTACTAACCACTTGCAAAATAACAAGAAGATCATTAAGAGCCCCACATTTTATCGGTAGTGTGGATTGACAGGAAGCGAAAGATTATTTATCATATTTTGTAATTGTTATCATTGTTGTACTTTAACATCAGTGAGTTGAAAGAAAAAGGGTTAACAACGCTAAATTAGGTTTAAACAAATTTTATCCAAAGAATTTTTGCTTTAATTAAGTTAAAATTAAATGAATGTTTAGATTGCTGGATTAGTGCCCTCACGTTTGTTGTAGTTTTTGACAGTTTAGAGCAATGATATGCAAAGTTTTTAGGAGGAGCTAAAGGTAAAGGAAAAATCTTTAAGCAGATTAATGTGATTTATTAAAAAAAGAAAAAAAACAATGGTACATCTTGCAAACTTGTCGCAATACTATTTTGATAGCTGAAAGATTATGAAGGTGAATATGATAAATTAAATTGTGAATACATTTGTAAAAGACTCTAATAATGTAGTTCGGATTGGGATGCACTGATTATCAGAAGTGAAGTTAAATTTATCAGATAAGGAATCATATCGCGGGTCAGAGAGAACCTTTCAGAGGACCGCGTCTGCCCCGCGAGGTGCAGTTTACTCATAACTGTTTTGGAGAAAGATTAATTATATTGATGTGAGTCACTAATAACGGCGACAATTCGGCGTTAGGGCGCCGTAAGACACCAGAAGCTATCCCCTGGTTTAATAAGAAAGTGGAGGACAATAAAAAGTAGAAAAAAAAATAGATATGTATATAGTCCGACAAGAATGACTTGATCGTTGATCCAATTAGAATTGTAGCTAAAAAATACCATAATAAAGCATCACATAGAGAAACGATGAAAGCAATAGCTAGAAAAATTAATCATTTTAGAATAAGTGTTGTTAATAGTGTTGCGTTAGTTTATACCTTCCTCCAATTTGAAAGTCTCAGACATCAAGTCATTACTGTCGAGCTATACTTATACAACTTCTATTCGAAGTTTCCTCTTACTGATTGGAAAATATGCTCAATATGTAACACCAGGTTGGCAGTTTATTAGAACAGAAACAGCTGGAATTGAACCGAGGATTTCCATATACTATTCTTGGACTAGCTTGTTTTATACAATCTTCTTATGAATAGTTTAATTACTTACGTAGATCTTGCTTCAAACCAGTGATTTCTTAGGTGTTATTAGTAACGTAAAATGAATCATCAAAACAATGCAATAAACAAGTAATTCATTTACCCGGAAGAATGGCTGGTCGAATTAATTATCTCTGAAGCTTGCTCTTGGCTATATGGTTAGTGTAAGCACTTTCGACGTTGGAGATCCCGGGTTGGATTCCGGATGGGAGTTTACGTGGATCGGCTTCCTGAGCTATATACATATATAACTAAGATGCCATGTACACTCATGTCCAAAACTATTGTCGCATGTCTATAAATATGTTGTTGTAGGAATATAACTTGCTAACGAATTCGCCCTGTATTTATTATGATGTTACTATATGTATAATCGGCAAAGACATGTATGTGGCAAATTTCATGTCAAAAGAGCAGTAAATAAGAACAATAAAACGAAAATAAAACTTTCTTGTCCAACAATTAGGGCAACATATTGTTTTACTCACTCTAATTTTCGTATTTATAATTCTTTTCCTATGAAATTTACCACAAATTTAATATACATTTCCCGATTACACACATAGTATCAGTATTAAAAGTACCCTGCAAAATCATTATCGAATTATATTCTTACAGGAAGACAGTTATAGATATGCGACCATCATTTTGCACATGAGTGTACATATAATAATATCATTAATCTAAAATCTCATAACTTCTATGAAATAAGTAATCACAGCTCAATATTCATACAATTTGATTTATTTAAGTCGTTACTTAAACATCACATCACATCAAATCATCCATTGATGATCCATATCTACATCTACAACATCAAGACTGTCAAGAGCTTCATTGGGGCTATGCAGTTAGCGTACTCGCGTTTGGTGTGGGAGATCCGGGTTCGATTCCCGGTGGAAGCTTATGTGGTTCGGATTCCATGTTAATCAGTGGGTCTCGTCTCATATAGCCTCGCTGCTGAAAGGGACTTTAAACTCAAAATGACCCCAACTCAATATTCTCAACGTGGGTGTTGACATCTATCCAAGGTCCGTTCTCGTTCCCAAAGAGGGCGCTGGAACGAAAAGGGACGATTGAGGGGGAGATAGGCTATTTAGAAGGCGTTTGGGAGACAATAAAACAAAATTTTATCTCTTCGATAAAATATTTTACGTGGAAAAATTGTGAATGGTAGTTTGTTTTTCTCCAGTGTTTCTTTCGATTAGCCACTTAATAAAACAGAAGCCTTTGCTGTATTTGTATCCTGAGTTTTACTTCAATTTTATTTTGTTATGATAGCTTTAAAAAAAAAGTCGGTGAAAGAAATGCTCGTTGGTCCCTTTCTTTTGGAGTCAAGATTTTTCATATCTAAAATATTAGTATATTTGCATTTTCAACATATCCTAGATGAACGGATAGAAAAGAACTAAATATATGTGTAGTTACCATTAACACGAAAACCTTGGTATTCTTTAATTGGTGTATAAAATTTTCTTTATATAAAATAACAAGTCCTATATAAGTAGAACCGAGGCAAAAGTAAATACAATGTCACTCATACATGAAGGAATTTCACAGAAAACGCGACACAAATATTTACACATGTCAAGGATAGCAAACACATTTTCTTCAATGGAACCGGAAGTAGAAAGCGAGACAGAATAACTTCGATATTGCATCCAAGGAAAACTTGTCGGAAACAAGGTTGAGAGAAACGAAAATCGATTTCAAGGTGTTTACAACTACGTTATATCGTATCTCTGCCCGTGTATATACGTTAAGAAAGTGTCTGTGAAGTTGAAGCAAGATTGCCAATGTATTTAGAAAAAGTCAACAATTTCTGAAGTTCAAACATGGAAAAGTACTTTATTCAAACAAGTTCGTCGACAGTTGTATTCAAATAGGGCTGATGTAACACTGCCTTACTAACTGTGAGAATAGTATATGTTCTTGTGTTTTTAGTATTAAAGATTCTGAAGTTGTTTTCAATAAAATACTAAAAAAAAAGAAGCTATCTTCAATACCGGACTACAAAGTTGAGACTGGTTGAAATATTTGTTTATTTAACTTTCGTTTTTCTACTGGTTAGTGAGTGACTTAATACATTTCGTAAATGTCAGTACAATTAAATAAATATTATAATACATAGTGACATTACTTTAGTTTCTGAAGCTACGTCAATCTTTCATTACACAGCGACCTTTGAAAGAGCGCTCGGCTTAGGTGTGAGCAGTATCTGAATCGATCTCTGACCAGGGCCGGATCCAGAATTGTCTCAGGGGGATGCACCAATAATTACCAAAATAGCCAATCACATTGAAACTCTTCAAAGTGACATGTGACAACATTCTTTACCCCTGACAACGCTGATGCATAGAATGGAGGGGAGTATTTTACAGAGGGTCGCAAGTGTTATGCAGGAAAAAATGTTTTCTCTTCCTGGCTTCTATTTCCTTTCATACTTGACAAATGTTATATTGTTTTGCTTGGTGAATCCTTTTTTTTCTATCTTTAGAAAATATACTCAAACTGTTGTTTTTGGAAAGCTCTGCTTTGTTTTAAGCTCCAAATGGAAACATGATGGCAGAAAGTTTTGGAAAGTGTTGCTATTTTCCTTGCTAGCTTCTCATTTTAGATAGTGGGGGGTGCATATGCACCGGTGCACTCCCCCCCAAAAAAAACCTGCCCTGTCTCTGACTATGTGAGTTTGTGATGAAGAATATCGCGTTCGTGAGTTTTTGAAGAGGCCCTTCCATTTCTTTTTATATTCTTATTCCATTAACCTTTTTTTTTTTTTTTTTTTTTTTTTGACAATCGTTCATTTTCATTAATGATAGCTCTTCTTTAGCCTAAAGGACATAACCGTGGAAGGTGAAATTAAATATTTCTTTTCGCTTTCACTTTCAATCTTTCATTATGACCAACAGATTATGCCAGTACAAAATAATCTCTTTAAATTATTCGATAATGCATATTCTGATATGGATGATTTCAAACTGAATATCGGAGTTTTAAGGCTTCGTAGTATTTATAACAATTAACTTATAATTATAGATAATGCATCAAATGAAAGAGCAACTCAAACAGTTTTGTGCATGCACTGTTTCCTCTGTTTGCCACTAGTAAGCGATAGTAGCAAAGATGGCGACTAGTGAGCAGAAAGTTTTTTGTGTTTTACATTTTGCAAAGACTGAATCTCTATTTACAGTGCAACGTGCTTTCCGTTGTCAAGTTCAATTGCAACCCACCAAGTGATAATAACATCCGTAGATGCTATAATCAGTTTTGAAAACATCGGCTGTCTGCGCAAAGGGAAGAATACGGGACGACCAAGAGTGACTGAAGAACGTGTTGTGACCTTCTCTCATCACATCGATGCAATCTCTAACCCTGCATTCAGAAACCTCGGCTTTATCTATAGAATGGGTAAAGAGTTTAGAAAAGAGTCAACATTCATTAAACTTTATAATTTGTACGTAAGGTCCCGATTAGAATATGCGTGCGTTATTTGGACACCGAAATGCTTACGTACAAGAAAACAGCTTTCTATCCCAAACAGATTCCCTACATAGACTTAGTAAGGAGTTTGAATTTCCTAATGTTGGCTAATCGACGAAAGATGTTTGATTTACTATTTTTATATAAAGTATGAAATAATAAAATTGACTGTCCAGAGCTACTCACGAAAGTATATCTGAGCGTTCCAACAGGCAGAACAAGACCAGGGAATACTGGTATATTTTTCTGTGAAAGGGCACGAACAAATATTCTCAGTAAATCTCCGCTGTGGAGAATGTGTGACTCCTACAATGAATTAAGTCATAAAACTAATGTTTTAGATATATTCAGTATGCCAGAATATGTATTTAGAAACAGGATTATTACCGAGTACCTGATACTTGAAGTGAATTGATTAGTTGTATGGATAAATGTATATATGTCTATGTATGTATTATACGACACCATAACTAGGCATTAAGCCTGTTATGTTGTTTTTCTAAATAAATAAATAAATACATAAATAAATAAGAATCTTTCCGCGTAGCCCCAAGAAATCAATTTGAAAAGCTAGTCGTGAATTAGCAATTCCAGTGACGTCTGTGTGAAGAATTTTAAGGAGATTGAGGAATATAAGAAAGATAATTGTAGCAGTTGTTGCAACAATTACTCCAAACACATTGATCAAGATTTGGAAAGAACTCGCCTATCGACTCGATGTGTGCTGTACCATGAATTGTGCCCACATCGAACATTTGGAGCAGAAACTGTTTGAGTTGCTCTTTCATTTGCAGTATTATTAATAATTATACGTTAAATATAATAAATGCTACAAAGCCTTTAAAAAATCCCGATATGCAGTTTGAAACACCTTGTATTTTGTAAGCCTCACTATTAATTTATGGTGCTAGGTTCGATTATCAGAGAAAAGAAGTCTTCACCAGCCTAAAATTAGAATTAAAGAATGCTAAACGAAACGACAAAGCGTTTGTGATCGTGAAAAAAATTTCAATACGTTCAATGGATTTATTTGTAGTCCCTGAATGCCGAAAAAGTTACTTTTAGATGTCTCTTCGTCTATTCGTTCATTTGTACTCGATGTATGTACGTTTACATGTACACACACACACACACACACCAACATGGTGTACGTGAGTTTTCCCGAGATTTTCTCGTTCTCTCTCATTCTCATTCCACCAATTATTTCATAACCGTTCACTTTTAGTAATCGGCTGTATCTTTCAGGTCTAATCACGGGTCTGAAAACTAAAAATTTCATTTCGTGTATCCACAATGGCGCCAATTTTTGTATAACTTTGGGAGTCATTCGAGTAAATGTGTTTCGTTGTCAGACATTCAAATAAAAGTATCCATATCCTGGGGCCAGGTAAATTTTGAAGTTTCGGGCCCCCTCGGTCCCCACGATCATCGCTCATGTGGTCGCATTTATAAAGGTCACACCATTCATCGTATCTGAACTGGATTTTAGACTTAAGAGTTTTCGTCCGATTCTCTAGGGGAGAGTTTTCCGAATACCATCAAAATAAACACAATTTACTGAAGAGGAACAATAAACATGTGCAATATTTACAAATAAACCTCACAAACAATTTCGTATGTATTTTACAAATAACTGGTTAATTAATAACTATAATTTGATATGAGTAATATCTCTGAGAAAAATTAGGAAGAGATAATATGCTCTTTGCTTAATGCGGTTGTTTTATAGACACACTTTTCTCGAAAATGACTCAAATGCTCTTGCTCATATTTTATATACACGAAACTTCACCAGAAACGATTTACTTCTGAGAGTGTTTCTTTTTTTTTTTTTTTTTTTTACTTTAAACAACTTTCTCAAAAACGGATTCGATAAATTTGTTAGCTCTTTCGTACTGACTCATGCATCACTAGATCTTCAAAACTGTTAGACAAAGACTTTTAAAATACTTTAGCTTATATATGTTTCCCCATAGTCTCCAAGTAAGCCATTTTCAACTTTGTAATGTGTTCCATCCCTGCAACAGCTTACTTCCAACGCAAATTTAATGACTAACAAGGTGTTTAAAGTGGTATAATAATTTCATTGAGAAAAATGCTATATGTGATCTGAGAAAGGGAGATGTCTTGGTAAAAGTTGTAATTCCATCAGAAAAGCCTCTTTGCGTAGAAGTCAGCGTGTAGGCTACCCTAGAGTTACAACTCCAGCAACACATCGTAAGAAAGATATCACGCAAACCAGGCACGTAGTCAAGGGGGAGGTCCGGGGGTCCGGACCCCCCCCCTTCGAGACCAGAAATGAAAAAATATAAGGAAGGATAAAACAAAATGGAATGACGAAAAGAAGGATCAGCGTTAAAAATTAAAAAAGAAAACTATAGGAAGCTTTTGCTTACTCTTTCTTATGAGGAGATTTGTATTACTTGCAATATGGTGGCGAGGTAAGCGAGGTATTCTGGAAGAGTCAGGGAATTTGAAATTTCAAGAAAAATTATGGAATTCTCAGAATTCCTGCTACTAGTCAAGGAGATTTCAAGCTTTCGAAAGCATAAGTGCCGTTGTGTAACAGCGTGGACATTTTTAATCATAACTTTTTGTCATCGCATCCTTGCAGTATCAAACATGTTATTTCAAGGACAATTTTCTGTTGCTCCTTTAACCTGTCATTTGGAACCGACAGTAGTTGACGGAATAATAAAAACAAAAATTATGGTGAAAGAAAGTTCTGTTAACATTTGATTCAACAGAGAAAGGAATGCATATATTGTAAAACTAGTTGAATATACACATACTTCGCACAGGGGTTGTATTTGGAAGTCAACGCCAGTGGGAGTATCACCATTGATCTCGGCGACAGCTAAAACTATGGATTTGATACTAATATCGGTCATTTTGGGCTATTTTTTACATGTCTCGGTATCCACCCCCCGCTGACTCCCGGCCCGCATACTTGCAAGTCATCGCTAATGGAAGCGTCACCATTGATTTCAGCGATTGCGAAAACTATGGATTTGACACTAATATCTGTCATTTTGGATTACTTTTATATGTCTTGGTATCTCCCCCCCCCTCCATTGACCCCCGGCCAGGAGCCGAATAGCGTGAATTTGGAAGTTAATGCGACTGGAGTTTCACCATTGATTTCAGCGACCCGGAAAATATGAATTCGACACTAATAGCTCAAGTGGTAGAGCGTTGGCTTCGAATCCCGCTGCTTACCATCCTGACTGAGGTTTTCCAGGGTTTCCATCAGTCCTACCAGGCAAATGTTGGAATGGCATCTACTAAACAGGCCCTGGCCGATACCTTCCCAAATCCTTTCCATTGTTAATATTGTTGGATATCCAATGTAAAATGGCCTGTGAGCTGTATCTGGTGATTGCTAAATAAATAAATAAATATCGGTCATTTTCTACTACTTTTACATGTCCCATTAAACGCCCCTCTGAGACCTCCCCCTGGTTCGAATTTCGACAAAAACGTTTAACTTTGGTCTGAGCCTGGACAAAGGTATTCGTGACTAAAATTTGGTAACTCTCGGTCAATTTGTCTAGTTCCCAAGCCAGTTCCGGTAAACGCCCCCCTGAGACCCCACTGTTTCGAAATTTGAAAAAAGACTGCGTCTTGATCTGGGGCCTGGGCCAAAGTACCCCCGACCAA
Source organism: Thermobia domestica (assembly GCF_964235325.1). NCBI lineage: Eukaryota > Metazoa > Arthropoda > Insecta > Zygentoma > Lepismatidae > Thermobia > Thermobia domestica. The sequence continues at coordinate 166,135,605 of NC_137466.1, read as the reverse complement.
AATTTGGTAACTCTCGACCCACACGTCTGGTCCCCAGGCCGCACATAGACAGACAGACAGACAAACACAGAAAGAAGCTCTTTATTTTATTTATATTAGAAGATAGTTTACAAGACAGAATTCAGTATGTACTTTTTATAATAATTGAGGTCATAATGAAAAGAAAATTGTTGTATTTGAATAAACAGGAGAAGGACATAAATATTGCAAAATCTTTTTCAATAATTATTTTTTTTATTATTTTGCTCGAAATTTCTTCATAGTTTGTTATTAAAATCATTGCCAACATATCCTCATTTTATTGTCCTAAGAAACCAATATATGTTGATAGTAAAGTAGTTTAGATTGATCGAGCCCCTGGGCCTTCAGAATTTCATGTCACTTCACCCCCCCCCCCCCGGTACGAAATCCTGGCTAAAAGAACCAATATATGTTCCTGTAAAATTGTTTATAGTGATCGAGCCCCTTTTGTGATGACCACAGTATTTCATGTCACTGACCCCCCCCTTCACGAAATCCTGGCTACGTACCTGCGCAAACGCTTGTGATTTCACTCTTACAGGATATTCACTTGCAAGTATTAAATTAATAATTCTCTAATATATTGGGTCTGTCCGACAATTAAGCAGAGATGTGTGTCTACGCGTAAAAAACGATAGTTTACGTTTACGTGTCAACTATGGGTAGACAATGTAAACAACGTAGACTATGTAGAATATGTCAACAACAAGTAAGTTAATATGGCATCGTGGACAATAAAGGAGCTTTATTTTATCGTTACTTTGCGAAATTGCGTACAAAATAAAATGTCTAGACGAGCGAATAGTAACTTTCGAATACTTAGTTTCGTCTTGATGAAGGAAAATGAAAAATATTATGCATTTTGTAAAATATGCAAGAAAAAATTGGCAAATACAGCATATTTAAGACTGAAAGCTCACAGGTGAGAATTAGTTTTGTAAATTTCATTATAAAAGCAGTGCTTAAAGTGGAAAATCTAAGGAAGTAGTATGTGCAGAGCAGAGTAAGCATACAGATTAGATAATTCCCTCTACTTTTTATATGTTACTCGTTTCCCTAATCTTTCGTTGCACGCATATTTGCGGATCCCAAACGTTTCAGATATCCTCTGATCTGATTGGTCGATACAGATACGATATCACAAGACATGATCTATATATAGCACAAAGTAAACAGCAAATTTTGTCGGCTCTGGTAGCCGAGTGGGCATACGAGTGCGAAACGTCGACGAGAGCGGACGTGGGGAAGAGTTCTCGGAAGACTGTTCTTACTGTGTTGCATAGGAAAGTTAGTGAGACGTACTGTTATTAATAATTTTCTGAGCTTATTGCTCCTGTGTATTGCAGGTACGTGGTTTATTCTTTTGGCCTGTAAAAGTGAAGTAAAATGAATCGTGTAAATACGATTCAATTTCTATTTGAAAATGGCGCACAGAAACCCAGTGCTTTTGAGTTGCATGATTGGATTTTTGAAACTTTTCATTTGCAAGAAGACGAAATCGCTGCTATTCAAATTCCGACAACCCAACGTTGTGTTTATTTAAAATTAGAGCGGAAAACTCGAATGGAACAGATTCTTCGCGACGCTAATGGTGAACTCACTTTCAAATATAATAATGGAGCCGTTGCTAAAGTATTGGTAAATGATGCTACTTTAGAAGTGAAAGTGTTACACATATTTAATATGCCCCCGGAGACTTCGATTCCTTGTATTCAGACGACTTTAAGTGCCTATGGTAATGTGTTAAGTGTTACACCTGATGCATGGTCTAGACAATATCGATATACTGTAAATAATGGCATTTATCTTGCCCGTGTCCAGCTTAAGCGAAACATTCCATCCTTTGTGATGTTTTCAAAATATCAAGGTCATATTATTTATGAAGGACAGCCTAAAACTTGCCAACGGTGTCATTCAGAATTACATGAACGCTCTAATTGTCCTTTAAATTCTCGCCCTACTGTGTTGCCCATACCCCCTACTTTTCCCCGTCAAGTGCCTGTACCTCCCCCCTCTGCCATCCAATCTAGTACTACGGACAGTGAATTACATGTAACGAAGGAAGAAATTCAATTCAGTTCTAATGATGTTCGACCTGTAGCTCCAAGCGAAGGTGTTGAGAACCAAACACAGGCAGAAACAGCTGACGTAACACCAGAGGAAGTAGCTAGTGTTTCTCCCGTGGAACTCGCTCAGACCGAGGTAACTGAAGGTCAATTCATTTCAACAACAACAACAACGGGGAGTGTCGATAGAAAGCAACCAGAGGCTTCTTGTGTGCTTCAAACGGATACAAACGATAATAACTCTGACCTTCTCAAGGACGCTGACATCGATAGTAATGATGATTTTCCGTTACTACGATCTAGCCAACGCAAAATTAAACGTTCGAAATTAGAGAATAAAAGAAATGATAATGCACCGCCAAAAAGACGGACACGTCAACAAAGTGCGCTTCATCTGCAAAATAATAGTACTGCCTCACAAAAGAAATTAAATATGGGTGTTAATCAGGCAAGCAATATGGACTGTTCTGAAACGGCGTCTGTAAATACCTGAATACTTCGTTTTCCTTTAGTTGTTTACATTTAACAGGAAATGAGTGTTAAGGTTGCCTTGTGTTTACTGTGTTTACTTGGTTTACTAAGTTTACTGTGTTTATTTATGTCTTTATTAAGTTGTGTTACTGTTAATGTTAATGGCATGAGTTCGGAAACGAAACGTCAACTGTTTAAACAGTTTATATTTGACCACGATCCCGGAATTATTTTTTGCAAGAGGTAGTTGAAGATAATTTTGCTTATCTCACTGGTTATAAATCTTATGTAAATTTGGGAGTGAACCGGAGAGGTACTGCAATTTTGATCAAGCACGAATTTGAGATTTCTCAGTTGCGTATGACACCAGATGGCCGTGCTATTGGTTTTCTTTGGAACAAAATATTATTTCTTAATATATATTCTCCTAGTGGGCATAATAAAATAAATGAACGTAAGATATTTTTTAATGAAACGTTAGTGTATATGTTTAATCTGACATATGATCATGTAATTTTTGGGGGAGACTATAATTGTATTATTCGACCTGGAAAAGATGCCACAGGAGACACTAGTTATAGTCCTGAATTACGATATTTAGTCGATGGACTTAGGTTACAGGATGTTGCTATTTTTAAAAAGAAAGACCATTTGTACACGTATGTCCGTAGTAATAGTACTAAGAGTAGAATAGACAGATTTTATTTTAGTGATAGGTTGTGTACACCACAAGTGATGTATGATGTGCGTGGTAATTCTTTTTCCGATCATTTTGCAGTACAAATATGGATCCCTTATGATGTACCACGAAAGTTAATAGGTAAATCTTATTGGAAATTAAACTCTTCTTTGTTAGATTTACCTGAAGTTAAAGAAAACTTCCGAAACTGTTGGATTAAATGGTGTGAACGTAAGCCCCACTTCAACTCTATTCTTAATTGGTGGGAGAAAATGGTTAAACCCAATATCAAAACCTTCTTTATGCGCATCGCACAAGATCAGGCTATACAGACTACACATACTTTGCAATTTTATCACAAATGTCTCCAAGAATTGAGTCACAGGAATGATCTTCCAGATCAATATCAAAGATTGCAATTTTTTAAAGCAAAAGTTTTAAATTTGCAACGAAAAAACTTAGAAGGTTTTACGGCAAGAAGACGTGATCCTCTGACGATTCCACACGAAAGGTTATCCATGTACCAACATATAAAAGAAACTCGCCGACGAGAACGTCTCAGTATTCCTTCTCTTCATACAGGGGATGCGAATGTCCTTCAGAAGCAACCTGATATAGCGGCTTATATACTCTCCGAATACCAAAATAAATTTAATGACATACCTGATCCTACTCAGTCTGATTCGCCATTTCCTCTACCGCAAGTGAATTTTCCTACCTCTGAAACACACCTCTTGACCCAACCATATACAATGAACGAAATCCACCAAGTAGTTAAATCTTGTAGTACATTGAGTAGTCCAGGAGTTGACGGAATTCCGTATACTTTGTATCAATGTTATTGGGATATTATTGCCTCGGACTTTCTTGAAGTCGCTCATTATATCCTAGAGACGGGTCAGGTGTCTACCACATTTGCTACGGGGGTCATTGTTTTAATACCGAAGAAAGATAAACCCCAGGTCTTGAGTGATTACCGCCCTATTACATTACTCAACTGTGATTACAAAATTATTGCGAAATGTCTTGCTCGTAGATTGCACCCTTTCATGCCTGATCTACTGCATGACGCCCAAGTGGCTTTAGTATTGGTAACAAAATGTTAGATGTTCTAATGGACTTCCGCGACACAGTTGCTTGGTTTGATACCACTGGTACTAAGGGTGGTTTACTGAGTTTAGACCTCTGTCAAGCTTTTGATAATGTGCGACATTCCTATTTATTTCATGTTATGCAACATATAGGGTTACCTCAGAAATTCATTCAACAAGTCCAAACCCTGTTTTTACATGCAGCTTCTAGACTTCAAGTCAATGGTTTCTTGACACCAGCATTCCCAATTCGTAAGTCCATACGCCAAGGAGACCCCTTGTCGTCGGTTTTGTTTAGTATATATCTCCTGCCTCTTATTACGGAACTCGATCGCCAGCTTACTGGAATTCCAATGAACGGCACTAAACTTGCATTGCGATCTTATGCAGATGACATTAGTGTCATTATCCGTTCAAAAGAGGATTATCAACAAGTTATGCAGGTTATGGCTCATTTTAGAACATCTGCTGGAGCTAGTCTAAATATGCATAAATGTAAATTTTTACAGTTTGGTGTTACAACTCCGACTTATCTGCCGACTACTATATCTGTTGTGTCGCAAGTCTCTATATTAGGTATAGTCTACCAGCCAAATGTTTCCTCAATGATTATTTCTAATTGGAAGAGAGTGGTCACTAATATAAAGTTACTTTGTCAGGATATTCGTTTTCGACCATTTAATTTGGAACAACGAATCTGGATTTGTCATAGCTATATTTATGCAAAATTATGGCATGTTGCCCAAATTTTGCCTGCTCCGAAGGATAGTCTCCGTCAAATTCAATCTTTGAGTCTTTGGTATATTTGGCAAGGGCAAATCTTTCGTGTGCCTTATTCAATATTATGTAAAAGGAAGGAGAGTGGAGGTCTTAATTTGATCAATATCCATTTAAAGTGTTATGTTCTGTATTTCACAAAATGGTATTGTAAACTGTATCAGGAATCTCCTTCCTTCACTAAAGAGTGGGCCTTATTCTGGTATGAAAGAGTCGGTATACTTGCACCGTTAAATATAGGTAACTTACTCCCATCGGTCTATTATTTGAAAGAACTCTTATTGGAGGGCAGTTATTTACAACGAGATCCGGCTCTTTCTTCTCGAGAGCTTGCAAAAAATTTGTACAATACAAGGTTACTTTCTGACCATACCACAGTCTCTCGTGTCGAAAGAATAAGTCCCACCTCTTGCTGGACGCAAATTTGGAAAAATATAAATAGTCCTGTCATACCACAATATATACGCATTGAGTGGTATAAAGTCGTACATGATCTTCTTGTTACACCTACTCGGTTAGTACGCATTAACTTACTTGCAAACAACGTATGTCACTCTTGTGGACAGGAAGATGATTCTCAACATCGTCTCACGACGTGTTCTAAGGTTTTACCAATATGGCATTTATTACGGGCCATGTTAGGATATATATGCCACTGTGGAATTCAAGCATTCCCAGATACTTTATTACGCCTTCCTGATTTTTGCTATATGCCGCAGCCTAAACAAAATTCGATGCTCTGGTTGTGTGCTTATACGGTGTACTATCTGGTTACTCATGTAGATTATTCAGAATACCAATACAAATTGTTTATGTACGGTGCGCATGTCAAATGTCAAAATGTTCCTTCTTATTATGGATTTTTTGCTAATTATTTGAAGTTTTTGTTTCCCCCTCATAACTTGGGGCGGTTTTTTGATCAGTAGTTCTGTTGTATAATATGTAGTTTTTGTTAAATTGCACAAATGTATTGTTAAGCTGTCAATAAATCAGAAAAAAAAGTGGGCTAGCGCAACATGCTAGTAAAGAATATGTTTTTGGCGTGGGTTCAAATCCTGCCTACGGAGTTTTTTTTACTACTTTTAAAAATTTTTATAACACTTCTTTCGTTAAAATAAGATTAAAAATAATATTCAAAAAGTGATTTAACGATTTTTTTAAAAAAAAATTCATTAAACTTCTTTCATTAAAATAAGTTTGCCCTTGTATTATATAGATCCACAGCAAATGTAGTAGTAGTACGTTGCCCTTGTACTATATAGATCCACAGCTAATGTAGTAGTAGTTGTAGTAGTGGTAGGAACGGGTTAGAAGCCCCGCAGGGGTTGTTTGGGTTCTGTTCTCGACATCAAATTGGCAAGAATGCTGAAACGTTTGGAATCGGCAAAAATGCTCGCTGCACCGAAGCGAAACAACTGAATGAGAAAATATGAACAAACGAGCAACGAAATTGTTCCTTACATTTGATAGTGGTTGTCTACATAGTCTACACGGGAAAAGGTGTAATGTAGATTACGTATAGATTACAGTAGACAATCGCATAGACGTAAAATTATAGTTTACGGCACATCACTGCAATTAAGTTGAATAAACCTGAGAAAACAATTTATTTCAGATCAAAGTACAAATTACTAAAGTTTTACAAAATAATTTCTTCGACGGTGGCGTTTTGGGACGGCGTCGACAGGAGTCTCGGGCAGGCATCTTGTCACGGTCACTTTGACGTAATCCAGAGCTTCAAAATAGTTACCTTCCAAGATCATTTTCATTCTTGGAAACATAACTAAATACTGCAGTGCCAAATTGGGGCTTGTAGGACAGCGTTGCCACCTTGTACTTGCCCACATTAAGAGGAAGAATGTATGGGACGGTACGTTATCATGGTGTACCCTCCAATTTGCAAAGATCTCCCTCCTGACGCGTTGCCCTTTTTTCTGCAGCCTTTAGCGAACTTCCATGTAAAAGTTACTGTTCACTGTCTATGGTATAAACTCTTCTGTCGTATATGGTATAAACCGATAGTCTGACACTCAGGCGTCGATCGGAATTGATCTCGTCTCTCACTTATTGCACATTTTCGTCACACTGTGTCGTTGATGGACGTCCAGGGCGTTCCGTGTTGTCAATCTTCTCTCTTCCATTCCGGAACATTTTGTACAAGCAGAAAATCATTCCTTGGGATATTGCTTCATTCCTGTAAGCATCTCTAATTATGGCCATGGGCCCCGAACCTGATTTTCCAAACCCAACACAAAATGTGATCGCATATTGTTGCTCTATTGAACATGGGATTGTGAAGCCGTGACGTGAAGTCGAACAGAGGTTCAGTCTATAGGCATCCGCACACTGTAACAGTACGCATACAACTAACGTAGCTCGTGTTTCTTTCCCAAAACCCTCACTATCTTACCCGAGACAGATTGCCTCAGTACAACTGTTCATATCAGTGGGAGTACATTATTCTGCTTATTTTTGGAACAGAGCCTGTAAAGCAGTTTGACTTCCTGAAATGTCGAAACCGCTAACATTTTAACACGAGAACATATATGTAGGGTCTATAATTTGTTACTACATTGACGAGTCAAAACATTATGACCACCCACTACTGTTTGAACGAAGTCGATGGTTGACGTAAGAGTCACGAACCACAGCAGAACCGTTCCCCAGAAGATGGCAGGTATCAATTTAGATCAGTCAACGTGATGCTTGTACGTAGGATGGGGAAGACTGGCGATATATCATAGCTTGATAGGGACCAGATTGTGATGGCCAGATGGTGGAAACGCACATTTCTGAAACAGTGCAACTTATCGAGTGAGAAAATTATATCTTTTAAACGTGGAAAAATTGTATAAAACTAGCACCAAATCACGAGACAATGAGTAGCCATATCTCATTAAAAATGGTAGATGTCATAGGCTGTAGAGGTTGCTACATCAGAATAGGATGTAAGCTGTGGCATAATTAACAGCAGAATTTAACACACTTTAATCTCGGACAAAGCAAGAGTGTGTCTGAGCATACAGTTCACTACACGCTGTTAGAAATGGACATCTACAGCCGACATCTCACAGATGTACCAATTTTTGCTACCCGAAGTCATCGATAACCACTAGAATGAGTACCGGTACTTTCCCATCGTAATTGGAGCACCGAGCAGTGAAACGTTGCATGGACCGATAAATCTTAATATTATCTTCACCACATCGATGGCGGGGTCAGAATTTGTTGTATACCAAGGGGACAGCAGTTTGAGACGTGCAGAGTAGGAGGACTATAGACAGGTGGTGGTTGCACTATAATTTGGAGACTCTTCATATGGTCATTTAAGAAGCCAGTAGACGTATGAAGGTCAAAATGACGCCTCCTAGCTATTGGCAGGTCATTGCTGATCACGTACCCTTAATCCTGTCTGATATATTTCCGACTGGAGATGACATCTTTTAGCAGGGCAACGCTCATTGTTACAAGACCAACGTTATGCAGCAGTAGTTCGAGGAGTAGAGCGATCAATTTTAATTACTGCAATAGACTCTAAACTCATCTAACATCTTAATCTTAGAACGTACAACGGCAGGACCGCAGGGCGTAACGTCCTAAAAGTCCTTCCATGTTTATCTATAACTTAGAGTATCTTATGTACGTCCAGCAGGACAAAAAGTTCTCCTGGTGGAAAGAGCATGGACTCTAGTTTTAGCGCAAAAAGTAATCATGTTAGTACGACTGTTAGTTCAAAAACGGCGGGATGTTTTCTAAAGGTGATCGTGTGTACGTTTACGCTCCTTATTTTGATCCACCAAATACCAATGTGTGGAGTAGAGCGAATTTCGGCACGAAACTGGGAAACACGAAACCTACTCTTATATTGTTTATTGTATATTTTAAAATGCGTACTGCTGGAACGCTTCCATTCTTCCGGAAGGACAAACTCACACTCTTTCCATCGCGGAGGTGCGTCCTGCCGGCAGAACAGCAGTTCGTGTACAGAAGTCCTTCCGCAAGAGCCTTCCGGCAGGACAGAGACTTGCGCGTTCTATCATTAATCCGCGGAATTTACAAGAATTAAGTGACGTGTGTACAAGCGTGGTGTGCCGGGCTTCTAGTCATTTATCAAGTCCTCATTGCTCTGCTACCAAGCCGCATTGCTGTTGTCCCAGGAGCCAAAGATGGACGTGCCATCTATTAGATAGGTGGTTGTAATATTATGCAGTGTACATTACAGATTACTTTATGAGTTGGCAACAGTCATGAATATGTGCAGCACTGACTAGAAATGTAGTTTTGTGTTCTTACAAATTCCAAGAAAGGAAAACGCTAAAGCATTCTTTCACCACAATTAACTTTTTTTTAAAAAAAAAAAAAAGGAAAATATAGAACACGTGGAGTCAGAGATCTGAGCACAACACAAAATCGTTTAGCGAGAACTTTTGATCAAACAATAGCTTTAATTTCAGTTCTCATGAGTTGATGGAAAACTTGTTCCATCTATAACACAAACCAACCTTCTTATACTTAAAAGAAAAAAGAAATTCCATTGTTATTTTCCTAACTTTAACACGCTTACTCAATTAATAAAAGACGAGGATATTTAGTTTCTAACAACTCGTCCAATGAGAAGCCTAATCCTGGAAAGGAGTTTCCTTAATGAAAAGGTCGTTAAAAAATAATTCCATTTTAACAGCCAAGCATTTTATAGCAGTTTTCTTGACGCGAAGTGTTTGAAAACTGAGAGAACTTTCTAATTAAATAAAGGTAACCTTTAACATCTAGTATATGTATTTATATAGGCTTCGCAACAACCAGATATACCTTGGAAAGTTCTTATCAAGTAATTTGTTTTAAAATATGAAACTTTAATTCAATTTTAAGTTTCTTCACATGCAAATAAAATAAAGAAAAAGCATTTTGTTCGTTAAATTGTTATGTTCCTATTTCTTGAATAAAAGTTGTGAATTTTCAAGGATACTTTACGAGATACACACGTAAGTATATCTGAACTAGATCCGTCGTAACAATTCAAAGCAATTTGCTATTTGAGGAAAACATACTGAATTTCACTGTCTTCCTCACCCGTACTATTATTTATCTATTTATTGTAAACAATTGAAAAATAACAAGCAACATAACTGTTTAAAAAAAACTAAGGCATTTACATGAAAAACATAAGAAAAGTTATGGTTTAACGCAGTGAATTTGAAATGCTCCGTTTCACGTTGCATTTCAGTTGTCCTTATTATTTCGCTTACTAGTATTTGTGTATTGAATTTCTCTCATGCAGACAATTCGGTCAACCTGTCATCACCCAGTGAACACCGACTCAGCTCTGCCCACCCTTTTGGACCTTAACGATTAGCCTTGTACTAATTGTTAGGTGGCCAGGAGATGTCAATCGGATCACGCCGGCGCTCAATGTGTGATTTGGTCTCTGGGAGCCAATCCAACACGCTAATGCCAAGATTCGGGGGATTATAACCGCTAGACGGTTCCGTAATTAACTAGATTATAGTAAGCACAGTGGATGCTTATCTCAATATACTGACACTGTTCTCATAATTTCCATGCAACTTATAAGGAAAACAACTGTTATTAATATGTTGAATATAATAACGCTGCTTCCTTCAGTTAGTTTTATTTAAGTAATGAAGTAGCATACTTGGAATTGCTTACTTTTACATTTACATTTTCGTAACACCTTTTCAGTAAATTATTACATTACTTGCCTTAAAACCTGCCCTACCGGAGAAGTGCGAACGAATGTTTCGAGAGCGGTGTTCTTACGGTTATCTTCACTTCCATCTCCCCACAAGCGAATACCCAGCTACCAGCAAACGTTTTGTCCTTCACATGACAGAGTTCTATATTTGTAATCTTATAATCATTCTTGGAGTTGTTTTACGTACTTAGATTAGTAAATTCGTTTCCACTGAACTGTTATACAATACTTTTTAGGAAATTGATTTGCAGCGGACTTCTGCAAAGTCACCACTCTCATACAACAACTCCATATTTAAGAGGCAAATAGAAGGGACTCGAGCCTAAAAATTTGGAACCTCAACTCTGAGGCCTCGGGGCCAGGGCTCGATTTCTGACATCACTGCCGAGTTCAGAAGACCCGGTCCTTTCCAACGCTATCCTCTGCATCCTACAACTCCATACTTAAAACAGAAATAGAATGGATCCGAGTCCAAAGTTTGGGGAGCCATTTCTGGGGCTTCAAGGCAGTGACCCGATTTCTGACCGAAAAGTCCATGTTTAATAGATAAATAGAACGGACTTAAGCCCAAAGCTTGGAGATCTCATTTTTCGGGCCTCAGGTCTCAGGTCCCACTTCTGACCACCGATATGCTAGGAGAAACGGGACATTTCCAACACCACCATCCGAGTCCAAGAACTATATATTTAATAAGTGAATAGAGAGAAACTGAACCCTAAACTTCAGTACCCCATTTCTGGGTCCTCGGGGCCAGGACTCGACTTCTGACATTATCGTTGTGTTTAGGAGGGAAGGACCTTACCAACGCCACCACCTATGTCTACCCACTCCATGTCTAACAAGGTTTACCTACTGTAGGATGATTGGCTTCATGCTCTTTCGTGTTTCACGAGCCCATGAAGTACTCTGGCCGACTATATAGCCCACATTTTGACCTGCTGATATCACATGATGCTTGGTGCATGTGTATATATATGTGTGTGCAAGCACACTTCCTCGTTATGACAATTTTTAGTATCCTCCATGGTATGCCACTGACCAGTATTGCACCAATTATTGCATTTTGAAAGTTTGTAATCTTTATAATTGGCATGATTTAGAACTATTTTACTTTCATGTCTAGACTATTATTTTGGAAGGTTCCGTACACCCACACATGCTATGAACACGTGTTTTCACCATTTGTAAATAAATAGTGGTAGACGACAGAAGAAAAAAACACGTTATGGAGGAGAGGAAGAGGATACTAAGAACCACGAAGACTGCGACAATCCCCTCACAGAATGGCTATAAAAGAGCATGTCGAGAGAAAGAAATCATTAGTGGGATTAGTACTGATCATAACCATAATGCCTGCTCCCGAAGTTGTTTTGGGCTAAGGAGTCTTAACCTACAATCAGGGCAGTCGCATGGGTTCTAAGCGCCCGGGGCTAGAATTCTCAGGCGCCCCGCCCCCCAGTGTGCTATGGAAAACAACCAGAGTTTCTTCTGTGTCTCCTAGATTTTAATATGGAATGTAAGATCATAATGTAAGATACAAAAAGTTGGTATTATGCCAATTTTTCAAATTGAATGAATTTTGTGTTAAAACATAAAAGTTAATGAAAACATGGTTTTGAATTATTGAAATTGAGTGCTATTGTTGTTTATTTTGAACTTGATATACATCAACGTAGTAAAGCATAGAATATACAAATAACAATACATATATTAAAGCTCAATATGTAATTGATAACAAAAAGTTTGTAATTTTCTGACTTTCGGTTAAAACAAACAAAATAAACTTCTCTTTCCTTGCAATTAACATATCATTTTTTAAAGTAAATTTATCATTGGGGACACCGGAAAAGGGGGGTCTTGGAAGCCCCCTCCTTCCGAAAACACGAGGTCCGGCAATATCCCTCGAAACGTTTTGTAAAAATCAAGCCTTAAAATTGCATTGTAATTCCTTTTAAAAAACTGTTTTCAGTTTAAATCAATACAGGATAGCCTAAATTTTAATTTTATTAAGATTTCTTTTTTTTTTTTTCATTTAAGTGGGGATGGTTACGTCCCTGATAGTTATGATAATAAATACAGTAGTTGTATGAGGTCCGTACAGAATTTAAGGATTAACAAGATATTTATTCTGTTATTGATTGGAAAGTAAGTGCTAAGTTGTATTTGTACTGCTAACCGGTTATTATCAAGTGGTGTCAAAATAAACAGATAATTGTAGTATTGCAGTTATTGTGGCATTACTTGAACATTTCTTGGACGGAATAGGAATAAGGAAATGTTATTGAATTCTACTGGAGTTTTTCAGTTTATACCAAACTGTCATACGGATAAGTAAGTAGTAGCAGATCTCGGTGTTTTCCAAAATAACTCTGGAAAACTGGAACTCTTCTCACAGAGTGCTGGAGAGAGTACCAGTTGAATGATCCTAGACAATGTTTTACATTAGCGGTAATTTTACTTAGGCGTGGGCTGATCATTCTTAAAATATCTTATTTAACATTAATTTTAAAAAATCATTTACCACCATAATCTGAATTCCTTGAATTTTGTTGATTTGTCCTGACAGCGTACTTGGTCGAAATGGCGAGAAAAGTTTGACGAATGCTCAAAAATGAACTCCACTGGAACGAACGTCTATAGTGTTTAGTAGGGGAATATCCACTCTATATGGAACAGATCTTGTATCACTCGTTAATGAGAAAATACCTGTCGAAAGTGGATAATTGTCCGTCCTTGTAAAAATGCTTTTCATGTGTGGTAGTATGACGAAACTGTTACTCTTAAGTATATTGATAGTGATGAAATTCTGAATACTGGTATTGTTGATCAGAACAGTAGCAATTCTTTTAAGGCCAATAGCAGGCCTCTGAGCCACTTCGTATGTGCATTGGAGCAGGGGTGCCCATCCCCCCCAAAGCTGATGGCGCACTTCCCCCCAAAACTAATAATCTCTTCCCTCCTCAAAACTCAAGTCCTCTAAAAACAATTGCCCAGTGCAGCAGTAGTTTTTATAGTACTAGTAATTGTTATTTTTGTTGTTTTTTTTTATTTCCTGTAGTAGTATTATAGAATGCTTGTAGTAGTAGTAGTAGTAGTAGTAGTAGTAGGGGCAGTAGTAATTATAAAAATGACATTACTTTTATTAGTAGCCTTGGTAGTGTACAATACTAAATATGTTGTATAAGGATATTGAAGGGTATAAAAACTTCTACACACTGTGTATGGCACAGGTATTCTTTTTTTTACAATTGTAGTATTATTTTTTTCTTTACAAAATATTGATATAATTCCCTTGTACATGAAAAGTAAGACGCAAGTTACAAGTTATTGAGTTTGATACCAAAAGAAAATGTTATCCTCGAAATTAGCCTACAAAAAGAAGTGATATCCAACAAAAAACATTCCTGTAAAAGAGCCAAGTACAAGTGGCCTTAAAAAGAATTGAAATCACAAAAATAGGCGCCAAATTCTAGTGGACAACAGTTACAAACACTCACTGGCTCACTTCAAATTTAGATTTGAAACTTGGCTGTTGTCTGTATGGTCACCACTAGCTCACAATTATGTCAAACTACTTTATAATTTTCAACAGACAACATAGGCAAGTTTCAAATCTAAATTTGAAAGTGATTCCTTGAGTGTTTGTAACTGCTCATCAGAACTTGGCGCCATCCTTTCATATAGCAACTTGCGTGGTACTTCATTCATAGAGTTTCTAAGCAGGGGGTAGGGGGACTCATTCTCGAGATTAAAAAAAAAAAAAAAACGCATCGTGTTCCAATGTTATTCTGACGACAGCAAAATTACTTATTCGACATTAGAGTAAAATTCTTCCCCAATTTTTTTATTCCCCCCAATTTTTTTCTCGATGGCACAACTTGCGCCATTCATCCCTCCTGTGGGCGGCCCTTCTCTCTTAAAACGAACCAACCTTTCCTTTCATACGGCTACTTGCGCGGTACTTCATTTTTCGAGTATCGAAGCAGGGGGTACGGGGGTTCACCCCGGAAAATTTTTGAAAATTAGCTTCTCAAAATCGTGTTTTAATGCTATTCCGACAGTAAAATTGCTAGTTCGAAAGTAGAGTAAAATCCCCCCCAAAATTTTTCTCAATGGCGCAGCTTGCGCCATACATCCCCCCTGTGGGCGGCCCTGCATTGGAGGCACTTTTACAACATTATATTCAAAATCAATGCTTTGAAATATATTTGTAGACTTTTAAACTTTTCCTAGCCAGTCAAAGGTTTTATTTTCATTTTAATATTTTCTGTGGTCTCTCAATTAATAATTTTTATTAGAATTAGTTGCTCCTACCTGCTCCCTGGCAAATGAAGCGAGCTTCAATGAGTCTGGGTGAGCGCTCAATGCTCACAGAGAATTTGTTCCGTTGTGTCGTGTCGTCTTGACACCTAGACAAATCTTTGCGCACATGGTTAAATCGGTGGAGGAGTTACTATATCCGTAGCTCCTCTTCCAATAGAGATGCTAAGTGAGGAAGCTCAGAAGTCTCGAAAGAGACTTCCGTAGGTATCGCTAGAAATGTTGCCGGAAAACTATAGGGAAGATATAAACTTATACTTGCTACACATTTTTTCTCATTGTTTGACCTGATAATTTCATCGCTCAGACCCAGTATGCTCCAATTCATAACAATGTACCGGACGAAATGTTTCAACTTTTAAATAGCCATCGCCAATCTTATGTTTGGGCACGAGAGAGTTTTGAAAGTGATTAATTTCACAATCGAATTTTGTTTTTGTGACTTTTATTGTGCTTGATTGGACAACTCCCTATTTTTTTGTTTTCAAATATGCATGTGGAGAGATAGTTTCGTTTCTGTAAACTTTCTTACACGGACTGACTTTCGGTTGACTTCATCGTTCATGTTTATATGTATTTTTTTGTTGCTGTCCAAAAACATGTTTACTTTGTTTATAATGACATTTTTACTCCGCAAATTTAATAAGAATAACATTGTCACAGTTTCTATTTATTTATTTTTTTTTGTAACAACCCAACATGATGTAAACCTGATTTTGAAAATGTCGCCTTTTTTCGTCACCTACATAGGCAACCCGCATCACTGACCATAAACGGTAAATTATTGCTCACATTACAGGAGAACAACCGAAAGTAACCTAATGTGCCTTCAAAAAAAATACCATGTCGACAGAAGCATGCTTTCAATACGCCCGCAAATAGTTTCACCGCGTTTTCTCGTCATTCCGGCTACTGTGCGGCGCCCCCTTGGTCACGGCACCCGAGGCGATAGCCCCGGTTGCCCAGTCTACGCGACGGCCTTGCCGGCAATACCTACTCCCTATGCCGGTTTGGGCTAAGGAGACACCGATCCCGTCTCAGGTTGCTTTGGGCTGGGACACTATCCTATCAACCCAAGGCAACCTAGTATGACGTGGGGGTCCTCTTTATTCATACTGAAAACACCTATTTTAAAATAATTACAGACTTAGAGAAGATGTGTAGACTATATATGGAGACGTTTTTTTATATATATATAAAAAGTATGTACGACATTTTGTAATAAAAGACGAAGAGCTAAATCCTATGTACTTTATTGACTCTATCTCCAGAATATTATAATATAAAAGAGTAAAAGTGGCTTATTCACCAACATAAAGAAACATAAGATTTGATCAGGAAATTCATTTGCTAGAAACCAATGGACAAGAAAAGGTTTTTTGAAATATCTAGACTGCAAAAAAATACAGAAACTACTTTTAGACACAGTAGGACACTGTACACAACACCTACACTCTTTGAACACCTCCAGATGGCACATATTCACCCCTTATAGATACTGTGTTGTACTGTTTACCGAGAATATGTGTTTTCAATATGTCACAATAGATACTCTTTTTGAAGAATGAACGCTTTCGGACACGCGACGCACGTTTTATAAACACACACTTGATATATTCCCTCCCTTCAACATCTGTACTAAAAGTGTTTAAATGCTGTTTTATTATTTTACAGTGGTTTTCTACGTGAGGTTAAATGGGAATTCAATTTTTGTTTGCATGAATAACATATCTCGCGTTAGGAGATGAAATTTGTCATATAAGCTTCCCACTGAAAGTAACATAACATGTGTTTATGCATTTTTCGAAAATTTCGCTCTTAAATTGGGAAAAGTGGGCACTTTCTACGTTTCAAAGAGATTCAATATTTAAAATCTCAATTACAAGTAAGTGAATATATCTTTCGATGTTTTCGACAATCCCGCTTCTAATAGAGAAAAGGAATTATGTTTAATGTTCATAATTTCCGATTGTTTATACAAAAAAAAAAAAGAATATATTGCAGGTATTCGTTTAACCCGCGTCAGGTACCATGGGGTCAAAATTGACCCCAGTGTTCTTCACGTTCGTCACAGTGCTGTAACTTTTAATACATTCGAAATTGCTTCTAGCCTTTTTTTTTTTTTTTATTTTCCCTTTGGTTTCAGACAGGAATTATGCTTACTACAGACTTGTGCTCGGGTTTACCTAATGAAGGATATTTGTTAGTATAAGTGTTTGGGGTCAAAATTGACCCCATGGTACCTGACGCGGGTTAACTTGGAGGTATGAAGCCAAGTCTATATAAACTTTTAATTGAAAATAACTGAAAATGTGTTTAAGCTTTTTCAAATATTTGGGTCCTACATGGGTAACTTCTAAAATTAAAATTTTAGAATATTCTGTGAATGCCTAATATGAGGATTGTTTAAATTAAGGGTAGGAAATTTGATTTATAAACTCTTAATCAAAAATCAGTGAACATGTGATGCAGCGTTTTTAGAAATTCTGCTGCTAAAGGAGAAAAGAGAAGCCATTTTTATAATATTCGAGTTTTCGAAAAAAAATGAAATCTTGGTTTTACGTCCCACGATTATGCCGATTAGGCTAAAGGAGCGGTGATGATGAGTAGGATGAATGAAATGGTGGAATGAAGAAAGTGGGAGAAAACGGAAGAACCCCGAGGAAACCCACGCACACGGTGTTTGTCCACCACAAAGTTCACTTGGCGGAGGCTGGGATCGAACCCGGGACCCCAAGTATCAGAAGTGAACGCACTACCACTGAGCCACCGCGGCCCCTAATCGAGTTTTCGAATTTGTGTTCATTAAACCAGTGATTCTCTATAGATGTGTCGCGACACACTGGTGTATCACCCGGTCCTCTAAGGTGTGTCGCAAAATTTTAGAATTTAAAATTATGAAGCATTTAGTTAAAATCGAGCTAGACTGTATCAGGCATCTCCAGTGGAAGCAATAATACTCAGTGCTATATAAAGTCATTATTAAAACTAATAGGTTTCAGTATTATAATTGATCTTATTATTATTATTATTATTATTATTTATAATAAAAATCAAACAAATGTGTGCCGATGTCCTCGTCAGTCAAGAAAGATTAAGAACCACAGCTTTAAACTATTAAGTTACTTTTCCCATGCGAAGAACGGCCACTTCAACCGCTGTATTATAAACATTCTTAACTTTTGGAGGGGGATCAGGAAGTCGTTTGGGGTCGCTTGATCCCTCTTCCCCATGGTTACACCCTGCACTTATGTGTAGTAGTTTCGACAAACTATCTTTTTCCTTTATTGCTAGCATTTCTATAATCGTAAACTTTCTGTAAAGTTCTGAGTTACTTTATATGTGATTTGCTAGGAAAGGAGAGCTGCAATTAGCAGAAGCTGGAGACTCAGTTAATGGTTTCTGGCAGTTGCTGTTCGAGTGGTTTCGTCCACGCTTAAAACATTTTGGGTACAAGTTACGTTTTCTCACAGAGTGAAGAAAGCCATGGCTATGATCACAGTAAAGCACAACTTGTATGTTCTTTGATTTTAGTAGTCATGAATAAAATATAACGTAACTTTGCGAGCTTCTTCTTAACTAGATAGTCTAACAGTTTTGCTAGAAGCAGAAGCATTAAAACATTGGTCTCCCCTTGTGATTTGTCATTTGTGTTTGTGTAATGTTTTGTGCATAACGTCTGAAGTGTTTGGTGATCTTGGATCTCGTCTATTGAGATGTAAATAAAAAGAAGTTACGTAATTACATTTGTAGCGGCATGTATATATTGAATCTTGCTTTTATGTACTAAACCTAAGATTTCTCTCTCTCTCTTTATATAGGCCTATATGTATGTGTGTGTGTGTGTGTGTGTGTGTGAGTTTGTGTATGTGTGTGTTTGAGTTTGGTCCTGAAATGTTGTTCAGTAATTTATCGTATACTACGCTGCCAATTATGAAAATAGTGCTTTTGCCAGTTTGAATTTTCTTTCGCTACCTCTGAATTATTGCATCCGGAAAGTCAAATCAAAGAAGAGTCCTTGTCCATATGATTAGAACAGTATTGCCAGAGTTAGTAACTATGACAGTGATGAAGACGGCTATGTCTCATATTATGACAAAGAAATTAAGCAAAAATCAGCTACCACCATCAGAAATGACATCGTCTGCAACTGTTGAAAATTAAGTCACCGAAAAAAGAATCAATTTGCCGACAAGCTCGCGGGAGTCAGTACATTCTAGATATTGTGTTTCCTGACATTGTAACTTACGCTGGAAATTACCGATTTCTGATGCATTTCGCTAATTAATGGTTGAGCTCGATTGCTGAGAAACGTAGAATAAAGACAATAATTTTCCAAAAGATAAATGACGATGTCCCTTTTGAAAGACTGGTTTGAAAGAAAAGAACTGGATAGAAGATTTCCGGAACTTGATTATGCTATTAGCCTATTCCCCACAGAAGCAAGCATTATTATGTTTCTGTTGCATCTTATTCCATGATGAGAGAATGAAAATTGGCAGTTTTTGTATGTGGATTGTTTCTCAAGTTGGAAAAACTTAAACTTGACAGTTCAGGACTAAGAAAGTAGCTTTAGTCATCGACCAGTTTTTTTAGACATAGAAAATCCTACAAAATCACACAAACAAATGCGAACTTATGCGAAGACTTTACCTAGACCAAAAGATGGTTTTGTATCATATCATCACATTGATTCTATTACTTACACAACAAAATCTTCCCTTCCGCGAGCATCGAGAGTCTGTAATTGAAAACTCGAACCCAAGAAACCTTTTACCTCTAAAGAAGTTTATGTCCATGACTATTCTTAAATGTTTACCATCCTTTTTCGGTACTACATGTAAAGGATTTAAGTGAATACTCTGCGAAGGTCTTACTATACCATTCGCCAACATATCGGATATTTTTTTACGTACATTTTCTCTGAAGCGATATGGTATAATGTAGGGTTTCGTTACTATAGGGTCCTTGGTATCAACGTCAATATTGTACACAAAATATTTACATCATCCCAGTCTAATCAAAAAGGCCTTTTTATATTTATAAAGTATGTCTTTAAATTGGGACACTAAGTCATTATAAGTTAAATTTAAAGAATTTATAATATTATCTACACCTTTATAAAAGGTATAATCCTCGATTCCATTCATAAACGATTCCCTTTCAATTTTATTAACATCATTTTTCTTCAAATTATCCACTTTAGTACCAAAACAGTATTTAGAAAGGGCTGGCATTGACAGGCAATGTTATCACTAGCAGGAATTAACTTTTGAATTATTGTATCATCTAGCGTACGGATAGCAAAAGTCTTGTTCTCAAAATCTAGGACAGCGCGTAATTACGTTAGGAAATCCAATTCGATTAGCACCTTTTCATTTAATTCATGAATAACTAAAATAGCGTGATTTCATAATCCTGAATAGTAACTATAATCTGTGTTTTACCCATCACTCTTTTACTGTGTTTTCCGGTATAATCAACTAATATCAAATTATCCACTTTTTGCAATCGAGGGTTCGAATAATCTTTCGTAAGCTCACGCCAAAATGAATAAGATAGGAGGGACACTGTAGCACCTGTATCAATTATAGCTTGAAGAGGAACTCCATTAATTTTAATAAGTATTCGCGCAGTACTAAATGTTTTCAGAAAAACAAAATTCTTTAGAAATATCATTGTCAAACATCCAAAAACAGTTAGCAATAGGAATATATTGATAAATAACATTCGTATCTATAGTTTTAAGATTAGTTTCATAATAAAAAGAAGATTCTAGTACATCCAGCGCTGACGTGGTTTTGACCCCCTCCACGTCAGCCGGATCTAGTTTAAATTACGATGGTCCACGCATTCTATTAGGCCTATATCATACTGTATTCCGCAATCTTGTGTTCTTTCTTGTCTACCGTATGATGTTACCATATTTTGATTTCTGTTTAGGAAATTCCTACCATCTGTGAATCGATTTCTTGCAAAAGTCACACGATTATTATTTCTATTATAATTTATGTTGTTATTTCTGAAGCTCCTGTAATTATTTCTGCCATTAGATTCGGTTCGGTTACCGGTATCATTTTGCCCATTCATTCTACTATTAAAGCAATGGTTAAGATTTCCTCGTGGATTTGAAATATCTTCATGTTGGATATTTAAGTTACGAATAGAAGCATAATTGACATGATTACGAGAACAATTACTCTGCCCTCTGTTATTGTTTTGCATTAAGGACTGACTTTCAAAGTTCTGAATTAACATTACACGATAATTGAAATTAATACACTGAGCTGACATTAACATTTGCTGTAACTTGAAAGGCAAGAGTATACGAATTGAAGCTATTATTCGAGCCTCAGGATGAAACGGATTAATAGCTTTTAGTTCATTGTAGGTAGATACTACAAAATCAGTGATACTTTTATGCAAGGGTGCCCATTTTGTGGTTTCCAAGGGGGGGGGCAAGTATAAGCGATATTTCAAATATAGTTTCAAATTTTGCTATAACTATTCTTAAAGTTCTCTTGGGTTATCATATTCCGAAGTACAATTTCCTCTAGGGGGTGCCATCGCCCCACCTTGCCCCCCCTCATGGGCGCCCTTGCTTTTATGAACTTTATGAACTTTAGGATTATAATTAAAGCGTCCCTATTAGCAAACATGAAATCAATCTCATAATTAGATAACAGTGCATTCTTAAAATCAAAATATTTACATAAATTACCTCGAATGGCTTTGAACCAGGTTATACAAGGAGGCAGTAATACATGTGGCAGGATTTTTAAAAACTGTGATTCAATCGCCATTAACTCACACTCGTCTTCGATTTTTTCTAAAAATGTACTTGCAGGTATATCCTCAGATATCTTACTAAATTTCGTAAGGGATCTGATTTCACTAAACCGTAGAGCTTTACCTGTGCTAGAAGATGTCAAATTCCGGGATCCCATACGTACACCTTTTCGATGACGAGACGTACGGTTAGCTCGTCCTTCCTTATCGAAGCTGGCTTTGCTGTATCCTGAGGACTCGGTGTCTTCCTCTACCGTTCTTGCCGTAAACTGCAACTGTTCCGCACTATTAGATGGAAGACAATTCCTGTGATCGGTGTTACGTTCTGCATTAATTGGGAAATACTTTTCCTTAAGGGTGTTAACTTCCTCCTGTAACTCCCTAATTTGGTTTTAATGTTCATTAACAACAGTTTTCATGACTTCCACTGAATCCTGTACTTCTGTAAATCTATGCAATATCTGTTTTACTTTCCGATCACTCAGTTCAAATTTCGCGCTAATTTGCTGGTTCATTAATTCCAACTTACTGTCAATTTGCTGAGAGAACTGTTGTTTCATTAGCTCCTATTTATTGTCAATTTGTCGCGATAATTGTTCCAACTTGTTGTCATTTCGCTGGTTCATTTGTTCCAATTTGCTGTCGATTCGCTGTGACATTTCCTGGTAACTCTGGTTCATTAGCTCCAATTGCTGTTGAAATTGATTGAATTTTTGCTGGTTACTCTGGTTCATTAGCTCCATTTGCTGTTGAAAGTGGTTGAATTTTTGCTGGTTATTCTCAATCCGTTGGTTACTCTGGGTCATTAGCTCCATTTGCTGTTGCACTTGCTTTAAAACATCAGCTACATTCTCAGGAGTATTCGTCACAGTTTCCCTATCTTCGTTCGCAATGGCTTCATTAATTGGAGCACTCATTTTAATGTTCCTATATATTTTAGTTCCACTTGGTAATAAAGTATAATTTACGTCGGGCTCAATTGTGAAATTGATTTGCTATACTTCTAATCAAGATCACACTTCCTGACGTTTCGGCGCCATTTATAATATAACAACAAAGACACGTTTACGCAAAGTTCCCGATGTTTCAGTTACCATTTACGTTGTGTACTAAGTCACTGGTTCTTATAACTATAATTGAACCACATAAGATTACACAAATATCATTTTATTCCACTATTTGAATCTTTAAAGGTAAGACACTTCGAACATTCAAACTTACATCATTATTAGATGGCTTCCAGTACCCATAGTTTGTTTATTTTTGTTGCTATGACGACGATCAACCCGTCGTCCTTGGTTACACAAAAACATTCAATTATATACATTAAAGATATATAATATTATTTTAAAGATGATTATATTATTTGCGTCTTCTTCTTCTTCTACTAAAATTGTCTGGCTTGTGCATATTTAGAAATCTAATATTGCCCAAAATTACAATAGAAAAGAAAATTACAAGAAAAGAGAATTATCGTTGTAGGGCCGACCGATTTTCCTACTAGAGCAACTTCGAGGAGCTTTCCTCGTGACTCTCTGGATGGATATGTTTCCAAATTGTTGCATTGGATTCATCATTCTCAAATTAGTATAAAAATCACAATTGGAAATTTGTCCAATTCTCAGCACGTTTTACTTGTGGTATTATAGTTAATTAATAGAATTGGAAAAGAGTAATTTAACAGGCAACGATAATAGTACATAAGAACAGAGATAACCATAATTCTATGATTATACATATTTCAGGAGGCTTAAACCTTGCTTCTTACACAAACCATACGTACACTCGGAGTTAATTGTTGAAGGTAACAAGGAAATTGGAAGAGAAAATTCACATATGTCGTTGTTTTGTTTTTATATCTTAGTTTCTGCTTGCTTTATTTTTTCCACGTAAAGATTGCTGAAGGCAAAATTATGTTATTTGTTTACGATTTTTTCCCTGTAGATCTTATAACTACAGTAAACATATACATAAGTTAACGTGCATGACAGAACTTTAAATCTCAATATAACATAAAGAATGAAACTGTGTTTGTAACATTATTACCGTTTTGACCTAAAGGGACAGGATATGTATATTCATCGTATTTGTTTTAGGTGTTTGTAGTTTACTCTTGGTATACGGATGGAGAATTTAACTACGCCAGGTTCTGTTCCGTGTGTATGCATTCTTCATTTACGAACCACAAATATTATACCAGGCAGCTGATAAATACCTGTTCTGTTGTAAGATAAACAATTCTTCATTTCAATTGAAACAAACATATTCAAGATTGTTTTAATAAAAACCTCGAGTTGTTGTGATGTATACACCATGTATAGAAGTACTCATATACAGTGTGTTTCAAAACAAAACCGACAATGTTTGGGAGGTGATTCCTGACACCAAGTTAAGACAAAAAGTATATACCAAACTAGGTGCACAAGTCTTTCCTTTCGGAGTTATAGGTTGCCGAAAACATGAAAAAAACTTTAAAGGTCTATAGCTCCAAAACTATGGGATTTACCATAGTCGGATCAAGACTCCACTTAGGAACTAAAATGTGCCCTGTCCAAAAATACATTTTTCAGAATCCTGTGGTACTTCCGCAACAATGTTTATAAAGGCGAGTACTTCAAATTATGTGCCGGTAGCCAAACTCCTATAAAAATTGTTGCGTGTGTTATTATTCTGAAACATGTATATTTGGATAGCACATATTTAATTCCTAAATGGTGTCTTGACACCACTATGGTTGGAGTTTTGGAGCTATGAACCTTCAAAGTTCATTTTTGCATGTTTCGGACAGCCTATAACTCCGAAAGGAAGCATTTGTGCACCTAGGTTGGTCTATACTTTTTGTCTTATCTTGGTGTCAGGAATCACATCCCAAACGTCGGTGTTGTTTTGAAACACCCTGTATAATGAGTTGAGTTGGTTTTGATTTCAGCGTCCCTTTCAGCAGCGAAGCTATATGAGACGTGAACCTACTGATTAACATGGGATCCAAACCACATGGGCTCCCACTGGGAATCGAACCTGGCTCTCTCACAGTCACATTAAATGTCTGCACGGGTTCGGACCTACAAAGAATATATAACTTCGAGCACAGGCTGGGCTTGGGCAGTAATTTTTTAAATTTACAGCCATATTTGTCGGGCGTTTTCTTGACTAATTTTGTTAATATACTGTACATCGGTATTTATCGAACCGTTCTTTCTGGAGAATTTTTAAAGCACAACTGGAAAATTAAACCTCTAATTGCTGTAAAGAATAATATAATTTTGCGTTAATTATTAAGTTTCTGTAATTCGGGTCTATTTCGAGCTCATTTGAATATCACACCGGCTCGGGTCGGGCTCCGGCTTAAAGTCGAAAACATATTTCTTACTCGGGTCTAGCCTCACATTATAAATTCACGGGCCGCTCCGGGCCGGGCCCGTGCAGACCTCAAAATCATGTATATAAAATGAAATGTCGGCTTATTTCTTTTTAAAGATCATATTCTTTAAACCGTGCTACTAAATTTTCAGTATTTTGGCTTAAAAATTTTTAAAAGTAGTTTGATGTCCATTTGTGAATAAGAAGCAGAGTACATGAAAGAGAAAAGACTGGTTAGTTGTTTCTTCTTTAATATATAAGTGCTTTACATACTTTCATTTCTCATTTCATTTTTCTTTGGAAACAAGTGAGTTTCATTTCATATTATGAAACTACAGTAGACTTTCAAATCATGTAAATTAAATATCGAAACCGGAAGTGGTACATCTATAACTTCCGGTAGAAATAGAAAAGTAGATAGTGTTATTGCGGTCCTTTCCTGCAATCCCTACTCTACTTTAGAGCAATTTCACGTACACCTCAACAAATTCCGAATAAACGAAAGAACATGTGTAGAGATAATTATACTGCTTAAAATACGTAGTTGCAGCATACTATTTTTAAAATATTGCTTTGACCTCCTTCTATAATATTTCAGTTATATTTTTTGGTGGTTATAATTACAAGCTTTAACTTTACCGATGTTCTAAGTGTGTTGCTAACTTTATCGATGTTCATTATTTCTCCAGAACGGGTTTAGATGTTGAATTTCGGTAAACGGCGTTGTGATTTTGATCTCTATTGAAAACTACTGATTTGATAAAATATGATATTTATCTATGTACCTTTTGGAAATAAAACGTTCTGAAGAAAATGTAGTTTTCAATTCATTGTTGCTTTGTTACTTCTTATTAGAAATACGCCATATGGCAATAGTATTCGACAATAAGATACTTCCGATGTGTATTAACATGTCGATCTCACTGCCATTATTTTTGTTGTATATACCTCCAAGATTTGGATGATTACAGAAGTTTGTGGTAACATATCGCCCTTAGATTGTAAAACTGAATCAAAAAATGAGGTATAGTGAGTTTTTGTTTAATATGTCGATGTGAAATATGTAATATCCTGACGTAGTACCAGATTTGTTTTAAATATAAAACTTTATGTTTGACTGGTAACACTGTTAGTCGAATGGTATTGAAGAGTATTCCAAATAATGTTCCCTTTGCATAGTTTCAGGTTACAAACTTTCATCGAACTAGTATGAAAGTTACAACAGCGTATCGAGATTAATGATCTACCCTGTATATGTATTCTAAATTATATATATATATATATATATATATATATATATATATATATATATATATATATATATATATATATGTGTGTGTGTGTGTGTGTGTGTGTGTGTGTGTGTAATTGTGACTTCTCTTAAAGAAATTATTCTAAAATAGAGAACTCTTGACTCCAAAATGAGACCCGCACTTTACCTTACTGAATGTGCCTTTTGAAGTGATTGTTAAAAGAAGAAAATGCCACTTGACACTGATACCCTCAGCAACTTTTGTTCGATTACAAAATGCTTTCATCAGCCTCTTAGAGTCTTTGAGTGCTTCTACTGCATCCTGTCTCCTGCATCATTTCTCATTCCTTCCTGACTTCAGAACGACATTGAAGATCTTCTTCAGACAGAAAGACATATTTCCTTTTTTTTGCAACCTTTGCAATAATTTTCTTCATCCTCTTCTTTAATGATTAGTTAGTTTGAAACTTTTGAATCTTGATATTTTATTCCTTTTTTCTTTCGTTTCAACTATACTTCTGCTTTCTTTCCTATTTATTAAACTTTTTTTTTCAAAATCATTTAAAGTTTTCTGTTTTCATGTCTTATCGTTATTTTAAAACGAATTGAATCTTTTGGACTTTACGGAAATTATTATTATTATTATTGTTATTATTATTATTATTATTATTATTATTATTATTATTATTAGTAGTAGTAGTAGTAGTAGTAGTAGTAGTAGTAGTAGTAGTAGTAGTAGTAGTAGTAGTATTTGCAAAATTAGCTTCTACATAGTTTACAGAAGTAATTAACTGAACATTCCTTTAACACTTTCTAAATAAGTACAAGCAAGGCCGGACTTCCCTTTAGAAGAAGGCGCAGATTGTAAGGTTTTTGATAGCGCAACCCTAAAATGGAGTTTATCGTAATCCTGACCTGGAAACTCGCCAGACAACAGAGAATATATCATTTTGATAATTTTGTATTATTCACAATTGTTTTTGAGTAATGATCTATTATTGATAATAAGTGTTACTATCTATAGTAATAAATTGAATTTAGTTGATTTGATGTCCCTTTCAGTAGCGAGGCTAAACGAAACGGGACCTACTGATTAACGTGGAATCCGAACCACATGAGCTCCCGCCGAGAATCGAACCCGGGTCTCCTAAGCCAAAGGCGCGTACGCTAACCTCTTAGTCACGAAGGAGCTCTCTATAACAATAAATGTCAGCTCGTATAAAGCTGAGAGCGAAATAATAAACATAGGACACACAGAAGTTGCATATCTTCAAAACGTGAAAAGAATTAGCGCACAATATTCGAGATAATTTACAATTTGAATTAAAACCTTTTTAAATATTACAAATGTTATTTTTTTTAAGATTAAATTCCTAAAAACGCTGAGACACGTAATTAATTAGTTTAAATGAAAGGTGTAAATACCAAATGTCTCGAACGAAAGCGAAGAAACTCCGAGATATGGACATTTTAGTGAACTTTCTCACCACTATTTCAACCCCTTTCAAGTGAAATTTCGCAAAATCCTTTCCTATTGAGCACTACTACACAGGAAGCAATTACCTGCTAATGCAAACCTGGATCACATTATTTGGGAACTGTTGTGATGAGTGAGTGGATGAGCTAGCCAATGCTATCTCCCTCTATAAATATTTAAATAATAGATGGAACACTATAAACATTTTGAAAGTTGCACCATACAGTACAGTGGGATTTTAATCAAATAGTACATACCCCAGTAGCCCTGTTCACTCCTTAAGTAGCAAGGGCGCCGATCCTGGTTGGCCGAGGGGGCCTGGCCCCCCCAAAACTCATGTGGGTCCCTATTATATTTATGAATATACAATATTTGGCATAATTTGAGTGCAATTTGTCTTAAAATCTTCATATATATACCCTTTGCATCTGGATGCCTCCCAAATTTACAGAGAAATCGGCGCTCTTGCTAAGTAGCCCCATAAAAGTTTGCTTTTCTAGACGGTAAATTAAGTAACGTAATAAAATAGTTTTCAATCATTTACAACCACATTATACTCGTAAAGAGATTAAGGATACATCCATAGCTTTGATACTGCATATTTCAATGGATAATACTGTCCATATCTTTCGGAAAATGTTTCGTTTATTTTAAACTATTCATTTATAGTGCTGCCCAAATGTCTTGATCCGTGGAAAAAGTGCGAACTGAAGCTCATACTTACGTGTTGAGTCAATAAGGGTTCAGCTATTGCTAAACGAGAAAAACGGAGTATAATTCCTTCAGCCGATAGCAGTGCTTGGAACGAAAGACTAGGTGTTAAGTCAATATGGTATATCTATAGCTCTATTCCACTCTCATTGTTGTAACACTTTAATTCATGATCTTACAATTGGATTGGTAATTTTATGTTTGCACTATTTTTCTTTCAAGTTCGTTTTGTAAACTAGATTTAAGCCGAACTTTCACTGTTCTCCCCGCAAAACAACAGTAGATTTCATCTACAAACTGTTCGGTCCATTACTGCTCGAAAGTCATATAATTTATATATTTTACTAGCAGCGTTCACCCCGCTTCGCTGCGGTCACCCCGGAACGCAATAAACTTTGTTACTTAGATAATTTTTACTTTTTCGCTTTCAAGTGATATGATAAAAACCATAGAAGATTGCAGTAAATGTTAACATTATATCGCCTGTCATTTATGTTAACCCGCCCCGCTTCGCTGCGGTCACCCCGGAACGCAATAAACTTTGTTACTTAGATAATTTTTACTTTTTCGCTTTCAAGTGATATGATAAAAACCATAGTAGATTGCAGTAAATGTTAACATTATATCGCCTGTCATTTATGTTAACCCGCCGAGTGACACGGTCATGCGGGTTGCATATAAATACGTTTATTTTTACCTATGATGAACTAACAAAGGATTTGTACGTTATGGACACTTGAATGGTCAATTATCTCAAGACACTGGTAATTGAAAATTAAAGTGATATGATAAAAACCATCTAGGGTCCAAATCCTAATAACCCCCCAAAAATGAAAGAAATTGGTTCAGCCGTATTAGCGTGATGAGGGAACAAAGGATTTGTACGTTCTCTTTTATATATAAGATTATTATTATTATTATTTACTTCAACGTGTGTTTCACTGTAGAATACAAAGTAATTACAAAGTAGTAAAAATTTAAATGCTAATTCGTTATTGAAGTTGTCCAAATACATCACTGAGAATGTCATTCCAGACATATGATGGACATTCGGTGATGTAATTTGATATATTGTAACGTGTCACATCTTTTAAATTCATTAAGATGACTCAACGGTGTGTTGTGGTGTAGTTTAACGGTCTGAGGCGTTATGCTGAATACTGCTAGGCAAAACATATATTGGCTCTAAATTTTGTGAAAAATATGGGCGATTTTACCTCGATGTTTCTGTGTTAGTATCCAAGTAGAAATGAAATGAAACGAAATATTTTAGTTTTACGTCTCACACATATGACGTGTATACTAAAGGGGACGGTGATGATGAGAATGAATGAAATTATAAAATGAACAAATTGGGAGAAACGGGAGAACTCACATACACGACGTTTGTCCATCACAAAGAGCTGGGTACGAACCAGGGACCCCATGCACAAGAAGTGAACGCTCAACCGCTGATTCACTACGGCCCTGTATCCTAGTCGAGTGTAGTTGTGAGTCAGAAAGAATTTTTAAAAAGGTGGTAGACCATTTACTTCTGCGACAGATCACTGGTTTGATCCCAGATCATGTAAATTTGTAGTGAACAATATCTATTGCATGAGTTTTCTCGAGAATCCATCTTTTCCTACCACATTCTTACTCCTCCCACATTATTTAATTGTCGTTCACTTTAATTAATTATCTGTCTATATTCACCTGAGGAACATAACCATGGTGCGATTCATTAACACGTTCACTGCGGTAGTGTAAAACTCGGTTTGGATCTCAGTGCTATGCGAGTCACCGTGTGTCTCATTGAAAATTTGTCCGTCGGAGAGTTATGAGTCAGCAGTGACTCGTGAACAAATCTTACTTTGAGCTCCTCTCCACAGATGACGACACGATATTTCAAATTCAGACTTCAGCCCTCTGTTGGCAGAATCTGAAGCTACATGGCGCTAAAGCAGGACGCGTCACCGGTGACTCGTGTAGCACGTGGTTCCTAGTAATATTAAAACCTGTGAAAGCGAAAATACACAAACACACAGATGTAATTCAATGCATAAAATGGCACCGCATAGAAACGAAGTATCGCACGAGCCCCCATGACTCGTAATACAACGAACGTAAAAGAATGTATAAAATTTATCAGGTATAGATATCCTGACGCATGAATATAATCCTTGGCATACCATTTGCAAGCCTGACTTGAAGTACATTTGTCCACATGTCCACAAGGTATCATGATATCATGTCCTGAAGGTCAATATATACATATATAGAGAGAGAGAAAGGGAGAGAGAGAGAGGGGGGGGGAGAGAGGGGGGAGAGAGAGGGAGAGAGAGAGAGATTGATATTCTAAATGTAATTAGTATGCTGAAATGAGAGTGCTTAGTACAATTGAAAAAGTAACGAGAAAATATGGTAAGAAAAACTAAGGAAACACTATTTACTTTTAATACTTTCTTACAGTTGCAAAAAAAACTTTATGGCTTTTCTTTAGTTTCTACATTTATTTCTTAAATTGAATTATAAATATATGCAGCATTACATTAAAGTGTTAAAAACTGTTATGTATCACTCCATTTCTCTTTCTCTTTTATAGGCCAGCACTGCAACGCCACGTGGGATCAAATACTTTGTTGGCCACCGACACTTGCCGGTACAGAAGTAAAGCTACCTTGTCCACCTCTCAAAGGCGTGGATAGAACAAGTAAGTTAGAATATAGCTTGCTCACGAAAACGCTTTTTGATTTCACGTGACTTTTATTACAATATTCTTTTGCTTTTATTGATACAGTTTAATTAATTAATCAAGTTTCATGTGGTATCAGTTTAGCACATCTGTAGCACCACAATATAACACACCTAGCATAAGCTCTATATGTTTTGTTTTGTAGACTGAAACGTGCTGGGTTTGTACTAAGAACGATTTTCAACTATCTCATACCGTGCAGCCCATTTTACCAAGGGTTCAGGGTAACCTTTAAAGCTCTTAATTTCCCTTATTTTAAACCACTTCCTTCTCTGAAGTACTGTTTCTACTTTAACCACATATGAAACAATTTTAGTATATCTGATACTCCAGTGTTCTTTTACAATAAAATCAACAGAGATAACATTTAAAAGTGGATGTTACTTCTAAGAAATCATGTGAAGAGTTTAAGCCGATCAAGATATGTAAAGAGTCCTTTGAACTACCTGGTCTGGATTTATCTCAAGATTGTTATTTCCACTTTATAACATAGTTTTTTAATCTATCTGTAGAACAAAATCATGAAATAATAAAAAGATTTAAAGATGCTATAGATACAAGATGTGCATTCTTCGTTTACCCGGCAAACAACGATCTGATCATCGAGCTCGTGTCACACTCTCCGAAGCATATTTAGCATAATTACCGAGCGAAGTAGCTCAAGTGGTAGAGCGTTGGCT
Organism: Thermobia domestica; assembly: GCF_964235325.1. NCBI lineage: Eukaryota > Metazoa > Arthropoda > Insecta > Zygentoma > Lepismatidae > Thermobia > Thermobia domestica. Next base: position 166,103,464 of record NC_137466.1, on the reverse strand, counting down.
TCGCATTCGGAGGTCGAATTCCGCTGCCGACCATCTTGAGGGATTTTCCAGAGTTTTCCTCAGTTCTACCAGGCAAATGCTGGAATGGTACCTACTAAACAGGCCCTGGCCGACATCTTCCCAAATCCTTTCCATTGTTGTTGTTGTTGTTGTTAAATATCCAGTATAAAATGGCCTCTGAGCTGTATCTGGTGGTTGTTAAATAAATAAATAAATAAATAAATAAATAAATTGAGAGCTTAAGTGATGCGTTTCTGCAGATTAGTCATAGTTTGTTTTAGTAGAGGCACGCGCACTCCTTTGGCATACCCTAAAGGTAAAAGTCAGAAATGGTAATGTCATGTGTGTCCACTTGAAGAACACCTTGTCATTTGGTCCACCGCGACCAATCTATCTGTACGAAAGACAGCAATTCAGTCGTCCATTTCCTAAATGTCTTTTGTCCATTTACAGAAAACCCCAGAAAACCCAGGATACGCTCTGCAGACCTGGAAATATTTGAAGATTTTCAGGTTTTTCACATGAACACACTCTAGTATTCCCAGTTCTACAAACATGTAGATCGTACATTTTTTAAAGTTTTTTGGGATTTTCTGTAAATGGACAGGAGCCCTTTTGGAAATAGAATACTCATTTGAGAAATTTGCTCACACCACAATGCCAGAGCAGTGATGCCCCATCTTGGTGACGAAAGTACTCATCTATCACTTGTGGCATCAACCTCGTATGTAACATATCAATGTAACTTGTCAGTCACTGTCATCTTTAAAACTGAAAAGAGCCATATAGTTTACGTTCTGATATAGCAAAAAAACACATTACATTTCTGATAGTCATATTCAACTTCAATGGCATGCGGAATCTCACTGCTCGATACTCGTACATTATGCCTGTTCACTTTCCCATTTACGTGGAAGTTCGAAACATTACTAAAAGTCATGTTTCACAACAAATTGTCCCAATTGCCCATTAACTTGAGATCAGTGGAGAATTGAAGTCCCTTTGCATTGTCGTCAGGTTGTAATTTCAGCATTAATATCAGTTTATAAGGATGGAAGTGCAAGCTATTAAGTAATGTTGCTCAACCGTGATTTCTAGAGTTTGTGACTCTTGGAACTCGGTATGTTGACTTATTCGGGCTCCGCAAAAGATTTGTTTTACGTTATTGACAGCTTGATTTGAAACTGGTAGTTGGCCTGGCGATCTATTTGTTTGATCGATGATGCATCAATCCTCAAGCTCCTATTAAAAATGTCTTCCTCAAGAGCACAGATTACGGTTACGCGCCATTTAATCATGTACTGTGTGTGCTGGATAGGTCTTAGGGCAAGATAAAAGGAGTAAAGCATGTTCGGTTTCCTTGGCTGCATGGGCACACGTGATCTTGCTGAAAATTTGGGTTCTCTAAAATGTCATATAAAATTGGAGAATAGAATCGCGAACAGCACAAATATACGGCGCACTAGCCACACTTCTCCACTGAGAAAAATCCGTTCTCCGGGCAGCGGTATATTGTACAAATATACGGTATCCTCTTGCTCACTATAGAAATCAGTACGGAGCATACGTTTTCGGTATGCAACATAGGCACTGCCGTTAGATGTTACATCATGCCGTTGCAGGATGTCTGACATGTAACAGTTTTCCGTATATAACGTGCATATACTTATTTTACATTCCTCAGCTATATGTTATATACGTCCATTTGTATGTGAAATCCTGAACGCCTCTATTGTTTCATACGAAAAGTACATATAGATGGAACACTTATACGGAAAGTATTATAAAATATGCGTTTTCAGTTTTACGTCTGCTGTACGTTAAGTCCAAAAACTACAGGAATTACGCATGTAACCTAGCTTTTTAAGTACGCCATCTACAATTTTTTCTCAGTGTCTGACTGAAGACCAGAGGCGAATTGGACGTATACATATATTATTGTCTTGCATAGCAGAATGCCAGTTGTGAGTTATTTACGGAGTGCTGGGTTTTCCACCTTACTTACACGTTTACAGAAACTCATAAGACCGTTCTGTGACTTAAGCAGTAAAGAATCTCATCACTTTAGTCCACTACTCTCTACCCTCCTCTTGTGCGGACCATTTATTACAGCACGAATTGATCCTGTAAAATCATGCTGAGCGAAGATGAATGCTTTGGGCATTAGGTTGAGATATGAGTGAAAATAGTTTTTTTATTAATGCCCTTTGTGAAGGTTCACTGTCAATGGGCTAACAAAAAGACCAAACAAGGGGAAAGCCCACAGGGAATCAGTAAAATCCACGAGCACGAATGCAACGCAAGTTACAAAGGACAAGAGCGTCAGCGCATCGAGCGAAAATAAAACGAAGCTACTGAAATAATAATTTATAAATGAATCGAATGGACGCCAGCTAAGTGCACTTTCTGTGTGATCACTACAGCCGAGAATTTTATGTATATCAATCCCTAAATTATGCACATAATCAAAATGTCTGAAACATATAAAAATTGTCAATTCTTAATGAAATATGTACTATAAACATTCATTTTTAACATTAATTCTTATTTTATTTTAAATTTCTTTCCTTACAAGGGGATTATGTTTATCTTGAAAGTTCTTACAAAAATTCGAGTAATATTAGAATGGTTACATTAAGTGTTCTTGATATTATGCAATATACATTCAGATATTAATCAGAGATTGAATATAATTAATTATTTAGTTTACAATATGTTACCACCAGGTACATTTCAAAATGTTGAGAAGTAAATGTTCATTGCCTACATTTTTTCACTCAAAAAGCACTTACAAAGCTCAAGTTATCTTTAATATTGGGACAGGCTCCGTTTGAATATGTTCAATTATTTAACTTACAATATGTCACTATGTACATTTCCAAATCTTCAGAACTAAATGTTTGTCGCCGATAAGAAAATATGTTCTTGTATCAGAGAAACTTCTCTCTACGTCGCAAGAAGTAACCGGAGCACACTTCAGGATGTGAATGTAAATGAAAAAAAAAAAAAATAAATTTTAAGTTTTAAGTCTCACGCGAAGCACCACCATGTTTGGCGCGATGTAAGAAAATTTTCAAAAATAAATTCTGCTTTTCCCTGATTTTGAGTACTTTTTATTACCTTTTCCCCTTTCATTTTTGTATATGCGCGCATACATTTTCCTTACATTGTAGGGCCACTTTCTAAAGCATCAGATGTGCCTGGCGCAAGCGATCATTGTGTTTACAGCATTTCTTCCACGACTACTATTTCTGTGATAACTATATTGACCGACATAAAACAAAATAGAAGAACGACATTATGAATAAATTGTATACGTGAGAGTTATGGCATAAAAAGTACTATATATATCTGATGCAATGCATGAACTGCTATCTTCTGAATTGACCGCCCACCCCAATACATCCCAAGACTTGGCCACATTCGTGAATGGCGATTCAGCATGTACTACCCCATCCTTGTGTTTCTTACTTAATTCATGGCAGGTAAACTTTCTGCAGTCCAGAAAACAAAGTATATACATTTGACTCATATATTCTCTCACAGGTTGTCATGGTAATGGTTAGCAGACTGTAATTATTAGTATATTTACAGAAGCAGAATAGGATAGCACCTACTGTTCGAAATATTGGTACCGTTTTCCAACATTAGCCAATGTTTATCTGTAATGACGTAACTAGTTATGGCTTTACTAAAAGGTGCCGTATTGCTTTATGTTCGCAGTTTTAGTGGGCGTTTATCCCCTTCATTCACCACGTTGGTTGATATACAAAAACATTTACATCCTACTTTTGAGTCCTTTATTCACCACAGGAGTTTTAAGCAAATCCGCATTATGTGTTGTTAGTTATGGCCTTAATAAAATGTGTAGTATTGTCCTACGTTCACAGTTTAAAGGGGTATTTACTCCATTCATCCCGCAGGTTGGCCAATATACGCATGTCCTACTTTAGGGTCCTTTGTTCACTGCAAGAGTTCCAAGCAAATCAGAGTGTGACACTTGGAAAATCTTGCTTGTCAGTTTCCAATCAATTTGACTGAGTGGCTAGAATATATAGATATCCGGAAGAAAGTTCTGACCACACTTTATGCAGATTCTTTCTGTGTGGTTTGACGAAAGAAGAGGACAAGCGCATCAACCCACACGTGTTCGAATGAACTAGATAATTGCATTTAGAATGTTCTGATCAATAAACCACCAAACTTTCTGAAGTTCAGCCGCAGCTGTTCCCAGAGATTGATAGAACTAGTATACAACACTAAAGCCAAGATAGAAGTTTTACATCCCATTCTATCATTATCATTACTAAAATTGACCCGTAAGCTTGTCACCGATTATTGGGATTCTTTTGTTTATAAATGAGGAAGTAATTATTTTGTTAATATAAAATACGTATTTTCTCCCTCTCTCGTTACTGATGATGTTTTGCTTAATTATTCCAGTGTTTCCAATAGTAGCAACTTCTAATCGTAAATACTCCTTTTCCTGTTGGTCACTGGGAAAGTCAACAGGAAGCTGAAAGTTTACCGTAAATTTAAAACAAAAAATGAACACAATACAATGGAAATAATTATGAGCTTTGAGACACGCAAAATAGTTTTTAACATTACGTTATGGGCAAAATTGTTTGTTGAAATTAGCACTTTGAGTGCTAATTCCGTATTTTTACGGAGTAGCAGATCTTTTGTAGACTATGGATTCCGTATTTATACTGATATGATTCAAAATGTATTTCAATGGTTTTGCTCCTTTATTATACGGATTCAGCAGTTTTAAAATATCCCTTGGACTTCCTAGTTCGGAATTACGTCAATAGATAGCGTGTAGATCCTAATTAATGACTTATTACCGACAGGGTTTAAAAACCGTGTGCTTATTGTTTGACCGTCGAAAGGGCGATAAAGTGTTTGTCGGACGATTCAATATGCTTCAGTTTTAAAGCGGAATTGAACGACAGTTTCTTTGAAGGAGAGTTATTAGACATTTGTGAGAATGATCCAGACTGTGTAGCAATAGAAATATAAGATATGTTAGGTAAGTGATCTTGAGATAATAATTCTTATATTCGCATTCATTTTCCTTACACTACACGTAAATTTTATTTGTGATTTGTAATATTTTGTGGTTGGAATACAGAATATTATATATACGAATAAAGAGCAAGCTCTAAACTTTCAAACGGTGTGTATTGTACTATTTTAGCTTTTCTAGATTTTGAGATATAATTTTTTAACAGGTAGCGAACAACCCCAGTATTCTTTGGAAAGCCTGCACTTCAGAGCAAAGCACTCAAAATGCTAAATATAAAAGATTCCTTGTGAGACTAATTATATTGTGACCTTATGTTAATAAAATCAGAATCAAGTGAAGAACAGTAAGAGTTACTCAGGAGCAGACGTTGACTCAGACCATAATTTAGTTTTGATGAAGAGCGAACTCCGACTAAAGACGAAACAAGTGGTATCACCAAATAAAAGATGGAACACAATCAAGCTAAGAAGAGATGAAAGAAAACATGAAAAGGTAATTTGCAAAGGAAACAGGCAAAGTGACGTCTACGGTAGCTTTAACATGTAATGACATAGACTCGAAATGGGAAGCCATGAAAGCAGGGACCACAAAAGCTGCCGACGAGCACATAGGAAGAGAAACGAGAACCCAATATAAACCCTGGATAACAGCGGAAATATTGGAAATGGAGCAGAGAAGACAGTTCAAGATAACAAACAAAGAAGGGGAATACAGAAGGTGCAGAAATCATATCAACAGAGAAGTAAAGAAGGGCAGAGAAAACTGGATAAACAATTTATACAAAGAAATTGGGGAAAATGTAGTCAAAGTCACTACAGAAACGGCATATAAAAAGGTTAGAAAACAGTTCAGTGAGAAATAGAAACGCACAGACATTATCATAGGCAAGGAACGAACAACGCTAATAGAAGAGGAGCACATAACAAGAAGATGGAAGGAATACATTGAAGAACTCTACAAAGGAGACAGAGTGAACGAAGAGATAGAGAAGGAAGAAGACGTTGATGAAAATGAATTAGGACCATCAATTTTACAGTGCGAATTTTGCAATGCCATTTGGAGAAAATGCAACATGGTAAATCCCCAGAAATAGATCAAATACCAACGGAAGTGATTAAGAATCTCGGAATAGCAACAAAGAAGAAACTATTTAATCTTATTAATGGAATGTATATCTCGGGAAAAATACCAAGAGACTTCGAGAAAAGCATAGTGGTACCTACCCCGAAGAGGAAAGACGCATGGAAATGCGAAGAACACAGAACGTTAAGTTTCTTTCCCATGCATTAAAAATACTGTGCAAAATTATCGCACAACGAATAGAGGGAAAGATCGAAGAACGGTTATCGGAGGACCAGTTTGGATTTAGGAGGAAAAGGGAGACAAGAGAAGCAATACTGAGTCTACGGTAGATCATAGAACACTACATCAGAATAAACAAACCAATTGTGATTACATTTGTAGATATAGAAAAAGCTTTTGATAACGTAGATTGAAATATCATGTTTAGAGCGTTGAAGAAGCTGAGAGTAGATTACAGAGACAGAAGAATAATATACCAACTTTATAGAATCAGACAGATGTTATAGGAAGAGATCAGAAGGGAGCAAGAATAAGTAAAGGAGTGAGGCAAGGATGTGGATTTTCACTTCTCCTGTTCAACGTCTATATAGAAGAGGCTATGAAAGAATTCTTGGATAAAAACGAGAAAGGGCTAAAAGTAAATGGTCAGGTTTTCAGCACAATAAGGTTTGCTGATGACATAGAATTGATAGCGGGAAAAGATGAGAACTTGCAGGAAGCACTTTCAAACTTGAACGACCAACTGGAAAAACATACAAAATGAAGATAAATAAGAAGAAAACGAAAGTGGTAAAGTGCACAAGAACAGAATAGGAAGGGCAAACGTACGACTAGATGGAGAGAAAATCGAAAACGTTAAGACGTTTCCCTGTTTAGGAAGTCCAATATCTTCGGATGGAAGAAGTGAAAAAGACGTAAGTTCCAGAATAGCAAAGGTTAAACAAGCATTCAGCAGTAAAAGAGGACTACTAATATCGAGAAATGTGTCGCTGGACGTTCGTAAACGATTTATTAAGACACTGGTATGGAGCGTGGCGCTTCACGGATCAGAGACTTGGATATTGAGAAAAGCTGAAATATCCAAGCTGGAAGCATTTGAAATGTGGTGTTGGCGCAGAATGCTGCGCATATCATGGACCGAAAGGAAAAGGAAAGAAGACGTACTAAAAGAAGCTAATGAGGACGACAGATCATGAAGATAATAGGAGAAAGAAGAAACAGCATACTTGGCTATCTTATTCGACAGTCCGATTGGATCACTGTGCTGATAGAGTGAAAGGCAGAAGGAAAACAAGAAAGAAGAAGACCAAGGATAGATGAGTTACGAAGAAGAGGCGTTATCAAAGTATAAAACAGCTCTCTCAAGCGAGAGAAAAGTTTTAAAATTTGCATGTTGCCCACCAACCTATGGTTGAGGTGAAAAAGAAGAAAAAGTTAGTAAGATAAAGAAAACAAGAAAATTATATGAACATTTTACATTATATTATACAACAATATAACTTTAACATAAGTAAGTTGCACGCTTTATTTTGACTTTTACTTTTGGAAAATGTACGTAAATTATGGCTTTGATTTTAATTATTTACATGTTCAGGTTGCGTAGAGTAGAATAAATAAATTGGTTTAATTACACTGAAGTACCAGTAGCGCATTTCACTACTGTACTTAAATTATCAACTAGGGGACAAGGGAGGAAATGTGTTTTTTCCTTCCCATTGGTCTGCCTCAGATGAAACCTTTGAAATCCTCTAGGATATGTAAATCCTTTCATCTATGTCTCAGGCACTAACATCCCTCCTGCTCCTGCTACTGTTCTTTATTGAATAGTTCATCACGTGAATTAGCAGCCACTGCTGCGGTAAAACTGACAACCTAAGAAAAATTAGCAGTAATTGTTGCGGTAAAACTGAGAACTTATGAAACAAACTAGCGCTTTTAGGCCCAAACTAGTAGTTACGATCTATTTTTCCTTTTTTCAATATTTGTCGACTATTATAGCAAAACAACTGCTTTGTTAAATAATGACTGACATGGATACTTGCCTAACATTGAAAAGCCACCGTGCCAAACTGAGATTGCAAAAATTAAACTATTGCAAACTAATATCGCTACTACGTACTTGCCTCACCACAGAGGCCATTGTACGATGCTTAAGCAATCAAAACTGTATAACCACAGATTGCCTTGGGGACAAAAGCCCTCCTACAACATTTGGACGAATCGGTGCAAGGACTTTACGATATTAACGTTATTTTAGTGGAAGATCGGTAGGCGGGTTTACACTTGAGCACTAAATCATGATGGAGCGTGGTCTGCTACAAGACTGAATCATCCACGTGAATTAATATTTTTTCTGCTATTATAAAATTTGACTAATGATTGAAGTTGGTTTTCTGGATTTTACAAGTCGAAAGCTAAAAATACATAAGAACATGAATTTTGGCTGAAACACCGAATAAAGTATCCTTTGCTTTAAGGACACTCGCACTGGGTTTTATGACATCTATTTTCACCGGCGCCAGAAATACTGCTCTGCAGATGTTAATTGCTCACATGTGAAAACTAAACCTAAGTGTTCTGTCTATGAAGAAAATATAACTTTGAGTTAATTTTGAATACATTGTTTTTTGTTAAAAACGTTGACCTTCGGAGCTGTATTAAGCTAATAGCATGTTTTAAATAGAGATATCGTAACTGTGATTTTAATACAGAGTTAATTAGTCACTTTTTAAACACCAAATCGTGTATGATTATAGAAATAACTGTGAATGAAATCCTATTTCACCTTTAGGTTACAAACTCTAGCATGTCAGATTTGGAATTAACTGGAAATCTTATATATTGAGTGGCCGAATCAGTGAGCTTTAATGATCGCGCCTATTTTATCTGCTTTTAACTCTCGCCGTCCGCTCATTTTGACTGCAGGCGCTTGTATGACCTTCTCCTAAGCCCTCACTTTACAATCACCGTACGTGAAGTATTTGTTCCGCCTGAATGAGTCTAGTTGTGGTTCGGGAATATCCAGTCGTGTATTCGTAAAGAGGATGCTATTTTTAAAAAGTCACGTATCAAGAGTTTCTAGACAAAATGAAGTAAATAAACATGGCATGTGTCGAGAGTGCTCTGTGCGGAAGAATGTCAAACATGTGAAAATGGAGTGTTTGAGAGATGACTGTTACCCCCTAAAAAAAACTTATGTTAAGAAACGCTTAATCAACAGACAAATATGATATATGTTTACCGATGATCTAACTTAAACTAATCTTTTTGGCAGAAAGTTTGAAAGAGATAAGGTCGATAAACCTAAACTTAAAAAAGTGTTAGGTAGTTATTAAAAAAATCTCATTATGTAAATATTTAATTTATTTTTCTTTGAATTTCTCTTAAAGCAGCATAGAAATTGTATTTTAAATTAGAATTTAAGCACCAAGTATCTCACCAAAAATCCACCCGGATTTTCTAGAACAAAGGCATAAGATCTAATAATTTTGCATTGAGGCAAACATGATCAATTAATTCCAAAATCAAATCTTTAGCAATATTTACTTTTACGATCCAGTATTTCTATGACTTTTATAGCTTATTACTGAGTATTGAAAGCAGGACAAATGTATGAAATAAAATTGAAGCCGCGCGTTCCATAACAGCACAAGTCCACTTTCATTGACACTATGAGTTATATAACGGGTGGCCCAAAAGTAGGTATACAGTACCGTACTGCATTTTATATTATTTTTCATTGTTGTCAATCAATTAGACTTAATTTCTATTAGTATTTCTTCTTAATGTGTTTTTACTTACATCTTAAGCTCGGAAGAGCCGAAGCAAATAAACCCATAAACTAGAATGTTATACTTGATCAATGCAGGGGTGTATACCTACTTTTCGGCTACCCTGTATATCGTTGTAATCGTCTAACTGACAATGAACGGACATGAACGTGTCATCCGCACATCCGAATCAAACTTGTTGATGCAATAGCTATTTTACTGCGGGTCCACGATTGTCTTTATACTAACAGGGTTAATGAGCCCCAGGGACTCACTCCGTTGTCCATGGCACCTAATTTTTTGTGCATGAACATATCTTTGTTATGTTTATTTAATGGACTAGATTTGATTCGGATGTCCGGATGACAGGTTCACGTCCGTTCCTTGTGAGCTCTATCGTTTAACATTCAAAACAACATAGGTTCCCGTATCTTCCGCGTTACCGACGTGTTGAGTTTCATTAGCACACAAGTCCATGGACCTGTGTTTTTCTGGAAAGCAAACATCCGACTCGAGTTTAGCGTGGCTGTGAACCATAACATTACAATGTTCCACTGTCGCCCCATGGAGGCGCTCGCAAGAAATATTAATGTGGTTGAAGTGGAACAAAGTATGATTAAAATTTTTACGGCTTGTTTTCCAAAATTAAAGAATCATCTCTACTTACTAAACAACAAGAAAAGTGGAAAGTGACATTTTATAAAATAATTGAATACAGATCTAAAACCGTAACTGCAAACAAGACATCAAGCGGCTTACTTACAGAAACATTCATTACAGGAACAGCAAAGGTTGAGAAAAACTTGGAGAGAGCATATAGAGCTGAAATTCACCTGAAAGCTGCTAAAGCCAGGAATATTCAAAAATACATGTCCTCAGTCTCACCTACAGAGTAATCTTACTTTCAGAAACTTCTGGACCAGTATAGTAAATATCAGACTGCCAGTGCTGATGAATCAGTAAGTGAAATGTGAGATTCTAATTAAGTGAAGGAAATGAAATATTTTGAATTTTTCAAATTTTAATATCATCAATACTTCTTTACCACTATTATTTAAAATTTATTTTATTTTATTGCTCATATTGTTACACAAATATACACTATGTGATCAAAAGTAACCGGACACCCCCAAACATACGTTTTTATATTAGGTGCAGTGTGCTACCACCTACTGCCAGGTACTCATTATCAGAGACCTCAATAGTCAGTAGACATCGTGAGAAATGAAAGCAGAATGGGGCGCTCCGCGGAACTCACGGACTTCGAATGTGGTCAGGTGATTGGGTGTCACTTGTGTCAGAAGTCTGTACACGAGTTTTCCACACTCATAAACATCCCTAGGTCCACTGTGTCTGATGTGATAGTGAAGTGGAAACGTGAAGGGACACGTACAGCACAAAAACGTACAGGTCGACCTCGTATGTTGACTGACACAGACTGCCGATAATTGAAGAGGGCCGTAAAGTGTAATAGGCAGACATCTATCCAGACCATCACACATGAATTCCAAACTGCATCAGGACCCACTCCAGGTACTATGACAGTTAGGTGTGAGGTGAAAAAACTTAGATTTCATGTTCGAGCTTCTGCTCATAAGCCACACATCACGCAGGTAAATGCCAAACGACGCCTCGCTTGGTGTAAGGAGCGTAAACATTGGAGGATTGAACAGTGGAAAAGCGTTGTGTGGAGTGACGAATCACGGTACACAATGTGGCGATCCGATGGCAGGGTGTGGATATCGCGAATGCCCGGTGAACGTCATCTGTCAGCTTTGTAGTGCCAACAGTAAAATTCGGAGGTGGTGGTGTTATGGTGTGGTCCTGTTTTTTCTTGCACCCCTTGTTGTTTTGCGTTTCACTCTCACGGCGCAGGCCTATATTGATGTTTTAAGCACCTTCTTTATTCCCAGTGTTGGAGAGCAATTCAGGGATGGCGATTGCATCTTTCAACACGATCGAGCACCTGTTCATACTGCACGGCTTGTGGCGCAGTGGTTACACGACCATAATATCCCTGTAATGGACTGGCCTGAACAGAGTCCTGACTTGAATCCTATAGAACACCTTTGGGATATTTTGGAACGCCGAATTCGTGCCAGGCCTCACCGACCTACATCGATACCTCTCCTCAGTTCATCACTCCGTGAAGAATGGGCTGCAATTCCCCAACACCTTCCAACACCTGATTGAAAGTATGCCTGAAAGAGTGGAAGCTATCATCAAGGCTAAGGGTGGGTCAACACCATATTGAAGTCCAGCAGTGCTGACGGAGGGGGCCACGAACTTCTAAGTCATTTTCAGGCAGATGTCCGGATACTTTTGATCACATAGTGTATATAATATGAACTAACGGAATCTTCAAATAGCATTCCCAATGTTCAATCTCCATCAGTTGACTCAGCGGAATCAGACGAAACCGATAACCCCGGAAATAACTTGGACGCCAGCACTGACAGGCCTGCAGGGGCTACTTTTCAGCCACTCCTAGATCTGCGAAGGTGTTACCTTATCCTCACTGTGGAAAATTTTATGTGAATTCAAGAGGATTAGCCATTCATAGAGTTAAAAATCATGCGATTATAAATGCAGAGGAGGATTGTCTTCATTTCAATAATAATAGCTTTCCTCATTGTAGAGCCACGAATGTTAGCATTACTAACTGAAATAATAGTACACATGATTTAACGTTATCTAACTTGGGTAAACTGTTGACGTCATTAAGATCCTCTACACATATTCTAAGACGTGTCCCTCGTGGTGCTCGAACTGAGGTTGCCGATGCATTTTCCAAGTTGTTACAGCAAGTAGTTGTTTCAAATGGAGAAAAAGAATGGACCAACCTGTTTATATTTACGAGTGTGAACTTAGCAGGACCACTTTTGAAAATTATAAATATTTGCATACCATACGTTTGTACCGGTTTGTACTGTAAAAAGTTTCGTTTGTACTGGTTTGTATTGTAAAAAGTTTCGTTTGTACCGGTCTCAAATTCGAAAAAATCAAAAAATAAAGTGGTCTTGCTAAGTTCACGTGAACTTAGCAGAACGAGAATACAAATTTCTGCAAATATGAAGATTTTTCTGTACGAATTGTTTCTCTACGTTTGTACCGGATTGTACCGTAAAATGTTTCGTTTGTACCGGTCTCAAATTCGAAAGAAATCGAAGAATAAAGTAGTCCTGCTGTGTTAGAGATAAGAGAGATTAGAGATAAGTTAGAGATTATAGATAAGATATATCTTAAAATGTCGATAACCATGCTTACCTGTATAATTGTTGCAATTCTCAACAATTATTGGCATTAAAACGTGCGATCTAAAAATTATCGGTGCCGTACAAATGAGAGAACTGCAAGTTACTGTTTCTATCCAGGATGAAAAGTAATAAAAAAATCGTTTTAATATATTCAAAACAGTACTTTCACAATTTGATAAGGCAAATGCCGCCTTGTAAAATTTCCACATTACTTTTATAATAAAAACCGAATTTGTATCTGGAGTTACACTGTCAGCTTGTTCCCTGAACTTCTCACTGTCACAATAGAGAGCACTAAATGCATGCAATAGAGAATCAGTAGCACATATATTTTTGGTGCATATAGGACGACATTCCATACAGTTCCCTAAAGGACCTAGCTAAGTGTTTATTATCTTGCTACTTATATCGAGTGTTAGATGTGAATTTATTTGTTTTATTTATTATGTATAAATCCTTCAGTTTAGTTTATGGATATTGTTTGCACTTTAAGTAAAACACTCTATTAAGCATATTCGATGTAAAAACAGATCTTACTTTTACAGTATAAATAAGGTTTGTTTTGTGTTCTGTATCCATTGACTTTTTGCTTAATAATTATTGGAATATTTATATTTTTAAAATTTCAGGAAATTAGTCAATAGTCCTGCTATCTTCAAGTGAACTTAGCAGGACCACATTATTTTCCGATTTTCTCCAATTTGAAACCGGTACAAACGAAAATTTCTACGGTACAATCAGGTACGAACGCAGAACAAACGATTCGTACAGAAAAATCTTCAGATTTTAGAAATTTATCAGTGATCCGTGATCAGATTTTTAAATTTGAGACCGGTACAAGCTATTAAAACCATTTTGCGATCTGTTCAATCTATTTCGGGAAAAGTATCCTTGTAATTTCGGAGCCAAACTTGTAGCTCTTAAAAAGAAATGTGGAGGAATCAGACCTATCACCATAGGGAATATTTGGCGCAGAATATCAGAAGACGAGAGCCTATTAAGAACTTTTTGTCTCACCATCAACTTGGTGTTTGTATTTCCAATGGAGTCGAAGCAGCTATCCATGCAACCAGAGTATATTTTTCCTCCACATACAACGCTCCAAAGACTATCGTAAAGCTGTATTTTTGCAACGCTTTTAATGAACTTCGCCGGGTCTCCATGCTCACTGCAGTGCTGAACAATTTTCCCGGAATATACCCAGATGTTCACCAGTGTTTCGCTCAACCCGGTAATGTATTCTTAGGCCAAGACACTATTTCGCCCCAGAAAGGAGTACAAGAAGGTGATCCCTTGGGCCTAGAACTTTTTGCCATAACTATACATTCATTCAATTAATACTGAACTAAACATCTGGTATTTGGATGATAGGATTATTACTGACAAACTTGAGGCTGTCCATTAAACGTTAACACATTTAAATGAGAAAGCATCTGCTCTTGGCTTACAGTTGGATTTCTCAAAATGCGAAGTTTGTTTTCTTGGATCAGGTGAAGCCACATCCGACCAATTATTCAGAAGATTTGAAGAAGTTGCCCCAGGAATACGTCTCCTAACTAAACAGGATGCTTGTCTTCTAGATGCTGATCTCACAAAGGGATCATTTACAAGTGCTATTATACCAAATATTTAAATTAGAATATTTTCTCTCTCGCCTTGACTCGATTTCAGCACATGCAGCTTTTTTTCCTTCTACGTGCTTCATTGCAATCCCTCGCCTAAACCACTTTCTACGGTGCTTTCCATCTTGGAATGATACTCCACTGCTGAAGAAATATGATCATATCCTCAAAATGGGTTTGGAATCAATTTGAACTGCTTTTTGAGTGACGACTCATAGATGCAAGCATCCTTACCTGTTTGATTAGGAGGTTTTAGTATTCGAAGAACCGTTGTAATGGCGATTCCTACCTTTTCAGCGTCCTTCCAGGGATCTCTTCGTTTAATCGAGACTTTCCTTCTACAAGGTTGCCACCTAGACCCAGATGCGATAGTTCAAGAAGGCAAGTAGGTAAATTTGTCAGATATGGACCTTCCAGAAATCTACAAAAGAGGTTCTTAGGCATCTTGGTACACACTAATAACAGTATATTTTCATAAACTTCTTTTACATTCAGTTGCTGTTCTAGAGGATAAAGCCAGAAATCTTGACTCATGCTGGGACATGGTTAAATGCGTTACCTTCCCCTAGTAGGTCGTCACATGTCTAATGAAACCTTTCGAATCGCAGTAGCCTTTAGACTAGGTTCAGCTGTTTGTGAGCCACATCGCTGTCCAGCTTGCGAGGATCAAGTAACCGAACGTAGCCTGCATATCCTCTTATGCATGAAGAGCATTGGAAGAAACACCAGATATTCATCTGTTAATGATATTTTGCGAGCCCTCACAACGGCAGGAATTCCTTCCATTCATGAACTGTCAGACTGTTGTCATTCCGATGGTAAACGACCTGACGGCATGACATTAGTACCTTGGATGAGAGGCAAATCACTAGTATGAGACTTTATACGTTCGGTCACATTTGCCCATTCAAGCCTACCATTGACTCTTATGAATGCTGGAGAAGTTGCTAGACGTAGAGAGGCAGAAAAGGAAAGGAAATACAACCTCTAAGATAAATTTATTTTTGCCATCGAGACTAGTGGGGAATGAGAAGCTTTGAATTTTATCAGAGAGGTAGGCAGACGCATACCTATCGTTTCTGGAGATATTCGTTCAGCATCTTTCTTAATCCAACGTATATCCATTGCAGTACAATTTGGCAACGTTTCGTCAGTTCTTGGTACGTTGCCGCCTGGAAGGGAACTGAAGGAAGTATTTCTTCTCTACTACAATAGAAACAACCGTACAATATCATAACTACAAGTATTAAGTACACTTTTAATGTAAAAGTGATGTCAGAAAAATTTTGTATCATATTCGAAAACAAATATCTATACTCAATTTTATTTATATCTCTAGATATTTCATTATGTTATTTCTATAGTCTATTTATTATGCCATTAATATTGTGCATCTATTACTAGAAAGAAGAAATAGAATGTTATTGTATGTTTCTGTTAAATTAATATGACTAAATCTATTTGTCAAAATTATAATTTAATGAATGTAAAATAAAATAGTTCTTTATTATTGGAATACGGACATTATGTTTTCCTTATAAGCACATCTAAGAATACATAGATTCTGTAACCATCATATTTGTTCCAAAATAAACATCGGACAGCTTGACAACAATATCTTTCGGATCTTTAACAATTTTTAGCAACAAAGTAAAATCTGTAGATAATGTTGCTACCACTCCCAAAGTTAACAGTATTATCCATGACTTCCAAGAATTTATAATTATCCAAACTGGATTCAAAACATTCTTTATGAACATTGTCAAAGTGGTTGTCAGTCTCCTAGGATGTCTGTACTTCAGTCTTATTGTAGGTTATAGAAGAAAAATCTCGTCCAGTTCTTTACCAGGAGGTAATGTGCCTAAGATCGATGACACATTCCCGCGCTGGATGGCGATGCTGATACGTTAAAAAATGAATGCAGTAGCAAAATGAATGAATTTTGATTGCTATTCGATGACCAACTTCGTTAATGAAATTAGATCATAAAATAAAATGTAATGATAATAATTATATTAATAACAATATCATAATATATATATATATATATATATATATATATATATATATATATATATATATATATATATATATATATATATATATAAATAAACTCAACGTAAATAAAATTTATTGGAAATTCTAGTGAAAGAAAGATATGAGTAAACTAAATATGTTATTTGTTGTATTACATTGTTGTGAAAATAGAGACTGGGTTTTTGCACAGTGACTGTTCTTTCATTTCCAGACATTATTGCTTAAACATCAGTATATTCCTTTTCCCACTCAGAGTTATAGAATCTAAAACGAATGTAACAGACTAATGAGTTACTATAATAATACAAGTCCAGTATTTTCATTATTTTATTATAGACAAATTACTTGTAATACTCGTTATTTTAATACTCAGTGACATTTGTTATGCAGCAAAGTGTAAGTATGAAAAACATTTAATTTTCAAGTTCATATTTCTAAGAAATATCCAGTTTTGATTGATTTTCTCAATATCTCTCTTCAGTTGAACCTGTGTGGTTGAGGAAGTTACGGCTTCAATTGTACTTATCCAGTTACAAAATAAACTGAATCCATATTTACAGCAAGAAGCCTAGTAGTTCTCCGTGCAACCTAAGAAAAATATTAGTTTCTACAATTTTATTCTTTAAAGATTTTTCACTCATTTTACTTTTTCATTACTTAATGCAAATCCAGGATGGAATAGAAAATCACAATCTTCACATCTAAGACTATTTTTTTCTTTTCTTTTCAAATAAAATTTCTTTTCAATTTGAACCGAATTCTTACTTGGCTTGATTCGTAGTTTTCTGTCAAAGTTATTGAATGAAAAAAAAACAGAGAGAGAGAGAGAGAGAGAGAGAGAGAGAGAGAATTGAGACCTTGAGCAGAATAATGAATCAGAAACGCCAACAACGGTCGATATCTCATCTATCCACTTACTCGACTCGACTTCCTTTCAGAAACGTAGAGGTATTCAAAGAACACATTCTATTTCGAATGAGTGTCCTTATACACGTGGATCTTTTAAACATCTCTATCGTAGCAGAATACACTTTATTCTGTGGGAAATAAGCTATATTGTGCTTCTATCTAGAGGATTGCTTACGTTGAAATACGCGTAAAAACTTTAATACAAGAACGCACATTATAAATGTTTTATACAAAGAATGTAATTTTAAGTTTATAAACTAGAATTTACAAAATAGTTGAACACGCTTAAATAGTTACATTTTTTGTGAGATTGGAGTAATTATACAGGGACTGATTAAAACATTTCCATGAAATAACTATAACAATGTTGTTACATTTTATAAACGAGCATTTTATTAATAATCGCACAACGTAGTGCAGCGTGATTTTCTAAATTAACTGATTTAGTATCTTTATAGAATTTCTGATTGAAGTACAATTTTTGTGCGGTTTCTGGCAATGTTAATCTAGAAGAGATTGGATACATATTGTACGGTGTGTACTGATTCAAATTTTTTTCCGGGTACTATAGGCAACGCCTCAAGAAAAACAGCAAATAGGCTACCATATTCGTCCGTGTACCTTACGCGTTCACCTGGCGTGGATATTTGTTATCTTCTGTAAATGGCAACCTCGCCAAGGTTAAGAAGAAACAGAAAATAGAATGAAGCAACGTGATACGTCACGTGACACTGTAGCTCTAATTGAAAGTTATTTTCTTTTTTTAACAATAGAGTTATTTTAAAAGGGTTGTGACCTCCGAGGTTTCTGGACTTGATTACACCAAACTTCTTGCTATGGGTCTACCCGAAGGAAAATTTGTACAAAAAAACAACTCAACAAAACTGGAAATGTTGAAGCATATCATTACGACTGAATGGTGGTATGGTGGTGCAATGGTAGAACATTTACTTCTGGTGCACTGAATCCCTGGCCAAGCAAATTTGTGGTGACAACATCGTGTCAGTGGGTTTTCTTGGGGTACTCCCGTTACTTACCACATTCTTATTGCTCTGATTCTTCCATCATAATTCGCTTGCCTTAATTATCCGTCTGCCATAGCCAAAAGATAATTGTGAGACGTTAAACTGAAAGATTTCATTTCATTTCATTATGAATTAAACTGAGAATATTAGTCAGGATACATTACGTTTGACTGCAGTCAGCATGGAACGGTGTGTTCGGCTTCACCTACAGGAAGGAGTTGGACATTTCCAATATCTCTAAATATATGTTGTTACTATCTTCTAATTTTTCATTAATAGTAATGGAATTTTTATGTTTATGAGTGTTACCACTAAGTTATTTTTCTTTTTTAATTTTTATTTTACTGTTCCATCCCATTTCAAAAATACAGTAGGTTCCAATTGAAATGGATGGTGATGGGTATCTGTCGACATGAATTTTAATTACTAAACATAGTTTCGTAAATTTCTAATCCTTCCTTGATCATTTGATCATTTGCCACGAATCACATTAAATAGGACTTCATTTAGAAATTATATAAACAAACAATTGTATAATCTGTTAGTTTAAAAAATATCCCTTATTATTATTATTATTATTATTATTATTATTATTATTATTATTATTATTATTATTATTATTATTATTATTATTATTATTATTATTATTATTATTATGTCAAAGTTTCGGATATGCGAGTTTAATGTTTTAGTACTTTTTGTGTTGAAGAGTTTAATTCAGATAACTTCCATGAGAATTATTCTAACACTTTTCTTGGTAGTTTATAAATATTTAGCCTTCTCCTCAGATGCATTTAGTCTTGGGTTCGATTCCCTCTAGGGGAGGTTCGATTTCGGTGCAAAAAAGTAGTCAATTCCATCCATTTCGAAAGAAAAAATGGAGATTACCTTTTGCATCTAACAAACAAACAGATAAACAGAAAGCATATATTTCTGAACAAGATAAGATTATAACTTGAAAAAGGCAGAAAATGCAACTTTCTTCTTTTGATCTCAAGTTCTTCAATCCTTGAGAATTAAAGTTTACCTGTCGGAAATCCTTATATTTTTCCTAAAACTAAATTAAACAACACATGTCCAATATTTCTAGTATGCGGAAGTAATAGTAATTTTATAAAATACGTTATACAGTAATAATTTAAAATATTTTCTTGTTTTTAATATGTAACTTCAATCAAGTCTGACATTTTGTAAGTTAGAAGATCATGATAAACAGTACTACCTACTACTACTGTATGTGCTTATAATTGCAAATATCCTGCGGAGGTATGTGACCCAACCAACTTTCCATTTGTGCGTGTTGCCTACATTCCAGTTTGAAATTGACATATGAGGCGTATAGTTTCTAAATCCGCCATCTCCAATTTTCCAAAAAAAAAAAAAAAAAAAAAAAAAAAAAAAAAAAAAATGAGGTAAGTAGATTTACTGGTATTCCTTTCCATGCCCTACATGATGATGAACAGAGTTGTTTGAAATGTCGCCACCTCCACCTTCAATTACTGCTTTAAAGTTCAGGGTATTTTTCAAAAGCCGCCATCTCCACTCAGCAGTGTGTTTGTAAACCCGCCATCTCGATTCTATTCTATGCTATGCTATGAATTGAAGACCGACGTTAATGAAAAAAAGTGGCAAGATGTTGTTCAACTCCTAATGAAACACTTCGGGGAGAATTGGCGTGCTAATTCAAACTTAGCCATTTATGTTGATGCTGAAAAGAGGCTGACTGCGTCAACAGAAGGAAGTGTAGATGAGGATTAGGCTGAATGCCAGTGTTCCGAACATGATTCTGATGAGAACTATATCTGAAAACAGGGTAAAGATCACTTGCAATCCTTTTCTTGTTGGTAAAGGTGACATTTATTCCGAAGTTCCCATCCTGTTATGTCAGGCTATGTTAGGTTAGGTTAGGTCAGGTTAGGTTAGGTTCCAATAGGTTAGAATAGGCTAGTGAGGTGAGGTTAAGTTAGCTTATGTTATGCTAGGAGACGATATTTCTAAACGAGCTGGGAACTTCGGAACTTGACCCGTAAATGTAGCTAACGTACTATGATTAGAGCTTCATTTTTTTCCTTGTTTGTGCACATTATATATTCCTTGTGTGTGTCACCCAACAAGTTAATATCGTTGTTTAGATTAAGTTTATCTCCATCTACTGTTCTGTTCTGAAATAGTTATCCGAAAGTATAATAGTAATGATTTGGAAGCAAATACCCCCCCCCCCCAAAAAAAAACTTAGGTACGTTTGTTTCAAAGTCCTCCATCTCCAAAAGTTGTTTACAAAATCCACCATCTCCAAACTGCTTTCTGCAATAACCGAGAAATGGAATGAGAGAGATTTTTGTCATTTGGTAGTTATAATGAATGTCCAGAAAGCAGTAGAGTATTTCTAGAAAGAAAATTTTATCTCACATAATCTCTGAGTTATCAGTTTTTTCTGTTTTTCTCGAAACCGTTTATGAAGGAGATGGCGGATTTAGAAACTATACGCCTCATATAACACCAGGCCCGCAACCAGAGGGACGCTAGGGGGCCTGACCCCCCTATACTTTCCGTGGCCCCTCCAGACCTTAACACAAAATGCTATTATTAATACAAAAACGCAATTTAGCTATTTGTAAGAGAATTTTTAATGACTTGCCCCCCCCCCTAACATATTCATGGTCCTCCCAAACCTCTGTGGCTGGTTGATGGCCTGTATATCACTACAAGGGTATTTATGCGAAGACAAGATACTAAAACCAGCGGTACCCATCCCCACATAGTCAATAAAGCGCTCGCCGTTTTTTTGTTTATTTTTGAAATGTTTCGCTTAAATCAAGTAGTAGCTATCATAAGTTTAATCAATGCTTTTCTTTTCTTTAGTGTTAATACAGTGAAACATGTCTATGTTGGCCACCATCGGTTCCATCGAAAAGTGGCCAACTTAGACAGGTGGCCAACTTACAGAAAATAAGTGTGATTTGTGTATTTTTAGAATAGGATTTCTAGTATTACTTGATTGTAAAGTTTTAATAAGCAGTGGCACGACAGCTACTTATAAATAATGTATATAGAGTAATCATAAAAATATACAATACTAGAACATATTACTATAGTATGTTTAATATATGTGCATACCTTTCTCTTCCTGAAAACTAGTCTGGTACATTGGATTATTTGGATTGAAAACACAATAACATAAACAACCATGAAATAGAAGCGTATGTACGCAGTTTGTTGAAATTGATATTATAGCACACTGACTTATTCAGATTGAAAACAAGAAAAGCTAAGTTATAAATTGAGAAATTCATATGCAATTTATATGACTTCTTTTCAGTTGTTACTGGATGGTGGTTCATTCTAGACGTATTTGTTTTATTCTTTTTGGCAGATATGCATATTCTAATATTGTAGTTAACTATCTTTGTTAATGAGCTAGAAGTGTTTCCCTCGGAGCAAACAATGTTTTGAGAAAATCTTGAGAAAATTCATATCTCAAAAACTCCACTATCTTTTGACAAGCCGACAGGTGCCAATAGTTGACAATTGAGATGGTTAGTTTTAACCTTGAGAATTTTCCGGAATTACTAAAGCTCCCCACTGATGAGAGGAGTTGAAATAGCTAAACAGACAGGGTAAACAAATACGTACAACCATTTCCTGAATTCCTGTACGTGCTTTTTCTTATTCACACCTTCCTTCACCACCCCTTTATGAGGGTAGCGTTCTGGCCATTGACATCCAAGAACAAATCGTGCGAATCTATGCTTCTTTGTGTCCAGTCACAAATACAGAACATCTGCCTCTCATATGGGATAAGTAACGAATGTCTTATGGGAAAATGCAGGTTCAAGACGAACTAGGCCAAGATAAGCAGGTGGCCAAGTTGACAGGTTTCACTGTATCTCTTTTTTGTTGCAAATTTTAGTGAACAAAAGTCATACTTAGATAATTATCCAATAAATATTTCTGTCCTCGCCCTTCCCCAGAATGAAATAAGGAAGAATGCTTTCAACTTTTTGCAGAATTTGCCTAATCTTTGTAGTACTTCGGAAAGAAAATTTAGAAAAAAGTAAAGATTGAAAATTGCCAACCATACACCCAATAAATCAATCGGTACCTCTCTCGGAATACTTGCATCGTTTTCGGGAGAACAGAGAGTACAAACTAATTCCGTAGAATTATTCTTAGCATTAAATGAAAAAAATATACGTTTTAGATGAAAAAGTAAGATAGGCAAAATATTCTCCTCTCAAATTGTAAATGACGCTGAGCATGAAAAATGAAAATCTTATGGGTTCATCCAGTACCACAGGGCTTCCCCTTACTAATCATTAATGGCCATACTGTGAATATTTATATACCTGTGGATATTTTCTACCATTCACAGAAAGGGATATAAAATATTTTACTAGGATACCTCCTCGAATAATCATATTACTTTTATTTAATATTCAGTGAATATTTCAGTCCTCCTAGGTACATTGCTCCCCTCTTCTGGTTTACAAAAGTCCAGAGAAAATAGTTCATAGTAGACTCTTTACAATTATTAACGAAATTTCCCAGGACTTGACAAAGCTTTGGGACTCTAGGGAAAATGTTCCAAGTTATGAATTTACAGCTCCCATCACCAAAATAAACACCATCTCCAGTGAATAGTTTCACTCCCTTACGCCATAGCTCCCTTACGACATAGAGAAGATACGACATAGCTTCAATGCACTATTCTAAGTTTTAGAAAAAATTGTAAAATAATTTTGAACAGAAAATCAAATTAGTTGAAATATTCGTCTCACTCCAAAATTATTCTGGACGCTCTGCGCGTCACGGTGCCCTCTTGTGAGTACACCTGACTAAAAGCATCGAGTATTTATTGTGGCTTTGCAGAAAATTGGGTAATATTTATGCATTTGTGTATTTCGTATTATTTTCATTTGCATATCTAGAAGAAGAAAGTTTTAAGAACGGAGTTTATTCCAGCTAAATAATCACGACAACTCTTTATTCTCCATACTCTGCATATTCAAATCACGATGAAGTGAAGTAAGAAGTAACTTGTTTCTTACGTTTATTGCTTTGCTCAGTCTCGATATGACCACAATTTTGTCTTTCATGTGAGGATTTGCTACGAAAATGAATAATAGCTCTAACTTTCGTGGTTGATGTGTTCTTAAATCTTTGATCATTTCAAAAATAAAGAATTCATATATATATATACAGGCAGTGAAATAACAGGCAGTGAAAATGTATTACATTTCGTACACATTAAAGTGCAGAAAAAGACGTACGCGCATATAAACACAAGGGAACTTTAAGTGCATTTAAAATAATAGAAAGGTGGTAAGGATATATATATATATATATATATATATTTCCTCACCACCTTTTTATTACTTTAAATACACTTAAAGTTCCCTTGTGTTTATATGCGCGTACATCTTTTTCTGCACTTTAATGTGTACGAAATGTAATACATTTTCACTGCCTGTTAGTACACTCACTTCCTTTTTTTTGCAGTATTTGAATATTTTTCTTTGAAGTTTTGTACGAATTGATTAATTTAATCTTCATTTTCACCTTTTCAGTATCTAACGTCTTGTTTTCTTCGGTTTTCATGGTAATTTTTTCAATTGGATATCCCATTCTGCTCGGAGAATGTAAAAAACAACCACGGAAAGATTCTCGACATTGTGAAAATACACAGATATCTTTCCCAAGTCACAACATATAGTAATTTAAGCAAGTAATTTAATATAGACAACTGAAAGAAACATTAAAACCTCAATTATGCAAAACCATATAATTTGTTACCACTATGATCCCTTCCATTAGACTATGAACATAAATGAAGAACCTATAGTTAACTTCGTTATACGAGTATATGATATTCTATAACCGCCATTCATTTAAAATTCTAATTTTGTTTCTAGTGAGAATGAAAGCGTTAAGCGTGGCGTATGCTCTGATGGACATAGTTAGGCGTGACTGTGGTGCATTTCTGTACATAGTATATGGCATATAACAAGGATTTCAAAGTGTTTAACGGACTGGACCAACACAACTTGAATCATGTTTCAAACGACATGAACAAATATATGAAACATGCAAAAGGACACTTCATCCTTTTTTTATGTATATGCTTTCCCCTACACTCATGCTATTCATGAGAAAATTAGATTTGAAGAAGGAAATTGAAAGACGAGAAAGACATACGAGTTCGAGGTACCCATTTAAGTGTCAAAAGCTTGTGATGCATACGTTATACGGCGTGTGGTTTGTGCTTCGACAAAGTAGGCATATATATATATATATACGTAGTACAGAAATTGGCTTCATTTAATTACGTGTCGCCAAAACAGGATGTTTAAAGGAGATGTCTACTGTTAGTGTCAAGAAGATAAACTAACAGGAAACAGCCAATTGAACAAACATCAAAGATCATATTCTCATTAGAGATGTTTAATACTTAAACAACGTCATTAGTAATTCTTTTATCAAATCTACGTAAGTACTTTGGTTTGATCCTTTCAACACACACACACACACACGATATTCTAAATTAGGAATCTATAATCATTTTGACTGATGGCACACTTTCTATAACATCGCAACACATGTGTGTGAATTTTAATTAATAATATTATAAAGTACAGTACTGTATACTCATAAGTTTCTATAAAGTGGTAACGTTTGGTAGTATTAAACATTCTTGCTGTCTCTGGAGGCATTGACTGGTACAGTCTGTGTTTCAAAATTGAATTTAAATAATTATTAAAAGTTACTCTGATTTTTAAATTCGAATATTTCGCGAGTAGCCTTTTTGGAACCACTATCTTAAGGTATCACTGAATAATTCAACTTCAATACTTCCAAATTATTCTAAGTTATCCCATCCACAGCTATTAAAATGGAAATCTTAAAAGATGAGGAATTTGTTTTTAATATGCTATGATTCATTTCTGTAGAAGTATTTTTAAATGGGTGGTATGACAGATAACTTTTATAACAAGATGTAATGGTGCAGTAAGCGATTTGTCAGTGATAGTAGAATACTTAAATCTTTCTAACTATGATGGGACCATTTTTTAATTGTGCAATATATTCTTATATTAACACAATTTGAACAAACACACTTTGTGGATATATATGGTTAACATATTTTTTAAAAAATAAAAAAATTATAATGCGTATGAAGCTGCTTCGTCCTCATATGGTTAGCACACACGCCTCAGCGACCCGAATTCGATTACTGGTGAGAACTCACATGATTTACATTACACATTAATATGTAGATCCACGTTCCATATAACTGTTTCAAGAAACTCTAAACTTAAAATCAAATAACCAACAAATATCGGTGATTTAGTAGTAATCATTTACGTCAATTACGTTTTCTTTGAGGAAGGGGACAGATGAATAAGAGGTGTATTAATGGATCCATTAGAATGTTTCAAATTTGAAAAATACACTGCATACAAAAAGATAATAAAAATAGTAAGTGTTTACTAGATCTTTTCCCTAATAATATGGGACGCGCAAATTATAAGTACATAACAAATAGGAACATGTTTAATTAGCTAAAGAAATTCAGAAATGTAATTAGTAAAACATTATATGACTTAGGATTGCCTGCAAGACAAAAGTTGGGGATCCTTCGTCTCAAAAATGTGATCTCGTCTTGAAAGTGTATTTTCTTTTATTGAAAGAGCTCTGTGTTGCCTCGTATTTCGTCAACAAAAGTCTGTTTAGTCTGGGTAACCCTAAAGTGAAACACCTAATTAGTAAATTAGTTTGCGCAACACTCATGTGTCTAAAGAAACTGAAGTCTTATTTATTTAAGCGTCTTGTAAAACGTATATTTAGCAAAATATTTTGCGAAACTCATAAATTGCGAAACGTCTAATAAGCTAAATACATTTTAGATAAGTGTAATTATAAGATCATAGTACACAAGCTATGAAAGTTCTCCATTGTAAAAATAGTTTTTTTAACCATTTATAAGTCTATTTTAAAAGAAATGTTTCGTTACTCAAAATTGTTTGTATTTCATACTCCTTCCTTTATTTTAACTATTAGAATAAAAAGAGGAAGAATCTTATACAAAAATCTTAATTCCATACACCTAAGCCATCTGTACAATTATTACTTGTGCAATTATCACAATTCCTAGATTATGAAGCATGACATATAATATTCTGAGTCTAAATATGCAGAATATATTTTTAAAAACAATAAAACACTATATTTATTTAATATTTTTATTTATTTTCTAGAATGGACTACGAGACAATGTTCTGAGTCTGGTCGGTGGGAAAGTAGATCTCCAGGCAATTTGACTCTGGGCGATTATGTGGATTGTTTTCCACCAGGAATGCAACAACTCATCAAGGATCTCCTTAGTGGATCATTGGAAGAAGCTAAGGTATGTTTTTTTTTTTTTTTTTTTTTTTTACTTTACTTTACTAGCAACTCCACTCAGGTGTTTCTGCGTACAATACTCTGTACTCCTCTTTCTGTGTCTTTCATATAGAATTTGTCTGCAATTAAAGTCTTGCACTAAATTTGAACATTATGTGTGAGTATCTTAATGATTCTCACTTATCGCATTTCCTCTCCATCTAGGTCAAATGCAAGGAAAAAGAACGCTGTAGAACATGTTTAACTATTTTAACTGAAGAAGCGAAATGCCAAATTTTTTTATGGCTCTAATCTTAAGAGATCCCAAGGTACGAACATCTCATTCAGTGGCATCATTTTAGA
The DNA here is from genome assembly GCF_964235325.1 of Thermobia domestica. Classification (NCBI taxonomy): domain Eukaryota; kingdom Metazoa; phylum Arthropoda; class Insecta; order Zygentoma; family Lepismatidae; genus Thermobia; species Thermobia domestica. Next base: position 166,075,987 of record NC_137466.1, on the reverse strand, counting down.
TTTTGTCAGTGGGAGCAAGATACTCCAGCGACATAAGAATTTCACGTTACTAGTACTCTATCGGTTAGAAAATAAGGATCTTTCAACCTCCTTTCCATGTCGAACTTCCAAAACGTCTTACACGACAAATCCTATCTACTGACCAAATTCCATGCTTTTACCTTAATAGTTTGGCCTGGAAGAGCCTGAAACTCAGTACTTTTTGATATATAGAGATTCGCTTTTATGTCCTTATTACGTTTTAAGAGTAACATGACAAAATAAAAACTTAGTTATCTTCAAATCAATTGTAATGAAACAAGACAGTAGAACTCCAATTTTATATTTTTCCAGAGCACAGAAGGAAATCAAGAAAAAGGAAATAATAAGCTAGAAAATATTGTACTCTTATATTTTACGTGTGTTCCGCACAAAATTTGAGCTGGATGATATACATTGTTGGATAAATGATGTAATATATATTTTCCACTGTTGTAAACTTATCTGTTTTCCTTCAAGCTGTTGTTCAGTATGAACTATTGCCATTATTGACATCATTTCTAAATATATTAGGTCCTTGTCATAGGGTAGATCAACATAGATCAAAAGCACTGGAAAGCGAGCAAATTTTAGCTCTCCAAATGTAATGGAAACCGTTAGGAAGTGCACAGATCGTCACAATGTGTCACATTAGAGAGAAGCTTGGAGCCTCGGTTGCTCTTGTTATCATGACAGGTTCTAATATGTATCTCTGTGTTGTCATCTTGTTTTAGCGCTATATATTGTCATAATGACATGGTGTAAACGGTGGAAAATTAAAATTTCATAAATGTAAAAATGAGAATTTTAATACATTGGGAAAATAGGAAAAATAAAGGAACATCAACAAATGTAAGAGACCGGAAAATGTTAAAACCCGGGAGCGTAAGAGCGAAGTCACACTGTGAATGAATTTAAAATGCAAGTGTTCTAAATTACAGTACTAAATATAATACTGAAAATATATTGATTCATTGATGGAGTGCTTATTATGCAAGCAAGTCTTCCTAGTTTGATTCCGGGCCATGCACGTTTGCAGTGGACAACATCGTGTTCGTAGAGTTTTCCCTAGATTTTCCAGTTTTCTCCTAAATTTCACTCTACTGATTATTCCACAATTATTCACTGTCTCCTTTACCCTACAAAGCACATTCGTAAAACTTAAAATTAAAATATAATTTCAAACAACATACAGGAATTACATACAAGTTAGGTATAATTTGAACAGGAAGATTAAAAAAAGATTTTCTTGCTAGTATTTTTAAAAATTGTCCAGCTGAAACTCAAATTTTTAATCCATGTAACTGACGGTTATCGCGCAAACTTTTGATGCACATGATCTCAACTTCAATTTTCAGCGATGCAAAATTGATAATCTTCAGTGTTCATCAGATAACTGAAAAAAAAAAACTTGAACTAATTGGTAGAGGATGGTACTGCTCACCAATACCGTTTACAATGTATCTAGAAAGTGAAGACGGGCTTAACAGAAGATGAAAATTTGCCGTTTTGTTGAGAAATGTAATAAGAAAGGTTAACATAATACTGAGAAAATTCTTAAGATTAATGATGATGATGATGATGATGATGAATCTTACAATATTTTATACGCTATGAGCCATCTGGTTGATCGTAAACTTATGTAGGTCTTCGAAAACTATCATCGTTGCTAGTTTAACTGTTTAACATTTTTTTAAATTTAACTTCTGAATAATAGGGGTTGCAGAGATGGAAAAGTTATCCCGAACTTGAACTGAAGCTCACTTGTTGCCTGTGTAGCAAAGTTAGTTTATTACCATTTCATTTAAGTTATAATAAAGTTGAATCTTTTAACGAAATGTAAAGTCACTGAACGTATCTCCCACACATTTTCTTCAATTCTGTTTCTTACATGTTCTTAAGCTTAGTATTCCTCAGTTATATCTCGTAGAAGAAGGAAACTGATTTTATTAAAAGTGAATGATCATTGATATAGAGTATGTGTATCTATGACTGTTTTGCCCGAGGACAGGTTCAATCCCATTTACCCTAACATAGTTAGGCGAGGCCACTAAGTCAGTAGAACAGGGAGAGAATGGCCAATTGCTTTTCCTTTGTGGGCGAAAAAGAATTAGGCAAACTGAGAATTTAAAATTTAGAATCAGGATTAGGGATGCCATACAGGAGGAACCTGAAAGATGTGCCTAAACTCCGTGAGGTGATTCGGAACATCAAGAAAAGACAAAAGTCCTGTCGCATGTTGTCAAATTCCGCGTCGTGTACGAGTAACAGGGGTGCCAAGTTGGACTCGACAACGGAATCCTGACAATTGGAACGGAACAGGAAGTTATGCACATTGTACAAATTATCTGTGTGTGCACAATTTCCAAATGTACCATTTTGCTTATGTCCGTAGCCCATTTAACTAGTTTTGATGCCACGAATCATCTCCCGCAGTCTGTACACACTGTTCAGGTTCACACTGTATATAATAAAAATTTGATAATTACGGCTTCTTTACACAAATGGTCAGTCAGTCACTTTCGTATCAGTTAATATTTCTCCGATATCAAAACACTCTGAATATTTGTAGTATCAAGATGCAACGACTACAGAGTTGAAGATTGTGGATTAAGAATCTGAGTGTAAATGGGAGAACCCCGAAACAATCCTACGAAAACGACATTACTTACAACAATCTCGTACGTTTGTGGGCTTGAATCGTGGATGCTTTGTACAGTACCATAAGTTAGCGCTCAGCTTTTGTGTCTCCTTGGTAAATTTAAATTAGATTCTGCATTGTTAGATGGAGTTAGAATACTACTAATTACTACTAACTATGTTACGGTTATTTAACGTATTCGCATCCATATTTGTTCTTTCAATACAATCGTTCTGTAGTTTGATATAGAATTTCACTTATGAGGGCTGTGTGAATAGGTGGAATTTAACTCGCCAAGTCAACTTAAAATACTTAATTCATCAACTGATGAGATAAAATAAACAGATAAACTTCCGTATTCTAATTACTTGTTGGTCCATATATAAGTTTCTTTTATGAGTGATACACACAATCGACTATCGTTGTTTGATCGCTATAATAAGTTTAGACAGCTAAATATTCGTTCTATTAATACTCACACCGTATAAGCTCGTACAAACGAAATGCTTGTACAGTACAAGCGCACGCTTGAAGAAAAATGGAAAAACTCTTGTATTACCACCGAATTACTTTACATGACATGGCCATATTGTAGACAACATGAAGTTTATTGTTTGCCCTTAAGTGTTCACTAAATTTTAATTAATACGTGTGGTTGCTTAAGGACTAAATGCCTAATTGCTTTCAAATAAAATAAAGTAAAAGTGTATACATAAATTTTCAATGAAATTTCATTTTTCACTTTACCAACCGAATAACTGAGCTAAAATCGTTAGTAACATGACTTGTATAATACAGTTGAATTTTATCTCATAGGGTATTTATCTTTCGACCATAAATAACAACACACGATATAAGTTGATCAAACATGCAAAGAGTGATCATTTGATTTTTTAAAAATAAAAAACAACTGATTTGTTTGAAATTATTAAACAATAACAGAATGCCCCGTTCTTCTATCTGTCATTTTCGACCATTTTTATGTCTTACCTTTCTCCTCTTCCTAGTTTCGGGGCTGAATTTGGATTTAAACGTCATCGGAAGTGTCACTGTTCATCTCAGAGACCCCGAAAACTATGGTTTAGACACTAATATCGGTCATTTCCGTTCATTATATATATGAAAAAGTGAAATTACAAAAACTATCCTAAGTTTGCAGGTGGTTTAAGAGCTTTTAAGTTACAAGATAGTCACTTTCATTTTCATATAGATATTTAAAAAAAATTATGATAAAATATCTTAACCATGTATATAGAACAATTCTGAAGAAAGTATGTGCAAGTCTTTTAATCAGTATATCCGTGTTTACCCTCGTATAAGTACCGGGGCAATGTAAGACGCAAATTTACAGCTTAAGGTAAAATCGGATCCATATTAGCTCACATTGGAAATCGAATCTGAGTCTCCAGCTGCAAAGGCTTCTATACTAACCATATACCTACGAGGAAACTCATCGTTTTTTAAGCTTCTTGGACTGGCATGAAATGAAATTTTAATTTAACACAATTTGTCTCGCAAATCTAGAAATCAGTATTTCATGCTTCGTGAGTGTAGTGATAAGTATTTTAGTGTTTTTCCCACAAAAAATACCCGTTGTATGTATGTGTTATTGCCCTTACAAGGGTATTTACTTAGACAATATTTTAAAGTTAAATTTCTAGTATGGTCATGGTGAAAAACTGACTTTGTTTTCTAGAACATCCGAATAAATGATAATGTATGTAAACCAATAAATTTAAGAAAAAATGATTTAACTACGTAAAAGATGAAGAAATATACCCTTAATTCACAAGTTATTGATTATAGGCGTAAAGTAGAATGCACTTTTCAACACGATTGCACACGAAATTAACTTCTTTAATCATAATCTTTCGGTTTCCGTCTTTCTGATAACACCAAGATCTTATTCATGAATTTAATATACAGTAGTCTTAATTCAAAGGGGTGACTGAAAATGTTATTCAGAGTGAGGGAATATTTCATTTAATTGACGCCCGAACGTGAAAACATTTCGTAGGAGATTATACCTTCTTTTTTTACAGGAGAGAAAACTGTTTTAACTATCTCAACTATCAATGTTCCAAGAAATACTAACGATAGTAATTAATATCTTTGTTTCATAAAAAAACATATCTCATTGTAGAGATCTGCACGAGCTCGGGCCGAACCAGCGAGCTTAAGCCCAACCCGTCCCGCGGGCCGGACTCTGGCCTACAAAGCATATATCACTTCGGTCCCGGGCCGAGCTTCGGCCGTAAATTTTTAAATATACAACCATATTTGTCGGGCCTAACTTTTAAAATATACTGTAAAACGATATTTGTTGAACTATTCTTTCTAGAGAACTTTTAAATCACAACTGCAAAATTAAACCTCTAATTGCTGTAAATTAAAATACAATTTTGCGTTAATTATTCAGTTTTTGTAATCCGGGCTTATTTTGGGCCTATTTGATTATCACACGAGTTCGGCACGGGCTCGGGCCTAAATCCTAAAACATATTCCGGACTCGGTTCGAGCCTCATATTATAAATTCATGGGCCGGGTCTAAAAATTCCGGTCCGTGCACACTTCTACCTCGTTGACAGGTAGAATGGGAACTATATGTAAAGTAAATATAAAGTTAACGCCATTTTGGGACAGGCCTAGAACTCACAAGGGTAAGGGAATTAAGGCTCCACGCTTCCGCAAGTGCGGCAAATATTAGATCTTCACTGGAAAACGAAACTGGACCGCCCAGTTAGTTGGTAAATGACTTATAGAATACTTCACCGTGGCTCTGAATGAAAAAAAAAATATATACTGGAAGGAATTTTGAGAAAATGAGCACCAACAAATATGTTAAGTAGAAGCACCGTGTACGTGTGGATGGAATATTAGAATAGGATCGTACATGCGATTATCAACAGCGTGACGTTGTGGAAAGTCAGAAGTCAGTGCAGGAGGTTATGGCATGCTCAATGGGTAGTCGAGTATTTTGCGTGAACTTAGTTATGAACATATTTGGAGGTTTGCAAGGTATTTGGAGGTCGAAAAGTTTGCAAGGTATGTACTTGTATATCAATCACAATACATTTCTTCTCATCATTTTCTTGTTTTTGAAAAGATATCGGCAGCTTTTGTTTTACATGACCTCGTACACATATCCAATGCTAGGGAAAATGATGTGGTGAAACATTCCAAAAATGACCTGCAGAAACGAAAGGGGCACTATGGGAGGGGGTGCTTTTACTACATGATATACATGATATAACACACGACCACTTTCAGTCCAACGAACCGGACACATCATGAGTTTCAACTGGGAAATTCTTGACTACCTTCCACATAGTCTTAATTTGGCTCCTTCCGCCTACAATTTCTTTAGACTTCTAAAGAACCAACTCCGCGGGCTCCGTTGCGATACACTGGATGAGGCACAACAGGGTACGATTACCTGGTCAAAGAACCTGGAGCAATATTTCGTTGCAAAGGACATGGACAGCATATTTGGACCGCAATAGTTCATATGTCAAATGTTAGTGTGATACCATGTATCAAACATGACACAGTTTCAAATATTTATCTCTGTACGTTATTCAGGAAATCGAAAATTACTCTTACTTTTTGATAACCTTTGCATTTAATAGCTTTCTAAATTAATATAATATTAGGCTGATTGATTAATTAATTTAAACCATTAAATAACTCAAACTACGTCCTAAATTGCAACACGATCAAACAGCCAATAATGTTTTCAGTGGTGTCCCGAACATGGTTTATTCTATAAATACATACAGCATATCCCGGTGCAATGGGAAATTAATACCCTCAGGAATCCTGTTTGAAATCTTTAGTATTTGAAATATTTCAAGCTGTTCGTAATCACGGAAATAAACATATACATCAAAGAACGTACCGCTAAGGGAGTAACAATTCCATAGGGAAATTTTGAAACACATCGATGGCTGATTTCATTTATGTATCTGTAATTAGTTATATTTTGTACTTTTTTAAAAATAATCACTATCCCTATTGATCTTTTACTGGATTAATAATTCCCTACAACATCGACATTTAGCATCTTATTAAGATGATACTTACCATTTTATGTTGGTACCACTATCTGGAAATGCGCCGCAGGTTCATGGCCAACCGTGACTTTGTTCTTCGCACCCTCCACTACTTCCCCAACATCAAGTAAGCATTGTTCACTGCCTCTACGACAATTACAGAGCTGTATTGTTTGTTTTTCGGTCGTCTCGATCCTGTGCGAGTTCTCGCATCACGACATTGTATAATCTTTTCCTGCTTGTCTGTCTGTCAGTCAATAAGCTCTTGTCCACTGTAATTACTTGTAAATTTGCAAATTATGGAAGAGCAAGAGAAGGAAAGGATTGTAAGTTTATTAGATGGTGGTGAAAAAGAAGATATGAATGAAGAGCTTCGTAGAGAGAGAGAGAGAGAGAGAGACTTCTCGAGAAAGAGATTGTTTCATGAAGATTTGACATCTATTGATTTGTATAAAGAACATGACGATGAAGAAGATAGATAATTTGGAACAAAGTGATCATAATACTCACAATGAACAGTCTCATGAATCTGAAGAAGATTATTTCGATGCAAACACCACCACTTCAATATACAAGGAAAGACGGCAAAACTAAATGGAACTACTTTCCCAAAAAGAACGCTGGTAGAGAAAAGCGGGGTATGAGAAACATTGTAACAAATTTACCGGGACCCATTCATCAAACTTGAAATGTTGACTTCATTGGAATCCTGGAAATTATTTTTCCAAATAATGTTCTTGCGAAGATAGTACACTATACTAGTATTTGGATTAATGGGCATAGAGAAGTATTTTCTAGAGAACTAAATGCTAAAAAACTAAAAGTTCTCATTGGCTGGTCATTTGAAATGTAACCACATCAATCTGAGAGACCTGTGGGCTAGTGACATCACAAGAGTAGAAAGGTTCAGACTGACCGTGTCCCTGAGTAGGTTTCAATTTCTGTTGCGAGCATTACTGTTTGGCGATGTCACAAACCCGTTAAGAAAGGAAAAGTTCGGATAACATACAAGCCATCAGAGAGTTATTTGACGGATTTGTAGAGAGGTGCAAGGCAAACTACTCACCCAGTGAATATCTAACTATAGACGCTTTTCGTGGGAAATACAAGTCTAGGAAATATATTCCAAATAAGCCGACCAAATATGGCTTGATATTATACATGCTAGAAAACTCAACTACGTTTTACTCATACAACATGGAATTTTACAGTGGTAAACAGCCAAATGACCCATTTCAAGTTAATAACAGCGCGAAGAGTATAGTTGAAAGTCTGATCCAGCCCATTGCTAATAGTGGACGTAATATAACAACCGACAACTGGTACACGTCCATACCTCTCGCAGAAGCGCTTCCTAATAAATCACAATTTAACTCTTGTGGATACTCTCCGCAAGAATAAAAAAGAAATACCACCTTTGTTTTTGGATGCTAAAGTGAGGCCTCCTACCAGTAGTATGTTAGCATATCGTGATGAAGTTACAATGATTGTTTCCTACTTACCCAGAAAGAAAAAAAATGTACTGTTGTTTTCCACTACGCATGAAACAAACAATCGACGCCAGCTCTGGTGAGGCCTGCAAACCCGATATTTTGACATGTTATAACTTGACTAAAGGAGGGGTGGATGTACTTGATGAATTGAAAGGAAACTACTCAGTTTACAGAGTAAGCAACCGCTGGAGCATGGACATTTCCTACTCCTTACTGAATACTGCAGGTATAAATGGGTTCAGTATTTTGGCAACAAAAGATAGCAACCTTCACCGAAGAGAATTTCGGATAAACCTCTCCTTTGAGCTGTGAAGAAGTACCTAGAGTGACTGTATGAAGCCTCCGAAGGAATGTGCGATACCGATGAAAGAACTTCTGGGAAAAACGGATGAGGAAAACGAATGAAAATGAATCCACAGTTTCCAGGAAGATGTGCTTTCTGTGACAAAGAAAAATCGAAAAAGTAAAACATATTGTGTGTAGTGTATGGAATTCATTTGTCGACAACACATAATCTTCATATGTGCAATGTGTGGCGGCATGAAAGAGGATTCGAGTGACAAAAAGAATGAGCAAGACTTGAAGGTGAGAGAGATTCATAAGACAATCAGAAGGGACAGCTAATGCTATTTTACTTTATTTTTTTCTTTTAAAATAATTTCCAGATAGTTTCGAGTTTTTGAGTCTAGGAAACGCTTTTTTTAAGATTTGCGAATTCAAACTTTATTAATCTTCACATATGTTTATAATGTTATATGTAATTATGTTAAATAGCCTATAAAAGTTTGTAATAGTTTAAAATGTTAACATTCTGATAAAGGTATTAAATACTTCCATACAAATACCTTATGTAAATAAAGTCTATGTGTACTCTTTTATCAAACAAGAAGCATTTTCTGTGTTACAATATATTTTTTTCTTTTATTAGAATCGGTCAAAAAGGACGGTGAGAGTTTTGGCTTTATAAAAATAGTGCGAGTTCTCCCGGGTTGATTCTCTATGTGCTCACAAAGACGCAAAAGTTAAACCGACATGTGCTACATAAACACAGAAAATAGTCATATAATATCGTTGAAGCAAGCTACAACAATGTCCAGTGCATAATATACGCAGAACCAATTTTGTTATATTTTTCAACTGTTTCCGTGTATATTTAGCAAACATTTAAGAGTTTGAAATGTTTCTTGATTCTCCTGAAAAGTTGTGGTTTTAACACATCGCGGTTCTTCGAGGCGCAGCGACGTAATGCTTATTTTACTACCAGATGTTGGTGTGTGTGTAAAGGAGCATGTGTGTGTTGTCGTTAGGAAAAGACAAAAACAATAGATACAATCTGTTAATTAATAATTTAATTTTCTTAATATATTTTACATAAATAATAATCCTATCCGGTAAAATAAAAACTGACAGTTATTGTCGGTAAGAAATGACATACTTTCTTGTGACACAAAAAGTTCGTTTTTTTTTTTTTTTTTCAATTTTCTCGAGAACTACGTCTGTCAGTTTACCCTAAGCATGTCAATTTGTTCAGCTGGATTTGCTCTATTGATTAATACACTCGTATGTATTGTCTTTGCACAATATTTCAGTTAAATAGAAATTAAAATTTAAGATTTAATGATCTTTTAAGTCATATCTCATTAACTAGTATTCTATACTATCATAATGAAGAGCTGGTATAATAATGAAGAGCTTAACATGAGAGTGTATTTTAGAGTCAGTAATACCCCAATAAGACGCATGGTTCTCGTATTGTAATCTTTTTATATTACAAGGATATTAGTTTTCTTTAATTATCTCGAAAAACTACCCAAAAGCTTTTACGCTCACGAATATAACTTTGTTTTGTTTAATAAGTTCTTTTTTGGTTTAACTTTCCACGATTATGCTGCAAAGCTAAGAAACTCGGTGATGATGACATTGAACAAACTGGTGGAATGAAGAAAGCGGGAGAACACCTCCAAGAAAACACATTCCGCTGTTTGCCTAACACAAAACTCACTAGGCAATAGACTCATCTGTCCTCGTAAAATTACTATTCAGACAAGTTTAATGTTTATTAGACATTAATTTCTTTGATTTATCACATACTTAAAGAATTATTTCCAGCTTAAGGGCGCTTATTATCATTACTATATTTTACTGTATTTATTATGTTCTACATTTTAGCGTTTTTCCGGAAGTCAACAGGGTGTAACAAGTGCTGAAGATTCGTCTCGCCGAGGACGCTCTGTCTCCCATATCAACTCATCAATTTTCGCAGTGTTGTCCTTCATGACTGCACAGACAGAGCCCGTTTGAACTTATCTGCCCACTCGTATATATGCAGTGTTCGTAGGTTTCTTGAAGAAAATTTCCCTGAACTAACACAAAATTTTCCCTTTTCTTATAAAATTTTCCTTAGTTTGTTCAGTGTCCAATACCTATGGCAAAAGTCATGTGATAAGATTAACAATATTAAAGGAAGTGCCGATTTCTTTCTGCTTCTATTTTTTCGTTTACTTTTCATTTCTTCTTCTTCTTCTTCTTTTTACAAAAGTATACACACAAATACACTGCCAAAAGATGAAATGAAATGAAATCTTTCAGTGTAACGTTCAACGAATATACCTTTAGGCTAAGGGAGACGGTGATTAAAGCAAGTGAATGACGATGAAATGATGAGAAACTGGGAGGAAACGGAAGTATTTCGAGACGATCCACGGCCACAATGTTGTTTACCACAAGCTTGCTTCTCTGTGATCGAACTAGAGACCCCACGCACCAGAGGTAAGCGCTCTACCACTGAGTCAACGCGCCCCCATCTAGACAACAATGGGTGCAAAATTATGCTACTTTTAGTATACACAAACTATTGCTATTGTATTGATTTATTTCTGAAGAATAAAGAAAAATTTAACCATTGTTATTGCTCAATCAGTGAGCTTGAGAATTTCCCTGGATTTTCCTCGTTTTATCGAAAAATTCAATTTTTCCTTTTTTTTTTTTTTTTACTAAATTTACCTATGAAATTTCCCTAGGTTAGGGAAATTTCCCTCAAATTACGAACACTTTATATATGTGTTAGACTCAAACAACTTTCACCATATTGCAGTGCCATATGACAGTGAATTTCGATTAGTTTCAACAATTTAGGTAACAGAAATCTAATGACACTCTGCTGCTCCACGTTGGTGTGAACCTGCAAGGGTGCCGCCATCTTGTTTGACATTTTCAGCATTCCATTCGAGAGGCAGGCGTGCTAGGCTCATCTGATAATAGTTCTAATACACCACCAATAAATAACAAAGAACCAGAGGTATCTATGCCGGTGTACGTTTCACGCTACGTGAACATACACATAGTATTAACACTATCATCTGCTGAGAAACTTCATAGTACATCTCCAAAGACGTTAATTAGTTCATTACAAAACGTATATAAAACTTATGAGAATATATACTCTTTGAAACTAAAACAGAATAATCAAAATCGGTATATCAATACTAAAGTTATATGTGAACACGCACACAGTGAATCCAGTTAATTACGATATTAACACTGTCAATCGTTAAAGAATTTCATGGTCTTGTTCCAAAGACTATCATAAGATTCTTTCAAACAAAAGTAATGAAAATCAGTGCACTTATGTTGAGTTATGCGTGATCATACATGTACTCGTCGGCTGCTTTTGTAATTCCTGCTTTCATGGCTTCCCATTTTGAGTTGATGTCATCATCCGCTAAAGCTACCTTAGATGTCTCTTTGTCTGTCACCGTTGCAAATTCCCTTTTCATGTTTTCATCTCTTCTTAGCTTGATTGTGTTCCATCCTTTGTTTGGTGCTACCACTCTTTTCTTCTTTAGTCGAAGTTCGCTCTTCATCAAAACACTATATATAACAGGTCCCACCATTCGGGATCAAATTTGTCTTGATGTTAGACTTCGGCTTGCTATATAAAGTCAGACACAAAACTTTTAAATCATCTCATTTGACATAATAAGATGTGTTTAAACAGTGATTGAGGTATGTTTTGGACTTTAAAAAAGTATAATAAACAGGGGTAAAAGTGGATCTGAAAAGATAAGGGAAGCATGATGTAACGCAGTCCTTCATGCCTATCTTTGTCCATTGTAACTTTCTTTCGAAGTGAGGGATGACATAGATACTTTTTGCAAGAGATAGAGAATTACAGTATGTAAGTAACGGTCGCCAGTACACCGGGCAGTATGATTGTATCACGGCATGTCAGACACTTGCTTCCTTATGCAGAGTCTTTTGATGTAATATTAGCGTCATACTAAACGCCTGACTACTGCAGGAAACATATATTAGTCGAACTCTTTAGTATGACACTAATCACGCGTCAGAACGACTCTGAATAAAGTCCTTGGTTTTCATACTTCTGACGGTTCATACAACATCTTTGAATGTTTGTTTGGCGCTAAGGCTCGAAAATAGATATAGAGTTACGTTCGGTCGGTATAGGTATAGAGTATGTGTCGGCGGTTCGACTGCGTCTACTTAGCGATGGAACTATGAAATTCGCGGTTTTGCTTCGAGTTTCATTGACCCAGACACATTAAAGTCTCTGGTTACAATGGGCTGAGTGAATGTCCGGTTTCAACTTGTTGTAGAATGATGGTACCCAGCGGCACAAATCTGTCTTCAACATTGGGGGAGGGCGAGTAAGCCTTTTTTTGTTAAGCGATGTTCAAAACCATTGTGAAGTTGGAAAACAATCCTGTGGAGGAACAGGGAGCAGACTTGTCTTCAACATTGGGAGGCGGACAGATTTGAGGCTCATTCTGGGGGGACATCAATTTCATTTCACTTTCCTGTGAGGCAATCGGGCACAAATCATCACATTTTCCCCCCAAAAAAACATACTTCAAATCGGATTATTGTGGGGACAGTCCCCTCAGTTGCAAGATTGGAGGGGACATGTCCCCCATCCCCTCGGGATTTGCGCCAGTGATGGCAGCTCTGGCTTCATTTTTAGTGATGGGTAACTCTGGAACGACTCCAAAAGAACGACTTCTTCGATGAAAGGATTAAATCTCTGAAATGAATCGGATTAACTTTGGCGGAACCAAAAGATGGATTCACCCATTGCAATAAACAGATTAAGAAAGTGAATTCGGTTGATAGAATGAGATGACGAAACCAAATTACAGACGAGTGGACCTAGTTGACGATGGATAGAAGTAGACAGAGTAATACTTCAGATCAGGAAGACATGAGAAGACATGAGAGTTTGGCATGAGAAGAAGCATATAATAAACTTACTGTGCATATCTAGAAACAATCGAACTTCCATTCTTCGTTTTTATATCCTTTGTCTTCATACATTTAACAAGAGCAAGACATAAGAAAGAAATGAAACTTCCTGCGCATGTATCGAGACATGGTAATTCCTATATATACACTTCTATATATACTTATGTTCTCAGTCCTACCAATATCAACTTTGCAACAGCTTATAAATAATTAAATTTGTTTGACTAATATTCCTGAAAGGAGGAATCAAATTGGTGAGACTATGAAAACTAAGGATTATTAAATTTATCAGAAGAGAAAGAATACAATCCCTCATTGGAGGAATTAAATTAGAAAACTAAGGAAATCGGAATCATGCAACTTATCGGAACTAAAGGGTTTGATCCAGAGAAATGAATCCTTGTCTGAAGTGGATTGAAAGGAATTGGTTTCGAAAAAGTGAACATATTGCCTATGACTAGTCGTGGTAATCGCAGTTTGCCAACGTACATTATGATCAGTTGTAGATTATTGGAGCGCAATTAAGAATAACTCACGATCTCAGTGATACATATTGAAGGCAACTGTACTATACTGACGACTACATGAGAAAGTTTTACAAGCAGAAGTCATGCTCTTCCTTCAGATAACTTCGAACGGCATATTTCAGCAAGATAATGAGTAGTCACATCTTTTCCGAGCAACGACGGATATCACTGCTTACCTGGCTGGTAAGATCACCTGATATGTGTCACTCATCGAACTTGAATGGATATCGTTTGTCGACACATTAGTCGTTACAGTTCTACATGACAGAGTACAGTACCTATGTCCTCGTGGTTACGAGCAACGTGGGAAATGATTCCTCAGGAACACATCCAACGCCTCTTTGATTAGATTTCACGCCATAATAAATCATGTACCACAAACGCTGCGATTGCAGCACCTACAAGCTTCATAGCATACTGATTCATCAGCATTAGAGGCCTTGTGCAGTCCTAATATTTTGCTAATTTTTGTATAATAGTGAAACAAATTTATGGTATAAATTTCATTGCATTCAATCTGTCTTTCTTGCTGTTACAATTTTCATAAACAGCAGTGTATAATCACTGAGCAATAACGGCGTAAGTCCGAATTATTGTTGAAACTTCTCCCTCTATTTTTCCTCTTGTTTGTCTTTCGAGATATCTGCTTGCTAGTTAAATACATATTATTTAAAATAATCTTTTCGAGCTAATTTCCAAATGAATACAAAATACATCAAACAGAGGTTGAAGCTTGAAAATCCAACTCATCCTTGCACAAAGCAGGGATATATGTATATATGCATTTTATTCTGCTTGATATCCACGCTCTTCACTAACACATTAATTTGTTTAGTTTTTATGATCCATTATTCTACGATGACGATGAAGTTATTCACTTTGATGATAATTTAATCAGTGATGGACCAAAGGATTGCCTGCAAGAGGAAAAAAATCTTTGCTAGGGAATTCACAATCTTTTGCAAATGTGTATGTTATGTTTTATTCTTATAATCTTTATGTCTAACTTTTTTATATTCTTCATTTTAAATGTGGTTATTGTTACGAAAGTCTATTACAAGAAAATAAGCTTCAATTCCGCGACTTCTCTCTCTAATTGACAACACTACTCCGAATAGAACTTTAAGCGTCTCAATTATTTTTCGTCCTTCGTTTGATCTTCCAAAAAGACAAAGTCAATGGTAAAAGAGAGCATAGGGGCCTATGCCTACATATCGTACGCAATCTGTGGAGTTCATCTGGTCTTGACCAAATTTGGCATTGCGATAGACCTTGATAAACTTAGTATGTATTGTTACGCTGTCCTCATGGAACCTTACCAAAGTAAGCATGGACAGTCGCATAGGGTAAGGTGATCCCTGTCGAGAAATCATCCTACGTTCTAGAGAGAAACAGAGATAAACGTTCATTAAGTCAAATACCTGTAGAATGCCTCAGAATTCATATAACGGAAAAAATTCTTCTACAAAATACAATTAATTGCCACAGAATATCAAACCATAACAAATCGACGATCTCACTAAGTTCTCCTTCCAGCTTAAATCAGAAAGTTTTTCGAATAAATATATCTTTATATGAACAATTTAAATGAACAAATATACAATTTCTTGACAAAAGCTGATAGTTGTTATAGACCAAAAATATAATGCAATGTGGATTTACCAACTTCCATTTAACTTCAATCATAATCTCAGAAAAAACTTCATTATACACCAAAATAGTCTTCTTATTACCAGTTATATAGCTCGTAGCACAAATATATATATATATATATATATATATATATATATATACGAGGGTGGTTCAATAATGATTGTCCCCGGCATATTTAAAATACTTGAGCTGGGATGGATGATGGAGGATATTGTAGCCTAATCTCTTAAATGCCTATATACTAAATTTCAGAACCATAGCTGCTATATTAATTTTCTTTTTTGACGTTTCAAGTGTGAGAGGTGGCACCTAGCTTGAAAAATGGAGAAAACCGAACAACGAGCTGTCATCAAGTACCTCCAGAAAAAGGGGTTAAGCCCAAAGAAGATTCATGAGGACATGATCAGTGTGTTGGGTGATGGGGCTCCTTCCTACCAGTTGGTAAAGAACTAGTGCCGCGACTTCCGTTGCGGCAGGAAAAGCTGTCAACAGGCACCTGGTGCTGGTCCTCCAACAACAGCATGCACCCCAGAAAACATTGATGCTGTGCATGATACGATTATAGCAGACAGACGAATCACGATGCAACAGTTGGCAGACATCATGCACATCTCTGTAGGCTCAGTAGAAACCATTGTGCGTGAACACTTGGGATTCAGAAAGGTGTCAGCGCGATGAGAACATCGGAATTTCGTAGTTTTCAATATATGGACCGATGAAGTACACTCTACAGAGACGTCAACGTGAATCTCTACAATGCACATTACTGGTCAGCTTAGAGTCCGCTCGAGATATGAGAAATGAATCAGCAACAACCATGGAGCATTAATGTATTGGAAGGATTTATAGGGACTCAGATCATTGTGTTATTGGCTTTTGAGGGTCATTTAAGAGGTGCAATGTTTCTTGATTTCTTGTGGGGCCATCTGCAGCTGCTATTGGAAAATGTACCTCTCCATACATGACAGACGATGTGGTTTCAATTAGACTACTGTCCAGGATATAATACTGGCATCTATAGGGAAGAGTTAAATCTTCTATTTCCACAACGCTGGATTGGGACACAGTTTTCTCTGAGGTCTCCCAATCTGCTTGTATGGACTGTGTCTTCTGGGGTCGAATTTAAGACCTTGTTTATGTCAATAAACAAACTACAATGTGCAACATGAAGCAACGCATTACTAACCCACTTCGGGGGAAAATAATGATATTCCAAGCTGACATGATTTTGAGATACAAGGCTTTGAATGTTTGGATACGATGGTGACACTACTGAGAAACATGTAAGGAAATGACAATATCTCTGTCTTCTGTTGACCAAACTCGGTAATTCTCCAAGAGATAACATATCCACCGGCGTCAACTATCATAGGATGTTTCACTTATTTTTCATGATTTTGAGGGTTTTTATTATTTTCTTCCGAGGTCTTCAATTATGTGAAGTAAATAAATCGCTGTATTACTGCTTGTGAGCATCACTTTCATCATTTGTGAAGCAAAGGGTTCATCTACTACACGCTGCAGAAGGTAAGACGACGATTTTTTTAGGTACGCACTTTTCTGAAATTGCTCTATTGCAAATAACCAGATTCATGCTCTCACATTTTGCTCTACCCTTTGGTAACAGCAGATACGTTACTTTTTCTCCTTCGTTTCGACCAATTGTTTTCTATTTCGTTTTGTTCTAGTATCGTAAATCGTGTTTCATCATCTTTCTTCCCCGACACTTCAGCTTCTGTGGTAGCCATACGGTACCAACTGTCATGAATTATTGCCTATGAAAGTGGTACAACATTTAGAGCTTCTTTCAACGCAAACAAAATACACCCCTGTTTCTCTTTGACATTTTGAAGTTGACCGTCCCCTAGGGGTACTCCGAGACGCCACTGTTTTCGATAATTGCACTGTTTATTTCCTCATGTGCACTTTCGTACTTTGGTTTAATTTCAAACAATTATTTGTTATTCCTTTCGAGTTGCTGCATGCGGAAATCCTAGCATTGATGTACTAATGACCACGTATAACTCCCAAACGGTAAGAGATATGGCAAAGTGTTTCCTCTGAAAGTTGTTCAAAATTTAGCAATTGTTTGGCTAGGGACAAATTAAACTCCTGTTTCCATTCCTGAGATGTCCCTGATTTCAGAAACATCACCACGTGATTCGGCACGTGCACTTTGGCAACTTTTTTTTTTTTTTTTGTTTGTTTCAAAGATTTTCTGTGTACTACTAACTGAGTTAAGGCCCTGTTACGGATTTTGTGAACCACCCTGTGATATTTTTTTATCTATCTACACACATACATATAAAAGACGTACGTACATTATATATATATGTATATATATATATATATATATATATATATATATATATATATATATATATATATATATATATATATATATAAAATCTGTGTATATCTTTTGTACTGGTATATATGTAGATAGATAAAAAAATATCACAACTAGATACGTATACATAAAAGAAATCCTTGTGATACGTTAGATGCTGGCGAAATTACCCTTATAAATGTCTTCAGATTGGAAGCATTTAATATGTCAATGCAATAAAAAAATCACTTGCAGTGATCAGTCTTTAAAAAGGACAAAATTGGTTGGGTTACGTTTTGACTCGTTAAGCCCCTATTCTACAACAGCTTCAAGTTATTATTCCCCTTGTTTACCTTCGTTTTTAATATTCCCGCTCAAAGAGCATCTTGTGTGCGTCTTTCCACTCCTCTTATTTTCATACCTTCATTCTCACCGTCGTGATCAATCCGATTGAGTAGAAAAGCGTAATTAACTAAGCAAGATTATTATCATCAAAACGCCAAACACATATTTCAGATTAACTGCTTCTGATTTTGAAAACGATCCTACGTGCATTATCTGTCATTACTTGGCGGCATGTATTTCACATCGACATTAAGAAATCATATATAATAACTTCCTTTAAGTAAGAAGTTAAAACCTGTTCTGACTTTTATTAATTTGGATTGCGAGCGCAGCGAGCAAGGAGCATTTTAACAAATCTATTTCTTTTTTAACTGAGAATATTCATTTGAGAGGGCACCAATACTTTTTTCGGGGCGACGCGTCTTTTACTCATTTGCTCATTTGCAAGACATTGGGTGATATCAATAAAACGGAGAAGTTACTCATTACTCCCAATTTTGAAGTAGTTACTCGCATTGGTATTAATAAAAATCTCGGAGAAGCCCCGCCCTTTTGAAGTAACCACACCTCTATTCTCGAGCCGAGTAACTACTCCGCGTTTGATATCAATAAAAATCAAAGACTCCTCTATGATGCTAGTAACTTCTCCAAATTTGTGGAGCAAGCTAAATAGGTGACTTCGTGCGAAATATGCCCGAGTATATGATTGTTTTGTTATGTAGCAAAACTTATAAATTGCATAGAAATGTTGCAAATGGAGAACAAAAAACATAGGTTCATGAAAGAAAATGTAGAGTAGTTAGCACATTTTTTTAGGAGAATCAACGGAAATTTGGGGTGGTGCACTACGTAATGACGAAAAGATGCGGGTTTTCTTGCTTTACGCGAGTGACCCGGGATTCGAGGTCTGAATGTCAGGGGATTCTGCTGTGGCTCAAAGTACTGTGTCTTTGACTACTACAAGTGTAATGGATGCGATTATTGCGAAATCTGAAAATTGATTGTTTCCGGAGGTGTGTGTAATATTCAAACAGCAAAGGCAGAGTGGCAAGAACAATATACATTTCCGCGTGCTATCGGAGTACTTGACTTTACACACGTGGCAATAAAGAAACCTAGTATTTTGGAGACGAATACGCTAATAGGAAGAGCTCCTTCGTGGCTGAGAGATAGCGTACATGCCTTTGGCATGAGAGACCCGCGTTCGATTCCCAGCGGGAGCTCATATGGTTCGGATTCCAAGTTAATCAGTGGGTTACGTCTCATATAGCCTCGCTACTGAAAAAGACATTAAACTCAAAATCAACTCAACTCAACGCTGATAGGAAGGGTGTATACATGAAAATGTATATTTTTTATGCCAAGGTGAAAGGGGACACGTATGGTGTGGAAAACGCAATCAGATGGACGTGCTTTATGACGTGACTGGCTGGACTATTTAAAAAAGGAAACAAAGGAACCAAGTGTCTGATTTCGTTCTTAAAGCCAAACAATCTTGGACAAGACCTTGGACAACACATGATATGCACTTGTCGTGTTAATCTTGATATTGCTGGATTCCAATCAACATCCATCAGTTCCAAGAGGTTCGTTCCCGTGGTTTCAGTATTACTTTCTTGTTTCCCGTTTTCTTTTTCTAATTAGTTTTTTTTAAATGCTCGCTCGGATATTAAAGATTCTCTTTTGGATTTGTGTCTCAGTCGTAGATGTACTTGATATTTCGTTGCATTTCACTGTAATTGCCTTCAAAGCTTCGGCTTTCCTTCGTTTACTTTCTGGTAACTGTGACTTTGAAAGTACCACTGGAAACTCTTTTATAATATCCACAAATGCACTTTAATTGAAACTGTCGTTGCTACTTGTCCCTTCCATGGCGTTTAGGATACTGCGCCAGAAGTTGCCCACAACGAAATGACCACCCAACAGATCGGAGAAATGAGTAACCACTTCTTTTATTGATACGACTCAGTGCTACGTGCAGAGGAAGCGCGAGTAAACGTTCATAAATCTGGAGCAGACTAGACCTGAGTAGTGGCTTGTTTTATTGATACGCAATTGAGGGAGGAGATTACTCCAGCTGTAGTTACTCTGATTCTCGAGCAGGACTTCTCAGGAGTAGTTACTTATTTTTATTGATATCACCCATTTTCTTTCCTCCTGCTCGTTCGCGCCGCCTTGCTATCAGCGCCCTGGGCAGGCGCCCCGCTCGCCGCTCCCTAGCTACGGCTCTGGATATGACAAACTTATACAACTCGTCGTAATATTTTTTAGGTTCTACCTTTTGTATTACTAGCTTCAGTATGAAGCGGTGGCCTTCGTATAACACACTGCTATTCGTTTAGTTCGTCAACATAACCCTTGATGGTGCTGCTAACCAATTTAAAAAATGATGAGCTCAAAAGAGCAGCATTGACACAATTTCTATTACTTTTTTTAAAATAAGCACTGGCACAAATCCCTGGGGGATGAGGGAGACCTGTACCCTCCAATCATAGCACTGGGGGGACTGTCCCCCCCAATAATCCGATTTGAAATGTGTTGTTTGGGAAAAAATGTGATGATTTGTGTCCGATTGCCACAAAGGAAAGTGAGAAAAAAAAGATAAAAGCAAACGGTCTTACTTGTCCTCGCCAATGTTGAAGATAGATTTGCGCCGCTGAAAATAGGTTACGACATTAACAGTAAGTGAAATATTATGGTCTGCAGGTCTTCGGTTTGCGGATTACGGACTATCAAATTTGAAGTTTGGGTTTAGTCAGGGCCCTCTCCACTTAGAAAAAGATAAATCTAGTCGCTATTTAGAACAATAAACATCAAACAAGTCTATTAAAATGTTGAGTCATGCGGAAGTAACTAATGAAACGGTTATTTACTTCTGTTTTAAATAGAGTGAGCCATATGCATAGTCATTTCTGGCCTTGTATTAAAAGCTTGACTAACCTATGATGCAAACTTCTATATTTAGAAACATGTTCATGAAGTTAACAACGATTTATATATATATATATAAAAAAGGCCACCCAAGACTATTCCACAGGATTTTCAGACATATTGGGAGAAATCTAGGCGAAATACACGTATGCTCTCTAATGACGATTTCTCCAATGAGTGTACCAAGATGCGAGAATTGTTTTCTGTCAAGGGATCGCTACGTGAACGTGATTTTGATACAATAATTTTCTTATTTTAGTAGTAACTAAGATGACCCATGGCTCTCAAATCATCGATCATTAACTAAAGGAAACGTTCCAATTTTATTGAACATTTTGATAAAGAATACTCACTGAAATTGAAGTATAATATTTTTTTTCGGCATTTCCAACACATTGCTTCTTCAATCAAAGGAAAAGCTTTCACTCTTCTTTTTCTATAAGGCTGCAGTCAGCACAGGTAATAATTCTTAATGGCTATAACAATGAGAGCTTTTCCACGTTAAAAATAAGATAGGTAAGGAAATATAAAAACTTCACGTAATGCATGAGGAATTGTTCTAAAGTTGAAAAAGAAAACATTTTTGGCCATTTATGACATTAATTTTGGCCCTTATTACTTATATGTTTTCAATATAACTTATGTCTAATTACATGTGTTTACTTTAGCGAGAAACTTTTATTTATTTTTTTTTTTGGGGGGGGGTCATCTTAAAAGAAGGAAAAGCCCTTTTGAGAGACTCTTTTATTGACATTTCCTCTTCCTCTGAAGGAAATGTCAAGGATATTATATGTCGTACAAAATGAACCGAATTTATCCAATCTGTATCGAACTTCGCATTACGTAGACTTTGACAACTTGAGTGTGCATTTGAAAATATTACTGTTTAGGCTTTTGGTTCTGTGGTTATGGGTAAAAATATAAACTGAACTCATCTGATCTGGCTCAAACTTGGCATTGTGGTGGATCCTGGCTTCTTATACAGGGTGTCCCACATAAAACCGATACGCCTCATGTAGCGGTTAATCATCTCAAATTAAATTGCTTGTGGGGTGACAACACTGTCTTGAAAGTTGGCTACACTGCATTTTTATCGGAAAGTTGAGTGCAATAGTACGTTTTTGTATCAGTTGTTGTGAGAAACTCGTATTATTGAGTTGTTGCAACGGGTTGCCTGTTAGTAGAGACCTTTGGCCTTCAAGGTCGCTGGTCTTAACATCGTGTGATTTTTACTTATGGAGCACACTGAAAAGCAAAGTATATGCTGGTAATCCTCTCACAATAGACGATCTTAAACGGAAGATTACTAGAGAAATTAACAACATTGCGCCTCCAGAATTACAGCGTGTTGCTGGAAATGTCATCAAAGGATTCCCTTGACCACCACTTCCAGCATCTTTTATAAACAGGTTAACTGTTTGACGTTACTATTATCTATTCATTCTAGGTTAGTTCATTGTTGCTGTTAAAAGTGTTACTTGAATTCTGTGTGTGAGGCGCACCGGTTTTATATGGGACACTCTATATAAACTTGTAAAATATTAAGGTCTTTAGACTTTTGGTTCCCGAGTTGCCGGCCATCAAATGTTGTAGCCCTTATACTGTAGTTCGGAAATATACTAATTCTCTTGCCTACAGCATCTTATTTTAACTTCTGAAGTTTTACACTCTGGAAATATTGCTTCAGCTCTGAGAAGAAATTAGTCACTATGAGCTGTACCAACCGGTGCAGGACTTCAAACATCTTTCCTTCGTTCAGTGACCTGTATGTAATATTGTATTATAATGTTGCACCATGTTTGTTACATAGTTCCCAGCTTGATATTTGATAAGGCTTTATGACAAGATACAGAGGAAACGCTCTAATAGTATTCTGCACTATTTGTGATTCAATTCGGTACGTAATTCTCCAAAGTTACCCTATCATATACGGTAACGAAATATTATCATCATCGATCATTACCTTATGAACGGAAAGAATAAATGAGCTTAATAGTTACGTTTTTAATCTTTTTATATAATTTTTTAGAGTGGGTTTTGTAAGTGTAAACCAACATAACAAATGATCAGCTCAAAAGAGCAGCATTGACACAATTTCTATCTCTTGACAAAAAAAAAAGCACTGGCGGAAATCCCGGGGGATGAGGGGGACCTGTACCTTCCAATCTTAGAACTGGGGGGACTGCCCCCAATAATCCGATTTGAAATGTGTTGTTTGGGAAAAAATGTGATGATTTGTGTTCGATTGCTACAAAGAAAAGTGAGATGAAATTGAGGTCTCCCCGGAATAAACCTCAAAGTCTGTCCGCGTCCCAATGTTGAAGACAAGTCTGCTCCCTGATGCTCCAGAGGATTGTTTTCCAACTTCACAATTATTTTGAGCATTGTTTAAAAAAAAGAAAAAGAAAAAAGAAAACAGTCTTACTCGTCCCCCCTCCCAATGTTGAAAACAGATTTGAAAATAAGTTACGACATGTAATAGTATGTGAAATATTATGGTCTGCAGCCTTTCGGTTTGCGGGTTACGGACTATCAAAGTTGAAGTTTGGGTTTAGTCAGGGCCCTCTTCCCTTAGAAAAAGATAAATCTAGTCGCTATTTAGAACAAGAAATATCAAACAAGCCTTTAAAATGTTGAGTCATGCGGAAGTAACTAATGAGACGGTTATTTACTTCTGTTTTAAATAGAGTGAGCCATATGCATAGTCATTTCTGCTATATGGCATTTATTCAAATCGTTACTGTTATTAGCAGCAAAAATAAGTGGCTGTAATGAGCTAGCAGCTATTCAAGATCATACCAAAACACGTATCCATAGAGTTTTTATTTCGATCCCAACAACCGGAATATCCAAAGAGACTGCTGACAGCTAAATTATTATGCATAATATTCACATGCCACACATCAATACCTATACTCGCTGTAACTCAATGAGTAGTTATTCGTCTGGCTTTCTACTAAGTGTTCACCATGTAATAATTTTAACACCATTTACAACGTGTATGGGGGAATTGAAATCTGTAAATATCATATTATAGTACAAAGCGGCCGAATCAACGTTTGCGGTAACAGCATAACACGCTATTGCCAAAACATCTTGCTTGAAATTAGCTTTCAGTGAGTGAATATTGAGACATTAAGATTCTCGTCTCACAAAGAGCACACAACATGCCGGGTAAAGCTGACTTTTACGTCAAAGTGCTGGCATCAAAGCTATAAGCGGATTTGTTGGCGTGAAATCAGTTCTTAAGGACAAACGTCAATTCAGCTGCCGCACACTATAATTCCAATCAATCCAACAACAAACCATACTTTCGAAGATTAGTAGTAGTTATTGTTGAAGGACCTCAGGTGTTTTAAGTTTTAACACCATCTTTCAACAGAATGAAAATAATGCTTTGAATGTATATTTTAAAATTTAATACAAAAAAAAAGTCTATATTGGCGAAGTGACCAAATCGTACTGTTCAGAGAAGTGTTTTCATTAATATCATTGGAAAAACACGTCGCGACTTATTCATACGTGGCAATATTCTTATCACCCCTGCATTAAATTCGTATGGTTAGTTTTCAATTCTATAGTTGGTTGCCTTTACTTTATCAGACGCTCTCATACTGTGTTTCCTCCAGATTTAGAAGAGGGATAGAATTTTTCCTTTCAGAGTTCTTCCTCCTAAAAATTTTGAATATGTAAGATTTAGTATGTAGATGATGAATACGATCTTCCATCTTAGCGCTTTGTAATAACCATAACCCTCACAATGGTAACTGTACGAAACACAAAGTATAAGTTACGATTCAATTTATTCTACATGTGGTCTACACCGCAAAACAACTATTGTTTCATTGTTTCCTTTTGTGATATCGTTTATATATATATACGGCACACAAGAGAGATATCATTGTGTTTAGTTAAATTTAAGAAAACAAAGAAGGAGAACAAGCCAACTGGAAATACGATAACAAAACAGAAAAGACATTCCCAACAAACAAACAAAGAAATAAATAAACATGCTGCTCATAACGATTTGTATTGTTATCACACAGCTCGTACTATCAATGTTCACGTTTGTTTTGAATATAACGTAACTGAATTTCCATCAGAGTTCTTCGTCTTTGTTTCTTTGGGTCAAAAGCCAAGAACTGAAGACTACTCGTCGCTCGTATCCGATAGCGAAAGCTTTGTCAACAAAGGCAAAGAACTGTCTTAGCAAAGGATATTTTTTTTTTTTTTTTTTTTTTTTTTTTTTTTTTTTTTTTTTAGAAAACACTTTAAAGTTACGTAACTGCTGCTTCAAAGTTAGATTGCTCTCGAAATGAAAACCACTTTTGACAATGGAGAAAAATTTTGATTTCTGTTTTGTCATGACTGGACAGACGGGCTGCAAAACTATTTCAATTTCGTCAGTTCTTCTAACCTCCTTATTATAGACCAATTCTTGCAACCCAGCTGCTGTTGATCTTCTATCAAAGAATTACACTCCGTAAGGATAGTTCAACAAGGCAATCTACAAACTACGACTCGCGCAACAGATTTGAACTTTAGACACTTCGGTAAGCTCACCCCTACTTTTTTTTTAAAAAAAAAGTTTTAATGAATAATTGAAATATAATAAAATATATCAAAAATTTTAAAACAAAGCCAGGTAATGAAGAAAGAATTGAATTTTTCCTGGCGACCGTAATTTTAGTAAATCTTCTCGGGCTATCAGCAAGGTGAAGGTATTGATATCCTACTTTCGACAATAGACATCACATTCATCTTCGGGGATTGTAATGACGAAACCGGATATGTGAGCATGTATGCAGGGTGTTTCAAAACAACACCGACAACATTTGGGAGGTGATTCCTGTCACTAAGGTAAGGCAAAAAGTATAGACCAATCTGGGTGCACAAATGCTTCTTTTCGGAGTTATATGCTGCCAAAAACATTAAAAAAATAACTTTAAAGGTCCGTAGATCCAAAACTATGGGACATACCGTAGTCAGATCAAGACTTCAATTGGGAACTATTATGTGCTCTATCCAAATATCCAAGTTTCACAATCCTACGGTACTTCCGCAACAATTTTTATACAGGTAATTGGTGAATACTTCAAATTACATGCCCGTAGCCAAAATGCCTTTATAAAAATTGTTGTGGAGTACCGCAGCAGGATTCTGAAACATGTACGTATTTTTAGATAGCGCACGTATTAGTTCCTAAGAGAAGTCTTGACTTGACTAAGGTGGGTCCCATAGTTTTGGACCTATGGACCTTTAAATTTGATTTTTTTTTTCATGTTTTCGTCAGTCTATAACTCCGAAAGGAAGCATTTGTTCAGCCAGGTTGGTTTACATTTTTTTGTTTTATCTTCGTGTCACCAATCATCTCCAAACGTTTCGGTATTCTTTTGAAACATCCATGATATGGTGACTACTTAGGGCCTTTCAGGAACAAAAACAGGTTCAACAATCATTTCTCGTAGTCACAACAGCCAATCAGGAGCCAGCATCTCCCAGCCAATCAGAAGTCAGTATTTCCCTCAGCCAATCACAAACTCCCATTCATAGCTCTGCCCCTAAGTAGTCACCATATATACATACTCACATCTCCGGTGGGGGGCGCGGTGGCTCAGTGGTAGAGCGTTCACCTCCGGTGCTTGGGGTCCCTGATTCGATCCCATCTCGCACCGTGTGGACTTTGTGATGGACAAACACCGTGCTCGTGGGTTTTCTCGGGGTTCCCCGTTTCCTCCCACTTTCTTCATTCCACCATTTCACTCATCTCTCATCATTACCGTCTTCTTTAGCCTAAAACGGCATAACGTGGGACGTAAACCCAAAGATTTCATTTCAGTTTTTCACTTCTCCGGGCTGTTCAGTAATCAAATCCCAACACAGCCAGAAGACGGCTTTTACCGAGGTAAAGTCATACAATCCCTGAATGCATCTATAGTCATAACTTATTAAAGAGGTGAGGTACTTTCATGACAAAATAGTATACCATAGTTTTTCGCTTTCCTCCATGAGAAAATGTTTCTTGTGGCGATTTTCCTCTCGAAAATACAACGTTTTCCTCTTTGCTTTCACTAACACAAATCAATGCTCTGTGGATTAAGGATTAGGCTATATTACTTGACAGTGGCTGAGAGTTAAAACGACAAAGAAACAATGTGTGTTATGTGTTATAATGTAACGAAAATAAAGTTCTTTAACGGTTTTTTTGAAATGCAAGACCTCAGTTTACTTTTCTTTTTTAATGAGATATCTAGCAAAACCGGTGAGTTTAGGAGTGTTCTTCCTTTCCGTCCTCTGTTCTTTGAAGCTCTCGTAAATAATACTTTAATGACACACTTACATAATTATTTCATAGTGTTGACCCAGAAATATTCTTTTGTTTCTTCGCCTTGTTTTTCATTAAAATGGTAAAAGAAAAGTACTATTCAGTTTACAATTTATAAAGTGGAAGAATGTACTTGATCCTGTAGCAATTAGCTACATCTTTTAAGAACTTTCAGTTTAACGTCCCAGGATTACCATTTAGCTACAATATAAGTGACACGTGTGCAAATTACGTTATTGAGTTGTTACCACAAAAATTAAGGATCACATCGTGGGCTATGTAGTGCCAACTCTCTCATCAACTGGGAAGTCTATTGTTAACAAATTCAACCCATTTAATTACTGATGTTATTAGTTTGTGAACGAAAAAGCCTATTACCAATTGTTGATTTTTTATTTCCTTCCCCACAGAACAACGTCAAGTTTCCGGACTTCATTGTTTCCTCTCTTTCCCATCTAACTTCCTGAACTTCTATTATGTCCGTCCTATATTTCTTTAACTCACTCCCTACGGATTTTGACGCGCGAGTCCTATAGAGTTCTTCTGTATACGAGAATCCATTTTACTTTGCTATGTTCCAATCGTATGTTCCAAATCCATTTTACTTTGCTATGTTCCAATCGTATGTTCCAAATCCATTTTACTTTGCTAAGATCGTGCCGTGTTATCAGCCCAGGTCCGAGCCTTGTGTGAATGTTTCTGAGCAATTTTTTTTTTTTTGTGTGTGTGTGTGTGTGTGTGTGTGTGTGTGTGAACAGGATGAGGTTCTTAGCGTCATATCATGTCCGCAACTACTTATTCAATATATTCGCAGCTTCAATAGAACCACTATATTTAGAATCCTTCTTCTCGATTGGCAACCTAAGGACGCACCATTCCGTGGTGACAGGAAATTAAACCATAGACGTAAATTTAGAAGAGCTGAGTGATCGCTTGATATTCATAAATCTGTCAGACTAGCAAAACTATGTTCATAGGTTTTAATATTGTATGTTGAAACTAAATATTCATATAACTGCATCCTCAGAAGATAATTTTAAACTAATACAGAAAGGATTATTTATTCCCATAGAAAATAGTGTGTCTATACATCTTTGTATTAATAGACAGGAAAGTTTATTTGAAAGTATAAATTCAAAAATAGTCATTATGGTATTTTAGTAACGTAAAATAAAATGTTACTGCATATAGGTGGTAATCGCCTTATCCCTTCCCCCCGTGCGAATCCTAATGTAAGTGAAGTAGGCAGGAGTTCTTACATGCTAATCTAGACCATTTTCACAGGTCCAGTTCTTGACCAATATCCTTTCTCTTTACTCCGTCTAAAGCAACTGTATTGTAATAATAATAATAATAATAATAATAATAATAATAATAATAATAATAATAATAATAATGCTGTGTCATGGCTGTGAGAGTCTAAAAGATCTCAACACTACTTAGAAATGACAGGTAGGTACCTACCACATTCATATGGTAATCTATCATTTCCTGAAACTCTGGAAATTATTATTGGAAATAGCATTGACAGAGAACACTACAAGAAACTGCTACCTGAAAGTTGCCAGAAGGTCATAGATAGTGGAGGTGAATGCATCACTGAGTGATTGTGAGTTAATGAGAGTGACAGTAAAATGTATGCAATGTATTGTTACACTCGTAGAATATGTTAATTTAAGTCTATGTTGTATTTGGATTTGAATTAACAAAACAGCAGAATAAAAATAAAATATAAAATGTTAGAACCGCACGAACTTATGCATCGACCCATAGTTACTAATAATTCCCAATATCATATGTTATACGATCTTAATTCTTACACATGAAAATAATATTTATACAGAGCCATTTCCATAAACATTTTATGATTAAATCAAGACCTAAGTTTAAAGTTATCACATGTGAACACCAACTAATTGTATCTGAATTTCAGAAAAAGTAAAAAAAAAAAAAAAAAAAAAGAAAGAAAGAAAGAAAGAAAAAATCATAGTTACTGAAATATGTTTGATATTTTAAAGGATTATAGCAAAGAAATTTGATTTATCTAACTTCATCCGGTGAACCTGTTTTTCCAAGTAAACGTGAAAGTTATAATTTGAAAGATAATTAGAACATTCAGGTGTATAAAGCAGGATAAATAGTACCTTTAAACTATAAAAATTGATAATTATACTACGTTCTTTACATTCTAACTATACTATGGTGATAATTATACTACGTTCTTGTGAGCTCAAGGTGACTCCATGTCATCTGCCATTAGCAACAAAATTAAATAAAATAAAACACCCGTCAATTGAACTTTGTCATCCATTCTGTAATTAACAGAGCATTCGGAAACCAAATATCCTGTCATTTTGAGATCTTATTCAGTCAGATCTATTGTTTGCCTAAATTTAATTCTGTAGTCTGCAGTTTTACCAATAACTAGATTTAGACGTGAGATACTCTTTCGTGCTCCCATTGTTTCATTCTATCCCTTCTCTCTTTTTTTGTTAACTATTAGTCAGTGCTTTGTTAGACTTCAACTTCCACCTCTGTTAACCAGCCATTCGTGAGTGCTAGAAGCCGGAACTAACAAAATTAACGTTGCGTGGTCTTGGTACTTCCACGAGGTAGAAGGCTGGAAAAGAGAAGGTAGGTGTTCAGGATCGACTACAGTGAATTCTTTGCTGGTCAGAGTTTCACTTTCTTTCTTTAATACAGTTTATCTCAAAACAAGGTAAAGTTTTTTTTTTTTTTTTTTTTTTTTAACTTGGCTTAGTAGTGTTACAAGAAATGCTTGACATGATTTCGGTATGGGGGAAGTGTTCACAAGGGCGAAAGGTCGTGATAAAAGTTTCACGGAATCATTCAAGAATTACTTATTTTACAAGGGCGAAAGGTCGTGATAAAAGTTTCACGGGATCATTCAAGAATAACTTATTTTTTAAAAATAGTTACCAAACTTGTATAGTGGAGACATATTAACCAAGCACAGAGGGGTTGTTGAATGTTGAACATTAACTAACAAACTAACTAACTCTACGGCCTATAAAACCTGGAGGCTCTATGCTGCGTTCACAAAAGTTCTCCATTGACTTCTGTCCTTAGCCAACTGAATTCAATTTCTACTTTGTATTCCTATTTCTACGGGATCTATCTTATTGTCCTCCCCTCTGGGCCTAGGTCTTCCTAGTGGACGTTTTCCTATTGGATTTCCAGTTAAAACTTTGAAAGGGTTCCTACTTTTTTCTATTCTTGCTACATGACTTGCCTACCCAATCGTCCTAGACTTGATGATCCTAACAATGGTTGTTAAAACGTATAAATTATGTAGTTCCTCGTTATGAAGTTTCCGACATTATCCATTTCCCCTCGTCTTGAGTTCGAATATTTGTCTCAGGATTTTGTCAAATATTTTCTGTCTGTCTTATTCCCTCAGAGTAAGCGACCATGTTTAGCAACCATAGAGCACAATAGGCACGATTATCGTTTTACAAATTTTAAGCGTCAAATTCTTCGACAGCATTCAGGACAATAAAAGCTTTTGAACTGAATAATAACACGAATTTCCCGCTTCCAGTCGATATTTAATTTCTTCATGGACATGGCTTTGGTTTATTAACACTGATCCTAGATATCTGAAAATATTCACTTCGTCGAAAGTATTGTGTATATTATATTTTGACGCATAGAAGGAAATTATATCATTGACTGTAGAGTTTATGGACTTCCTAAGATGTGGAAACATAATTCAACAAGGACGAGAAATTTATTAAAAAATCCTTTTTCTTATTTTCGCTTTTAAGCGGTCGTAAGCAGTCATGTGTCCATGAAAAATATCCGAAATGAAGAAAATGAAATGAAAGCTGTATGTCCCATGGATATGCCTGGTAGGCTAAAGGAGACGGTGATGGTGAGAAATTAATGAAAGGCGGAATGAAGAAAGTGGGATTAAATGGAAGAACCCTGAGAAAACTCACGCACATGGTGTTTGTCCACCATTAGGTCCACTTGGTGCGAGCTAGGATCGAACCAGGGACCCCATGCACCAGAAGTGAATGCTCTATGACTGAGCTACCGCCGCCCGAAAATTATTCGAGTTCGATATTTTAACGTTCCATGACACTTACATGCTGAAAAATATTCAGATGACAAATTTTAAAGTCGTCTTTATAAGATCTTCAAATTTTGAATTTACCTCTTACATCCGCAAATAGGAGTAGCGTACTGGGTGTTTGAAGTTAAAAATCATATTTTTCTCTCGAAGGTTTCAGGCGATTTTATTTATATTTCATAAATGATTATATTTTCTTTCAACAATGCTATAATATTGGTACAATACGTTATTTCTTTTGTAAAAGTACAGAAGTTGTAGTTATCAGTGAGAATGAGTTTCTGTTTGCATGATTTTCTTTTACGAAATACTTTAAATTTATGGTCCATATTTAACCCATAAATACATCATTAGCAACCCCACAATGTCGCAATAATTCTTCTTTCTTTTTTTCATCTTTTTAGAACAAAATATCCAATATATTACATTGAAGCAAAACATTTTTCGTAGGCCTTATATCTGAAGAATTACATACAATGTAACCACACCCATACTATCAATTAATTCAGTATAATGTGCTTACTCCGTAGAAAAGACGAAAACTCGATGTAGGGCCGTTCAAAAATTTTGTGGCCCCTGATCCAAAAAACAAATTTTTGGCCAAGATATCAATCTTTTGATCCACTTTTAGGTTTCCTAAAATTCTTGTTTAATTAGAGGCGTAGTTTACAAATAGAGGTGCGTAATAGCGAGGATCTGTTTCTTAAAATATTATCATTATTGATCATGGCGGAAAACGTGCCGTAGGTGACAGTAAAGTCATGCATAAATTTAAGAATTTTAGGTCAAGTCCTTGATTTGTTGGAAATGACTTCTAATTCGCTAAAACGCTAGTTCTTTTTAATTCGAAGTATTAAATAGATTCCATAAAGCTCCTTTCGCTATCTGCTATTGCTTTTGCTATATATAAATCAATATTAAAACTGGAAGTTGTAGTGGATTTCTACCATTTCCGATTTTAGTGGAGACATAAGGATGGAAATGAAATGTACTGTTAAGACAACCATTTCCAATTTTAGTGGAGACATAAGGATGGAAATGAAATGTACTGTTAAGACAACCATTTCCGATTTTAGTGGAGACATAAGGATGGAAATGAAATGTACTGTTAAGACAACCATTTCCAATTTTAGTGGAGACATAAGGATGGAAATGAAATGTACTGTTAAGACAACCATTTCCGATTTTAGTGGAGACATAAGGATGGAAATGAAATGTACTGTTGAGATAACCATTTCCGATTTTAGTGGAGACATAAGGATGGAAATGAAATGTACTGTTAAGACAACCATTTCCAATTTTAGTGGAGACATAAGGATGGAAATGAAATGTACTGTTAAGACAACCATTTCCGATTTTAGTGGAGACATAAGGATGGAAATGAAATGTACTGTTGAGATAACCATTTCCGATTTTAGTGGAGACATAAGGATGGAAATGAAATGTAATGTTGAGACAATCATTTCCGATTTTAGTGGAGACACAAGGATGGAAATGAAATGTACTGTTGAGACAACCATTTCCGATTTTAGTGGAGACATAAGGATGGAAATGAAATGTACTGTTAAGACACTTGATCGATTCTAGAAAACCGCATTTCTGTCTATTTATTACTGTTTCTACTTCATAGCGCTCGAGTTTTAATAGAGACTAAAGTGAAGATGTAATGTGTTCTTGTGACGCTTAATTGATTGATTGACCCTCTCCAGTTTGAATAGAGGGTTTAAGAAAGATGACACCCATACTTAGAATGTTAAATCGGTTTCAAGAAACCACTTCTCGCTATCTGCTATCAATTTTGCTCTATGTAAATCAATATTGAAACTCGAATTTGTATTGGATTTCTACTACTTCGTATTTTAGTAGAGAGTTAGAAATGAAGGTGTAATGTTTTCTGAGGACACTTTACTGATTGGGGAAAATTCCATCTCCATATCTATTACCGTTTTTGCTCTATAGTGATCAATGCTAAAACAGGAAATGGATAACTTCTACCACTTCCGTTTTGAGCATCGTTCCAAAAAAAAAAATAATAAAAAAATTATAAAAAAAATAAAGAACTCGGCTCCTAAGTTTCGACCTGCTATATTTTCACAAATATGGTGATCGTTGGTCCAATAGTTATTGAGAGTTTTTGTCTCCCGGGTGGACGAACGGAGAGGGTAAATATACATAAACCAAACTCCTTAGAAATTAGTATAATTTACTTGTATTTAAAAACCGCAGAAAGGATAGTTGGTGAAATATAAGATATACAGAAGTGAAGTACATGAAAAGACTACACTCAGGATAGGAAAGAGTGGAAAACTGCGTCAAGGCAGTAGAACGATTCCTAACCTGAGGAGAGAAGAGTGTTTGAAGACCGGTGACAACTACGTTCTTGATGTTCTACAAATAGTTATATATTGTAAATAAAATGTAGGTCTATACTTTA
The DNA here is from genome assembly GCF_964235325.1 of Thermobia domestica. NCBI lineage: Eukaryota > Metazoa > Arthropoda > Insecta > Zygentoma > Lepismatidae > Thermobia > Thermobia domestica. Next base: position 166,041,884 of record NC_137466.1, on the reverse strand, counting down.
TTTCATTAAGGAAACTTCAGAAAGGTTCTTCCGCTTACTGATAGGCTGGATTTTGTTGATTTTTGAAAAAGCTAATAACTTTTTTTATTGCCGTATCTTCAACGAAAACAAACAGAATTGAGTAATAATGATAAATACATACATTTCCGCATGAAGATTTTCAAACACTTCTGTGAGAATTTTGTTCATACATATTTATGAATGAAACTTTACAGCTTGACATAATTCATGAGTATTGCTTAAGAAATGGAAAAGATACTACTTTTTTCATACTTTGTATATACATGTTGTATTGAGAACCGTTTTATAGGCTGATTTGAAAGTTAAAAGACGCCAATGTGATCTAAAATATACGAGATTACAGCCAATCAATCTTCATCTATGTACGTCAGTTTTAGGATACTTTCTCCGACGCTATCCTGAAATCCAATGTATTACACAAGCAAAGAATAATACATATTTTACATTCGTAAGATATCATTCTTTTTTCCCTAAGATGTTAATAATAAATCAGTTCCAAACATGAGAAATAATCTTTGTAATCTAAGAATATGCAATTACTTTATGAGCTTCACAATATTTTCGTTTCTTTGCAGATGAAAATGAAAGTGGCCGCGGGCACCAGGATATTGGAAATGATTGGTTTGAACGTTTCTCTGGCATCCCTAATTATTTCTCTTCTCATTTTCTACTATTTCAGGTGAGGTTCTTTTTTATTTCTTTTAATAGTAATTCTTTTAAAGTATTTTAATTATGATAAAACTTTCCATGTGGTTTCAATATCCACATATGAAATTATCGAATTCTGCTTGATGGAACTGCTACAAATATAAACTATTAGAATTTTATTGCCTTGTGTTGGGATGTTTTCGGTGTGAAACCAGAAGTGAACTAGTCCGTCTGATAACCGGGCAAGTTCCTCTTATAGTGCTTCTCGCCCCAAAAATCTATTTAACAATGGAATTAAAATAAATAAATTTTCCTGAAAATTTACATTATTTCTATAAAATAATAGATTAAATAATTTGCGTAATTTGTACAGTTTTTCAGGTAATAACTTTTAAGGGCGTGTGTAATGTTGGCTAATCTAAAGGTACAGTTATATAGCCAAATCTCTGCGGCTGTCTTTAAAAATTGCCTTATTTTATAGTTAAAATTATACGTGACTACAGACATAATACGAGGTTATTTATAGTACAGACACCGTCTCCTTATCCAACCAATAATGGATTATAACCTCTCACTATGTAGCACTGTCTTTTCATGAGCGGGTCCACGCGTATGATAATCCCGAAGTAAGTCATTCTAAATGTTGATTGGAATTTTTGGACAATTCAGTCTTTGCTTAACATTTCGAGTTATTATCTTCGTAACGAAAATCCAGCTTTGATAAGTTTCAGATCTCATATAGGAAATTAATTGTAAGTTCAAAGTTGGATACTGGAAGGGAACGTTGAACTTCAAAGGAAAGAAACAGTTTTTCTCAGTACCACTTTGAAAATAATAGCACTAAATATAGGCGTAGTATTAACTAGAAACTTACTTCATTTGCTACTAGAAACTTACTAGAAACTTACTTCATACTTCATTCGCAGAACACCTTCTGGTTTTCTTACTTCTTACGCTGTAAAAGGCTTTAGAATTTCTAACTGGAACTTTCTGATGAATAAATAAACAAAATTTATTATCATTTTAGAGAAAGAAAAAAAAGCGAAGGTATAGTTTTAGCAGATATGAAATAATTTGACTTTAAATACATCGACAATGACAGACAGTTAAGAATATTCCAAATATCTTTGCCCAGATTCAAGATTATTTTAGGTAGCATCTCCAGATTTACCAATTAGTGCTGAAGAGAAAAATCTGCTTACTTTCACAATCATTGTGACAAGCAGTCGAACTACTGTACATCAAGATCTTCTATAGCTTTCTTTGTATGTTGTATTAATAATTAAAGAAATAGTTGAACTTAGGGCTACAGATGAAAACGAAACAATGGCCTTTGTAGTCTGCAAGACCAGAACCACGTTATCAACACTGTTTTCAACATTTTGAGGAATCTGAAGTGATACTTTAGCTTAATATGACTCAATCTGTCCCGCGAAGATAACCAAATTTTTAGTCACGACAATGCACCCATTCATAGTAGGTTTGAAACATACCAGTTTCTCGCCACATCGCCATTGAAACACATCCTCGTCCATCTTACTGACCAGAGTTCACTCCCCCCACCCCCGGAAACTTCTCTCTCTTTCTAAAAATAGAGCTGAATCACTTTCAAAAGGTGAGACTGATTTACAAACAGTGTCTACTAAAATTTCAAAATGAAATTTCGTGACTTTTTCATGACCTTTTCTTTACCCAACCATAAAATTTTGCAACATTCTCAAGAGCGAATATGGGTGTGAATTAGGCCGATTTTTCATGCAGGCGATAGAAACGTGCCTTGCTTGTGATCTGGTAGCGTCTAAAACCGACCATATATATTTTGATGGTGAATGTTGACGTTTTATAGAACAAAATTTTCCAGTCTGTACTTATATTTGTACAGATAAAAAAAATCGTGAGCCAAAAACTAAATTTCGTGACTTTTTCTTTACTTTCATGACTATTTTTTGATTTCGTGACTTTCGTGACCGATAGACACCCTTATAAAGAAACGAAATCTTATAACGAAGACTTATAAACGAAACGAAGACTTATAAAGAAAGGTCACGAAAAATCAAGAACAGAACTTTTACGCTGCTTTCGAAAGTGCTGGAAGTTGTGCAGCGTAGCTCTGTACAAGACGATTACGTTGAGGAATATTGTATCCAGCTGGAAGACAACTGAATATTTTGTTGTTTACAGATTGTATTCCAACTGTTGACACCGCCAACTAAATCAGCAATTTGGGAAAGTAAAACAACTCTATTGATTTTGCATGTATCATGTTAGGGGATGTCCATTAATGTTTTACTCTGGTTTATAATGGTCTATGGTTTATAATGTTGCAGTGCGTATAATTGTAGTTAAATTTCAAAATTTGTCATACTGAATAACTATTATTCATATTTTTTCTAACCTATAGCAGTGCAGTGTTACACATTTTACTGAACGCGTACGACATCGCGATGCGCTTATATTATGTTAGGTTGTGATTTTGTATTGTCACTGTCATTGCAATCGTTGATTGGTTTATCCTATCTTAAAACTAATTTGAATTTATTATAAATTTAAAATCTCATAGTAAAACTAAAGTGTGTCAGATAAACTCTAGATTTATTGGCCTTCTGGATGACAAAATTATTTTGAAATTTTTAAATTTCGCGACTTGTTGATTGAGAAACATCGACTGGGACTACTGAACCATTGCACTGCGCCTGTGCAATACAATTGTTTGGTAGTACTGTAGGTCTTTCCCATACCTTAAGAGGCAATCTCAGTAGCTTTTGGAACTATTTCTTTAAAGTAATGGAAAAGCAGTGTGTTTGTCGCCTGGAAGTAGGAAAATATTGGATTCGTATAACCATGCTTTTCCATACAAGAGGCGAATTGTCAGTACTTGTAATATCTCTTGCAATATAACTAAGATGACTCTTCATCCAATGTGGCTTTCTTATTTATACGATCACGCTTCTTTTTATCGGTAAGGTGCTCATCATTCTGTTCCTTGTAAATAATAAACAAGATAAACTATATAGTTTGTTTCTTCAACTGAAATGCAATTCATATATAAAGAATACCGTCTTCTACTATGGTGGCTCGTGCCATAAAAAAGTCATCATCCGTAAGAACTTGTGGAAAACACCCCCGATGACTAAAATGGCCAATCAGAACGCTCATTTCAAACAATTCTACATGGTTTCTTAGTTGCCACAGTTCCAAACCCTGTTGTTTCAGTTAGTGATTAGAAGATTGCTGTTTAACGTAGTGGGTGTTAAGACATTGCAACCCTGCAAATGCGGTCAAAAGAGGAATGGAGGGAGGAAATAACACTTGTAAAATTTAGCATGGGAACCTCAAAGACATTTGCCGAACTGCACTCCTATTGAGTGAACACACTATACATGATTACAAAAGTAATGTCTTTATAAGTAAGAAGAGTACGCTAATTCAATTCTAACTAAAAAGTGACAGCCAGGTTTGAATATGAGTCGATCTATACTAACTTCATTACCTGTTGTGCATAAACTTAATATCAAACTATCAAATAAGTACTTATCATTTTATATGTACTTTCAGAGGTTTACGAAATCACCGAACGCGAATCCACTGGAACTTGTTTGTCGCAATGGTGATTCAAGTCCTGGTGAGGCTAATACTTTATGTTGATCAATATATCACACGGAGACAAACAGATCTTGGAGTCGCTGCCACTGGAATTGACAATACAGTAAGTTCTATTCGTCACTTTTTCTTTTATAGTGTTTTTTAAGCTTATGTGTATTCTCAGCACAAGGTTATGATCAGGGTATGGAGTATTGTACTGTATGGGGCAGAAACATGGACTTCCGCAAAAATGATAAAAAAAAGTCGACTAGAGCTTTTCGAAATGTGGGAGAAAATTAGTTAGGTCGAGCGGAAAACGATTGAGAGAGTGTTAGCAATGGTGAGGGAGAAAAGAACAATTTTATATATTATTAAAAGGAGGAGGAGAAACAGGCTGGGACATTGGCTAGAAAGGAACTGTATCATGAAGGATATGATGGCACGAAAAAGGGTGAGGAACGAAGAAGACTACAATTGATGGACGGTATAAAAACAGAAAATCGTACGTAAAGACGAAGAGGTTAACGAAAGATAGTGCAGCATGGAAGTTTCTCAGCTGCGGCAAGTGACTTGTCAATAATGGTAGAATACTTATGATGATGATGATGATGTATATTCTAGTTTTGCTTTCCAGCTTGTAAGTGTAATAATCCTCTAACTTCGCTCTGAGCTGGAGCTATGACTGACTGTAGAATGATTCAAGGGAGGGCAATTGTTTCCTTCTCTGGATTTTTCAAGGATGATGAATTCTTCGAAATTCATGGGATAATAAGATGCTAATTTGATTACTCACACAATATACTCGTAGTATCGAATTTATTTATATCTGATATTATAATATATTTACTATAGTTAATAAGGCAGGGCGCAAAATTTCCAAGTCAAACGCACTCGCTAATCCAGAAACGAGGGTCGCCAGTATCTCTCACGTACAAATTATAAGAGGTCCCCCCCTCACCCACAGCCTTTGGTTTGGCAAAGAAAGAGGTTACATCAGGGAGTACAATTTCAAAAAATAAAGACAATTAGATTCAGGATAATCAACTTTGAATTGGACAATTCATATACATGTTTAAATATATGTTGAGACTTCACGTTTGTGTAACGCTCTCTTTTTGTATCAGCTGTCGATAGCAATTTTCGGACCATAGTTCTTAAAGACCCATTTATGGAAATTTTAATGGAAATCTATTCTAGGCACTGGCTGCCCCCCCCCCCCAGCTGTTCAAGATTCAAACAGTGGAGGAAACGATCTCTCACGTTGAGACGTCAGGAGGTAAACCATTCCGATTGAGGTGCGAAAGGAGGGTGGAATTACAACGGTGTGAAGACTTCATTTTCCATGTCTGTTGTGAAGACTTACCATTCAGTTTTTTCTTCCACTCAGTGCAATTATTTCCGTGCAGCTGCGGAGCCCTGTGAGTACCCTTGTGAACCTGCCCCCCCCCACCTCTCGGTACAAACGATTTCCGCATATCAATAAAAAGTACTTCGTTTGTACCGGTTTGTACCGCAAATATTTTTGTTTGTACTGTACTGCAGTATGAGAAATTAAGAAAACAAAGTGGGGGGGCCAAGTTCACGCAGCCCCCCCACATTGTCCTAGGATCGATTTATTTGTCTCATTTGAAAGATTTTCGTTTGTACCGGATTGTACCGTAGTTTGTTTCGTTTGTACCGTTCTGGATTATGAAAAATTAACGAAACAAAATGGGGGCCCAGATCAAACAGGCCCCCAAATCACGACTTAATACACCGGGTACCCATGATTTTTGTATGTCATACGAAAGTACTTGGTTAGTACAGGATTGTACCACAAAGAGTTTTATTTTAGCCGTAATAGATTATGAAAAATTAAGAAAACAAAATTGGGGGGGCTGTGTGAACCTGGCCCCCCCACCACGTAGTACAAACGATTTAGTTGGCTCATTTGAAAGATTTTCGTTTGTACCGGATTGTACCGTAGTTTGTTTCGTTTGTACCGTTCTGGATTATGAAAAATTAACGAAACAAAATGGGGGCCCAGATCAAACAGGCCCCCAAATCACGACTTAATACACCGGGTACCCATGATTTTTGTATGTCATATGAAAGTACATGGTTAGTACAGGATTGTACCACAAAGAGTTTTATTTTAGCCGTAATAGATTATGAAAAATTAAGAAAACAAAATTGGGGGGCTGTGTGAACCTGGCCCCCCCACCACGTAGTACAAACGATTTAGTTGAATCATTTGAAAGATTTTCGTTTGTACCGGATTGTACCGTAGTTTGTTTCGTTTGTACCGTTCTGGATTATGAAAAATTAACGAAACAAAATGGGGGCCCAGATCAAACAGGCCCCCAAATCACGACTTAATACACCGGGTACCCATGATTTTTGTATGTCATATGAAAGTACATGGTTAGTACAGGATTGTATTACAAAGAGTTTTATTTTAGCCGTAATAGATTATGATAAATTAAGGAAACAAAATTGGGGGGCCGTGTGAACCTGGCCCCCCCACCACGTAGTACAAACGATTTAGTTGGCTCATTTGAAAGATTTTCGTTTGTACCGGATTGTACCGTAGTTTGTTTCGTTTGTACCGTTCTGGATTATGAAAAATTAACGAAACAAAATGGGGGCCCAGATCAAACAGGCCCCCAAATCACGACTTAATACACCGGGTACCCATGATTTTTGTATGTCATATGAAAGTACATGGTTAGTACAGGATTGTACCACAAAGAGTTTTATTTTAGCCGTAATAGATTATGAAAAATTAAGAAAACAAAATTGGGGGGCTGTGTGAACCTGGCCCCCCCACCACGTAGTACAAACGATTTAGTTGGCTCATTTGAAAGATTTTCGTTTGTACCGGATTGTACCGTAGTTTGTTTCGTTTGTACCGTTCTGGATTATGAAAAATTAACGAAACAAAATGGGGGCCCAGATCAAACAGGCCCCCAAATCACGACTTAATACACCGGGTACCCATGATTTTTGTATGTCATATGAAAGTACATGGTTAGTACAGGATTGTACCACAAAGAGTTTTATTTTAGCCGTAATAGATTATGAAAAATTAAGAAAACAAAATTGGGGGGCTGTGTGAACCTGGCCCCCCCACCACGTAGTACAAACGATTTAGTTGGCTCATTTGAAAGATTTTCGTTTGTACCGGATTGTACCGTAGTTTGTTTCGTTTGTACCGTTCTGGATTATGAAAAATTAACGAAACAAAATGGGGGCCCAGATCAAACAGGCCCCCAAATCACGACTTAATACACCGGGTACCCATGATTTTTGTATGTCATATGAAAGTACATGGTTAGTACAGGATTGTACCACAAAGAGTTTTATTTTAGCCGTAATAGATTATGAAAAATTAAGAAAACAAAATTGGGGGGCTGTGTGAACCTGGCCCCCCCACCACGTAGTACAAACGATTTAGTTGGCTCATTTGAAAGATTTTCGTTTGTACCGGATTGTACCGTAGTTTGTTTCGTTTGTACCGTTCTGGATTATGAAAAATTAACGAAACAAAATGGGGGCCCAGATCAAACAGGCCCCCAAATCACGACTTAATACACCGGGTACCCATGATTTTTGTATGTCATATGAAAGTACATGGTTAGTACAGGATTGTACCACAAAGAGTTTTATTTTAGCCGTAATAGATTATGAAAAATTAAGAAAACAAAATTGGGGGGCTGTGTGAACCTGGCCCCCCCACCACGTAGTACAAACGATTTAGTTGGCTCATTTGAAAGATTTTCGTTTGTACCGGATTGTACCGTAGTTTGTTTCGTTTGTACCGTTCTGGATTATGAAAAATTAACGAAACAAAATGAGGGCCCAGCTCAAGCAGGCTCTCAAATCACGACTTAATACACCAGATACACATGACCTCTGTATGTCATATTAAAGCCCTTGGATAGTACCGGATTCTACGGCAAAGAGTTTTATTTTAGCCGTAACAGGTTATGATAAATTAAGGAAACAAAATTGGGGGGCCGTGTGAACCTGGCCCCCCCACCACGTAGTACAAACGATTTAGTTGAATCATTTGAAAGATTTTCGTTTGTACCGGATTGTACCGTAGTTTGTTTCGTTTGTACCGTTCTGGATTATGAAAAATTAACGAAACAAAATGGGGGCCCAGATCAAACAGGCCCCCAAATCACGACTTAATACACCGGGTACCCATGATTTTTGTATGTCATATGAAAATACATGGTTAGTACAGGATTGTACCACAAAGAGTTTTATTTTAGCCGTAATAGATTATGATAAATTAAGGAAACAAAATTGGGGGGCCGTGTGAACCTGGCCCCCCCACCACGTAGTACAAACGATTTAGTTGGCTCATTTGAAAGATTTTCGTTTGTACCGGATTGTACCGTAGTTTGTTTCGTTTGTACCGTTCTGGATTATGAAAAATTAACGAAACAAAATGGGGGCCCAGATCAAACAGGCCCCCAAATCACGACTTAATACACCGGGTACCCATGATTTTTGTATGTCATATGAAAGTACATGGTTAGTACAGGATTGTACCACAAAGAGTTTTATTTTAGCCGTAATAGATTATGAAAAATTAAGAAAACAAAATTGGGGGGCTGTGTGAACCTGGCCCCCCCACCACGTAGTACAAACGATTTAGTTGGCTCATTTGAAAGATTTTCGTTTGTACCGGATTGTACCGTAGTTTGTTTCGTTTGTACCGTTCTGGATTATGAAAAATTAACGAAACAAAATGAGGGCCCAGCTCAAGCAGGCTCTCAAATCACGACTTAATACACCAGATACACATGACCTCTGTATGTCATATTAAAGCCCTTGGATAGTACCGGATTCTACGGCAAAGAGTTTTATTTTAGCCGTAACAGGTTATGATAAATTAAGGAAACAAAATTGGGGGGCCGTGTGAACCTGGCCCCCCCACCACGTAGTACAAACGATTTAGTTGAATCATTTGAAAGATTTTCGTTTGTACCGGATTGTACCGTAGTTTGTTTCGTTTTTCCCGCCGTAGATTATGTTAAATTAACGAAACAAACTGGGATCCCAATTCAAGCAAACATTCTAATAAGTTTTAAAACACAGGATACATATGACTTTCGAGAAATTTGAATTTGTCATGGCAGGTCAACCTGGCCCGCACACGTTTGTTTTCTTTCCAATTCGAATCAAAACGTCACCAAAAATTTGTACCCAATATGTATCAATTTATTGCATCAAAGTTAGAATTTGTACCGCCATCAATTTCGAGGAATTTGAATTTTTAATGGCGCGTCAGGCTGGGCTGGAGAACTTATTTTCCTTTTCAATTCGAAGCAAAAAACTACCAAAACTTGTACCCAATATGCACCAATCTGTACCACAAAAATTGAAAATTGTACCCCGAATATTTTTTGAGAAAATTGAACTTTTGTTGGGAAGTCAATCTGGACAGCACAAGTCATTTTTCTTCTCAATTCCAACTAAACCGTTACCAAAATTTGTACCCAATATATACCAATTTGTAGCACCAAAATTATAATCTGTACTACCACCAATTTCGACAAACATGAATTTTTATTGGCGGATCAAACTGGCCCGCACAACTCTTTTTCCTTCGAATTTGAATCGAAACGGCACCAAAAATTTGTAACCAATATGTACTATTTTTTTATTACGAAAATTACAATTTGATCCCCCATGAGTTTCGAGAAATATTAATTTTTGATGGTGAGTCAAACAGGCCCACTCAACAAATTTTTCTGTTCAATTCGAATGAAAATATCAAAAAAATTGTAAGAATTTTTACTCCCACCAATTTCTACAAATTTAAATTTTTGATGTGTCACGCTGGCCTGCACAACTTGTTTTTCTTTTCGATTCCAAGCAAGGCGTTACCAAAAATTTGTACGCAATTTGTACCACAAAATTTAGATTTGTACTCCCACCAATTTCGAGAATTCTGAATTTTAGACGGCGGATCGAAGTTATCCTCATAACTTATTTTTCTTTACAATTCGAATCAAAACGGGACCAAAAATTTGTACCAGATCTGTACCAATTCATACCACTAAAATTGGAATTAGCACCCGCATCAATATCTAGAAGTTTGAATTTTTGATGGAGGATCATGCTGGCTTGGGCAACTTATTTTTCTTTCAAATTCGAATCAACACGGTATCAAAAAATTGTAGCCGATATTTACGAATTTGCAGTATCGAAATTAGAATTTATATCCCCACCAATTTCGAGAAATACGAATTTAGATATGCGGGTTAGACTGATCCGCACAACTTATTTTTCTTTAAAATTTGAATCAAAACTGTACCAAACACCTGTACCCTATATGTAACGATTTGTACCGTCAAAATTATAATCTGTACCCTCACTAATTTCGACAAAAATGAAATTTTCATATATAACGGGTGAAGCAGAGCCGAACAACTCTTTTCCCTTCCAATTCGAATCAAAATGGCACTAAATGTTGGTACCTAATATGTACCAACTTGTACGACGACAATTAGAGCTATACTCCAACTAATTTCGAGAAATTTGAAATTTTGTGGAGGAAAATTTTCTCCTCCACTGCTTTTTTTCATTCTAGTTCGAATCGAAACGGTACCAAAAATTTGTACCCTATATGTAGAAATTTGTATCAACAAAATTAGAATTTCTACCCCCACTAATTTCGAGAAATTAGAATTCTTGATGGTGGACCAAATATTTGTACCCAATATGTACCAATTTATACCACCAAAATTAGAATTTGTACCTCCACTAATATAGAGAAATTTGAATTTATGTTGGCGGTTCAAGCTGCCTGCATAACTTGCTTATCTTTCCAATTCGAATCAGTACAGTATCAAAAATTTGTACTCAATATGTACCAATTTGTACCACCAAAATTAAATTTGTATCCCCAGTTATTTCGAGAAATTTGAATTTTTGGTGGCAACGTCAAGCTGGTCCCCACAACTTATTTTCTTTTCAATTCGGATCGAAATGGTATCGAAAATATGTACCTAATATGTACCAATTTGTACCACAAAAATTAGAATTTGTGCAACTACCAATTTTGAGAAATTTGAATTCTCAATGCTCGATCCAACTTGACGTCGAAACCTGGCTCGGCCAACACATTTCTTTTATTAATTCGAATCAAAATGTTACCAAAAATTTGTGCCAAATAGATATTAGTTTGCGCCATTTATAAACACCGAAGACAAAATTATTTTAATATTTTTCTACGGTGTACCAAATGTTAGAAAGAATAAAGGAAAGCATTATCACAAAACAACTTGGTTGGGGGAGAGAGAGTCAAACATCTACATATGTTGGGGACTCCAAAATATTTATGAGTGGGTGATTTTTTTCTCCAACCATTTGTGATCATGGATAATATTAATTTTTATTACAGAACTCATTCAGTGGATCAGTTCAGTGGATCAGTTCAGTGGATCAGATCAGATCGTCTCTATCCACTCATATCTCCGTTTCGAAAACAGAGTCTAAGTTCTAATTTTGCTTATACAAATTTTTACAAATTCAGTTACCATCAATAATACACTCCAGAGTTAAAATGTTTAATGGAAATAGTAACAAATTCATTTGCGAAGTAGTGATGTCGAATTTTAAAAAATTCGTTTCTCTGGTTTACCTTGAGATCAAATAGATACACACATTTGAGTAAGCATTTCAGATTTATTGAATTGGTGCAGGTACAATGTAATATTTTTTTGTTACAAATTGTCTAAAAAATTTGGACAAATTCATATGAATTCTGAATAAGCCTTTGGCCTGGAAGAGTTGACTTGGTGATAAATTGGCCCTTCGTTGAATAACAATTTCTAATCTTTATTCGTACATGATTTTGCTCATGCAAATCATAAGCAAATTTCCGTTCCGTTTTTATGAATTGCGGGGAAATTTGTTTGCACGTTCTCGTTCGAATCGAATACTATTTTGATTGAATACAAAAAAAAAAAAAAAAAAAAGGATTGCCATGCCCAGGAAGATTGCAATGAAAATTTAAATTTCTAGAAATTGGTAAGGTTGGAAATTCTAAATTTGAGAGTACAAACTGGTACATACTTGCCACAAACTTTTGGTAACATTTTAATCCGAATTCATAAACCAAATGTGTTGCGCGAGCCAAGTTTCGACGTTAAGTTGGCTCCAGCATTGAAAATTCAAATTTCTCCAAATCGGTGAGGGTACAAATTCTAATTTTATACGTAGAAATTGATACATATCGAGTACACATTATTGGTACCGTTTTCATTCGAATTGCAAAGAAAAATAAGTTATACGGGCCAGTTTCACCCGCCACCAGAAATTATAATTTCTCGAAATTAGTAGGGGTACAAATTCTAATTGCGGCGGTACAAATTGGTACATATTTTGTTCAAATTTTTGGTGAGGTTTTGATTCGAATTTGAAACAAAAATAAGTTGGCCGGCCAGTTTGACCTGCAATTTAATTCATATTTCTTGAAATTGGTTGCTGTACAAATTCTAGTTTTGGTGATACAAGTTGTTACATATTGGCTACAAGTTTTTGGTACAGTTTTGATTCGAATTAGGAAGCAAAAAGTTTTGTGCTCGCCAGTTCAAGTCCCTCGAAAGTTCCTCAAGTTCCTCGAAATTGATGGGGCTAGAAATTCTAAGTTTTGTTGAAAAAGTTGAACATATAGGGTACAAATTTTTGAAAAATTTTGATTAAAATTGGAAAGAAAAATAAGTTGTGTGAGCAAGTTTGACCTGCCAACAAAATTCTGTCTGACGTGACTTGCCACGCTCCACGAAATTTCTTGGGATATAAATTCTAATTTTGGTGTTACAAATTGGTACACATTGGGTACAGAATTCTGGTACCGTTTTGATTTGAATTGGGAAGAAAAAGTGTGCAAGCCTACTTGACTCGCCATTAAAAATTCAATTCTCGCGAAATTGGTGAGGGTGCAAATCATAGTTTTGGAGGTACAAATTGGTATATATTGTTTACAAAGTTTTAATACAGTTTTCATTCAAATTAAAAAAAAATGTGTTGTGTAGGCCAGTTGTGGTCATGCTGATCCACTGATCCTCCATTACATCCCAATTTTGTCGAAATAAGTAGTGTGTACAAATTCTAATTTTCATGGTACAAGTGGGCGCATAATGGGTACCGTTATGATTCAAATTTTTCGATACCGTTATGATTCGAATTTGAAAAAAAAATAAGTTGTGCAATCCAGTTTGACCCGCCATCAAAACTAAAATTTCTCGAAATTGGTGGAAGTACAAGTTCTAATTTGGTGGTACAAATTGGTAAGTATGGGGTACCAATTTATGGTGTCATTTTGATTCGAATTGGAAAGAAAAATAGTTGTGAGGCTCTGCTCCACCCGTTATCAAAAATCCAACCTTTTTCGAAATTGATGAGGGTACAAACTTTAATTTTGGCGTTACAAATTTGAACATATCAGGTAAAAATATTTGATACCGTTTTGATTTGAATTTTAATGAAAAATAAGTTGTGCGGGCCAGTTTAACCCACAAACCTAAATCTAAATCAAACTAAAACTCATTGTGTTACAATCCGCTACTAAAAAAGTACCTTCATATGACATACAAAACTCATGTGTACCCGGTGTATTAAGTCGTGATTTGAGGGCCTGTTTCATCTGAGCCTCCATTTTGTATCGTTAATTTTTCATAATCCAGGACGGTACAAACGAAACAAACTACGGTACAAACGAAAATCTTTCAAATGAGCCAACTAAATCGTTTATACTACGTGGTGGGGGGGCCAGGTCCATACAGCCCCCCCAATATTGTTTTCTTAATTTTTCATAATCTATTATGGCTAAAATAAAACTCTTTGTGGTACAATCCTGTACTAACCAAGTACTTTCGTATGACATACAAAAATCATGGGTACCCGGTCTATTAAGTCGTGATTTGGGGGCCTGTTTGATCTGGGCCCCCATTTTGTTTCGTTAATTTTTCATAATCCAGAACGGTACAAACGAAACAAACTACGGTACAATCCGGTACAAACGAAAATCTTTCAAATGAGCCAACTAAATCGTTTGTACTACGTGGTGGGGGGGCCAGGTTCACACAGCCCCCCCAATTTTGTTTTCTTAATTTTTCATAATCTATTACGGCTAAAATAAAACTCATTGTGGTACAATCCTGTACTAACCAAGTACTTTCATATGACATACAAAAATCATGGATACCTGGTATATTAAGTCGTGATTTGGGGGCCTGTTTGATCTGGGCCCCCATTTTGTTTCGTTAATTTTTCATAATCCAGAACGGTACAAACGAAACAAACTACGGTACAATCCGGTACAAACGAAAATCTTTCAAATGAGCCAACTAAATCGTTTGTACTACGTGGTGGGGGGGCCAGGTTCACACAGCCCCCCCAATTTTGTTTTCTTAATTTTTCATAATCTATTACGGCTAAAATAAAACTCTTTGTGGTACAATTCGGTACTAACCAAGTACTTTCATATGACATACAAAAATCATGTGTACCGGGTGTATTAAGTCGTGATTTGGGGCCTTTTTGTTCTGGGCCCCCATTTTGTTTCTTTAATTTTTCATAATTCAGAACGGTACAAACGAAACAAACTACGGTACAATCCGGTACAAACGAAAATCTTTCAAATGAGCCAATTAAATCGATCCTAGGACAATGTGGGGGGGCTGCGTGAACTTGGCCCCCCCCACTTTGTTTTCTTAATTTCTCATACTGCAGTACAGTACAAACAAAAATATTTGCGGTACAAACCGGTACAAACGAAGTACTTTTTATTGATATGCGGAAATCGTTTGTACCGAGAGGTGGGGGGGCCAGGTTCACAAGGGTCCTGTGAGTTTAGCCAGAAATCATTCCTTCTGAACACTGGTCGCCAGCTCCAAGTTTCTAGCGACCGGAAACTTTGCGTCCTGTAATAAGGTGTACATAAATAATTGTTGTTTTACACTGAACTCTTAGTGAATACGGACATCTAGGTGTGTGTATTTGTGATTGCTCTTTATCGTCGCATCGTGTCAGTTTGCTCCTTCCCTTTAACCTCCTTGGAAAATATTCTAATAGTTTACATGTAATTTATATTTACATATTAAACTAATACATGCTTTTTATTTGTAAGTAAAATCATTATTACTATAAGCAAGTAAACTACAAGCATCTTCGTCATCGTTAATCATGTAACAAAAAAGCATGTATTATTGCTAGTGCTGTTTAAAAGGAGTAAAAAGTGTAATGTAAAATTTACATTAACGTTAGTTTCGCTGTGGTTATTTTCGCTTTTTTTTTAGCTTGCCTAGAGTTTTGAAGGTTTTAATTTAACCTAAGTTTTACGTAACTTGGATAGAACTTTGAAATTTCTTGTTTACTTAGCTTGCTTAAATTTTGTAAAAACTTAATTCATGTTTTTAAGCTTCTTTCAGGTTCTTAGGAAAATCTTAACTGTAACCACCTAGCTTCCCTAAAGTTCTATAGTTCTTATTCCTTGCTTAGCTTGCCTGAAATTCTGCGAAATAACAAGTTTTTTTTTTTTTTTTTTTTTGCTTGCCTAAAGCATTATTTTTTTAAAAAACCTTTTATACTTAGCTTGCCTGGAGCTCTTTTCTTGGCTGCTTGAGATTTACTAGTGAATAATACTGAGACTGAATACTTACTTTTATTCAAACTGCTTACAAAACTTTGTACTAATTTTCATACTTCACTTATAGTTATTTTATGTTGCATTATATATAACAAAAATTCTATAATGAAAAGATGTTAAAGAAATTTAATACCATATGTTAAATAATGCTACCTACTCGAATATCAAGGTAATTTTACAATATTGTGGGCGTTCATGTTCAAGTCATTCAGAAGCAACATTTTCCCCCAATAATCTCTGGTGGATAGTGAAGAAACATACATGCTAGTGTTTTGCACTCTTTGAAATGACATAAAATCTTTTGCTTAAGTTCCGCACTTATGTCTTATGTGTGAAAGAAGACAAGTGATAAATCCAAGAGAATGATTGTCCAGTATTGTAGAACCTTTTGCAGAATAAAGAAATATTAAAAATGGGAGAATAGCAGGACTACGTCACAGAATAATACGACGTATGAATTAATATGGCCTGGGATGAAATTAGGAGTTTTTTTTTTTACGCAAAGAATAGAGCGGAATGTAGCCTAATTATTCTTTCTGAAGTTGATTCATTGTATTTGAAGCAAAGCGTAAGATCGTGAGTGGGAAAGGGGAGTCGCTATATGTTAATCTTCATTTATAATTTAGTAAATATGATATAAAAATGAATGAATTTTGGGATTTTTAGGTTGGTTATATGTATATTCCGTTATTGGTTAGTCATTTTGCGGACTTCCGAAGAGAAACATCAAAGAAATTTAATGACCGTGTCTATAACGACAACTCCCAGTCACGACCCCTTTTCAGTTTTATTAGAAAGAGGAAAAGAAGGAGTGAGGAAGAGAAGAAGGTAGACGAAAGGAGGAAAAGTGAAAAAGGAAAAGGAGAAAGGAAGAAGGAACTAGAGATAAAGAATTACTGGGTAATGATGGGGATATGGTAAAGAACCTTGAATAGTTATAGAAAAGGGGATTCATACCTGACTTTTGTTATTTTGTTATTTGAGAATATATACAATCAATACCTTCTGGCAAAATTACAACTGGGCACATATATGCCCTTGCGTCCTATTATTTACTCACACTCACTACAATATATATATTATCACTATCTTTACTCATTTATATTTTTTTCTCATTAATAACATAAACTTCTTTATAGACACCCTATTCCATCTTTCCGCCGTAGACTGTTCAAAGCAGTCTCATTATATATATTAAAATCAACAAGTCACTACAGTACAGTGATCAATACGTGTGAATTTGTATGAACTGATACTAAATTATTTTAGTGCAAACTACAGTATATATTCACTTCACGTCTTCATATTATTTGTTCATATGCAATGAGAATTGAATATCATTAGTTATTCTCTTAACGAGATGCCATTATATTTTTTTTAAACGACAACAATGCAATCGTTCACAGAAAGCAACGGAGAGAGTGAGAATTTGAAATTGTAGCTTGACAGCAGAATAATGCCGTATGTACAAACTTCAGTTTAAGGAAAAACGCAGTTTGATTTTGTAAATAATTCGATTACCAGACTATATAAAGTATTGTGCTTTTCCGAGATATCGAATTATAATGTAAATTGTCTACATATTTATTCATATGGACCAGAATTAATATTTATTAATCAATAATTACAAAAGAAGGGTAATTTTCGGGTGGACGAGATCCTTAAGCTACAGAGGAACGGAGCAGCGAATAGTTCTAACCCGAGCAAGAGATGGCGTTGGTTGTATTAAAATAAACTTTGCACAACTAAACATGCTTTGTACTCTGTTATCGTTTAGCTATAATAGTATACTATGGAATAACGGTACGAAATTACTATAAATTTTCATTATGAACCAATGTACTTATTACGACGGACAAAAGAGATGAATAATCAAATAACAATACTGTCCGTAAATAAATCAATCATACTTTCACTCATATATACATTACTCTTACTATCTACGTACTAAATTACACTCATACATGCTACACTCCACCTAAACTAAGAAAACAAATACTAATACATATCCCTACACATGCTAATTAATATTATCACACAACTCAAATACAGAGGTTGTTCAGTCCACATTTGGTCAATTTCGACTTACCTAAAGATTTAGAAGAATCCATGGCGCCGGGTCCGTAAATGCTCGATGTGTTTCCCTTGGTTCCTAACAATAGCCCCACAGCGTAATTTCCACTGTAATAGGCTTCTCTGAAGAACTGGGAGGGGAATCTTGTCCAATTCTCTTTGCACAGCTTTCCAAAGTCCTTCCACAGTTGCCACATGCCGTTTTCCCAAAGCCCGCTTCAGCAATCCAAATCCACAATAGTCCATAGGACTTGCATCTGGAGATTTAACAGATACCTCATTGAAAGGTGTCACCTGTATACCACTTGCCTCCTCCATCTCCCTGCAGAATGCGAGGGAAGATCGTGAGGCATGTGATGGGGCCTTGTCCATGTGAATGCGCACCAAATTGACGTCATTTCTGTACATTGTTGGAATCTCATGCTCGTAGATCGGCCACATGATCTGCTCCTGAAAATACTGCGAATTTATTTTGTAGTTCTTCGCCACCCTACAAATCTTCAGTTTACCTCGGTAACAGTAGCCAGTAACTACCATGAACACTTTTGGGAAGGATTCTTTACAGACACGGACTTACCATCTGAAGTTCTTGGCGCCTCTCTCTCGGTACATGATGACTCTCGGTTTGCCGCAGTCGGAAAGGTAAATCCATGCTTCATCGAGCGTTACGACGTACATCCACCTTTGTTTTGCCAGATGCCGTTCGTACAGCTTCCGGGCGTTACACTTTCGGTCCTTTTGGTGGGTATCCCTGAGAAGATTTCCGTGAGCTTTCATGACTTTTTCCAGCTTGAGTTGATGGTGTAACGTCTGGCTCACAGTCCCCAAAGACACGTCAAGACGATCAGCCATACACCTCTGTGTTGGCAGATTTTCTTGCATTGCCATTTTGCGAAGTTTCCTCTGCATGGTGGAGGTGGCCTTGGTGCTTTCCCGCTTCCTAGCAACTTCGTTGGTGATCCAAATGATGAAGCTTCGTTGCCCTTATACTTTTTAATAACATTTTTTATTCCACTTAAACTGATGTTACAACTATTCTTCTTGCATTGTTTTGTAATGACAGAAACACTAAAGTGGGCGTCATTAAGAGCCGTAACATAGTCTTCCCAAAATCGGCTTAATTTGGGCGGCATTTTGGTCACAGAGCGGAAACTCACACACTTGGAAACAAATTTAACACAACACTCACAACAATGGTCCTGTTTTGTGCGTTATTGTCGTCCGCGCCGAAAAACAACTCAGTTCCCAGGAGTCAATGCCACGTACCAGGTCGGGTGAGTCCTTTCTTCCCGGGAAGGGGAAGGAACGAAATCGGCCAAAAGTAGGCTGGACAACCTCTGTATACGTAAATCGAACAAATCACTAAATTTCACTATTCTAAACCGGCTCTATGAGCTGGGAAAAAGAACAGAGTAATCAGTGCCCAACGGCCCTTCTATTAACTAAATCATGTTTTCCAATTACAGAATTAATGCCCCGAGAGGGACATATTGAAACTATTAATGAAAAAGAAAGATAGGTCCCTCTCCTGATGGGAAAAGAACTCTCACCAATAATCATTGAACCCATTTTCGTTGGAAGCTTTTGTCAATTCAAGAATAAATGAGAGACCCAGTTAACGTTTACACTGACATAATGCTAATTAATTCTACTATCAAGAAACCTACACCTACTGCCATGTTAATAAAAAAAAATCACATATACTACGTACAAACAAAAAGCTATATAAGGGCAGGCCTATAGAACCCTAACGGAAAATTTAGAAGGTGGCGAAATTTAGCCTAACCGTCATAACCGTGGGACGTAAAACTTAAAGATTTCATTTCATTTCATTTCAAGAGGTATCACTACTCTATGGACGACCCATATCGCCTTAAAGTTAAAAGATCTCATGTCAATAATGCCTTATACTCCTCAAGTTTTTCAAAGTGCTTACCAAAAACTAACTTCCACAGATTCTCTGGACAGTGAAAGTACTCCACAAGACACAGGCCTATGCAGTCGCCATTGTAGTTCATTAGTAGCCCTGTAAACAAGATTTACAACCTGCCAAAGTATTTAAGCCGTGTTAAAACTCTTTGGTGTACTATATCGATTTTTCAGCATGGATATATTACATATATTATACCATACATATTTTTCCTTCTCATGATTTACCTAACAATAAGTTAAGAAGTAAAAAGTTTACCTTTTATAATACAAAATATGACGCAACACAATATTTTTAGAAAACTCAATTTATTTCGATTTCTTGGCGAAGTGGCATAGATCCCTTTCTCACTAGACCCCTCGATTTTAGGATACTATACTCAAATCCTATCTGTCTATTTCATCAGATAATTGCACCTTAGAAGTCGCGTCAGCTCAGTGGTAGAACACACATCTCTGGATTATAAGGTTCCTGGTTTGAATTCAGTTCGCGCCGAGTGAGCTTTCTGGTGGGCAAACACTGTGTGCTTGGATTTTCTCCGCTTTCTCTATTTCCACCCACTTTCATTATTCTAACATTATGATCCATCTAATTAGCACCGTCTGCCTTAGCTATAGCATAACCATGGTACGTTAAACATTGTCTTTTGGGCAGCGGTGGCGCAGTGATTGAGTGCTCAGCTCTGGTATTTGAAGTCCTTGGTTAGATCCCAGCTCCAGTCAATTAAGCTTTGTGGTTGAGAAATACCCTGTGATAAGGTTTCCTCAGGCTTTTCCCGTTTTCTATCACTTTCGTCATTCCACCATTATAATTCATCTCATTTTCAGCCCTATCGATACTGAATAATAGTGGAACGTTAAACCCAGCTATCCTGTATATTACCTGTAAGGTCAAGCAGGTAATTACTACCTCAATTTAAATGATTGATTTCATTGGTTTTAGTTTAGCGTCTCTTTTGAGCACAGGCTACATAAGACATGGACCAAGAGTTTAAAATTAAATCAAAACTATCATAATATGATTAATGCTGTCCCGTCGGGATTCAATTTAACATACACCAAAGAGCACGCATTAACCACGAGTACTAGAGCAGCGGGGAGAGTACCTTAATCCCTAGGAACACCAAGGTATTTTTGGGTTACACCAACGGGGGTGGGGGGTGGCTCTGAGGCCCACATCTTAAAGATCATTATTTCTCACTGAAAATAATTTATCTTGTCTGATATGAGCTTGGAATGACCTATTTATTTTATTTGTTTGTGTAGAAAAACTATCAAACAGATCAATAGCAACTTAGTACAGTATAGTATGTGTACAAAGATGGCTTCTAAAAGCATTTTGGTGGTGGTACAGTAAACTGGGGTAGAATGGGGACGAGTAAGGTATACTTCAGTTTTCCAATGAATTTAGGATTAATTTTGTGTAATTCCATCCTGGTTAACCTTGGAATGGCGAAATTCTTTCAAATTTTGTTTCCACGGAAAGATAAGCAGTGTGAGAGACGTTCATTAGACACTATAGGGGATGTCACCAGAGAAGCAGTGTTGCCAACCCAACAAAGGTTACAATTTTTCTAGCAGCACAACGTCAGGTTTTTGCACCTATGGAATGAACATGTAAATCGTAAGCAAATAAGCTACGACTTGTCTGCCAGTTTTGTAAACTAACACCACTACAGCATCATGAATATTACAAGAGAATCACTGCAAGGCATAGTTCCTCTCCATCACTATTCAAACTTGATTATCTCTCTTTCTTATATATATATATATATATATATATATATATATATATATATATATATATATATATATATATATATATATATATATATATATATATATATATATATATATATATGTGTGTGTGTGTGTGTGTGGGTGTGTGGGTGGGTGTGTGGGTGTGTGTAGCAGGCTTGAAGGAATAAACTAATAGAAAATAAAAATTTAGGTGCCAAAAAATAATGAGAAAAATATATATCCTATTTTTTATACCATGGAGTTGGCAACACTGCATCAGAATAATAGCTCAGAGTAACCCTGCATGTTGTAATACCAAAATTGTTTCGAAGGAAAGTAAAATATGTAGTGAAGACACTGGAATATAAGAGTTAGTGTATGCGGTGAATAGCCCCTTAGTACTATCAAGGGAGGGAAGTTTGAGGCCCATAACACTTTCTTTATTTATAAATAGAAAAAACAAAACACTAAAAACTAAGCAAGTACGTTTTTTGATTAATGAGGTGAAGTTTGACAATATCGTTTTTTTTTCAGATTTTTTATGCAATTAGAAATGTTAAAAATATAACAAAAATAATTTGTGGACCTCCTAGCTTCCCCCCTTCTCCTTGGTGTTCCTAGGGTTAATAACTAAATATATTTCTTAAAAGAATGCTTTACTTTTTTTAAAAGAATCGATTTTCATTACTTTTTTTTAAAAAAAATCGGTTTTCAAAGTTGTCATTTTAAACTGATAAGTTCCCCATACATATGTTGTCGCATAGGATAGACAACCCTTCATTATGTAGTTTCTGGTTTTACTGTTTGCGCCAGAGTATATTGTGTTTCTATTTTCCTTTCAATTTCGTGGCTTAATAAGAAAAATAAAGCAATTTAATGTAAAATGAAATTCCCTCCAGAGCGATCTGCTTAGATTTATATAACACGAAACAGCTTGCTGTGACAGAAAGGTGTCAATTTTATTTATTTTTTTTCGTTAAAGAAATTAAAAGAAAAACAAACAACTACCTAATTCAGACAAACTTTTGTAAACAACAAAGTTTGAGCTTCAAAAACAAGCTTCAGCTGGAAACTAGTCTTATACAGATGTTATTCCTCCCTTTTCTTTGTCTTTTGTAAACATTATGCTACAGTGAGTTCCAAAAAAAAAAAAAAAAAAAAAAAAGGAATAACATGCTAATTACGTTGATGTTGGCTGACATTTCTCACTTGTTGTAGCACTAACTTACAAAAACAATCTATTTACCTTCTTTTGTTCCTTTTTTTATATACTTAATGAAATCTGAAATAATTGTAAAGATGTTGCAAACACATGTAACATTCCTTATCTCTCTTTATCAGTTTGTTTCATTATTCTAACAATTTCACATTTTTTTAAAAAATATAAGTTTTAACAGAAAAACACATATTTAATTTTAAAAATACACATTTAAATTCATAAAGAAAACTTAATTTAACTTGCTATTCATTTCTTTTCTCTATGAGTTTACATGTATTTTCTTTTTCGATTAATTTTGTTGCAACTATCTCTAGACTTTCAAGTATGCTATGAATTAATGGATGCTTTTGAGGGAAGTCACGTTTATAAGACTTTAAAATTTATGTCTACGAGCTAAATGAAGAATGATTACCTTATGTGCTAATTTTGTTGCACCGTGCATGAAATCTAATCCACACAAAACAAGTGCAGAGAAAATCAAGTCTAAATAAACTAGTGAATATATCTTGTGTATATATTGTACAACTTTCTTTATTAATCCCATACAATGTCAATATCAACGTGTGTATATACTGTATTAAAGGTTAAACTATTACCGAAATAGTATTATATAGGAAGCCACAATAACAATGACAAAAGAATCAATAATGTTCACATGTTGAAATGAAAGTGTTCTGTGCATGAAGCCCATAACCGCAAATTAGTGCTTACATCTCATACAACTTTGATTGTTGATATCATATAGTGAGATATTAATGTGATAATAATCTGCAGAAAATGAAAACTAAAATGATCAATATATACAGAGTGGCCCCAAAGTAGGTATACAGTCCTGCATTGATCAACTTCGACATTTTAGTTTATTAAGATAATTAGTTCAGTTCCAAGCTTGAAGGATGAGTGAAAATAGAATAAGAACAAATAATAAAGAAAATATGTCACTACCTGTATGGATAATACTAAGTAAATTATGTAAAATGCCATAATCTGGTCAGTACGGGACTGTATACCTACTTTTGGTCCACCCTGTATCATTCAGAAATAGCTAACTAACTCTATATCTCACTCTTTCGACCTCAAAAAATATTCTTACTCCCGCTTTCATCCTCATTGCTAAAATGGAGGAGAGAGAGAGACTGATGGTGGTCCAAATAAGGGTCAATATAACTGAGAGTGCCAATCTGTGGTCAATACACGTTACTCGTATGATAAACTTGCGATCGATTTACAGAGTTAGTTTTAAAGTCTTTCGACAAGAGACTACTGAGTGGACTCAGATGAAGATGGATATATCATATACAACAATTCCTTCGGAAAGTAGAGTAGACCTATATTAATTCGACTAGCACTAGATAGAATCCAGAGCACTAGATAGAACTATTTTGTTTCTGTAGTTCCTTCTGGTTTCCTTCTGACTTTTCAATCCTTCTAGTTTCTTAAAAGAAAGTCAGTGAGTAAAGCCGACATATTTATTCAAATTGGATTGTAATTTTCTGAATACCTTTACAGTGTGCATTGGCGAATGAGTCAAATTAACGTTGAATCCTACGCATAAGATTTTTTTTTTATTAGAATTCATAGCTGAAATGGGAAGAACATGAAAGAAAGAGTTAAATAATATATGAAATAGTTACCCTTTCATACGTGCTGAAAACGAAAACAAAATCCGCAATATGCTCATACAATATTTGATACATACTTCAGGTAGTTTGTGTAATACAGAATATTTATATTAACTTTCTTATAAAGAAAATTTGTTGCAAGTTACAAGCGCTCTTGCCGATATATATGTAGACACATATTTAAATTGTATAACATGCTACAACAGAAAGCACTAAAAATAGAACTAAAAATGAATAAAATTTAGAGCAATATTATAAAATTCCTGTCCTTGAATTTACAAACTAGAAAGGAAATCTCAGATGCTTATTTGTGTACACTATGACCCTATTTTTGCTATTACTTGTTACTTTTACTAGTACTGAAAGTAATATAGAAATTCTTCCGTTAAGGATATTAAAGAGGCTAAAAACTGTCCCTACTGTTGAAATTAATTTATTTGTTCATTGTTTTTCAACAAATCTAGTTTCTTTAAAGTACATATTGCATTCATAACTAATCAACCCTGTCAAAATTTACTTTTTCACGATTCAAATAAACAATTAATTACATGTTTGTTCTAAGTCATCATTATAACTGTCAGCCACCTCCGGATCCTTAACGACATTATCTTATCGTTATTTGAGCCACACAATGAGTACACACTAAATTGAGATAATTGAAAATGTCGTTTATTGTTCACATTCCCTTTTTTTATAAACTTGTGATTCTTACAAGGTAATTTTACATTATATCCTTACTTCTGTCACCATAGCAATATCCAAATATGTCGTCTTGGTGATGATGACAACAACACATTCATTTACTTGATACATTCATTTTATAATATATATTTTCTTTTCTTCTTCTTCTTAATCCAGCTGGCTAGTGCATATTTTATATGCAAGATCAGACATTTTGTCCAAAATATATAATTAAAGATACAACATATCGTTGTATCATCATAGGTATTTTGCCATTATTGGCGGGTCACTTTGCCGCAACTGAGGTTCTTCCATGCTCCGCGATCTTCCGCTAGCCTCTTCGTCTTCACGTACGATTTTTGTGTTTTGATATCGTACATTAATTGTAGTTTTCTTCGCTCCCTCTCTTTCCTGCCACCATACCCTCTAACACATCCCCCTACGATATACTTTCTTCTTAGCCAATGTCCCAACCATTTCCTCTTCCATTTCTTAATAATATCTATTTGTTCTTTCTTCTCCCACCATTTCTAAGACCCTTTCATTAGTTTTACGCTGATTAAAAACTACTGGAAGCTTTCGAAATGTGGGGGTGGAGAAGAATGGAGACAATCATTTTCGCGTAATGTTCATGTTTCTGACTCATACAGTACAATACTCCACGTGAACCATTTTATAAATCTTTTTTAAACTCTTTACTCAAAATCCCACACAATAGTATTTTCTTCCTCCTAAAGGCTTCAGTCGCCATTTCTATTCTTGCTTTTATTTCCCGTTCACACCTTATATCATTACTAATAATACTTCCTAGGTATATAAACCTAATCACGTGTTACATTTTCTCCCTTCCCACTATTATATTTGACATCGAACCCTTTGTTCCAAATGCCATGGATTGTGTCTCTCTAACATTTATTTTCATCCTATATTCTTCAAAGCCCTTCCTAAGTTTTCTAACATCTTATTGATTTTCTATTCAGAATCTGGAAACAAGCGTCGGTAAACCGTATACATCTAATCATTTTGCCTCCTACTGAAATGACGTCTTCATTCTGTACACTCCTTTCCCTATCTCTTCAAGATAGATATTAAATAATGTAGGCGAGAGACAGCATTCCTATCAAATTCCCCTTCCAATTGCACTCTCATTTCCTCTCCTATTCTTACTTATTGGTTCATATATGTTTCTTCTAAGTAGTAATTTAAAAGAAAAAAGTTATTATTAAAAGAACATTTAATCAAGTACAAATGGTTGCGTTCAGAGCACAAGGAAATCATATCCAATTAGCAAAGTTGTAAGAGAAACAGAGATAAAGATACGCTTAAATATTTGAAATTGAACCCTTTAAGCTTTGAAAGGAACTTCAAATAAAGATATTAAAGATGACAAAATCTGTCCAATATGACCAAAAACGATCCTGATCACTGAACGCTCAAAGTCTCAAATTTGATCGTTCATAAGTCGGGAACCAAAGACATGCACCCTGTAATATGTAATATGAATACCAAGCTCAGCAAGGCTCATCATCATACCAAGTTTGATAAATGTCGAATGAATTTAGTCGTTCACACAATCTAGGGACGCACCCACGGAAGGGGTCTTCCGGGTCTGGACCCCCCCCCAAAACTTCCTTATTCAACATACATTCCTACACTTTCTTAATAAAACTATAGACCCCCCTACTTGTAATTATTGCTGTACCATGAAAATGTGATGTTACATTTCATCTGTACTCTTTCTCTTATAAAAACAATTTAGTTCTATTTTTTAATATATATATATATATATATATATATATATATATATATATATATATATATAGATAGATAGATAGATAGATAGATAGATAGATAGATAGATAGATATGTGTGTGTGTGTGTGTGTGTGTGTGTAGAGGTATTTTACAATTACTTATCAGATGTAGAATAATACCCGTTGAATACTACATAGATATAGTGGCTAGTAGTATTGGACATTCTCCCTAAGCTTGGACCCCTCAACAACATTTTTTTTAGGTACGTATGTGCTACAATCCTATGTGATTGAGATTCTCTCTCTCTCTCTCTCTCTTTTTTTTTAGAAAAAATAAAATGAACTTTAAAATAATGTACCAGTAACTCTTTGCACACTAAAAACAAATTTATTAATTTAAAAAAAACAAACGCTGACCAAAGCTTAGAACCCACTGTATTTTAAATTATAATAGGTAACGGTTTCGGGTATCTAATACACCCTTCTTCAGACACTATCAAACATCAATGAAATTACAGACATATATGTAGTGTTGTTATGACAAATTTTAAATTCTTTTAACAGATATATATATATATATATATATATATATATATATATATATATATATATATATATATATATATATATATATATATATACTTATTGTTATAAAAAAGTTTGAATTCTTTTAACAGAAATATATATATAGTCATTGTTATAAATTTTTGTTCTATTTGCTGAGGCCTTCAGCCAATCCCGTAAGTCTCCTTGTTCACTTTCCAAATAATCACGGTCCGCCATTTTTGGTTGTTATAAGGGCCTTTTTTATTTTCTTTTTGTCTACGCTATCCAAAATTTCTTGCCATAATTCATTAATAGGTAAGCCCCCTGTCCAGTTCATCAGTTTATCTCTTCCTACCTTCTTTATCCAATCTACTTCTTTCCACTTCCTTATTATCATTCTTTTCTCCATCTCCAATACTTCCGTCTTATGCCAATTAATTCCGTGATTAGTCTTCTTAACATGTTTGTATATGGCATTGATATCTTTCTTCTTCCTTACTTCATCTTTATGTTGTTTTATCCTTTCTTTCATTCTCTTTCCTGTCTCTCCTATATATGGCATATCGCAGTCCTCACACCATACCCTGTAGATGACTCCTTCTTCCTCTTCATTAATCTTTTTGGTGCCTTTTCTATTCTTCTTCTTTATTGATCTTTTAACAAACTTTCTCCACTCTTTCTATAAGTTCTGACTGACCCCTCCTTTCTTCAGTTTCCCCATTTCTTTTCCCATATATCTTCTCCCAGTTTATGAATGTTTTTAAATTGTTAGGTTTTGTACAAAGACAAACTATATGTTGTAAAATGGGTAAAGAACTCACTTCTGGTGCTAGTTGTCCCTGGTTTGATCCTAGGACAAGTCAGTTTGTGGTGGGGAATATCGTGTGTGTGGGTTTTCTCAATTGATTTTCAACTCCTTCCACATTCTTATACCACCAATTTTTCACAATCATTCGCCTTCATTAATCTACATCGAAGCCATGTTTCTAGCTATCTCTTACCTTTTTTGTTCTGTTGGAATCAATACAGCTACTTCAAATATAATATTTCTAGCACTTCAGATTGTAAAAAGAGGATATCTCGGCTGCAACTCATGCGGTTCGGATCTCACGTTAAGTTGTAGGTCCATGAGGATCATATATAGACTCGCTTGGTGAACAGAATGCTAAAGTCAAAGTAAAAAAGAGTAAATGCTAGTGGTGACCACGAGATGAGACGAGAAGAGACATAAAGTTCCATAGTTTCGTCTCTGAGATTTTGTAAATATTCTCGTCTTGTTTCTGATTTTCGAAACGCTTTTTTTGTCTCGTTTTTTTTAAACTTAAGTAAAAAATTTTGTGTCTGATTTTTCTCTTAATTTCATCTTGAAATTATCAGAACTCTTAGCGTTACAGAGGATTACCGAAGGCCGGAATATAACAACGTTTAAACTACATTTGCTATTGGAGTACATTGTGTTATGACTTTCGTACCTCTAAACGTTGATGAATGCTTTTCATTTTGTTCGTCGAATCACTTTATCAATTTATAGGTTTATACCATTCATCATGTAACACCAGAATAGTGTTTTGTATCTCTAAGACTTTGGAGAATTAGTGTTGGCAAAGAGGTTCTTAAAATACCTCGACTAGACGAAAATGTGTTCTTTCTCGTCTGATCTCAAATTTTAAAAAAGGCACTTCTCTTCTGGTTTCTCAGACAAGCATTGAGACAAGGATAGAAATTTCCAGTCTGATAAGCAACACTAATCCAATTTATTGAAGGACTAAATCAATATGAAAAATGTTTTTCATTATCTGTAGGATTACTAGTCTAGTTTGTAGTGATCAATATTGAATTTTTACCAGTTTCGCTTTCAATAGGGAAATTGGAGCGGAGATTAAACCTATTCTTGGGACACAGAGTACATAGCTAACGTATGAGGTAACAATTCCTTGCTGTCTGTTACCGTTTTTGCTCTGTACATGTCGACAGACAAAGCGACGGAACAAGTCGACGTGTAAGACAGTTGTGGATTTAGCCTGGGGCCGGGGAAGATAGCCCCCTAGTTCTTTTTTAAATGAGAAAAATAACATTGGTCTGCAAAAATAAAACAATGCTAAGCTGTTTCGGTTTAGTTTTACTGATTCGTGTGTGTTGGGATGCGCTGAATCCAGAAATGGCAACCGTTTTGCCTGGGACGTCTGAGTTTCGAACAAAAGGGTGGTCATTGTTGAACAAAAATATGAACACAAATATGCGATTTATAGAAACACCATTAACAACGTAACACAAATTAATGTACACAAACACGCATATACATAAAGACAAAAAAGTAATACCACCCTCAATCAGATTGCTTGTGAAATCGTCTTTTCTTAAAGGTCAAACATCGTTTGGAGCTTGTCGTTTTATAGGTGGCTGCCGGAAGATCACTAAACAACATCCAACATTTGTCTGCCATCATCGTAACTCTCCAGTTCCCCTGATGCTGTCATTCCATTTCTTTGAGATCTTAATGAAAATGCTTCCTTTGCTCTTCACTCACTGCTCTCACATTGTCAGGAGAGTAGTCAAGGTGGGAGTTGAGAAAATGGATTTTTAAGCTCACGGAGCAACCAAGCTTTCGGAACGCGTACATTTTTTCCACCATTTGCTTGTAGTTTGGGTCCATTTGGTTTCCCAAAACGTTTTTAATGACCACAGTAAAGGCAACCCAAGCCTCTTTTCGAGTTGGAGTCATTGAACTGATGAAGTCTTTGTCGGATATGAGTTTTCTAATATCAGGAACAACAAAACCCCGCGTACTCGCGTACTCGTAGTATTTGAGCAACAAACAGGTAGCCAGAACTACTTACCAACGTTTTACAAATCTAAGATGTAATCTTGCTAAATTCGTTTTATGAACATTTTTTTTTGGGGGGGGTGTTCTTTGTAATCTCGTAATTTCGTACTCGTGCTCTGTCAGTGATCCCTATCCGGACCAATATACATGTATTTTCATGTTTCAGGGAGCACAAATACATTTAATCTTCCATGTTAATTTTTATTTCCGTGTGATGCATTTGCAATTTAGCGATTTGCAGCTACCGGTTTGAGCACGTTACATTTCAATTGTGCAAAAACTTGACTTCCCACGAAGAAACGGGGATCATTTTCGACTTCGGGGCACCCAGAAGCGTAAAAATCAGCTAAACTTATGCAAACAGATTTTTTTGTTGCAGACCTGTGTAATTTAAGCTATTACTTACATATTTTCGAAAGTTTAAAGCAAATGTATGATATACCTATAGTCAGTGATGAAAATTTTCCGGAAAATTTTCCGATTCATAAAAGCATACTCCACTTATTCCTACATCGTTGTTCAGTCGTGATGTGAGGTGGAAAATTTTCTTTTATATTTTTTCCAGAAAATTTTCTGTTCTTAACACATCAGTGATCAAGTAACAATTCCTCAGTATTCATGAAAATGATTGAAATAATGTATAGAAATGTTGAAAAGTAAAAGATAGTTTAAAGAGTCTGAAAATTTTCATGGCATACACAATTTTCAGTACTATGTAGGAACAAGTGAAACAATTTTTCATGTATCGAAAAATTGTCTGTCCTGTACAGACAAAAAATTTGCGGAAAATTTTGAAACATAAAACTTTCCGATTCATAAAATCATACTCCACTTATTCTTACATCGTTGTTTAGTGGTGGTGTGAGGTGGAAAATTTTCTTTTATTTTTCCGGAAAATTTTCCGTTCTTAACAAACATCAGTGATCAAGTAACAATTCCTCAGTATTCATAAAATTGATTGAATTCATGTATAGAAATGTTAAAAAGTGAAAGATCATTTAAAGAATCAGAAAATTTTCATGGCTCACACAATTTTCACTACTATGTAGGAACAAGTGAAACAATTTTTCATGAATCGAAATTTGTCTGTCCTGTACATTGATGAAAATTTTCCGATTCATAAAGACATACTCCACTTATTCCTACATCGTTGTTCAGTCGTGATGTGAGGTGGAAAATTTTCTTTTATATTTTTTCCAGAAAATTTTCCGTTCTTAACAAACATCAGTGATCAAGTAACAATTCCTCTGTATTCATGAAAATGATTGAAATAATGTATAGAAATGTTAAAAAGTAAAAGATCTTTTAAAGAGTCTGAAAATTTTCATGGGATACACAATTTTCAGTACTATGTAGGAACAAGTGAAACAATTTTTCATGAATTGAAAAATTGTCTGTCCTGTACAGTGATGAAAATTTTCCGGAAAATGTTCCGATTCATAAAACCATACTTCACTTATTCCTACATCGTTGTTTAGCAATGATGTGAGGTGGAAAATTTTCTTCTATATTTTTCCTGAAAATTTTCCGTTCTTAACAAATATCAGTGATCAAGTAAAAATTCCTCAGTATTCATAAAATTGATTGAAATAATGTATAGAAATGTTAAAAAGTGAAAGATCGTTTAAAGAATCTGAAAATTTTCATGGTTCACACAATTTTCGGTACTATGTAGGAAAATGAAATATTTTTTCATGAATAGAAATATTTTCTGTCTTGTATGGAAAAATTGAAGAACTTTTTATGTCGGAAAATTTTCATCATTTTGAAGCAAACAGTAAAACAACTTTTTGTGAATCGGAAAATTGTATTTGCTCTGTAGAAAGAAGCGAAAGGAATTTTCATGAATCGGAAAATTTTCATCACGATGTAGAAAAAAATAACTTTTCATAATCCGGACAATTTTGGATATTATGTATAGTGATGTTTGGTGGAAAATTTTCCACTATATTTAACTTCACATTCAGCTATAAAATTAAATTCGTGTAGAGGAAGGTTAGACAGCAAAAAAATATCATTTTCCAATTAGCTTTCGGAAACCAGAAAATTTTCTAATATTTCAAGTTGGGAAGTAAAAATATACAGTGTTTCTCTCTCTCTCTCTCTCTCTCTCTCTCTCTCTCTCTCTCTCTCTGTGTGTGTGTGTGTGTGTGTGTGTGTGTGTAAGTTGCAGGGAACATACATGGAGTTCGTAAAGAAATATGTTTTTTATTTTGTAAATTAAAATGAAATTATTTGTTGATTTTAGAACGCAGCGCTAATAGTGCAGCTTTTTATGTTTCTTTTATTATTTTATTGGAAGAACAACTACACAAATCAGCTTCCTTATTAGTTATACTTCACTCTCTTCTGAATGAATATATGAATAAATAAATTTTTATTTCCAGAAAATGATCAGTATTTTCTTTCATGAGTTACTTAAACTCGAATTTTGGGTAGTCAAAATTTACAGTAGGCACTTTATATTATATCTACTGATTATAAATGTTGCAGTATGTAAATCTAGAAGAGTAGTAAAGCTATGAGAAAACTTCATCTTACGCGTATTAAACTGACGAAATATAATTTTGTGATATCAAACGTGGATTCTGAGGAAAGAACGCATTGAAGTTTTTGAAACATTCTTGAAATGAAGAATCGTTAGATTTTCACTTCATGAAACTTTTAAGACAATATTTATTACCAATAAATTTTACTGTTAAACAACGATGTAGGAATAAGTAGAGTGTGTTTTTATAAATCGAAAAATATTCATGACTTAATAAATTGAAATTTTAAATAATAGAATCCGGTTCCCGAAACTAATTGGAAAATTATAATTTGTTGTTGACTAACTTTCCTCTACAGAAATTCAATTTTGTTGCTCTATGTGCAGTTAAATATAGTGGAAAATTTTCCACCAAACATCACTATAGATAATATCCAAAATTGTCCGTATTATGAAAAGTTTTTCCACTTGTTTCTACATCGTGATGAAAATTTTCCGATCTATGAAAATTCCTTTTACTTGTTTCTACAGAGCAATAAAACTTTCCGATTGACAAAAGGTTGTTTTACTGTTTGCTTCAAAATGATGAAAATTTTCCGACTCATAAAAAGTTCTTCAATTTTTCCATATAAGGCAGAAATATTTCGATTCATGAAAAATTGTTTAACTTGTTCCTACACAGTACTGAAAATTGTGTGAACGATCTTTCACTTTTTAACATTTCTATACATGAATTTAACCAATTTTATGATTGCTGAGGAATTGTTACTTCATTACTGATATTCTTTTAGAACGGAAAATTTTCCGGAAAAATATAGCGGAAAATTTTCCACTTCACATTCACTACCTATAGTAGTGTGCGTTCTGGCTTCCCCCAGTTTTTACTTTCTAGATCTGCCAGTGCCGTAACACTTTTTATATATATAGAATAGTTTGAACGTCTAAAAGTAGAAGTTCTGTAGTTCGATGTATAAACTAGTTTATATAATATTTATATAATATTAAGTGTTGTTTTTTCGTTTTTGAAAATTTATTTTGTTTTATGTTTTTACTCTATGGTAACCAGACGTACAAGTTTTGCAAAAAACAATTCCCGCAATTTTGGTTTAGGTTTTCATTATGTCCCTAAATTTTCTCATATCTCCCAGCAATTTCTCGGTTGTCCTCACGTAAAGTTTGTACTTATTTATTTTATATACCTTATTTATTTTGTTTCCCTACAGAGTTCTTACATTATTACGATATTGCTTTTTTCGTTTGCAAGTATGTTTGATTCTTACATTTTTATTGGTATTTCATGCGATTAATAGCAATACAAATACTGAAAACTTTCTTAACCCCTTGCACTGATGAAATGAAATACTGAAATGACGAGTCTAGCTCGTCATGGCCTTCCGATGCCTAATCGCACAATGACGAACTACACTCGTCATAAAATTTAAAATATTGTAGCATCACCCATCTATACTACACTTTTATAACTTATACTTCAAGAAATTTGATGTAACGGAAGGAATTAAATGATTTAATATTAGAGGTAGTCGCTCTGTTTATCATAAAATTCAGATAATAAATCGTAGTGGAAGGGGTTAAGGAAACTATATTTATTTGCAAGAGATTGGTAAAACTGATGTGGTAACCTTTGAATTTTGTTCAACTGATTGATATATTTCAACTAATATTACTCAGACATTACATTAATCTTTCAATTCGTGTTACGGAGACATTACATAATTAACAAAAAGTAATATTTAAGAGTAGGAACAATAACAATAATAATTAATTAGCAATAGTACTTCCTATTATCTTGCTAATACCATAGTTAGAGGCATTTATATTTTACATTTTATTATCAGTTTCACCTAAACAAGGGCGTGGTTATCTTAGTTTACGTTTGCATGCCAACAAGAAAAAGCACTTCGAGTTGGCCTAGTGGCTAGCGCGTGCACCTTTGATGCACATGCTTCCGACTTTGATTCCCAGTCGGAGATCATACAATAATTAACTTAACCATTCACTTTTATTCATTATTAGTCTTTTTGAGGATAAATGGCATAATCGTTGGACGTTACACTAAAATGTTTTATTTCATCTTCGTTAAAAAAAAATAAATTCAATTTGTCGATTTTCTTGAAAGCTATGCACGAGAATTGATAATCAGGGTTGTTATTGTGTTAAAAACGATCGAATCTGTAACTTTATATTTATCTCATTTCTGAATATTTTTTATTATATGCTAGTAATAATACAGAATCTTAAAATATTATTTTAGACGAATTAAGGTAAGTTTGAAGAAGCAATAATACTCAACAGATGGCAGCACGTACCTCTTCCCAATGTATTTTACAGAGAAGAACAATATTTAGAATAATTCAATCAAATTCGAGAGTCAGTTATCCAAACTTTCTCCAAAGATAGTTGAAAGAATAATCCTTGTATATTTTTATATACTTTTACTTAATTCATTGGTGTTTGTGAATAGCAAAATTAAATTTTTTGAACAACGACAAAAAACATTTCTTAAAAAAATGGATGGATTATTCCTCGATTATTTAATCAAGGCAAACTGTGAATATTCAACGCTTCCTACAAAATACCTTGGAAAGGTAAAAGAGTACGTGGTGTCATTTGTTGGTGGTAGTCGTATTTTTACAATTACCTTAAGACAGATATCATTTCAAAACTTTTATTATTATTATTATTATTATTATTATTATTATTATTATTATTATTATTATTATTATTATTATTTATTATCATTATTATTATTATTCCGAAACAGAGAAATTGGCGTAGACTTAATGTTTAGACAAGACTGTACTGTATTTCCACCTGGAACATGTCCCCGTATTGGAATTTAGAAACTGTAGGAAGGAGTTGTTTCTTTTTTTAAATATAATTTATTTTTATAAACAATTTATTTTTATTTCTATTTATCCATCTAGCCATACTTATGCGAAAGCTTCTACATTCTTCTGGAGTACGCTAGGACAGCTATGTTTATGTGGATGTTCATCGAAGGGCTCTACCTCCATAATCTCATCACTGTCCTCGTCTTTCATGACAGTCCTAACTACAGGTAATACTCGAGCTGCAAATGCAGTTAAAACCATATTTTTGTTACATTATGAGACAAGAATATTGACAGGTATCTAGTACATGTAAGCAGGTATCTCCTCTATATATTGTACTGATAATGGTATATTTCAACAAAAGGTATAGTTTACTAATTTCACACATTCTTATAAGGAATTGTACAAATAGTAGAGCCCAAATTACTTCGGATTCATCTCAACTTTGCTCATATTGAAAGGGTATTTTAAAATGCATTAGTGATGGGAAGTTTAATCTTTTTTCCGGAAATCAATTCCTTTCAATCCACTAGAATCAATGATTCGTTTCTTTGGATCGAATCATGTTGTTCCGGTAAATTATATGATTCCGACTTTCTCTGGTTTTCCATTTTGAGCACCGGGATTCGATCTCTCCTCTCGATCGAATTTCTTGATTCCCGATGAGTTGAATAATTCGTAGTGCCTACATGATTCGTCCTTTCAGTCAAATTAGTCAAACCATTTTTATCATCTTTGAAGGTATTGTAAACTAATTTTGGGCGGTGAGAGGAGAAGAAATAAGTAGAAGCGTAGATACGTGCATAAAGTTTAATTTCTTCGTGTTTCTAGCTCTTGCTTGTTATATGCAAAGAAGGGACACAAATACGAAGAAGGAAGATTTGCTTGTTTCTACAGATCTGCAGTAGACCCTACATTCATTATTTTCTTTGCCTGCAATGTCTTTCATTTCTGAAGTATTGCTTTTTGTCCGATTCCACCTATCAACAGGGTCCACTAGTCTATTGTTTGGTGTCGAAACCACTGACTCAATCCATCAATTCCAGTGAGTCAATACGTCTTTTTATTCACTTGAGTGAATGCATCTGTTGATTCCAGCAAAGTTAATCTGGATTATTTAAGAGATTCGATTCTCTAAATTTTCTGAAGGATTCGTTATTTTGGAAAGAATAGAGCTACCCATCACTACAATTCACGGTTATATTTCAAGGCAGCTGAATTGATGCATGGTGTAAGCCAATGAGCTCGCGACACACTATTGTCGAACACCAATAAGAAGTTTGCTTTATGTGGGCGAATATTGTGACATGTGACCTTATTAAGAATATACAGCATGTGAGTTGAATCATATTTCCACGTTGTTTCATTGGAAAAGTCGCTATAAGCACATTGATGAACATGGAAGCATCATTTGAGGACAAATGTTAACTCGAATACAATGCAGAAAAGTACTAAAATAGATGCATTGATATCGCAAATTTTTGAATAAAAATTCATTTTATCAATTATGTGCAAATTGTCATTGCTTATCATTAGTTAACCTAAAACACATCTGTTGCAGTAATTTTACGACAATAGTATTGCCAGGAGTCGCGTTTCAGTTGAAAAGCACCCATTTTACGAACTTGCATTAAATAGCCTTTTATATGGCAACACTGCATCAACCTAGTCACACTTTCACACCAGGGGATAAATGTTGATGCATACTGTACACATACACAGGAATTCACCCGCAGGAAATCAGTTTTCTGCAACTGAATATTGATTGTCTTCATTTTGCATATTTTTTTTTTATTTTACACTTACGGTAATTTCTTTCGTTACTACACAAAAACGTTACAAGTTCCAGCATTGATCATGATCTCGAAAATATCTACATAGAACATGCTTACATTTGTTTCAAGTCTCAGGTCTTTATCATTCTTAGATCAAAAGATATACGCAATCAAACTTTGGGTTGCGCGACTTTACAGACACACTGTAGTATGTAATTACGAAAAATTGAAATCAGGATGTTGAGCTTACTAATAATATTTTCTTCTTAAAATCTCAATATTTTCATCTTCAGATGTTAAAGTCTTTCCAGCCTTAGAACAAAGTAGACGTAAACAAAGCGAAATGTATTACTCCGCGGCTCACACGTGCTTCGGCAGCGAGGGACGTGAACAGCAAGATCGTCTGCTTACTGTAGTCGCATGATTTCCAAAGTGTAAGTCTACAGTTGGTTGGTGAATAACTCACTAACACTGTCTACTGCTATGTTGGAAATATGTATTTTCTTAAATCCTTATATAAACGAGATTGCCTCTGTTCCTGTTGTCCTCTTTTGTGTTTTATAACGAGACGAAAATTGATTATTGTCACATATCGTCGCCATGATACTCTGCACTTTACAATAATTTTAAATGAGTGAGGTAGGCGCGCGAACGCATACTCATGCGCAGTAAATACTATATGTCCAAATACAGGTGAGGTTGAAATACAGCTACATCTGTTAAAATATATTGCGTTTATAAGATCACAAAATGCAGGATAAATTCAGATATCCTTATTTGAAATTATTATTTTAGTAGGGATTATATTGCGGTAGGATTCTAGTGCAGTGAGACCAACAACCAATCACTGGTCATCGACCCACTGGTAGTCAGGTGGGTTTGTTTACATCTGCTTTTTTTCTAAGGCTGGAAAGAGAATACAAATTGTCATCTTAAGCTAAGTTTATACCGTTCTATGTTAATGTATTATTGTTCAGTTTATTTATTTTTTGCAGGGCATATTTCTTCTTAGGTTGGGGAGTTCCTGTAATAATGACTGCCACCTGGGCCATTATAACAGGATTAAACTATACAGGAACTGAGTAAGTAATTATATTTTGGAGTAAGAGTGTATTACGTTTCTTTAGAATAGATCTTAAGTGCGATAAAAAAAATGAAAATGAAGAATAATATATCAGGTGTATATTTTAATTTATTTACTGAATCATAATATTTCCAATATTCTTTCAAGTGTAAATGTCTCAACTGAAAAAA
Organism: Thermobia domestica; assembly: GCF_964235325.1. Lineage (NCBI taxonomy): Eukaryota > Metazoa > Arthropoda > Insecta > Zygentoma > Lepismatidae > Thermobia > Thermobia domestica. The sequence goes on along the minus strand of NC_137466.1, from coordinate 166,003,224 downwards.
AATAAAGTCGTTCTTAATTAGGGTTGCCATAATTTTTTGATTCAAAATACGGACAAGCCTTAAAATGGTGACCCATTAAAGATATGGTTCCCAAACTGAGAACAAATATTTTGAAATTTTTTACCGAAAAATCACCTTTTTAGGTTATCACACAATTGTTTACTGTAATACTTAAAACACTATTGGAAACAAACATGTTTTATACTTTTTTCATTAACAAAAATCTAATAAATCATTCCATTAAATTACGTATATTAAATTTAACCAGAAGAACCCTGGAATGGAAAAATGAGACACTTTTTTAAAAACATAACCTATTTTATTAATGATAACTAAAATATAGGTTATATGATGAAAACACAATTCTTTCCACCCGAGATTTCAGTGATTCCCATCCCAACTCGGAAAATTTCGGGCAGCTTCAAAAACTGTCAAATACAGACATTTTCCTATTTCATGCTTTGTACGATACGGACACGGACACGGACCCAAAAACACAAAAAGTCCGTACAAAATATGGACATATGGAAACCCTATTCTTAATTGATTTTTAAAGTTAATCGATACTAGTAGTATGTGTATCACTGTTAACGGTATTATGCCATTGTTGAGATCGTGTGTATCATTGTTAGGAGACGACAAACAACAATATCATCAACAACAGATAGAATTCGTTAGGTAACAGCCTGTTTCAATAGAATAAAAACTTTAAGTTATGAGCAACGAATGACATATTTTTATAGTCCTGTTCACTCATTTTTGTGAACTTTCTCGAAATCTTTGTTATTAAAGTCTTGGTGTAATATCTGATAGTAAATTAACATTTAGTAATCATATTGTTACTGGTATTAATTAGAGCAATGATAGCCTTACGTTTTGCTGTAAGAAGCACGAAACTGTTTTCACAACCGTTTGTAATCATTAAATTGCATTTACTGTAACTCGCATACGTACATAAAGTAAGTTTGTTTTATCCTGGCACGCTTCCCACCTAAAGGATGGATCTCTCTGCAACGCATTGTTGCCATGCTACGGTTAAGTCGACAGTTTTGACAGTTACAATATGCTAGGAAACACAATAAAACGCCACACCACTCACAAGTCCCTGTAACACATTTGTTGACGTGTGGCAACTAAGCACTTCAAATACCCGCCAAACAGAAATGACCTCATTTTTTGGGCTGCCTGACAACTAACGTCACCTACACGACAAAGCCAATAAGACGGCTATTGGATTAAAACGTTCACGTGAGTGCTAGCAGAAAGTACTTTAAAAGCCAACAAAGTGCACTGGCGGAAAGCGTGCGAAGATAAAAGAAACGTACTCTAGAAGCAAGCTTGAGTATACTTCAGTAATATGGAATCTCCATTCTAAGAAACATACAATCAGAATAATAAAGTGAAATTTTTGATATTGAAGACTAATAAAATTTATAGTTCAACGTTGTTACAATATATGCGTTTATATAGAGTGTTTCAAAACAACACCTACAACATTTGGGAGGTGATTCCTGACACCAAGATAAGACAAAAAGTATAGACCAAACTGGGTGCACAAATGTTTCCTATCGGAGTTATAGGCTGCCGAAAACATGAAAAAGTAAACTTTAAAGGTTCAAAGCTCCAAAACTATGGAATCTACCGTAGTCGGGTCAAGACTTCACTTAGAAACTAACATGTGCCCTATTCAAATATCTATGTTTTATAATCCTAAGGTACTCATGCAACAATCTTTATAGAAGAGGGTTTGGCTACAGGCATATAAGTTGAAGTACTCGCGAACTACCTCTATAAAAATTGTTGAGGAAGTACCGCAGGACTCTGAAATATGGATATTTGAATAGGGGACATACTAGTTTCTAAGTGAACTCTTGGCCCGACCACGGCATGTCCCTTAGTTTTAGAGCTATGAACCTTTAAAGTTAATTTTTTCATGTTTTCGGCAGCCTATAACTCCGAAAAGAAACATTTGTGCACCCAGGTTGGTCTATACTTTTTATCTTATCTTGGTGTCAGGAATCGTCTCCAAAACGTTGTCGGTGTTGTTTTGTAACACCCTGTATATATATACCAAGATATCAATCTAGAAACCGAAATTTATTTTTCATACCTAGGTCGAGAAACATAACTCATGTAAATTTACCCATCATATAAAAAAAAACTATATAACTATATAACTAACTTAATTATAGGACTGACGTTTTCTCACATGGAACAGTTAAATTTTCTAAATGTCTATAGAAAATAATTCATAATAATTACGCATGACTATTTTTGTTTGATAATTAAATTATGAGTATCCTTTACTTTGCATGGCTATATTGTAATTTCTTTTTCATTATTTTTATGTTTCATTTTTTATTACTTATTTCTATTATTATTGTACTTTTCTTGTATTTTCTTATTGTACTTGTACTTTCTTATTGTATTTTCTTTCTATTTTCTTTATATTGTGATGTTTGTGTTGCTATATTCTATGTAAGTTAAAATTTTTCTCGGCCTATAGATACATACTTTGAAGTAAATAAATAAATACATAAATAAACGTTCCATGGAAATCATCCACTAACTGTTCGTTGGAACATTAGTTTTGCATTAAAAACAATTTTAATGACTATTACACTATGGTGCAGTGCCTATTATTTAGAAAACCAAGCATTTATAGTCTTTTCCTTTGAAATACAAGTTTATGTATTATACGTCAACTCATTTTCAGTAAGATTTTGTGTGTGGTATATTGTATCTCTGTCATTTTATTCGTTTCGTGAAATCAATTAGAAAAATATAATCACAATTTTTCTTTTATATATATATATATATATATATATATATATATATATATATATATATATATATATATATATATATATATATATATATATATATATATATATATATATATATATATATATATATTACTACGAATAGATAAAGTAGATTTTATTTTAATTTCAAAATAAATGACAATATAATGTATTAGTGCAAACACATCCAAGACATTATACTTAACTAATAGAATAGTTCCAAATATATATTATAGATAAATATTTGGCCAGTTACAAGCAAAAATTCGTTGACATTTTACAGTTTTGATTGATCAGAAGCAAGTATTTCTTGAAGTTTAGAACTCTATTAAATATAAAACTCTATAGTTGAAGATGTACTATATTCCCCGAGGGGAAAATTTTCGGAGTTTGTATGAATATTAGTATTCCAAAAACTAAGGGGGCGCCGTGGCTCAGTGGTTGAGCGTTCGTCTCCGGTGCTTGGGGTCCCTGGTTCGATCCCAGCTCGCGCCGTGTGGACTTTGTGGTGGGCAAACACCGTGCTCGTGGGTTTTCTCGGGGTTCTCCCGTTTCCTCCCATTTTCTTCATTCCACCATTTCATTCATTTCTCATCTTCAACGTCTCCTTTAGCCTAATCGGCATAATCGTGGGACGCAAAACTTAAAGCTTTCGTTTCATTTTTTTCCAAAAACTAAATCAACTAGAATTATTTATGTTAGATCTGTTAAATTTGAAAGAATTTTTCCCCAAATTTATTGAGCTTGCAAAACTTCAAATCTGGACACATGAATAAACATTTTCAAGCTTTAATTTTTCTTTCTTCTCTTTGCTTTTATAAAAAGGGTTAATAGATCAACCCTTCACGGATTTGGTCTATGGGGAGCTACATGCATGTCTAGCTGTTCAGTGTCTTTTTCAGGTATACTTTTGGGGTGACATATCTCTCTCTCCACGGAGTTGGCCAATGCCTTCTACATGGAGCTGTTACAAATTAAACATCTATTGTATGTCACTCTTGTGCAGTGAGCGTTCTTTGGCAAATAGTTCTTCAGTGCAACCCCTTTGCTGTATCATTTTTCCCTCTTGGTCAACATTTTCTGGAAGAGATCCTGCATGTATTACTCTGCACATTTAAAGTGCAAATCAAGTGTCGCAAGTAACAATTTATCCAGTATAAATTTGAAATTTAAGAGAACTATAGCCATTTTGTGTATATTGAAATCTTATGTCAGAATTGATAAAAGCATTCAGTTTTCTCACAAGTGTTATCATGGGTATAAAATGCTTCAAAATTACAGCTCTATAAACTGCAACAAATACTTGCTGCTGATTGGACAGAACTAGATAATAGATTACCGACAAGTTATTGTTTGTAATTGGCCATTAATAAATGACATGTACATTTTTAACATTTCAAATAAACAAATAGACACTTCAAATAAACACTTTATATATATATCCTAAGAAAGATCACTACACTAACGTGCAAAGTTGCATGCATAGATGTTTGTACGTCCAAAAAAGTTCCGTTTTAAACATCTTTTATACGAAGCGTTTCAAAATTGTGTAACTTTGAATGAACTGAAACTTTACGGACACCGTACTTCATAATTCAAGTAAATAACGAACTGTCTCATTATGTTCACCTAATGTCCCAAATTTAGGTCTCCACTCATAATTGAACTCGGAACCATATGCGTGTTACTTGTACAGTAATACAATCACTACTATGTATGTAGTGAAAAGTACCAGTACCACGTATTTTCGCTTTTTGTATTGTTTGCTTCACTTTGGTTTCTATCAAGATTTTCCAGGTAACAGTGAATCAACTAATAACGAATTCCTTGCGTTATGATACAATAGTTTATGGAAAAGCTTCCAACGTTAACGGGCTCGTTTGGAATTGTTAAAGGTATTTATTCATCATATTCATGAAGTGAACGAATGCAGCGTTATTTTATTTCTTCTTTTTACTCTAAAGGCATTGGTTTGATTTTTATTATTTCCGAACGCAAGAGACTGGTATTCATGATATGCTAAAAAAGCGCTTACAATTTTCCATTTTAAATATGATTATTCAAATACAACGAACAATACGTATTCAGAACGCAGCGGTAGAGATAGTTACATCATATTCAATTTTTTTAAAAAAGAAATAATAGTATTATAGGGAGCTAGCTTGTTTACCAGCGGGGGCTGAGGTAGAGGGGGAAATATTTCAACATCTTTTCTGCCTGACTCTTGCGATACTTTCTTACCCTCCTTCTATATGTCAGTGTTGCCAGAGTTAGAAAATTGTCACATGAATGTCATTCTGAAGAGTTAGTGTAAGTTGGTTATTTGTTGAGTACTGTTGTGGTTGCGGTTTTGTTGCTTATTGTCAAGGCCCGGATTTTGTTGACCTAAAATTGTCTAAAAAGTGACCTATAAAATGACACTAAAATTCCTGTAAAATGACCCTAAAAATCATAAAAATTGACCTTAAAACTTGCGTTTTCTTAAATGTTTATTTCGTTAAACATTGACATTCTTTAATATCCATTGGATTTTAATTAACATTTCTCACTCATATTCAAAAAGTTTTGTTTCAGTTAGTTGCAGTCCATTGATCATTTATTTCTATTGATCAGTCTATTGAACGGTATTGTAAGTATTGAAAGCGTCAATTCACTCCCGAATTGAAACTACGAAGCACTCTTAAACAATAAAAGTTCGCAAGTGTAGACTACATGAAAATAATGGATAAAAACCTGTTTAAAATCTTTGTACGCCTTCTAATCTATTTTCAGTTATTCACGTGATCACATCCTTTGTGGTCAACAACCCAAAACTATCTGTTTGGCCACCTACCAACTCCCATCTTCCGTTAACCAGCTACAGCTTAGTTTTCATTAGCTTGTTAAGAATGCATTTTTCCACTCCAATAGTCAGGAAGCAAGAAAAGAAATTATTCAACTTCGTCTTTTCCACATCCGTAAACCGTGTTCATTTAGAGATTTTCTTATGTGGAAGAAAAAGAATAGAAAGACCATAAGCAACCTAAAAGTTACCTTAAAATATTAAATATTGACCTGAAATTTCAAAACGACAAAAAGTGACCAAAAGTTGACCCAAAAAAGTGACTTGTCAACAAAATCCAGGCCCTGCTTATTATTCATTTGACAATAGCTTTACAGCGTAAGAGAGGGCAAACTATACACAGCAAAGCTAGAGAAGTAATAAAGAAAGTCATAGTGCAGTTCGACGAAGAAGCGAGGGAGAAAAAACTGAACTATTTGTTATCACAGCCTAATTTGTGTATCTCCACGTATACAGGCTCAGGCACGTAGCCAGGATTTCGTGAAGTGGGTGTCCGTGACATGAAATACTGTGGTCATCACACCAGGGGCTCGATCATTCTAAACAATTTTACTGGAACATATATTGGTTCGTTTAGCCAGGATTTCGTAACGAGGGGAGGGGGGCGTAACATGAAATTCTGAAGGCCCAGGAGGTCGATCAAGCTAAATTACTTTACTATCAACATATATTGGTTTGTGAGGATATGTTGGTAAATATTTTAATAAACTATGAAGAAATCTCGAGTAAAATAATAATGATTAAAAAAAGTATTGAAAAAGATTATACAATATTTACATCCTTCCTCTGTTTATTCAAATATAACAATTTTCCTTTCATTATGACCTCAACTATTATAAAAATTACATATTTACTATTATAGAAAGTACATACTCAATAATGTCTTGTAAAATATTTTGCAATATCTGCGTTCCTTTTTCTGTTGAATCAAATGTTAACAGAACTTTCTTTCCACATATATTTTTGTTTTTATTATTCCGTCAACTATTGTCTGTTTCAAATGGCAGATTAAAGGAGTAGTAGAAAATTGTTTTTGAAAAAATCATGTTTGATATTGCAAGGATGCGATGACGAAAAATTATGATAAAAAATGTCCACGCTGTTACACAACGGCACTATGCTTTTGGAAGCTTAAAATCACCCTGACTAGTAGCAGAAATTCTGAGAATTCCGCAACTTTTCTAGAAATTTCAAATTCCCTGACTCTTCCAGAATATATCGCTCACCTCGCAACCATGTATTTCAAGTAATACAAATTTCCTCATAAGAAAGAGTAACCAAAAGCTTCATGTAGTTTATTTTTAAGGCTGATCCTTCTTTTTCTCATTTCATTTTGTTTCATCCTTCCCTATTTTTTTCATTTCTGGTCTCGCAGGGGGATCCGGACCCCCCCTTGGCTACGTGCCTGATACAGGGATCTTCGATAGGGACTGCATAATTTGCATAAACTCTTTGAATTAAGTGAGTATTAGGTTAATTTTTTTGACAAAGCACTGGCAACCCTGCCCAGAACCGTCGAGTGACCGTTTCTTGGTGACGGGGTGGGGCACCTGTCAATCAACTCTGAATTCCTCAGCCTCCCATTAAAGCCAGCTCCCTATAATACCTGTAACTAATGGGTGTATAAATATGAGTAGCGTTTTATACAAGGAAAATAGAAACGTAATAAGAGAGCAATGCTAAAGAAACAGATACGTTTTACAAGATAGAATTCAAGTTTACATTTATTGATAACGAAATATTACTGTACTATATATAGGAGCCATGGCAAAATCGCACATACGTGACGTGAGTAAAATCCACAAACTAAAAGTTCAAAACCATTTTTTTCCCCTCAACGAAATTCAAATGAGAAGAAAATTAATTTGGATAAAAAAAATTGTCTTTGTTTTTATTGAAAGTTCTTCGATGAGTACCTTCAAATTTCATTTTAAGTGTTTTGGATACCAGCGTCATCTTTTTTTCCTTCATTAAGCTGATTCATATGAAGAATTAATTATATTTCCATTTTCTTTGAAACGAAATGCGATGTTAATAGTTAAGTTTTGCTGATTATCCTTCACTTTTTAAAAAATTTAGACACACATAAATTTTATATTTAAAAATTAAATTGAATTTTATGTAATATTAAATGTTTATACAGGGAGTATAAAAATCGGGTCCATGTACCAGTGAATAATGATTCAAAAAAGAAACGAGAACGAAGTTGATGGAAATATGTTATTTTCAGTCTAAAATGTTTTATGTTTTTAATAATTACACTAGCCGTTTCGGTTCCACACTGGTGGCATACCTTATTTTGAATGAGCCGCTCAGTGTACAAAGAATTCCAGTTCAATTTTAATCATTTTGAACATACTTCATACAATATTTAAGATTTGTACCTAATGCTCCATTCAGTGCTCAAAACACTGTTAAAAATACTTACTTAAAAATGAGTCAAATTGACTCAACTTTGAGAACATTGTGTTCTCAGAATAGCTCCGAATACATTGTTCTCAAAAGTGAGAATGTGTGGGTGTTCAAAATATAAGAACAATATGTACTCAAATTTGAGTAAATTTTACTCACTTTTGAGTAAAAATTCTCCTAAAAGCGAGATAAAATATTCTTAAATAAAATGAGAAACTGCTATTTCTCAAAAATAACGAGAACATATTTTCTCAAAAATGAGAAAGTTAACCGTAAAATGAGATGAATGTAATCAACATTGAGAAACTCTTTGTTCAAAAACTAGTAATGCTGTCCTCACAATTGAGAACATGTATACTCAAAAGTGAGTAAAAAAGTATTCGAAATGCTCAGATAGCCGCAAAATTGAGAAACACACGTTCTCAAAAATTGAGAATATTTCCTCTCAAATTTAAGAAAAACTCTTCTCAAAAATGACAAGGTTTTTTTTTAAAAAAAAATGAGTAAAAAAGTACTCAAAAATGAGATTTTATTAGTATTCAAAAATGAGAAAGAGGTACTTATTCTGCTGCCTTGCTGGCACAGGGAAAGTTTCCTGGAACTAGAAAGGTAGATTACTCTCACACTGCACTGGACAATTTATAGTAAGTACGCCTTCTACATATTAATATTGAAGTTAAAACATTTTCCTCTTAAAAGTTGGAAAATAGAAATCAGTTTTTGAAAAAAAATACGAGTACTTCAAAAATTACTTCTATTTCCCAGCTTTGAAGATGAAAATGTCTAACATCAATATTAATGTGTAGAAGGCGTACTTACTATAAATTTTTAGTGAAGTGTGAAATTCATCTACCTTTGTAATTTTGGGGAAGTTTCCCTGTGCCAGCAAGGCAGCAGAATAAATACTCCCTTTCCTATTTTTTTTGAATACTAATATAATCTAATTGTTAAAGTATTTTTTTACTCAATTTTGAATCTACAAGGTTACATTTTTATGCTGAGACCTGTTGTTTCCATAAATAGCATAGATGAGAATTTTAATTTAATCAACACACAAGCTCCTTGTAACTTAGAGTTTTCATTATGTTGGTTTTCGTAGTTTTAAACAAGTAAGCCTGATATGGTGGACAAATTTTATGTGCACTGGTTTTCTCGATGTATTCTCGTTTCCTCCTACTTTCTTCATTGCATCACTTCATTATCATTGCCTTCTCCTTTAGCTTTGAAACATAATCATGCGACGTTACACACACACACACACAAAAAAAAAAAACTTAAATGTATATACATTTGTTTCATTTTGATTAAAGGAAAATATGTTTGTACATTGTATTTTTTATTTGTCAAATAATAAACTAAGTCTATACATGAGCACAATTTTTATAACAACTTACATAAGACAATGAGGATACATGAACCCTCTGAATATGCCTACAAAGTACTATGACAGATGTATGCATTCGTTGGAAAACAGTCTGTGTCGACTGCCAATGGACAATATAAACGGCTATGTTCGAGATCCTCCCAGAAGTTTTTCATTCGCTATAAATGTGTCTATGCCTTCATCTCCCTGGAAACAAAGAGATTGTGTAATTAGTGACAATAGAAATAAAAATAAAATGAAATACTTATAAATCTTATTCGTGTATGGCGATATCTCGAATAATATTAGTGTTGCTACGTTCTAATTTGAATTAGTATCAATTGAAATACGATAATATAGACTCTGGTAAAGACAGTAAAGAGAATTACGCAATATTTCTTCAATTAATATTGAAACCAGAAGTTGTAGTAGATCTACCATTTAGTTTTGAGCAGAGTGATTAGAGTGGAAATGGAATATATTCTATGGACGTTTAATCGATTAAAAATATACAATGTGAGATTACTGTCTATGCTCTATAGTGATCAACGGTAACCGGTTTATTTCTATCACTACAAGTAGGTGGATCACATCTACTAACGAACTCCTCCGAGATAATTATCTAGCTGTTGATTGCAGAAAACAATTTTAAAATTATCTTTTGTTGAAGAGTTATTGAGCGGTGTAACGGACGTACTAAGCCAGAGGTGTTTACCCTTGCGAGGATGGCCCTCTCGAGGGCATCCTCACCCTCAAATTCTCTCTCAATCATAATGACGCGAGGGCGATGACAAGCTTGGACAGCGAGGGCGAGGGCCAACTGCACTGTCAGGGCTAGAGCGAGAACAAATTCCCAACACGAAGGCGAGAGCGATGGTCAACTCTCTTCGAAGGTGAGGGCGAGGGCCAATTCACTGTGAGAATGAAGGTGAGTGAGGTCGGAGTAAAATGAACATCTATGGTACTAACATTACAATATTATATATATCCCACTTGCGTGATCCTAATAAACATCAAATGAAAGACTTAAGACCTGACTCGTCTATGGCGATCTTTATAATAATAGTAGGGTTGTCACGTTCTGGAAGGATTAATATCAATTGAAATAAGATTATAAAAATAAAGAAATTGAAAGGTAACCAAAAACATTTCGATCTGTTTCATCTATGCAAGACAAGGAAACAATAAACCTGAAAATTAGTCATTTCTGCTTATGTGTGACGGAAAAAGAAAACAACATAAGTGGCGTCTTTTAGCGGAGCTTCCTGAATCAATGCTTGTTCTGCCACACTTAATACATTTACTCAAAGTTGAACAGTTTTAGGAAAGGCTATGAGTCACCAATATAAGTAAAATTCTCTCTTCAGTTTCCTTCACTGTTTCCCTTCCAGGAAAAAAAAGAAAGAAAGAAACAATGAATCACACCACAAATTCTAATTTATATAAAATTTCACCGTTATTCGACTTCTACTTTTTTAGCAATTGTTAAACGAATTACTAAAATGCTTTGAGAACAGTAGCGTAACTAAGAATGCATGCCCCCTCCACCCGCGAAAGCAGTTTTTATTCCGCTTTAAGCTTATGTGACCCCTTCCAGCATAACCCGGCTGTTGCATAATAACATCAAGGCGAAACAAACTTATTTCTGTCCATATATGATATGAATATATAGAGCAAATTATTTAAACCAAATAAACCTGGTTTAAACCAAAAAAACCCGTTTTTTGTTTTTTTCAATAAAAAACCATGGTTTTTGCCAACCCTGCTACATATACAGATGACGTTAGAACCATCCATTAGTATGCAAATCAAATTATTTATAAAACCATCCTTCTATTAAGATATTTCCAAAACGTATAACCTGGAAACTAAATGTATTAACTCTGTAATTACGAAACTATGACTACAATTGAACGATAATGGACATATTCCTAATCAGGAAGATATACAACAATTATGTGTCCAATGAAACGCCTGACACGACTTACCTGTAGCTCTGCAATGACATATTCGTGGCTCCTGTAAGGTGCCGGCCTTCTCCTTACTATTTTAGCTCCTTTCTTACGTATGATTACACCTTGTGGTAGTAGAAATGGAAGCTAATGTAGTGCGCACTTGATTGCTATAGAGAGAAAATATGACTAAGTCAGTATATAATAATGTTTGGAATTAGTAGATATTGCTATTGTCTGCCAAAATATTTTTTGAAGTACAATGTAAATCACACTAAATTATTCAAAAGCTACTTCCATGTGTTGAAGTAGGGTTTTACTTAAAAAGTACTGCTTTCTAAAGCCCTAGACAATTGTATATTCCTTAGCACAATGATGGGGAAACATTTTGGGCCGCAGGCCAAATAAAAACGAAAAAATTTTTAAAAAAATAGGTGGGCCAATATAATTTTATAAAAGAACAACAGTGATTGTATCACTTGTAAAACCAAGCTCTATTAATACTCGAAAGATCATGAAGGGGAATGTGATAAATGGTATTGTGAATGCATTTTTAAACATTTCTCATAATTTGGCTGGAAGTATAATCCACTGATTTTCAGAAGTGAAGTTATATTCGTCAGGTAATGAATCATGTCGTAGGCTGGGTGGAAACGTTTAAGGAGCTACATCTAATCCGCGGGCCATGCTTTGCGCATCACTGTCTTAAGACGTGAAGATAATGAGCCAAAGATGTGCAATTTTGAGTTCATGTACGTTTATTTAAAAGGTATTACGTGTTTCAAAATACTGACTTTTTTTTACTTCTCAAAGTAAAGCATATAAAAGCTACTATTTGCTGCGATTGAATTATAACAATAAAACAATGTTTGTGAAAAGACACTATAAAAAGATAATGTAAAGAAAAAAATGGGTGCTTTGCCAGAAGTAGGGTTGTGTTGATGACAAATAGACTCTTGTGTACATATTTATACATACAACCTGAAATATGATAAATATACACGAAAATTTGATCTTACTCACCAAGTACTTTCTCTAGCGAAACCTTAAAGAAAATTATCACTGCCAAACAGATGACATTGAAAACAAACTCTGTCGCGCCGAAAAAAATTTTAAATTCAGCATCGATCTGAAATATAAAGATTTAATTGTCATACAAATATATTCTATTAAATAATATATTTTACCTTTTTCTAGTCATGAAGTTCCAAAGTAGTTCATTGTCATAATGTTTTACTGCAATGTTAGAAATGGGCATACATGAATAATGTGAAGTAGCAATTAGACTCTTGTTCAGGCAAAGTAAACTATGATAAAACCAGGCAGATCGTCCTGTTACTGGTTGTACGTACAGCTAATAAGTCAGATATTCCCGAAATTAGTATGATAAATTTTACCTAATAATATTTAGTTTTATATTAATTTGGTATCTGATAAAACACTGAAATAAGACTAAACTTTCGAGCTAAACGTGTAAACCTGTTCTTCAAAACCTCGAAATATTTTCAGTTTACTTCGTGTTCTTTAGTATTTAGTATTATATTCGTGACATTTCGGTAGCGCTTGCTAACTTCTCAGCTGCACGAATAACTCACACGGAAAATATTACACCTCTCACGATGTCATCGTAGAGTTTTACATGTATGCTTTGCTTGTAAAATTCCCAACTCTAATGAGGAAGGTAGTAGGGGCTACCGAAATTGTTTGAATTAGAATACTGACTACTATAAAAGACAGAATAAAAGATAAATGCCAGAAGCATTTCGTTACTATTAAAAACCCTTCCAAATCATATCGTTGCAAACATTCAAATGAAACAAATGAAATCAAAGTTTCAGTATAATGCCTTACATTTATACTCTGTATGCTACAGAGGTTGAAGTCTTGAAGGCCGAAGTCCCGAAACAATGAGGTCGTGTGTTTTGTAAAGCTGTATATGAGAATGGTTATTTCTTATTTTGAAGGGAAAGAAAATCAGAAGTTTATTGGTTTCTTCCGAAACCTACTTTTGTTTAATTGAAGTAATAACTAAATATGATACTGATTGATAGACTTGGATTTTGGGGACTAGTCCTTTTCCATCCAGGGGCGTGTACAAGGAAATTGCGGTGGGGAGGAGTAGAATAGTACATAGTAGTCATAAGTATTGAATCTTGTCAAGGCAGATTTCTTAATTGTAGATTCCATTACAGGGAAAACGAAGGTAGTAGTTGAATATAAAAAAAGCTTAAAAAAAGCTGTATCCCTTAAACAAGGTGCTTTTCTTTCATGTGTACGCAAGGGTAATAGCACATATTTTGAGAGATGAATTTGTCACTTGAGAAATAAAGAAAATGGGGGAATGAAGAAGTGGGAGGAAACGGGAGAACTCCGAGAAAACCCACGCACACGGTGTTTGTCTACTACAAAGTTCACTTGGCGGAAGTTGGGATCGAACGAAGGACACTATGCACCACCTCCGCCCTTGGTAAGACGGATTCAAAAGCACTTTACTGTCAGATTCATATCCTGACTGAAATGTACCAGTATAAAGTCCCAGCATTGTACGGAAAAAAGACATTAACCAGGTTGAACTGCACCAAGCCAAAGAATCTAACCAGACGGTAAAGGGAGACAGTGATGGATGAGACGCGTGACTAATAATACAAAAATAGGTACAATGAAGGAATTGACATGAAACTCGAAAAAACTAACCTTCTGTGCAACTCGCCTACCTTCACTTTTCAGGCTCCCACACTTCCCGATGAGTAACGAAACCAACACCCATGTTAAACAATAAGTAATTCAGCTGAAACATCCACCGTAGTGTTCGTAGTTTGAGGGAAAGTTCCCTAATCTAGGGAAATTTCGTAGGTAAATTTAGCAAAAAGGAAAAAAGGGAATTTTTCGATAAAACGTGAAAAATTCAGGGAAATTCTCTAGTTGACTGATTAAGGAATATCACTACTTAAATTGTTCTTTGTTATTCAGAAATAAACCAATACAATTGCAAAAGTTTTTGTGTGCTGCAAGTAGCATAATTTGCACCCATTGTTAGCTGGTGGGGTGCACGGTGGCTAAGTGGGGAGGGCTTACCTCACGTGCATGGTTTCCTTGGTACGATTTTCACCCAAGCAAGCTTGTGATAAACAACATTGTGTTCGTGGATTTTCTTGAGGTACTCCCGTTACCTCCCACTTTCTCATTCTTCCATCATCATTCACTTGCTTTAATCATCGTCTCCCTTAACCTAAAGGCATAATCATGGGATGTTAAACTGAAAGATTTCATTTTGTTGGTTGAGTGCATACTTTTGTAAAAAAAAACAAAAAAAAAAAAAGTAACTGTAAAAATAGAAGGAAAAAGCAAATGAATAAAACAAACGGGGTTGGTAGCAGAAGCGTCATTTTTGATTTTGCTTGTGGGAGGGCAAGACCCCTTGATATAAGTAAAATTTTGCGTTTTTCACTGACTACTATTCTATTCAAAAAATCTATATAAATATCAATCTCAGGGGGTGCAATTACCTCTCCCTGCTCCCTAAATGACGCCACTGGTAGTAGTTCCCTTAATATAGCTAAATTAAAATTATTACATAACTTCTGTCATAGGTATTGGACACTCAACAAACAACGGAAAATTTGATAAAGGGAAAAGTTTGTGTCAGTTAAGGGAAATTTTCTTAAAGGAACCTACGAACACTGCCCCCAGGTTCGTCCTGCACTGACTCGGTTAGATAGCATTCATGCTTTTATTGCCACCTAGCACAAGTTCGTTCATATTTATGCCATTTTTCACACTGTATTTACATTGAGCCCTTCTGAAGTTAATCTGTATGTAGTACTGGAGCTTCTTATTTAGTGCTGGTAAAAAAAAAAAAAAAAAGAAGAAAAAAAAGAACTTTAACCCAACCTGAGAATGTAAGGAAATGTGTCAAAACTTGATAGAACAGTCTGCTCGAGTAATGCCTGTGTTTTTTACATTGTAGCTTTTATGCAACATCAGTGGTAGAGCGTTCACCTCTGGTGCTTGGGGTCCCGGGTTCGATCCCAGCCCCCGCCAAGTGAACTTTGTGGTGGACAAACACCGTGTGCGTGGGTTTTCTCGGGGTTCTCCCGTTTCCTCCCACATTCTTCATTCCACCATTTCATTCATTACTCATCATCACCGTCTCCTTTAGCCTAACAGGCATAACCGTGGGACGTAAAACTCAAAGATTTCATTTTTATGCAACAGATACGGAATCCGTATTTATATGGCAATCGTAAAGGAATTGCAATTTTTCAACTAATACTTCTGGTGGTCCCTTGAAATTTTATCTGTGCAAGTGAGCAGGCCGGTAGCCAGCCCAAAAATGTAGGGGGAAGGAATCCAACCATATTATAGTTCATTCGCAAGCCTACCGTGAACATTTTAGGCAGGCAGTAAAAATTATGATCGCACACAAGCAATGTTGCATTCACACTTAAAACTAAATTAATGTTGCTAGCAGTACTTACCTGCGAAATCCTATATGATGTTAGTAAACAACACTTGTCGTCCATGTTTCCTTCTAACTTTCTCTTTATCCATCCGCTAAGTAGTTCCTCCATCAGCCAGAATGAGAACATATAGCTCAGGATTATAAAGGACTTTTGTGCTCTTATGTTAGCTTGTTCGTACTTGTTTTCCATAGTCTTGCATTTGCAAACTGTCTTTTATATCTCACGATATTCAATGATATATCTATGTCATAAAACAATATTTTTTAAGACTACATTATTACTCATTTTTGAGAACCAGTCTCTGACTCAAATATGCAACTAAATTTCCTCGTTCTCATTTTTGAGTTATTTTCTCCTCAAGATTGAGACAAATTTACTCAATTTTTTTTTGAGTAGTAAAATGTATTAATTTTTGAATAAATCATTTTTAACAGTGAAGATTTATCTCCAGTCATTGTAAATAACTGTTATAAGCAGGGGCTAAAAATGAGGAGGAACGCGGTGGAACGCCGTTACCTCAATTCCAGAAGATATCTATGGCATGCCCCACTTCTTAATAAAATTATAATGGGCAAAAATAGGCACAGGGGACTGCGTGACGTCATGCGTCCCCTACCTTTTCAGATCCACTTTTACACCAGGTTATAAGGTAAAACACCATGCTCACTCTATCATGTATAAACTTTCTCTCTATTTTACTCACAACTTTCATAATTGGATGTGAATCCCTTGTACTCTGGATGTCCCGCATTAAAAAAGAACGCTGTCGCTTCAGTATAGTGTTCCCTCGGGCCTTCACCACACCAAAAATACAGTTATTGGGTAATGGATTATGTTTCCTCACATAACGAAGTGCACGTTCCCTGTTGTCATTGTTCCATGTCTTTACAATTCGTTCGAGTAGCCTGCTGAATTGAAGATGTAGCTTCTTCATTAAATATAAGGCGTCTTATGAGTGTGGAACGAAAACGACTAGTGCGATTTAAAAAAAATTATTATTTTAGATTGTAAATCACTCATTTCCAACTACTTTCTTATCTTTCTATTTTTCATATTTTAACTCATAACGAAGTTGGCCTATGGTCCCTATTTTTCATACACACTGTATGTAACAAATTTTAACTTAACAATAAGTACATTTGAAGAAAAGAAATCATTAAAATAAAAACATTCAGCTGTCATAAAGGACTGTGCTGTGATAAAATAAACTGGTACTATTTTTTCTATAAGGATAAGTTGGGCTACCCTAGCTCAGTCGGTTACACGGATGACTTAAATGCAACAGAAACGGGTTCAAACCCGGGTCCAAATTAAAAATCTTGTTGGTGCGCCGCACCTAGAAGATTATTTGTGTGGGTGCCAGGGCCCCGGAGCACCCACGTAGTCGGCGCGCATGTACACTGTACGATATGATCATGCACAAACAGATAAAATCATAGAGTAATTTCAAACGTTTCATATAATTTCAAAAAGTATATATATACATATATAAAAGTGCTTGCATTGATCACAACTTAAAACAGATACAGTTTGCTCTCAATACATAAAGAAATAATTTAATTGCACAGTGTTTTGTGTGGTGACAGCTGATTTTTTTTAAAAAAATATATGAATTAAAAATTGAATAGTTAATTTAATTGTGAATTAAAATAATGAGGTCAAAGAAATTTCCAAATGGACAAAGAAGAATGTTTTGGACGAGCAGGAAATTACAACAGATACTTACATATACACATAAAAATATGTTTATAATGACATAATTAACGTTGTAGTCTTATTCAATCGTGAATCTAATATTTGTTCCCTAACATCCATATATGTCTTCCAGTTACCGAACTACAGGTGTAAGTATTACTTACTCAAGATAAAATGATTATTTCGTTCTTCTTGAATGATTTATATTTACAGGTGTTGGTGGGGCTACAATCTTTCACCGTTATTTTGGATTCTAGAAGGACCACGCTTAACCGTTATTGTGGTACGTGAGTTATAATTTTTGCCATTGTCTTAAGTGTTTAATCCAAATACATCTTTTAGCCCATTTGTCTAGAATAGATAAATGATGCTACTAATGTAAGTCATCTTGAACATGGATACGATAGACAGTTTCTTTTTCATATGGTTGAAGAGGAATATTACAGAAACAGAAAATTAAAGATTGCAGTGAAGAATTATTGAATAAAATAATTATGCAAATAATGAATTAGTAGTATATTACTTATATTAATTTATATATTTGCAGTATTCCTCATATATACAGGGTGTCTCAGGAGGAAGAGGCAATTCTTTGGGAAATTATAGTGTTTATGATTCTAAGAAAAAAGGTTCCTATGGGCATGGGTCCTAATCTCAACGGTTTGCGAGTTACAGGTTGTGAACCATTTTTTTACTTTATATTGCGTATTGCTTACCCCGTATTACTTTCTATAGAGGTAAGACATAGCGGATTTGGAAGGTGATAAAATGGCCTTTCCAAACGTATGCAACATGTGGCAGTGTTGTCTTTGGAAGGGAAGCTATTGAGGGAATTTTGGGAATGCTAAGGTTATTTAAAGAAATTGGATGGTGACACTGCTCTCAAATATCCCTCAATAACTTGTCGTCCAAAGACAACACTGCCTCATATTGCATACCTTTGGCAAGGCCATTTCATCACCTTTTAAATCCGCTGTGTCATAGCTCTATAGAATAAATACAAGGGGAGCAATAAGCAACTTGAAGCCAAAAATGTAGCTCTCAAATTAGGACCCATGTCATATGAACTTTTTTGCTTAGAATCATCCATACTACCATTTTGCGAACTTTTACCCCTTCCTCCTGGGAAACACATAAAGTCTCATATTGCACCTTGTGTGGTAAATTTAGCTACTTGTAAGTAGATGGGAGAAAGCAACCATTGGTTAACATTATTTCAACTGTTTCGCAACATATTTCTCTAAGTTTGTAGTTGCTTCAATGTCTTCTTTTATATTGTTTCTGATTTTTAAAAGATTAATTTCCTTAATCTCAACAAAATTGCAAACGATTTCAAATTCATATCTGCTAAACATTTGTATACTACTTTCTTGTTGTACATTTTTTTTAATCAGCAGATAATTGGATAATAGCCTTGTAATAAGAAGCTTTGCAGTCTAGCAGATAGATGCAATCCGACTCGGATTTGCAGTCTGGCACATTAATGTAAACGACTTATGTTTATACAAGATAAGTAAAATAATGTGAACACCTACTTAAAGATAGTCATATCACCTTTGGCATCCAAAACAGTTTAGATCCATCTACTAGTGATTAACACTTAACCCGTTTTAGTTCTTTGTAAAATGGTAGCGAGGGAAACAGATCTGTTTCTTTTATAACAGACCACAATGGCTCAATTATACATATGCTCAAATTTTGTGATTGAGGAAACTAGGGAAGGTGTGCATGTTCATCTTTAAACTCCTCAAAATACACTGAGACTCTCCAAGATGTGTGACTTGCAGCTACACTATTTTACTAGCCATCGTCATTCTGTGTCATTGGATGCACGTGGTCTTACAAAATAGACTCGCGATCTTCCCAAACATTGTTTCATGCACGGTAACAACAAGACCTGTACAGCACTAGGGCATAATCTCAGACACCACAGGAGAGGTATTCTCGATGCTTAGAATTTTCATACGTAGAGTAAAAATTATAGATGTTCGCCAAACATATACTCATTCTGCGGTGAGGAATAAAGTAACAAGAATTTTAGGAATGATCCAAAAAAATTGCGTCAAAAGATTGCTATCTGGACCAATAATTAGTTTTTGGATTAGGGACATATATATGTATGTATGTTTACGGAATAACCACATCATACCATAATAGTTTGGGTTTGGCTACAATATATGTAGTTTTCCAGATATAAGGCGTACAGGAGACTTTTTATTGAAATATATTGGATCTTTTGATGCTCTTTTGGATCAGGGCTTACAAAAATTTGAACGGTCTCTAAATCGAATTTCCTTTATTTACGGAATAAGCACATCATATCGAGTTAAGTGGTAGTTTGGGTTTGGCTACACCGTATGTAGCTCTCTAGATATAAGGCGTACAAGAAATTTTTGATTGAAATATATTGGATTTTTTAATGCAATTTTTGAAACAGGTTGCACAAAATTTTTGAACGAGCCCTAGATGGAATTTTCGTATTTTTACGGAATAACCACATCATGTTGAGTTAAGTGATAGTTTAGGTTTGGTTACAATTTATGTAGTTCTCCAGATATAAGGAGTACAAGAAAATTTTTGATTGAAATATATTGGATCTTTTGATCCAAAAGTCAATTCAATTGACTATTCGACATGTTTTCAGTGCTTGACTGTTTTCTGCGGTATTTGCAGCACTGTAATCTTGGCAAGAGAAACTGCTAATAGCAGCTGTGCAATGATTATTCATTTTATGTCCTGGGTGCGTTAATTTCGTGCAAACGGGACTCTCTAATTGGCATCTAAGCCTTGTGATCAAGTCTGTGACGATTTTACTACTTCTTTTATAACAATCTTCTTATAGTATCTTCTGAATCTATGAGTATCGTTTCTTCCCAGTTTTTGTTCGCAGAAGAGGTTTCCTCACTCATAACGTACTTTCAAATGGCATTTAATATAGGAGTTCTCAATATATCTAGCACATGTGCTACTATTGCCCCGGATACGCCACTCAGATGGATACTAACAACATACCCTCTTTGTAAATCTGTAAGATCAGACATTGTGATGTATCAACTCAATACAACGACACTTGCGAATAAGCTGTTAACAGTAATAGTTGGAGCGATCTACCAGATCCTTTCAGAACTAAATCCAATTGCTGCCCCGGTCTCCACTATACTCTTTCTATAAATGTTAATAGAAATTATTTGAGTTTAGATAAAGGTCAATGTTTTATTTTACCATCATTCAGAACAATGTTTGCAATTTATTTACCATTACACACTGTAAGTTTCCAGCGAAGCTTGAAGATAATATTGCACATTTACCTTCATGATCGATGAGATCTTGTAGCCGCACAATGCAACTCATTACTATTCAGCGAGTTATTTATGGTGTCATTTCAACAGTAGTTTTGCGAATGGTATTCTTCAATTCTTTAACCACCATCTGCGGCCTGTGTTCAACATTCAGGCGTCTTCAAAGAAAGAAATCGCAAAGGTAAAAGTCTGGCAACCGCGCAGTTTTGCAACCATCACCATTTTTTAGAAATGCTCTCCAAGTACTAGGTGTTCACCATTCTTACTGCTCGTAGGTTGTTCTCAGGATTTCTTCCTGGTAATACTGCGAGTTGATTTTGTAGTTCTAAAATTCAGGTTGCTTGTGCAATTACGTCAGGTGGGTGACTGCAAATAGAGTGCGGAAGGTAGCTAATTTAAAAATGGGTATATAATTATGCCAGACCTTTCATTTACTACCTCTATAGTAACAATAGGCTTAATAATTGTCATAAACCGACAAAATAACTAATGCTATTATTTCTTATAGGCTAACCTGGTTTTTCTCTTGAACATCATTCGTGTACTTGTTACGAAGTTGAAAAGGACTAATTCAAGCGAAGCACAACAAGTTAGGTAAGCTATTTTGATTTTACTATGCTTCTTTCTCACTGCACTTCAATAATATCTAAGTATGATGTAGAGCTTCCTCTTAAGCTCTAATGAAGAAGTTTCTGTTTAAAAAAACAAAGAAACTATATTGCCTATATATATTTCTTTAAAGATACTTATAAGTAGGACTTGGATTTCATTGACTTCAAACTTAGAATATATGTGCATGTATTCATGCACTAAAAATGGCAAAATATGACTTAATATATAACCTAAAATATGACCCAATATACAGTATAACGCTACTTTGGACTGAAGGGCTGGGGGGAAATGCTCCCTGAGTTTGATTCGTATATATACTAATGATATTGATAAAACAAACTGACCAAATAACCAATTGTGTAACAGGTTCGATAATTTAACGAAACAAAAAAAAAATGTGAAACGAAACCTATAAAATATTAATTTGTTCAGAAAGGCTCATTATACTGTATATCACAGTCACATACTTTGTTTCGGATAAACTACGTTATTTTCTAATTGCTTATAATGTAAAAGTACGGCAAAGTGATTTCTTTGAGACTCTGGTTTTATAACCTGGGTTCAAACGTAATCAAATTTATAAATGTGAGCAGGAATACGAGGGCAATTCGAAAAAAAAAAAACGCAGTTTGATTGTCAATGACATACACTCGCATATACTGCACATTTATTATGCCGATTAGAGGTTAGGTGAGGTGATATTAGTTTAGCGTTCCCGGCAGCGAGGCTATATAAGGCGTGGACCTACTGATTAACGTGGAATCCGAACCACATGAGCTCCCGCCGGGAATCGAACCCGGGTATCCCACGTCAAAGGCGGGTACGCTAACCGCTTAGCCACGAGGGAGCTCTATGCTGATTAGAAAAGTAGAACATTACATTAATTTTCAGCATATTCACTATTCAAATTGAGGTATTTGTAATAACGTTTTACCAAGTTTGAAATTCTTTCTGAAAAAAAAAAAATAACTCACACTCGGTAATGAAGTCACCCGCTAACAGCATTGCGAAGCTGATTGTCAGTTCAAAACGGTGCGACACAAGTCATTGTTTCATGTGCCTGAAGAGGTGCAGCCGAGTACACGAGTTCGTTACTGACTACAAATGGGCACCCACTTCTTGCCACATCGTGCACGTCAGTTCATCCATCTTTAAACATGCGACACTATTCACGTACGACACCTTCATTCATCACGTTTGGTCCGTCAACACCACACAGTTCGCGACGAATCGCAGCTGCCGAAAGTTGGTTTTTCGCACTCAGAAATCGTACGTATTACCATACACACACACTTCACATTTGAGGGTTTTTCTATTGGAGCGTTCATTTTCAATTGTTAATAACAGACTAGTGAACTGCAATACAATCGTCTCCTTCCGCTGCTTACTGCCTACTGAACTACTACATACAGCGCTACATCGCTCTTCCGGCTATTCCTCGTATATGCGCAAACGGAGGCTTTATTTTGAATTGCCCTTGTGTTTAGAAATTATCCGTTTTCCAAAACGTGAAACTGTAATGCAAGTCACTTACACGAATCAACCAACAAATGTGGCTTTCCTCAATTCCTCATCATACTTTCGTATATGATCCTCGCTAGTGACCAGTCCCAGTTCTAGAAATTTTTCTGCCGTGAAATACCGTCAATTTGCCATTTCTGCTACTAAAAAAAATATCTGCTGGTTAGAGAGATTAAGTGAATGTGGGGCCAGAAGAAAGTTGACAAACAGCTAGGTGAAGTATTCGTTCCCAACATCGCCATTTTGTAGTTTCAGCTCCTAAATTTTTACAATATGTTTGCTGGTAAAAGAAAGTAAGTGAATATTGATGATCACCAAAGTTGGCAATGAGTCAGTGAAAATATTTGCTCTCAACAACACCTTTTTTGTTTTTTGCAGAGTGAAATTATTCGCTCTCAACAGCATCTTTCTGCAGTTCCTCTTACTAAATAACTGTTTCTGCTGGAACTCAGAACAAATATTCGCTTTCAACAGCGCCATTTGCAGTTATTCTTCCTAAATAACAGCGTGTCTGCTGTTCAAAGAAATTTAGTGAGTATGGTTAACCAAGAAAGTGCAAGACGAACAAGGGAAAATATTCGTTCTAAACAGTAGCTACGTAAAGTGAGAAGGGAAATTAAAACTGAATAATAATGCCCAAATATCCTGTCAACCTCCTAACGCTTTGTTATAAGGTTAAGACCATTATTTTTGTGGTCTCCTGATGATGGTAGGTAGATTTTCTTGCTTCCTTTGTGATATTCGAATATTAATGCGTTTTTAAGTATAGCTACCTCATTTGAATGAATCTAACGAAAAGTTCCAAAGTGGAAGAGATGGGTGAACGAAAAGGCCTTTCTCTTTAATCAAGCCACATCTACAAGCTATATTGTCCTATATTATTATTTTTACGGCATTTAATATAATGAAATGGCAAATATGTCTTTTTCCTAGTAATTTGCCAGAATACAGTAACCGTAAAATTTATCTACTGCCATTTGAACTGTTTAAGACAACAGTTAATAAAGTGTGATCCAACAGGAAAGGAAGAAATTGCTTTTCATGACATATTTTGGTATTCTACTTCTCATTTTTGTAGGGTACACCAATTTTGGAACTCTGTGCACTGTTGTCATAGCAAATTCTGATACCAACATTTAAATCCGAATGTATCTTGGAAAATGTGCTCACTTTGCACCTCTTGATATGCTCGTATGTTCTTGTATTTTACCACTAGAAATTGGCTCCAAGAATTTGGATTTCAGTAATACCTTGTAACCATTTTGACGAAGTTTCTGAGTTGAGTGTCAGCTCGTTACGTATCATTTTAAGCCTTGCGGTACCTCTAGATGCTCCAAACCACTGTGGCATAGCGGTGCTTCTTCTTCTTCTTGTTCACCACAGGTTGGTGGACAACATTGAAATTTTAAAACTTTACCCTTCCTTGAGAGAGCTGTTTTATACTTTGATAAGGTCTCTTCTTCGTAACTGCATCTAGATATTCTATCATCGGTCTCCTCGTCCTCCCTCTATCAGCACGGCGATCCAATTGGAGTGCCAAATAAGATGGCCAAGCATACTGTTTCATCGTTTTCTATTATCTTCATGAGCTGTCGTCCTTCATTAGCTTCCTTTAGTACGTCTTCATTCCTTTTTCTATTCGGTCCATGATATGCGCAGCATTCTGCGCCAACACTACATTTCAAATGCTTCCAGCTTGGATATTTCAGCTTTCCTCAATGTCCATGTCTCTGATCTCTAAAGCGCCACGCTCCATACCAGGGTCTTAATAAATGTTTACGAACGTCCAACGATACATTTCTTGATACTAGTAGTCCTTTTTTCCTATTGAATGCTTATTTAGCCTGAGCTATTCTGGAACTTATGTGTTTTTCACTTCTTACATCCAAGCATATTAGACTCCCTAAATAGAGGAACGTCTTAATCTAGCCATAAGTTTGCCCCTTCCTGTCCTGCTCTTGTTCACCTTATCACTTTGGTTTTGATTAATAACTCATCAGACAAAAGTCTGTATTTTCTCCTGTCAGATCTATGTGTTTTGCTAGTTACCTAGGACTATATTGAAATATTATTATTTTGAGTCTCTTTAAGGTATTCAGAAAATAAAATTAACTAACTAACAAACTCTATGGTCTATGGAACCCGAAGGTTCAATGCCGCGTTCACAAAAGCTCTCTACTGACTCCTATCCTTAGTCAACTGGATCCAGTCTCCACTTTGTACTTCTATTTCTGCGAGATCCACCTTAATATTCTCCTCTCATCTAAGCTTTGGTCTTCCCAATGGTCGTTTTCCGTTTGGACTTCCAGTTAAGACTTCGAAAGCGTTCCTACTTTCTTCCACCCTGGCTACATGACCTATCCACCTGAGCCTCCTAGACTTGATGATCCCAACAATGTTTGGTAAACCGTATACCTAGGTAAAATATGTAGTTCCTCGTTATGAAGTTTCCGCCATTCCCCATTGCCGTTTCTCTTGCGTCCGAATATTCGTCTCAGTATCTTGTTCCCAAATACTTTCAATCTATGTCCTTCTTTCCGAGTAAGCGACATGTTTCGCAACCATACAGAACAACAGGCATAATTATCGTTTTATATATTTTAAGTTTCAAATTCTTCGACAGAATTCACGACGACAAGAGATTTTGAACTGAATATTAGCACGAGTTCCCTGCTTTTAGTCGACATTTACTTTCTTCGTGAATATGATCTTCATCTTTAAATATTGATCCTAGATATTTGAAAGTATCCACTTATCAAAAGTATTATTCGATATTTTAACATCCATAATTTGCCGTAATATGATCCCGACGAACTTCCATGTATTTAGTTTTCTCTACATTTACTTCTAAACCCATGTCTCTGCAAGTGTTTAATAAGACCACTGCATTTCTTTCTATTGTTTTCCTATCATTCCCTATTAAATTTACATCATCAGCATATGTCTTAATCTGGTAAACCCAATTCAACTCTAGGCTCTGGTTGCTATCTTTGATTTTACTTATTGCGTATTCCAGGATAAAGTTGAATAATAATGGCGACAACGCATCTCTTTGTTTCAGGCCATTCTCGACGTGAAAGCTCGTGGACAAAAAATTTCCTTTGGGATTCACAACATGACATTATTAAATTAATATTGACATGAATATGTAGAAATTTTAAGCGATCAGATCCACCCTACAGTACTGTTATTGTATCCTAACAAGGACGCACTTTGCAAAGATGAAAATGCGCCAATACAAACAGTCATACTCTTTAACACGTAGTTTAAGAAACATCACGATAAGTTTAAACACCTCCCCTTAGACTGTTAAAACTACGACTTGAACAGATTAATTTTATTTATAGTTAGATTAAAAGTAGTGAGACGACCGCAAACTTCCTCCATCACCATCGTCGACATAACTGAGTGCAATTGTGCATGAAGAGCATTCCAGATATGATCTCTGGAAATGATCAATTCTCTGGAAATGATTGACGAGTTCCATCTCTCAGTTTCGTGATAAATACAAGGTGGTGCAACGTCATATTAATCAGCTAAGTTTTGTTTTAAGGAGCTCTCATGATTTTGATAACTATCTATGGAATGACTCGTTAATCTAAATGTTAAATTGCTAGAAAAGTTAATATGTTTGTTGTCAAGAAAAGTTTATACGTTTGTCTCCAAAGAAAAGTTTATATGTTAGTCTTCAATCCTTTCGACAATGAGGTCTCGAAAGCCACAAGCGCTAGAAACATCTTTTCGCTGATCGATTCTAAATTTTATGTAGATTGTCCAGTTCTAATTGAATATTTTTTAAAGAAACGTGGCCGTTATGTCTTTGATACAATTTTAGGGGTACACTGGAAGTGTTGAAAGTTTGAAAAGCATCATATCTTATGACTTACAAATTCTAACACAACATAGTTGTATACAGGGTTGTATATCTCTCAGACGTTTGTTACGTGGCCAAATGATAAAGAAAAATGAAGGATAACCATTTTTCCAGGCTAAGATCAATCTAAATTGTTTGAAGTGTTTTGCCCAATGAACATCATATATCACTGACATTATAATTAATTGTGTATGTAATGTATGTGCTCATTACATACTACATGCAAGAAGAAAGAAAACACTGATCATACATAAATTAGAAAATCTAACCGGAAGTAGACCCAATCTTGCAAACGGTGCGAGATATTGGAAAAATCTCTCCTTTATGGCACCTCTTACCGATTTTATTAAGACGTCCCGTGTCTCTAAAAGGTCATATATATATATATATGTTGTGAGTAATGACAAGAAAATTCATGCTCATATGTGAATGATGCACTGTGTGGAGACCGCAGGTTCAGCTAGTTTTTATTTTTCATAGAATAATATTGGCTCCAAAAATAAAGAAAATACACAGGATCAACAATAATGGAGAACGTTCAGTTCAAATCTGTCGTAAGAAAGTATTAGTAAGAAAACCATCGAACAACCATAGATTTTACTTACGAAATTTACATAACTATCTAATATTTAGTGATATTGCAATTATTTTGATATTTTAAAGCTCTTGAAACGACCTCCTAATCACAATGTCAAAATATAGTATAATACTTTATAATTACTATACTATATTTTGACTCAGAAATTGGTAGTAGACTGCCCAGAAATTGGTAGTAGACAAGAGCTCTTCGAGGACAATCGCTAAGCTAAAGATTTAGCACGTATAATAGCATTTCTGTTACGTGATCTAGTTCAGGAAGTAAAAGACAACCAATCTCTGTATACTGAAGTTTAGTTGTTGACTGTTAGGATTATTGTAATGTATTAATGAAAGACAAATTTTTAAACACAAATTCTTGAGAGAAAGAGAAAAAAGACTGATATTATTCTCTTTTTGTAACCTAATCAGCAATTTTTCTTTTCTTTTCTTTTTTCTTTTTCTTTTTTCTTTTTTTTTACGCTTTTAAAGCAAACTATTTAACCTAAAATATCACGGAATATAAATGTCAAGCTTTCTACTTTGAATTTCTTGAAAGGTATTTTGAGTTTCGTTTCACACTAATGCTATTGATCCAAAGGTACACTCATGTCCAAAATTATTGTCGCATGTCTATAAATATGTTGTTGTAGGAATATAATTTGATAACGAATTTGCCCGGTATTTCTTACAATGTTAGTATATGTATAATCGGCAAAGACATGTATGTGGAAAATTTCATATCAAAACAGCAGTAAATAAGAACAATAAAACGAAAATAAAACTTTTTTGTCCATTTAGCAACATCTTGTTTTACTCATTCTAATTTTCATATTTATTATTCTTTTTTTATGAAATTTACCACAAATATATACCTCCCG
This sequence comes from Thermobia domestica, assembly GCF_964235325.1. NCBI lineage: Eukaryota > Metazoa > Arthropoda > Insecta > Zygentoma > Lepismatidae > Thermobia > Thermobia domestica. The sequence continues at coordinate 165,974,930 of NC_137466.1, read as the reverse complement.
ATTATACACGTAGCATCAGTATTAAAAGTACAATGCAAAATCATTATCAAATTATATTCCTTCAAAAAGACAGTTATAGATATGCGACAATCATTTCGGACTTGAGTGTACAACTACTATAAATCTGGTTTTAACAAGTCTAAATATGTGCAACATATGTTTGATTTAAATTGTTTTCAAATAAAATTCAATAAGTAATATTTGAACTTATTAACTGATTTATATACAATCTTAAGAAAGACACCGGTTCTATGTTCTTTAATTTGCCGTGGTTCACGGTTCTAGTTTAATATTATTTGTGAAATTTGCGACTGTCCATCATAAAACATTGCGATGCAACTTTTTTAAATGTTACAACAAAACGCCTGTTTTTATCTAATAGTATTCTTGAGAATATGACCCTTGGGTTCAACTCTCACTAGAACCAGCATTGGAAGAAAAGTTTAATTTAAAATATATATATATATATATATATATATATATATATATATATATATATATATATATATATATATATATATATATATATATATATATATTATGACCATGTAACATCAAGCCTCATAGAGCATTCTGTGGTATTCCTTTTCTTCTTTTTCTAATTCATTAAACTCGGCAATAAGACAAACATCCTTCAAGTTCTTCACCTTTTTCCTTTATTTCCGCTTATATTTTCAATATGCTATTTATTCACAAACTCATTAAGAAATGCTGAATGCTGTATTTTAGTGATTGCTTCCATGTTCAGCTACAAGGAAGATGAATATTTCTGAGGGTTGTATCTTCCGTGTTTTCCTTGAAGAGTCAGAGGTTTGTTTTCCGTTTTCGGCTGCAACATCAAGTTTTTTGCCAAGTTGAATTTTGACAAGTGAGTCTTATGAGGACATCGCCTCGGAGGTGGACAACCTACCTATTAGACGTCATTGTGACGCCAAGCAGCATGCTCAAATCTTGGGAGGTGTTTTGTTGGACGTCGATTGCCAAATTTGGAGCAATATGGTGATGAGAGGGTGGGACCCGGAAAAAAGTGCGAGAAACAAAACTGGACTGCAAGCTCTTCTTGGGATGGGAAGAACAGAATTACTTCGTGGCGGACAGAGCCACGGATGTCGATTGACAAACGTCATCGATCTGAACATGAAATTGAGTCATCATCTAAAGGTAATGTACCTTTCTGACAAGACAGAACTTTTACACCAAACAGCATAAGCTCTGCCCTTACAGTATTTTTAAGCTCTACTAACCTTTCCGTTTAAGTTTGCTGTGCCATTTAAAATGTAAATGTTTGAGTTTTAGTACTAATTGAAATTCTAATTATTGAAACTGGCAGATCTTTGGTTTACCTATATATTTATATAACTGCTTTAGTTAAGTCTATGAAGAGGAACTATCATGACATGTTGATACTTCAGACTCAGAATGCTCTCAATTGTATGGTGTACTGTCACGGCATTCATTCCATGAAACAACTTGTAGATCTGAAGTCACGAATCATAGCTGGAAAATCGTTTCAGTAGTTTCCACTTAAAATTAAATTCCTGTAGACAGTTATTGTGTTTTAGAAAAAAAACGTTATTACTTTACCTATGTTTGCTTTAATTAATTTCGTGTTGACTCTTTCTTATCCAAAGATTTCTTTTGCTTTGTTCTCTTTTCTTTTGCTCTTTTGTAAGATCTTATCCAACGAAATTCCAACTTCTACCTTTCTTAACTTTGTAAATGCTTGTGTAATGAAAACAAAATTAAAAATTGAAGGACAGAGCATCTTGCCGCTCCCGTAGGCTATATTACGACATAAAAGGAACATTTTTGTATTGAGGAATTGAAGATTGAGACTCTGACGTAATTAAACTTTATAAAATTATAAATACTCTTTTTCCTTTGCAAGCTTACAAATATTTAAAAAAAAATCTACGAAGAGCTGGAACGTATTTTCAACCAGTTTTCAAAGCACAGCACTAAAGTGATTAAGGCAATATCTAGAGAAAAAACAAGAATAGGGGACATGATTCGTACATCACGTGGTAGCTACAACGTGGTAGCTACGACTACTAGAGTATGACTGGTAAATTTTACGTTTTACGAGAAACTACAATGAGAATCTAATACAAAGACAGTGGCGTAGGGAAGGGGGGCCCAGAGGGGCCGCCCCCCTCCAAAGAGGTCCGACAATGTACTTTGGTACTTTGATGTTTGCAATGTTTTATATATTTTTATGTTTATATATTTTTTTGTTTGTAATTTTTCTATATGTACCTATAACAACAACTGCCCCCCCCAAACACACATCCAGGTAGAGATGGTACCGAGACCGAGACGGCCTTTTATATACCGAGACGAGACCGAGACCGAGACGGCCTTTTATCTACCGAGACGAGACCGAGACGGGCCTCTATAAATCGAGACGAGACCGAGACGAGACTTAGGTCAGTCTCGAAAGTCTCGGTCTCGTCTCGAATATTGATATAGACAACTAAGATTGACCTTTACTCAAAATTTCTTTCGTTGCTGTATTAGCCTAGGTAATATGGGAACGGTTGACTAATGTTCAGTGGCGTATTTAGGGGATGCTATTGGACTGAAGCCCCTCCCGAAATAGATTTGTAATCATTTTTTCGCATTGCACATACAACACAAATATTTCTTAATCGTTCTCAAGCCTCTCCCGAAACAAAATCCACTGCTGATGTGTATAGTCATCTCTCTCTCTCCCTCTCTCCCTCTCTTAACACACACACAAACACACTTTTATATATATATATATATATATATATATATATATATATATATATATATATATATACACTAGCGGATCAAGGATATGATCGAGGGAGGGGCTAAACCATAGTTTGACATTTTATCCAGTGTGTATAACTCCTTTAACACTCCTCTTGGATCCTCGCCTGTATAGATATCTAATATAAGTAAAAGGAAGAGTTTGTTTGTTTGTGTGTCTGCGTGCCTGTCTTTCTGATTGCCTGTGTGCGGCCTGGGGACCAGACGAGAGTCCAAGAGTTACGAAATTTGAGTGACAATTATCATGTCCCAGGCCTCAGACCAAGAAGAAGCTTTTTTTTATTTATTTTTTTTAATCGGGAGGGTAGAAAATGACCGATATTAATGTCGAATACATAGTTTTCGCAGTTGCTGAGATCAATGATGATACTTCCATTAGCGATGACTTTCAAATTCAGCTACCAGTGCATGCGAGCCGAAGTTCACTTGCGGGTAAGGGGAGTACCGAGACGTAAAAATAATACAAAATGACCGATATTAGTGTCAAATAGTTTACGCGTTTTCTGAGATCAATGGTGAAACTCCGATCGCATTAACCTCCAAATTCACTGCATTCAGCTGCGGGCCGGAGTTCACAGGAGGGATACCGAGACATGTAAAAGTAATCCAAAATGGCCGATATTAGTGTCAAATGTATAGTTTTTGCGGTCGCTGAAATCAATGGTGTCACTTCCATTAGTGATGACTTTCAAATTCAGCTACCAGTGCATGCGGGCAGGGGTTCACCTGCTGGGGAGGGGGTACCCAGACATGTAAAAATAATACAAAATGACCGATATTAGTGTCAAATACATACAGTAGTTTTCGCGGTTGCTGAGATAGTGATACTCCCACAGGCCTTGACTTCCAAATACTGGTCCCATGCGAAAAATGGGTATTTCATCTAGTAATAGTCATATATATTAAAAATGCTGATTTTTTTAACATGCTGTGTGAAATATGGAAGGGGAAATTCTTCCAGATACTCTGCAATACCACTAGATAAACAAGCAATGTTGCCAACGCAACATAAAGTTGTAATTTCTCAAATTGCACTACGTTTGATATTACATATTTCTGTTCAGTTAATTTAGTTTAGTGCGTGAGTTTTCTCGGGGTTCTCCCGTTACCTCCCACTTTCTTCATTCCACCATTTCATTCATCTCTCATCATCACAGTCTCCCTTAGCCTAAACGGAATAACCGTGGGACGTAAAACTCAAAAATTTCATTTCATTTTTAATTGAGTTTAACGCCTCTTTCAGCAGCGAGGTTATATGAGACTGAACCTACTGATTAACGTTGAATTTAAACCACATGAGCTCCCGCCGGGAATCTAACCCGGGTCTCTCACGCCATAGGCTAACTGCTTAGCCACGAAAGAGCTCTACATATTTCTAATTTAGATATTAAATTAAACCACAAAAGCACATATCTTATTCAGTGTAACAAAGAACAATACATATCACTAACATCAACATTTTGGAGATCTCTAATAACTCAAATGGCAGGAACATTATAACATTAGTGTTCAGTAGTTTTAATTACAACAAGTCGCAGTTACATCATTTTAAGCAGTGTTGCGAACTTTAAAAAATTGCTAAATATTATTATAATATAGTGCAAATAACGTAGCTAAAGTGCAAAATATTTTTAAATTACTCGTAATTTGTTTTATGATGCAAGAATGTTTTAAAAACACAACGTTTTTCATAGTCTTTGGGCTACTTATAATGTTAATGTCAAAGTTTTCGTTCCAGCAACACATGTAAAATCAAGTTGTAACTGAAATTAAACGTAACTGACAACTTTTCAGTAGCACTAGTTCTTCTCCCTAAGCCTTAGTCCTGGTGTATTTTTTTAGATTAAAAAACTGATTTATTAAAATTTTAATTATGCCCTAACTGCATTTCATTTGTTATAGTTTGACCACCAACCACCTCAAACTCGATCCATATCATATAGCTATATGCAATTATTCAAAGACTTACAGTTAGTAATACACATTGTGTTGATTTTTGGTTTGTTTTGTTTTAGTTTAACGTCTCACGATTATGCTAGGGCGGCTAAAGGAGACGTGGAGTTACTGATCATAGTGGAATCCGAAAAACTTCGGTCGTTGAACATTACCGCCACCGGGAATCGAACTCGAGACCATGCGAACCAAAATCAAGCGTACTAGCCATTACAGCAAATGGGGGTTCTTACATTGTGTTGATTTAAATAATTGAGCCCGTGTTGCCAGATCCGAAGATCAAAAAGTAGCGTGTCTGTGCTCCAAAAGTAGAGGATATGAACTATTTGTAGCCCAAATATATAGAAATGAATTATTTGGCAACTAATGACTGGTACTAAAGAAATAATGTTTAAAAAAGATCGGAAAATCTTATGGACATATTGCAAGACGAAATTATGATCGATAGACAAAAACTATTTTAGATTGTATACCACGTGACAAAAACAGCCTAGGAAATGTCCGCATACAAGAAATTGTGACAAAATCAGGAACCACTGGGGAGTAACCTGGAAAAGAATTACCCAAGTTAGATAGTTGTAGAGAAAACTTGGGAAGACTTCATCCAGCAGTGGATTGATAATGCTTGATTATGATGATGGTGATGATTTTATATCAAGACCTCAGAGGTAAACTAAACCAAGTCATAATTTCGTAATTTTACAGGAGAAGCGAAAAACCGGTTCCTTAACTAAGATCTATAATACTGTTTTTCAAACTATACTAAGTAGTTACAAAGTAGCAAGGTGGCTTTAGGCTTACATTATTACACCACTAGAAAGAACATAGTCTATTAAAAAAAATATTCTAACTCAATTTGACCAATAAGTGACTTAACATAGTCTACCATTAATGTTTATATATATATATATATACTGTATAAATTTACTAGGTAAGGTGGGATAAAATTGGATCCAAAATTTAACGAAAGTCATACAGCGAAAAAAAAAATATTTTGGACTATTTAATACTTCATGTTGCTGCAAAACTACGAAAATAATACAAAAGAAAACTAGAAAGTTAAGAATCACTTGTTTTGGCGAGAGAGAGAAAATAGATACAGCTAGATCGAATTACCTATATACTTATATAATATGTACGTTCAAGTTTCGGAAGTGATTTTCAATCAATATAAAATTTCAACGTAATGAACGCACGATTGGTTTTCTCGAATAAAGATCACATGCACCGCTAAGAGCTCAGGAATAAGCTTAATCTATGTTACGGCAGTGGATATACGTATGCGTATGTAATGCATTACAACTTTAGGAACTTGTATAAGAAACAGAATGTACTTAAATTTAGACGCGAACTATGCGAAACATCTGACTTTGAATCTAACTTGTTTCGTGATGCAACCTGAGGCCTCACATAGCAAAGATGAGTGCCGTAGCTCCCACCACAAAGTTCAGGAATTTCTTGTTATAAGGTGTCAATCAAACACGTAGATGTGAAACGGTAATAAAGCATTTGATCAATTTTAAATAAAATATATTGTAGTAATATTTTACCCTATTTGTTCAGATAATGAACGTTATATTATGCTTTTAAAATGACAGTCAAAACAAAATGTATTGGACAATAAATGAGAAATTGTAAAATTTCAATTTCGGTACGATTAAATACATTCATGCTGCTATGTGTTGCGTTATAAGTTAATGTATTGAACAATTCTTATTTTAAGGAAGGAAATAAACTACTGTATAGTACTGAAGTTAATTTAATAGAGTTTAATTGTATAGGCAGTACTGAGGACATATGAGAAAGTCTTTTGCTGAAAGTGAAATATGGGTTACTATTAGAATTTTATCTCAGATATGATATACCCACTGATGATTGAAACTGGAACACACGCATGGAAGGCATCAGCGCTAGCAAATTAGCTCTGAAGAAGTACACCATACTATAATTCTAAGTCAAGAATAAGGCCAAAAATAAGAAGCAGAAATGACAGACTTTACAATAATAATACCTTTACAATTTTAATTTTACCTATTTATTTCGAGACTTTCGAGACGAGACCGAGATTTGGTCCTCGAGACCGAGACCGAGATCGAGACAAGCATTTGTTGACCGAGACGGCGATTTTTGACTCGAGACGAGACCGAGACCGAGACAGCTATTTTTAAACCGAGACGAGACCGATACTGTACAAAGTCTCGTCTCGTCTCGTCTCGATACCATCCCTACATCCAGGCTATGCTACTGTACAAAGATACTCATTTTGTGACTTATTCTTGATTGTGCAAGAAATCTTATTGATCATGATTCAGCAGATCAATGTATCAATACCAACGGGCGTAAATGTTAGTTGTATAACAAGGATGTATTCATATTCACTAGGTTTACCAACTTGTGATCATAAAGAAATATCTTCGGGGAAAAAAAAACGTGAAGACCAAAAATGGAGTAAAATTTGGATGAAATACTAAAACTATCCAACAGTTTAGAAGAAAGATTAGTATTAGTAATAGATTTGAAGTATTGCAGACGAATTTCAGGTCAGAAAATAATGCAGAAATGATATGAACATCAATCTTAATGACTCATAGGAAATGTAACCGATATGTGGAAAGAGCAGAGGAAGAATTATGGTCATTGGAGAGACTGGCGTGAAATATAGTAAACTGCTTTCCGATGAAGAAACTAAAGATGATAATAAAGAAAACAAAGACACTAGATTAGAACGGCTTCAGAAATCACACTGTTTAGAAATCACGTGTAAGATGTAGACTCCAATGATCTAGTCTTGACGTATTTAATCATTTTACGTTTAGTTCTTGAACCATTTTTTTTATTCTCATCTTCGAAGACCGAAAATTATTTCATATTTTACATTTAATTTGTTTTAATTTCTACATTTTTTCACGCACTCTTGGCGAAATAGGATAAACAGAATTTCTAATGGAGCTCCTCCGTGGCTAAGCGGTTAGCGCACGCGCCTTTGGCGTGGGAGGCTCGGGTTCGATTCCTAGTGGGAGCTCATGTGGTTCGGATTCCACATTAATCACTAGGTCCCGTCTCATATATCCTCGCTGCTGAAAGGGACGCTAAACTCAAAATCAACCCAATCAACTCAAGAATTTCTACGGAGGGGAAAAATATTCTCCTAAATATAAAGCTTTAATATTAAATTAGAGCATTTGATTTTCGAGGCTTTCATATGGATTCTATGTACGAAAATAAATGCATATTATTAGCTATTACTTTATTAAATATGCTTTTCTTATAATCTGAATCTTAAGGTTCTGCGACTAAAGCTTTGAGTTTCGAGTGACCCTTCGAAGGTGATTTTAATAACAAAATAATATAACTGATATATTTCCTTCTATCAAGACGGTTGTACTGAAATTTTTGTATGCAAGTTTGCTGGATTTTTGCAGGAATAAATAAGAAATTTGAGAGAGAGAAAGTTTCCCGTGACAGGAATATCACACTTCAATACATTTAAGTAATCCGAGAGATCGATTGCAGACAAAGATATTTGTTTACTTACTTTCTCTCATACAAGCAAGTGATTTGACGCACTATCTCTACTCTCACTACCTGCCCTTTCTCCTTTGAAAGTAAATTCTGAAATATCAGCTGATATGTCTTTAACAATGAGTCTAGCGTCAGAGACTAACACAGAAGTTTCTTTAAGTAAGTTCATGATTTAAATTTACCTTAAATATCTATTATCAATTTATTATTCTCTACAAACAAACTTAGACACTAACGTTTAATAATGTACTTGCAACACTTGATTTAAGAAACGTCTATGTAAGTTGCAATTCAATTCTTACACAGTCTAGATAAATGGTTAATAAAAAGTTACTGCAAATATCCTTGTAGACAGAAAATATAAACATCGATAGAAAGAAAGAACAAGGAAACGTACACAGTTAAAAATTGTTGTGTTAATTCAACTCAATTTTAACACAGGGCAGTGGTTCCAGTGTGACTACCACTATGCGGTGTTAGTTCAACACAGACCCCACGGTATTGGCGTTTAACACGGGGGTGAGTTACATCTTTAACACACAACTGGTGTTGAGCGGTGTTAAATTCAGATCTGTGTTAGTATTTTCGGTGTTGATTCGACACCATGTCAGGGTCGGTAGTGTGTTGAGTGTTACATGTGGCGGTGTTGCATCAACACCAAGAAAGTAACACAGTGTGTAGTGTGTTAATTATTTTGTATTAATATTACACCATGTCAAATATCAATATAACACAGTCCCTGTGTTACTTCAACATCATTTTCTTATTATTTCAACACACAATCTGTATCATAATTCAAGGTCAAAGCCGTAGAAGTAATACCGTTTTGGTTTTAATTCAACACTTCCTGTGTTAAAATTCAAGGTCAGACCACTAGATTAACACCGGTTTTGGTGTTAGTTTACCTCCACTTCTTTGTTATTACGACATCCATTTCGGTGTTGAAATAACTCCGTGTGTGGTGTTGATGTAACCATTTTTCTTTGTTGGAAAATCATGTGGTTTGCATGCTTACGCTTACCGAAGATTCTAATTTTAAAATAAGAATAATAAACTACAGAACACTTCATATAAAAAATCTTCATAAAATTTTTGCCGTCCTCCCGAACATTCAACCTTCACCAACATCTTGTTCAAGAATGATAGGAAACTCTTACCTAAATCCTTATAATATGTTTGCCTCTTAATCGTGATTCTACCTGTTTTCCGCCAGTTTTGAAGCACAGTTTCCGGTGCTGACTGGTGAGCTCTAGTGCAGTGTAGATGTGACACAGTAGAACGATGTGTTTCTAGCTCTTGACATGTTTTTTCAGAAACATTATGTAAAACAATTGAAAACACATCGCGCGGTTTGCATGTTGAGATTTTGAGTATACCTGGATTTCTGGATTTATTTAAGTATTTCTGTCTACTGTGTTTGTCTGCAGCTTCAATTCATAAGCCTTTATGATTAGATGCCCAACATATTTGGCAATCACGCAGAAAACAACACCGAAGATTCTACGCTTGTGTTAATTTAACACACAGGCTATGTGTCATTTCAACTACCGGAATTTGACATACAACTCCAAATGGAGAGCGAGTTGTTCTAACCACATGTTTATGTTATATTTTAACACACTCGTTTTAGCACATAGGCATGTCGTTAAAATAACACAACGATTTTTTACAGTGTAATATCTATAAACACGTTGGCATTTACACTAATGATTCTCCCTTCAAGTAGCAGACCGTCATCGTCGGAGAGGGGGTGGAGCTGAGAGAGCGGCTTCATTTCTCAAGCTTGCATTACCCCTCATCAGCATGATCTCGCTTGCCCTCTCACCCGCGAATACCGTTACCGGAGTCGCGATTGGTTGGTGGGATTCATACGAAGTAGACGGTGTGTAGACTTCTAACTCCATCTGAAGTGGATGTGCACCCATCCCGCTCTGCCTTGTGTGTGTCCAATGTTTGTATTTTCCGGTATCCGAAATACTATATAAAAATATCAAAACGTGCAAAAGTAAAAAGAAGAGGTGCATTTAAAAAACACATCTTTTGGTCTCTTGTGAGCTGGAGGGGTTTATCCTTTTGGTTCGAAAGGTTTTTTTTTTTTAATTCTAATCCTGGACCACGCGTTTCTATCGATGGGATTTTTTTTGCACTCTCATTTCCCTTGACTGCGTCACCCCCACGCTGATCCTAGGTGAGGGCGTGCTTATGGGATAGCCAGGGGAGTAGCGTAAGCTCTGCTCGCAAGCACCCCAGTGTGAAGTTGTGGATCTTGTTCCTGACAATTGTCCACAAATTCAGATCCCAGTCGTATAGACAAGCGAACCCCATAAAACCCCACATCCTTATGTTTTTCGGTGAACTGCAGCTCATCACCGCTCACTTTATATTGCCAGTCTAAAACTTAGGCAGCATATAAGCCGGAGCAATGATATGGTTCGTTCTCTGAAAAAAACAAACTCTACACCTGTTCGTAATCCCTCTGCAATTTCTTTGAAAGCTGACAAAGTGGAAGACGACCTGATGGATACACTTCACCCACGCAGAAAAGTTCGTCTCAAACGTTGATCTCTCCATATTTCCTTTATTAACGTTGATCGCCAATCGCCAAACAGTAATAAAGGTAAGATATAGCGAAAACGGATCTTTCGGAATCGATTCAACATCCTAACAGTAATTTACAGTTACTCTATTAACCACCTGTTTACACCGAAAGTGTTAGCATGCAAACATTTCTTTTTTTTTTTTTTTTTTTTAATGTTGATCTTCAAAGAGCAAGAATGGTAATTATAGTCAAAACGGATCTTCTGGAATCGATTCAACATCCTAGCAATAGGTTCTAGTTACGCTATTAATTTATAGCTTCTTGATATAGATACAGCCTTCTAGAAACAGTAAAGCATAGTGAACAATGGCTTTTAGGTACGGAACCAGCATCCAAAGCTAGATTCTATCCTTGACCATATCTCTCTATTGCTACCAGAAATTATATAGTATGTATTCAGTATTGAGTTCGCATGGTGTGGAGGTTCCCCATAATTTCACAATGTAAAATCAAAACTCGCTTGTTCTAAACCTTTAACTTGCCAGTACTTGTTTTATCCAGTACGAGTAATTGAGCGGGAACTACCAATATTGGAAAAAGCAAATATAACTTATTTTATTTATTTAACAATCACCAGATACAGATCAGAAGCAATTTTATACTGGATATCTAACAACAACAACAACAATGGAAAAGAATTGGGAAGGTATCGGACAGGGCCTGTTTAGTAGGTACCATCCCGGCATTTGCCTGGTAGGACTGAGGGAAACCCTGGAAAACCTCAGTCAGGATGGTAGGCATCCTCTACCACTTGAGCTACTTCGCTCGGTGGAAACAGACATAAAAGCAATTACGCTTAAGAAGCAACTATCAATAATAATTTAAACTTGAAGTACCGATTTACAAGTAGTTCAGAACTAATATAAATAATATATATGAGAACAAGAAATGTTATGCTGTATAGGCTAAAGTAAATTGATAATTAATGAAAGTGAATGATTATGAAAGAATTTGGTGGAATGAGGATAGAGGAGAGAACGAGAGAAACCCATCAACACGATGTTGTCCACCGCAAGCTCACATGGCTTGGGATCGAATCAGGAATACTCTCATATGCCCTCACACCAGAGGAGAGGGATATACCACTGGGCCACAGTGTTCCTAATTCAAAATATAGGAATAGTTTTGTACATATAATCACAATAAGGACCAGTTTTAAGAAAAGAAATTATGCCTGAATATATTTTGAGATAACTTGTGAAATAGTAATCAAATTATTTTTACTGTATATTTATGTTGCTTAATAAGGATAAAACGTGATAAGATCGTGTATTATTTCTCAAACAAACTATGGTGTAATTTAGTTCTATTATGGTTTGAATGGTGAAAGAAAAATGTAGAATATATTATAATTCAATGTTATTCTTTACACAAAATATAATATAATAAAATGAAGCCCAAACCAGGGCTGTAACTTGTAGGAGGCAGGGGGTAACTGCCACCTAGAGAAGCTCCCCACCCTTCGAGGTAGGCCCATTTTAAGACAAAATTTTCTTACTCCATATACGATATAAACATAAATTTATAAATGAATCATCAAACAGGTTCAATACATTACATAAACAAAACAGCACACAAAAGGTAAATAAAAATGAGTCGTGGGCCCATTTCAGTAAAAAGGTCTACTATTTGGAGCAATAGAAATAATACTTATTCGTATGGCTTTGAGATTTGACAATGTTATCCTTTTAATTAATTTGTCATGTATGGAACGGGCAAAGGGGCGTAACTATCTGCCCCACAGCCTCCGGAGGCCCGTAAAGTGTAAGAGAAAGATGGAAAGGGGGCCCAAGAATTAGAAAATCAACTTTTTGTAGGGGACCCAAATACGCGTATTAATACTTGCCCAAACAGAAAAAAAAAAAAAAACTAAGTTACGACGCTGGCCAAAACCTTTAGTTCCTTACTAGCAGAAGTCCTCGTTCTTTTAACGTAGGGAATACTATCCAACCTGCAACACTACAGAGTAATGTAAGATGTCTAACTTCGACTACTTCTGATATATTCTAAACTTTTTGAACAAAAAGAACGCATAACTCCCCTCAATTCCCCTTCGACTTGCAAATCGAAAAAGTGACTTCGTGTTCGATTTAATCTGATCAAGATGTATAGAGTATACGTGTATCAATTGAAAAGTAATTTTTTTCCTCACAACTTTGTTCTCTACGATGTTAATAAGTACCGATATAAAACGAATTTCTATCTTATCTTAGCCATAAGGATATTTTTTCTTATCCTATTTCAAAAATAACATCAAATGTATTCAATCACTTTGAAATATTTTAATTTATATAATGTAAAACTTTCAAAATTGAATATTTCAAACCATTCAGAAGAAAATCCTCCTTTTGTGTCGAATTTTGAGTCGAAGAAAAAGCTACATTCCATCAAAATAATAGGTTATAATTTACTAAAGACTACTATTATTGAAATTTCCGGGTAGTTTATTATGTATACGCATAAATTCACAGCTTTTAGAAATGACTTGGTAAATCTGTGCTCAGATGACAAAGCAGTATCTAAGAAAACCCATAGTTGAGCATTCTTGTATCTTTATCTAAATCACTGAGTTTTGATTAAAAAGACGATTATAAATTTTGAGAAAAGTAACTTAAGCAAACTAAGCAGAATTTCTGAATAAAATAAAATAAAATAAATAAAAAAGTTACTTTATTAGACTGTAAGACAAGATCAATGTTACTTATTATCTAAAAGTAAAAAATAGTTATTGCGAAACACGAAGTTACAAGGTAGTATAATTTATTTTTGCAAGGATGGAGCTTCAGCTTTGTAGCTGTATTACAGTGGAGACCATAGGACAGCCTCAGAGAAAAAGGACCGTTCAATTTTCTAACAAAGGGTTTCTTGGAGATCTACGTATATCACAGGATCCTACGCCATTCAGGCAAGTACCTATATCAGTCTATCATCTGAGGACAGATAATTACCAATTATTTGATTGATAGTGGCTTTTGTTCCTAAAAGAATTTGAATTTGCATCTTGTTTACGTCATACAAGTAGGGTACATGAAGAATATTACGGTAGAATGTAACAGCTTAGCGATGAAGAAAATATAATTGATTTCGAGACAATTTTACAAACTTGGTAGTTGGATAACACCGTCAAATGGCATCAAAATAATTCTCGGAATATCTCTAATGGCATGAATAATTTAATTTAAAATAACACCACTAACATCTATATTTAAAATACCTATCATTCCCCATATACCTCAATTCTCCCGCCTCCCTAATATGACACCATATTTGTAAACAAATTTTGTCAATTTTCTGACATAACTTTTGACCTTGTGAAGGAAAGGTTTTTGTCATGTTACTTCTATAGTGTCATTACTATAAGAGAGAATGATTGAAAAGACAAGTTCGCATTAAATTTTATTATTGTGTGCGGCAGTCGAATTGACATTTGACCTTGAGTTTTGGTTCTCTCATATTAACGAATCAGCTTCCAGGGATATTGCCAATACTGTGACGTGTTAGTGCGATTTGGTTGTCATGCTGCTTGTTCTTAGTGAGATGTGAACCCTTGACAACATGTCGGAAAATTTTCACACTGATAACAAATTCCTCAGCAGAGATTTGGCAACAGCATGTCATGAAATCATTGTCTTGCCCCAAATGTCATTTTGGTTGCCATGTAGTATAACAATAAAGCCTTTAATAGTTGGCAGTATCAGAGGTCGGTAACAATGGGCACTTTTCTTATGGGGTCATACGTTCGTTTTGCGTCACTTGCATGGATTTTAAAAATCTTATTCCAGAGGACTGAAGAATGGAGGTACCGTATCTGACGATTATCACTTATATACTTTCCCTTCAAGCGTTAGACATAAATGTACGAAATTTGATATATGGAGATTTCTTCTTTCTTTATCGTCTCCTTCTTTTGTCTTCTCTCATTTCTTACTTCCTCCTTGAGTGAGGAAGAATGTATTGTTCAATTGCATGATGGTGCGCATATGGAGAATATAATTTTCTGAATAACAATTCCTAATTAAGTGAACAAATTATATCTTTAACATTGACCCATTATGGTAGTGCCAAGTAGTACAAGTACAACCAGCACAAGATACTTGCTTAGCGCATTGATTCCTACTGTTCTTGTTTGTGAACTTCTCTTTTAACAGATTCTATAGCCTCGTAAAGGAATTTCCATGTTATGTTAAATTAATATTGGAAAATCTATACTTGCGAAGGGAGTTAAATCAAAGACTACATAAGCAGAAGAGAAATATATTTACCATATGGCGGGAAGGAAGCAATTTTTCAATGACTTAAATGAACAAACCACACACACTTATGAAATGAAATTATTATTATTATTTTTTTTTATTTTAATTCTATCATTATGCCATATATTCTAAAGGAGACGATGAAGATAAGAATGGAGGAAAATATTGGAATGAAGGAAGAAAATAAAACGAAAGGACCTTGAGGAAACCCATACATCAGATGTCTGTACATAGCAAAGTCCACTTGGTGCGAACTGAGATTGAACCAGGGATCCCACGGTTCAGAGGTGAAAGCTTTGCCACTGAGCCACTGCGGCTCCTACACTGAATAAAATAGTTTTGTTTGATCAATCACTTAGAATGAAAATATAATATATCTATAACGTTGTGGTATATTTATTATTTTCATATGTACAGGGTCTGTCTAGAAAATAATAAGACTGACCGGGGTCTAAGCTAAGCAACGCACTGGACATCAGTCGCGTCCGAACTCTGACGCAGTAAGGATCATGTGTGGCGCAAAAGGTGCTTTGGGGTTTTGTCACAAAGAAAACATAATAAATGGAGCAGTTTGCTTTCAACTGGGCAAAAATGCTTCCAAGACGCTTGCCTTGGTCAAGAAGGCTTACAAAGAAACGCCCTGTCAAGGGCTCAGGTTTTCCGGTGCTGCAGTAAGTTCAAGAACGGACGGGAGATCATTGAAGACATGGAGCGATCTGGACGCCCTCCAACGAGTAGTTTGGATAAAAATGTGGCAAAGTGAAAAGTCTCCTGAACTCCGACCGTCGTTTAAGTGTAAGGTTAATCGCTGAAGACCTCAATATGTGCAAAACAACGGTACACAAAATTATTTCTGAAAATCTTCCATGACAAAAAGTCAAAAATAGCTTTTGCGCCACACGTGATATTTACTGCATCAGAGGTTGGACGCGAATGATGGCCAGTGTATTGCTTATCTTAGACCCCGCACTACAAATTTCATTGACGGGGAACGCGCTGCTGGCTACTGGAGCGCCGCACGACGGCCAGTCTCATTATTTTCTGAACAGACCCTGTATAACAAGTGCACTTTTTGTAATCAAATGTTAACTAAAGTGGCCTTTGTATCACAGTTTCTTCTTCAATTTCTAATAACTATATTATATTGTAATGTGTTATACCTTAGTTGAAAGCTAAAAATTAAATGCTGTTCAAATACGGTTACCTCATTTTTATATTTGACTTGTGTAGAAGATAACAGTATGTGAATAAATGATTGCGTTTAGTGTGGATTAAGCTTCACATCTATTTCAGAAATCCAAAAATACACGAGAAGGTGCTGAAAATTTTTTAGCATTTCTAAGAAAAACAAGTCAAGGTCAAAATTTTGTGATGGATCTATTAACACATTTCACATAGAATTTGATGCATTTTCTGATTCAGTCTTACAGTTTGTTTAATTCATCCAAAAAAAAAAAACTGTTGTGTCAAACCTTGCGTTTGCAGCTGCAATCGCTTAAGAAATGTTTCTGAATTTTTGTTCTTTCAGGTGTATTTTTTTTTTAATTTGGAAATAGATAGTAGTTAGATGAGGATAGATCTGGTGAATAGGCGGAGAGAAGGATTCAATATTTCAAACTCCAATGTAGCCAATTAGCCAGTTTATCCATTGCAACATTACTCTTGTCAGGGAATGCATTGCCATAAAGGTAGACAACGTTTCGAGACAACTTTCCATGGCATTATTCCTTCAGTTCTGAATGTAGCCTATTTAGTAATTATGCACAGTAAGGAACGGTTATGATGTTACCTTGTTTTGGATAATCAAGAAATATAACTTATTTTAATGCCAGAAAACACTAGCAAGTTTCTTTGAACTGGACTTTTGTACCTCAAACTTCTTTGGGCTTGGTCAACGACTGTGTCACCATTCTTTGGATAGTGTTATTGTCTGTGGATCATACAAATAGATCCTAGTTTCATCCTCAGTGACCAACCACGCAAGAAAATTAATGACGTCCGGTTCAAAACCGCTCAAAACGGCTATGGAAGCAAGTAGCTTTGTTGCTTTTGGTCTGTATGCAAACATTTGGGCACCTACTTGGAGGAAAGTTTTCTCATGTCCAGACGATCACGAAGAATGACACTACACGTTCACAAGACATACCTAGAACCTGTGCTATCATTTTAGTAGAAATATGTCGGCCTAAGAAAATCATTGATTTAGTGTCTTTAGTGGCGGGGTTACTCTTTAGTGTCAAAACAACCTATCCTAAATTTGACAAGCCAGTTCTTAACAATGACATAGTACGGGGCATAGATTGCCATTATTTGTAGCACTTTATAATGGATAGTCTTTGCTAACTTCCCCTGGAGGAAGATGAACTCCACTTGCTGACTTCCATCTTCACTATTCACTTGCAACAAAAATAGGTCCCAGTATCTTGATTTTGAGTCACAAATACAATAGAAATACCTGCAACAATTTATAATTGACAAATTGTCCCGCTAAGGAAAACAATGAAAGAATTATTTTGTGGTAGAAAGAAGTGGTGAATTTTGAAATCCGAGTTCTATCTGAGCTGTTTGTAGATACCTTCTGCCAAAAGACACCACTGAAATGGCTTAAGTAGATCCTCACAGTTGAAAGATAACAAATCAAATATTGTGCAAATGTTTTGAGAATACTGTAATCCATCACAAACTGACTGGAATTCTTACTATAACCTAGGATTGTTTAAAATGATTCTACAAAAAATATTTTTCACTATTTCCTTCAGCGATATTTACTTTGATATGAAAAAACTCTTCACCTGTTCTAATGAATGTTTTCTATATGTTTATTTAATTTCAGGAAAGCAGTTCGTGCAGCAATTGTGTTATTACCTC
This sequence comes from Thermobia domestica, assembly GCF_964235325.1. Classification (NCBI taxonomy): domain Eukaryota; kingdom Metazoa; phylum Arthropoda; class Insecta; order Zygentoma; family Lepismatidae; genus Thermobia; species Thermobia domestica. Next base: position 165,956,939 of record NC_137466.1, on the reverse strand, counting down.
TCCTAGGAATCACAAATTTCATACAAATGGTTCACGCACCATTAGCAGGGAAGGCGATTGAATTTGCCGTCTGGTCATTCGCAACGAATTTCTTAACTTCTTTCCAAGGATTCTTCATTGCTCTTCTTTACTGTTTTTTCAACAAAGAGGTAGGATTATTATTTTTCAATATAATGGTAATTCATAAGCCTAAAATCACTTCGGTTTGTTTCTGATGATTCTAGGATGTCCAAAAATAATTGTGCCTTTTTGTAGAAAGTATTCTCTAGACCTCTGATGTGATATGAGGATCAGTTTTACATCTAAAGTAACGTAATATCTGAAAGTTTTTTTTTTTAATAAAGAAATCGGTATCCCTGATGTGCTATTAGTTTGCTGACCTTACAAAGATCCCAAGTAGCAAGAAAGTTTTCAGCCAGTTGCCGCGTGCTTGGCTTTTGGCTTTCTCTTTCAACGCGTGTTTTTATACAATTTACCTTTTGTTGTACTTGCAAATGATACTTTAGATCCTTCGCAAAGGTTATAGCATCACTGGCCGTTCATTGGCTTTTGGCTTGCCTCCAGCGTAAAACGCTTGTGTCAAGCTTGAATAGACACTGAATGCAAGGTTGGCCCCATGTAACTTCGTTACTGATATCCAGCTTGCGGCACGCTTTCCAATCAAGCCGGATGCAAACTTGTCGACTTTCAATGAAAGCTTACAGCAAACGGTTTGCATGTTGCCTCTGCTACTAGGGATCCAATATTGGCACTCTTCTTGACATGCAGAAGTCAATAAATAGACAATCTCCTCTATGACTCTTGTTACTGCAAAAAATCTTAAGTGATCGGCTCTTTCACCCCCATGAGATCTCTAGACAATAGTGAGACAATACTCTGCCTTTGGAAAAAAAATTGCATTACGCTATATCTTGGGATCTTGGAGACCACTTTATCAACGCGTTATCACTAGGACCACTACGACTTAACCAACTCTATGAGGGGATGATAATTATGATGCCATTCATGTCTTGTTCTAAATGCAGTAAAGCTCCATCATGTTGCGAAACGAAATCACGCACGTCCTCTTTAAATGATGGTTTTATCCAAATCCGGCGCTTGTCTTATAAATGAGCATCCAATGGCATTGTTCTCTGAAGTGCCGGATTTACGTATGAGCTAAACAAGCTATAGCTTAGGACCCCACTCTCTTGGGGACCCCAAAAATTAAAGAAAACCACTGGTTATACATTTCCAAAATATAAGAAAAATAATAAATAAAATAAAATTTACATATACCAACAGTGGTTCGTATTGTGTAGACTCATTTGATGTAAGTAATGGGGGCCCATTCTGCTAGCCTGCTTTCTAAAATATTATCTCATTTCTGTATATAGGGTGGCTACGTTCTCTTGATACTTAAAGAGCCCCATTACCTTCAATAGCTTAGGGCCAGACCAAACCTAAATCCGACTCTGGTTCTCTGCAAAGAGAGATGGCTTATAAGTTTTCCTTCAATATATGACAGCAAGGACGTTCATCTTTGAAGAATCTCTGACATACTTCCCTTCGAAGTTGGTCCTTTTTCGATATAAATCGTTGTTAGTTTCAGTTAGCATCACGCGTTAGTCAAGCTCTTAATACAGCACTAAAACAACTCTGCATAGGGCCCGACGAGTTTATTTATTTATTTTTGAAACATTAAAGTATAAATGAAGAACATTAAAATATGAGCAAAGATTTTATAGTCATTATACAGAAAATATTCTGAAGGGGAATTAGAAGTTTTTATTGAAGAAGTTCTCAAAATGTTACTGAAAACCGATATGGATTGTTTATTCAATTATAAAGGCAAACATATCATGAAAGTATTAAGAATAATAAAATTTAAACTTTTTAAAGTGTCCATTGTCTGGTAAAAGATATAACTTTATCAGAACAACTTAACCAAAATTATGATTTTGAACTTGTAATAATCTTTCTTTGTTACAAAATAATTTTACTAGTTCTGTAGTATGTGGGTTAGTGTTAGGAGTGTATGTGTGTTACTGTTAGAAGCTGTGGAAGAATCAAACTGTAAGAATTAGTCATATTTGTGGGCTATATCTCATTAGACTGTACAGGATGAGTCAAAAGTCCCTTACCCACCTTATAATATGAAGTGTAGATAGCAGGAATTGGAAATTAGAGAAACACGCTAGACCGAGGGAGATCCTTTATGGTGTGTGTGAGGTGGACGGCCGCCTTCTTGCTATCCGTCATTTTGAATCTCGCTCGAAAACTTTAAGTGGGGAAAGAGTCATGTGATATATAGAACAGGGCTAATATACTCAATGGTGTAATCAGATTTTAAATAACTGAAATAACTACGAAGTAGAAAGTTTCGGTCACACGAAACTCAGATTATCTCTTACAATGTGTGTTCAATATGTTGGCCGTGTTGCGCTATGCTGTTTGCAGACGTGTCTCCCAAGCTGTATGGATACGAAGCAATGTCTCAAGTGTGACTTGTGCATATGCATTCTGTATTCGTTGCTCCAAATGATTCAGATCCCTAATCGTTTCACCATATACCATTTCCTTTAGATGGGCTCAGAGGTAAAAGTTCGGATTGTGATAATTCAGGTGATCTGTCAGGCCATTCTAGTGGCTCACGTAGACCAATCCTTCAAGCAGGAAATTGTTCATCCAGATACTGACGAACCTCAATGCATAATGAGGAGGCGCCCCATCATGTTGTTAAAATAAGGGAAAGCTAACATCCGGGGCCGCCACTGAAGGAAGAATGAATTGTTCTGACATGTCCAAGTAAAGCTCTGCAATTAAGGCGGCATGGATAAAAAATTGGCCAATGATACGTGTCCCCCAGGATCCCTGCTCACACCATAATTTTCACTGCACCAACCATTTTGCACGGATCTGTTCACTTGGGATAATCTGGAGACCAGTAGTGTAGATTTTGTTTGTTTACCTCCGCTGTAACATAAAACTTTGCTTCATCGGTGTGTAAAATTTGCATTGCAAAGTTGAAGTCCTCTCGCAATCGTTCCTGTGCTCATTCACAAAGTTGCACTCTCCGATCTGGGTCATCCTCAGAAAGATGTCACTGCAGATGCAACTTGTCATGATGCAACTTCTGCATCTTTAACACTTGCAAATGAAGGTGCGGCCGACGTGGCATTGAAGTAATAATCTGCATGTGCTGCGCTGTGGAGATTTAACAAACAATGCGAGTATTGCCGTAATTGTGCCTTCCTCAGTATCAGTTCTGGGCCTACCTCATCGTGACCTGTCCTCAACTGTACCTGTTTCTTCGAACAAGGTCAGTAAATGTGTCACTGAAACGTGCGAAAGTGGAACATGTTGAGGATGCCTTTTATTGAAATCACGAGCTCCAGCACGGGCACTGCTATCACCACACATCTTGTAGATATCAATGTGGTCGGCTTTGGCTAATAGCATGGTTCAGCACCTGCAAATAAGAGATAAATTTGAAATTCATGTGCTTATAACTTCAAAGTTATTACAACACTAAGTTTCTCTTAAAATTCTAGCCCTGCCTCCCTTTCCATTTATTTTTTGGAACGGTATTCAAAATGACGCAAAACAAGATGGCGCCCGTTCCCTAAAACGCACCATAAAGATTTCCCCTTGACCTAACATGTCCCTGCAATTACCGATTTCGGCTATCTACTCTTGCTTTTATTTTATAAGGAGTGGAAAGAGACTTTTGACGTCCTACTAGTGTCATGTGCGAAGTGTGTCCTAAGGCACCACTAGTAATAGACCGATTCTGACCGTCGCCGCCTGACCGTTGCCAACGCATACATATTTCCAACTCCAGGTGTTCTCAATAGATTGATAAGTATCTGTAATATTTGTGTATCTTCCATTATTGATGTTGTTTCTCTATTGACACACATATTTATCATTTTTTTTTCAGGTACGCGCTGTTCTACGCAAAAGTTGGCAAACGCACTGGTCCCAAAGAAACCTCAACAGACACCCAAGAAATTTCTCCACTAGTTTGCAAGAGTACAACTCGTGTCTCCAGGAAATGCCCAGATGATATACAGCTGCTGAAGTGCTGGATCCTTTTAACTACAGCACGAGTTTTATTGGACGCAAAAATTCTCAAACTAATTAACCAAGAGCTGTGGTATTGAAAAGAAAATATATCTTGTCCATTATTAGGATTTGGGTCAAAACTAGGTTTAAAGTCCATCCATCCAAATAATTTTAATGTATGACAATGAAAGAAGGATTTTTAATTATGAATACTACGTCTATTTTGCGTGTCTCCAAATATAAGTTGCCATGTGTTTGTACTAAGAACGAGTAGAAGGGAAATTAGTTAAATGCCTACTACTTCAAATGTTATCGCAAAATAACACTATAGGGAACAGTCTAGAACCAATCGAAGAATACACTAACTGTAACGAAGTTGTAAGATTTGTATGAACCAGGCCCGCAACCAGAGGGGACTAGGAGGTTATGAACTTAGCAACCATTGCAGTTTTGATCGCTTTACTTATCAGAAGTCTTCCATAAGGATGATTATAGTGAACTGATTTTTTTCTCAACTTTTAAGCAATTCCCCTATTGACAGTACTTTATATATTTCCCAGGATGTCGTATTGAATCAGGTCTGTGGTTGTTTACCTCCATTTATATACAACACTCATATCTACAAAATTAGATTGAGCGGATTTTGATTTATGATCGTATTCGAGACTAGGGCTATGAGACACAGGATCCGCTATATGCTGGACTTCAGTTGGCGGACACACAACAATGTTTCCGTTTGAGGTGAAAATATACTCAATGCAATGGAAAACATGATTAAAAAAAGAAGAATCATGAAAGTGAAAATGGAATTTTCGCTGAATATTTAAGAATTGTATGGACATTTTAAGGCGGATCTTCTTGACCGTGTTGAATATTTGCACCAGAAATATTTTAAGGTAGGTCTTGAAAGTGTTAAAAACCTGCACCAGAAATATTTTAAGGCATACCTTCTTGACGGTGGTGAATACCTGCACCAAAAATATTTTAAGACAGATCTTCTTGACGCTGCTGGAAACCTGCACCAGAAATATTTTAAGAGAGATCTTTCTGACAGTTTTGAATACCTGCACTAGGAATATTTTAAGAGAGATCTTCTTGACGGTGTTGAAAAGCTGCACTAGAAATATGTTTAGCTGGTTGATAGGGATGGTATCGAGACGAGACGAGACGAGACTTTATACAGTCTCGGTCTCGTCTCGGTTGATAAGTAGCGGTCTCGGTCTCGATCTCGTCTCGAGTCAAAAATCGCTCTCTCGGTCTCGGTCTCGTCTTGGTCAACAGATGCCTGTCTCGATCTCGGTCTCGGTCTCGAAGGCCAAGTCTCGGTCTCGTCTCGGGTCTCGTCTCGAAAGTCTCGAAATATATAGTGTGAAATTAAAATTGTGAAAGTATTATTATCGTACAGTCTGTCGTTTCCACTTCTTATTGTTTGCCTTCATTTTTGACTTAGAATTATGGTATGATGTACCTCTTCGTAGCTAATTTGCTAGCGCTAATGCTTTTCATGTGTGTGTTCCAGGTTCAATCATCAGTGGGTATAACATACCTGGGATAAAACCCTAATAGTAACTCATATTTCACTTTCAGCAATAGACTTTGTCTCAAATAGCTTCAGTATTGCCTATACAATTAAACTCTATTCAATTAACCCCAGTACTATACAGTAGTTTATTTGCTTCCTTTGAATCAGAATTGTTCAATACTTCCTAACGGATAACGCAACACATAGCAGCACGAATGTATTTAATCGTACCGAAATTGAAATTTTACAATTTCTAAGTTATTATCCAATACATTGTGCTTTGACTGTCATTTTAAAAACAGAATATAATATTCATTATCTTAATAAATAGGGTAAACTATTATTACAATATATATTGTTTCAAATTGATCAAATGCTTTATTACCGTTTCACATATCAGTGTTTAATTGACACTAAAACAGGAACTTCCTTAACCTTATGGTGGAAGCTACGACACTCATCTTTGCTACCTGTGGTCTCGGGTTGGATCACCAAACAGTTACATTCAAAGTCCGGTGTTTCGTATAGTTCGCGTCTCACTTTAAGTACATTCTGTTTCTTATAAAAGTTCATAAGGTCGTAATGTATTACATAAGCATATATCCAGTGCCGTAACATAGATGAGCTCTCAGCGGCTTATTCCTGAGCTCTCAGCTGTGCATGTGATCTTTATTCGAGAAAACTAATCGTGCGTTCATTACGTTGAAATTTTATATTGATTGAAAATTACTTGCGAAACATGGACATAGATATTATGTAAGTATATAGGTAATTCGAGCTATATGTATCTATTTTCTTTGTCCCGGCAATACGAGTAATTCTTAACTTTCTAGTTTTCTTTTCTATTAATTTTCGTAGTTTTGCTGCAATATGAAGAGTCAAAAATATTTTTTTCGCTGTACGAATTTTGGATCCGTTTTTACCCTTCCTTACGCAGTATATATTGACTTTAGAGGTAGACTATGCTAAGTCACTTTTTGGTCGAAATTGATTTAACAATACTTTTTTCAATAGACTATGTTCTTTCTAGTGATGTAATAATATAAGTCTAAAAGCATTCTATTACTTTGTAACTACTTAGTATAGTTTGAAAAACAGTACTATAGATCTTACTTAAGGAACCAGTTTTTCGCTTCTGTGAAATTACGAAATTATAACTTGGTTTAGTTTATATCTGAGGTCCAGATATAATAAAATCATAACCATAATCATAATCACCCATTATCAACACACTGCTGGATGAAGGTCTTTCCAAGTCTTCTTTACAACTATTTATCTTGTGCAATTCTTTCTCAGGTTACTCCCCAGTTGTTCTTGATTTCGTCAAACCTTCTTGTACAAGAACGTTTTCTAGGCTGTTTTTATCATGTGGTATCCTGTCTAAAATTGTTTTTGTTCATCGATCATAATTTCTTGCAATATATCCAGCACATTTTCCAGTCCATATTAAAAATCATTTCATTAGTTGCCAAATAATTCATTTCTACTGTATATATTTGTCCTACAAATAGTTCAAATCCGCTACTTTTGGAGCACAGACACGCTAGTTTTTGATCTTCGAATCTGACAACACTGACTCAATGATTTAAATCAACACAATGTGAGGACTCCATTTGGTCTAGTGGCTAGCACGCTTGACTTCGGTTCGCGTGGTCCCGAATTCGATGTCCGGTGGGCGTATAGTTGAACGACCGAAGTGGTTCGGATTCCATTATAATCATTAGCTCCACGTCTCTTTTAGACGTCCTAGCATAATCGAGGGACATTAAAAGAAACCAAACCAAAAATCAGCACAATGTGTATTACTAACTGTAAGTCCTTGAATAACTGCATACAGTATGGTATGGATCGAGTTTGAGATTGTCGGTGGTCAAACTAAAACAAGTGAAATGTAACTAGGGTGTAATTAGAACTTTTAATTAACCATGGTTTTGTGCAAATCACGATTAAGGCTTACGGGAACAACTAGGGTTACTGAAAAGTTATCAGTTACATTCAATTTCAGTTACAATTTGCATTTACATGTATTGCTGGAACCAAAACTTTGATATTAACGTTAACATTATAAAGACTACGAGAAACATCGTCTTTTGAAAACATTCTTGCACCATAAGCAAGGTGACCAGAACTTTTACTTTCAAAAACGGGACGCATACGAATCGGAGACGGGGAAGAGGGGACTTCCACATTGCATTTTGGGACTCAGCAGTGTTTTTAATTTACAAAATACACAAGTAAGAATGATAACACAGCGTTTCTAACTTAAGTACTACCGAAAAATACTTTTAACTACTTCAACACTCAGAATTCCCCCTCAATTCCCATTTGAACCACAGAACACTCAATTCTCATTTGAATATTCAGAAGTTCTAGGCACGGCTGAACCTTCCCAATGAGTGTTAGTACGGAAGAGTGTAGAATTAGCATTGACCATTTATGAAATGAATGAAATGAAATTTTGAGTTTTACGTCCCACGGTTATGCCGGTTAGGCTAAAGGAGACGGTGATAATGAGTAATGAATGAAATGGTGGAATGAAGAAAGTGGGAGGAAACGGGAGAACCCCGAGAAAACCCACGCACACGGTGTTTGTCCACCACAAAGTTCACTTGGCGGGAGCAGGGTTTGAACCCGAGACCCCTAGTACCAGAGGTGAACGCTCTACCACTGAGCCACCGCGGCCCCTTGACCATTTATATTTTGAATAATAATTACGGGACACCTGGGTCATGTTTACTTAAAAACGGGACATTTAGGCGTCCCGTTTGAGAATCAGAAAAAACGGGACAACGGTTGAAAATAAGGGACTGTCCCGGTTAAAACGGGACGTCTGGTCACCTTGATCATAAGACAAATTACGAGTAATTTTAAAATATTTTGCAGTTTAGCTACGTTATTTGCACTATATTTAGAATAATATTTAGCAATTTATTTAAGTTGGCAGCACTACTTAAAATAATGGAACTGCGACTTGTAATTAAAACCTTTAAAAACTATTGTTGTAATGTTATAGAAGTAAACTAAAGCAACAATCATTATAAAAATTTAACACAATACGTTATTTTAAGCAGTACAACAATCACTATCCATGTGTTTGGTATCTCTGAAATGGTTTGAAATAACAATTGTTGTAAATGACATTATGATCACTTAAGTCTTTTGGAAGCATCTACATGATGAGACGTGATATGTCAGCACGTTTTCGAAGTGAAGTCTTTAGAAAAAAGTTAAATTTTTCATTTCTTGTAACTGTGATCCTTCATTCATTCGAAATATATTATACCATGATCATAGTATTTCACACTAAGATGATGCGCATTGCACCGTTTATGCCACATGAGTTACTAGAGATCTCCAAAATGTTGATGTTGGTGATACTGTATTGTCCTTTGTTAAACTGAATAATGTATGTGGTATCGTGGCTTTATTTAATATCTAAATTAGAAATAGGTAATACCTTACATAGTGCAATTTGAGAAAATACAACTTTATTTTGCGTTGGCAACACTGCTTGTTTATCTAGTGGTATTGCAGAGTACCCAGAAGAATTTTCCCATCAATATTTCACACAACATGGTACAAATTTTCAGCATATATATATATATATATATATATATATATATATATATATATATATATATATATATATATATATATATATATATAGGCGTGGGAAAGGCTATAGTGGCCATATCCCCCCTTAACGCTCAGGTATACACTGAATAAAGTGAACTTCAATCCTGCTTTACACTGGATAAAGAGGCAAAGAATGGTTTAGCCCCTCTCTTCATCATATCCTGGATCCGCGCCTATATATATATATAAAATGCTGAAAATTTGTACCATGTTGTGTGAAATATTGAAGGGAAAATTCTTCTAGATACTCTGCAATACAACTAGATAAACAAGCAGTGTTGCCAGTGCAAAATAAAGTTGTATTTTCTCAAATTGCACTATGTAAGGTATTACCTATTTCTAATTTAGATATTAAATAAAGACATGATACCACATACATTATTCAGTTTAACAAAGGACAATACAGTATCACCAACATCAACATTTTGGAGATCTCTAGTACCGTAACTCAAATGGCATAAACGGTGCAATGCGCTGAGAGAGAGTGAGAGAGAGAGAAGATTATATACAACAGCAGTGGATTTTGTTTCGGGGGAAGCTTGAGGAACGGGTAAGAAACATTTGTGTTATACGTGCAATCCGAAAAAAAAATATCACAAATTTATTTCGGGAGGGCCTTGAGCCCGACGCCTACCCCCTAAATACGCCACTGTACATCAGTCAACCGTTCCCATATTATCTCACACAACAGCGAACCAAATTTTGAGTAAAGGCAAAATAGCTGTCAATATTCGAGACGAGACCGAGACTTTCGAGACTGACCAAGGTCTCGTCTCGATTTATAGAGGTCTGTCTCGGGCTCGGGCTCGTCTCGGTATGTAAAAGTCCGTCTCGGGCTCGGTCTCGTCTCGGTATATAAAAGTCCGTCTCGGTCTCGGTACCATCCCTACTGGTTGATTTATACGAAAACTTTTTTTTTAGGTAAACTGAAATTTTAATGATTTGATTTCGCTGATTTTTCTCTTCAAATTTATTTAATTTTATCTCACTTCATAAAAATTAAATTATTGCTATATCTGATGTTAATACTTCATAATCAAATTTAATTCAAATGGCAATAAATTTATATACAATGTTAATTCATTTGAAAAAGAAAGAAACATTTAGGTAGACTTGGAGAAGAAATCAGTAAAATTATATAAATTAAATTATAATTCATTTCAAAGGAAACATGAAAGTAATACTTCTTTATAAATCACGTAAAAACAAAATTAATACTAAAAACCAAATTAGCGTAAATGCTAAACAATGTTAAAAGTCTACTTACCTGAACTTAAGAACAGCTAAATTCATTCCGCTTCGATCTTAGAAATAAATGCTTACTCATTCGAATTTTTAATATAATGTGCTTCGTTATTGAAGCTGGAAACAAAACGTGTTGAATAATGTTGGGCGTTTACTTTCACATTAAGGGTCTTGACTACTGTGAAATTAAACTACCGCTAATTTTAGAGATTTTCTGTAATAATTTCAAAACAAATAAAAACATTCGAAAAGCAGAAACGTAGTGAACTAGACAATATGATTTTGCATGTGATACTGTTATCACAAGTCATCTATCTACTTTCGGTTTGCAATAGTAGATAGATTTTAATATTTTTTGCGGATTCTGTAAATAGCGGCATACCAAAAACAGAGAAGTGAACTGTGGTAAAGGTATCACATGCAAAATCGTATTGTCTAGTTCACTACGTTTCTGCTTTTCGAATATTTTTATTTGTTCCGAAGATATTACAGAAAAACTCTAAAATTAGCGGTAGTTTAATTTCGCTGTATTGAAGACCCTTAAGGATTGACGAGTGTTGCAAAAACCTGGTCAATTACTTCTAATCTGAGTGCCGAATGTTCTGATACAAATTACTATTATTGCTGGTTATGTGATTCTTATATTTACTTACGCCGAAGACTGTTGCATCTTATATGAAATTGATTTTAATTGCATGGACTTTTGAAGTCAATCAAGTTTAAAATCGAATTCCAGGATAGAGGTAGTGCATATAGTAGGAACTGGCCATAGTCTTCTATTATTATTGGTAGGTGAATTCACTCGGCAATCTGAAGACCGTTATTGAAGATAGCAGACAGCAGAGTAAACGTGTGTACGAAACTTTGTGCAGCAATGAAGTTTATAGTGAAAGTGAGCTAGAAACCAACTGAAATTTATAGTGAGCTTTTAGTCACAATGCAGTGATGAGACACTTAGCTCAGGATGACACTTGAATGGTGCAAAAGCTTGAAAGATAGCCGTACGTTTGTCATTGACCTCGATCACGGTCGTGATGGATCCCAGCTCACAACAATCAGCAACCTCCTGACCGTTGAACACCTTAACATTGACAACCGTCGGATAACCTGTATTGAAATTGCAAAGCTAATTTCTGAGAGGCAGTAAGTGGAATATTTCGTGGCCATTTGCTGTTCTGAAAAGGGAGTAGACGCTTGGTTCTAAAACAGGTTTCTGTTTTTGACTGGAACAGAAGAATTGAAGTCTACACTGCATTGAAGCCTGCTATGATAAGGAAGAATAGTATTTCCTGGATTTCATCATCTCATGTGACGAAACATTTCCATAGTGATGGAATTTGTCCTAGAATTTTTCAGACATATTGAGAAACCTTTCTATGTCAACATCTTCCAGATATTAGTTAAATGCTGGGATAAATGTATAACTATAACAGGAGGGGCTATGTGGAAACGCAGTTTCCACTTCTTCTAATCTCTTCCATTTTTTAAAAGAAAAGTCCCGGATTGACTTGAACACGCATCATAGTTTCCAATTATATCACTCGGAGTCAAATGGGGAACCAGTTGCGCAAAGAACACACAATATATACAAGTTCCTGGCAAGTAGGTAATTAGAAGAAGAAGATAGGTGTTGCTTGTTCCGTGTTGATTACTTTTGTAGTTTAAGAAGAGTTAAACGCTATAGCTAGTAAGAAAAGTGACAGTAAGTATTTTCATGGCTCTTAAGCTGATTAACAATGAATAAAAACAAGTATTTCAGAAATGTGTTGCAGTTCCTATTAAGCCTAACGTGAACTATTATACATTACATATATTCTCCGTTAACATAATGTTTTCTTCGGATAGAGAAGATCTATCACTGAATTTCCAGATGATGTGAGTGAAAGTTTATACCTTAATAATGACCTCGCACATAAGAAGCCTCCTCACTCATTACACTATCTCCAAGAGACCTGGTTAACAGAACTACATCATAGATCCTGGTTTGTCCAAAAAAAGGAATGAGATATCTCCTGTTTTTAATAGTACAAACCTAACGTAACCTACGAACTATCCTGTAAGCAACATTAAGCTAGTTTCCCTGTTCAAAAGCATTTTAGACCAATTCGTAATGTTGGTTGTCTTTCGTCCACACTATAGTGTTTACCTTTAATCAGAGAAACAGTTCCTCAATTGGTTCTAGACTTATCCAGTGTTCAGATTTCCATATGAAGAATTCAAAAGCAATTGTCCATGTCGTACAGTAGTTCTTTATAAAAAAAACGTACAAATTTGTTTGTATAAAGTATCTATGTTCAACGTATCTCGTATAGATTGATTGTAGTTTTTCTGCAGATTTTATGATGTTCTTAGCGTTAATCAGTATAGAGTGTTTCAAATTGTTTTGAGATGGATACTTGCATTTTTGTCAGTGGTTAAATTTTATATGACACTTCGAAGAACAGTAAATATTACTAGTAATCATTCCTATATTTACTTTTAAAAGGACTAGTTTATAGAGCGAATTTTTAAAGATAAATTGAACCACTTGATAGAAATGTGAATGAAAGTGCCTCTAACATATACACAGCACATTATCTTCGACATAATTTGTAAATGCATACTCCAATCCGTAACATACTTTGTTATTTCGCTTCTCTGATTTTGCTGTCAAGTTCGGTTTGTTTGTGAAGAAACACGCGATTCAAATGAATTGTCATATTTGTTTTGATTTAAAAACTAGCATTTGTTTGAATTTTAATAATTTAAGAATCATACCCTCTGAAGAGTACATATTTTTTTTTAAAAAAAATCATATATACTACTTTATCAGTGAAATAATATTGAACTTCAGGACATTAGTACTTACGAAGGGTTCTTTGGAATCTGGGTGACACACCTTCAACTGAATGAAGTATTGTCAGCACATCAGTATTCCAACATGATTAGTTTTGGCTTTGGTGCAATCTTCTTCCTCTTAATTTAACCAGTCTTTTTTTACAAAATTACTTCAAGATGTTTCAATAACATCGAAACCTTCACCAAAAATCGAAGATTTAAATAAAAATGTCTGCACTGAAAATGAACTATGATAATTCACTAAAATGTACTTGTCGAATATTTAAAAAATTGTCCAAGTGGTAATTTTCTTGGCACAAACTTTATCATAATGCTATACGAAATAATTTATTTTATACCCAGATATGTTAGTGCACTTAAACACATTCTGATATAATCATATATTGATTAGGTATAGTATTTTGAGTCAATGAAGTATAGCTTGAAACCTTAACATTGAGAAATCAACGAACAGTCTTTGGATTTCTTCTGGTAAATTGTGAACAATGGAACCGAATCTTTTCATGTCTTACTTTCATTATTTCATGTACTAGTTGTGCAACATTTTCTTCGTGTGTCTGATTTATTTTAAATGTTATTTAAATAAGGTATTATTTCGCTTCTCAAATTTTGCTGCCAATTTTAGTTTGTTTGTCAAGAAGAATGCGATTCAAATGAATAAGCATGTGTTCTTTTTTTATTTACCAACTAGCATTTGTTTGAATTTTAACAATTTAAGAATCATACTCTCTGAAATCTATTTTCTGAAAAAAAAAATAGTACTTTTGTCAGTGAAATAATATTGAACTTCAGGACGTTAGGAAACTATAATAATGCTGCACAGAATGCTTTATTTTATACACAGGTATGTTAATAATTTAGATACGTGCTGGTGTAATCATATATTGATTATATGTATCATATCGTGAGATATGAAGTATAGCTTGTAAACATGAACATTGACAATTCAACGAACAGTCTTTGGTATGGAAGTTTCTACATATTTCTTCTAGTACGTTGTGAGCAATTGAGCCGAATCTTTTCATGTCTTACTTACATTATTTCATGCATTAGTTATGCAACACTTTCTTCGTGTATGTAATTTATTTTAGATGTTATTGATAGAATATATTGGTAGGCATCCTTACGTAAAGAAGGCGACTGTGGAACAGAGGAACACATGAATTACTTTAATAAAAACAAAGAAATTAACAGGCAATCGCACTACGTGGAAACTTTCAACTGTCCCATAAATGATATTAAATGTTTTTTTCTTTACATCTAACGGTTATGTCCTTTAGACTTAAAAAAAGGTGGGTGATTACTAAAATGAATGATTGTGAAAATAAAACATTTTGCTCTCTCACCGGAAATCGAACTCGGGAGCACGTGCAAAAAAGATACACAGCTAGCTATTAAACAGCTGTCAAATATCCTGCAAGTGATATGTATAATACTAAATAGTGATTTTGTTCGATTTTTGTTAGCCAATGTAAGGCTATCTGCAATGAGGATGTCAAAATTCTTATTCAAGATGTGTGATAGATGATAATGTAACATATGTATCTCAAGAAAGTTAGAACTTTTCCTTGGGTACAAACATGACATGCGACAAAATGATCTATGTTTTTAAGAGGACCCATTACGGCGAAATTAAAACACCGCAAATGTTACACTAATAATGTGATATCTTCAAATAGATAAAAGATAATTGAAATGTGGAACAAGAGCTCGTTATACAATATTATTTTACATGAGATACCTTCATCACGACTCACTTATTTACTTTCGATTTCCAGCCATTTAGAAAAACGGCATTTTTTTCGCGTTTCTAAATGTCTGCAAACGGAATGGTACTAGGTGACTCGTGATAACGCTACATCATTCAAAATAGTATTGTCTAGGACGCTATTGTTCCACATTTCGATTATCTTTTATCTATTTGAAGATATCACATAATTACTGTAAAATTAGCGGTATCTTAATTTTGCCGTTATGGGGCCTCTTAACATAAAAATGAACAGGACTCCATGCATTTCGTAATTTTTCTCTATGGTCCCTAAGTTTTCTCAGTGTTCTCAGTAATGGCGATAAAGTCATTGTAGTGCTCATACAGAATTGAAAGTTCTCCTTTAAAATTTTGTAAAAGATATTTAATTTGTATACGATAGAACATCAAATGAAACATGTCTGTACCTCTTCGTTGCATCATAAATATATTTAATTGAGTGTTTTTGAAATATGTATGAAACAGGAACTCAAATACATATATATATAAGATAGATTTCATGTAATGGTAATTATTTTTTAATATACAATGTATTATATATTACAAGTTTTTTAGTTTTCTTATAAAAATAAATGTTACAATATATGAGCAGACATTTATATTAAACTTTAATAAGGTTTTCTAAATTGTTAATATATTGTTGAGGTATAAATATTGCATTGATTTAACCGGCACTATACAACTTTGTTTTTTTAATATATATATATATATATATATATATATATATATATATATATATATATATATATATATATATATATATATATATATATATATATGTATATATATACTATTTGTGAGGTACTGTAATTAGAATTCTTCTCCAATTAAGGTAACACATGCAGAGTTAGTCATAGTTTTGCTGTTGGATGTGTAAGTGTAAATAAACTTTATATTAAATGTTTGTTTGAACAAACTTATAAACATTTTCTGTACGAATTTGTTAATTACTTGATACATGAGTCATTATTTAAAGAAAGAAAAATATAGAGAAATTTTGTGTTTGTGTGTAATTCTTCATTGAAAAGAGAACGTTCCCTGGGAATTTGGAGAGTCTTATAGCCATCACTATTTATCAATTACTTCTCCATCTCTTTCTTATAAACTATTTCCTATGACATATATTAATTATTAAAATGAAATTTCCAGTTTTACTTACCACGTTTATGCCCTTTAGACTAATGAAGATGAAACTAATGGAAATGTATGATTCCTAAGCAGTTGGTGGAATTAAAAGGTGTGGAGAAACTTGAAACCCCCCAGATACATACAATGTTACTCACTACAATTTTAATGCTAAAATGAAATTTAATGACTTTCTACTTAATAAAGCTCAATATTGAATATTTTCCATTTTCAAATCTTCATTCTTCTTACTAAAGTTTGAGTGTGGAGTACAGGATAATAAAATAATTTATATTACAAAATATTTTATTATATATTATATTATATAATAAAATAATTTATAATTTACATAATTTATATGCAAGAGCTAATAAGAAAATTTAAACTTCAATTTTTACGTCGTGAATACTATGACATTGTAATTCGCGTAATGTATTTTTTTCTTTTTTTCTGTCTTCTATCATGCCCATCAGTATCATATTTCTACTCAACTAATATTTTGTCACTATATGTTTAGTAAATTTCATATCTCGTGTTTATACAACTTCAAACTGTTTTCGTATATTTATCTACACAAAATTTAAAAATAAGGGTGGCCCAAAAGTAGGTATACACCCCAACATTGATCAAGTGTAACATTCTAGTTTATAGATTTATATGCTTCGACTGTTCCGGGCTTAAGTTATAAGTGAAAAGACGTTAAGAACAAATAATAAAGAAACTAGGGCTACCTGTTTGATAGCAATAAGAAATGATATAAAATACAGTGAGCTGATCAGTACGGGACTGTATGCCTTTTTTTGGGCCTTGTATATTCTGATATGCACATAATCTTAAAACTTATCTTTTAAGTATTTTCAAGTGTTTCCTAATGTTACAAGAATAAATAAATAAATAAAAGTAAACAATACCAAAATTTTAACATTGTAGAATAGACGAAGTTTTCAAGAAATTCCTCACATGTCATGTGAATATTATACTGCTGAAGGTTAATTGTGCCATCATATAAGCTTTTTCCCAAAACCTGCTATTTCCATTAATTGTAATTTTACAGAAGACCATACATTTCCCTGCGCTTTTCTGAGTATTTCTTGGATTTTGGATTTTCGGATTTCTTTAATGAACATAACATTGTTAGTATTGTTTTTTAAACATACGTCTACTCTGTTGTATATTTATTTTTATGTTTAAAATTCGGCATAGCATGTTTTGGAGTTAAAATTATCCTTTCGCACTTTTTGGAAATAAATTTTTTCACTAGATTGATTTGAGCATTTTTAGGAAATAATTATATTCAAAAATACTACTACTACTACTACAATTATGTGTTACTAATCAGAGTTAATTATAGTAAATACAAAAATAAAAACATTTTTTCACGTTAGGCTATAATAAATATTACGTAGTTAATTCAAGATATTTTACATTTCAAGGCTTTTACTCTTCTATCAAGACACACATTTCAAGCATATCTTGGCTTCTATTTTATATTTTAAAAATCACAAAGATATAAGACAAAGTTAAAAAATCTTCATTTACAATATATGTAGTATCATCATCTACTGACAGTCGCTGCCTCAAAATACTATTTGCAAAATTTATTGTATGTTTCCTGCCATTCCTACCCCATAGTTGCTAACAGTTGCTTCACATCATTGGCTTCTGCTGTTGATCTGCTGCTGGTTTTCTTCTCTCAGTAGTCAAGGAGTGTTTTTCTCAATCTATTGTGGTAGATAGAACATATGGAATATGCTGATTTGAAGTAAACTACATTTGGTCAATCTAATTCCAGTGCAATCTCCTTTGCTTCTGTGATTTTGATCTCATTTTCAACTCTGAGAAGTTTGTTCACTGGTAAACTCCAATCTTGAACCGTCACGCTTCGCCCAACAATGTGTACTGTACCAACAGAAGATACAAGAACATCAAAGTCTGTAGGCAGAATAACAGTGCTCTTTGTCCGTATTTTCATTTCGAAGATTCCAATTGTCTGGGAGCCTCAGTGGCTCAGTGGTAGAGCGTTCACCTCTGGTGCATCGGGTCCCTGGTTCGATCCCAACTCGCACCAAGTGAACTTTGTGGTAGACAAACACTGTGTACGTGGGCTTTCACAGGATTCTCCCGTTTCCTCCCATTTTCTTCATTCTACCATTTCATTCATTTCTCATCATCACCGTCTCCTTTAGCCTAACCGGTATAACTGTGGGACGTAAAACTTAAAGATTTCATTTCATTTTTTTTAATTGCCTTGTCCGTGGGCATGTAAGAATGTGTTCCTCTACGGGGTAGAACCGCTCATACTGAATGCTATTCCTTAGATAAAATTTTGCAGCATCAATTTCATGACAGAATTTTTATTTTCCTCTGTGCACAAAAGCCTTATCTTCTGCATATTATTCATTCTTATCATTGGGAGCAGGAAACGTCTGAGGAAATGATGATGAAAGAGACAATTTCATTGCCTCTTCGAGCATATTCGCTTTCAATCCACTTGTAGAAAGGGAGAGATTGAGGGTTAAGTAAATTGATTTCATTGTGTATGATGACTGCAAAATCATAGTACTAGGTTTGCCTGAAATAGTACGTCTGACCAATTGGAGCTCTTGAAATAGGTTGATTTCGTATTAGATTAAAATTCAATGTCAATAAACTTTTTGGTAGCAGGCTAAGCTCTTGTAAATTTAAATCAACATGTAGCCTCTGTTTCACATCTTCAGTAGTTGAGTCAGAGTAAATTTGGGTTTTTAGTCTTACACATTCACTACACAAATCAGTTTACATAGTTCCGAAACGAAGATGGAATTTTCACATGAAAATTATATAGCATGTACTACACCTGTACCTATTTTGTTCTGATTTACCTTGTTCTGTCACATTTTCTTGATAGTTAAATGATTTGAATTATAATACAGACCAGAAGTCTTGTTCCTACCATAGTGCTTTTTTCTACTTTTGAAAGTATTAAACAATACGATACGATGTCTTTATTTAAAACGTTTTTTATTTTACTATATCTAGTCCCACCTCTTGTCTCTCTTATAGTTCTATTATGTCTCTATCAGCGCTTTCAACTTCTACTCTACCCACAAAAAATACATTAATGAATCTATGCATATTTTCCCTCCACTACTACTTATTGGAATAGTACACTTTATAGACCACTCTTGGCCACGACATTGACATTCATTGCTCCAATTCTGCTTTTTCAGAAACATTGACTTTACCATAATGGTGGTTTGCAAGAATATTCACCATAGTACTACAAAGACTCCAAAATTTGTCATGGGATGCTTGTATAACATTTTTTTTTATATCTTACGAAAGGTATCCTCACTGTTGTCGGCATGGATAACATTTGTATTTTGGTTTGCTCCTTCTTATCTTACCTTGAGTTTTCTCTCAATTATCTGGATTTTGTTTGCGTTTATTTCAACACCCATAGTTTCCTTAGTAGGTTGAAAACCAGCGTTGTCTGACATTCTGGCACTTCACGAGCAGCCTGAAAAGCTACATATATGATAATAAACTTCAGTAAACGAAGTAATCTCGATCATTAGAGGATTTCATTTTGTTAATAACGGACAAATAATTGTGGGAAAGTTGTTGTTAGGCCAAATGTTACCAATCTGAAAACAACAATAACTTTAGTGGGAATCAAGTTAAGGAAAACATTTCCAGTTGCTCACCAGAAGTAAAAACTTTTTTCTCGTAAATACGATTTTATAGATTTTAGTATGATTTGATAATAAGCAATAGAGTTCTCTCCTAAAAATCTACTTTTTAACCTGTTTTGAAAATAAACTATTATTAGTAATCTTTGGAAATAAAATCCATGTAGAAGAAGAGGTTTCTGGGAATAAAATCTAATTTTTAATCTTGTTTTAGTGGGTAAAGTATGTTTTGGGAACAAAAATATTAAGAATTAAATCTAGTTTTAATGAAAAAATGTGTGCTTAATTCATATTTGAAAAACAAATGTCGTTTAGTAAGTTTCTGAAACAAGATTCTCACATGTTTTGTAAAGTAATAATCAACATTACTGAATATTTAGAATGAGTATTAGTAAGTACTGATGATTTATATTTATACTTGTAAAATTCTAACAACCTTGTTTATATTTTTTAGTACTTTGAAAGATGAGAAAATAACTGCAAAATGCTTGAGTGTCTTAATACCTATGCTCGACTAGATTACAGCTTACTAAACAGAATCACACAATTATAACCTGTTTGAATAATTAAAACTATAAAACAATAATTCGAAGCAAAGAAATAAAACCCTTTTTTAGACACAAAGTAAAAAATAATAATTTTACAATATTGCTTAATATTGAGAGTTGGTGGAAATTTGAAATAAGTATTTAAATTACAATCATATTTAGAGAGTAGTTTTCCTAATTTTCGTTCTTGTATTTTAATGGCCTACTTAAGCTGTTAAATTAATTATTAAATTTTATCAGTATAATAGGTTCTTATAAAATCAGAATAAGGATGTAAGCTACTATTATCAGTATAAAAGGAACTTATAAAATTGATAGTAGGATATAAGCTCCTATTATCAGTATAACAGGGACTTATAAAATTAAGAGAAGGGTATAAGCTCATATTATCAGTATAATAGGACCTTATAAATTTAAAAGGAGGATATAAACTTGTCTTATCAGTATAATAGGATCTTACAAAATTAATACGAAGGTATATGCTCCTGTTATCAGTATAATAGGATCTTATAAAATTAATAAGATGATATAAACTCCTATTATCAGTATAACAGGGTATTATAAAATTAATAATAGGATATAAGTTCCTGTTTCAGTATAATAGGAGCTTATAAAGTTAATGAGAGGATATAAACTCGTCTTATCAGTATAAAAGGATCTTATAAAATTAATAGAAATGTATAAGCTCCTATTATCAGCATAATAAGATCTTAGAAATTTAATAAGAGGATATAAACAGGGTTTTATAAAATTAATAGTAGGGTATAAGCTCCTGTTATCAGTATAATAGGAGCTTACAAAATTAATAGAAAGTTATAATCTCCAATTATCTACATAAAGGGTGTTATAGTCTCACTTGTCCGTGTTCTTTGGTTTTAGAATAATCAGTCTTTAAAGATTCGAACAGTATTGTATGAATTTACATGTTATTTTACTGAAAATCATCATATATTACACACTCTTAATGTTCTTATATAATTTTCATTTTATACATAAACGTTATTATATTTTTGTAATGTTAGTTTTTATTTATTTTTAAAACTTTGATTTATATGTACACACTTCTTTCTACTGATTAAAGATATTGCGTACAGAACACGTCAATCTAGGTAAAGTATTAATTAAAATCTATCTTTCAAATATTTTGAAAATATATATTTTTGTATGGAAATGTTCAATAAACCGAAAGTTTACCAAATATAAATTAAGATTTGTAGTGCAGTTTCTTCATGAACTGACACTAAGAAAAATTGTATAGAGAGCTATGCATAAAAGCGAAGAGTGTGTTGGATACTTATGTTGTGTAATTTAAATTGTTCATAAATTTGTATTTATTGTTAATGTTGTGTGAAAGTATATAAAATGTAAGAACGAAATAGTGTGTAATACTATTAAACAGAGGACCAAAGTATAATGTTTATAGTTATCAATATCTCGAATATCGTGAATTAATATAATTTTGAGTGAAATAAGCAAATAAAATATTTAAATTTATATTTGTTTTATTTAAGTTGACAAGGTTTAATTTGTAATTGCTACCTCTTATTTTTAAACTAATCCCACAAATTGATATATATATATATTAGGGTGGTCCTTAATTTTTGATTTCCTAATTTCTTTGGACTCAGTCCCTAAAATGGTTCCATATGGGATAAAATTAAGGAAGGAGAAAAATCAACTTCATTGAATAATATTAAATGGTGCCCCAAGCGACCTAAAATTTTGAATCCGATTAGTCATAATATATGGGGAAAATCTAGAATAAAATCTTGTAATTTAGAAACGGCTTAAGAGAACGCAAAAATACCCTGAATAATGGAACTAGAGGAAGAAACACATCTAATGTTGTATAGTATTGTCACAGCGGCCATCTTAAAGTCCGCCATCTTGGATTCAGATTAAAATTTTCAAATAGGAAGAGGGTCATGTGACTTATCGTTTTGAGGTGGCGTTTTACCAGAAACACAAATATGGCACTATTTTAAAGATAGCCTTAGTCGTCTAAGAATTATTACCTGTGAAAATATTTCTCTTTGTCAGAAGTAATAACTCTTACACAACTAAATGTAAAGACATGAGTTTGGCTCGAAAAGAACAAGAGGGATATGCGCGGCTTCATTAGAAAGAGGAACGCAAAAGAAAAATGCACTTCTGAAAATGATTTGTATGAATTTTACACCAAAATACACGGAGGTAAGCATTTCAAGAAATGAAGAGGAAAACCCAGTTGAGTATGTAAGTTAAAATGAAAATATGTGCCTGTGTGCGCCCGGACCCTGCGAGAGATGTAAAAGGGGAAAAACTAATTTTATTACTCCAAGACAGGTTGCTGCTCTTGATCCATACAAGGTCACTGATAGAGCAACAATACATATTCTGACAGCGACGGCAGAAACATTAGGCCATAATGTAAAGGAACTAGTAATAAATATGCATCGATGCTGAGAGAAAATCCGTAGCGAAGTTGCATAAGATCACAAAAACAATTTCGGAGTGCATCAAGTGCGTTAGTTGTGCAATGAGACGTAAAACTACTGCCGAATTTGACTGGTAGAGAGACTATCGACGGGTTATCAATATTTATTACAGGAGATGCTCATGAGAGGCTAATTGGTGTTCTCAGTTTGTGATCATGAAGAGGAGAACGAACATATTATTTCTACTACAGTTCGTTAACTTGAAGAATGGAACTTGGTAAAGTTCGTGCAGGTAGTTTGTTGTCACACTTTTCCCTGCAATATGTGTCATGTGAACGGTGCTTTCATTCTGCTAGAGCAGATGCTCCAAAATGACCTTCTATACCTTCCTTGTACACTCTACATTTATGAATTGGTTTTAAAATGTGTATTTGACAAGTGTTGTGTTTCGTTTGCATCTGGACCGGACGTTCCCCTATTTAAGTATTTTCAGAACGATTGGTCTAAAATAGATTGTACTAACTTTATTCCAGAATTGATGATGATAATGACGTAAGGAACAACGTTTCAGATGTAAGAAGTGAAGTATTGAATTTTGCTATCAAACTTGTAGAAGCAGGACACCGCAGAGAAGATTACAGTAAATTTTTAGAACTGACATTCTTGGATGGCATACCTCCACGAAGTTCGGCGGGGTTTATTTACGACGGTCAATATACATCCTTCTTTGCTCAATTGTCGCCTATATGTAATGCTCGTCGTTACTACTTCAACAAGCAACAATGGAGCATATGAAACTATCAAAGTACGATATTTTTGGAGTTTTAAACGTTAGCATATCAACATGCTATAAAGAGCTGTAAAATTTTTGAATACTACAGTACTTTCTCTTTCAAACTTTTGTCACTACATTGACCCTCCATGTCAACGCTTTCCAAACAAAACTAATATCTTGCTTCACCTTCCACACTTTTATTTATACTTTTCAATATCTACATCAAACTGTCTTTTTGGATTAAATTTTTAGAATTATAATATGACATATCATCTGCAGTACCTGTCAGACCTCGATTGAGCTCTCGTCAAATTTAATGGTATAGACGGGAGTACCTCTAATGCAAGGTAGTAAAGTTCTCGTGTTAAAATAATAGAATCATAGTAGATGCTTACAAAATACCGGGCTGTTCAAAAACTTTTGAGGCGTAGAATATAGGCCTATATATAATTAACAAAATTACAGAATAAAGCTTTGAAGCTATGAGTAATTTTTAATGGAAACGAATCACTTTGTTCTATAAATTTTGTCTCTTTTCTAATCCAGAAATATATTTTTCTTTTACATTTCAGCCTATTAAACATGCATATAAAGTTCAATTTTCTAAATTGGCTACCGTTGAAAAATATCTATTGACTATATTGTAATTATAATATGTGATTCAGGATGTGGGAGAAGTATTCGCCCCTTTCCACTTGAATGTCCCAGAGGACAACTTCAGTATACAGTAATTTTAGTGATGGTATTGTTAACACTGCTTTCATGATTAGAGACAGCACTATCTGGTATCCTTGCTTTCAAGCTCTGAGAGTTGACTTGCACCCAAGGTCTCGAGAAGCACTTCAGTTGTCACGCCATCGCAAATGTGAGCAGTTGCAATTAAAATTATTGTATATTTTGTTGACGTATCCTTTCGAATCTCACTAGGTTACACTGGACATGTAAAACATGTTTTCCTGAGAGTGATAATACCAATGAACAAAATACGGCGTTTCGCAACCACTCTTAAAAGAAACGTACTTGGATTCATGCTGAGACTAGTGGCAATGATTTTTCTTTAATTTTTAAATCAATACTCCACATTTGTTTCTACATAAAGGCAATGTGATTTACATTATATTATAAATAGCTTCTGTCAAATAGTTGAATTGGATAATCTTAGTTGGCGCAAACAATTTAAACTTTGGATTCAAATGTACGAATATTATGAAACTTCAAAAATCCATATATTTGAATCATGTAATTCTGTGGTTAGATTCTCGCCCAGTAATGATTTGGCGGACAGCATCGTGCCTGTGGGTATTCTTTGGGTATACCTGTTTCCTTCTACATTCTCGTTCTATTAATTCTTCCATCGCCTCTCACATGCCTTAATCAGTCATCTCCCTTAGATTAATAGGCATAATCGTGGGACGTTAGACTGAAAGTTGTTATGTCATGAATCACGAAATATTACTCACAATAGGCTAGTGAATCGATAGAAAGTTATTGTTTTGGAAAAACTAATGTTGACTGAAGAATAATTCTTTCAAATTCTCAGGATGTATTATATATGTTGATGTTGATGTTATTCATTTAAAGTATGAATGTCATTACAAGAAAAAATATTGTACATTTAAAGTGCTAGTGTTTTTTGTAAGCATATTTTCAAGATAGCATCCATGAGTTTCTTATTTGCCGATCGAGAGAAGAAAAAACTCAAACAATGATCCCAGAGGAAATTGTCTAGTACAAAAGCTACAACTTCGAATTTACATTGTACTAGTGACGGATCTTGAGGATGAAAGACATGCTCAGCCCAATCTACGTGAGTACTTCAAAACAAAGTTCGTTGAAACAGATAGTAGTTTCTAAAATCAATAGAATCACACAAGATCTTGGTTAGAATACCTCGTTCTAAGGGAGTAACATTCTACTATAGTTGTAGGAAGTTTTCAAAAGCCACATTATTTCAAATTTGAAAAGAACTTAAGTAAGTCTGTGCAACGGAAAATGTGTTAATATAATTCTAAGTGAGGAACAGATGGCAAGAAACAAGTGCCATATTAAATGTCCAGCTGAGATAGTGCAGCTTTTCACAGTAAATGAGCTACCATATCATGGGGATTGAAAATGTGAGCTCAAAGATCTGCAAAAATTAAATCCTTATTAATTAAGTTTTAATGAACTTTTTACGGCACTGTTCATATACTCAATGAAAAAAAAAAGAGTCGAAACTGAAGTCCATATTTATACACACTCCTGAGAACTTTAAAAATACGTCACGTGAAGTTTAGAACGAAATATTAGGCTACATGTGTTAGCAGAGATGGTACTGGACGAAGTAAGAATAGAATATGATGAAAATGAATCACAGTTTCTTTGCTTGAGATGATATAAAACACGAGACTTCTCTAGTTTCTAGAAAATTTATCACTGGTTGTGAAATTCGTGAAAGTTCAATTATCGGATTTGTCACCTAAAGACATACCAGAAAAAAGTCTTTGAAGCTCTTTCCAAAGCAGGATTTCGAAAAAAAAAAAAAAAAAAAATCAACATTATGACTGTGCTAATGAGATTGCAGAATATAAGGGAGAGATTCAAAAACTATTATAAGAATATATATAAGCTATTGTTCTGATGTAATTCGTCATAGAATTTATTTTAAAAGCTTTTATCAATCAAGCCACATCAGCGAATAGTGTCGAGATTGCTTTTAAGGTCCTTGTTATTTACATTTTGGTTTTTTGGTGTTCCTCACTCCGCCCGTTACTTTAATCTTTGCCTACTTGAACCTCAAAATGATTGAAATTTGCACTAATCGATGAACGGTATTCCTAAACTAATAAACTTGATAAAGAAAACACATATGAGGCAATTTATGTTGATTCTTTCACTTGGGGAGCATTACTAAATTTTGGGGAGGCTGTCCTCGTATTTCTTCTCGTAGAAACAGGTCTGTCTCTGGCACATTGTAGATTATGTGATATAAAAATATTATTTTTGGTAAACAAAAAATAGTTGCCCCTAAAAATGACTCTGGCCCTGTGCGAGAAATTAAAAACTGGCATCGTCACTGAATCAACGTCTAGGATGGTTTTCTAAATTACCTCTCTACACACAGTTGATGTTATGCTGATATGGTAATTTATCAGGGGCGGATCCAGGGGTAATCCAATCCCCCGATCGCCCCCAGAAGAGGTAATTTTCTTTTTTTATATATAAATAAAACCCACCCCACAGATTGAAGCTCTAAGTAGCTAAGTAGTTCTAAATAGCAGTATTACAACCCACCGCCCTCCAGAAGACCGTCCTGGATCCGCCCCTGTAATCTATGGTGTGAGTGATTCTTCATCTCTTTCTCAGGCGTAGTAAACCCATCAATGCAGAGCGCTACAGTGCTAAATATTTTTTGTCCGTCTTTGGAAATGGCTAACTCGAATCGGATATTTAATTCGCACGAACACATTATGTTTAGGTCTAAAATGAATCAGCTTGTTTTGCTCTATTCAACTGTTTTTCGTATCTCTTTACATAATTAGCTTTAATTTCTTAGTAGAAATGCTCATTATGGTTCCTACTTACTATGCAGCACCGCACTGAGAAAATTCATCCAGAGTAGGATGGAGAACGTGCATGTTCATAAAGCAAGAAATTTTCTCAAATGGTATCAAAATTCCCGTGTGAGTTGTGAGTAATTGTACCCATACATCTATATCTGATTCTCTCTTGTATGTGATGAGTTCTGAACTAACAAAAGTTGTATCTGCCACCACACAATGAGTCTATCAGCGGAAATTATGGGCTATTAACATATAACTATGTACTATTTAATTTTCTCTCGTAATTAAATTGTTTCC
Source organism: Thermobia domestica (assembly GCF_964235325.1). Lineage (NCBI taxonomy): Eukaryota > Metazoa > Arthropoda > Insecta > Zygentoma > Lepismatidae > Thermobia > Thermobia domestica. The sequence continues at coordinate 165,929,508 of NC_137466.1, read as the reverse complement.
AAGTATTATATATACAAAGCAATACGTATAGCTATGAAATGTAGTAGGAAACACTGTACTGTTTTACTCACTTAAGAAAATTGCTCCGTTAGTAATCTGAAACAAGATATAGACCTTCAGAATTACTGCATCTACAGCAGTGGTTCCCAACCTAAGGACTACCTCCTAGTGGGGCGGGAGGTGTAAGCTACTAATAGAAATAAACTGCTAAGTTATGAATAAACCATCTTTTGCATTCCCTATTTGAATTTAACTTTAGCACAATGCATAGGCTCTACATGTTTGATTCTCTTTTTTTTTTTATCTATTTGAGCTCAAGATTTGTAGGTAATAAATTTTTAATAAATATAAACTGATAATAATTAAGTTATTATTATGATTTAAAAATTTAGTGTTGCGTCAGAACTCTCAGATGGAGTGAGACAAAAAGCATGTGTGACCAACGAATAGCAAAGAGGACGTAAAGTATAGAAAGCTTCAGGTAGGAGTGTATGAAGTATCTATGATTTACGAAAGGGGAACTACAGGTAAACAAGGTTATAAACCACTGATCTACAGTTTTTTAAAAAACATATTTTAGCCAAAACGTGTAAAGATTGGAATTTAATGTCAGAAGATGTTATTTAACTTGAGAAGATGATGGAGGGAAAAAATATTGAAAAATTAAATGACATTCTAAGAAGCAACGTACAGAACAAGGCAGGATTAGATCCAACTTTGCCCAGAGGACACATAATAGAAAATAAGAAAAAATGCCAAATTTTAGCTGTCCCCATCCAGTTGAGTTGAGTTGATTTTGAGTTTAACATCCCGTTCAGCAGCGAGGCCATATGAGACGTGGGCCTACTGATTAACGTGGAATCCGAACCACATGAGCTCCCGCTGGGAATGCCCCCATCCAGAAACACCGGAGATATGCTCCGCAACATAACGCACCACGCGACTATATGATATAAGGTAAACGTCGCAAGATACCCATTTATGTCGAAAACGGAAAGAATGGGCAGCACCAGACTGATATCAAGATATTTGATATGCTATAACACTGACTTGGCAGCCATCTTGAAAACCGCGATCTTGGATATAGCGTAAGGTATTGAAATGAGAAGCGGCTCAATATAAGATAAAATGAAAAAGGAAAACCAATGATGTAACCGCGAAAAATATATGTGTAATGCTGTGGATGGGACGAAGTGTAGAAGACTCGGGCAAAATAAACGTGTATTCGACGGACAGAATAATAGGGCAAGATCCCACGACAATGATACTCGACAAGTAACTGCAACAGTGTCTGTGGATGAAAGTGCATCCGCCTTGACAGATTATGCCTTTCGAGGATATTGGGATTCCGTTTGGGACAGTGAAAACCAGAGTTACAACCCGCGATACGTGCGCTCGTTTGGAGACTACATTAACTACAAAGGACTATTATCTTATGGAACAGTAATTCGGCAGCTCGCTCCAGAGTGTAGAAATTTGAGTCTGATCTGATCCTGCCTTGTTCTGTACGTTGCTTGTAAGATCTGGTTGTTAATACGAATTCAGTGTTACAAATCGATAATATAATGCAATTAAGATTGTGCTTATAAAACTTCAAGGTACGTTCGTGCTATTTTGGTTGCAACGTGTGCTGTAATTTTATACTATTTAACAAGGGCGCCGATATCTTTGTAAATCTGGGGGGGGAGGAAATAAGAGGCAGAAAGCATATATATGAGGATTTTAAGACAAATTGCATTCAAATTATGCAAATATTGTATATTCACAAATAAAGTGAGAGGGCCCACATGAGCTTTGGGTAGGCGGACCCCAGGATCGTCGCCCTTGCTATTCAATATCTTTTACAACTTTTGACATTTAATAAAATCAGTGATATTGTCAACTTGACCTAATGTTGCGACTTTAAATTTAAATACACATAAGCATTGAGAGAAGATGGTATTGTGGTTCACATAATCGGTGGATCAAAAGGTTGTGTAATAAGTTAGTTATAAGGCAATTGGTATATAAGAATGAATATGGGAGTTCAAGAAAGATGCCGGCCAGATAGTATATGATCGTCATGCTCTCATTTTTTAAAATTAAATCTCAATCAACTTTTACTTTTAGACAAATACACTGTTTAATACACTTATTAAGATACTAACATATATTACCTGCTTTGTTGGGTTGAAATGAAAATTTAAATGTACGAGGATGGGCTGATAAGTTCTCGGCCCGACCCAGAAGGATTTGAGCTGCAGGCATGAAAGTGTGAGGCTATTCAACATAGTCCCCTCGAAGGTCAACACACTTGGCACTTCGATGCTGCAACTTCTCCAACCTCTCTAATAAAATATTTCTCAAGGTCTGCAAAAAAATGTTTCGCAGCTGTTATCACCTCTTCATCACTGCTAAATTTCTGTCCTTTCAGTGCTGTTTTGAGTTTTGGAAACAGATAATAATCAGAAGGAGCAAGATCTAGCGAGTAAGGTGGGTGGTCAATGCACTGAATTCCTAAGTTCCTCAGAAAATCCATTGTTCTGCCAGCCTTGTAGACGGGAGCATTGTCCTGCAAGAACAAGACACCGCGTGTCAACTTTCCCCGGCGCTTTTCTTTAATAGCGTCCTTTACCTTAGCCAGCAGACTATAGTAATACTCTGCAGTTATGGTTTGGCCCTTTGGAAGGTAGTCTGAGAGCAAAACACCATCCTTATCCCAGAATATAGAGGCAAGCACCTTCTGTGCGGACTTTTGTGCTTTGAATTTTTTGGGCCTTGGAGATCCTGAGTGGCACCACTCGCATGACTGCTGTTTGGTTTCCAGATCAAAGTAATGCAACCACGTTTCATCCTGGGTAATAAGACCATTCGAAAAATCGTCCTTGGAGTTCTCAAAATGCCGTAAAATCACCTGCGATGATCTCACACGTTCGCGTTTCTGATCCGCGTTCAAACATTTCGGAATCCATTTCGCAGAAAGCTTGCTCATGTCCAACTGATCATGAATTATTGACCCAACACGTTTTTTGGATATGCGCACTTTGTCAGCTGTCTCCTGAAGCGAAATCTGTCTGTTGCTCAAAATCAGGTCATGAATCTGGTCATTTTTTCCGGAGTTGACATTGACACTGGCCTGCCACACCTGTCACCATCTTCTTTTGAAAATTCACCACGCTTGAAGTTCACACACCATTTCTTCACAGTGGAGTATGAAGGGCACTGTCCACCCATGTGTCTGGCATGCAACCATGGATTTCCTTGGGCGATTTCTGTTGCAGGAAGAAGAACTTCATTACACCTCGCAACTCCTCTTCGGTGAATTTGACATGCTTCGCAATTGTTCATTCAATTACCTGTAAAACAAAAACCGTTTATGGTAGAATCGTGAAATTTGGTACATAAACATATCAACCTTTCACATGACATCAATTACATCAGGGTAGTACATTCGGAAGGGGATCGAGCCGAGAACTTATCAGCCGATCCTCGCGCAACTCCGGATCTCATGTGTTTAGTACCCGTGAAATATGCTGTTTTCGTTTTTATTGGCATCGATTTAAACGGCATCGGAAAGATCATTGATTATCTTTGTGACCCCGAAAACCATGGATTCGACACTAATATTGGTAATTTTCGATCATTTTATTATCTCCCCCTCTGCCAAGTTGCGGGGCTGGATTTGGATTTAAACAGCATCAAAAGTGTCACTGTTCATCTAGGTGACCCCAAGAAATATAGATTCAACACTAATATCAGTCATTTTCGACCATATATATATTCGTTCCCCCCATGTTGCGGTTTCTTCGGAAGTGTCACCGTTCATCTCAGCGACCCCAAAAATGTGGATTCAGCACTAATATCAGTCATTGACGATCAATTTTAAATTTCACTTCCTCCCCTTCCCCAAGTTGCGGAGTTGAATTTGAATTTAGGCGGGATCGAAACTATCCCTGTTCATTTAAGCGACCCAGAAAACTATAAATAGTGTCCACTTTCGATCAATTTTATATATCTCTTTGTCCCCTACCCCAAGTGGCGGGGCTGATTTTTTATTTAAACTGGATTGGAAATGTCACTGTTCATCTGAATGATCTCGGAAACTATGGATTAGACAGTAATATTGGTCATTTTCGATCATTACTATACATAGCTCCCCCTCCTCTGTGCTGCGACATACGGAATCAGAATTGTCACTGTTAATCTGAGCTATACCTAAAACTATGGATTCGACGCTAATATCAGTCATTTTCGATCATTTTAAAATGTTTATCCCCCTCTCTAACTATCAGGGCTAAACTTGGATTGAAACAGCATCAAAAGTACCACTGTTTCTCTCATCAACCCCGAAAAAGATGGATTTAATACTTATATCGGTCATTTTTGATCATTTTTAAATTTCCCTCCTCTACGTTGCATCGTCAAAGTAAAATAGCCTAAAGTAATCCCTGTTCCTAAACTTATATATGTTGAAAATCTCATTGAGATTTGCCGGGTAGTTCAAAAGTGATGAAGTCCCAAAGGCAGTCATTTTTAATTTAATTTTTTTACATATATCTTCCCCTCCCCCGCGCCTAGGTTGAATTTTCAAAGTGAAACAATAAAAAATACCCACAGTCCGACCTCATATATGTTGAAAATTTGATCGAAATTGGTTGGGTGGTTCAAAAGTTATTAGGTTTTATCAGTTCTTATTTATACGACCCCCTCCCTTAGGATCTAACTTTAAGTGAAATTACAAAAAATGTTTCTAGATCGGAACGTCACGTATCTTTAAAATTTGATTGGAATCGGTCGGATAGTTCAAGTTATTTCTTATTGTTATTTCAAGAGTTTATTCTGGTAGATAACATTCGTGCTTTTTAGTGGCCAGCTAGCATAAGTTGGTCAGTCTTTTGCACAATATTTCTTGTTGTGTACATACACTGAAGCTCCCCTAAAGTGCATTTGTACAAAGGAATGCAAATGCATCCCTCGAAAATGATTGTTTAAGTTACAAAAAGGTGAGTGTGTATGTGTGTGAGAAAGGAAGAAAGAAAGAAAGCCAAGTCAAGTATTGAGTAAAGGAACTACTGCAGCATTAAATTCAGAAAAGATTTGCTTATGCTCGGAAAATTCATACAAACTATTCATTTACTTGTTAGGGAGAGGCTCTCCTGTGGGGTCCATGGATGTACCTTTAATGCAAAATGTTGTTGTGTATACTTCACTTGGCCGGAGATCCCGCAAGCATTGGAGTCCCGCGAACAGAATTGCATATATTAATTACCTGTATTAGGAATAAAATTTAGTCATAGGGACCACAACACACTTATTTGCTCTGGGGCCTAATATGCTGTTAAAACGGCACTGAAGGGTATATTAGACTGAAGAGTACACTAGACGGCACTAGCACGGGGCCTCCTTAGGCGCGGGGCCCGATTGGAAACAATCGGTCCAATCGGCTGAAGGCCGGCTCTGATAAGGAATTCCCGTTATGCTTTTTGTCTTCCTACAACCAATATTCCTTTTCTCTTAAGCATGGTTATCTAACATTCTAGGATATGGGCGTTGTCCACAGACTCAGATGGTTCTGTATTATGAATAAATTTTAGAATAGAATGGAAGAGCACGGGCGTGGAGACAATTTTTACTGATGCAGTATTTAATAAAATTTTTATCACGAATAAAATGTAATGCTACTTTACGTCCAGAAGTACTGTGTTACAGACTTTAAGTAAATAAATAAATACTTGAAAACGAAAGTTAACATCCGAAGATTGTGAACTGTTACGGGATAAGTGCAATAAAATTCATTATAACAAAAATATAGAATGATAAAAAGAGAGAGAAAAACAATGAGTATAGCATTTGCTTTCACATTTTCCCAACAGATGGCACACATGTATGTCCTATTCGAGTTCTCTGTTACCATCTGGTGGCTATAATTGGAAGTTTTTCCTCAAACGATCCCTGCAGAATATATTGGAACATCTGAAATTATTTTTACAATTACAACCGAAGCAGTGGGAAAATAACCACATATAGGTAGATAGACTTCTTAACATGATCTTTGATGTGATTATAGAACATAAAAATGAAAAAAAACCTCCAATTCTCAAATTAATATCACCTGCGATAAATTATCCTCAAAGGGACATAGTAGTTTAGTGGTAAGAGCACTCATCCTAGTGCGGTGGGTCCCTGGTTCGATTCCAAGTCGGAGAGTGTTGGAGACCATGGGTTTTTCAAGGTTTTCCCATTTCCTCACACATTTTAATTCCACCAATTACAAATGAAAACAGAAAACACGTATATAAAACAAATGTGGAAAGACATAGTAGAATTAGAAAGAATAAAGAATTATGAGAATATGTATAGAAATGCTTAATCCAGTGGTGTATTTAGGGGGGGCTTCCGGGCTTGTCCCCCCGTTAGCAAAGCCCCTCGAAACAACATCATAAATACGCCACTGGCTAAATCTATGAAAAGACTAGGTCATTGTAACTGCAATACAAAATACAAATCGAAGAATCACCCAAGGAAAGAACTGTTAAACGCGTAGGATGTGATACCTAGTCTAGACTTTCAAGAAGAAACCGTAAAAGTGGACGACAAAAAAATTGAAGTTGTCTCCAAATAATAAATGAGAACGTAACCCAACCGATAATGTACCAATTCAATTCTAATATATATGTAGCTGCATAGTAATTTAAGCACACTTTACTCTTCCAGTTTGTCCTCGCCTACTTTAAAAAAATCCGGTTTGTCCTAGCCTACTACAAGCCTTGTTTTTATAGCCCCACTTTCAAATGAAGATAAATAATCAATAATTGCTATGTGTTCTTAACGGCCTATCATTCAAGTACAAGTTTAAGAAAACATGTCCCTATTTCATGCATTGAAAATATATCCCGTAGCCTTAACGTATGCGGTATGTTATGAATTAGTCGTAATAAGGCGCAGCACTAATGTATTTATGCCATATTGTAGTTGTACTAAATCTGCAAATTAATATATATATATATATATATATATATATATATATATATATATATATATATATGTGTGTGTGTGTGTGTGTGTGTGTGTACGAGTTTTCCTTTTTTATATATAATCCGAGATGTCTAAGTCCCATCCAATTCAAATTATCTTCATTTTACTATAATTAATTATAGGTTGTGATGATCATCTTACCAGTCATATTATGCAAGATAATATACTTAATTTAATCCAGAAAATGCAGATAGTGGGACATGATTTATATATGTACTGTCGAACTTCAATTAGTCAAAAGACTATATCTGGAATTTTCAACCAAATGAGCTCTGTGGTGGACAAACAATGTGTGCGTATATTTTCTCAGAGTTCTCCCGTTTCCTTCTACTTTCTTCATTCACTCATTTTATTCATTTCTCATCATCACCATATCCTATACCCTAACCGGTATAACCGTGAGACCTAAAACTTAAAGTTTCATTTATTATTTTTTTTTTTCGAATTTTCAATTCTTAGAAGTAACTAGCTGAACCTGAGCTCCCTACACAGTGCACCATTCACATATGAGCATGAATCTAATTGTCATTTCTCACATCATCTGTACATGTTCCTTTACAGATATAAGTGAAAGACGTCTTGATTTTAAAAAAAATCGGGAAGGGGCACCATAAAGGGGAGATTTTTTCAATATCTCGCACAGTTTACAAGATTTGAGCCTACTTCCGGTTGGAGTCTCTAATTGATGTATGACCAGTGTTTTCTTTCTTCTTGCATGCAGTATGTAATAAACAAATACATTACACACACAATAAATTATAATGTCGGTGATGTATGGTGTTCATTGCGCAAAACACCTAAACAATAAAGACTAATCTTAGACTGGTGAAATTGTTATAATTCGTTTTTATTATCATTTCCCCATGAAACAATCGCCTGGGAGAGACATAACCCCTGTATACAAGTATGTAGTGTTGGAATATATAACTCGTAGGATTTGATACTTTTTTAAAAAATTTCAGCACTTCAGTGTACCCCTAAAAATGTAATAAATAAATAACGGCCATTTTTTTTTTGATATTCAATTAGAACTGGACAATCTGTACAAAATTTGGAATCGACCAGTGAAAACGGTACGTTTCTAGCACTAGTGCTTTTCGAGATCTCATTGTCGAGAGGATTGCAGACAAACATATAAACATTTCTTTGCAAACAAACATATAAACCTAGCATTTTAATATATAGATTGCTCAATATTACAACGATATTGTATATCTATTTTGTGAATTTCTTCTATTTTTATATCTTGGTTTGGGGCAACGGTACATAAAAGTACACAATCTGTTCTGTAGAAGAAGAAGAAAAAGAAGATTTAATATTGTTGATGCTAAATAGAAAGAAATAAGATTTAATCTTAGTAGCTCGAAATATATGTTGATTTCATATGTACAGATGATGATCAGAAAAATGGAAACACCTAAACGAAATTGCAACTTACCAGATTAATATGGTGTCAGGCCACCTTTCGCCTTCAGAACAGCCTTGATGCGACGTGGGATGGAGGCATATAGGTCGTGAATGGTAGCAAGTGGAATTTTACACCATTCCTCCTGCAGGGCATCTGCCAGTTCTGTGAGAGAGGATGGAGGTGGAAATCGTCGCCGGAGTCGTGTTTCCAAGACGGACCACAGATGTTCAATTATGTTGAGATCTGGGGATTGGGCGGGCCAGGGAAGGTGTTGAACTTCATCCCGATGTTCCTCAAACCACGCTGCAACAACGCCAGCTGTGTGAATGGGTGCATTATCATCCTGGAAGATGGCGTCATTGTCTGGGAACAACATCCGGACCATAGGATGCAAGTGGTCTCCTAAAATTGCGACATAATCGTTGGCAGTGATTCGTCCGCTAAGTGTGACCACAGGACCCAATGAAAACCATGATATGGCGGCCCACAGCATCACCGAGCCACTGCCATGTTTCACAGTTGGGCGGAGACACTGCAGATCATAAACTTCTTTGGGCGTTCTCCACACATAAACACGGCCCGTGGTTGGGAATAGGGTGAAGGATGACTCATCCGACCATATCACACGTTGCCAGTCCTCAACGGTCCAAGTTGCATGGTCGCGGCACCATTTGCGGCGTGCCAAAGCGTTATGGTCCCTGATGAGCGGTTTGGTCCGTGCAACACGACCCCCTAAATTCATGTCATGTAATTCGCGGCGGACTGTGATTGTCGAAACAGGGTGGGGGGTGCTGATTGAGTTCCTCCGTCACTTGCTCCGCAGTAGCACGACGGTTCTGCGTGACAATGCGCTTTAATACCCGGCGTGACCTGTCACTCATGATTTTCTTCCGCCCACTGTTCCGCTTCCCAATGTGGTTTTCCCGTGTGTTGTGTAGGCCGTCATCACCTTCAACACTGTCCCACTCGACACACCTAACACAGTAGCCACTGCCGTCACACTCATTCCACATAACCGCGCACCAGCAATTTGCCCTCTTTGAAAATCTGAGAGGTCTCCCATTTTACACTACCTCCGTCTGCTGCAGCCACTGGACACTGCTGTTCCACTTCGCCTGACGTAGTACGGAGACCGACCTAACACACCACCACTAGCGGTCCAGCGCTGCGGGCGTCACGACACCGCTGCCAACCCATACATTTGACGTGTTGCCAACTACAGGTGTTTCCATTTTTCTGATCACCATCTGTATAATTTGTACTCATAGTTACCATAACAGTAAATAGTTGTTTATTAAAACGTTGCTATGACAACCGAAAAAGGAAAGATATAATTAATGGAGTGTTGACAATAAAAAAGTAATAGTGATTCAATGTAGTATCTCTGATTTTATGTAATTTGACCGTGTTGACATATTTTGAAAATTACACGAACTGTAGGCTGGAATGTAGCGTAAGAATAAATATAAATATTAACGTTACAATATCGTCAAAAGAATATGCTTTAACATTTTTCCCTTTACAGAACCACTTCATTTATATATATATATTTATGGATTTCCCCTTCGATGTAAAGTATTCACCAGCAAATTGAATTTCCTAGAAATATCGTGCAGGAAAATAATACCTTAGTAGGTTTATTACATACAGATACTTAGGAAAAAAAAAGTTTGAGAAATATATCGTCACTATTCAAAGAAAATATCTTTTGGAAAGGAACAAACTCAATAAAAGAAAACTTGACGAGAAACAGCTTTTAAAACATTACATTCATGACATGTATTATTGTTGGTAAAAATATTTTGCAAGGATTGGATTGCAACAGGACAAAGGCTCATTCTCGTTCATTGTCTTTATTTTTCTATGTTAGTAAGATTACAGTACACATCTCTCAGTAAAGTTGTACCAATTAAACGTCCAATTAAATGGTTTCCGTTGACGTCGAGCGAAATTTCTCCTAATACAAGGATCTCCTGAGCTCCAAATGACAAAAACTAACATTCGAAAACAGAAATGTTGTGCATAATCAATTATAACCAGTTTCTCAAGTCACAATATAGCTAAATTAAAGTTTTCTATTTAAAAAAAAATACCTAGTTAGTTTTAGCCCTAATTTTATTACAAGAATATTGAATGTTGTATAAGTTTGGGATTAAATAAAACAATCTTTGCAATTTATGTCAAATGTTTAAAGCAAAGGTTTTAACAATATTTGCCGGTGTAATGAATAAAGAATGTTTATGTAACTGTATACTGTAGCACTTAATAAATATATCCTATTAGCACCTTTTTGCACCTTTTTGAATGATTTTTCAGCCCCTCTTATTCCCTTTTCCTACCATAGTTTTGCTCCGGTCCCTACTGATGACATACTAGTGATAGCGGAGAACGAAAAGGACTTGCAGGAAGCACTTTCAAACCTGAACGACCAAATGGAAAAAACATGCAAAATGAAGATAAATAAGAAGAAAACCAAAGCGATAAAGTGCACAAGAGCAGGACAGGAAGAAGCAAAAGTATGGCTAGATGGAGAGAAAATCGAAGACCTTAAGACATTTCCCTATCTAGGAAGTCTAATATCCTCGAACGCAAGAAGTGAAAAAGACATAAATTACAGACTAAACAAGCATTCAATAGGAAAAGAGGACTACTAACATCAAGAAATATATCGCTGGACGTTCGTAAACGATTTATTAAAACACTGGTATGGAGCGTGGCGCTTTACGGATCAGAGACGTGGACATTGAGGAAAGCTGAAATATCCAAGCTGGAAGCAATTGAAATGTGGTGTTGGCTCAGAATACTGCGCACATCATGGACCGAAAGGAAAATGAATGAAGACGTACTAAAGGAACCTAATGAAGGACGACAGATCATGAAGACAATAGAGAAAGAAGAAACAGCATGCTTGCCCATCTTATTCAGCACTCTGATTGGATCACTGTGCTGATAGAGAGAAAGGCAGAAGGAAAACCAGGAAAAGGAAGACCAAGGATAGAATATCTAAAAGCAGTTGCTAAGTAGAGGCCTCATGTTGCCCACCAACCTATGGTTGAGGTGAACGAAGAAGAAGTGTACCGGTATATTGATTTCTTCGGTAGAGAAGAGTACACAGTGATCAGTATTACTTGCGCTAGTAGTGCGTAGTGATAGTAGTGGTATAATAGCGCTAACTGTGACCGTAACACTAGCAGAGGATCACTAACTCATTAAACTTACTTTGTTTAAGATCGTCCGATTCGTCCCAAAGATAGAATTAGAAAATTATTTTACCTTCTATGTATCAAATTCTTTGTAACTCGAAATATTTTGAATTTTCATTTTGAAAATACCACTTCGAGGTATCAAAGTTTGAATGGCTTAATATACTGGTTGAAACTTATATATTGTCATAAGAAACATTCATCCTTCAGTTGAGTTTTATTTTACGTATAAGCCGGGAACCAGAGGTCAAAACACTATAAGATTTCACAAGATTGTATTGTAGGCCGAGTTCTAACAAAATGCCAAGTTTTATTCAGATCGGTTGAGTTCGGTTGAACTCGTACTATATGGTCTTTGTGTTTGGTCTCGAGGAAAACTGAAATGGAAAAAACAAAAATAAGTACTTTAAATGCAGGTGTTACTTTATAATGACGATGAAAACATTTATGATTAATTTAGGGGAGAATTTAAAGATATGAAATTATGAAACTTGTAATTGTGAAAAGCTCCTGAAATTACTACTTTTAGAAATTTATTTAAATTTGTTTCCAAATATTGAGTTCAAATATTAAACTGAAGGGATTATTTTATGTTTTTCATGTATGTATGGTTTTTGCTTTGCTTTGCTTTTCATGTTATTTTATTCTTCATTTTAATTATCATTTCTTATTTCTGTAATTAGTATATTATTTTATTTCTTCTTCATAATATGCTGTGGCTACATATTGTGCTGTGGTTACATATGATGATGTGATTATAAATGTTTTTATTATACATTAATTAATTGTACAATGTGATAGCCTATGCAAAATATTGTGATATTTTGAATGTTTTGCAAGTCTGTATCAGGGTTAGAATAAATGATTCATTCATTTTGAAAGACTATATTGTCAAAAGTGTTTAAAAAAAATTTCAGAAGTGAGAGAACCAAAAACTCATCAAGTTTATACACCTTCTACAAATGTTCAATATGTGCCTCTTTGGTGACACGACAAAGTCCAAACGACGCGACGTCTTTTTTCTTGCTTCCCCTCCATTTTCGACAGGTACTAACCTCATACTGCCACACTGCTACACCCGATCGGAAAGATAATGGACTCATACTGCCACCTGGAATACACAATTCAAACTTGAAGAGTTTATGTCTCTTTCATATACCTTTCATGTGTGTACGTTCAAGGGCACCGATCCTGCGGGGGCTAGGCCCTCCAGAGCTCATCTGGGCTCCCAGATATTTTTACAAATATGTACTTTTACATGCATTTATTATTGTTGTATGCATTGTTATATGCAATTTTTATGAATTCCCCTCCCCCCAAAGTTGCAGAGAAATCGGCGCCCTTATGTACATGTCACACTTTTGAAAATAAAGCCTTTTCAAAACGAATGAATCATTTATGCTAACAACCATGTATGATAAAATAAATAATTTTAATGCCTATTGTAATTGGAGCTTAAACTCTGGTGTAGGTGATCTAATATAAATAAAATAAAGAGTTTGTTTGTGTGTTTGTCTATCTGTCTATCGGCCTGGAAACCAGACGAGTGGACCGAGAGTTACCAAATTTTGGTTAGGGGTACCTTAGGCCAGGCCCCAGATCAAGTTGAAGCCCTGTTTCAAATTTCGAACCAGAGGGGTCTCAGGGGGGGCTTTTACCGGAACCGGCTGGGGAACCAGACAAATTGACCGAGAGTTACCAAATTTTAATCACAAATACCTTGGTCCAGGCTCCAAACCAGAGTTAAATTTTTTGTCAAAATTCGAACTAGGGGGGTCTCTGGGGGCGTTTACCGAGCCATGTAAAAGTAGTAGAAAATGACCGATATTAGTGTCGAATTCATAGTTTTCGTGGTTGCTGAGATCAATGGGGAAACACCGATCGCATTAACTTCCAAATTCACGCTATTTGGCTCCAGGTCGGGGGTCACCGGGGTGGGTGGGTGAGATACCGAGACATATAAAAGTAATCCAAAATGACCATTGTTAGTGTCAAATCCATAGTTTTCGCGGTCGCTGAGACCAATGGTGATACTCCCACAGGCGTTGACTTCCAAATACAGTCGCGTGAGAAGTATGGGTATATTCAACTAGTAGTCCTATATAATAAATAAATTCTAATTATTAAATTTAAAATTTCAAAGTCAGTTGACCTAAGACTACTTGAGCAGCCCTGCGAGTCCAAACACATTCCAGTAATTAACTAAATTATCATTTTGCTTCACATTACTTGAATATAAAGAATCTGAATGTAAAATCCTCAGACATACTAATGTGTGTGTGTGTATGTGTGTGTGTTTGTGTTTCCACGCTATTGTTCTGGCTTCCCATTCAAATTTAAGTAACAGAATTAGTGAGGTAGTGCAACAGTCAAATTAATTTACTTTGTGATATGGGATATCAGGGGAGAAAACAAACAATTCAGAGGAGATAAAATGGTTGAAGTTGAATTGATTTTATTGGCGCTTTTGTTTTTGTTACACCGAAAAACAAGTTTAGGATAACGACATTAGATTGAAAGACGGCGAGGAGTGTGGTCCAAGTGGGGAAAGCAAAACCAATTGTGAACGAAGACAGAACAAATTAGTTAATGTTTGAGACGTAATGTCTCTCTGTTTTTCCCCTCACACATAGAAAGTGAAGAAATTGCTAATACTTTAACGAGCTTGATTTTGTGCCAGATCAATTAGAAGAAAAGAAGTAGTAAATTTACCCATCTTTTATTTCTTTAACTTTGGTCTTTGTCTTCTTCAGTTGAAAGACGGAAGATGATCAGAAGAAACACGACGGAATTTCCATTAGGCAAAGTGCTTTTGTGGACTAAGGCGTCGTCGCTAAAATATGTTACTTTTATTTTTAGCGTATATCTACCCTTGAGAGTTTTACTTTTTTTTCCTTGAAGAAAAGTTCGAAATCAGAGTAGAAATGGAAAATTCAGTTACCAAATAGCTACTTTAAAGTTCCAAATTAGATTATGTGTTAGAAATTGATGAAAATGTATTACCTGCTTCTTAATAAAGTTGTTGTTGTCTTCAGCATTTCTTTTTCAATGTAAAAACGCGGATGTAAATGTCACTTTTTTTTATTGTCCAAGCCAAACTTACTAGGTTTTGTGGCACTACTAGAAATTGTTCAAGGACTTGAGAATCTGAATATGAGAGAGGCAAAGTATCAAAAGAGAAAAATTTCCTCCTAATTTATGACTTCAACCCTTTTAATACATCTGTTCTCCGCTAAAATTCAACTGTAATAATTATTTTACTTGTCTTCTATAAATTAGTGAATCAACAAAGTAATTACATTTCCTTGGAATGGCAATTACATAATTACACACTCTCATTAATCTGGACATTTATTGCACAGACGGATTAGGAAAAGTACCGAGTTTCCTAAAGCATTTTTTTTCAAAGGTAAAGCTGTTTGTACGTATTTATGTTATACTGCATGTTCAATTTATTAGAAATTGGCACAGCCCAGATGTACAAACAAACCTCTTCTACTGTACAGTAACACAAATTGAACAATTAAATATACAATAAAGAGTACAGTACCGGAAATTTTTAATTATGTACTGAGTGTGGGCCTCTGTAAACATGTTATGAGCATCCTGTTTAGTTTTTGAATTTCATTTTCTTTCCTTTAATTCCCTATACAGTAACATGTCTTATAGTGTATTCAACAAAAATGGCTATCTAAGAGAATACTGTCAATTTGTCCAATTCTTGCACTAATTATAATAGATTCCACAGATGGGACTCCCTCTACGAAGTTGCTGGGAGCTTTGTTCTCTTTTTTATTCATATTTTTTATCTTTAAACAATTTTTACTTTAGTACATTTTCCATTTTATTACAATCTTTACTGTGTTACAAATATTTTTACTATGTTCAGCGCCACTTTTCTTTCTTCTATACATTATATAAGTTGAAAAACAAGCTAACTGTTGGCTGGCTAATCGTCCATATTGGACGGGCCATTTTGTGATACATTTTTATTTTAAAACAACAATCAGTGATATAGTCGACCTTGGCTTGATTAAGCTGCGATTCTAAAACTTTATTCCTCGAAGGAAGATCAAGACAAGACAATTATAGTATTCCGTCCGTGTTTCCTTTTGGATGCCATGACTGAACCAGTGATGACAGCCTGAAACATTATGAAATCCCATGTCAAGAGGCAAAAAGTCCCATTTTACGTATGAATTTCAAACGTTATACTAATTAAAAGTATTCTACAATATTAAAAATTAAATTTCTCTGTGTTAGTCACTTTTTACAATATCTAAATGAACTTCTCGAAAAATCCCATATATACTACTTTTTATCCCTTTCCAAGTAAATAAGGTAAAAAACTCCCATGATATGGGATTTTTCCCACAAGTTGGCATCACTGGACTGAACTCACCAATTTGTAACTGTAGTATCTTTTTCTTTTTCAACTCTTCTGGGTTATAATTGTTAAGGGTCGCAGCATTAGAATCTGTCGAATATATCACTGAGATTATTATAATGTTACAGATAGTTTGAAAGTTAAAACAGTATCAATTATTACAACATATACAATAATCAAAATGGCAGCTGATATGAGTTATCTGCGCTTCAAAGCCTCATCTACAAGTTTCATACATTGTTGGACCATAATTACAACACTGAGCAAGTGTGTATATGATGGTTTATCTGTTCACAGACCTCAAGGTATCGTTATTATTACTTAATGAATCTATCTTCTATCCTAATTTCTACCAGGGGTAAAAGCGGATCTGAAAAGGTAGGGGGACGGTAGGTAGCGGCATGATGCCACGCCGTTCTCCGTGCCTATTTTTTGATCATTGTAATTTTTTTTTTTTTTAGGAACTGGGGGGACGCCGTACATAGGTTTTCAAGGTGGGGGACGCCGTCCTCCCGCATTCCCCCGCCTTTTACCCCTGGTTTCTACATTATTTAATTATGTTGTCTGCAAAGTCGGATTTAGCCGCAGGTGGAATCAGAAACAGATATCTAAATTTAATTCTATGATTTCCAAATAAATATATTTTATCTTCCTTGGTAATGATAGACAATTTTAGCCTGAAAACATATATTAATAGATATTGAATATGTAAGTTAAAAGGCTGTATTTACTGTACTTTGAACATCTGAGTAAAATACACAAACAAACCATAATTTTGACCTCTGCTTAGTTAAATATCGTAATATCTCGTACATGGCTCTGTTTACAAATAATCAACACATGTTTGCATTTATAAACAATACTACGTGTATCCTGTTACAAACTACTACAGTGGCAGACGACAGGATCACCAATGACACCATTCGTTATGTGATGAAGAAAGACCACCAACAAATTGCAGCAGGACATCCGTATCTGGCATCAGTCTTTAGCTGGTCAAATCCACCTCTCTAAGCTTGACTGGAGCTTTGAGACTGCTACCTATCCTGCTCAATTAGCTTGCTCGAAACTCTGTGGGATTCCTAACCTCAGCCACGCAGTTTGACTGGAGCTTTGTGGCTTTCTAACCCTTCACTGCTGCTTCTTAAATCTCTGAACTGCTGTTTTCTCTGAACTATGTGAGGATCATTGCTTAGGCTCCTCGGGCCTTAGAACGCCTTTCTTTTACCCGGTTGTCAGAGATTTTTTTAACATTATAGAGATTTTGTATCATACTGTTTATATAAAAGGAAAATTTTGTAATAAAACTTGGTTGTGGGAGAAAAAGGTTCTCGAGTATAATTTACTCTACCTTTGTCCTGTATAAAACAGAACTTTGCAATAATTGTTAGCTATTTACTGCATATGGCTATCGATCGAGGATAACATAATACCACCAAAAACATAAATATGAAAAATAAATGGCTCTCCTACATTTTTCACTTTGTTGGGCCATAAAAAGAACACAAAACTGTAAAGATGCCAAGTAGTATTGAAATTCAAAAAATCGGAATGTATAATTTGGAACTGCCAATTTTCGGATTTCGTTATAACTTGACATCGTTTCGGGCTTTTGCCTTGATATTTATAAATTCAGTTTTAAAAAAAATACCGTAGTTCAACTCTTCTTTATATTATTTCTGACAGAATTCAAAGCTTCTATATAAGTCTTCTGAAACGATGCTAAGTTCTATGTAAATACAAAAATTGCAAAAACAATATTCCAACTTTAATGCTGAAAATATATTCTATTCGCCTCAAGAGGCTTTTGTCTGGCAAGCTCTTTTCAGCACTAAAGTTGCAAATTTCATGTTAAGATGCCTAACCCCCTTCCCCAAAGTACACAGGAGCAATCACCCCAAATTTACTATTCTTCATCTTCTCTCACCAAAATAAATTTGCGAAGAGGAGACAGAAGTTGGTTGTGACAAAATCAAAATAACTTGGGCACTTGACAAAATTTTGTTCAATCTCGGAACTTTTTGCCTTAGAGTTCTTTCAACTATTATTGTGTATAATTAAATTTAAAATGTACCGTTTTCAATGAAAAACTATATGTCCCAAAATATATCTCATTAATCAACCTGATCCCTGAAGCTCTATGGACACCCCAAAAATTTCAGATCAAAAGTATTAATTATTATCAATAATAATAATAATAATAATATTAATAATAATATTATTATTATTATTATTATTATTATTAATAATAATAATAATAATAATAATAATAATAATAATAATAATAATAATAATACCGACATTTTGAAAATAAAATTGATGTTTCAGATGTTTTAATGATATTGTAGCATTACAAATAGATATTAAAAGTAAAACGGATGTCTTTGTTACCTTCAAAATACATTAGAATTTGATTAAACTGCCCCAACAAAAATATATGACGTTCCTGCCAGTGTTCGACAAATGGTTATTTCATTAAGAACAATATAATATGGTATAAATAATTTCTCGATAAAAATTCCATAAGATTTAGTTTCTTTCTTGAGAGCGAGTTATTTTTTTTATTTTAAAAAAGTCTCTAAAGCAAGCTTTCCTCCCTGGACTTTTGTGCGTGTGGTCTCGGGTCCGATTCCCGGTGAGAGGTTATTAATATGGATCTCCTTACACCGGTCCAAGTCTCGAATAGTAGCCTCAGGAATGAAAAGGGGCCTCGAATTTCAAGAAACGAATCTCAGAGGCAACTTAGATGATTTAGTTCGTATTTCATAAGCGAATGCTTAAGTAAATAACTCCAATATGACATAATTTAATGTTTTTTTTAAAAATAGAAACCAAAAAAATTTAGTGTGGTTGGCCTTACCTCTTTTTAATTCAGTTTTTTTTTTTAATTTAAGTCCTACAATTACATACCCACGCTAAAGGACATAGTGGTGATGAGATTGAGACAAAACGAAAAAACTCTGAAGGAACCTACGCAGACACTGTTTGTCCAGTACATATCCCACTTGGCTTGATCTGGGATCGAACTAAGGATTCCACACAGCAGAGGTGAGCATCCTGAACCACTGAGTCACAAGAGTCTCTTATTTTATTTCATGATACGAGTAACATTCTTGAATGATACCATTTTTCTCATTTCTTTTTTTTTTTTCTAATTCACATAAAGCTTCTATTGATGTTACTTTTACTTCAAATATCAGTACGTTTTTCGTTATTTATTTGCTTTTGTAAAAGTCTATTAAACCTATGCTATTTAGTTCCAATGTTGTTAAAGGATATTGCTCTACCCGGATGTTTAAAAATATTTAGTTCATTAACTACCTTACCGTGGCAGAAAAAATCTTTTATTTTCTCCTGTTCTTTCATCTTTTGTTGCTTATTTAAACTATTGCTACTAGATAGAACATAAGAGAAACATTTATTTGAAATTTTACAGACCATACACAGGATAATATCAAACAAAGCATAACACTTTTTAAATATTTTCTATTTACAATTTCACAGTAAGGATAAACTATAATACCACTGAACTAACATATTTAACTGTTTAATCTCTAAGCTGGGGTTAGGATATCGTCAGAGAACTGCAGAGTTTGTGGAACTCACTTGTTTGGTTAATTAGAAATTTCCATGAACAGTTTCCTCATTGCAGCGCGTTTGCGTGACTGATTAATAGCAGCTACGGTATGTTATTCATGTAGGAGGACTTCAATGTTAAAGGTTCATCTCGTGGATGAATTAGGAAAACCACAGCCTCAAAGTTTCATCATGGAGTTTTCTCATCAAAGGATCGCTATGTTTAACGATTCACTTCTCCAGAAATATTGCCAAAACATTATCTGTGTAAGACGATGAAATATTTAAAGATGTTATTTAAGGAGTAGAAACTATCAGTAAGCAAGCATATGAAGGTTAAGAGTCGGTCAGTTGGTTACTTTCAACAATTTTATCAGACAGTCTCAATTCTTACGACTAAACCTACATTTATGTGCACTACAAACCTGAAAATGCATATACATATGCAAATATACCCTGGAAGATATGGACTATAAGTAAAATAATATGTACTTAAGGCAGGAACTTATTCATTTTTGATTCTCTTGAGTAGGGAGGCACGATGCCTCAGTGGCAGGGCGCTTACTTCTGGTGCGTGAGGTCATTTGTTCAATTCTCTGCCAAGTAAGTTTGTTGTGGACAATATCGTGTTAGTGAGTTTTCTTGGGTATTCCCATTTACTCCCACATTCACATTTCAATAATTCTTTCATCATTATTTACTTGCCTTAATCATCCCTCTCCCTTACAAGGTACATTCACGAAGTGTCCCCTCGGGATTCATGTAAAACTGATTTAAATGCAAAGTTCTCCATGGCTCAATGTGTATTGTACTAATTTTAGAGGCGCATATGGGTAATTTGCATATTTATGAGTTTTCACATACCCGGAATTCAATCATGCACTACTATAACGCTCGGTCACAAAATTGCTTTTAGTTTCTTTAGATGTAACTGAACATGAATATGGGCATATGCAAAACAAATTGGACCAAGTACTGCTTCTCTGACATGTGTTATCCACACCGGCAGCCATCTTGAACCCGCCATATTGGATTCAACTTTCGGCTTTTCAAATGGTAATAAGTGCATGTGACACATCAAATTCATATAAAATTTTCTCGGAAATTCATTGGAGTAGTGAGTTTTACGGTAGAGTGTACCATTTGGGACATATTACATGTTACATCCCTCTAGGCAGTTCGCGAATAGACATTGCAGAGTAATATCATTTACGCTTACGTTTTTGATGTTGACAAATCAAAACAATTTCTAACTGGAAAAGTACTATAGGTATAAACAAACTCTACAACATTAGTCATAATCTTACAACATTTCTGTGAGTGATTGTTATTACTTTCACGTTATATTATAACAAGGAAGTATTGTATTAGGAATAAAATGCCTAATTCAAATCTAAATACGATCAGATTTGGTGAAAATCTACCATATTTTATTTACGTCTGTGTGTCTGTATGTATGTACGTTCAGAAAACATTTCGTCAACAATAAATCACGTAAAAGATCACATATACATACGGGGCCCTGCACAACTTTTTAATGGTTGAATTTGTGAAGTGTCTCACATTTAACATGTAATATCTTGCAAATGGTACAAGCTACCGTAAAACTTACTACACCAAAGAATTTCCAAGAAAATTTTGTATGAATTTGATGTATCACATGCACTTATTCCCGTTTGGAAAACCGAAAGTTGAATCCAATATGGCGGATCCATGATGGCGGCTGTTGTGGAGAACACGTGTTAGAGAAGCAGTACTTGATCCAATTTGTTTTGCATATGCCCACAATCACGTTCAGTTACATCTAAAGAAACTAAAAGCAATTTTGTGACCAAGCGTTATAGTAGTGTATGAATTCCGGATATATGAAAGCCCATAACTTTGCAAATTACCCGTATGGACCGCTAAAATTAGTACAATACACTTTGGGCAGCGGAGAACTTTACATTTAAATCAATTTTAGACGAATCCCGAGGGGACACTTCGCGAATGTACCTTGTGAGAAGAAAGGATACAATACTTTCGAAATGTTGAATCCAAAAAAATTGAACCAGTATAGTAAAATTCTAATGCCGGAAAACGAAAACCTAATTCAAAACCTTTTGATGATGTATAAATGATGTATAAAGGGGTGATATGTTTATGTACTTTATTTACAAATCACGCATATCACAACCACAGCTAATGAACTGTATGATTAAACCCAATTACTGATTCACCCAGATATCATGAAGGAACGAGAAATAAGACTTGACGAATATTTTAGATGTTACTTGCTTCGATTCTTATTCAAAAGTACATGCGTTAATATGATAAATATGACATGCTTTGTTCATATGTTAATATAATGATATAATACTTAAATATTAGTACAATGAATTACTTATCTTAACTTCTTTTCGTAGTTAATTGTTGCTAGCTTGCTGCTAAACCACATGGTTGCTTGCTAAACTGTCATACTTTGTCTTCGGTCACACATAAACTGAGTAGCACTCTAAAACACTGTTAAGAACATGTAAATCTTGTCTATTAATGAACATGTGTTTCTCTAAAGACTATGAATAAATATGTTTTTCTAAAACTATGAATGAATATGTTTGCCTAGTTGCACTTCACAACACATTGTCGAATGCACAGACACAACTTGAATAGAACACCGAAATCACTGTTGCCAGCCAATGCAAACACAACTCACTAAAACTCACCAGAAAAATCACTAAAAGAATCACAAAGAATTCACTAAACCACTAAACTATATACAAAAGAATGAAATTAATATGAATAAAAATAATGCACATATGCAAGCTTATCCATCCTCCCCCTCCTTGATTGAACACAATCAATTAATATTTTAGGGGTAAAGGAATTAATTTAGCAACACTGCGCCGAAAAATGCCACTTTTACACTTCACAGTTGCCACTCGCACTAAATTATCACTGCCCGGATGAACTTCTTCAATCACACCTATCTTCCACACTTGAGGAGGAACATTGTCTTCTTTTAACAATACGACCATGCCCGGTTGTAGATTAGGCTGAGCTGATTTCCATTTTCTTCTTTGTTGTAACTGGTTGAGGTAATCTCTTGACCAACGTTTCCAAATATGCTGCTTTATTTGTTGAATCCGTTGCCATCTTCCTAGTTTGTTGATAGATACGTCCAGTAGATCTGGTTCCGGAAGGCTGAGAAGTGTAGCTCCCATCAAAAAATGTCCTGGACTGAGATGCATTGGATCTGTAGGATCGTTGGAAATAGCTGTCAATGGTCTTGAATTTAGAATGGCTTCAATTTGAATAAGTAACGTGTTCAACTCTTCGTATGTCAGACTTGCTGTTCCTGCTACACGGTACTTCATGGATTTTATTGAACTTTCTCATGACTCCATGTGAGATCTGGCAGGAATGAATTTCCATTCTAAACCTTCTTGAGCTGAGTATTCCAGGATGTCCTTTCGGTTAGTCTTGGATTCAAAAAATTGATGCAATTCTCGATTGGCGCCAACAAAGTTTGAACCATTGTCGCTACAGATAGATAAGCATTTTCCTCGCCTACCAATAAATTTCTTCAATGCTGCGATGAAGGCTTGAGAACTTAAGTCTGAAACTATTTCTATGTGAACTGCTCTAGTGGCTAAACAGATGAAAAACGCTGCATAGACTTTCATTTGAATTTTGCTGCGAATCGTGGGCTTGACATAAAAGAATCCTGCATAGTCAACTCCCACGTGTACAAATGGTCTTGCTTCATTTACTCTCTCCTTGGGTAAGTGTCCCATTAACTGTGATGAACTTGTTGATCTCCACTTGAAACAAACCAAACAATTGTGTACTATTGCTTTGACCATCTTCTTAGCTCTTGGAATCCAATATCTGGTACGCAAAGATGCAATAAGAAGCTGTGGTCCTGCATGAAGCAACCTTTTATGTTCTTCTTTGACTATCAGGTGGGTGAAATGATGACCTGCAGGTAGGATGAATTGGTGCTTGTTGTCGTACTCCAAGTTTGAATGTTCCAATCTTCCTCCTATTCTTAGCATTCCTTCCGTGTCAAGAAATGGAAAAAGATCCTTGATTGGGCTCTTTGTTGAAACTTCCATTTGTTGCTGCAAGTTCAATATTTCTTGATGATAGGTAGTATGTTGTACTATCTTGATACATCTGTGTAACGCTAAACGAAGTTCCGAAGCGTCAAGACTATCAGTTTTTCTTTCTGATTTCTTGGAAAGACAATTATGTTTGAATCGCAAACAATATGCTACTACTCTCAACATTTTGTTTAACGATGAATACCTTTTCATAAAGCTTGTTTCATGAGCTGTCACCAAACTTATCATGACTTTCTTCTCTTCTGGAATATTAGCCGGCTCATTTTGTTCTTGACATGGCCATTCCGCTCTGTGAAGAAACTCTGGACCATGCCACCACTCTCGAGACTGAATAAGAGTGTTGGGATCCGCTCCTCGACTAACTATGTCTGCCGCATTTTCTTTACTTGGCACGTGGTGCCATTGATTGATTGATGTGATTCTCTGAATTTGAGCCACTCTGTTGGATACAAATGTCTTCCAACGATTGGGAGGTGATTTGATCCATGACAAAACTATCGTCGAGTCTGTCCACAGGTGTATACCACTGACCTCTATTTTCAATATGGAGAGTGTTTTGTCTATTAGCTTCGCAAGTAACAGTGCTCCACATAATTCCAATCTAGGCAAGGATTGCTTCTTCAGTGATGCAACCTTCGACTTTGAACAAAGTAAATTAACTTCAATGTTTCCTTGATCGTCTGTAGCCCTGATATACACTACTGCTCCAAAATTTTCTTCACTTGCATCGCAAAAACCATGTAATTGAATTTCCTTAACGTTCTCCGAAGACATTACGTTTCTTGTAATTTGTATCTTCGCCATCGCAGGTAACCAAGACATTAATTGATTCCACTCAACTTGTAGGACTGTGTCTAATGGATCATTCCAATCCATTCCTGTCTTCCACAACTTCAGTAAGAAATTCTTGTATTTGATGACAATTGGAGCGATTAGACCTAATGGATCGAAGATAGATGACACTATGCTGACGACTTGTCTTTTTGTCATTGCAACATTACTTTCTACTGCAGTTCCATTTTTACAAATTTTGTTCGAAATTACAAGTTTGTCTGTTAATGGAATCCATGCTATCCCTAAAGTCTTAACACCATCTTGCTGACCAAGTATGACTGGCTGTTGTTTTTCCCTGAAGTCTTCAGGAACTCCTTGAAGTACTTCTTCTTTGTTAGAACTCCATTTACGAAGCTTGAAATCTGCTCTGCTTAAAATATTAATAAGATCCTTCTGTAGTTCTAAGGCCTTTGACACGTTTTTTACTTATTTTAACACATCATCACTGTAGAAATTGTGTTTTATTACCTCTGCTGCTTCTGGAAATTCCTTGGAATTTTCCTCCGCCATTTGCTTCAGACATCTTGTTGTCAAGAAGGATGCTGACGAAGTCCCGTGCGTCACTGTTTGTAGTTCATACGTCTGGATCGGTTCTTCTACTGAGTTTCTTCAAAGGATGCGTTGTAAACATTTGTCCTCATCATGAACTAATATTTGGCGGTACATTTTCTCTAAGTCTGCTGTAAATGCAACAGGATACAACCGAAACCTTAAAATAATAGAGTACAAGTCATCTTGAACAATTGGCCCAACTTGAAGAATGTCATTCAATGATTTGCCATTAGACGTTTTTGCACTTGCATCAAAAAACACTCTTAATTTAGTTGTTGTACTGTCCATCTTGAATACAGGATGATGTGGAAGATAACAACTGCTGCTGCTGTTCACGTCTTCTTCTGTAACTTTTCGCATGTGACCCAAACTTAAATACTCATCCATGAAGGCGGCATATTGTTTATGAAACTCAGGATTTTGTAGCAATCTTCTTTCAAGCTGCTTAAATCTTTGTAGTGCCATGTTGTAAGACTCTCCTACAACTGCATTCTCTTCCTTCTTTGGTAATTTGACAATAAATCTTCCGTCTCCATTTCTGGTTGTATTTTGTAAAAAATGCTTCTCACAATTTTCTTCTTCCGGCGTGTAAATCTTAGTCTGAAGATCTTCGAGTTCCCAGAATTTTCTCAATTGTGTATTCAAGTCTGTCTCCATCCGAGCAAAACATGAAATTACCGACTGGTTGGCTTCTTCGGGTATTGAAGGCATATTTCCGACGACAACGTATCCTAGCTTCGTTTCCTGCAAAACTGGATAATTTCCTTTTCTAGTCTTCTGGCCTGGCTCGAAGAGACTGTAGAATAACCCCGCACCTATAAGCATGTCCACTGACGACGAGCGATTAAAATTTGGATCGGCTAAACAGATATCTTTTGGAAAGTTCCAATTACTGTAATCACTATCCTTAGAAGGTATGCAACCTGTAATGTTTGGCAATACTAAACAATTGACCACTGCATTAAAATCACATGTTCTTGAATAAATATGAACTTCAACACTGTACTGAGCTTCGGAGGTTACAGAATTGATACCTATAATGGGAACACGATTTTTCGTTTTCTTGAGACCTAATCTATGAACTAAAGCTTCGCTTACAAAATTCGATTGAGACGCTGCATCTAATAACACTCTGCATTGTTGAAAACGACCTTTAGTGTATGATACGTTAACTAACGCTGTTGCTAATAAGACTTGATGACCATAGTTAATCTTAAATGAGCAATAAGAGTCCTGTGGTTGAACTTTAACCTGATTCTGTTCCTTAACTTTAGGTACGTTAGTAGTATTGTTATTTGTTTTGCTTGAACTGTCTTTGTTAGTAGCCTCCTGAGTAGTATCTTCATGCAACAGTGTATTATGCTTAAAATTACATTTCTTACAAGTACTTGATTTGCATGCCCTTACTTGATGTTTATTACCTAAGCAATTAAAACATAATTTATTTTGGTTCACGAGCTCCTTTCTTTGATTAATGTTAGCACTCAGAAATTCTGGGCAGCAAAAAGCAGCATGCGTTTCTTTGCTACGGCAAATATTACATGCATTTGGAAGCACAGTAACAAACGAATTCACTTGACTGTTATTCTTTCTTTTTGCTTTGGAATCTACACTTTTGTTGTCATAAGTACCTTCAGATTGAGTAGGGCGAATGTTTTCTAACATTTGACAACGACCTTCTAAAAATGAAAATAATTCCGATAACGATGGAAAGGAGTCACTACTTTGCTCAGCTTCCCATTCCCTTTTGCTTGTCGAATCAAGTTTTTCTACTAAATGTTGTGTTAGTAGTACGTCATGCAAAGGTTTGTCCAAATTCAATGCTTCAAGGGCTTGAAAATTACTGCGAGCAGTATTTACAAATTGTCTAATGTCTTTAGCGTTTTCTTTCGTTACTGGCTTGATATTGAGCAATCCTCGTACATATGTCGAAGCTATCAACCGTTTGTTTTCGTAGCGTTCAACAGGAAGCTTCCATGCAATTTCGTAATTTACTTCTACCGTTGGCAGATTTGCTATTAATGTAAACGCTTCTCCCTTGAATGATGTGCGCAAATATTGAAACTTACAAACTGTACTTAATGATTCGTTATTGTGAATAAGGGAAATGAAAATGTCCTTAAAGGGCGACCACTCCTCGTATTTACCACAAAATGTGGGCAAGGAAATTTTAGGCAATTGTACTGAACTACTACCACAATTTGCAGCTTTGTTATTTGCTGCCCCTGAATCCGTTTTTTGTTCAAAACTATCAATAAATTCTTGTAACTTAACCTTTGAATCATAATACAGTTCCTCGAATGTAATTCTGTGCGTTTCTTGTTCACCCGTCTCATCCAAGAGCTCTATTTCTGACTGTATTTCATCAAACTTAATAAACACCCCTTCAAGTGCAACTAGCCTCGTTCTTGCTTCTTGTATGCTAGGTTTATTTTCATTCTGTAGTTTTTGAAGAAATGTCTGTATTCTTGTTGCCTGACCTTTGACCGAAGCACGTTTCTTAATTAATTGACCCAATTGCACTTCTGCCATTGTTTTAGTCCTTCTTTTTTAACTACTCAAACCGCTGACAATATATTTTACTTTTCACTTCTGAGTGACCTACAAACGTGTAACCTTGAATTCAGCTGGGTTGAATGCACACACACCACTGTACTGATATGAACAGTTCTGTCCTGCTTATGACAGCAGCACCCACACAAACACACACGAGAACAAACAATGCAAAGTCACGTTTCTCGTTCTGATATCCGGTGGACGGAGGACCAAAAAAAATGATGATGTATAAAGGGGTGATATGTTTATGTACTTTATTTACAAATCACGCATATCACAACCACAGCTAATGAACTGTATGATTAAACCCAATTACTGATTCACCCAGATATCATGAAGGAACGAGAAATAAGACTTGACGAATATTTTAGATGTTACTTGCTTCGATTCTTATTCAAAAGTACATGCGTTAATATGATAAATATGACATGCTTTGTTCATATGTTAATATAATGATATAATACTTAAATATTAGTACAATGAATTACTTATCTTAACTTCTTTTCGCAGTTAATTGTTGCTAGCTTGCTGCTAAACCACATGGTTGCTTGCTAAACTGTCATATTTTGTCTTCGGTCACACATAAACTGAGTAGCACTCTAAAACACTGTTAAGAACATGTAAATCTTGTCTATTAATGAACATGTGTTTCTCTAAAGACTATGAATAAATATGTTTTTCTAAAACTATGAATGAAAATGTTTGCCTAGTTGCACTTCACAACACATTGTCGAATGCAGACACAACTTGAATAGAACACCGAAATCACTGTTGCCAGCCAATGCAAACACAACTCACTAAAACTCACCAGAACAATCACTAAAAGAATCACAAAGAATTCACTAAACCACTAAACTATATACAAAAGAATGAAACTAATATGAATTAAAATAATGCACATATGCAAGCTTATCCACCTTTTATTTAAAGTTCTTCGCTATACCTTTAGGTAAATAAGGCTGGCAATTAATGAAGGTAATGATTATAAAAGAATTAGTAAAGTAAGAGTCTGGGAGGAAACGGAAGAAGTCCGCGGAAATTAAGAGCACGATGCCGTACGCTACAAACTAACATAACCTGGGAACGAGCCATGGACATCACCCCAGTGGTAATGGCCACAAAACCCTAAATCAGAAATGAATGCGTTGGGATTTTTGTCGTTAACTGATGAAGAATACTTCTTCAGATTTAAAAGCAGTAAAGTGATGTACGTCATGGATTGATGCAATATTATCTCAAATGTTATTCACGTGTAAAATGGAGCATTAACAGATACATAAAAACTAAATGGAATTACAAATCAAGAAAAAATAGATATTGAAATGGGAAAGGATGGAAAATATTAAAGAAACTGGCTCAAGTTCTGCAAATACAATGAAAATTGTGTCGGAAGTACTCGTTCAAATCACTTTGCTCCTCAAGAGCTATGTTAATTTTGCTCCAGTTCTACTAAAGTTAAATGAGAAAGTAGATAGAGTGAAATGAAGGAAAACAAATGCCTGTCGGCAACTTTGTCTTTCGCAAACTAAAACACAATAGATTGATTTGGAAACTGATGTCAGTACTGAGGACAAACTCCAAGTAAATAGCGTCGCCTTGTATTGATCAAAGGTTTAGGTTATCTTAACTGATTCGCAAGTTTGAAATGTATACTTTACTTAAGTTCTTGAAAATTTATCCATTTAAGTTTACGGATGTATTTTCTGCTCCAGTGATTAGTATTCATGAAAATTTTAATTAATTGTTTTAAATAATAGCTGTAAGTAGACATCCGTCTTTCGTCATTTATTTAAGTTTTCTTGTTTAAAGCATTAATATCACAAGGAGAGTTTTTTCTGCTTAACGTTCCACGATTCTATTCCGACACTAAAGGACACAGTTGTAATGAAATGGGCGATAATGGTGAAATGAAGAAAATTTGAGGAAATCCCACGCACACGATGTTTGACCAACACAAAGCCCACTTAGTGGGGGCTGAGACCGAGAGAAGGACCCTACGCACCAGAGGTGAGCGCACTACTAGTGAACTACCACTAATTTTAGAATATTTATCGCACTTTCTTAAATAAACCCTAGGCGTTCATACTTAATCAAATTTAGTGTATTAGTAGGGCGAACTGAAGATAGCCGTTGAGCTGGTTACAAGTACCCAGTATCGTGTGCAGACTATTGGTACTCGAGTTACGTACTCGAGTTACTCAATCTTTTGATGTTGGGGATTGAATTCAAGTTTTTGAGGAGAAAAGGAAGCACTTGAAACGTCTTCAGATCAACTTATTCGATTCTCAGTGCAGGACTTTAACTTGCTTAGTACATATATGGAATATTATGGTTTGTACAGGCTTTAGGTTCACGAGTTATAAACTATTAGAGTTTGAGTCTAAACTTAGTAAAATCCCCCACTTCTCTCTCTCTCTCTCTCACACACACACACACACACACACACACACACACACACACAAACAAAATTAAAATCTCTCATTTGTCTTTGGAATACAAATGCATGAAACAACTATGATGCGGCAATTAGTTAGTTATCTTTTAAACGCAGTATACACTTACAATAGTGTATACACTTGGAAAAAAATCAATGAATAATGATCTTTTTCCTCAGTAGAAAAAAAATTATAGTAAACTTCATTTGATACAAATTCTTTCCCTCTATTCACAATAGTTTTCATGTTGCAAGACAGTTCCTTTTATCCATGTAATTCGCAATGCAACAACAAGTTTGAATATGATCCTAAAATATTGATTTGCAACATACAATATAATAGGAACTATATCATCTTCTAAGCCAGTTATAGTCAACTAAGTGATCTGTGTCGTTTCTGCTTCCTCCTCTACTTCTCAATAAAATACACGTAGAGAGGAAACAGCTGGCAGATAACTTAAAGTTGATAAAAGACAGTGGTGATATGGAGATAAGAGTATCGATAGCGTAGGTGATAGTTTTGCAGGCATACTACTCATGGATTCATTAACATTGCCTATTCTATCCCCTACTTTATTCTTTCCTCTCATCTCCATTCACTGCTAAAAATAAAGAAACTATTTTTATACACAGTAGTAGGCTTTACACAGTTTCGACACTATTTGAATACCTCCAGATCAGGGGATAAAAGTGAGGGAGAAAGCGGACGCCATCCTCCCACATCCAAAAAATACGTACGGTGTCCTCCCAGTTCCTAAAAATTTACAATGGGCAAAGATAGGCAGGGGGACGGGTAACGTCATGCCGCTACCTACCGTCCCTCTACCTTTTCAAATCCACTTTTATCCCTGCTCCAGGTTACACATATTCATCCCTTTTAGATGTTGTATTTTCCAAGTATGTTCCAGATGTATTTGCAAAATGTGTTATCACTTTGTTTTCAAACTGTTTGCCGAGAAGAAGTGTTTTAAATATGTCAAAATGGATACTGTTTTATGAGAAGTAACGCTTTTGGACACGCAAAACACACTTTGTAAACGCTATTTCAACGATGTTCCTTTCAACATCTGTACTAAAAGTGTTTCAATGGTATTTGTTTTTTTACAGTGTTGCTCATTGCGTTTCTCCCTGCTTTTCTCAGATTGGACAATAGCGCTCCTACGTCACACTCCGGCCAGTTTGAAAAGCCCATATCTTAACGAAAACCGAAAGCAAGGATAGGAATTCAAGTAGTTCATATTAAAACACAGCCTTTGCGTGTATGTATATAACTTTGTATACTATGCTATTGCACGTAATAGTACACAATATAATGTAAAATTTCGCAAGAAAGAAAAAAATTGTAACAGCGAAAGATCATTTATTAGATTTATTACGACTTACTGATTAATAGTTTCATAAACAACAGTTTTGTTACAAGACGTTTTGCACAAGACCAAGCGAAAGTTTATATCCTTACTCAAACTTGCGTTACAACTATATCTTATTATTCCACCTTACCACAGTAAACAATTGCTTACTTCCAGTCAGATATATAACTCAGACTTTTTTAACTTTTCTAACTTTTTAAACTCAGATTCAACGTCGAAGAAGTAAGTTTTGTTACCACTTTTTTCAGTCTGTTCAAACCGAAAGAGCTAAAAATTTACGATATTCAGTTACAATATTGATCGCATATGAATTAAACGGAAGTAGATACGCGACAAGGAATTTTCTTCTATCAATTTCGCAAAATTATGTTTCTATTTTTCTTTTTTCTTTTTTTCTTTTTTTTCTTTTTTTTCTTTTCTTTTTTTTGTGCTGCCTCTGTTGCAGCCGAAAGTGATAGTCATCAATTAGTAGTTCTGGTTTCAATATTAATATTCATAGAATAGAAAAAGTAAAATATAGGGAGTAATGGCTTTCCAGTATGAGTTAAGCGCCCCATGAGCAGTTTCTATCTTAGATTTTATTCCTCTGCTGCAACCAGGGCCGTGCTGGGATACTAAGGAGGGCGGTGGACAAGTCTACTAAAAGGGCGCCCATACAAACGGGAATATATATATATATATATATATATATATATATATATATATATATATATATATATATATAGAGAGAGAGAGAGAGAGAGAGAGAGAGAGAGAGAGAGAGAGAGAGAGAGAGGAGAGAAAGACTTTGAAAGAAAGTGTGGTGCCATTTTATATCAAAATCACCACCAAATTTGTTTTAGTATTAACGTAAATAGCTAACTTTGAATCGAAATCCTTTTTACTACAGAAAAACTTTTTTATTTCCTGTAATAAAATTTCTGTCAAATAAAAAGAAGCTAAATGTATCAACAACTTAATATAGCACGCATATGGACCCAGGAGGTTCATTGCCGCGTTTACAAAAGCTCTCCATTGATTTCTGTCCTTAGCCAACTGAACCCAGTTTCTACTTTATATTTCAATCTCTGCTCTATTTCAATCTACTTTATATTGTCCTCCCATCTGCGCCTTGGTCTTCCTAA
Organism: Thermobia domestica; assembly: GCF_964235325.1. Classification (NCBI taxonomy): domain Eukaryota; kingdom Metazoa; phylum Arthropoda; class Insecta; order Zygentoma; family Lepismatidae; genus Thermobia; species Thermobia domestica. The sequence continues at coordinate 165,896,944 of NC_137466.1, read as the reverse complement.
TGGTCATTTTCCTATTTGGATTTCCAATTACAACTTCGAAAGCGTTTCTAATTTCTTCCATTCTGGCTACATAACCTGACCATTTGAGCCTCCTAGACTTGATGACCCTAGGAATGTTTGGTAAACGGTATAAAATTATGCAGTTCCTCCTTATGAAGTTTCCCCCTTTCTCCATTCCCGTTCCTTTTGGAGTTCGATTATTGGTTTAAGAATCTTGTTTTCAAATACTATCAGTCTGCGATTTTCTCTCAGAGTCAGTGACCATTTTTCGCAACCATACAGCACAACAGACATGATTATCGTTTTATATTTTGATCTACAAATTCCTCAACAGAATTAGCGACAACAAAAGATTTTTAACTGAATAATAGCACGAAATCCCTGCTTTCAGTTGACATTTTTTTAAAAAGCGATTATGGTTTTGGTCTGTTAACAATGATCCTAGATATTTGAAAGTATCCACTTTGTCGAAAGAAAATATTATTTGGTATTTTAACGCATTCATAAAATGCACTATTACGATGCCGACAAACTTCCATTTAGGTCTATTTAGTTTTCTCTGCATTTACTTTTAAGCCTATATTCCTGCAAGCGTTAAGATTTCTGCATTCCTTTCTATTATTCTATCATTCCCTATTAAATTTACATAATCAGCATACGCCATAATCTGGCAAATACAATTCAGCTCTAGGACCTGTTTCCTGTCTGATTTTCCTTATAGCGTTCTCTAGAACAAAGTTAAATAATAATGACAACAACGCATCTCATTGTTCAGGTCATTCTCAACGTGAAAGCTCGTGAACGAGGATTTCTCTACTCGAACCTTACTTTGTGATTCATTTAAACATATCTTAATTAATCTACCTTTTTCTGTATTGCAAATTATATAAGCATATTGTACAATGTTTCCCTTCTACCAGAGTCTAAAGTCAATAATTGATGTGCCAGGATGTTGTATTCTCTCATTTCGTTTCAAATATTAGTCGAATGGTAAATATCTGGTCGATAGTTGGTCGATTTTACCTAAATTCGTTCTGATAATCTCCAATAATTTCATCTGCGTATGATGTCAATCTTTATAATGTTTAAGAGGATTTATTGGATGTTGACAGAAGAGAAATGTGTCGATAATTATTAAATCTGTTTTGTTGTTTTCCTTCTGAACTGGAACAGTGATTGATTCTCTTCACTCTTGTGATAATTCCTCCTTGTTCCAGATAAGGAGAATGAGTTTGTGTACCTTGCTATACAATTTTTCCCCTCTAGCTAAAATTAAGTCAGCCAGAATTTCGTCTACACACTAAGATATGTGTTTAATTTTTTTTAAATAGCGATTTCTGTTTCTGTCTGGTTAGGTTCTGGAATATACGGTTATGCTGCATGCATTTCACTTTGTCCACGCGCATTAGCTTTTGGCTATGTGTTAAGCAAATCGTCAAAGAAATCTGTCCATCTATTTAAGATGCTATCTGTATCAGTGAGAACTGTTCCTGTAGGATTCTTTAATATATAAGCACGAAGCTGTTAGCCTTTCTTAAGTTCGTTGATGATTTATACATCCGAATGTTTTTGTTTTTACTATTATCTTCAAGTTAATTCATTTTAACTTTCAAAAGTCGCGTTTCTTTGTTCCAAAAGTTTTAGATGTTTTCTGCCAGATGACAATGAAAGTTTACGTAATTATTTCGTTCGGATTTTGTAGCCAACGCTGTTTCTTCTGTTTTCTCTTCTCTGCTACTTTCCTGGTTGAACCATTGTTTGTTCCTACGTATTTCTGCGTGCCCGAATATTTCTTTTGCTGAAATTTTAATGTTATCTCTAATTTCAACCAAGTATCTTGAACACTAGTGCACTCCAAACTTTCTAAAACCGAAATCTATTCTACACTACAATCTGGCTTCCCTCTCACCTGACTCTCCTCTATTTTAAAAAAAAATAATAAACCACTCCGTTTTCAGATATTGAATATTTCCTTTATTCAACGATAGTCTCTCTCTTCCTATCACAATCAACTCCTTTGAACGACCGAACATCAGTTGTGCGAGACTGTTCTTTTCTGTCTACTAAAACATGATCAGTTTGAATATGTGTTTTTCCATCTGATAAAGTCCAAGTATATTTATCAATTTCGCGATGTTTGAATTTTGTAATCTTCACGATAAGGTTTCTGGATATTGCACAGTTCACGAGTGTAACGCCGTCACAACCTTCCTTATGAAAACATTTATTCCCTATAATCGGTTTGAAAATACCCTCTCGTCCTAGCTTCGCATTGAAACCGCCTAACAGAATTTTCATAAAGTATTTCAGGAGATGATCAAATACCTGTTCTATTCTTTGGTAAAAACTATATTTTTTTATCGCCATCCTTATTTTCTGTTGGGCCATGTGCATTTAAAACAATAATATTACACCACCAACCCTTAAGAGAAGTAAAAGAAACTCTATCATAAACAAATTTAACCTATGTAACTGCTGATATTACGTATTCGTTTGTGAACGGAAAGCCCTGTTTCTAGTTGGTAATTTTTAATTTGTTCCCCGTAAAAGAACGTAAAATTTCCCGACTTGACTCCTCCATTTCCTTCTCATCTAACTTCCTGATATCCCACTAGGTCCAACCTCTATTTCTAAACTCATTTTTTACAGATTTTAACGCGCCTGTCCTCATGTTCCAGATCTTATGTCGATTTTACTTTGTTGAGTTCGTGCCAAGTTATCAGTTCTGATCCGAGGATTCTGCGAACTTATCTGAACAATCCTTTTTTTTACAGGATGAGGTTGTTAGCCTCACACCAAATTCTCAAGCTGGATTATCACCCCTTGTCTGTCCGCGACTGGTTACTCAGTATATTCGCAGCTAACCTCTATATCCCAGACGCCCCCTCCTCGATCCACAACTTGAGGACACGCCGTGCCGTGGTGACAGGAAGACCACATTTTACGGAAATTAATACAGCTATGTTTCAGAAATACAACAGGTACTCATTATCCAAACACTGCTTTAAAACACACAATAACAATCAATATGTTCAGATATATGGATGCATATTAAGACTGTGAAAGCTTCGATGCCGTAAAAATCGTAAATTAGAGACTAGTGTTAGTGTAGTATTACATAAATGCATCGTACGTTTGACTATCCGAACTATTCTTGATGTATCACATTGTTTCGTTTTATAGATATATAACTTTATAATATTTTTGTAAATGATTATACTCATTATCTGTTCTCTGCCAATAGCAACTGTATGAATTCATAATACAAACTGAAATACAGAGGAATAAAATTAAAAAAAAAAAGTTATATTTCGCAGGGCATCTTATGTAAAGGGCGCCTTGAATTCTTCACAGGTTCTGTACTACCAGTCAGTATTTGAATTTATTATAGAAAGCTGGTATACAGGATAACCAAAACCACTTATCTATAATGTGATGTTTCGTAGGGCGCCTTATGTAAATGGAGCACTGCACCTTTCACGGGTTCTTAAGCAATAAAACTGTAAGAATTTATTACTAAAAACTTGTAACTTTATTTATACTGTGATATTTCAGAGGGCGTACCGGGACACGTCCCGGTGTCCCGGTGGGCCAGCACGGGCCTGGTTGCAACTAATAGTTATAGATGTACTTCTTTAAGTTTGAGTGTTGAATTCGCATAGTTTGAATGTCTACCACAGTTTCACATTATGAAACGAAACTCATTTGCATTAATTATCCAGCATCTATTGCTAACAGGGTATAATTATAGGGCGTAAACGTAGAAAATTTAGTTTATTTTTGATTACTACTTTTGTGATGGATTAGAAATAAAACATATGAATAATCGTCGATCAATCAATGAAATAAACGAACAAAAATGAAGAAGAAAGGGAAAAAGTTATTGAAATCAGGGCCGTACTGACAAGCCAGGCGGGAAACCGGGAAATTTCCCGGTGGGCCCTGGACGGTGAATGTTTTAGGAGGCCCTCCGCCTCGTGTTGTTAGGAACAGTAAATGTGCAAAAAAGGCACACGTCACTTACTACTTGCATATGAGAATAACGGAACGGAGGACGATTACCAGCAATCAGTTAATCCCAGACCAGTGTTGCCAGCCCATGATGTTGCGAAAACAACCGTTTTTTTGGTAATTCACCCCTTGAAAGGTTCCTGATTTCCCACTCTGCTTTATAATTTTGCTAATATTGAAACATTCAGCCAAATTGAAATCTCAAATGATGCCATAACTTAAAAGTAAATAATAATTTACATTCTACAGCACCTTGTTTTCCATATAGAAAATATACATGGCCAGATTATGACCATTGGGGGTCCTGGAGTAGGAAAATACAAGGGGGGCCCCTCAAAATGTCTATGATGGGCCCTTTCTCAACATATTCAAAAGGGTTCATGAATTATATACGAGTGACTCATGTCATGTTTTTCTAAACTTTTATGATGAAAATGTTCTAAGTATTTTTTTTTAAATTTTGAAGGCGCCCTTGGTTATGGAATCCTGAATCAAAAATTGAAAACTGGATCGGAGTGACACTCCCAGACTCCCTTTAATTGTCGGGTAAGGGAACAGTACGTATATGTGAGTAAGTTCCTTAAAATGTATCTTCCCGGCGGGCACCTGGATTTCAATACGGCCCTGATTGACATTATTATTAGAGGTACCATCTAGACATTAATTAAGCAATACACATATGTGTGTTTTATTCTATATATCAACTAATATTTCTCTTTTAAAACGCAATTTATATTTCAGGAAGTAGGATTGCCTACGAAACAATGTAGAGACTGTGTCTTTTCAAATAATAATAATAATAATAATAATAATAATAATAATAATAATAATAATAATAATAATAATAATAATAAATAAATAATAATAATAATAATAAATAATAATAATAATAATAAATAATAATAATAATAATAATAATAATAATAATAATAATAATAATAATAATAAATAATAATACTAATAATAATAAATAATGTTTGAAGTATGTTTATTGGAAGCAAACAGCAATACAGCCACAAGTGCCCCTTACAAAAAAGAAAAAAATTACATAGGGCGCATGCAAATAGAATAACATAATGCAACTGATTGTACAAAAATGAATAAGAAAATATTTGTTAAAAACAAAACATAAAACATGCAGTATCTGTTACTAATTTGAAATACAAAAGGCAGTAGTAAAAAAAGAAGCATGATTAACATGCATATATATAAAAAAGTCTAGCATATAGGATTATACAAGGTAAAATTCAAAATTGGATTATTATTAACCATATAGTTGTAGCTGTTTACAAAATAATAAAAGAAAAAAAAATAAAAATACACTTTGAAGCTGTTAATACAATATGAAAATAAGTATTTCTAAATTAAACGTTTCGGTAAAATACATAGATTAACAAGGCTAATAATAATAATAATAATAATGAAAAAATAAGCATAAGAAAATCATTACAAATACAAAATCCATGATCAAGTTTCTTTATTACTATTATTTCATATAATATACGTAGTAAAGAAGGAATTAAACATAGAAGAAAAGAAAAGATGATAGGAAAATGAAAACTAGAAAAAAACTTACAAGAATAAATAAAAGAATATTTCAAATGGCACCTACAAACTTACTGAATGACATCCAGAAATATAAAAAATAAGAAACGTGTGTATTTGTTCATAATTAAAGAATTCTTACAATTTGACTTAAAAAAAATACAATATATATATATATACATCAAACAAATCCATACAATATTTAAAAGAATACAAAACCGAATTAAGAGAGTTAGTTGCAAGCCTAAAGACGTTAAGACATTTCATAATTTATTTTAAAAAATTAAAAAATAATTCGCGCACCTTCTTGAATTTCTTATGAAACAAATCTAGAACTGGATAGAAATTATTAGCTGTTTCTATACTTTTATATATAGAAGACCTAATTAGATATTTACTAGTAAACGGAACAAATTTCCTAATATTTCTGTGAGGAATTTTTAAAGAAAAAAAGTTCTCCAGAACAAAATCCCCATGCAGAATTACATGAAAAAATTTTAAGTCAAAGAGCAGACGCCTGTCAGACAGAGGGGTAAGATTAAGATCCACCCTCATGTCTGACAAGCTCACTCCTCTCTTTTCTTTAAACTTCCATTTTAACCAGGCTAGGAATGAATTTTGAACTGATTCAATTGAAGAATTAAAATATTTTGCTTCACTATTCCAAATTACTGTACAATATTCAAGATGAGACCTAACATTACACATATAGAGAATTTTGCAGGTGTTAATATTATTAAAATTTCGACACAACCATTTGAGCATTGTTAAATTCCTCCTTGCTTTGGAGATGATAACCTGGAGATTTTTCTGAAAAAGCAATTTTTCATCTAATATTACTCCTAAGTCTCTTACATGCTTAACGAATTGAATATGTTGATTTCCTATCCTGTATTTGTAGATGGAAGGGTTAATTTTCCTTGAAAATGTTATTCCTTGCGTTTTGTTAAAGTTCAGGGGTAGGAAATTCTCTTCGGACAATTTAACTATGATATCTATATTTTTTTGCAAAGTGTCTTGATCTCGTTTGGACTTAATTTGACTGAATATTTTAATGTCATCAGCATATAACAGATATTTACAAGTTAAGTCAACACAGATGTCATTAATATACAGCAAAAACAGTAGTGGACCAAGATTAGATCCCTGGGGTACTCCGGAGGTGTTACTATGAATAGCAGACAGTTTTCCTTTATATTTTACAACAAATTTCCTTCCATTTAAATATGAAGTCAACCAATCAATGACACATTTAGGCAGGTTATAACTTTTTAATTTGTTTATCAATAAATGGTGTGGTAATTTATCAAATGCCTTAGCAAAGTCCAAGTAAATAGCGTCAACCTGACCACCCGCCCAAATAACTGGAAGGGTATAATGCATAAGACTTGCTAAATTAGTTATTACACATTTACCAGCCATAAATCCATGTTGGTTTATATTGATTTCATTCTTTACTTTATTATAAACATATTTATAAATTATTTTCTCAAAAATTTTCGGAATTACCTTCATTACAGAGATTGGTCGAAAATCATTAATAGACTTTCCATTAGTTTTAGGTATGGGTGTTATAGAAACCAATTTCCACACATCAGGATAATTACACGTGGATAAACTCCAGTTAAACAAAGAAGACAATATTGGTGCAATTATTTCACAGATTCCTTTAATAATGAAGGCTGGAATTCCGTCTAACCCACTTGACGATTTAGTCTTTAGAGTTCTAATAGCTTCCAATACATGTTGAGGAGTAATTTCTGGGGGTTTAACTTGACCAAATTCTTCAAATGAACATTGCTTTCTAATAACACTAACCGAGAAAGTCTGAAAGACAGATGAAAAATAGTTGGCAAACTTTTCAGCCAACATACTATCATCAGTCAACAAAACTTCATTGTCAATAATACCAGATATTACCTTATTTTTAGGACCATTTATATATTTCCAAAATTTTTCAGGAGCAATTTTAAGATCATTTTCAATTTTACTAAAATGAATTTGTCTGTCCACATTTAATTGGGTTTTGAAGGCTCTTCTACAATTAGAAAAGACAACATAATCATTTTCGCATTGAGAAGTTTTGTATTTTTTATGAGCCTGATTTTTTATTTTCAATAAAGAGATCGATTTTTTTGAATACCATAAAGGAAATTTAGATTTTTTAGGCCTAGATTTAGGAATATTACATTCAATCGCAGATTTAATAACTTCCTCTAGTTTGTGAGCTGCTAAATTGAGATCGTCACTCAACAATATATTGGACCAATCAGCATTAGCTATTTGAAGATACAGAGATAAGTAGTCACCTTTAGAATATAAAATTTTTTCAGTGGACTCGTATACTTTACAAACATTGGATAAAAATACTTTGGTTACAATTGAATAATGGTGTACATCAGGAGCTACCATATATTCATCGTGTCTTTCGGACATTATAGATGCATTAGTTAAAACTAAATCTAGATCCGATACCCCTGGTTCTACACCTAGATTCGTATTATCCAAAAAAGTTGACAATAACTGAAACCTGACTTTAGAGTAATAATGTATTCCTGGTAAAGGCTCTTTATTTAACCAATCTATTTTGGATATATTAAAATCTCCAAAAATTAATACATCATTTTTAAACAGGTCAAGTTTACTGGAAATACAAGTTAGATAGTTCTCAAAAACATCAAGAGGAAATGTTGGATGAAAATATACACAAGAAATTAAAAGATTTTTAGTTGATTTACACCTGAGTTCAATCCAAACACATTCATTTACACTTTCCAAATCATATCTTCGAAACACCTGAAAATTATTTCTGACCGCAATTAAAGAGCCACCTCCTCTTTCACCTCCTTCCACACCATAGCACCTGTCCGCTCTGAAACAAGTATAAGTATCTGGAAAATAATCCCGATCATCATGAACTTCAGATAACCAGGTTTCAGTTACAGCCACAATATCATAGTCACAACTGGAGATTGAGGAGAAGAACTCATTACTTTTAGTACGCAGTCCACGAACATTCTGGTACCAAATTTTAAGACTCTCCATGCTTAGCATGAGAGTCAGTATTCCTAGGAAGTTCATCCTGATTCCATAATTTTCCAAAGAAAGGACCAATTAAAAGACCTCTAGGCCACACCTCAGGATCACTTATAATAGAGAAGTCTTGTTCATTTACCTCAACATGGAAGGAAGAGTAAGAATCATATTTTGTTTTCAATTTGGTACAAGTCACTTCAGTTACATTAAGTTGTTTTACAATACTCTCAACTTCTTCTACCTCAACTGAGGGACTAAATCTAGTTACAAATAATGCTTTTTTTCTTAGATTTGTGACCAAATTAGAATTATTTGACCCACTACCCAATTTTAGTTTCCTCTGTTCCTTTCTTAAATTTGATTTGTCTTGTACAGTTTTAGTTAATTCACTTTGTATACGTTTCTTATTTCTTGAAATTACCTGAGTCCAAGTTTGAGGAGATTGAAGGAGACCTTCATCCCTGTTACCCTCACTACTTATTGCTAATGCAGGAAATTGATTTTTATCATTTACGTCTAATACAGATTCTTCATTTGTTTTAAGTAAAACTGTCTCCCTTCCAACTTGTTTAGTAATTAGTACCTTCTTTAATTCAAAATTCTCTTTTTTCAAATGATCAAGCTCCTTCTTTATTATGTCAAATTCATGTTGTAATTCTAGTCTTATTCTATTTATACCTTGTTCAAACAACTTAGATATAGATTCAAGATCAGTAAGTGATCCTTTACATTTAGAACACAGATTATTTTCTTTCGCTAGTACATTTGCAAAATCATCAGTAGATTTACCCAGAGTTGAGCCTCCGACCACCCCAGAAGATCGATCTTGGCCAATTTTCAGTTTCAAAACACAAATATTACACTTGTCATCATTTACATGAACATTGTTTCCATCATTATATTGTTCAAAACAAGATAAATGACTTTCGCTCGAACATAAAATACATCTCACTGTCTTCTGCCTTCCATACACAGCTAAATCACATAATGGACAATTATCCGAAGAAGGTGCCATAAAAAAAAATTTAAAAAAAGAGCAAAGAAAAAGTTTACACTCCCTGGCCAGAGTGAAGACAATAGATTCAAAAAACAAAAAAAAAAAAAAAAAAGACGCTTCTCGACCTGCCAGAGGATCTAAAAGAAATGAAGACCTCACGACCCTTCAATTGTTTGCAGGAGATGGAAAGGAAGATGTAAAGTTCCCTTTTTAGCCACCGAGAGCCCTACTGCAGCACACAAACACTGTAGTACGACCGAACGACGTGACTACTGCGAATGGCTGACTTACTGCTCACGGTGTTACCAGCCCCAACCGGCCAAAAGATCACATTGGCTCTCTAGGAGGAAGGGACAGTCGCTCAAGATGGTAATTGCCAGAAACAAAGGAAATAAGAAAATCCTATGATAATAGAGCGACCATGGGGCCAAAGGCCGAGAAGCGATAATAATAATAATAATAAATAATAATAATAATAAATAATAATAATAATAATAATAATAATAATAAATAATAATAATAATAATAATAATAAATAATAATAATAATAATACTAATAATAAATAATAATAATAATAATAATAATAATAATAATAATAATAATAATAATAATAATAATAATAATAATAATAATAAATAATAATAATACTAATAATAAATAATAATAATAATAATAATAATAATAATAATAATAATAATAATAAATAATAATAATAATAATAATAATAATACTAATAATAAATAATAATAATAATAATAATAATAAATAATAATAATAATAATAATAATAATAAATAATAATAATAATAATAATAATAAATAATAATAATAATAATAATAATAATAATAATAATAATAATAAATAATAATAATACTAATAATAATAAATAATAATAATAATAATAAATAATAATAATAATAATAATAAATAATAATAATAATAATAATAATAATAATAATAATAATAATAATAATAATAATAATAATAATAATAATAATAAAGATAATGTCTCATACGGAAAGATCTAACTGTTCCTATTGCAAAAGCTCTGTCTCCTCTCGTCTTTCGGGCAACTCTGTCTGACATGAACAATAAAATCCTCATATTAAGGGTCTTCACTACAGCAAAATCAAACTACCGCTAATTTTTAGAGTTTTTTCTGTAATATCGTCAAAACAAATAAATATATTCGAAAAGCAGAAACGTAGTGAACTAGACAATACGATTTTGGATGTGATACCGTTATCATAACTCATCTATCTGCTTTCGATTTGCAACTGTAGATAGATTTAGCATTTTTTGCGGGTCCTGTAAATAGCGCCCGTACCAAAAGCAGATAAGTCAATTGTGTTAAAGGTATCACATGCAAAATAGTATTGTCTAGTTCACTGTGTTTTTGCTTTTCGAATATTTTTATTTGTTTATACGATATTAAGTAAAAACTCTAGAATTAGCGGTAGTTTAATTTCGTTGTAGCGAAGAGCCTTAAAAAACTCAAAGAACATGAAAGCAATAACACTTAATTGTATCTCCCTTAATATTATACGGTATATTATTACGAGTCATGAATCAACACAGATAGAAGGACATTTTTTTTTATTTTCCATCGAAATTGTATGATACAGCATCAGCAGTTCGTTTGTTCGAGATGTTTCCTTTCAATTATATAAAAACAAAACAAAACAAAAAAAAAGTCAATATGAATCCTTGCTGTGTATCTGAATTCTAGACAAACGCAAATACTGAAACTAAATAAATAGCATTGATTGGTACTAAACGAAATGCTTTATTCTCTATGCATGACATACTTACGTAAGTTTATGAATATTTTATTGGAATCTAAAAAAACAAATTCTAAAATAAACATTGTATTGGTAACAAAACAAGTTTGCACAAGAAAATCAGATTTAACATTTAAATTCAAAGAATTCGTTCACATTTATTTTTTTTAATATACGAGGATGATTCAAAATACTTGCAATATACTGGTGTACAATGTAACTGTATTTATTACAGTACAATGAAGTATTTATTACAGTACAGGATAACATTATCTCTGTGTGTTGGACTATCTAAAACTACCTTCCTACAGTTCCTCGATTCAACGTCGATACCACGTCTCGAGGCAAAGATATCAGTTAATGTTTTTATCCACCTGCTAGGTGGTGTGGCTTCGTGATTCTTGGAAGTACGAAATGAATCATGATGAAAATATGTAATATTACCCCTTCCCACCCGTGTCCATCACCGTTCCTTCCCATCATCATGAATAATGAACTTAGACTTGAACTCCATTGGAATGTCACTATTCGTCTCAGCGACCCAAAAAGCTACGGATTGAATTGTAATATAGCTCATTATTTTTACATATCATCCTTTCTAACCCTAATCATCACCCTTTCCGATGGAGAATAAATGTGGAGTTCAACGGTTTCAGGTGTATTACTATTCATCTCGGTGAACCAGAAAACTATGGATTAGACACTAATATGTTGTATCCAATTATTTTTACAGGTCCAATAGGGTGAGTTTTTCCATAGAGTGAGAAAAGTATTCGAAGAAAAACTCAGTCTATTTTTTACCCTTTCTCACCTCATCCCTCACCATGCATCAATAATGAAATAAAAGCCGAAGTTGAGGTGTGGCCATTCATGTATCAAATACCTTTAAATTCGGCGCCAAGTGGCAGAGGTCTAGGGGGCGTTGGCCTTTACTTTCATTTATATACATAGAAAACTCCTGTTACCCCTTAAAACGAAAATTTTCAAAAACTCTGGGTCATGTTTACTTTTAATGAATAGTTTATGAACCGAATTTCATCTTTGTCATTGAGGGGCTTTGGCAGAAATTTTCAGCCACTCTATCCACATGATAAGCCAACACCAGAGAACTAAACTAATAAAAAGAATTCACTTATGTACCAAAAATGATCTAAATCGGCTCAGCAGTGTACGAGGAGTTAATTGACAAAAAATTTTACATTTCATTTATGTAAGTTTTATATATAGTTAGATTCGTTTTTGAGAAAATCGTACTTTTTTTAAATTTTCACTCGTCAGTAAACTACTCTTATTTTTAGGAGTAGAAGGAAAATTCGAAAAGTCAATAAACACCTGAAGTTTAAAATTCGATTGAGATAACTTAAATTGTATCGCCTATAGGCGAACATACATCAAATCAAATGGACGAACATACAGACAGATGTCGAAAAATCATTTTTTTTTTCGTTATCATGGGCTATGAAATTTGTAAATCCTTTTTTCGAATTCCATTCATTTTTTCACGATCACCATAATTTCTTCTCCCCTTTCGCCGGTCTAGAGTAAAAAAGAAAAGTTAATAAAAGAGCCCTACCAACTCATAACGGAGAAGGAATAAGCTGTTCCTAGGCTGAAGGGACCTATAATCCTAAATTTAGTGAATGACTAATATTTTAACACTTTCACTTTCCACTTTCATTCTACATGCGTTGTGCTACAATATTATTAGTATCTAACAAAAAATGTTCAAAGGTATTGCAAAATTCTATCATTTTAGGGTAGAGCTAAAAATAATACACGGAAATTTTTAGTCTTTTGCACACATCTTTTATTATGAAATTTACCTATAATCCTAAATTTAGTGAATGACTAATATTTTAACACTTTCACTTTCCACTTTCATTCTACATGCGTTGTGCTACAATATTATTAGTATCTAACAAAAAATGTTCAAAGGTATTGCAAAATTCTATCATTTTAGGGTAGAGCTAAAAATAATACACGGAAATTTTTAGTCTTTTGCACACATCTTTTATTATGAAATTCCTCTTATTTAAACAGTAATAAATAATTACAATTCAAATTATTAAGTTCCTCAAGGATATTTAGTGGGTTTGTAGGAATCCAGAGACCAGGCATCATGGAGAGGAGGATAAAACTCAAAGACCAGGCGTCTTAGAGAGTGATAAGGATAAAGAAGTTCTCAGAGACCATGCGTCCTGCAGAGTGAAGGTGATGATCAAGTGGTTGAGATTAATACCTCCTGCGGTGTTCTGGTTCCTTTTATTCAGAAATATTGCTGACTTTATTAATTTTCGTTACTTGGCAATCGTTGACGACAGTTATCAACGTCTTCTTCGTGGTTTCCATCTGAAGTTATTCATAGCTAGCACGTGGTGTTGGGAGTACTTATAGAAACTTGCAATTTACATCAATTTAAGAACTTATTAAGCTCAAGAAAATGTTGTCTGTAGGTGTTAAAATTAATTTGTAAAGTCACAAATTGTTGTTGTACGAAAATAATGCCATAAGTTCAGGCGAAACTAATATTCAAATATACCCTCAATCTTCTCTTCATTATGATAGTAATAAGACCACAGTACATATTATCGTTATAATTAGCCTTAGAAAGCTTATCATAATGTCTTTCATTTTAATTTCTGTTTTACTAAAATGTAGTCAAAATATAGGTCATACATCAGGCAGTAGATCACATCATACTGAGCAAAATGACATGCTTGTGGATAAAATTCTCATGCATAGTTTCTGAGAAAATTGAAAAAAGCGAATTTTAGTGGCGCTTAAATGATGTTCCTTGCCGATAATAATTGACAGCTTCTGTTTGTTGGAAGAAATCGTTATTTATTTATGTGGTGGTATAGCAAAATACACTGGTAAGTAGCAGATTGTTGTTTGTTTTTCCTAACGATGACTCATATATTCTTTGCGCACATTGACATGCTTGTGGGTAAAATTCGCATGCATAGTTTTAGAGAAAATTGAAAAAGGTGAACTTTAGTGACGCTAAAATTGTTTTTGTAGCCCATAATAATTAACAATTTCTGCCGATAATAATGACATATTCTTGCCGATAATAGTTTGCTGGAAGAAATCGTCATTTATTCACGTACTGTATTTATAGCAAAATACTGTTAAGTAGCAGATTGTCGTTTATTTTCCTAATGATAACATAATACTTTTTATACAAATACTACTTTTAATATTTTAAATATAACAGTGAATTTGTTGCAGCCCAAATGTAACTACTTAGGAAGGAACAACAACAAAATATTCTCAAAGCTTTGTGAACGTTCAGAGAAATACACCAAAGAAAGACTGTATATACACCAGAAAAATATGTTTCTTGGAATATATCATCCAACGACATCTGTGCCACAGAGTTCGGAAATACTTTGTTTTGTCACGTAACCCACCATTTGCTTCGTAGTAATAGAAACCCCAAAAACCACATCCTGATGCTTTCTGCGGTGTACAACGCACGTTCCCTATTCCAAAAAGGGAGAGCAAGAAAAAGAGAAAGAAATAGTGTCATTATTACAGAAGCTGAGCAAACTTTATATCAAAATTTCACCTTCAACGAAGAGAACAGCGAGTAGTAACTTATCTACTCTTGAAGAAATTTTGTTCCTTTTCGTCAATGAACACATTACCTGGAAATTTGATTTGTACTTTTTCTTGCATTACCGGATTCTTTGTCTCTCAACAAAAAGCAATATTAAATTAGTAAAAGCACTGTATACTTAGTAACAGTTATACACAAGAAAAGAAAGTTCATAGCTAAGAATTTGAACTTTCGGAAACAAAATTATCTGCAACCACAAAATCATTATCTTAATTATTGTTATTATTATTATTATTTTCTTCCTTACGTAAGTCGTTATTTTAAGCAATTTCAACAAAACTAATTTTACATTTTCTTCTTTTGCAAGAATCAAGTATTTGCTTCTTGTTATGAATTCATGCAGCAATGCTCAACTTTTATTTTCTAAACTGAAATTTTTGAGGGTAACTCAAATGATCGCGACAATTTGTGAAGCCTGAACTCTACACGAATTATAAACTTTTAGTTCAGGTCTGATCCATCGGAATAATTCGATACGATTCGTGGCTCGGAGTTCCGAACGCACATTTGAGGAAAAATGGAGCAGCCGAAGTGTAGCAACAACGTTACCAAACTTAGAAGGCGTGGCAAACGAGAGACTTAAAAAGAAAAAGAAAACTGCAAAAAAGAACTATAACACGTACACTAACACTTATTCGAATTAAACGACTCATCATCACCGTCTCCTTTAGCCTAATCGGCATAAACGTGGGACGTAAAACTCAAAGATTTCCTTTCATTTTTTGAATTAAACGGTAACAGCAATAGCAAAAAACTAAATCTAGCAGCAAACCGACAACACTACACTTTCAGATGTTCTCCGTATAGTAGAGGTCTTCATCGGCCTGAATTCTTAGCCCGGGCTCGGCCCGGCCTGACTTCATAATGTAAGGCCCGACCCGAGTCCGAAATATGTTTTAAAATTAAGGCCCGAGCCCGACCCGAGGCCGTGTGATAATCAAATGAGCCCGAAATAAGCCCGAATTACGAAACCTTAATAATTAACACAAAATTGTATTTTTATTTACAACAATTATTAGAGGTTTAATTTTGCTTTAAATGTTCTCCAAAAGAACGGCCTGATAAATATCGTTGTATAGTATATTTATGAAGCTAGGCCGGAAAGGCCCGAGCCCGGCCAGCTCTGAGTGATATATGCTTTGTAGGCCTGAGTCCGACCCGCGGGCCAGGTTGGGCCTAAGTCCGCGGACTCGCCCTGAGCCCATGCAGTCCTCTACCGAATAGGTGACACTGGCAAAATTTCATAGATGGGGGCTGACGACCGGGATACAACCTCACGTTCTATATACTGGTGAAATTAGTAGATCTATGTCAAGCTTCACGATTACTTAGGATCAGTATAATAATTCTAATAGCGCGGTTTTCTACTTAGCAGAAGCTGTTATTAGTTTTATTTGATTACATTTAATATTCTCTATATATCGCAGTACAAATATATGTCATTGTTGGGAGAAATTACTCAACAATAGATACCATCTGCTATAGTATGTATTATTCACATAGAGTACCTACTAAATAAATAATATATTAGAGCCAGTGATTTAGCTGAAAAAATATTTACCGGAATGACTATAATATTCACACGGCCAGCGACGTACGCAGGGAATTGGGTCCTCCAGGTCCGGATCTCCCCTAAAATGACAAATTTTCCATAAATTTAGTTTAATTTTAGGGGTAATTTTACAAATTTTAGTATATTGATAATTTAATATAATTTATAATAATTTTAGTTTTAAAAATATTGTTATAATTTACACAACTTATAATATAACTTAACAATGTAGATAAGTAGGAAAAACACGAATAGGATATTTTGCATATACACGGAAAAACTGAAAACAATAATAGATATTTAGTATACTGCTTAGGATAGTGAATTTGAAAATATACAGGGTATTCTCCTATATACACGAAAATACACGAATAATTTTAGTATACTTTATATAGAATTTGGACCCTCCCTCAAAAATGCCTTTGCATCCTGTCCCCGAAATTAATTCTTGGGTACATGCCTGCACACGGCTCAAGAGCCAATTTATTACTGAACTGGAAAATATGTAAAGTAAATATTTTCCAATTAAATCACTGATTCCAGCAGAACAAAAGTACCAAGTGCATCAGGTTGGAACGAACAACGTAATTTTTACGCCATAAGTATCAGTATTCTCCTCGATTTTCTCGAAATCTATCCATGGGAGTTTATTTTGTGCAAATTTCAGATTTTTTACCTGAAAGTCCTACCTGAGATATTTCATGGTGAAAATACAATATTTTCGAAAATTCGCAATGTTTAAAAAATTCCAAAAAAAATCAAGTATATGGTTCTCAGATTTGAAACTTGTTTGAACTGTTGTCTATTATCTAGTCTCTATGCAGACAAAAAATTGAAGGCGAGTCTCATTTATTTCGTTTCAAAATGTACATTCTAAAACGGACATTTTTAGGTTTCCAACACCAATGTTCAGAGCTTTTTCCCCGACGTTCTAAAGTACGTCTCAACGTCAACAGAATATAGAATGTTGTCCATTCCATTATCTTTTATATGGTTTTGGTTTGAACTCATTATCTTTAAAACTTAAAAAGTTACAGCGTTTAACGGAATCCTCTGGAAAGTTCAAAACACGCTCAGGCACCTATTGTCAGCAACCATCATTGGTCAATTTCATTTGGATTGACCCAGTTATGAGTTAAATTCTGCTAGCCCCGCCGCGATTAAACGAAATATAATTTAATCTAGCCTTGTAATTCCCTGAACCGCTTCTGATAGATTTGAAGCCCAGCAGAATGTTTTATTAAATCTTGATATTTCCCATTTTCAGCGGTTTATAACTCTAAAAGGATGCGCTTCTCAATTAACGTATATTAGACTATATTTTTTCTTTTATTTCATATAAAGAATTACCTCCCGGAGTTTGGTACACTGAATTTCTAAACATACTATACGAGCCAAAATATAGGTTTTGTACTGTGTTTTCCAACTATGTTCCAGATGTGTTGCTAAATATGTAATAACTTTGTTTTCAGAGTGTTTGACAAGAAGTGTTACAAATACGTCCTACTACAACACTGTTTTGAGAATTAAACTATTTTTGGATAAGCGCAGAACATTTTTTTGCACTTTTTACCCATTTTCTTCACAAAATCTGTTATAGATGTGTTTAAATACTGTTTGATTTTTACTGTATAATAATTAAATTGTTTACAGAATGATTTTTGTAGTGGAGAAATTTGAGTACCCTACTACTATGACATCAAGAACTATACATTCAGTTTTCTAGTCTTTAACAAAGAACCTGGGATTATGGTTATTAGTTAAATTACTAGTATTTTGTAGCAACTACCTGACTTTCTAATTCCTAAGGAGTCTGATTTACCTACCAAAACTTTATGTATTTACCCTGTGTGTCTGTCCGACCCGGAAGCAAAAAGTTTCCAATAAGTACTTGATGGATGACCATCAGTTTTGACAATGATATAGAGGGTCGGAAGTTCGAAACCGAATTCGTTGATGGACGTTATAGTCAAACGGAAAATAGCGGAAATTAATAATTTCAGGTTTTAACGCTGATCACTACACAACAAAAAAACAACCATAGCTAGCGAGAAACGATTTCTTGCGTTCAGCTAGTGCCTTATATTAATTAGTGACTTTAAGTTGTTTAACAACTTAACTTAAAAATAGAAAACGGTGTATTCGGTTAGTTTGATTCGAATTTAGTGTCCCTTTCATCAATTAGTCTATGAGAGACGTGGAGATAAGGTTTAACACTCGGATACCCATGCTATTTTTTAACTCCAGATTCCCAACAGAGGTATACAAGTGTACCCCAATACAAATTTTTGCGATTAGAAACATTCTTATTTGTGGCATCGATAATATTGGTATGTTAGTTTATGTTACGTTGTACTTTATTAGGTCATGTTGGTATAGACATGCGACAATAATTTTGGACATGAGTGTACCTCAGTGTAGTTTTAGCTACATACGTAAGCAGATCACCTTACAACATAATTGATATTGAGGAAAAAAGTTTCCTTACAGTCCGCCCCACGATGTAACGAACACTAGTCAACCTCGGGTGTCTCTGACACAAAATATACAGTAAAATATATGCATAGGGTACATTTGCACCCCCTTGGGTATCCTAAGGTTAACCCCTGCCGTTCTTGACGAATAAACACGAAACGCGCATTTTATATGAAAATCATTCTCGACGAGTTTATACGCATACTCCTCTTTAGCTACATAAAATTATTCACGAAGCTTGGTATTGGTCTTAAGCAAAGAGTATACTAAAAGCTTCATCATATTTTTAGTTATGGGAAAATAAATTGGAAATGCATTATCAAAGGCGGATCCACGCATGGGGCTCACCGGAAGCGGGTCTCCGGCCTCAGGACTTCGTAACTGTTTTTAGTACTTGTGTTTTATCGGCACCAGGAGCACACTTATGGGGATCCGGTCAGCCGGTCGGACCCCAGATATTTGTACAGTTATTAGAATAACATCAGTTCAATTCCACATAGACGTAGTGTCTTGGGGTATTAGACGTCCAACTTCGGACCACCTCAAACAAAAATTTCTAAGTGCGTGCACGCTGCATTAAATACTCAGAAAGGAAAACAGTCTGTGATTGGCTTGACCTCATGAATACAAATAATGTTTATTTTTATTTTGCTAGTTAATGGATTTTGGAACACACAAGTAAAGTTGCAACTTGTACAAAATAATTAATTATCCAATTTTCTTACTTACTTAAAAAGAGATAAATATATTGAAATCATGATTGTTTAAGGCATTCTGTACTTTAAGATCATTTTGTCGCAAACTTTACTTAACTTCACAATTTGAATGTCAATGAAAAAAAAAATAGTATTTCGAAATGAGTTGCGGAAATAATTCTCCTTTTATGCTACTGGGTTTGGCTGAAAGGCAAGAACACAAATGATAAAATAAGCAGGTGGGAGAAATAATGAGCGTGTATTGTAGCTAGTTACATAATGACCTACAAAATAGATTCATCTAATGTTTTGTGAGCATTTACACGTAGGCATTGCGAAACAGGGATGGAAAAAGAGAATGACGCTGTAATTGGTTAGCGGAAATGAAAAACCACTGACGAAATGTAAGCAACAGGTGGAAAGAGAGAAAATAATAATAATAACGCAGATGGTTAAAGAGAAGGAAACAAATTAATTAATACGTTATTTGAAAATGAATTGTTTTACCACAGGTGTGATACAATGTATAGTATGATAGTTAAAGGTAGATTGGCCTATGATAAGTTTGTTTGAATACAGCTACTTTTCAATATATCACGTTCCTAGTCGTATGAGTTTGTTCACACTTTTGTATCATTTGTTAAACCAAGAATGCTATTTTCGAATCTAGCCTGTTTGTTAAACGTAAAACGTATGATGAATTACCTGTGCAAATGGGAAAAATAAAATGTTAAATCTGTCATCGGTTCTTTTCATGAAAGATGTCATTTCGGGTAAACACGGAAAGAACTGTCCATAATGAGCCTTTTACCCCTTTCCATAAGATATGAGACATGTTTTTTCGAAGGTAAGTACATTTCTGAAATTTCGCCGCTACAACGCGAGATAGACATCTTGTGCATCAGTGCTTATACGTACATCTGTCAGCAAGTCTTGGACTCCATTACGGAAACATTCGACCGTGTTTGTCTGTGTGTAGTTAAAATGCCTTTGTCGAGCGTGAAATACGCGATGTTATTATTTTCTTAGTGCTAAAGGAGTGACAGCGGCTGAAATTCATCGCCAGATTAGTTTCGTGTATGCCGAAAACATTATGAGCGATGGAATGATCCGGAAATGTGTTAAAGCCTTTATAGATGGCCGCACGGATATTCATAAGGAACGAAGTGAGCGATCTTCTGTCATCACTGAAGAATTGGTGAAGTACGTTGACGAAAACGTGAAATGGAAAACTTTGATCATTCTCTGTACAATCTCGATCTGGCATCCAGTGACGTAACTGCGTTTTATGGGGGCCCCCGCAAGAGAATATCTAGGCCCACCCCCTTTACAACATTTTATTTTGTGGAATGGTAGATATCAATAAATAACCATGTTTCCCTGTGAGCGTGAATAGTGCAAGCAACTACTAGACCTAAATATTCATAAATGAAAACCACTTTGTTACATATATAATTTACTCAATAAGCTTCAGTCAGTGACGTCAGTCTTCATGAAAAGTATTAGGAATTAATTGAATGGTTTCCTTCTTGCTTTCCTGTCAGCAAAATTCTTATATAACTCACTTGCATCCATTTTTTTCAGCTTCGTCCGCATTTACTGAGAGCATTGCTAGATTACTTAAGCTATTTTGGCCCATTATGCTTTTCACATAGTTTTATATTAATTTCAATTTTGAGAAAGACCTCTCCGCAGAACTGACAGACAGGGAGTATCTAAAACAACAAATACGTGGTAATAAATTCTGAAAAGATAGACACCAATGACTTATATTTCATAATTAAAAGACTTGTTAGGTCAAACACAGAATTCTGAACATTTATTTCAGATTTCAACTGTTTCACAAAGCAAATTACTTCAATCGGAAACGAAGAACCAATATCACAATTGTAAGTTGTTTGAAGTATCTGTGCCCTTCTTAGAATTTCATCATCAGTAAGATGAATTATGCTGGCAGGAAACAAAAAGGAAAATTTGGATAGTGTATCACGCACAGATGTCAAAAGATAATGTAACTTTGAATTTAGTATGTCAAATAGTTTAATATAGATGTTAATTCTAAAGGTTGGTTCACTTCACGGAGGAGACTATCTTCACACAATTCATCTAAATACCGTAACGTTTGAACTTTTTGAATCGTTTGCATCTAAATAATGTCTGAACATTCCACTTTTCACACAGTTTAATTGCTTCTTCCATCAGATATGACCTGCAGGGTCTGATTCCTGTTCGCGCTAACCATTTTTGTGACTGGAAGGGTCTGATCCTTACCTGATCCCATTCGGGATAACCAATTCTTATAACTCCGCTGGATACAACTCCTGTTCGGTACGCCTTACCTGCGGTGGATTTTAGTAGTTGGCGTGAAAAGGACATTCACAATACAAGTGATAATACCAAAATGAAGAGTACGCAAACCTCCAAGTTGGATCTCGAACCAAATAATATTTCATTGAGGTTGCGACTCCGAGCACCCACCGTCCTTGCCACGCCTGCTGGTATTAACTGAATAAATACAAGTCATCAGACATGACATCCACCATTTCGGTAGCGATTGTGCAGAAATACTGTAAAGGTAATTGCACATAAAAAAAATAGATAGTATGTAAATTTTATTCAATTAACACAGGTTATGTATAATACTTACGTTTACAACATTACAACATTTTGTTAGTGATTTCTATTTAACATGTACCAACACACCATGAGCCCAAAATATTATTCATGTGGAAGAAATTATTAAATATATTTATTTTTCTCTTTCTTTCTTTCAAGAAGATGACGCACTACGAATGCCGGCTAAAATTTATATTACACGATGCACTAGTATTAAACACACGCTATTTTTCATATTACACTTAACTGCACTATAAATTGATGGACTTTGGGGGAGGGATCATGTAGTTATCCTTAGGAATAAGATTTCTCCATGCTTATTGTTGTTCGTCGAATAGTCATTATTTAGGTTCCGTGGTAGTTATTACTTTCAATTGGGAATGCGATTCACCCTTTTACCTGTATTGATTTCTTACTCAGGCCTCATTAATTTTCATGGTTTTACACATTATGCGCTATTTTTACACACAAACATAAATTTTGTGTTAGTTTTGTATTTAAACACTTGTGTAGGTTTAACTCATTCTTCCCTTAATCAAATTTACAAAGTCTTGAATGATTGCAAAGGAAAACTTAGATATTTTTCACAGGCGCCACAGAAGTAGGACGACTAAGACCGCCATTACTGCTTAGCATACCTTTCGCGGCTTTTTTTGAATCAGCGTCAGTAAGTTTGCGCTGAGCACGCCAGGAAAGATTTTAAAAATATTCATAATAAATATCCTTTATGAGAAATACACATATCAAAAGGCGTTAAATGAGTTCTCCATTACAATGAAATAATTAAAGTGTTAAAAACAGTAAAGATGTTTCATGATGATATCTGAGTTTTAAGAACTATATTTTACATTCTCATGACCACATTGCACCTCTTTTGTTCGGTGAACAGGAAGCACAAGTCACCACTCACAGGACTGCCAACTCATAGAAAAAGATAAAACTAGAACACAGTTTGCGTCGACGTACAGTACATGGAGCCTTATTCCAATTCAGCCAAGAAAACTGGGAAAATTAAAATGGAATGGGAGTGAGGGGGGCTACACGCTCACACAGATATAACCGGAAAAAAGGGGAGGGTGGCATAACATTGTCGACTAACACAAAACTGAAATGCATGTTGATTTCGACCTATTAGGAGGCTAGGGTGATGGGCTCCATTGGAAGGTGAGCCCCCCGCATTGCTGGGTTTCGCGCCATAGTAGTTACGCCCCTGAGACTACCACATGTTCATTTGAAGAAGCATCTATGTGGTCAGTGCCACGAAGACGATGATGAGGTCAAAACAGTCGTGTTGCAGTGGTTGTCAAACCAGAAGACAGACTTCTATGAGAATGGTATTTGAAAGCTTGTAGGATACGAGAAGTGCCTTAATATTGATGATAGCTCTGTAGGAAAGTTGATTAAGGTACAGGTTTTTATGTAAGAATAAAATTGTTTTAAAATATACTTTCTTTACTTCACAACGGGACTTACTTTTTTTTAAAAAAAACACGTCTTATGTAAGTATATATCAAGGGTTATAGGGTGCTAATATACTATAGTGTAAAATTATTAGAGATAATCCCTCTCATCAAGATAAGAAACACATTCATATCATCTATGGTCAAAAGCACATAGTTTGAGAGCTAGGGACGTCCAAATGCGTGGAAAACTACATTTCAACGGGAGTTATTTCAAAGAGGTGAAAGTGTGGAGTCGGATTTCAAATTAGCGTAAAGAATGTCACATCTACGGCATCCAAATATGAATATTTTAGCAATGTGCGATGGGTTCGCAAGGGATTCCATACAAGGCATAGTTCTCGGATATAATTCCCAGATATGCTCAAGCATACAAAAAGTAAGCCTTGGCAGCAGTGGACACGTAACGTGTCAGCGGAAGTCAATAGTAAATGAAGCCGTCAAATTCACTGTTCTACGTGTTCGGAATAACGCGTGCATTTCTGAAATTAAACTCTACCTACATAACTATTCTGTGGTTCAATTCCAACTCATTCCACTTAATAACTTAATTTTATCGGAAGTGGGGCTTATCATTACTTTCGATAGAGCAGCTCATATATTCCCGATATATGTTAGTATTTAATCAACAGTGCAAATGGTTTCTGGTATCTATCACGCTGAGAATCAGTCGAAGAAGTGTGGTACCAGCCGGACTAACTACCTAATGTCCTACCAGTACCTCCCAATGATACGAGCTGGTAACTTCCTTCTCCACAGTAAAACTTACAGGTTTTGCTAATAATATGAGGGTGGATAGGGAGGGCTGTTACCAACAAACCTGGCAAACACGCTCATTTTCGCCAGAAACCTATAACTTCTTTTACCAGCCATGACAAACACAACAAGCGAAAGCGTGTTCTCCGAAGTCTAATTGTATCTGTCTATAGCAATGTTCAGAATGACATCCAGGCAGATGGTCCTAAGAATCCCCGAGTTTATAGACTAGGTTTACGTTTTGAATTCTGACCATGGCTACATGTTAATGCAAGATCTCCCGTATCAGAAGTAAGATCCTAAGATTTGGAAGAGTAGCTACAGAAGATCAACGGGGGACATCATTAGATTAAGCGAAGTACGAAGAAAAGAGAACTACTGAATTGAAAAAAAAAGCACTTATTCTATTACAGAGGGTTAGAAAGTGTGGTGTTATTCATGTATTCTTTACCTACATATCTGAACAAAAACACCAGAGGTGCAAAAAGTGCAGCCAAGTTCGTCAGCCTCAAAAAGTGTTGAGATGACAATGGATGAGCCAAGTTCCTTGGCCACTGCATCTGAAACGAACACTGGAACTTGGTACGAGGTATCAAGGTGGTGGGCGAGGTGAGTTTGGGGCTACCACCAACCTTAGGAATATCAACTTCGATAAGGCGCTAAGACACATATACAGTATACTGCAGTAAGATTTGTGGTTCGAAACCCAGACAAGGAAATTTATAATCCTCCACAAGGTGTCAAGAAAAATGATGTTGACGAGTCTTAGGGATGGTGCTTGTGAACATGGTAGATTTTGGGCCACCAAAAGTTTTCGGACTGAAATATCCTTGCCATGAAACTAGGAACAGACATCTTGGTGTATTCGAATATGTTAGACACCTCGCGCCAAGTCCCAGTGTTCGTGTCAGATGCAGTAGCCTAGGAACTTGGCTCATGTATCCTCATCTCAACACTTTTTGAGCCCGACGAACTTGGCTGCACTTTTTGCACCTCTGGTGTTTTTGTTGAGATTTAACTTGTTTTAGTAGCCCACCATATCAATATCGTATATTGGGATTCTTAATTATGGCATATTGTTGGATTTAAATTTAGAATCGTACATTTTTAAAGGAGTCATAATGTTCCACATGTAACATTAGTTCCCAGGGGCTCTCCCATCGGGAATCAAACCCAGGACCCTGTACAACAAAGGCGCAAATGGTATCAACTAGACCAGTGGGGAAGTTTTCTTCTATTAAATATCTGTCAAAGAGCTATGTTCAAACGAGATTCTAATTCATTTACTCAAGTTACAAAATCACTAACATATCATTTTTCATTACCTAAATACGAAGAGTATCAACAGACCCCCAAAAAGCTTGATGCTGAATCTCTAGACATGGTTGGCGTTTCAATATACTTAGTTGTTCTCTACCCTTGTACATGGCGAAATTACGGACTTCAGTACATGACGCATATGTTGTGCAGTTTCATAGTGCCACGGATTTTCCTCCCAACGATATACCCATTTAAAATAGCTTGTATACTTTATTATATTTGCCGCCAACATATCTCATATAAAAGTCTAACACTTGGATTTCTCATTTCTTGGAAAACTTCATTAATTCTATAAGGTGTACAACTTTGCTTCCGCCGTTTTTTCCCCAAAATATGACGCTTTAATGAAACAAATTGCTTACCCAGGCATTATTCAAAGTATTGTCCCTCGCTGGCCACAACTTTCTCCCATCTTTCGGGCAGCGTACGAATGCCGCGTCGCAAAAATTTTTCATCTTTGGAGACGATCTACGAATCCATCTACTTTTTGATTTCTTCATAAGATCGGAAGTGTTGGTCATCCAGGTCATGCGCCATTGATCGAAACAGGTGATAATCAGAGGGAACGATGTCTGGAAAGTACAGCGGGTGGGGTAGGGCTTCCCATCTTAACGTTTCCAAACACATTCATATCATCTATGGTCAAATTGGAGCTGCCCCATCCAGAAACACCGGAGATATGCTCCGCAAAATAACGCACCACGCGACAATATGATATAAGGTAAACATCGCAAGATACCAGGTTCCAAGTACGTTTTGACCACTTTTGGAACGTGGGGTCGAGCGTTGTCGTGCTGCACAATCACTTTGTCGTGCCTCTCGCTGTATTGCGGCCGTTTGTCCTTTAATCCTCGGCTCAAACGCATTAATTGCGTTGGATAACGATCACCTGTAATTGTTACACTTGGTTTTAACAGCTCATAGTACACGATGCCGAGCTGCTAACACCAAATGCAGAGCATGATCTTGGAGTCATGAATATTCGGTTTGGCCGTCGACGTGGAAGCATGGCCGGGATATCCCCATGATTTTTTGCGTTTAGGGTTATCGTAATAAACCTATTTTTCATCCCCGATCACAATGCGATGCAGAAATCCCTTCCGTTTTTGCCTCTGAAGCAACTGTTCACAAACACAGATACACCGTTCAACGTCTCTTGGTTTCAACTCATCCGGGACCCAAGTTCCTTCTTTCTGAATCATACTCATGGCTATGAGTTGTTTTGAAATAGCTTTCTGTGTCACTTCCAATGATCATGCCAATTCTTCTTGAGTTTGACGCGAGTCTTCACTCAGCAATGTCTCCAATTCTGCATCTTCGAAAACTTTGTCTTCCACCGCTATGCCGGTCTTCGACGTTAAAGTCACCGTTCTCTCACTAATAGCGTCCTTACCATAAGTACTTGAGAGCATTCGATGAGACTCAGCTGCAATTTTCTTCATATTAAAACAAAAAAGAAGACCCTCCCGCAAATGGCGAGAATTTGGCTCGTAACCTGACATTTTCAATCGAGAATAACTTTACAATGCACTTACAAATCGACTAATGCTTGAATGGGGTTATGTTGACAGAGGTCCAAGCTAACTGCCTGACGTCTGCGATCTGTTTATTTCAATCGCTACTTACCGTTGTAACCACCTATCGGAAAACAGCGGAAGCAAAGTTGTACACCTTGTAAATATTCCCACCTCCACATTCTCTTACTCATCAGTTTAATTTCAATATCTATTTAATACCAATGACTGCAATAAAGGAAACATATTGCAGGAAACATATTCACCGAAAAGAAAAATATTAGCTTTTGTTGCCTGGGTTTCCAACCACGAAATTTACCGTAGTATGTACGTGACTTAGCCCACTGTTTTTAAAGTTAATTGGGCCTCATGCTCCTCATGCTCCTCATTAACTTGCTTAACTATTTATTACTAGGTTTCACTTCTTTCACTGGCATACTGAAAAAGTATGTGGCGTACGTAGAAACGTATGTTACATGTGTAAATCCTGTTGCTTTTGGACTTACGGCAAACGTATAACTGAAAAAGTATATTTTACACGTACTTTCCGTATAAGTGTTCCGAATAAACGTACTTTCCGTACAAACGAAAGAACTGTATATAGGCAGTCAGGATCTCACATACAGATGGAAGTATGTAACTTATAGCTGACGTACGCAACATACGGGTACGTATGTAATGTACGGAAGACTGTTAGATGTCAGACATACTGCAACGACATAGTGTAACATCTAAGCGGGAAAGAGGGCAATCCGTATGTAGCATATGGATAACTATACTAACAAGCAATGTACAGAACAAGGCACGATCAGATCCGACTCAAACTTCGCCCAGAGAACACATAATAGAAAAGATGAAAAATGCCAAATTGGAGCTGCCCCATCCAGAAACACCGGAGATATGCTCCACCACGCGACAATATGATATAAGGTAAACATCGCAAGATACCAGTTTATGTTGGAAACGGAAAAGATGGGCAGCAAAAGGATATCAAGATATTTGATATGCTATAACACTGACTTGGCGGCCATCTTGAAAGCCGCCATCTTGGATATAGCTTAAGGTATTGAAATGAGAAGCGGAGTGTATGATATATGAATGTAAGGTAAAATGCAAAAGGAAAACCAATGATGTAACCGCGAAAAACATATGTGTAATGGTATGGACGGGACGAAGCGTAGAAGACTCGGGCAAAACAAACGTGTATTCGAAGGGCAGAATAATAGGGCAAGACCCCACGATAAATGGTACGCGACAAGTAACTGCAACAGTGTCTGTGCATAGAAGTGCATCCGCCTTGACAGATTATGCCTTCCGAAGATATTGGTGCCTTTCTCTAATATTGTGACTGTTTGGGACCGTCGTGAAACAGTGTAGCAAACCGTGCAAAGGAAAAGATACATTCGTAAAGAAATGTAAGCTAGAACAGGGCTGGCCTTTCCCATCCGTACGCACTTTGTTTCAGATAGTGTTGTTTAAACAAACGTGGGCCGAAATGTCTCTTGTTCACACGAAACAACAAGAAAATTGAACAAGAAACGTACAAAACGGTGTCCAGGAGTGGGCTTCAATCACAGGTAGATCGCGCTTTTGATCACCAATCCAAGATGATATGTCCTACACTCCGGAGTGAGGTGCCGAATTGCTATTCCATAAGAGGTAGTCCTTTGTAGATTATGTAGTCTCCAAACGAGTGATCGTATTGCGGGTTGCAATTGTGGTTTTCATTGTTCCAAACGGAATCCCAATATCCTCGAAAGGCATAATCTGTCAAGGCGGATGCACTTCCATGCACAGACAGTGTTGCAGTTACTTGTCGCGTACTATTTATCGTGGAGTCTTGCCCTATTATTCTGCCCTTCGAATACACGTTTGTTTTGCCCGAGTCTTCTACGCTTCGTCCTGTCCATACTATCATACATATGTTTTCGCGGTTACATCATTGGTTTTCCTTTTGCATTTTACCTTACATTCATATATCATACACTCCGCTTCTCATTTCAATACCTTACGCTATATCCAAGATGGCGGCTTTCAAGATGGCCGCCAAGTCAGTGTTATAGCATATCAAATATCTTGATATCCTGGTGCTGCCCATCCTTTCCGTTTCCGACATAAACGCGTATCTTGCGACGTTTACCTTATATCATATTGTCGCGTTTTGCGTTATGTTGCGGAGCATATCTCTGGTGTTTCTGGATAGGGGCAGCTCTAATTTGGCACTTTTGGTTCTTTTCTATTATGTGTTCTCTGGGCGAAGTTTGAGTCGGATCTGATCGTGCCTTGTTCTGTACGTTGCTTGTAAGTACTTATTTCCAGCGGCGCAAATTTGTCTTTAACATTGGGGGGAAGGGTAAGACCGTATATATATATATATATATATATATATATATATATATATATATATATATATATATATATATATAGATAGATAGATAGATAGATAGATAGATAGATAGATAGATAGATAGATAGAATGCGATGTTTAAAATATTTATGAAGTTGAAAATGCTGTGAAGGATCAAGGGAGCAGAGTTGTCTTCAAGAAACATTGGAAGACGGGTTGATTTAGGGCTTATTCTGGGAAGGGAGGACATGAGACTCATATTACGGTAGATGAATCTGATTTCTGAGGTGAACCTGTTGTATATTACATATAATATATTAGACGATATAGATGAAGTAGTGGTACATATCAGTATTGCAAACCAGTGTTGTGAACACATTCTGAAAATTAAATATATGCATATTTATATTTGGTACCTTAAGACGGGGTTAGTTTGCAATTCAGGGGTAACTTTGCACAAAACACCGAAAGAGTTGCACAGTCCTCTGACGGTAAAATCATGAACTGTAAAGAGAAAGTTTTAACTGCCACCATAACATAGAACATCTAACTGTATTTTGGCTATAATGTTGGCATTTAACACAGTTTTAACTACCCGGAGGGTTTATTGTAGAGGTTTGGAAAGCAGTCACTGTAAAGACCCACAAAATTTGAAAGATGTCACCCGCAAGAATTTCCGTCAAAGTTAAGTCAGTTTCGTAGAATACTACTGTATATAATGGGACTTTGCAGCAGTAGTTGAAATTGAAGTGTGAAACGTTTTAAAGTCATAAATAAAAATAAAACTGGATAAAGGTTGTTTTAGCATCTAATCGGGGTTACTTGGCACTGGTCAAAGGTAATCCCTTAGATAGAAAATTATTACTACTGATACCTCCTGCTTTCTAATTTTAGGAAAATTTCCTATCTAAGTAGATGCCGGATTAAATTTCTTCTTGGAAAATAAATTACGAACAGTGGCGGATCTAGAAAAATAGTTTGAGAGGGGCTTCACTCAGAAAGACTTTTTTTTTTTTTTTAAGAAATCACTACACTTTTGGAAAGGAGGGCTGGAAGCTTATACGTGTAAGATTGACTAACATTAGATTTTTGAAAAGAAATCCTTCAGTTTGGGTGGGCTTCAGCCTGAAAGATCCAAACACAGTAAATCTTCCACTGATTAGGGTTGAGTAAAGAGCAACAAAGGCAAATCAGTTCACGGGATTTTTTTTTCTGTTCGTGTGTTTTGCATTTTTCTGGGACATGTGACAAACTATGAGAATATAGTTCCTGTGCCGTTACCAGAAAATACATAATTTTCTTTACAAATATCGGTAATTGATACTAAGTACCGTTGCCGATACCATTATTCTAATATCAATACTTGTAGACTGGTTGCAGTTTTGTGTAGAAAGTGAAATGTACAAACACTAAAGGGAAAATATTGTACAGAAACATTATGTTCTTACGTTGAACATACATGCGGTGCAAACTATCCTCACTTATGGAATAACTTTGCACCAAAGTTTAAATTTCAATAACCATGGTCATAATAAATGTTTACTAACACATTTGCGTGAATGTTTTCCTTATATATCTAGCCATTATATACAGTGTTCTAAATCATTACGTGTTTAAGTTACACGCGACTTTCTTTAAAATTCCTTACATCTGCTCAATGGGGTCTCGTGACATAATTTTTCGGTAGTTCGTAAACGATGGTCTTAAAGTGTTGTGGCCGGGATGAGTTCAGGAAGAAAAAGTCCTTTTTCTCTATACAGACAGTGCAGCGTACATGTTAAAAGCGATTAGAGCACTTACAGTTCTTTTTACCCTCACTTAATTCATTTCACCTGTATGGCCCATGCTCTTCAGCGTGTTGCTGAAGAGGTGACAGACAACTTTTGCGAAGTAAATAAACTAGTTTCTTCCACGAAAAAAATGTTTGTTAAGGTGCCACAACGTGTTCAAGTTTACAGACATCAACTGCCCGAAGTGCCACTTCCTCCGGAGCCTGTGCTAACGAGATGGGGCACTTGGATACAGGCAGTACATTTCTACAATGAACATTTAAAAAAAAAAAGCCTGTTATTCATTCATTTCCATCGGAGTCTGCTGTGTCAGTTGGCATTGCTCAGAAACTGTTTAATGACTCAAAAGTAGCGTGTGATATCGCATACATAGACAGCAATTTTGGTTGGCTACCTACAACCATTAAGAAGCTAGAGACTGCTGGGCGGCCTCTTCCGAAATTCATGGAAATCATAGAGAGTGCAAAGAGACTACTGCAAGGTGTGTGTGGAGATGTAGGAGAAAAAGTTCGAAAGAAACTAAATGCAATACTGGAAAGAAACACGGGTTACGACAGCCTATTGGCAGTGTGTGAGATTCTCAGTGGTGAAACAAGAACCTCCCTGAAAATATTTCTCCCAACTACATTCCCCTGTTGAAATACGCTCCTGTTACCTCATATGATGTGGAGAGATCATTCTCTGCACACAAGAATATTTTATCCGATCGCCGACAAAATTTTACTTCTGATCATTTGGAAATGTACCTTGTAACCCATTGTGCAGCAACACACAGTTGAACTGCAGGTTCATCTTTTGTAAGTATTTTATTTCAAATTAAAAATGTTCATTAGTGGAAATATTCTTCAATCTTAGTTCAGCTGGTATTGTTTAAAAGATATAGGACTGCTTTTGCCTGCATGAAATAAATATATATAAAACAATACATTTCGTCTTAGGTTGCTTTTACTATTTAAATTTGTATATTGCGTATAATTCATTTCAATATTGGGCCGTGGTGACGGATGCGCATTTAGTGTAAAAGGTTCTAGATTTGAAACGGGACCACACCACACCACACCACATAACATTTCTGACGTACGAATGCCGTATGCATTGCTTTTCTCGGGGATTTCCTGTTTCTCACTAGCCGATTCACATCATCCTTCATTTGCGTCTGATTTTTATTATAATCCAATCGGTCACGACAGTGACGTATGTCTGTCTCAGCTGTTCAAGCATTTCACTTCATTGGGGGACTTGCATTAAGCAGGATAAAGTGTAGTAGATTTTCCTTTTTGTTTTCATAATTCGTTTAAATATTGCATACTCATACGCGTGTTAATATTATGTTTTCATAAATATGTAACATATGTAATATTACATATTCTTATATAATATTACATATTTCTTACATTTTTAAGCGATTTTTGCTACATATTTATGTACACTCATGTCCAAAATGATTGTCGCATATCTATAACTGTCTTCTTGTAAGAATATAATTTGGTAATGGTTTTGCAGGGTACTTTTAATACTGATACTATATGTATAATCGAAAAATGTATATTTGTAGTAAATTTCATAGGAAAAGAATTATAAATACGAAAAGTAGAATCAGTAAAACAAAATGTTGCTAAATGGACAAGAAAGTTTTATTTTCGTTTTATTGTTCTTATTTACTGCTTTTTTGACATGAAATTTGCCACATACATATCTTTTCCGATTATACAGATACTAACATTATAAGAAATACCGGGCGAATTCGTTATCAAATTATATTCCTACAACAACGTGTTTATAGACATGCGACAATAATTTTGGAAATGAGTGTACATATTTAGGGGGTTGATATTACATAACCCGAACTCCACGTATATGTATGTAATATACGGAAGGCTGTCAGATGTCATACATCCTGCAATAGCATGACGTAACATCTAAAGGCAGTGCGTATGTAGCATATAGATAAATTATGTTCCGCACTGTCCTCTGTAGTAAGCAAGAGGATTGAGGATTCCGTATATTTGTAGAATATCCCGCTGACGGGATAACGGATTTTTCTCAGTGTATGTCGCGCGGCTCATATTATTGGTGATTGTGGACATTTCTTAAGTTCTATCTGAGAGTCGATCTGATATGAGCCGATATCTGATAGAACCGATTTATGGTACGTCATCTGTAGTTCATAGGATTAGCATGGAGCTGGATGGAATTCGGAATACTAACTAACTAACTAACTCTATGGCCTATGGAACCCGGAGGTTCAATGCCGCGTTCACAAAAGCTCTCCACTGACTTCTATCCTTAGCTAACTGCATCCAGTTTCTACTCTGTATTCCAATCTCTGCGAGATCCATCTTAATATTGTCCGCCCATCTGCGCCTAGGTCTTCCTAATGGTCGTTTTCCGATTGGTCTTCCAGTCAAGACTTTGAAAGAGTTTCTACTTTCTTCCATTCTAGCTACATGACCTGCCCATCTAAGCCTCCTAGACTTGACGACCCTAACAATGTTGGGTAAACCTTATAAATTATGTAGTTCCTCGTTATGAAGTTTCCGCCATTCCCCATTCCCGTTCCTCTTGGGTCTGAATATTCGTCTGAGGATCTTGTTCTCAAATACTTTCAGTCTATGTTCTTCACTCAGAGTAAGTGACCATGTTTCGCAGTCATACAGAACTACAGGCATGATTATCGTTTTGTACATTTTAAGTTTCAAATTCCTCGACAGAATTCGCGACGACAAGAGATTTTGAACCGAATAGTAACACGAATTCCCTGCTTTTAGTCGACATCTAATTTCTCCGTGAATATGATTTTCCTCTGTTAATATTGATCCTAGATATTTGAAAGTATCCACTTTATCAAAAGTATTATTTAGTATTTTAACGCATCCATAATTTGCTGTATTTCGATCCCGACGTACTTCCATGTATTTAGTTTTCTCTGCATTTACTTCTAAACCCATGTCCCTGCAAGCGTTTAATAAGATGTCTGCATTTCTTTCTATTTTTCTCCTATCATCTCCTATTAAAGTTACATCATCAGCATATGCCATAACCTGGTGAATACCGTTCAACTGTAACCCTGGTTGCTATCTTTGATTTTCCTTAGAGCGTATTCCAAAATGAAGTTAAATAATAATGGCGACAACGCATCTCCTTGTTTCAGGCCATTTTCGACGTGAAAGCTCGTGGACAAAAATTTTCTTACCCGGACTTTACTTTGGGATTCATTTAAACATATCTTAATTAATCTAATTAGCTTTCTCGGTATTTCTATTTCTGGAAGAACGTTGTATAATGTTTCTCTCCTAACCGAGTCGTACGCCTTTCTAAAATCAATAAATAGTTGATGTGCCGGGGTATTGTATTCCCACTTTTTTTCGAGTATTTGGCGAATGGTAAATATTTGGTCGATAGTTGATCGATTTCATCCGCACTGATAATCTCCAATAATTTCATCTGCGTATGGGGTCAGTCTTGCTAACAGAATATTTGAAAGGTTGAGTTGAGTTGAGTTGATTTTAGTTTAGCGTCCCTTTCAGGAGCAAGGCTATATGAGACGTGGACCTACTGATTAACGTGAAATCCGAACCACATGAACTCCCGCCGGGAATCGAACCCGGGTCTCCCACGCCAAAAGCAGAATATTTGAAAGGATTTTATAGGATGTTGACAGAAGGTAGATGCCTCGATATTATTACAGTCAGTTTTGTCGCCTTTTTTGTGGATTGAAACAATGATTGATTCTTTCCACTCTTGTGGCAATTCTTGCTTGTTCCAGATAAGGAGAATGAGTTTGTGTATCTTGTTACACAATTTTTCGCCTCCAGCTAAAATTAACTCAGCCGGAATTTCATCTACACCCGGAGATTTGTGTTTCTTTAATTTCTTTACAGCGGTTTCTACTTCCATTTCGGTTGGGTTCTGGAATATACGGTTCTGCGGTGTGTATCTCCTTTTCTCCACGAACACTAGTTTTTGGTTGCGTGTTAAGCAAATCGTCAAAGAAATCTTTCCATTTATTTAAGATGCTATCCGTGTCAGTGAGAACTGTACCGTCAGATTTCTTTAATATATAAGAACGAGGTTGATAGCCTTTCTTAAATTCGTTGATTCCCTTATACAGTCCCGGATGTTTTTATTTTACTATTATCTTCAAGTTCCTTAATTTTAGCTTTCAGAAAATCGCGTTTCTTTATTCTAAAAGTTTTGGAAGTTTTCCGCCTGATATCTGCGAAATTTTGTGTAGTCATTTCATTCGGATTTTGTAGCCAGCGTAATTTTGCCTGTTTTCTCTTCCCTGCTAGTTTTATGCATTCCTGGTCGAACCATGGTTTGTTCCTACGTATTTCCGCGTGTCCCAATTTTTCTTCTGCTGAAATGTTAATGCTATCTCTTATTTCAATCCAGGTATCCTCAACACTAGTGCACTCCGAATCTTCTAAAGCCGAAAATCTATTCGAAACTTCAATCTGGTATTCCTCTCTTACCTGGCTCTCTTCTAATTTCTTTAAATTGAATCTCTCCGTTTTCGGACAATGAATATTACCTTTATTCAACGATAGCCTCTCTCGTATTATCGCTGCTACCAGGTAGTGGTCAGTGTCACAGTCAGCCCCTCTAAACGACCGGACATCAATTATGCTAGATTGCCTTCTTCTATCTACTAAAACGTGATCAATTTGATTATGTGTTTTCCCGTCTGGTGATGTCCAAGTGTATTTATGAACGTCGCGATGTGGGAGTTTTGTACTCTTCACGATTAGGTTTTTGGATGTTGCAAAGTTCACGAGTCTAACACCGTTGTCATTACTTTCCTTATGCAAACTTTCGTTCCCTATAATCGGTTTGAAAATATCCTCTCGTTCTACCTTCGCATTGAAATCCCCTAATAGAATTTTCATATGGTATTGCGGGAATTGGTCAAATATCCGTTCCACTTATTCGTAAAAACTGTCTTTTATATCATCATCCTTATCTTCCGTTGGGGCATGTACATTTAGAACAATAATATCACACCACCGTCCCTTAAGAGTAATAAAAGAAAGTCTGTCAGTAACAAATTCAACCCGTTTAATTGCTGGTAATATACGTTTATGAACGATAAACCCTGTTCCTAACTGGTGATTTTTATTTCCTTCCCCGTAAAAGAACGTAAAATTTCCGGAATTCTCAGATCCATTTCCTTCCCACCTAACTTCCTGAACTCCTACTACGTCCATCCTGTATTTCTCTAACTCACTCGTTACGGATTTTAACGCGCCTGCCCTATAAAGACTCCTAATATTCCATGTTCCAAATCTCATGTCCATTTTCTTTCGCTGAGGTCGTGCCAAGTTATCAGTCCTTGTCCGAGGCTTTTGTGAATATTTCTGAACAAGTGCTTTTTTTTTTTTTTTTTTTTTTTTTTTTTTTTTTTTTACAGGATGAGGTTGTTAGCCCTACCCAAACCCCCAAGCTGGAGGACCACTCCTAGTCGGCTGTCCGCGACTGCTTATTCAGTATATTCGCAGCTAACCTCTATATCTAGAGGCCTTCTCCTCGATCCGCAACCTGAGGACGCGCCATGCCGTGGTGACAGGAACCCGCGTTACAATAATAACCTCGTTACAATAATATCCGTCTTTAACTTGACTCCCCTGTTCCACACAAAGCTCCTCATAACAAAGAGTAACAAAACACTTGCTGTAGCTTTTTATTTTTAACACTGATTCTTCTTTTTCTCGTTTTCTTTGTTAAATTCTTTCTTATTTTTTTTTCATTTATGGTTTCGAAGGGGAAGTCCGGACCCCCACCTCTTGGCTCCGTGCCAGAATCAAACAGACGCAAGATGTGAACATTTCTTCCTGTTCACTCATTCAAAGGAGTACGATGGTTTAGTAGAGTGAAGACTCCCTAGTTCGATCCCAGACCGAGGCGGATAACATTATGTGCATGGGTTTGCTCGAAGTTCGTTTCTCCCACATTCTCGTTCCACTGATAATCATTCAATTTAATTTTTCATTTGTTCCCTTAGCCCACCGGGAAAATTTCGTGATACGTAAAACTACAAATCTTATTTCTTTTCCTATTTAGTTTCTAGTCATTGGAAACCACACAAGAAACCATGTAGGATACAGAATATGAGAATACAGGAAATATACAAAATACTCGTATTATTGCATACCCCAGGAAATGGAACAAAAATACAGGAGTTGCAAATGCGGTGAAGATATGTAGTCTGAAAATATAATCATTCAATAAACGAACAATGTAAGTAATTTCTCCTTTTCCGTACATATGCATCACCTAGACTATACACAGTACACTATGATACACTACCAGCATTTGGATGTAATTGTCAATCGTCGTGAGTAGTTCGTGCAAGACGAGTGTCCAGTCCATTGTTGTGAATTCGCACGCCACTGGCTCGAAGTCATACTTGCCAAAGTGAATATCAAGGAAATCAATATTACGGGCAATGCCTTCCGTGGAAAATCAGCGCCCGGGGCGATCGTATACGACGGCGCACCGTACCGTACATATGACTGAGGTAGATAGACTATCCGCGAAGTGCAAGAATTTTTTTTTAAAAAATAAGCCCTGCTTTTCCTCAATTTTGAGCACCTTTTTATTGCTTTTTTCCTTCCATTTTGTGTATGTGCACATGCATTCCCTGACCCTGATCAAATTAAATAATAGATTAAAAAATACCGCTGTTGATCTAAAAATTTTCAAGTAATTTTTCATTTCTCTTTTTCTTATCTTCTTTTCTCTTCTTTTCTCCTCCCGAATTTTGCGCCCCGTTACTTCTGAGCCCGGGGCATCCGCTTCCGCCTATCAGCATAGCACTGATTACACCCCCCTATTCTCACCTCATGAAGTTTGCTATTCACCGCATGAACTTTGCTTTAAAAAAAAACAAATGTGCTCACGGGATGGGACACTGCTTGCATCTCGTCTCGTCTCGATTAACAACCCGACAATTGATTTTTATAATGGGACAGTCTCAAATGTCGTGACCACCGATATAAGTATATACAGTAGTTCTTACCACCAAGACTGAGACCTGCACGGTCGAAGTTTTGAGCCGAAGCAGAAGCCCAACCCAGCTAGTGATGTTAAGCGTCTCAGCTCGGTTCAACTGAGCGAACAGCTCGGTTGAGATGAGGCACCGACTAGGCTCAGGTGAGCAATCGGCTCGAGCCGGCTCGGTAGGGTTGAGCTCTCATCTCGGCTTATTTCGGATCGGTTGGGAAAGCTGTTGGCTCGATAGTAAATGAGCTGTGAGCCGAGCCGCTCGAGCCGTTGAAAACCCTAAACCCGGGCCGAACAGTTTCGAACATGTTTGCCGGCTCCCTCTAACTTTTAACTATTTTTGGTTCGAGCCCGGATACTTGCTCCTCCGAAACTCAAACCCAGAACCTAGTGAACATTGTCCTTGCCTCCTAGACTTCACGATTACGAGCTCGTGTGATAATAAAATGAGTCCCAAATAAGCCTGAATTACAGAAACTTAATAATTAATGCAAAGTTGTATTTTTATTTACAGCAATTAGAAGTTTGATTTTGAAGTTGTGCTTCAAAATTTCTCCAGAAAGAACGGTCCAATAAATATCCTTGTACAATATATTTACAAAGTTAGGCCCGAGAAGGCCTGAGAAATATGGTTTATACTTTAAAATTTACGGCCCAAGCCCGGGCCGGGTCGAAAGTGATATATCCCGGACAGGGCCGCGGTGGCTCAGTAGTAGAGAGTTCATCTCTGGTACTTTGGAGTCCTTGGTTCGATCCTAGCTCTCGCCAAATCAACTTTGTGGTGGACAAATACCGTGTGCGTGGGTTTCCTCAGGATTCTCCCGTTTCCTTCTACTTTCTTCATTCTACCATTTCATTCATTTCTCATCATCACCGTCTCCTTTAGCACTGGCGGATCCACGGGGAGGGCGGAGGGGGCGACCGCCCCCTCCAAAGGGTTTCTTGAAATTTCAGCATTTATCATTGGGAAATACTAATATGGTCTTTTTCCCGACCGATGCAATCTGTGTGACAAGCATAGCAGAATCTAATCAAAATGTGTGGTACTTAATAGTGCTTAATACAGACATATTTGAATTGTGAATACTTCTCTCGCTAGTTCCTTGGGGCGGTCACCATAAGCCCCAAAGTAGCGAGAATATGATTCATTCATTGAACGAACAGCTGTAGGAAGGAGGGTAAGAAGGCTTACTCTGTACTAAAAATGTGTTATTGTGTACTAGAAAAAGGATATGAAATGGAAAAGAAAATTGAGAAATAAGAAAAGCTACAAGCTGTTATTGTAATTCATACATAAAACACGATATCCTGAGTAAGTAACTTCGCACAGGTCAAACCACTTAAGTCAGAAACTTGAAATTAGGAGAGTAGATAAGATTTGTTACGTAGAGTATCACTAAGGAAGGATTTTTTCTGGAGGGGGGAATTCGAAGAAAGGAAGGGAGAATGGGGTGGAAATTATTTTCATAAGATGGTCATCTCTTCGAATCCGTTAAGACTAGAGACTTGAAATTTGGCATTTGGATTCCTCATTTAAAATAATTTGACACGCGTTTCAATGTTTTTTTATATTATAGTAAAACGGAGAAAAAAGAGATGGAAAGAAAAAGTGGTGGCGATTGCAAATATTATAATAAGATATCAATATCTAAGAATCTTTGAAGGTTAGAAAAATGAAATTTCGTATATGGACTTTCCACTGAAAATAATTCAATACGTATCCCAGCGTTTTTGATATTTTACCTAGAAGGGAAGGGGTGGGATTATTATTATTATTATTATTATTATTATTATTATTATTATTATTATTATTATTATTATTATTATTATTATTATTATTATTATTATTATTATTATTATTATTATTATTATTATAAGATGCCCATATCTCGGGATCTCTTGCGGTTAGAAACATGAAAGTTGGTAGTTTGATTTTTCATTTAAAATAATTCAACATGTATTTAAACTTTTTTTTTCACTTAACGTAGAAGAGAAGGAAAAAAGGTTCATTAAAATGCCTTACGAGGTGTTTGAATTTCGTGACACAGTTTTAGCTCAATCCAATTCTATATGAAAGACAGAAGGAAGAACGCGAAATATTGTGCCACAGTACCACGTATGAGCATTTGCTATATTGTACAAGGCCGTATGCCAAGCAGATTGGGGATTTGGGGGCGTAGCCCCATCTAGATGAAGGCTAGTATAATAGACCTAGATAATTTTATTGTTGTTGTAAGCATAACTATAATTATACCATGTTTCGTGGACCCCACACAAATATAGAGATAGATTAATTTTGTATTAATTTTTCTAACTGCTGTTCCGCAATTGTTACTCAAAATATGAATGATTAGAGCAAATTGTACACTCTTTCGTTAAAATGAATGTTATCGTCAATACAGTATTTTCTTTTGTGGAAGTACTGTGCCAGACAGTGCATCTCATATGTTGCGGCGACTGTGTGTGAAGTGAATCATGACACCGCCACGCCTCCGAAACGGAAGTACGTATTTAATTAAAATCTACAGAAAAAATACTTTCATTACAAAAAAAAAAAAAAAAAAAAAAAAGTTCGGCTCCCAAAGTGGAATCTGGGAATCTTTTTTAAACCCACCCCTCTCCAGCCCCGGATTCATATGAGTCCCATTCTTGCAAATTAAAATTCTGGTCACCTTCAAGTTACGCTCATCTTCAAGAAAGCGAACCGCCCCTCCCAAACGATCCTTCTGGATCCGCTAGTCAAGGTTACTAGAAGGAAAGGTTGCGCTATAAGCACAGACGCTTCGCTCCTCGTTTTGCGTGACGTCACCAGCGAGGAGCAGCAAGTAGGTATAGAGGTGTACGAAGCAGCCAGAATGTCTTTTCTCTTTCTTTATACATAACATTTTCGCAGTCACAACATTCTCCTACACACAAACTACACATAAATAATAATAAGCCAGAAATAAATAGAACATCTTAACGCAATTTATATTATGGAAAATTAACGATATACCTGTGTTGCATGATCATTTAGTTATTTTTTGATGAGATAGACAATTGTTGAATTATAATTACATTTTACATGTATTTATATCTGAAATGTTGCTGTGAATGTATTTAAGCAAAGTTGCAGATAAATATGTTTTTTACCAGGGCAATATCTGAAATTTCCGGTGCCTGGAGTTAAAGTAATTGCGGAAACAATGATGAGGTGAGTTCCACACCCGGCATAAATAGATTACTTTGTGATTACTGATAAGAATATCTCAAATACATAAAACCATGGATAATAATAATAATAATAATAATAATAATAATAATAATAATAATAATAATAATAATAATAATAATAATAATTTGAAGAAGAAGAAGAAGAAGATTAATAATATTAATAATAGATTGTCGATGTATTCAGTTGCGGAAGCCCTTTGATGCCTAGCATTTTATTTTGTTCAATATACGGCACTCCGGCTTAAAGTTTAAAATTGCCAATTCATATCTTCTCCACACGATCATTAAAACGGAGCCCATCCGT
Source organism: Thermobia domestica (assembly GCF_964235325.1). Lineage (NCBI taxonomy): Eukaryota > Metazoa > Arthropoda > Insecta > Zygentoma > Lepismatidae > Thermobia > Thermobia domestica. The sequence continues at coordinate 165,854,907 of NC_137466.1, read as the reverse complement.
GTTAAACGTCATGTCGACTATCCATCACAGACAGGGCCGGATTTCCCCCCAAAAATAAAAAATATTTAGAAATAAAAATAATAGCCATAACTTAACATATAGGCCTGATGTAATTTTTTAATAAAGGTTTTTAGGAAAGTAACTTTAACCAGACTAGGGGGCGGAAAAAAATATTGGGCCTAGGGGCGCCAAAATGCTAAATCCGGCCCTGATCACAGATTATATTTAATGTACCCATTGTTGACGCTATAATTGCACTTCGTGACAGTAATAGTAGACAGTCCGGAAAAATATATTTGGTTTATATCTAAATATTTGTATGCTAACTATTGTTACAAATCGGGATGAGACGAGAAATTAGGTTTTCTCGTCTTGTAGAATCGATTTTCGAAAAAAGCTCTTTTCGTCTCGCCTCGAAGTTTCTCTAGCCTCTTGTATAAATTTGTGTAGAAAATTTTGCCTGACCTCCTAAAGTCACGGGAGATCCACAAAGGATGAAATATAACAACAGTTAAACCTTATTTATTATTGGAGTATATTGTGTAATGACTTGTGTATCTTTGAATGCTCTTCATTGTGTTCTTACAATCACTTTATCAATTTATAGTTTTTCTAACGATGAACCATGCAACTTTAAATCAGTGTTTAAGGTTTAATACTTGGGTAAACTCGTGTTGCCAATGAGACTCGAAGTTTCTCATCTTGCCTCGAAACGAGACGAGAACTCCTATATTTTTAAATGTAAAGGAATTAAAAAGATTCTCCTCGTCTCAAATTGCAGACGAGACGAGACATTTCTCGCCTCGATCTCGTTTCGTGGACAACACTAATCTCAACAATGAATTAGAAATAGTTAACCTGCTAGTTTTCCTCAACGGTCAAACTCTTCCATTCTGTGGTGCAAAGCGTAGGGCAATCGCCCGACCTGTTCTATCCACACGATGTCCCGCAGTTTTACTCTGATTTCTAACTCAAATCAACATCTAGGGAACCAATAAGCAGAAAAAATATCGAAAAATAATTTTAAATTATGAACTTCATGCATACATAGAAATTTATGAAAATGAATAAGGAAAATAAACTTGCTTTATTTTACTTTGAAATCGGAAAATCGGCTCCCCCTAGAAAATTTTCTTTGGGTGCCTATTATCCAGACTGAGGACCTTTGTCTTTTCTTCACTATTTTGGCATAGAGGGACTAAAACTATCAGTTAAGTATGAATAGTGCAAATCAAAGGCGTATACATGCATAAAGAAATCGATTGATTGTACAATTGATAATAATTTAGAACAACTTTTAACTCTAAAATAAACCGATGAAATATAAGTGTCACTGTTAATATTAAACAAACTGAAAATAGTTTGAAAAATGTATCGGTAAATATCGGTGTTTATTTGCCAATGCCGATACCCCCAAAAGTGGCTGATATTACCGATACCGATATATCGGTACATCCTTAATTCTATAATGTGGGACACTTGGAGATGAAAGACAAATACACGTAAAAATACATATGTACACACGTACTCATCACACTATCTTGCAATATTGCATGTCTGTACAGCCAAGCCCACCTAAAGAAATCCTCCGAGATATAGGCCTTTTCTCTATTAAATAATATTCGTCCACGTACACCACTAGAAAAGCAAGTAACACAATTGAACATAGCAAAAACCCAAAATAAATAAAGATTTGTCTGTGGTTTTACTAGCAAATCTTCGCGCGCCAAGCAGACGACAGGCTCTAAGTTCCTCGCTGGTGACGTCACTGTGAAGAGAGCGTGAAAGTAGAGGTTCGGGACATAGGTTAAGAGCACCCCCTGCCGCTAGTGTCCTTTAGCCTAGCTGGCATAACGTGGGACGTAAAACTAAAGATTTCATTCTTTTCCGTCCCGCGAGCCGGGTCGGGCTTGAGCCCCTGCAGACCTCTAATACTCGGTGGTGCTATAATAATAATAATAATAATAATAATAATAATAATAATAATAATAAAGTTGCAGTAGTAGTAAGTATCATTGATAATAATTATATTGTCTATGTAGGATACTTGAAGAAAGTACTTAAAACTACACACAGCTCGACTCGACTCGAAACTCGAGTCAATTTCGAATCGAGTTTCGAGTCGAGTTGGAGGGAATTTTTCGAGCCGAGTTCTCGAGTCGAGTTCAAAGATATCTGTTTCGAGTCAAGTCGAGTTGCAATGAAAACTCGCTCGAACTCGCTCGTGCCCATCTCTAGTGTAAAGTTAGAATGGCAGCATTTGTGAATTGAAAGTATGATGGAAAAATGTTATGTTATGAAGGGCATTTATACCGTATTAATAGATTTCCTATGTAGACGCTGTAGCTTACTGTTTAGATTTATAACAATGAAGATTGTGTGTGAATTTAGTATGTGCTTATAATAAGTATGATTTTTAATGTTTCAAAGTTTTGTTCTTTCGAATGGACAAGATATATATGTGACTTTAAGAAGTTAAAACTGTATTTCCTTTCTGATATTTTAATTTGTTATTGTAGAGCAAACTTTGTTCTTCTAAAATTTCCTTTGTAGATATTTGGAAGTATTTATCTCTAATAAATTGTGTAATCATTTTACTGAACGTAACTGTAGTGTTTTGCTTTTTACATTATACTAAACGCTTTCACTACATTTATTATACTAAAAATGATTTTTAGGGGTATGTTGGTCACATGAAACAATTCGTTCCACTCGCGTGTTCAATCTAACTAACTAACCCTCACTCGTACATTAAAATTTTATTTAAAGAATTCTGGAATGATATTTGAAAATCAAGGGGAAATAGGTATTTGGTCTAGGAATTAATTCGTGCGGGTGGACAAGAGATGGCGCAACGAACGGAGCGTCCCACAGTTCCGTGTATCCACACATGTGTTGCAAACCCCTGTCATCGCGTATCGTTCGTAGTATAGGGCAGTGGATTAAAGCGTCAACAACACCAGTTTGTAGTTAAGTGAACATGGCGCAATTTGTGCCTGATAAAGTGTTTTTGCGGGGTGTCCTGCTGCATTACTTTAACATGCAGAAAAGTGCGACTGAAAGTCATCGTATTTTGGTGGAAGTGTATGGTGACCATGCTCTAGCTGAGCGAACGTGTCAGAAGTGGTTTGCACGGTTTAGAAGTGGTGATTTCGGCTTGGCAGACCAAGAGCGAGCTGGACAGCCAAAAAAATTTCAAGACGAAGAATTGACAGCATTGCTCGAGCAGGATTCGTGTCAAACGCAGGAACAACTTGCAGCAGCATTAGGCGTTGATCAAACAACAGTCTCCAAACGCTTGAAAGCCATGGGAATGATTCAAAAGATGTCACATTGGGTTCCACATGAATTGAAAGACAGAGACGTTGAAAGACGAAAAACCATTTGCGAATTGCTGCTTCAACGACAGAGCAGAAAGGGGTTTCTGCATCGAATTATTACGGGTGATGAGAAGTGGATCCATTACGAGAACCCTAAACGAAAAAAGGCCTGGGTGAAACCAGGTGAACCAGGTCCATCACAACCAAAACGAGATATTCACTGTGCAAAGGTTATGCTGTGCATATGGTGGGATATGAAAGGTGTGGTGTACTATGAGCTGCTGCAACCGGGTGAAACTATGAATGGAGAACGTTATCGACGACAATTAATGCGTTTGAAGCAAGCTCTGGCCAGAACACGACCAGAATGGGAGAACAGACATGATAAACTTATTGTTCAACATGATAACGCTCGCCCACATGTCGCAAAACCGGTCAAAACCTATTTAGAAAATGTCGGATGGGAAGTTTTACCCCACCCGCCGTATTCACCAGACGTTGCTCCTTCGGACTACTACTTGTTCGATTGCATGAACAACGATTTGATTGGACAGCGGTTTACTTCTTCAGAAGATATCGAAACATGGGTCTCTGACTGGATCGCTTCCAAGGATGAGGACTTCTTTCGCTACGGAATCCGTACATTGCCTGACAGATGGACGAAAGTGGTGGCTAGCGATGGACAATATTTTTCTTAAGGTATTTATGTATTTTGTGTTTGTACTACAGCTTCAATGTGTGCGTACCAACCGCACGAATTAATTCCTAGACCAAATAGTAATAAATTTCCCTCAAATTTAAATATCCCTTTAGCGTGAATTAGGCAGAACAGGAATTCCTGTTCTGTCTAAAGATAAGATTAGATCAAAAATGCGTTACAAAGTGCTGGAGGGTCATTATCTGGAATTAGGCAGAATAGGAAGGAACCTTGTCTACTGTGTTGATTTTCTTTCTTCTGTTGGAAGGCCGAATAGGGAAACAATCCGTTATAAAATAAATATCACAGTCATTTTTTTTCTAAAACATAAAACATTAACATCTTTAAAGTATTTACGATGGTTTCACAGCAAAATTCTACTAATGCTTAAAGGAAAAGAAGTGCTATTATTGAATTTAATTTTTGCTCGTTTTTTTTTTTTACTTCCCTTCTAGTTTTGTGTGACAGACACAACTTAATAACGTTTTCCAGACAAAAACAAACGGAATCTAGACTGCTTTTTATCTTCGTTTATTTCTGTTTCTTTGGTACAGAGAGGATGAAAGTGCTCTTTTTTTTCTTTTTATTTTCACTACTAGACGTCAAATCTCCCAGCATTGCTACAACCTAGAATTTCTTGCACAAATTAAAACATTTTGATTTGGTGGGATGCTCACAAGGAAAAGGAAGGTTTGGCGCAAAGGTGGATCATCTACATTTCAAGTGTTTGAGAAAAAAATTAGTTGACACTAATGACAAGGCCCCGGACTCATGAGCACAAGGGCTCGTATTACTGTGGCGTGAGCTTGATAGAGCAATTCGAAAGACATGTCGCGTTTGCGAGAAGCACTTACTTGGTGCCTCCAGGAACCCAGACTGCAATCTAACCTGAAACCCTCCAGAAATAAATACACAGAATGCCCAAATCTGTCAAGCTCTCATCAAAGCACTCGCAGACAACTTTGATGAACCAAAGATTTGTTTCTTTTTTCTTTTTCTTTTTGTTCGAAAGACTAGTCGTTTATCTTTTATTTCTGTTATTCTTTCAGATGCATATTGTAGTTTCCAGATACAAATCAATTTTATCCGTGTGTATTACCTTTCTGCTCCAATACATACAAACCAACACAAACCTATTTTGTACGGAATCTTTTCGAGGGAACAACAACTATTCTGGAAGATTTTCTCTTCATTGGGAAGGTTATATAATTGCCCTGCTATATATTGTACCACTTATATCTCTATCTTTATAATTACCTTACATCTGAGATCTTGTCGTCTGATTAAAGAACAATAAAAACAAAATGAACGTGTTTGCTTCCTCGCATCATTTCCCTTAGTTCTTGTTTGGAATGCCAGCCTTATGTTGCCAAAACCTCTTATTTTGTTTTTCATCATTTGTGACAAGAATTTGATAAAATGGCGAGGCCACGGCAATCAAACTTTAAGCCAGACTGGAGTTATGGGGAAGCTTCTATTCTGAAACTACTTTTAACAAGTTTGAAAGAAATTCTTTAGAACAAACTTGATAAGATCCTGTTAAAAGCTCCAGTTTCCAGGTTCTGACAGAAAGTGGGGTGGGGCACAGAATATAAAATCTGGTGGGTGTTTATTCGAAGCATAGATGCTATGTATGATAAATATTCCTTTCAATCAGGACAAGAGACAAGAAATGCAAGGAGGACTTATATTCATTTTCGTTTCTTGGCAGATTTCAACTTCAACCAGTGAGAAAACTGGAAAGAAAAATTAAAACCAAAACTCTGAAAAGTAATTCTAATTCTTGTAAAAGTAAATTCTAATTTTGTTCGTATTTGTCTTCAATTACAGTAAAATATCATGGAATTTACTATTTTCATTCTAATATGAGAGGACAAGAAGTATGTGGACCATAGTCTAATTATTTTTGCTCAAACTCTAGCACAATAAATATTGATAAGAATGCCGGTCATATTACCTGGATAATGGAATCCACTTTTATATTTTCTACCATTGCATCATGTTGATTTCATGTACTTGTTACTAATAGTGAAATAATTGTATGATATTACCTAACTGAAAGTACATAATTCCAGCTTAAAGTTGTTGTTACAACGTTAGAAATTATTGTTAGAGTGGTATGGAAACACTCTAATATAACAAGTTCTTTCATAAAGTTAGAATTGGAGGATACTCTAAGTAAACACCATATCAATCTAGTGACATATACAATAAATACTTTTGAATATTTTTCTTAAGTAGTTCAAGAGCTCTTATCTCCGCAGTAACTAACTTGCCTCTCATAACGAAACTGGTCGAAGTCTCTTCTTGTGCAACACGTAAAGAATTTCAATAATGTCTGTAAATGTCAGAATAATATACTGTTATGACAAACACGAATAAGCGGAATAATGTTGCAAACACTTGACCCTTCTGAGAATGATGTGTTCCGTTTTTAGCCATTTCTGTTTATTTACGTCTGCTGTATAAAAGTGGTATTTGCTTAAAGGGTTATGCGTGTCTCAGTTATGAAAAGAGAACTAACAATATGTATGATGCAATATGCTTCTAGTTTAACAGTATATTTCTGATACAAAGGTAGTGTATAAATGAATAACAATTTCTTTCAGGGAAATAGAAACTGTCAATTATGAGTTGAAAATGGAACACATTCCTAAAACAAGGGGTGTGTCTAATTTAATGACCAAAACGTTTTCTTGGCCACCGAAAAAACTAAGAGGACCACCAACTTCAAACTTTCGCCAAATATATCACTCAACATCACCAATATATTCACCAATTTGCATTGAGATATCTAAATATTTACTATATATTTATATAAAAAGCAAGTTATTTAAAGGTACTTACATCCGTTGACAGGAGTAAGGAACACATTATTTAATTTTAGGTCCTCCATGTTGAGATCTACGTAAATGTATGAATTGAGCCTGAAATATATTCCTGGAATGTGTTCATTTTCCAGCAAGACTTTTGGGAAGCACGATGGCACAATTGTAGAGCGCTTACCTCTCATACCTTGAGTCCCTGGTTTGATTCGATCCGCGGGCAAATAAGTTTGTGGTGGACAACATCGTGTTCCTGGGTTTTCTCGAGATCCTCCCCTTTCATCCTATTTTCTCATTCCACCAATTCTTACTTCATCATTTACTTGCCTTAATTATCATCTTCCTTAGCCTGCAGGGTATAGTCGTTGGAGGTTGAAACTGAAATATTTCATTTTTTTCACCACGATTTTGAAGTTGATTTTTTTCTTCTGGAATATGATCCTTTTTCAACTCTCACATTTAATTGTTACCAGTCGTTCATGGCGTCATAAGAGTTAGTGTTTTTTTAATTATTTATTTTCTCGAAATCTAGGTATAAGAATTTATTCTCAATCACATTAACCTATTTTGTTTGGTTTAGGGTTGTCAACTCTGAATAATACAATTGTTGGTACCCACTCATAATCCTCAAAGAATAATTGTATTTTTCATTCTGAAATATAGAATTGACCTTGACAAAAGTTATTTATCATTTAGCAACTCTAATTCAACTCCATGCAATCTATCGACTCACATACAGAGGTTGATTTTTTTATATAGTAAGCCGAATTTAAATGTGTCTCTTACCTAGTAAATGCCTTGTTTCCATCATCGGTTTTGTTCGATGAATTCAATTTTTCACATGAAATTTGACCCCCTCTCCTCCTTAGGATACGCATTTTAATTAAAGTAACATGATTTTAAAAAAGTCAATCCGAAGTATGTGATAATAATATCCAAAAATTCATTTCAATCGGTTCAGTCGTTTTCCCGTGACGCAATCACAAAAAAGAGATCCTTTTTAGTTTTATATAATAGGTTCTACTTAACCAATACGAAAGAAACACAGATATAAAACCTAAGCTTCTTCCTGGCTAATCGGTTAGCGTACGTGCTTTTGCAGTGGGAGAGCTGGTTCGATTACCGGCAGGAGTTCATGTGGTTCGGATTAATCAGTAGGTCCCATCTCGTATAGCCTCTCTACTGAAAGGGACGTTAAACTCAAAATCAACTCAACTCAAACTCAACGAACATAAAACCTTTGAATATTGCTTAAAAGAAACCCATGGTCATTCGAGGAACTCAAATATCTAAAGTGGGTTTACCTCAAAATTGTCAATGTAATGCCTCAAACTGTTACCACCACCTGGCATACCACCATATTGGAATATCACCTGGCTATAAAGGAGCACCAAAAAACAAATCATTCTTCACATTTTATGAAGAAAGATCACCCAGTTGTAAGGCATATTTCATAAAGATTGCACAAATCTTTTGATTCTAAACAGTAACGACCAAAGAACGTCTCAGTAACATATATTCGACATTTAATTACAATTTTTCATACTGTTATTATGAATAACATGACATTCGTAATGTAAACCACGTTATTGTATTTGGTACAGTGGTTCTAAATATGTCATAATGTTCAAGATTCCGTGATAGTAACATTCTGATTTCGTTAAATAAAAAATAGTACCCATGAAAATACATTTAGAAGAAAAAAATCAGCTTTTATAATGGTTTAGTACCAATTATATGGCAGAAATAAGTGTGGCAAGCTGCGAGATCCTCTGACAGGCTCACCTAAATCAGATTTTATGATGCTTTAGTTTGAATCATACCGCAAAAATATGCCAAGTGTGATATTCAAATTCAAAACTTTTAAACTATGTTGTTTTACTTCTTCCCAAATCGAAGTTCTCTAACAGCTCAATTAAAGGCGAAATAGTATGATGGGAAATATGCGTACTAAGTTTCATTAAAATTGGATAAGTTTTACAAGGGCTATCGTGGAATCGATAGGCGAAAACACACAAATATGAATCAAACCGAATGGTAGAAGCTTCGCTACGTTCGCTTCAATCATATACTTATATGTTTTCTTTATTTAAATCAAAGATAAGCATAGAGTTAATATTTACATGCTTTAAAATACACTGAAATAGTGACAAATTGTTTGTCATAATCCGGATATAATAAAAGAAGTTGAAGTGACCTTAAGCCTCATCACTGTTAAGGTGAAGGTCTTCTGTATTCAACGTTAATTTTCCAAATTATACTTGTTTGCAGGATATTTCAAATTTTTATTTTTTCGCAACAACGATGTACTGTAATTAAAATAAGCAATTAAAACGGAGAAGATGCAAAAATAGCAGTGTAATTACATAAGTAGGCTCCTGCAATATGCGTATTTAAGAGGTGATTCTGAAACATGTAAACAGAAATAACTGCGGCTCTGTGGACATCAATATGTTTTAATTAAGAAGACTAGTAGAGTGCGTTATAGGGTAATTTGCTCATTAGACGTTCACATGAATATACGTATATGCTAACGTTCCAATGCAACTGTTTGTACATTTATCATATTTGTTTTGTTTAGTGATGTTAAAGGGTACGGGCTTAAGTGACCGGTTCTATTATATAAAAACAAGTTATTTGTTGAACTATTACGAAAATGGAATTCAAAGAGAGTTTTAACGAATTTTGTCAACTTACTTTTTCCCTTGGAGTCTACGAATAGACATTATTCTATATAGTGGAAGGTTGAAAGAAAGAGCTATGTCATAAAGAGACCAATAATTTTCAACTAGCCAATATATAACGTAGGAGTATAGAAAATATAGTTTTCCCATTGGAGGATAGACTGAGAAATAGGTGGAACAAAGGAGAAGGGGACATTGAAATACGTAGAAAAGTGTTGGTAGTGTACCAGTAATCATGAATTCACGAGTGGTTCATCTGCAAAACCATCGACTACCAGTACGATATCCATGTTCTTTTACATGTTACCATTGCAGTTTTCAAAGTCAAGTTCGGTACAAGCGCGCTTTTACAATTTCAGGAAAGTAGAGAAATATAATGTGAAAAGGAGTGGGGAGCAAGTGTTGGTATTGTATGCATACTGATGGATTATTTATTTATGCCTTCAATTTGTAAATAATTCCAATTAAAGAATCCTTAATCTTAGTGCTGACATATGATATTTCTTAAAATACTAGTAAAGAAATTGTAAAAAATTCTTTTGGACCATTTCTAATTTACTTGAATTCAACTTACAAAATATAAACCACACAGATGAACCATACTCCAGTTTAATTCTAACTAATGTGTTATACAATAGTTTGAAGCTGTTAATGTCATTTAAATTAAAATCATTTCTTAATTATAAAACCCAACTTTCTGTAACCTTGATTTCTTACTTCATGTATATGAGCCTTGAAGGTCAAACAACCACCCATTACCACATCCAAATCTTTACATATTCACTTTATTTAGCTGCTGTCTGTTTATTGTGTAGCATGTATTATATGAGCTTTTTGTTGTTGAAAATATCATTTATAAGCATTCTTAAATATTAAACTCTAAATAATTTTCAACTGGTCACTTGTAAAGTGAATCTACGTCATTTTGCATAGCAATAATATCATCGTTACCTTTAATTTCTCCATACAATTTTATATCATCTGTATACATAATGCACTTCGTAAGTTTGACCCTTGATGGTAAATCACTAGGATAAATCAAAAACAATAATGGGTCTAGATTTGAACCTTGCAGTACTCCTGAAGTTACCACAAATTCAGCAGATTCAAAATTATTGTAGACTATATATTGAGTACATTTTACTAAATAAGATTTAAATAGAGACAGAAACTGATTTGAAACCCCCATACTAGATAACTTTAGGGATAAAACTGAATGATTAACTTTATCGAAAGCTTTAGAAACATCAAAATATATGAAATGTACAAATGATCTTCCATGTAATACAAAGTATATATATTGCGTATACGTCATACAGTTGGAAATAGTTTACCTTCCTGGGTAGAAGCTATGCTGTCTAATATCAATATATGATTTTACATGAGCCAGAATACGATTATATAAAATATGTTCTAATAATTTAGACGGAGCACATAAAATTGCATGAATATGAATGTTACTCATATCTGCAAACGCCATTGACTATGTTGCCATTGACGAGTTTGCCTATCACCAACCTCTTTTCTGAACATGAGGTTAGGTACCTATCTCCTCTTTTCTAACGTAAGTTGCATAGTTAGAACCACAGACGTTTGTAAGGGTATATAAGTAGACTCCCCTTGAAATTTTCCGTTCACCAGTGATGATTTCAGGTGGTGGCCTGGGGAAGAAATTCCTTTCCGGAGTTATAAAATTCAATCCCCACGAAGCCATCTGTGCTCAAGTACAATGTGAATACCTAGCACTATTTTCCATTCCTCGTAAGTTGAAAGTTCCCCTGGGAAAATTTCTGAAATCTCTACTGCTGCACTGCAAAAAAGTGTTTATAACATGTTTAGCAAATTTTCTGTAGAAATTACTTTTAGTAATTGATTTTCATGTCAAAAAAAGCCCTGAAGTGAAATCTTTAAGTTTTACGTCCCACGGATATGCCGGTTAGGCTAAAGGAGACGGTAATGATGAGAGATGAGTGAAATGATGGAATGAAGAAAGTGGGAGGAAACGGGAGAACCCCCAGAAAACCCATGAGCACGGTGTTTGTTCACCACAAAGTCCACACGGCGCGAGCTGGGATCGAATCAGGGACCCCAAGCACCGGAGGTGAACGCTCTACCACTGAGCCACCGCGCCCCCTATAAAAGCCCTGAAGTGTATCATGTTCGTGCGTATACTTGTTGTGTATAGAGTACATTCTCAAAGTGGAAACATCTCTGAGTAGGATTCCATGATTCTACATTTCACTCTTCTTCCATGCAGAATGTGGGTACAGATGGCTTAAATATATCCTTATGTAGTTAGTACGACCTGATGAAAAGTTCTCAGGTAAACTATTTTTCAACCTGTTCGTATACATTTAATACTGATTTCATTTTAATCATGGAAAACTTTTATACTCATTTTACTTTTGAGCGGCGATAAGAGAGAAGTAAGTAGGCTAACCCTTTCCAGCACTTGGTTTTTTGGGCTATTTTTTTAGACTTTTAGTCAAGCAGCTACTGCATCGTCACTATTTATCCTAGGATCATGGTTCATACCTCATTCTCTTAAGAATTGAGATGGCTTTCAACTGATACCACTTGCATGCTCATACCGTATACCAGGAGTGGGAAAAATGATGTCAAAGGGAAAATTTCGGAGGGATTTTTTTTCTCGCACTTTGGGCCCCTCTGGAGCGGCCCTGTGTAAACGTAGCCATATAAAAAAATCTGATAAATAGTACTTAGCATACTAAATGTGTGTGTCAAATTTCAAGTTTCTATCTTGAATACCAAGGGCGGGAGAAATTTTATCAGGAATTCGCACCATGCCCCAAATTACCGTAAAACACCATGATCTCAGGTAAAAAATTTCCTGAGACATCCGTAATTACCCTAGGGTTATGTTTCGCCCATCATTCTCTTCAGCTTAGAACTGCCTTTCAGGCGGTATGACTCACGTGTCTCCATCATGTATCTAAGGCGGGAAAATGAGGAAAAACGGGATTTTTTGGGTCTAAATATCCTTTTTTTAATTTTAGCCCCCCCTGGACCCCCCTGTTTTAACGCAGAGATCTGAAAAAAATCTGGTAAATACTATTCGGTGGGCTGAATGTTTATACACAATTCCAATTTTCCAGGTGCAAAAATAAGCCTGCCAAAAAAAATATACTGACAATGTCCCATATTCCCGTATACAGAGGAAAATTTTTAAACATTCTCTGAGACTTCCCTAATTACCCTAGGGTCATGTTTCGCCCATCATTCTCTTCAGAATAGAACTGCCTTTCAGGCAGTAGCATTCACTTGTCCCCATCGTGTATCTAAGGCGGGAAAATCCCGTAAAAGGGATTCTTTGGTAAAAATTTCTCTTTTTCAAAGTTTAGCCCCTCTGTACCCCCTGTTTTAACGCAGAAATCTGAAAAAATCTGGTAGATACTACTTGGTGGACTGAATGTTTGTGCAGAATTTCAATCTTCTACGTGCAAAAATAATCCCGCAAAAAGTAATACCGAAAATGTCCAAAATTCCCCTATACAGAAGTATATTTTGGTAAAAATTCCCTGACACTTCCCTAATTACCCTAGGGCCATGTGTCGCACATCATTCTCTTCAGAATGGAACTGCCTTTCAGGCGGTATCATTCACTTGTCTCCATCATGTATCTAAGGCGGGAAATGAGGAAAAACGGGATTTTTGGGTAAAAATATCCCTTTTCTCAACTTTTTGACCCTCTGGATCCCCCCCCCCCCTGTTTTAACGCAGAAATCTGTAAAAAAAAAATCTGGTAAATACTACTCGGTGGACTGCATGTTTGTGCAAAATTTCAATCTTCTACGTGCAAAAATAAGCCCGCCAAAATACTTTACATACCCCCCCCCAAAAGTATTACACGAAAATATTAATTTTAGACTTATGACGTCATCACTTCCTATGTCTCGACGCAGGAAGGTGTGAAACCATACGTAATGTCTTCTACAATGCCTCTGGACTTGAAAAAAAAAAACCCGGACGAAAAAGCTCAAATAGGAGAGTTATAACGCAATGTACCATGAAACACCCCGTATGGTACAAATTGTACCATGGGATCCCCAAAGGGCTAATCATGAAGAAAGAAAGTCAAATTTGACATTGCAACTGATCTACACGTTTCATAGCTCATATCCATGTATAAGGCAAAAACTGGATGTCTATTCGCCATATCTGAGGTTTGTGCACTCGCCTAGTAGCCACACCATTCGACATACTCGTACCAAATTTTACAGTTAAGTACTTAATTCGATTACCCAGGGAAATATTTTGTTTTGCAGTTTCTTTCTGCCTCCAAATGTAAGAATACTGGTAGTTCACTAGTGGATGAAAATTGGAAATTGGTAGTTTCTCTAAAACAACTCTTAAAGATTTGATTTTTGTTTCAGAAATCAATATTTCATCAGTAACCTATAATACGATTTAAATATTTTTTTTTTCTGAAAAATAAAATCCAAGAAATACAGACAACTCGAGAGGATACATTAACTACAGATAATTTTCTCAAAGCCGACACAGTTTTGTTCATTTTTCAATAAATAAACAGTTCACTAAGAATTGCAGTATGGCATGATTTAATTTACGAAAATGGAGAAAGAAAGTTTAGAGTGATCATCTGTACTTTTAACGTGTTACTAGCTGAGCCTGCTCTATTTTCACAGCGCACAGTTTCAATATGAGCGTGAATCTCCTTCTCACTATATCTGTGCAAGCCCCTCTACGGAGATCAGTAAAGAACAGGAATACTCTCAAAGGGAGTGAATTGCTATAGAAAAACATAAAAATGTAGTATTTTAATATATGGAATGTTGGGGGAGTTAGTAGCAAATTTGAATAAATGATAGATGATATCACATGCAAATATTGTTTTCTTCTTATGATTCCATATCCGAGTATGCCTCATTGTGAGTCCACAAGCCTTCGAAGTTGTCAGCTTGCAATAGGTTTTGGCATTCAGAATAAAGCAAAGCCCTAAAATGTCCTTCAACCCGCTATACATAGTTCCTCTACTGGTAGCCTTTCACAAGGAAATTCAACCTTAACATCATAGCGACAATAGTAAACTAATAGGGTGAAATGTAAAATAGAAAAATAATAAGCACATTTTTTTTTTTTTTTTTTGAAAATTTGAATGGGAACTGGTAAATCTACAAACAATTTGGAATCTACTAACGAAAACGGCACGTTTCTACACAGAGAAAAATCCGTTCTCCGGACAGCGGTATATTGTACAAATATACGGTATCCAATTGCTTACTATAGAAATCAGTACGGAGCATACGTTATCCGTATGCTACATACGAACTGGACTTAGATGTTACATCATGCCGTTGCAGGATGTCTGACATCTAACAGTTTTCCGTATATCACATGGATATACTTATGTTACCTTCGTCAGCTATATGTTATATGCGTCCATTTGTATGTGAGATCCTGAAAGCCTACATTGTTTTATACGGAAAGTACGTATAGATGGAACACTTATACAGAAAGTATTATAAAACATGCGTTTTCAGTTATACGTCTGCTGTACGTTAAGTAAAAGAACTACAAGAATTACGCATGTAACCTATCTTTTTAAGTACGCCACCTACAGTTTTTTTTTTCTCAGTGTAGCGCTTGTGTTTTTCAGATCTCAATGTCGAAAGGATTTGTCACAAATATATAAACGTTTCTTGAAAAACAAACATATAATCCTAGCATTTTAATATATAGACTACCTGAGCCTGCGATCTCTACACAACGCATCATTCACATATGAGCATGAATCTCCTTCATTCCTCACAATATCTGTACATGTCCCTTTACAGACACAAGCGAAGGACGTCTTAAAAAAAAATCGGCAAGGGGTATCATAAAGGGGAGGTTTTTTCGATTATTTTTTTTCAATCGTTCAATCGTTATCTCCCACCGTTTGCAAGATTTGAGACTACTTCCGTGAGCAAGATTTGCAGTTTCTAGTTCATGTATGATCATTGTTTTCTTTCTTCTTGTAATATGTAATAAGCAAATAAATTACATACCCAATTAGTGATATATGGTGTTTATTAGGCAAAACACTCCAAACAATCAAGATTCATCTTACTTGTTAGACTGAAGAAATGATTATCCTTCATTTTTCATTATCATTTGGCCACGAAACATATGTCGCAGGAGAGATATATGGTGTTTGGTATAAAAATGATGTTTTAGAATGTATAACTCGTAGGATAAGATGCTTTACTTCTTTAAAATTTCAACACTTCCAGTGCACCTCTAAAAATGTAATAAAGAAATAACGGTCATTTTTTTAAATATTCAATTAAAACTGGACAATCTACACAGAATTTGCAATCGATTAGTGAAAACAGCATCATTCTAAAGCTTGTAGTTTCCAAGATTTCATTGTCAAAAAAATTGGTCATAAACATACAAAAAGGAGCGAGATTTTTTGCGATGACCCGTACTTTTAATGTGTTCTGAATTTCGATAATTTATTGTGAATAATATGCTTATGTATGTAACAATAAATTGTTCTAAATAACAGTAATTTAACAATATATTTAATAACAAGAAAACACTGATGAAAGAGAGAAAAAGGAATCTGATTTTTCAAATCAAAGTTACAAGGAATAAGTCTTTCATGAAGAGTACCATAAAAAAAAATAACTATTAGCTTTTTTGCTGTGAGAAACTATAGAACTAATTAGAAAACGTCTATAGCAAAAAAGGAAAATAAAAGGAAAGTCATGTGGAGAGAGAGAGAGAGAGAGAGAGAGAGAGACCATAAAAACAGTTGTCAACGGAAACAGACCATTAGCTCAACGGGAAACTCTTCAAGAACTAGACCTTTAAAAGATTTCTCAGAAAGCGTTTCAAAACTTTGAAACAGAAACAAAGTTACCTCAAATGCACCTTGTGGACATTATTTCGTTGTTTTTTCTATTAAATGATTTTTATTTTGTTACAAAGAGAGAGTGTGGAAGTATTGAACTAGAAGGAAAGTTTCAAACCAGTGAAGAGTTACTTTTTGTCCTAAACACTTAGCCTTTAAAGCAAATATCTTTTTTTATATTCTTACAATATCAAGGTTAAGACAATTTTTCACAACAACAAAATTTAAGAACATATAAGGCTGAAAGGAGAGGGACATTAGAGGTTCAAATCTCATTCCGATTTTTTTAAAAGTATCCTAACTTTACACTGGACAAAGTGCTATATTGAAATCCCTCTAATTCCTTTTTTATAAAAGACAATTACCCTCTTTTCTAAAGTTCTTTCTTGTTATGAAACAGATTGAATAGAAGTTTTGAAGTATCCATTATAAACATTGTGTATATACAGGGTGTTCGGAATGGGACTGGCGGTTTTTAAAAGTGTATAGTTTAAATATGGTCAGAGATACAGAAGAAAGAAAACGTGCATTTTAAAGGAGAAGTCAAAAAGTTTATTTAGTCTTACAAGTCATTTTAACTCAGTGTAACTCTACGTAAGCCCCATTCGTAACTCTTACAATATGTAGCCTAAACTCAGTCTCTCTCCACGTATTCTGTAACATCTGAGGTCTTACTGAAGCAATCGCATTCCTAATAGATTCTTTAGTTCATCATGATTACGCACCTTTTCACCAGAATACATAAGGTCTTTCACATACCCCCACAGAAAGAAGTCCAGGGGGTAACATCAGGAGAGCGTGGAGGCCACCTAATTGGCCCATCACGGCCTATCCAACGGCCAGGAAATTCAGTACCAAGGTACTCACTCACTTGTAGGCTCCAATGTGGCGGGGCACCATCCAATTGGAATATCACTTGAGGTTGCAAATGCTGTAACTGGAGAACAACAAAGTGTTGAAGCATGTCTAAGAACACATTTCCTGTCATGGTTTGCTCTATGAAAAAGAAGGGGCCATAACTGCATTATGTGTTAAAGCACACCAAACATTCAATTTGGGACTCTCTCTAGAATGTTCTATGTACGCATACGGATTCTCAGATCCCCATATTCTAACATTGTGTCTGTTAACACAGCCAGACTAGTGAAAAGTTGCCTCATCAGAGAAAACAACGTTCAATTGGAAATTATGGTCATAATCAATCCTGTTCAGATTTTCAGTACCAAATACTGCTCTCCGTGGTTTACTGTTGAGCTTAATTTCTTGCAACAATTGCACCTTACAAACGTAATCGTTTGTGTACCACATCGTGCACTATTGACTTTGGAATTGACAATTGCCTGCTCGCTGGGCGAATTGACTTCCTCGGGCTACGTGAGAAACACTCTCTTATTGCTTCCACATTTTCTTCTGACATACGCGATTTGCCACCGCTGTGTTGTTTCACTATACTCCCCGTTGATAAAAATGGATCCTTTCACGCCTGGATACTGTTGCGTGATTGAGAGTCCTTATGGTAAACACGTCGAAAGTTTCGTTGAACTTGAGCAACACTTTTTGTCTCTGCATACCACCATACGCATTACACCTTTTCGACTGCCGACGCCATTTCTGTTTATCGGCGATACTAGTGCCGTCACCGGTAGTTGTTCAAGTATTAAAATTTGCTGAACAAAACTTTTTGAGTTTTCCTTCAATATGAATGTTTTTTTCTTCTGTATCTCTGACCATACTAAAACTATACACTTTTAAAAACCGTCAGTCCCATTCCGGACACCCTGCTTATAGAATGTTTCATAATTTCCATCACTATACTGCAATTAATGCTACTTGTCCTTTCTGACAGTTTGCTGAGCGCACATGGTGCTCAATGCTGTGTTGCCAGCTTTTGCGTCGGGTATTGAAACACGGAATTATTCACTGCAAGTAAATCTCAGTTTTATAAAATTAAATGACACAAAAGAGAACTAAAAATAATGCTCTCAATAACCACTACTCAAGTTGGCATTCGACTAAAACAATGTGCAATTGTTTATATTCAAATTGGCAATATGCATGTAATCTTTACCATTGCAGAGCGAGAAAAATGAGTCACTATCATTGGCTAAATGTGCTGTTGTTGCCATAGAACAGTTCTTGTTGCCTAATTATTATGATCACATGCAGGAAGGAGAAAACAAAGGAAAGCAACTGTCAGAAAGAGCAAGTTGTATCAAATGTACTGTAGTTCGAGGAATAATTGTGTTCATAGGAACGGAAAAAATATGTTAAGAAAATTTAAAGCGACCCAGTTTCTGGAAAGCAGTAAATGTTTGTAGGAAATTATTATTTAAAAAAAAAAGAAAGAAAGAAAAGGAAATAGACAACAGTACTCAACTCAGAACGTTGAAAGTGTTTCTATATACAAAGTGTTTGCTGGATATGATATTTGTGAATTTGTATTTTCTTTGGTAAAGTCAAAAATACGATACTTTAAAAATGTTTCACTTTTTTATCTTTTAGAATCACGATCAAAGTATTAACTGCATATTACTAATAATTTGTAATACAACTAAAGACAACAAAGTAATACAACAACAAAGTTATTATTAACTCCGTGCTACAGTTTTTGCAACGTATCATTTCTTTCATCAGACACTTTCAGCAAGTTACAGTTACGTTGATCAGGTAGTTTCAAGAAATTATAATTACGTTGATCAGGTAGTTTTGGCAGTTTGTTATGTGCTTGTACGCGTACCTACTAAGAGCAGAATGCATGGCGCAAAGTGTGTTGCTGAAATTTTATGGGGCCATGGGGACAAAAATGGAACATCTAAATCAGTAAGCAACTAAATATGAGTAAAACTTACACTGGAAGAACAATTTTTACGCTTTTAAAATCTCGAGATTTTAAAAAGAACTTGAGAAGTTTCTACTCGTGTCCTAATTACCTTAAATCCTTGGTTTGTAAGTCATTGTCTTTAGAACGAAACAAGCTTTAATACAGGGTGTTTCAAAACAACACCGATAACGTTTGGGAGGTGATTACTAACAGAAAGATAAGACAAAAAGTATAGACTTGCGTGCACAAATGCTTCGTTTCGGAGTTAAAGGCTGTCGAAAACATGAAAAAAACAACTACGGAATCTACCGTAATCGGATCAAGACTTCACTTAGATATGTGCGCTATCCAAAAATAGATGTTTCAGAATCCTAAGGTACTCACGAAGTAAGTTCTAAAGAAGGAGTTTGGCTACTGGTATATAATTTGAAATGTTCACCAACTACTTCTATAAAAATTGTTGTGGAAGTGCCGGAGGATTCTCAAACTTTGATATTTGAATAGGGTACATATTAGTTCCACGGTTATGCCGGTTTGGCTAAAGGAGACTGCGATGATGAGTAATGAATGAAATGATGGAATGAAGAAAGTGGGAGGAAACGGGAGAACCCCGAAAAAAACCACGCACACGGTGTTTGTCCACCACAAAGTTCACTTGGCGGAGGCTGGGATCGAACCCGGGACCCCAAGCACCAGAGGTGAACGCTGTACCGCTTATTAGTTCCTAAGTGAAGTCTTGACCCGACTACGGTAGGTCCCATAGTTTTGGAGCTATGGACCTTTAAGGTTCATTTCTTCATGTTTTCGGCAGCCTATAACTCTGAAAGGAAGCATTTGTGCACACAGGTCCATACTTTTTGTCTTATCTTGGTGTCACGAATCACCTCCCAAACGTTGTCGGTGTTGTTTTGAAATATCCTGTAATTAATTCATATACATATATCATGCATTCATAAATTCGGGAGAAATTTGGAAAATTTTCTGCAATTTGTTTGCAATTTCCTGTCGATCCACTGCATGAGTTATCTGCACGAAATACACTTAAAAATACATTTCTCATTTTTTATTGAAGTAACTTTGCATGAGTCGAAACCTTTTAGAATCAACCAAGGAATAGCTTCAATAGCAATTTATGCAATTTGCAATACATTAAATTTGATCCTTCAAGCCAAACTGTCAGTGACGTTGTCTTTGGTGTGAGTGATCCCAGATTCGATTCTGAATGAGAATACATAATTTTTTGTTAATCATTAGCAACGTGAGGCAATTGAGTGGAATTCAAGAATGTAGTTATTGCTTATGAACTTACAGAAAATATTGACGTTATAGGCTATGTTCTTCCACACGAGGGAAGTACAGTGACCCTGCGTTGCGTAATCACTAACACTCTCGCCTTTGGTACGAGCGGTCCCGGATTCGATTCCCGGTGGAAATAGTGGAAAAGTTTTTTTTTAAGTCAGAAAACCTGAATGAGGTTTTCCTGAGTTTTCCTCCTTCACACAAGACAAATCCCGGGATGGTATCTCAAAAATGGTACCATGTCGCTCCCTTCGTTCCCCATTCCTTTCTTTCTCCCCAATTCCCCTCATACTGTGATCACTGGGGGATGTCTTCCCCCCATACACGACTGGCTACCATGGCCTTAGATACTGAAAGCCCAGAAAGCTAATTTCTAATCCTAACCGTAACGAAGGAAATACAATTTCTCATGCTTTCATTTTTAAAAGAATAAAACAAGGGATACCACCGGACGTTACGCATACTGACGTACAGTTCTTTGCGGAATAGTTTTATATCTACTCAATATGAAGGACTAGATCATTGAAAACATAGTCCTGTTTCCTCGTAAAACATATTTTTTAAAAAATGCATTACTTCAGGTTATTACGTACAAAACTTCCAATACCATATTTACTGCTCAGTATTGTATTCCAAGGGCGCTACAGAATCACAAACATGTAGAAAAAACATCTGACTTTGGGGACTTCTACAGTACAATATAATGCTCACAGCTTTCAGCAAAAAATGAATGTTTTTTTTTAACATACATGTTGCAATTTACTATAATCCATCAAATTAAAAAAAACTTCATTTTTCTTGCTTTGAATGCTTCTCTAACAATCTGAACTTTTGTTTTTCCTGGCGCATGCCCAATTGCATACAAATTAATAGTGTACTATAAAGTACTGTGTCATAAAAAGAACTATTGATGCGATATATATATATATATATATATATATATATATATATATATATATATATATATATATATACCAGTCTGTGCGTTTCTTGCTTGAAACTATTTCCTGAGACATTCTTTAATTTAATTTTCGTACAGATTCCTAAATAAGGTACAACACTGATTATATGCATGCGAACTAAGGTGCCATAGATGATTCTTCTAAAATGCATGCGGTCACTGATTTTAAGCGTAAAACTACCCTTTTTATGGAGGATTATTTTAAACTTGCACCCAGTATATATATAACTTTGAGATGCAAAATGAGTACATTTTGAGATTATTGTACCTAGAGTAGATTTACACGAAAACAAGTATGGTGTCTTGTAGTTGTACGTGTTTCGTTGTAAGATTATTCTGGTTACAAACTTTGAATTCACCCCAAGTACGTTCTGTATTTTTACTTAAGAAGAAAGTTTCTCCTGTGTTTTGTTGAGAATATTTACCTTCAGAAACATCTAGAACGTAAAGAAAGTAACGTAAACTTCCGCTAGCAAATAACTGCTTGTTTATATTAAAACTTTGTGACGTTTCTCGGCGAATTTAACAGCAAACTACACTGCTATCTGCTTTCCTTCTATTGAAAGTTAAACTTTAAAACCAAACCACTTAAAAGGACTGGAAGTCTTAATTTGCACATTCCCGTATAACCAAAATGAAGTGTCTGTATTTAAAAGATAATTTCTAAAGAGATAAGCTGTTTTCATTTCCTTTAGCTTGTCAACCCTTTTTGAATATTTCTATTTTTTTTTTTTCAATTCTGCAAGATCAAATCATAAAGTTGCTGTACTATTTTTTAGTAAAAGACGGTAAACTGTTGGGGGAGCAGATGTAAGGGGAGAAGAGAGGATTGGGTTAATTTCATTGACATTACTCATACAAATACAAAATAGGGGGCGCGGTGGCCGTTGAGCTCGTTGTCTCGAGCTGTTCACATCGTGAGTAGTGTTGGTCCCATTGGAGTGCCTGATATCGCTACTCATACGTTAGTTGAAAAGACTTGTGCTTCTTCCACAAGTTTTGTGCTTTAGTGTGCTCGGTGAATCTCACCCTGTGTGTACAGTGTTTTGCAGTTTAAATAGCTTGTGGTAGTATGGAATATAAGAAGGACTTACAATTTCAATTAATATTTGACCGAAGATATAGAAATGTCAAACCTAATGCTAGTCAAGTATATCAGTGGTTGGAAAATAAGTTTCCTCGTATCTTCGACAACATTTGTGCGCTCCAGTTACATGCGGAATCATATAGCATATATATTAAGTTTAAAGATTTACAAGCCTATGAACATTTCGCAGCAACAGCTCCTTCGTCTGTAGAATTCACGCATGTGTCTGGGGAAACAAGCACAGTAAGGATCGTCCCCGCTGATGACCCCATTCGGTTGGTGCGTATATATGACTTTCCTCTTGAATTACCGTTATCATTCTTAGAAGATCATTTCAAAAGTTATGGTAAAGTGCGCAAAGTGGAACCACAACTATGGAGTGCCCCTTTTCCCCCAGGCATAGACAGTGGCGTACGTATTGTTCATATGGAAATACATAAGCATATACCGTCCCGTATCATAGTGCACGGTTGTAAGGTGAGTGTGTCTTTTGAAGGGCAGCCTATTACTTGTTTCAGATGTCAGAGTAATTTTCACACGATTGCCACGTGCCCTTTGAAGAACGCAAAACCAACTACGGCCGCCCCTGAACAGACGTCTCTACACATGACGGAGATTGGCAAAGTGCATCGCTCTTTTCCCTCTTCTGGCTCGCCTTCGCTCTCTGTCACTGCCCCCCGGGCCCCTGATCAGAGTTCCTCAGGCTTGCCTTCATTGACTGATACCAACGAGTTTCCAGTGTTAGTACGAACACCCCAAGTGAATTCATCTCTAACAAATAATGCCCTAGTTATGGAAGATTCTGAAGTGAAACTGCGACCCCCGCCTTTACAGAATACGCCTGTGGATGTCATGGAACTTGACTCGACTCGTCCGTCGGAGCAGGAAGTGTTAACAGTTCCGTCTGGTTCTTCGTCTGAAGTGCAAGACAATAATGTCCCGTCTTCAGCTGAACATACTGTTACTTCTGTGCAAGCTGATTTTTCTTCACAACAAAAAAGAAGGAAAGTTACTCGAACGTCTACACGAAAGAAAGAACAGTGTGCCCTTGATGTTACACGAGGGATAGACCAAGCTGAGCCACGCGAATTACGATCACAACATCGGGCAATATCTGATTCAGAATTGCCCTGAGGCGTGGTGTGTTTACTCTTCGCTATTGACCTTCACACCTGCTGTCCAGGGCTTCGTCCACATTGGATGTTATGATGTATTTGGCAGTGTTAGTGTTTGTGTTCGTACAAAAAAGTTCACTCGGTTTGTTTTCTATTCGTCTCAAAATGCGTCACTTTACTAGTGTTCATGGGAAAGAATCCCTTTCACCTTTGTAAGTACTTTTTTCTTTTTGTTATAGTTTTCTTTTTGAGTGATTTTCTAACGTTAACAGTAAATTCATTTAAGTTAATATCACTCAATATACATAGAATCAGTTCCGATCATAATAAAGCCCTTTTAAAACAGTTCATCGAAAGCCGCCGACCAGACGTTTGTTTTCTACAAGAAATAAGTTCTCTGCTTACATCTTTGGATTTTCTTACCAATTATCAAGTTATTATTAACCGCGACCAAGAGACTGGGGTTGCGATTTTGGTGCGAAAGGGTCTGAGTTATGATCGTGTTGTGTTAGCCCCTGAAGGAAGGGCTATACGTTGTTATATTCAGAACATTTGTTTTATAGCATTATATGGTCATTCTGGCTTTACACGTGCAAAAGAGAGGAATGAGTTTTATGCAACTACCATTCCTTCTTTACTTCCTCCGGGAATTCCTCATTGTATAATTGCCGGAGATTTCAATGCAATTGTTGATCCCCGAGATTCTCTGACGCCTACCACGCCTTGTCCTACTTTGTCAGAGCTTATTCGTGTCCTAAAGTTAAAAGACGCTTTAGTTGTGTCAAACTCTAAGCATGTATTCACCCACTGCACTACTACGACGAAGAGTAGAATCGACCGAGCTTACATTTCAGAGAGTTTAGGCACTGCGGTGATACAACAAAATACAATTCCTGTGGCGCTGTCCGATCATGCAGCGATTGAAGTAGCCTTTAAAATGCCTTTCTTGCTACCACCGGCCCGGGGCCCTTCCTATTGGAAGATTAATAATGACATCATGTCTCGCCCGCAGGTTGTAGAGGAATTCTCGCGTCGCTTACCTTATTGGTGCAGCATGCAGCGGTACTACCCCTCTGTTATTTCCTGGTGGAATTTATATTGTAAACCTAAATTACGCAGTTTTTTTCAATGGCAAGGGCGGGTCGCGAGGGAAGACGACCACCATTTACATGAATTTTTATATCAAGCTCTCTGTGACTTTTGGAATGCTCCGCCTTCGCTGGAGAACCTGGCTTGTATTAACGGTATCAAACACCGATTGAAAACTATTTACTCCCACACGTCGATTAGTGCGTATTTGTCGGAAGACTTTTATCATCGCTTTCCGGAGGAGACTATAACTATTTATCATGTTGATTGGATTTTGCGACAACGGCGTTCCACCGCCATTCATTCTCTCATTCTGGGAGATGGCACTACTACTACTAATTGTTCGCAGATTTTACAAGAGTTCACGCGCTACTATACAGACTTTGCACGTGCGCGTCCCATAGACTACTCATATGCCCCGGGGTTTTTGTCCACGTTATCTCACCATCTCACGGATGACGAGTGTCAGACATTGATCAATCCCATTAGTGCGGAAGAAATTTTCGCAGTCCTCAGGCGGGCAAAGGGCCGTAGTGCCCCTGGAGAAGACGGATTAAATATCCAGTTTTATAAACAGTATTGGTCTCAACTCAGTCCCTCTCTTACCGCTTTATTCAATGCTTGGTTACGAGGCGAAGCAGTGGGTCGTAATACCGCTATCTTAGTTCTCATTCCGAAATCCCGCGCAGCGCATTATGTTCAGGACTATCGACCTATTTCTTTATTGCCCGTCGATCTTAAGTTGTTCACTAAAGTGCTTACAGCCCGACTTCGACCAATCATCCGTCACTACATTAGTCCTTATCAGGCAGCACTCCATGCTACACATAACCTTTCCTATACTCTTCGCTCTTTGCGCGATATTTTTGCTTATTTTCATTTTCGGCAGGTGCCTGCGGGCGCATTAGCTGTAGATTTAGAAAAAGCGTACGACAGTTTAGATCACAGTTTTTTGTTGCAGGTGCTGGAAGCCTGGAGGTTTCCTTTAGCCTTCCGCACAGTCATTAACAATTTATATACCACGGCCAATTTCCGTATACAGATTAACGGACACCTGTCCCCTCTTATTCCGCTGAAACGTGGATTAAGGCAAGGATGTTCTTTGTCAACGATACTTTTTGCACTCGCATTAGATCCTTTACTTCGACAGTTGGCCACCCTGCACCCCCCTGGACCCTCCCGTTTCTTGAGTCAAAATATATTCGGGTATGCGGATGACGTCACCATCACCGGCGTGGATCCTGTTCGTATGGCGCGGGTTTTTGCAGTGTTGCAACGTTTTGCACTTTGTTCCGGATTACAGTATAATGTACAGAAAACTAACCTATTACAGTTCAATGGTTTTCATTTACCTGCTAACGAGCCTGGGGTGCCGTGTGTACCCCACGTCACTTCCTTGAAGATCTTAGGTATCCCGTTTACGTCACAACCTACTCCCCTTTTCGAGGAGATTTGGTCCCCGTTGTTGTTACAAATTCGCCAGCTTTTGTTTTCTCAGCGTTTCCGTCGCCTTCATTTAATTCATCGTATTCACTTTATCAATATTTACATTGCACCTAAGCTGTGGTATCGGGCTCGAATTTTCCCCTTACCGGAATTGTTCGCTAAGCGGTTTGACTCCTTATTCCTATGGAATATATGGCGTGGCTTCTATTTTCGTATCCCACGTGCAGGACTCTATCTTCCCCGTTCACAGGGAGGGCTGGGTCTAGTACATCTCAGATTGAAATGTCAAACTCTGTTTATGCTCGATTTCTATGCTGCAGTTGCTATTAACGAATCCTTCACACAGCAATGGATACGATGTTTTTGGCCTAGTTATGAATTACCTGTGAGCCCCCCGTTTATTAACTTTGCTGATTGTTGTCCGGCGTACATTACTTCACTAATACGTTATTGGACATACAGTGGTGTGGTTCTCTGCCCTACGGGATACAATTCTCGCACTTTGTATAACTTCCTTCTCTCGTTGCCTAACGATCAGATTATTCTCCGAATTCCTCACCGATATCCTCAGACTACGTGGTCACAGGTATGGGCTAATATCTCTGCCCCGGTATTACCTTCATACCTACAGGTTGAATGGTTTCAAGTGGTGCATCAGTTGGTGCCTACGCGCGCTCGTTTATTTGAGCTGAAACGTGTTCCTGACCCACTCTGTTCTCGATGCGCCAAAGAAGATACACTCTCCCACCGGTTCGATCAGTGTGTGGGTGCTCCAGCTATCTGGAACTGTCTCACGTCCTTCTTAGGACGAATTTGTCGTCGACCTCCACACCAGTTCACAGTATCCTATGTTTTGTTTCCGGATTTTCGTTATTTTCCACAGACCAAACACCACGCTGTGCTTTTTCTACTGGCATGTACAATTGTGTATATCCATCGCCATGTACCTTTGCTGGATGCTCGCACCTACTTGGATTTTTTAAAACGCACTCGCCGAAAGCTCTTTTCCCCCGAGTTGGACAGGCAGTATTTTAGTAGGTTTCTAGAAGTGGTGTTGCAGTAATCTCCTTCCTTCTCTTAAAAAAAAAAAACGCTACAACTCATTATGTAGGTTTCTCTTTTCGTTTTTCTTTATTTTTTTTTATTTTTCGCGATTATTGTTATACTTTACAATTTCCTTTTCTTGTATGTAAGACATATTGTATTGTATTGTATTATATTGTATTCCTAAGAGTCAGTCTGGTTCTTGTACACTTTTTGTATAAAGACAAGCACATGAACAATAAAACTAGTGGCTCAGTGGTCATACGTTCGTGAGACTTCGTGCTATTCACATCGTCTCTCGCTCGCTGTTAGTGTTGTAACACACGACGAGTCGATTTAAGTTTGTGTACTGTGCGATTATCTTAGTGGGATATTGAATTTATTAGTGTCTTCTAGCTCTTCATATCTTTATTTCTTCGAGTGATTTTGTGGTCGTTCTACGACGAAATTTTGACATGAGTTGTTTACGTGAAAATACCTTACGTATAAATTTTGGTCAAGTAAGTCAAAAGCCTTCTACAATTTTTGTCCATGAATGGATCCGAAACACGTTTAAATTAACCATAGATCAAATACACAGCATTGAACTGGACTATATCAAGAAACAACTGTATATTAAGTTAGTCAACAAGGTTCTGTGTGAACGAATTCTATCTTCTACTCATGGTGAAGTCAAATTCACCGATAGTGACAAGGAACATTTACTTCCTATTGATCTCGCTGACAACAGTATTACCGTCGTTAAGGTGTCTTTGTGCCCCATGGAACTTAGTAATCAACAGTTAACACGAGTGTTTTCTCAGTATGGTGAAATACAGTCAATCCTAGACGAACAGTATTCTGCGGATCATGTCTATGTCACCCGTACTGGACGTAAATTAATTAAAATGAAGGTTAAACAAAATATTCCTTCATTTATTACTGTGTGTGGTTTGCGCCTCTTCTGTAGTTATTCCGGTCAAATCCAAACTTGCGCGTTGTGCAATTCACAGGACCATTTTGTTCAAGAATGCCCCCGAAAAAAAGGTCCGCCCTTCAAAGTTCACCCGCCAGTTCGCAGTTCTCCACTGCCACCGCTTCGTACCCCTTGTAATCTCCCACATGAAAAGCTGTCTCTGCATACTGATAACTATACGGAATTTCCTCTGCTCACTTCTGCTCAACCTGGTATTTCTTCAAGTCCTGACGTTCCAGCACCTGAAACATCCCACGATCCCGTCATTCGCCCCGACCTACAAATGGAAGAAGATTGTACTACTGACCCGGAAGTTATTGCCCCTCTGGAATCTACTGCAGTACCTCAGTCTACTCCTGAATGCAAGGCCCAAGAAATTCTCAAGGAAGGACAACTAGCTCAGGTAGGTGACCAACAGTCAGTAAAGGACTTACAAATGGATTCTAGTGCTCCCTTGGGCCACGATAATCAGTCTGTTGTGCCATTGGTAGCCGAATCGAATACCAACCGTGACCGGAATGTGCAATCACTCACAAGTGATTCCGCCAGTGAATCCGATCTTAGTGCCCCTGTATATGAAAAACGTAAACTTTCCAAATTAAAGGCAACTGTTACTGGAGTTTCAAAAACTTCTAAAGGAGGTCGTTCTTCAGATGTTACACCTGTTTCAGGTGCACGAACACGGGCCACCTTGAAAAAGTTGAAAGCTGGTACACCTGTTGGGGAAGATTTATAATTATCTTCTTTGTATTATTGTGGTATCATTTTCAGCCCTTTATGCAGTGTTTACCACTTCGTTTCACTTTCTTTTTGTTTATGTATAGTTTTAGTTTTGCCACCATTAACCTAAATGGATTTACTTCTCCTGTTAAACAAGAAGCGTTAAGAGATTTTATTTACAAAGCAGGTATTGATGTGTTGTTCGCTCAAGAAGTGGCCCTTCCAGAATATGGTTCTCTTTCCAATCATACATGCTATTCTCGTTTTACAGAGAATGGGCTAGGTACAGCAATTATATATCGTAGTGATCTAGCTTTTAAGACAATTAATGATTACCCAAATGAACGAATCTCCCTTGGTATGCTTGAACACATCAAATTATGCAATATTTATGTCCCCTCTGGTTCTCATAACAAGAGAGAGCGCCAAGATTTCTTCAATACTGACCTTGCTCAGGCTCTATTTAATGGTACTCACCCTTGTATATTAGGTGGAGATTTTAATTCCGTTTTACAACCCATTGACCAGACTCCGAACTTTAACTTTTCTCCCGAACTCCAGCGCATAGTAAATACGTATGATTTAGTGGATGTGTGGCGTCATTTTCGACCCGCTGAACCGGGTCACTCATTTCATACTACACACTCATCTAGTCGCTTGGACCGTTTTTACATAAGCCGCTCACTTGTTGCACAAGTGCGCCATATTAAGCTCGAACCTGTTTGTTTCAGTGATCACTATGCTCTAATTATGAGAATAACCCTACCAGTATCCAAATTTTTGAGAAGTAGTCCCCTTTGGTATTTTAACACCTCTATACTTATGGACCCTGAGTATCAGCATTTAATTCGAGAGGAATGGCGGATCTTGTTTCCGTTAATATCACGCTATCAGGGCAAACTTATGTATTTTTGGGACCAGCGAATTAAACCTAGATTTCGATCCATAAGTAAACAATATTGTATTCAAAGGACCCAGGCATACAATACTCAATACAACTATTACTCTAGTCTTCTTAAAGAATACATGCAAGAACAATTACGAGGCCGTCCGGTCAGGCCTCAAATTCAAGAAATCAAAGCGCATTTATTGTCGTTGCATAAACAACGCATGCGCGGTTTTTTTGTTAGAAGCAAAC
The DNA here is from genome assembly GCF_964235325.1 of Thermobia domestica. NCBI lineage: Eukaryota > Metazoa > Arthropoda > Insecta > Zygentoma > Lepismatidae > Thermobia > Thermobia domestica. Next base: position 165,824,826 of record NC_137466.1, on the reverse strand, counting down.
TTGTCCAGGCCGATGACACGGAACAAGCTAACATCGTGCAAATTCACAAAGAACGACTCAGAGGCAAACAAAAGCTAATTTCTTCTATTAAGGGCAAAGATGGCCAAATTTATGAAGGTTCGCAGGTCCTTCCCCAATTTGTTCAGTATTATAAACAATTGTATACAAAACCTAATGTACATAATGAAGATGAATCTCTTTTGGACTTTATTCCTCTAAACCTAGATGTAAATGCTCAAGAGTATCTCAACAGTCCCTTCACACTTGATGAAGTCAAGAGATCAATTCAGTTAGGGAAACGTGGTAAATCTACTGGTATTGACTCTTTACCATTAGAATTTTATGTTACTTTCATTGATATTCTTGCCCCGTTTCTTACGGATCTCTTCAATGAATATCGAGATACCTGTACCTTAGGGGAATCTCTATCCACGGGTATTACTGTATTAATCCCTAAACTGCCTAACTCTAACTTCATAGACAATTATCGTCCTATCAGCCTTTTAAGTGCAGACTTAAAAATTTTAACACGATGTCTCGCGCTTCGTATGAAACAATATGTGGGAGAGTTATTAAGTTCCTGTCAATATGGACATGGGCAACAAGCTTTAATTCATGAAGCCTTAGCTAACATAAGAGATTTTATAGCCTATCATGAGACTGCCTCTCCTACGCCCGTTGCTATTTTATCTACCGATTTCTCGAAAGCTTTTGATAGGGTATCACACGAGTATCTTTTTAAAGTTCTACAAAAATTTGGTTTCAATGGCGCCTTTTTGTCCATGCTCCAAGGAGTATATCATAACAGGACAACTAAATTAAAACTCAATGGTAGTCTCAGTTGTGTCATTCCTTTCTGTAATGGTATTCTTCAAGGTGATAGCATGTCGAGCCTTTTATTCAGTTTCTCGGTTGCACCTCTCATATACGCGGCACAAACCAGACTCACTGGCATACAAGTTTATCAAGCTTCCATTTCTGTCGCAAGTTATCTTGATGACGTTCATTTCTATGTTAACAGTATTTCTACCTTAGAAGATATTCAGAGCCTTTTACACAGGTATCAACAAATTTCTGGAGCGATTTTAAATAAAGACAAAACAAAACTACTATGTATACACCCCGAATACCGGACTACATACAGTTCGCACTATACGATTGCTGACTCAGTTAAAATCCTAGGTATTGAATGGTTCAATAACACCAAACAAACCATTCACTACAATTCTGACATAATTGCAAACAAAATACGTGGTCTTTTAATACAGCATAAGCCTCGCAATATGAACATGATCAGTAGGAATTCATTTCTCAAACAAAAAGCATTGAGTCTTTTGTGGTATTTCTGTCAGATTTTCCCTCTTCCCACAAAAACATATAACTTCCTCAACAGTCACGCTTTGTTCTTTCTGTGGAAACACAAGCTCTTGAGAATTGCACGTGATCAACTTGAGCTTTTACCAGCTCAGGGTGGCGTAGCTTATGTAAACATAGCCCTCCAGGCAAAATCACTACTGCTGAAAAGAAGCATTGAATTGTTTACGAACGATAGGGTCAGTGTGTCGTCATCTGTTCTCTCCGCATGTTTAGGTTGCATTGACCTTGAAGCTCCGATTCATATTTTTCCTTGGGGAATTAAATTCCCACACTTGTGTGAACCCGTCTTAGATATCGCTTATGCATTAATTGAACGAGCACAAATTGAGTTAATGCCTGTCAAAGCACTCTACCGACATTATCTCAGAACGCAACATATCGTCACGCCCCACATTCAATTGAAAGAACCACAACTTCATTGGAATTATATTTGGCAAAATATTAATGCTCCCTTTTTAACTACCCAGCAACGATCTCTTTGGTATTTTATCGTTAATAATAAATACGAAACGCGAGACAGACTATATCAGCTCGGTATAGTGTCTTGTAATCTGTGTGACTACTGTCATAATATAGATACTCTTGAGCATCGCTTCCAATACTGTACAGAGATTCAACATATATGGACCAAATTTAGTACACTCATAAGTAAGATTTGTCATTCTTCACCATCTCATATTACTGCTACTGATGTTCTGATATATCCAGATTTTAACTATTTTCCTAAAGCAAAAAATAACAGTGTAGTCTGGCTCGCTGCATATACGCTTCTTTATGTGCTCACCACACATCGACCATATCATGTTGATGTGTATTTGTCTTATTTAAGGTACCATTTGCAGCAAATGAATGTGCAGTATAAACAACACTTCGCAAATTATTTTGTTGTCTTAGCTCCATAACAATTCTGTAAACTTTTCAGATTTATAACCAGTTTTTTCTTTCTTTTTTTTTTTTAATCAACTCGCTCTTGTATTGCTTTTATAACTGTCTAATGTACATGTGATAGAACTGTTAATAAAGAATTAAAAAAAAAGTGGTAGAGCGTTCACCTCTGGTGCTTGGGGTCCTGGGTTCGATCCCAGCCCCCGCCAAGTGAAATTTGTGGTGGATAAACACCGTGCTCGGGGTTCTCCCGTTCCCTCCCACTTTCTTCATTCCACCATTTCACTCACCTCTCATCATCACCGCCTCCTTTAGCCTAAGCGGCATAATGTGGGACGTAAAGATTTCATTTCATTTTTACAAGTACAAAATATCGTGCTTTCAATTGAGTTCTGCTACAAAATGTGACTTCGATACAAGGTTATGGTATAATGGTCTACATACATAACGTTGAGTAAGCATATAAAATCTCGGTGATAAATCTTTTTCATCTATCAGGTTTCTGCTGTCCCACCTTCATCAAAGCTTTGAAAAATTCACTTCCAACGCTACATCAAAGCGTACGAAGCAATGGTGCAATTACTTTATACCTAATTGTATGTGAGAAAAAATCGTTGCAAGTAATGTGCGTAAAGTACTAGTTTCAGATATAAATTTCCGCAAAGAAGAAAAAAGTCATTCTTCGTTAATGGATGAATGTAATTTGAAGTAATTCATGCATAATTGTACGATAATTTTACAGTTGTAATAAGGAAAGAAATTTTCATGGAATAAACGAATGTTGTCTATCTATGAAGTTCTAGCACAAAACGTGGTTGGAATAATGATGTATTAGCTTGCTTAGTTGAGACTAACAGTTATTGGAAGCTAGAACACACAATTTTTGATTGTAACACTACAATCATGTTCAAAAGACAAACAGAAACTGTAAAGATCATTGAGAAAAAGAATAAAACAAGAATTAAGAAACAGGAAGAGATAATAGAGCTTTGAAATTACGTTTCTTGTACCGACTTTTCCGGCATCGTCTCAATGATAACAGTGATCAAATTACAACTATATCCGCATTAGAACCCACTTAACATGTAAATTTGTATCAGTTACAAAGGAAAACCAATATTTTAATACAATTTAATATATATATATATATATATATATATATATATATATATATATATATATATATATATATATATATATATATATATGTATATATATATATAACAGACATTCCCATTCTGTTTACCTAGACTGATTTACGATGGAGCAGCAAATTATTTTGAAAGCCAACTAAAATTTTTACTGAAACGATACTTAGCTTATGTTAGAGTTATCGAAAAGTATTTTAAACTCGGGAGGAATTGATAAAGCAATTTACTGAAGGATTTTTAACACTGACGACATCAGTTTTCTTAGTTAAGGCAAACAGAATGACAATATAACATGTTGAGGGAACAGCCAACGTCACCAAGCGCTGGTGCTCGCCCTTCCCCCTTCAGCCTCTGGCGTTGTCAATAATTCTTAATATTTTCATAATTCAAGGCATCGCAAACACCATACAATCTAAAAAGTAAGAATAACGCGAAGAAACACGGCTATGAAACGTCAACTGTAGAAACTTCAAGAGTTAGAGGAAAAAACACCTAATAGTGAAGGTAAATAGATCCTATAATAGAAAATTCAATAGTGCATTACTTCAGCAGGGTAAACATACCAAGAATAATTCTACAATATATATATATATATATATATATATATATATCGTAAAATACAAGTCATTTTTAAAGATTATACTTACAAAAGTTGCGAACTCCCACATATCATATATAATTCACTATTTTTTCTTAAATAGTAAGCCATACACTTAACGAATGTATCCATCCAAGGATAGTTCTCACTCCGAAGTATATTTAATACTGAGACCAATTAAATCAAACATATGTTTTTCTGCTTCTTTCAACTCTAATACTGTTATTCTAACTTGATTGATGTACTATGATTTTTTTTTCGTTTAACTATTGTGCTTAATTGTTATTTATGTTACTTATTCAACTTTTGATAAAATTCTGAAATTTCTTTCAGATCATTCTTTTGCCTTCCCTGCACCACTATGGATTAATGAAATCTACGAGTAAATGTAACAGACATTTCCTTTTACCTTCTTCGAAAGGACATTTTTTTCTTGATCTATAGCTTTTTATTTTCTTTCATATTTTTGCGACAAAAATTCCGGCAGAAAGGAAGCATTTCTACACCCAGGTTGGTCTATGCTTTTTGTCATATCTTGGTGCCAGGAATCATCTCCCAAACATTGCTGGCGTTGTTTTGAAACACCCTATAAATATATGCACATGTATACATTGATGTCAATACATATATGCGTACATTGCATACATAAAGATAGATTTAATGATAGAACGGAAAAGGCAACTCTGCAGGGAAATTGTTTTATTTAGAATATATATGGGATGATGTATTTCCGAAGATTTCTCATGAGAGATCCTACCATCCATTGTTCAATAATTTCCATTAAATTATGCATAGGCTATACGTATACATTATACGATGTTCTCTTGTGATATGAGTAATTCTATATTTATTCCAACATCAAAGGTAAAAAAATACACATTTCGTCAGCTATAATGAAGAAAGAGGTGAATAACTTTATTATCAAACAATATTGGGTCATCTTGAGATTAGTATAAACGTTAAATTGTGCTCAAAGTATGTTAGGTTCGTATTCAGATTAACCTCTTGCGTCCATCATATACCTGTATGCAGGTGTTACGCAATATACCGTTACAGAATGAAATTGCGTATAAAAAAAATAGAAGTTACTTAGTTCTAACATGTAAGTACGCTTGTGTCGTGGGGCATTTCTTGCTGCGTGAAGAATTGCGAAATGGCTCTTGCCTATTCAAACGGGTTGTTGTCAATCAACCGTTGATCGAGCAATTTAATGGGACAGATTCGTAATTTTCACTTTATATATATATATTCTTGTGAATTTAGTGTATTTTAATGACGAAAAGAACTCGAATTTGGAGTTCAACAGGCTTAAATAATTTATTTCTTTATTTTTACACCAAAATAACAAGTTTAAGATTTGCATCTACCCATTAATGTTAGAAAGCTTGAAGACAGATTGAATAGCGAAACAGAATGTGTAACAGTTCAGAATTTGTCTCTTCTAAATTAATTAAATTTATATTACAACTACCATAATGCAAGTTAAATTTTGGGTGTTCTGTTTGCTCAATACGCTATTCATTTATTTTCCGTTTTCAGTTTAGTGTCCCTTTCAGCAGCGAGGCTATTTGAGACATGGACCTACAGTATAACGTGTGATGCGAACCACATGAGCTCCCGCCAGGAATTGAACCCAGATCTCCCACGCCAAAGGCGAGTACGCTAATCGCTTAGCCACGAGGGAGGTCTACTTATTTGTATTGCAATATCTTTCTTGAGGTCTATTTATTTGTTTCTGTGTAATTCTCTGATTTTCGTTTACATCTGTGCACTCTGTTATTTACATCATGTATCTGTGATGCACTAACATGCACATTATTCATAACTGTGCAAAAGTCCAATATGGGCGACATGGAATTTTATTTAATTTTAGAAATCTAATATTCTAAATTATTCAGATTTCTGTATTGTAGGTCTAACTAGTCTATCCATGCCTATCGAATTCATTTTTTTTTTTTTTTTTTTGTTAAGTACTGAAAGATTGAATATCATACACGGTATACTATACAGTAGAATTCTATATATATATATTTGGCAATACAAACAATTGAATGACGAAAACAAATTGATTTAAATTAATTTCTTGCATCCTATTAATAACAATAAGTTTTATTTGTAAACTTGGATGCACTTTAACTTAAAAATCATTAAATGGGATAATTTTAGTTTGTTGCCAAAGGAAAATAAATACCATGAAGTGGTAAACCTCTTTTGTCCTTCGTCCCGTGTGCTGTCACTGACTTTCAAGAATATTCCGAGTAATCTGAAAATCGAGGAGTACTTAACATCTTTCCATTAGTTTGACTTTAAGACAACGTAATTTGTGGGTGGTATATCCGATGCATAATGCTGATTGCTTCTCATACATCCTGTTGGAGTTAATAATCACGTTATCTGTATAACTAGAGAATTTTAAGTAAAATAAGCCCAAGAAATTGTGATGAATGTTATTTTCATGAATTTTGAGAAAGTAATGTATTAATTTATACATAAATATGCATATATGAATTAATGTAATAAGTAGTGCTGTCGAAATCGGGTTTTGAAAGAACCGAAAACCGGTTTTTGAAAAAGTTAAATTTCATAAAACCGAAATGTCGGTTTTGAAAACCGTTTTTGCGGTTTCGATTTTGAAAATCCTTTTGCGGTTTAGATTTTGAAAACCGCATTTCCGGTTTTCGGTTTTCAGAAAACCGGTTTTCTCAGAAACCGAAAATTGCAAAAGTCACAAAAATTCGACAGTACTAATATCAAGTAACGACGATAAAACAACAAATAATCTTTCCCATCTTCGGCTCACAGTTGCCAGATGGAGGGAAATTTCCCTCGGTGTAGGGAAAGAATGCTCAAAATTTGCAGAGAGGAAAGAAGATATTTTTTCTTAAAATGTCTTAATGTGTAGGGAAATTCTTGTTTAGTATACTTTTACAATTGGCAGAATAAAAAAAAAAAAGTTGCAGTTTCTCACAAAGAGGCACAGCTATCGTTATTGGGAAGTAAAAAGATGAATAAAATATGATCAGTGTTCCCTTCACGTATGAACTATTGCCGGTGTCTGAGACTTGCGATAAGAAACCAGTCAACACATGCAAAACCACAATATTCACATTTATCGGATTGGCAACAAATCAACAATAAAATTGTGTATTCGATCTAAAATTTCTTTCTTTTCTTTTTTTTTTAAGAAAGGGAGGTGGTGTTTTTTTTTGTTAACAAAAGAAAAAGTGGGAGTACTATTTAAAAACAAGGTGAAAGAGTAATGATAGTATAAAAGATCTCAGTCTAAGTGGATGAGATTTCAAATTGAATTTCATGAGTTGCAGGTGTAGTGATCTTAAATAGGAATATACCTTATTTTCTATTTAGCTTAGTGTTGTCATATTACCCGATTTTTGCGGGTACCACCCGATTTTCAGGTTCTATATTCGTCCCTCGCTTAAACATATCTTAATCACGAACCCTCCCTCGCTTTTTGAGATTAGAGAAAAATCTAAAACGACTTAGCGGATAAAGTGTTGGTATATTCAACGTAATATACCTCTGACAATCTTAATCGCAATTGAGTTAAATTTGGACTCGCGCTCAGGCTCAGGCTCTGGGCTATCTGAGCAGTGCGCGTGTGCAGGGCCATTTGCTATTAAGAGATCTGCTCTAATGCACAATAGTTTTCTTTGTGTAGTTCATGTGTTTTTAATGTAATATATTGGAGGTTCTATACGAATGAATATTCGTTTGTAGATGTTGTGACAAACATACTTGAATTATTCATGCCTTCATAAGCTACAAGAACGCGAACTACAATTTCAAGTGTAACTTTAACGACTCTTATAGAAGCGAATTTACGTATGTTAGCCAGGACAGAACTCAGTTTGAAGCAAAATGTACATTCTGGAAAACTCAGTTTCGTTTGAAAAGTAGGCTGCAGGGAAGCAAACTGGACTCCACCGTATTTTTATATATTTTGTAAATTAGACCACGAGGAACACGAATCTGAAGGAATTTTGACATTCCGAATTTCGTAACTCGAGATATTCGAACATAAAGTGACCACGGAAGTAAACCGGACCCCACCTGATTTTTATATATTTCGTAAAGTAGATCATAAGGAACACGAATCTGAAGAAATTTTGACATTCCGACATCCGGAACTTGAGATATTAAATCTTTAAGTTTAATATAGATGTATTCTCTATACGAAACATATTATGTCCTGTGAGATATATAAAGTTAACCAAGAAAGTTCTGTCGCTTTTTGTGGAGGTCTGTTCAATTGATGGAATGCGAATGGAGAAAAGGCGAAGGTCAGATGTTGGTGTGGGTATATCCAACATTCTACCTGCTTGTGGCAGTTCAGTTACAACGTGAACTTGTGTAAGGACAGAGTGAATATGGAACCTCCACAGAGAGTCATAAGGGCGTGTATGCTGTACGAGTTCAAACTTGCGTCAAACGCCACTGCAGTGAGAGTGTCGTGATTACGCAGACAGTGCAAGGGTGGTTTAGAAAGTTTAAGGACGATGACAAAACACTCACGAAAGACGCAGCACGTGCCGGAAGACCAACACATGTACAAAATGAATATCTTCAGGTAGTAATTGAGGCGAACAGTTGAGAGACCTGTGAGGAACTGGGGCTAACATTCAATGACGATCTGGGGAGGTTGCATGTTCTCACTGTCCTTACGCAAGATCATAGTGTAACTGAACTGCCACAACCAGGTAGTATGTTGGATATACACACAGCAACAACTGACCTTCGCCTTATCTCCATTCGCATTCAACTCACACAGTCCTCCACAAGAAGCGACAGAACTTTCTTGATTCCCTTTATAATAATTTATGTTGGTTGACACCAGGTTCTTACTTTATCCATGTGTATTCAAATAACTGGATATTGATTGGAAAATTTACTTCCATTCAGTGTGATCTTAGAGTTGAGTAACATTCGAGTGTTAGTACTGAAAAATACTAAAGGATTACAATGACATAATGACACGAATTCGCCAGCATATTACTCAAACAACAAACGCTACAGCAGCTACGTTTTTAGGTCAGCATTTTCGTATTTAGCCAAGTTTCCATAAAGTGTTGGAATTAAGAAACAATTAATCTTTCAAAGGTTCAAGAAATTCTATGTTTATAATTAATGGAACGGCGTGTCAATTGCCAACCTTAGCCTCTTCAGTCCATAGGCACACATATGGGATACCTCTGGTTTTTATTTTTTGCTTCTATTCTGAGGCTTGCATTGTAGTAGAAACTGCTTTGTAACGTTTGTGTACCTCCCACCTGCGTTTATTACTAAACTTGTTCATTAGATGGCATCAACATCATATTTCAAGCAATAGTTAAAAAAAAAAAAAAAAAGTGGACCGCTTAATGAAGAGGTTAGAATTAAGAGACTGTGAGAAACGAATGATCATAATGGACTGTAAAAGAACGAGTCATAATATTTACCTTTTGAGCAGGATTCGCAACAGCAAAGGTTTGTGAACGGCAGCCGAAATGACACAGAGTTTAATCATATCAGCAGTTATCTCTTTTGCTAGTCTGGTGCAGTGATGTCAACCTGAAACAATAGAAATCCCATGTTGAGAGGCAAAAAATTCCATTTTAAGTTTGAATTTCCCATGTTATACTAATTAAAAGTATACTGTAATATTAAAAATTAAATTTCTTTATGTTAGTCACATTTTACAATATCTAAATGAATAAGCCATAAATTTCGATTTTCTCGAGAAATCCCATATATGGTGCTTATTATCCCTTTCCGAGAAAATAAGGTCAAAAACTCGCACAACATGGGATTTTTCCCACAGGTTGGCTGTGTAATTATAATATGTAATTATATGTATATTTGAAAGCTATTACAACTTCTCAACAATGCAAACCTTAAATCGTCAGGAGACGATTACATTTGATAGGAAAATTATTTTGTTACGAATGTTAGAAAGATATACATAAAGAAAATGTCACTAACCATAAACAGACTAATAACAATGGATTGATGTAAATAGGTATTTCCTCTACATATTATTAGCATTTAAAAGAACAAAAAATTGTCCAACGATTACATATAAGCCAATACGTAGATCTCACCCAGCTGAACAAGATGATATGTACGAATGTAATTTCTAAGCGTAGTTTCCCAAAAAAAAATCGAGATAAACGATTTCTTTTAAACAAAAATTGATGCTGAACAATAGTCGCGCCATCTAGTGAGATGAAACATACTGAAGTAGACATTTGTAATGTTTTCGATTACGATGTTAGCAAGATGACAGTAAACAACAAATAAAGAGAAAGCCAAAATTATAATTAACTCTTTAACTTTTGTTTAACTTAAAATATTGTCCTAACATGAGTCATATATCAAATTACACATTAGATTGTGATTTTAAAAATAAAACGCTTGAAGACAAGTGTCGGATCCATTGGCGCCGATTTCTCTGTAAATTTGGGGTGGATCAAATGGATCAAAAGATTGCGATCTTGGCCAATACTTAGTTTTTGGATCGATCAGGGGCCACAACATTTTTGAACGCCCCCTAAATCGAGTTTTCATATTTTCTACGGAATAAGTACATCATAGTAACTTAAGTGCTTTCTAAAAGTACTAAAGAGGTTTGAGAAAAACCTTCGGGTCTCATCCTAAATGAAAAGAAAATCACAACCTTCTTGGCAATCTTGGCCAATAATTAGTTTTTGGATCGATCAGGGGCCACAACATTTTTGAACGACCCCTAAATCGAGTGTTCGTAATTTCTACATCATAGTAAGTTAAGTGCTTTCTAAAAGTACTAGATAGGTTTGAGAAAAGCCTTCGAGTTTTATCCTAAATGAAGGGAAAACCATAACCTACTCCTCCTTGCGGGAGAAAGCGGGCAAAGTCTGTGACGGCTAACCGGCGGACTCCCGGAATAAGGAGTCAGCTTCTACTAAGTGCCAACGGCCTTCTCGGAGGGCGGATGAGCGGGTGGATGTCAGGGCACCTTCTTGTCCTTAGGAGAGAAAACTGTCCTAAAAGGCGGATGAACCACTAGATGGTCAACGGTATGGAGATGTGGAAAGGAAATGGGAATACTACCATATTTTCCCAGAAGGAACCAAGGAGGAAAATAAATAAATATGATTGTTCTTCCTGAGGTAAAAAATTCCGGAGGTAAACTAGTCTCCCGTTCGGATCTCCGGGTGGGGATGTTTGCCTCACTCTTCTTTCTCTATCAGTACTTTCTTCACAGCTCGAAGATTCATTACGTTCCAAAGTTGGTCTGGGATGACGAATAGGTTCACAACCAGTGGATGTAGGATGCACCACATTCATGTATCTATTGTCCTGGGATGCACATTCGGGAATACACTTCTCCTTGATAAAGTTCACCTCATCTTGCAATATTTTAATGTGATTGGCGTGAGCGTTTATCGTTGACTCTAGGCCATCTACTGAATCTTGAACTTCCGTGAATTTTTGTGTTACTTTTTCCATTTACTCCGGGAAGAATCATCAGAGGAGAAAATAATAATTTTCATTTCAGCATGGGAACCTGGAACGACGCACTCTACGACGTGAGGAAAAACTCGAAAATTTAAAAGTGGAAATGGACAAATGTAAAGTGGACATAGTGGGTTTGAGTGAAGTGAGATGGCCAGGGAAAGATGAAATAGTAACTGGAAATTATAGAATATACTATGGGTGGTGATAAGGCCGAGAATGGTGTCGCGATAGCAATGAAGAACGAAGTAGCAAAAAGTGTAACCAAAGCGAATGTTGCAGTGACCGCTTGATGTTTGTCAAACTACATGCAAAACCAGGGGATATTGTGATAATACAAGTGTATATGCCAAAAACCGACCATGATGATAACGAAGTAAAAGTAATGTATGATCAGATTAGTGACATATTGCATCAGGAAGGAAGGGGTAAGATCAACACCATAGTAATGGGAGACTTTAACAGTGTAATAGGAGAAAGAACTTCGAATAAGGTAGTGGGACCATTTGGACTAAGTAGAAGAAACGTCCGAGGGCAAATGCTTATCGATTTCTGTAGGCAACATGATCTGGTGGTGATGAACACGTGGTTCAAGAAGAGAAAACCAAGTTGTACACGTGGAAAAGTCCAGGAGATAAGAAACGCTACCAAACCGATTATATTCTTGTGAAGCAACGTTTCATTAATAGTGTATTAGACGTGAAGACACTGCCAGGAGCGGACATTGATACGGATCACAATCTCCTGGTAGCGGAAGTGCAAACCTGGTTAAAGTCGATCAAGAAAAATGGGAGGAGAAATCGGAAATGGAACTTGGAGCAACTAAGGAATATCGACGATAATGTGAAAGAAGAGAATGAAGAAAAATTCTGTGCAATGGGCGATATGGTTGACAACATAGAGAATAGTTGGGGAAAAGTTAAACAGATTTTACTTCACATACTCCACAATAATATTGGCAGGATGCAAAGAGCACCGAGAAAACCATGAATAACTGAAGCAATGCTTAAGAAGATGGAGGAAGCAGAAGGGCAAAAAACACGGACATCAATGAATACAGAAGGCTGCATAATGAATTGAGAAGAGAAACAGACAAAGCCGAAGAAAAGTACATGGAGCCAATATGTGAAGAAATAATTGAACTTCAACGGCGCGGCAGATATGATCTGATGTTCCAATATAACGATAACGTTGTATATAGTATTTGCAATCTGTGTCAGCTTATAAAAAAGGGATCAGAGTCGAATTAGTTGAGCAGTATTATATATAAAGAAAAGAAAGACCTTAACTAAGAAAAAAGAAAGTTGTTGCTATGGAAAAAGTAGTAAATAAATATATAAGGGTAGACTTCTTGTAAAATATGCACAAAAGTTGATTATGTATGCTTCTCATGTTTGAATATTAAAAATAAGCTAAGGAAGTGATAAAACGTTTGAATTATTTTCAAGATTACTAAAATTTGAATTCTACGAACCACCTTCTAAATTGTTGCCTCAACACCGGGAGTTATATAAGTGTCGTTTTGAAGAATAGTAAAAACGGCAACCTTTCAACGTGATCTTAATGTTACCATATTGAGAAGCGGTAAGTTAATATATCGAAATATGGCCATGAATGCAACAGATAGTGATATAACTGGTGATCAGAGTGTGTATCCAGAAATGAATCCTAATGAAAATTTGACTGACATTTTAAGAGACTTAGCTCAACAAATTAGGAACCAAACTGAGCAAATTAGGAACCAGTCTGAACAAATTAATGATCAAGTTCGAAAAAGTGATGAAATAGCACGACAAATTAGGGAACAAGGTCAACACTTTGATGAAAAATTGGATCAGAAGATAAATCAGCTAACTAAGGATTTTGAGGAAAAGATAGCGAGATTAGAGCAATGTAATGAAAGCAGATGGGGTCTTATTCAACGTCAACTGAGTCAGACGAACCAACACATAGTAGAAAAATTTGAACAGTATGACGAAAAAGTGGAAAAAGTAACACAAAAATTCACGGAAGTTCAAGATTCAGTAGATGGCCTAGAGTCAACGATAAACGCTCACGCCAATCACATTAAAATATTGCAAGATGAGGTGAACTTTATCAAGGAGAAGTGTATTCCCGAATGTGCATCCCAGGACGATGCATACATGAATGTGGTGCATCCTACATCCACTGGTTGTGAACCTATTCGTCATCCCAGACCAACTTTGGAACTTAATGAATCTTCGAGCTGTGAAGAAAGTACTGATAGAGAAAGAAGAGTGAGGCAAACATCTCGGCGAAAACACAACTCCAACAGATGTATGAAGACATATACAGGTAAACCGTTACGATTCAGCGAAGTTAAGTCGCTTACTAAATTTAGTGGTGTGCCGGAAGATATCCCCGCTAGGGCATTTCTGGAAAAATTTCAGGATGAATGTGAGCTCATGGGTGTAGATGAGTCTCAGTTTTTAAAATTATTGTCGCATATATTATTACCACCCTTTTTAACATGGTTTAAAGCTATCAGGGGTAATCTTCGTACATATTCAGATTTCAAGAATGCTCTCCTGTCAAATTATGAAAATGATTTTATGATAGCGAATAGAGATGCCGTCTTGCGAACGAAACCTTTCAATCCAAAATTACACAGGAGTATTACAGAATTTGTAGTATCTACATATAATGAGTTAAGATCACTCAATCCAAAACATCCGGAATCCCGAATTATAGCTTCCATTAGAATCTTATTACCATTTCGACTACAACGGTTGTTAATGTCGGCGCAGTGCATTAGCTTTAATCATCTAATTATGCTAATTCAGAATTATGAAAGTCAGTCGACAATACAGAATAACAATAAAATGCAGGATAGAGGTCAGGGTAATTATGGACGCAATCAGACACAATATGCTTCTGTCCGTAATGTAAATGTACAACCTGAAAATAATTCTAATATCCATAGTTTTAATAATAGAATTAATAGTTATAATGGTACCGTTAATCAAACGCAACCTAATCACAGAAATGGAATTAGGAATTTTAGAAATAGCAACAGGAATTTCAGTAGAAATAATAATTATCGCCGATTTTCACAAAATCAATTTGCAGATGGCAGGGATTTTGTAAATAGGAATCAAAATATGGTAACATCCTGTGAAAGACAAGAACGTACCCAAGATTGTGCTATACAATGTTGCTTAAATGCACCCTTTGAACGTATAACTTGAACTGTTAAAAAGGCGTCCGACGGATTTGTATTAGATTGACCTTTGCTTACGTCTATGGTTAATGTGTTCTTCGTTCAATTTATTGTTAAAATGTACGTTAAAAACACATGCAATTATGAAATATTATGGAATATTGATGAAATTAAGTTATGGCAGTCTACTGAAAATACTATTGAATTTGTTCCGGTTATAGATTTGTTGTAATTTTCTTTTATAGCCTTAATTGAGGAAATGTTTGATGTTTGTGTTTCATGTCTTTTGTAAGTTCTATCATAATTACTCTTATAAATATTCAAGAATAAGAGATTATAATTTTAATGTAAACGTATGAAGATAATAACAGATATATATAATAGATGCAACTTATTATATAGAAAGAATATGAATAATGAATATGGAATCTCTTAATTTTTCTAAGTTTATTAATGTATTAAATGATAATTTCCAACGTGTTTATATATTCTAATTTTGTTGCTTTCTGATCCTACTAATGTTTAATATTATAAAGATCTTTATTTGTAATTAATGTTGTTTGAATATGAAGGAAACTATCAGTTAGGTTTAATTTTTGGATACCCTCATCGACGATAATTGTAAATCGACGTTCTTAGAATTGATATATATTGATAAATATAAAAAATGTGTAATGTTATAATATGTTATATATAATAGAAGAGTAAAATATTTGTATTAAAAGTGATATTAAGTATATACGAGGGTTATTCAAAAGATGGGTACTTTATAACCTTCAACCCAGGGTCTTTCCTTCATAGGAAAACTATTACGGAAGTCCCGTCCGGACGACATCTATAACGATAACGTTGTATATAGTATTTGCAATCTGTACCAGCTTATAAAAAAGGGATCAGAGGCGAATTAGTTGAGCAGTATTATATATAAAGAAAAGAAAGACACATAGCGATATCGAGAGATTATTTTTGGTAATCGTTAACTAAGAAAAAAGAAAGTTGTTGCTATGGAAAAAGTAGTTAATAAATATATAAGGGTAGACATCTTGTAAAATATGCACAAAAGTTGATTATGTATGCTTCTCATGTTTGAATATTAAAAATAAGCTAAGGAAGTGATAAAACGTTTGAATTATTTTCAAGATTACTAAAATTTGAATTCTACGAACCACCTTCTACCAGAAAGCACAAGAATTAGGAGGGAAAGCTAACAAAAGTATACGAACGTTCGGCATCGAAGATCAACAAGGTAATATAACCACTAATCATCAAAGAATTCTTAGAATTTGGGAGGAATACATAAAAGATCTGTATGATCAGAAGAACCGCCCCAAAGGGTTGCGATCGAAGCAGAGGAAGAGGTGGATGATGATGAAAAAAAACAGTGTATTGAAAAGTGAAGTAGTACAAGCAATCAAAGACATGCGAAGGAGAAAGGCCACTGGAGACGACGACATACCAGTAGATTTGCTCAAGGGATTAGGAGACAACGCAATGAAAATACTGACTTTACTTATTAACAAGATCTACCTGAGTGGAGAATGGTCAAAGGATTTTCTTAGTGTTATAATGGTTGCATTGTCGAAGAAAAATCAAAAAATCAAGTAAAGAAGTGCAGCGATCACAGAACCATTAGCCTGATTTCCCACACTGGAAAGATCATTGCACGCATACTGAACAGGCGGCTGGAAAGTAAGATAGATGAGAGGTTAGAAGAAGATCAATTTGGATTCCGGAAAGGAAAAGGCACCAGAGATGCTATTGGATTGATGAGAATTATATCAGAAAGAATTCTTGATATAAAGGAAGAATTGTGTTTGTGCTTCATCGACTGGCGAAAAGCTTTCGACCGAGTCAATTGAACGAAACTTCTGAAAATATTTAAAGAAATCGGAGTCAACTGGAGAGATCGACGACTCATTCAAAACCTGTACATAGGACAACTAGTAAAGTTGCGCTTGAATGAGGGAGAAACTAATAGTGTGGGGACTGCAAGAGGAGTCAGACAAGGATATAGTTTGTCGCCCGAATTATTCAACATTTACAGTGAATGTTTAATGAAAGAAGCATCAATGGGAATCGGAGATTTCAAGATTGGAGGGTACATAATTAACAAGATCAGGTATGCAGATGATATGGTTATGATAGCTAAAACCGAAGGAGGACTACAGGAGATGATAAACTTGAAGAGATCGATAATTTCAAGTATCTGGGAAGTATTTTGAAGAGAGAAGCTTACTGCACCAAAGAGATCAGGTCAAGAATTGCCATAGCTAAAGAAGCATTCAACAAGAAACGGTCACTCTTAACCAGCAGACTCAATATTGGACTTAAGAAGAAGTTGGTCAAGTGCTATATATGGAGCAGTGGACTATATGGTTCAGAGAATTGAACATTACGGGAGTTAGAGAAGAAATGTGGTGTTGAAGGAAGAATGAGAAGATAAAATGGGCAGAGAGAGCAACAAACGAAGTTTTAAAACGGATAGGAGAGAAGAGAACACTTCTAGCCACCATCCTTCGTAGAAAGGCTAATTGAATTGGACACATCTTGCGAAGAAATTGTCTTCTTCACACCGCCATAGAAGGAAAGATGGAAGGGAAGCGAGGAATAGGAAGAAGAACACAGCTGATCGATGATTTGAAAGAAAGGACAAAATATTGGGAGTTAAAAGAGGAAGTTGAAGATCGATAAAGTGGAAGAACATTTGCAGGAACAAATCTTAAAAAATAATAAAAAAAATCCTCATTAGTCCCAGGACCTGCCGAAAGGCAGAATACTTACTAATAATAATAAGTTAGTTAAGTGACAGTTTGGGTTTGGCTACACTATATGTAGTTCTACAGATATAAGGCCTACAAAAAAAAATATTGAAATATATTGGATCTTTTGATCCAAAAATAATGATCTACTGATTAATAATGAAGATTTAGTATCAATGACATCAAATGTGTGTAAAACTGGCTACCAACAATAAAAAAATATAATTAAAACAGGCGTGATATACATTCAAAAAAGCTAGAAGTTATCTGAAACTCACCAAATACTTGACTCGTCTAGTTTCGAAACGGCTGTTAGCAAATCTCAGATATCTTAGGGAAAATGTAGGATTGCATGTTCACGTTTAGTAGAACTGGTAATACTTCAGTGTGTTGATGTGAAAAGCTTGAACATCTTCAAATATTTCCAGTTCTACAAAACGCATCGATCCTAGTTTTTCTAGATTTTCTGGAATTAGATATAAATGGACAAGAGCCGTTTTTGGTACTGGACGACACATTTGTACACATTGTCTACTCTGTCGTTTAGTTGCAAACGTAGTCTGTGTCAACTTGGGTTATCTGATCTCCCACCAGGCACCAACAGTATCTGTCATCATGAACAAAGCTCCTATCGGCCCTGATTGCTTGTTTCCGTCTCTTTAATATCTTTACAATAGTTATTGTCTTTTCTCCACTCAGGGAAAATAGTCAAAACGCGAGAAGAGGAAGAGTTTCTTAAAACTCATGCGACATTCGAGTGGATACATTACTTTTGAACATTCTGTTCTGTATGGGTCATGTCTGACATTGCCCAAAATTTGTTGATAATATTGAATAACGAATTTCCTCGTCATTCGTGATATTTTACAAGTGAAAAATCTCTCCTGAGCTTGCGAATTTACGGGTTATCAAAAGTAGTCTTCTTAATATTTGTATTGGGTAACAAGAGAAATATTAGAACTAATTCTAGATATTGGAAAGTAGGACCATCTTCGTCCAACGCTTTGACAAACTGATTTACTATCTCTAACTTAATAATTAAGAGAAGTAACACCTGAAGGTCAATGAATGAGGAATGCAACCATCCTTTGATACCACTTGAGGGGATTGGGTTATTCAGTGGTAGAACGCTTACCTTTGTTGAGTGGGGTTCTTGGTTCGATCTTGGTTTTCTTAGGGTACTGCCCGTGGGTTTCCTCCCACATTTTCATTCTATCGATTTTTCTATCATCATTCACTTACTTTAATCAACCGTCTTCCTTAGCCTTGAATTTAAAAAGAAAATACAAAAAGATTTCATTAAAATATAGGTATAGTGTAGTGACTCGCTCGCGGCTTTCGGTCCCTTTGGGAGAGCCTTGATGCTGAAATAGACGCTAAACTCCTATTGATTGATTGATTGATTCCTTACTCGGTGTTTAATGGGAACGTGAGCTGTGAGCATAGGCGGAAAGGGAATTGTCTCCTGGGGGGAGCAGACATTTTTGTCTGCTGGGGGTGCACGGTAAATACAAATGAGAATTGAAGGATCTTATAGATGGCCTTTTTATTTTTTTCGAAAAGTTGGGGGGCAATGTCCTCGTATGTCTCCCTCATAGCTCCGCTTATAGCTGTGAGGCTATTTGTCTTCTTAATGAAAACTAACATGTCAGCCAGGGACACACCCAATCTCTACTTTTAAATTGTTCGTGCACTTTGTTAATAAGTACTGGAGAAATTAGTGATGCAACCTAAAGATTTGATCTTTGAACTTCATCTAAACTCTGGGGGGGGGGGCACGGTGACTCAGTGGTAGAGCTCTTACCTCTATTAAATAGGATTCCTAGTTCGATCCCCAACCAAGTAACATGGACCCCAACAACATGTCCATGGGTTTTCTCGAGGTCCTCCCGTTTCCTCCCACATTCTCACTCCAGTTCTTCCAGCATCATTCACTTGCCTTAATCGTCGTCTTAATTAGCCTAACATGTATAATCGTGGAACGTAAAGCTTAAAGATTTTTCATTATATTCTTTCTTTTCTTATAAAAACTATTGAGTTTTATAATGTTTCTCCGAATATAGGTGACAGTAGTTGACAATTACTTATCGTGTTTTCGGACGCAGAATAACACCGTTCAATACTACATACTAATAATGTCTTACAGTATTGGTCCCACTCTCTATCCCCAAGGAGAAAATTTTGGTGCAGGCCTCATACCAATCAACAACTGTATTACTAATGTTGAAGTTGAAACAGCTGTCTGCACGTCAAATAAATGACATCTAAGATCTGATACTCCTATGGTGAGAGATGGGGGGGGGGGCACGGTCACTCAGTGATAGAGCGTTTACTTCTGGTACGTGCGACCCTGGTTCAATCCTTGGTCAAGTAAGTGTGTAGTTTACAACGTTGTGTCCGCGAGATTTTCTCGGGGTACTCCCGTTTCCTTCCACTAATTCTTCCGTCATCATTCACTTGTCTTATCGTCTGCTTTATCGTAAAGGGCATGAAAGTGAGACCTTAAACTTAAATATTTCATTTCATTTCCTATATTGAGAGATGCTCTATTCTATGATATACAGTATAATGTAAGGGGAGCGTCGGATATTTTTACAACTCCCATAGTTTAGTGAACAGAAATTAAAACATTTTTCATTTATGCTAATTGTATTCACTGATCCCTTCAGAATTTGATACTAGGATTCAGCTTTCCGACTGTGAAAAAAATGTTCATTGATATTATAAAATTGTATTTACGTATTGTTTAATAGAGTAATTAGTTTCTTTGAAGTACAGTAGAGCGTCGATTATCCGAACGTCGGTCAACCGAACGACCGCTTAACCAAACTGTGTACTCGCTCGCACCTGTTACTCTCCCACCCTACCGTCCATCATCCCCCTCACTCCCAAACCAAGTTTCCCACAGTAGTCGCCGCACTGAGCCACCACTTCGGAACATTGCTTCTAATGGGGCCTTCATAAGGCGTTGCCTTTGTACGTTACTTTGTAATACTTAAAGAGATGCCTGTTTTTATGAATAAATTTACTGTACAGTACTTCTTTTTGGCAAATAAACATATACAGTTCGATTATCCGAACAAACCAGTTTTCCGAACACCCATGTCCCCCAATTACTTCGGATAATCGACGCTCTATTGTATTTCCCTTAATTCTTGTTTTAAATAGCAATTTAGTGAAATGCTTTAAAAAAAAATAAATCTAGATCGTAACTGTAATGGCATATACCTCGAGAGCCAAAAGGATACTACAGAAAAAAAAATAACTTGTATACTGAAGAAGTCAACGTTTACTTTCCATGCCAAATGTGCTCAAAATCGGTTGATTTATATGGAATATATTCGCGATTTGTAAATTGTTTTTGAAACCGATTTTCTTTTTGTAGCATCATCAATTAGAGGACGAAACTATCAAATAACGTAAAATTTTGAACTGTTAACTTATAACGCAAATTGTACAATTTAAACCCCTTTTTTTGTATGTAGGATTATAAGTGAGTTAGTAAAATTTGAAATGTTGAATTTTATTCGCTGAAGACTAACAAGAAACATACATGACTATAAATTACAATAAAATCCATAAACAACTCATCTGATTTTTGAAAGTCAACAGCCATATTATCAATTGAATTGATATAAGTCATCATTGATGACGTCTCAGCTAGTCAAGGTGCTGGAACTGGATGCACCATCGTTGGATTGTGGATTGGTTGCGTTTGTGTAGACTGCCGTTGTCCCAATTTTCAGTAATAGTAGTTGTTTCGGCAGGTCATAGTCCTTTCAAACACTTCTTATTTCTCCGTACACCCACTTGAAACATCATGATTGCATTTAGAGTTTTCAAGCTAATTAGATATCCTATATGTTTCCTTTAATAAACAAAAACAATCTCTGTGGCTTGAAGAACCGAACAGTTTACCAAATTTGTATTTGAAAACTTTCATTCTTGTAATGAAATGCGAAAATTAAAAAAAAAAATTAAAAAATAGCAAACGGGGCCGTTAGAGGAGCGACATTAAAATTCTTTCTCAGTCGATAAGTATTGTTGAGTAGTTGTAAATCTGTGGGTGTGGAGAGAGAAGAATGTAAAACAAGTATTTGTTGTGTAGTAAAACACCTTCTGGCTAGATAAATAAATTAATACGATAATATATAATGATAAATAGACTAATTTTTAAAAATTACACTTTATTTTTTTAAAAAAAGTTTAACGGGTAATAAATAAAAGCCAAAAATGGCAAAAGAGTTTAATAAAATAAGCTATATTTAAGTCTATAAGCATTTCTGAAATTTGTATGGCTAAATGCCTCCCCAGATAGGCTAAATTTAGCCAAGAATAGACTAAATTGGCATCACTGTTCCCAAATTTGACCCGCCAAATTGAGGGTTAAAATTTTGAAGAAAAACTAAAACTTAGAAATAACCGAACGCATTTGATCTAAACTAATTTTGGCTTGGCGGATGGCTAGTACCTTCTATACAGGCAAACAAAATATTATTGTGTGCTATCCAGTTATGAGTAATCAAATATGGGATTTGGACTTAAAGTAATTTTCACTAAACAATTTTTCATAGAGATGTACTTAACAAAATCAATGGAAGAAGACTTTCTTCCGCAATTGGAAATCTCAAATAAGGAAAAACTGTTTCCACTACCTACATAACTAAAAGCAGCAAAACGTGACCCGCCTACATTTGATTTTGTCGTTACAAGATGACTTCCCTTTGGAGTAGCTTCACTGCTGATATGATAAAAATAGGTTTCCTGATGCCATGAGAGTTGAAGGTTTCTGAATAACAGATACAAAGTACCTGTTGCTACGAATGAATTGTTTTGTCGATGAAATTGGATCTTTCCAGATAACACTGAAATGCACTCCAGAGAATTTTACACATTTCTCTTCTTTCACGTGTACGTTTGAGTTTTAACGGAGTGGAAACTATTCTATTTTTTACAAAGAAAGGAATGTAGGATGTTTATCACAGTCATTGAAATGAAATCAAGAACTTGTATTCTAGATTCCTTTCACTGGTACAAAACAAAAATATCTTACTCTTAATAAAGAATTGGAATTTTCCGTAAATATTTAGTAATTATACAATTAAAATTATTGCGCATTGAGTTTTTGTGTTTTGTTTCCTTATGCAGCATTTGCTATTAACTTTGCTATTAACATTTTCTCCAACGACGACCAAGCTTCAATCTGCTGCAGTGGACGAGCGCACAATTATGCAAGATCAGATCCGCCCTCAGAGTATAAGAATCTCCCTTCTAGTTATCGCATAAGTTTTTTTTTTATCATTCGTTTATTTGATTCCAATATGTATAGATTCTGCAAATGTCTGGTTTTCAAAAGAAAAAAAATGATACAATATGTATCGCTGATATATTAGACAAACTATAAATCAAGATAGCTTAATATCTAAATTGACTTAGACGAAAGTCCGAAACCACTTTTGACCGGTTCTAAACTAAAATTGAAATGACGGTCTTTGTGACCTGAGCGGATATAATAGTGTGCTAAATTTAATAGACATCGGTCAAGGCTAAAATCCAAATTTAATTCTGGCTAAAAGCAGATATCGACGTGAACTTTAATAGCTTATAAAATTTGAAATATTATTATTGATGGTCCGATGTGGTAACTTGCCAAATTTACTTGAGAGTGAACAAGACTCAAATCCAAAATTTGAAGAAGGTGAAGTGTGAGACATTTTTTTTCTTTAGATAGATCCAATCCTTTCTGACGAAAATTTGTATTACAATCTATGACCTAGCTATGTCATAGTAAAGCACAAAGAAGATATTTGGTCGGTATTCAAAACCCGAAACCGAAACAAACGTTTCCTTTTCATGATTGACTTTGAATATTCGATACTTTTCCAAGGTTTTCAGAATTTTAATGTATGTTCCCAAAATTACAACTGTTAACACATGCATAAATATGTCAGTTGAACGTAAAATACGAATAAGTGTACTGGATACTACTTTCATAATAACGAAATGACACTTATTACATTAACACTCTAAACAAACAGAGGTCACATTAACATCATACTTGGAATTATTACTATTTTTTTAAAGTTTAACTTCCGTTTATATAACCAAGCTTATTGATATGCAACTTGGACCTTCAACGTATGATCTGAATTATATATGACCACATCGGTGACCGAAACCCGATTTCTCGCAAAGGCAAAATATTCCTAATTATTTAATCACAAAATCTCCTTGTAGGTAATACTAATGACTGGGTAATTCGTTATATTCTGTCGCTTCCCAACAGTAATTAAAAGTGTTAATGAAGTGTAAAACTAATTTAACTCATGAACGTAAATGAAACATAGATATCTTTTTCCTCCTAAATAATGATAATAAAAATGGATCGAACATTTTCTGCCGTTATTCCCACTTCAAAGTGCGTATTTTCAAAGCCTTTACTCTTCCTTTCTTACTTATAGTGTCTTTCTTCTTAAAAATAAAGGTCAGAATGAAAATTCTGTTCCAAGGAATTGTTAGAAAAAACTTTTTCTTTCAGAAGTAGGTCAAAGAAGAACGTGACAGTGGGTACTAGAATGTAATTAGAAAGCATTCTCTTTAACTGCTACCAAATCATTAATTGCAAAAATCAACGACGTGAGAGTGTTGATGGAAAGCTCAACACACCACACAAAAACACAAACTTGAATCTATATATATAAAAGAGAACGCACAAATCCTTTGTTCCCTCATCACGCTAATACGGCTGAACCAATTTCTTTCATTTTGGGGGGGTTATTAGGATTTGGACCCTAGATGGTTTTTATCATATCACTTTAATTTTTAATTACCAGTGTCTTGAGATAATTGACCATTCAAGTGTCCATAACGTACAAATCCTTTGTTAGTTCATCATAGGTAAAAATAAACGTATTTATATGCAACCCGCATGACCGTGTCACTCGGCGGGTTAACATAAATGACAGGCGATATAATGTTAACATTTACTGCAATCTACTATGGTTTTTATCATATCACTTGAAAGCGAAAAAGTAAAAATTATCTAAGTAACAAAGTTTATTGCGTTCCGGGGTGACCGCAGCGAAGCGGGGCGGGTTAACATAAATGACAGGCGATATAATGTTAACATTTACTGCAATCTTCTATGGTTTTTATCATATCACTTGAAAGCGAAAAAGTAAAAATTATCTAAGTAACAACGTTTATTGCGTTCCGGGGTGACCGCAGCGAAGCGGGGCGGGTTAACATAAATGACAGGCGATATAATGTTAACATTTACTGCAATCTTCTATGGTTTTTATCATATCACTTGAAAGCGAAAAAGTAAAAATTATCTAAGTAACAAAGTTTATTGCGTTCCGGGATGACCGCAGCGAAGCGGGGCGGGTTAACATAAATGACAGGCGATATAATGTTAACATTTACTGCAATCTTCTATGGTTTTTATCATATCACTTGAAAGCGAAAAAGTAAAAATTATCTAAGTAACAACGTTTATTGCGTTCCGGGGTGACCGCAGCGAAGCGGGGTGAACGCTGCTAGTCATACATAATTCATGAGATATAGTTGCCGAGTTATTTTCAATGAAATTGAAATTTAACTTTCCAAGTAGGAAAATCTTTGAATATATCATACAAACAGCAACGATAATATATTTTCTATAGGGTGTTTCAAAACAACACTGACAATGTTTGGGAGGTGATTCCTGACACCAAGATAAGACAAAAAGTATAGACCAACAGTAAGTGCAGAAATCCATCATTTCGGAGTTATAAGCTGCTGAAAACATGAACAAAAGAATGCAATTTAAAGTTCCATAGCTCCAATGCTATGAGTCCTATCGTAGTCGGATCAAGACCTCTCTTAGGAACTAATATATGCTGTATCCAAATATCCATATTTCAAATTCCTGTGGTACTTCCGCAACAATTTCATAAATGTGGTTCATGAGTACTTCAAATTATATGCCCGTACAGAAACTCCCTCTATAAAAATTGTTGTGTGAGTACCGCAGGATTCTGATAAACAAACGGCAACAATTTGCCATCTTTGAACACTAGAGAGGTCAGCCATCACCGTTTGCTCAGTTCACTGCACACTGCCGTTCTACTGCTCTTCACGTAGTACGGATTTTGTCCTAAAACAGCACTAAAAGCCACGTGCTACTGACCATTGCCAACCCAGACATCTGACGTTTTTCCAATCCCAAGTGTTTCTTTTAAATTAACAAATATCTGTATATTAACATAAACTTGACTAGTTTAAAATACATTTCCCTAATACTGTGTACCAAAGCCCATTTTAAAAAAATACTAAAGTGTGATTATAAATGAATCACATTTCTGACCAAACACTTAATAAACAAACTGCTATTATACGTTTCACCACGATATAACCATTAGCCAGTTGGTATAACTAAACTATCCCCACCTAAAATCCTTCTGGGGTCTAGAAAATTGAAAATTAAAGCTTGCTCGTGGCTATATGACTAGCATATGCACCCTTAAAAACAGAGTCCAACTTCCGGTGAGCCGTGAGAGTGCATGGAATCGGACGTTAAGCTGTAGGCCCATGTGTCATATGGTCTTGGTATTGAAAGGAACGCTAAATTCCAATCCAACCAAGCAAGAAAATGAAACTTCATCCCTTCTTCCATTAATTCTATTCCCTTAACTCCTTTATCTCTATTCTGTAGCATGAATTCCTTTATTGCTTTCTTTAACTGTGTTAACGTAGGATCCTTCTCTTCAGCTATTCCATTCAGAAGAGCATCTCGTCTTAACATGACCAGAACTTATAGTTCTTTCCGATCCACATTCCCCACGGCATTAAAGCAAAACGTCACCAAATATTTAAAAGTATGAAGATTACTAGAAAAGTTTTGACATATAGTTCTGGATACATGTACCTTTACTTGAACTATTATAAGTATTCGAAGTATTCTACCCGACATTTTACACAACCTCTCATCCTTCTAAACCAAACCTGAAAGCACTGGTGCTACTGAGTTTTAAGTACTGCACCTAACTTTTCTTTGTAAGCATTCACAGGATCTTGAGGTGTAGAAAACCTATACCCAAACACCTAAACAGATGACTGACGCTCTTGGTCAGGTTTCATCACCTGCAACAATGTCTGAAAACCTTCTAGAGTTCTCACATTGAAATTTCTGAAGTATGTCTTGACACCATTGAACCCTTATTTGCTTTTGATTTCCAGTCAAGTTGTGTGGCATACACCGAGATAAAACCTTTCTCACACGCAATTGTTTATGCAGGATGGTTGAAGCACTAATCCCAAGGGCACACTCGATGTCACTCATGGATGTCGTTCCTAAACATCTGCTCCACAGCCTCAATGTTCTCCCCTGTCTCTGCTGTTGATGACCTTCCACAGTGTCCGTCGTCTTCTAATGAGGACCGGACTCATTTAAATTCTGAAAACGAACAAAACACCGTTACACACAATAGTGCACTTCTCCCAAAAGTTCGTGTCAACCTTTCCAATGACTCCAATTCATTTAAACCACATTTTAAGTCTACAGAATCATGACTCTGAAATCTCTTCTATCCAGCTCCATGGCTGTGGTGCAAATGATGGCAACTCCAGCCACTTGTCAACACCGCTCACCATGTCATATGACATGACCGTTACGGAACAGAGCGAGTTCATTTTCAAAGGAGGAGTGCTTGTTATGCAAGCAAAATTTTTTCCTGCAATATCCCATTTGGCTGTATCTCAAAACTTTCCTAAGTCACCTTCGTAATAATAATAATAATAATAATAATAATAATAATAATAATAATAATAATAATAATAATAATAATAATAATAATAATAATAATAATAATAACTGAAACGTATTTTCCCATGTGCTGATACACAGTATGTAACTTGATTTTGAGTGAGTATTTTTGTTTTATTTTATTAGTGGGGCCACGGTGTCTCAATTGTAAGGTGCTTACCTCTGGTGCGTAGGTCCCTGGTTCAATCTCCGGTCAAGTACGTTTATGGTGGACAACATCATGTCCGTATGTTCTCAGGATACTTACCTTTCCTCCAACTTTCGCATTCCACCAATTCTTACATTACCATTCACTTGCGTAAATAATCGTCTTCAGTAGCCCAAAGTGTATAATCGTGGGACGTTAAACTGAAAGATTACATTTCTTTTCATTTTATTTGTTAGCATAGCTTCAGATGCATTTATAAATACCTTTAACAGTCAAAACTATCAACAATCAAACACAATAAATAAATTTTCTTCAAAACCGGTTCGGTTTCCGATTTTCATTTTGGGAAAACACATAAAACTATTTCTATGGAAACGGAATCGGTTTCCGGAGGACAACGAAACAGTATTCTGAAATATATCATATTTTGGAAAAAACTGGAACCGGTTTTGACGAAAACCGAAACCATTTTTTAAATGTTCAAAAACCGGTTTCGGTTTTTATAAAAACCGAAAATCCGGTTTTTGTGCCCACCACTAGTTTCTATATGCACTACTCGTTATTGCATCAAGGTGTTGAGCAAAGGTTAATTTGCTATAAAATATATCTACTAGATCTTTGATAGTATTTGGGGTAGACAAGGAAGTGCCACTTATTGCATAGGTAAAGTTAATTGGATTTTCTTTCATCGTGAAAGATATAGATTTACATTTGGACACATTCAGGACTAATTTTTGTTATCACGCCTTTTATTGAACGCTCTGTAGATCCTATTGAACTTTCACGCAGTCATCATTTGAGCGTAATTTGGAGTATAATTTGAGATTGTTGGCAAGAAGAACTTGAAAAGTTTTAGTACACAGAGAAATATCATTAATAACAAGAAGAAACAACAGGGGACCTAGATTAGATTCTTGAGGGAGTCCCGATAAAGTATTGAACTTGAAAATTACCGGTAAAGTAAAACATCGTCTGGGATTATTCAAGTGGAACTCTCTCCAGCCCTCTGTGAGAAGTTTATACATATATATCTTGAAATTTGATATTTTTATTGTTATTTGTATATTCTATGCTATTATTATGTTGATGTGTATCAAGTTTAAAATAAGCAAGAACAGCACTCGATTTCAATAGTTCAAAAACAGTGTTTTCATTAACTTTTAGGTTTTAACTACAAAAGCCACTCACTTTAAAGAAACTGATATAATACCATCTTTTTGTCTTACATTATGATCTTACATTCCATATTTTAAATCTAGCAGTAAAAGATAAACTCTGGTTGTTTATCATAACACGTTGGGGGAAAAGGGGGGGGGGAAAGGAGGCGCCTGAAAATTCTCGGCCCGAACACTTACAACTCACGCCACGGCCCTGATCTCTGGGTTTGCATCTCGGAAAAGCAAGCAACCTGCATAATATTTTGATTATGGCGAGATATACACTGCAACGACAAAAGTTCTGCAGTCTCTTTCTTGACCCTTCAGGAAGGAATTAAAATTGAATTTAGAAGCTCTGGCCCCCTGGCGCTAACTCAGGTACAATTATAATTTGTCAGAACATATTGAAGCATGGTTTCATTGACAAAAATGTTCAATCTTTAATTTTCTTTTATGAAAAGTATCTACGCTTCCTATCAACTTACGAAATGCATTACTATGGTTAGTAAAAATGTCTAAATCCCCCTACGTTTAGGCAAAACTGAATTGTATAATGTCGTCTACAGGATGTTCTGGGACTTACTTCAAATTCAAATAATCCATTTTTTGAATATTCGAAAAAAAATCATCGAATAATTATCGGATATTGAAAACTATTATTCGGATATTCCAATAATGGGTAGTCTATTATTAATGGATTCTTAACCAGTATTGCCAACAGCATCAGAAGAAAATAGACTAGATGACCATTAGAAATAAGCATATTTACGCATAAACGGCTGGATTTTGAACTGCTAACCTATAACGTACATTGTATATTTTAAAACCTGTTTTGTGTGGGAGTTTATTTCCTTTAATAAACAAAAACAATCTCTGTGGCTTGAAGAACCAAACAGGTTGCTAAATTTCTGTTAGAAAACTTTCATTCTCTTTTGAATTGAATTTCTCTTTATTTCAGCGGGCGAGGTTCAGCCGGAGGTTCTTGCAATTAAGTGCGAAAATTAAAATGCTTAAGAAGTAGCAAACGAGGTCGTTACGGAAGCGATATTCTTTCTGAGTCGATAAGTATTGTTAAGTAGTTGTACATCTGTGGGTGCGGAGAGGGAGAAGAAGAATGAAAAACAAGTGTTTGGTGGGTAATAAAACACCCGCTGTCTAGAGAAATTTATTAATACGATAATATATAATGACAAATAGGCTAATTTTTAAAAATTACACTTTATTTTCAAAGAGAGGGCCGCGGTGGCTCAGTGATAGAGCGTTCACCTTTGGTGCGTGGGGTCCCTGGTTCGATCCCCGCTAAAGCCCAGTGAACTTTGTGGTGGACAGAACCGTGTGCGTGGGTTTTCTCAGGATTCTTCTGTTTCCTCCCATTTTCTTCATTCTTTGAGCTCCCTCGTGGGTAAGCGGTTAGCGTACGCGCCTTTGGCGTGGGAGACCCGGGTTCGATTCCCTGCGGGAGCTCATGTGGTTCGGATTCCACGTTAATCAGTAGGTCCACGTCTCATATAGCCTCGCTGCTGAACGGGACGCTCTTCATTCCATCATTTCACTCATTTCTCATAATCACCGTCTCTTTTAGCCTAGCCGGCATAATTGTGGGACGTAAAACTCAAAAGATTTCATTTTTTCACTTTTTTTTTCAAAGAAAAAGTATTTTTAGAATTAATTTAACGGCTAATAAAAATGTCAAAAATGACAAAAGAGTTTCATAAAATAAGCTATATTTAAGGCTATAAGCATTTCGTAGATCTGTATGGCTAAATGCCTCTTTAAAACGCTAGATTTAGCCAAAAATAGGCTAAATTGGCATCACTGTTCTTAACACATGTGCGATTGGTCAATTGCATTTAAATGAGATGATGTAAGCAGTGTTACCACATCCCTAGCTCTGGAGTGGGCTGAAAAATAGTACCAAATTGAAATAAAATGGGATGAATTCATTATTTTATACCAGCGTAATACATGGCTCTATAACACGAAACTAAAAGAGGTAAAGTTCTAGAGCGCCCCTCCCCACTCTTCCAAAAGTCCAAATCAAGAAAATGCTCTTTTTAAACACATCCAAATAGGAAGACCCCGAACAACCGTGGAAGTAGTTGAAACTTGTCTCGCACGTAGGAGGTATAACCGAGGCCGCAAATTAAAAGCGAGAACACTTATCATCTTCGGTATGTATTGTAAGGAAGCCAAACGCGCCTCTATTTCAAAGCGACTAATAAACCAAAACGATATTATCTATTATATAAAAGAGAACGCACAAATCCTTTGTTAGCTCATCACGCTAATACGGCTGAACCAATTTCTTTCATTTTTGGGGGGTTATTAGGATTTGGACCCTAGATGGTTTTTATCATATCACTTTAATTTTTAATTACCAGTGTCTTGAGATAATTGACCATTCAAGTGTCCATAACGTACAAATCCTTTGTTAGTTCATCATAGGTATAAAAATAAACGTATTTATATGCAACCCGCATGACCGTGTCACTCGGCGGGTTAACATAAATGACAGGCGCTATAATGTTAACATTTACTGCAATTTGAAAGCGAAAAAGTAAAAATTATCTAAGTAACAAAGTTTATTGCGTTCCGGGGGGACCGCAGCGAAGCGGGGTGAACGCTGCTAGTGTCATATATGAAAAAAATATATGAATCGAGGAACACATCAATCATCTCCGAATTTGTGTATAAACAGTACGTTATAATAAAGTATTAAAATATAAATTTTTGCACCTTATTTTTGGTTATTTCACGACTGAAGGAGGATAATAAACATTTTTCAAGAGTCCAACGCACACTATGAGTAAACATGAGATATAGAAAAAGTCTTACTGGTACTTTTGAAAATGTGACAAGTAGTAGTTAAATTGGGACTGAATTGGGTAGAATTGTACCAACTTTTTCACAACAGGGGCTGAAAATGCCAGCGTGGTACCAAAGGACTGATGAATAACAAAAAAGACTAAATTTGGTACAATAGTACTAAATGTTCATGTAACTAATTTATTTGAGGTAATATAATAATCATTCATTTTCAGAAGCAAGTGTAATTGTATAAATGGAGCTTGATGACGTTTCTGTGTGTTTTCTTTTCAAAACATACCAAGTGTTTATATAAATTAAATTTAACCCTTTCAAATCTAATTTTCTTCTAAACGTTAAAGAAATATTTCTACATTTGAGACAGGTAAAAGGGATGAAAATTACACAATAAACTTACTCCATTAACAGCACCATCTAGTGTCCATCTTAAGTATCAGATGATGTTTTCAACTAAAATGAGTTCAAAAATAAAAATCAATATGCCTATTGGGAAGTATCTGAGAGACTGAAAAAGTTAAATAAATTACAAAACAGTTGACTAATTTTCAATTTCAATTCAAATATTTTACAAGTCTGATTGTAATCACTATTATTTTAATATATAACTGAGATTAAAAAAAAAAACTTAATTTTTGAGTTTTGTTCAAAATGCAAATTTCATGTAATCGTGATAGAAAAAAGAAATGACGCCATTGCAATTTAAAAATTTCACAATCCATTTTACAAGGTGTGATCAAAAAGTACGGTGAATGTTTTGCACAGTGCCATCTATTGATGTTGTATTCATTTCAACTAGTAAGCCCGGTAGCCTAAACCTTTGGTACAGCCAGTGTCGAGTATGAACAAGTTGTGACATGTTAGTTGGCTTCCATAGGCAGAAGAATGAGAACATATTAAGAGTGTCTGTCGCGAGCCAACATTAGGTTTTGTTCTAAGCTGTAAAAAGAAAAAAGCGTCAAAAAGACTCACGAAATGTCAAAATCAGTGTATGGCAAAGAAGCGGTGGCATTGAAGACTGTTTGCAAGTGTTTGAGCGATTCAAAAGCGGGAGTTGATTCAAAACAACCAACGGTCAAGACGTTCTTCGACGTCAAGAACATATGAAAACGTGCAAAAAAGTGGCACATTTGATTTGTTCAAATAGGTGAATGAGCTTTCTGAATAACACTGGTCGGCAAAATGAAACTTTGTTTCGCTCCCACGAACGAAAATAGGTGATTCCTATAGATTTCGAGCTCCTGAGTTCGAATCCGTAACCCGTTTTTCTCCAAGACGTACCAGTTTTCAGAGGGGAGAGAGGTTTTCCAATATCCGCTCAAAATATGCTATTCTCCACCCATAATAATTTGTACGTTATAATTTAAATATCAATATAAATTATGCAGATAAAATTGCATAAAAAGTTAAACACTTACGTGTCACTTGGTTTTCCTACTCCCCTTGTATTACTACAGGGTGTCTCGCGTGTCACATTCCAACAGAAGTATGCCATCATATTCACACTCCATTTACCACTGTAGCGCCTCCCCATGGTAGCTATTTGCTCGTGAAACCTTTCCCCGTGTTCGTCAGAGACCTCCCCCAAGCTATATATATTTCAGAGAAGAAGTCCAGGTGGCAATGCAGGAAGTGTAACTTTAGGGACATATTACATACCATGTTACGAAATGAAGTAATTAACCTGCCCACAATGTCTTTGTAATCAGGTGACTTATGATTCCCTAGAAAGTTCCTGCACACTTCTCGAAAGTCCTCCCAAGCATCACTTTCCACTTCATTAAGCTTAGAAGAAAATATAGTATCCTTAAAAATGTCTCTGATTTGAGGTCCCGTAAAAACACCTTCTTTCACCTTGGCCTCGCTGAGTCTTGGGAATAGTTTTCTGAGATGATTAAATACTTCACCATCCCGGTTCATGGCCTTGACGAAGACCTTCATGAGCCCTAATTTGATATGAAGGGGTGGTAAGAATATTTTCTCCGGACCCACAAGACGTTCATTAGCCACGTTCATCTTCCCTGGGACTAATTGCTTGCTTGGCACCCATTTTGTGATGGTGTACTGATCTTTGGCTCAACTATCCCAATGACACAAGAAGCAGCAGTGCTTTGTGTAACCTTCTTGTAAACCGGTGAGGATGGCAATAACCTTAAGGTCAGCGCATACAGACCACTGGAACTGTTCGTACTTTATTTTCTGCAATAGGTTTCGCATGTTCTCGTATGTTTCTTTCATATGTACAGCATGAGCAATAGGGATGGCTGGCTTTTCATTGCCATTGTATAGTAACACTGCCTTGAGACTTATCCTAGAGGAATCTACGAATAGCCACCAATCTTCAGTGTTGTAGTTCAACTTCAGTTGTCCCATAAGCGATGGAATGTCACTGTAATACACCAAATCACCATCCTTTGTAAAATTAGGAACTAGGCTCACCTCTCTTTTTCTATACATAGATATATTCACATCTTGGTTTAGTAGATTCCATTGTTGAAGTCGTGATGCAACCAACAGAGCCTTAGACTTGGGGAAGGTTTAAGTCTCTGATCAGATCATTCAGCTCTTCCTGACTTATCACATGTGGTTCATTAGTGATCTGACTGCGTACTCGAAGATTGAGCAACATCCTCACAAGCAGCAGGTTCTTCATCGGATGAAACACTGTACAGAGTGTACGAGTCTGGTAGTACGGGTACAGGCAGACAAACATCATGTTTCACAGGTCTCCTCGCGGAATCCAAGTTAGGACACTGTATTTTATGCTTCATGTTTTTCGAGAAACCTTTTATATTAGTCAGGCAGAAGTAACAGTCTGAAACATTATCACGGGGCTCGCGCCAAACCATAGGTACGGCGAACGGTATCGATTTATGTGTATCTTTCAACCATCCTGTGAGAGTACGCGCACACGAGTTACAACTTTGTTTCGGAGCCCAAACGCGATCCTGGACGCCGATTTTACACCCGAAGTACAGATGGTAGGCTGTCTTCAGGAACGGTGACAATGGCCTACTTTGTCCCTTGAAAATCACTTCCCTACATATGTAGCAGAATTAATCTGTCGAATTGTTGCAAGTTCTCGGCATGTTCGTTTAACACAAACGTCAATATTTCACGCAGAAATATTTTTCACCTACGGTATACACAGACACAGCGTAACACCACCTTCTAACTAGAAGATCAATTCGAAACTGAAATGTTTGTTTGTCTTGGCGCCTTTTTTCAACAATCTGTCTGTCGTCTAGACAAAAGGGAGCTGACGAATGATCGCAAGTTGATTACGAAACCTTTCTTCGTCAATAACGCCTATGTTTTAGTGTATGCAGTGTGGAGCGACAATAAATCTTTGCCACCCAAGGGAAGGGGGTACTTTTCCGGGGGATCGTGAGCTAGAGAAAAGAATGTTCCTGGGATCTAGCCTAGTAACAGTTCTTGCATTAAGATAAAAATTCAGAATTATGTACTCCAAACACGGAAAACACATATTAAATACAAAAAATACGATTTTTCTGTCAATTATGGAAACAGCATCCCGCCAAAAAAAAAAAAAAAACCTTACGTGCAGGAACTTTCTCAATGAGATGTTCGTAATCAGCGTCTCGAAATCTATCCGGTACACCATTTCACCCTCGTGGGAGGATTTTCATGCCGACCAGTGTAATTAAACATCTCGTATGGGTCCGTAAAATGCATTTTAACAACTGACTATATGAGCAAATGGCTTCCTTCTTCACCACGAAAACACGCCGTGCCACGCCTTGGTTTTGATCCGCGAGTTTTTGGCAAATATATATGGATTCAACGTTGTTATAACTGGATTGCTAGTCAAGAACAGTAAATTTGAAGGAGATTAAATCAACTTCCCTGTAAACTTACTACTTTGTCTCTAATAAAACTATTCACCGTGGTTTCTGATCAGATCTCGTATTTCAATAACCCTCAACATTGTCTTTCACGCTTCTCAGTGGCAGCTCTCCAGTTCGGGAACCAGTGGTGTATGGAATATATTAGAAAAGTTGGAATGCAAGACATTGTGTTGAAACTTATTTGTATCAAAGCGTGTGAATCCATTGGGGGAAAAAAAACAGAAGTCGGCGTCTTGATCGTATGTCTTGGAGCTGACAATACTTCTGCATGCAAGTCCATATATAGAGGAAATTGTTACTGAAATATATTCTTGTGTCCATAAGGAAGTAAAAGAAAGTTGGGTGTTTGCCCCTCACACTTTTTTGCAATGGCGGATTTAAGATGACGGCCATTGAAAATCACCTGTAACAATTTTAACACTTTGTAACTTGTCAATAAATAAGCATTGAAACACCGTTTTACTCCTGATGAAGGAAAATGGACATACATTTCTTTTTTACCTAAAATTAGTTATCATCTGTTGCCGCCATGTTTAATAATGACGCCCTAAATGGCAAAAAGAATACTGTTTCGTTAATGTATTTTTTGTGTTCAGCATCAAATAATATAAAGAAAACATGACTTACGAAGTTCGTTTACTTACACAATGAAAAGAAAATGCATAAGAAATTTTCAAGGCATTCAAGTGCTACGCCAATTACAGCCATTGAAAGGTCACAAGCCTCTGCCCTTTGTTTGATACAAGGTGGAATATTTTTGTTATTTTTAAAAATAGAACAATGATTCTGATGTCCTTCTAAAGCTCTTAATATAAACTCTTTTGTATGCTTCACAAAGATATCTATATCTTAGTAGCATGTTATATTATTTGATGCTGAACACACACAAAAAAAATACAATAACGAAATAATATTTTTTGCCATTTAGGGCGCCATTATTAAACATGGCGGGTACACATGATAACTAATTTTAGTTAACAATAATTGTATGTCCATTTTCCTTCATCATGCATAAAACGGTGTTTCAATTTTTACTTATTAACAAGTTACAAAGTGTTAAAATTTTTACAGGTGATTTTCCATGACCTCCATCTTTAATCCGCATTGCAAAAACAAATGTGGTGTGTGAGGGGCAAACACCCAACTTTTTTTTACTTCCTTATGGGCACAAG
Organism: Thermobia domestica; assembly: GCF_964235325.1. Taxonomy (NCBI): domain Eukaryota; kingdom Metazoa; phylum Arthropoda; class Insecta; order Zygentoma; family Lepismatidae; genus Thermobia; species Thermobia domestica. Next base: position 165,788,410 of record NC_137466.1, on the reverse strand, counting down.
AGTATATTTCAGTAACAATTTCCTACATACACGGACTTGCGCAGAGAAGTGTTGTCAGCTGCTGGACTATATGTAAAAGCTTAACGATGAAATTGATGGAAGGTAACATTAAAGTCTAAGAGCACTGTGTTTTCGTAATTCTCTTAAGCTCCATCTCAATTAGCTGTATATAGCCCTATTCTGTATTGTACAGCGGTGGACACTTCTAAATGGTACAGTCATATGGAGATTTACGGCTAAGGTGTACCATTTAGAAGTGTCCACCGCTGTACACTTGTAAAGAAAAGACTCTTCGTGGCAGGGTACTCAGGGATTTTTATTAAGGAAAGCGGTATGAACATCTTTTCAGTGAGGGGACGCAGTGGCTCAGTGGTTGGTATTGCTCGTTGACCGCGGAAGTGTGTGGACGTGTCTGCGTGCTCTGCGAAGTTAACGCGTTTACTTGTGTAGTGCCTATCAAATGGAACTGCAGAGTGGTAGGTAAAGTGTGGCCTGTTATTTTGCATGTTCTTCCTGAGACAGCTACACATTTATATAGATATATATATTTATATACGATACTTGACAAACTTTTTTTTTTGCTTCTAAGTTTTTGTGAAAATGGAAAAGAATTTAAGAGAAAATACAATCAAATTTGCATTTGATAAGTCGACGAGTCGAAATAGGCCTAGCCCTTATGCAATACATAAATGGCTGTCTGATACGATCAAACTCAATGCTGATCAGGTGCAAGGTATACAATTAAATAGCGAAGAATATTGTGTATATGTAAAGTTAATTTCTAAGTGTTCTTTTGAACAGATTATGTCCTCCCTGCCTCAGTCTGTCAATTTTCAACATGAAGATGGCCTGATCAGTGAAGTTCTAGTGTCGAATGCTACTGAACAAATAACGAAAGTGAAGGTAGTCAATCTTCCATTGGAGATGGAAAATCAAAAAATTGTCGCGACCTTAGGCAATTATGGTGTAATCAAAACAGTCTCAAATGAGCAGTGGTCAGACAAATTTGAATATAAAGTAAATAATGGCAATCGTATAGTACAAAAGGAAATAAAACAACATATCCCATCTCGTCTTGTCATAAGTGGTTACCGTGCCTCGATTATCTATTATGGACAACCCCCCACGTGTTTTATTTGTGGATCAGTTGAACACGTAGCTAATAGGTGTTCTTTAAACAGAAGAAGGACTACAGTGACACAGCAACAAAATTTGCCATCTACATCTTCAGGTGTTCTGCAACGGCAGGTAGTAAACTTCCTTCCAACAGAATTATTACCGGATGATGGACAAATTCAATCACCAACTACAGAACAAAAGAGAACTGAACGAATAGAGGAAAGAGAACATATTTCAACTGCCAGATCAGCAGCACGGTACAACACTCTCGATCCCCATATTTCCAAGAATGACGACTTCACTCTCTCCTAGCACAATTTCCCTCCATTAGTTCAAGCTGTGACTAAAAAGAGTGCAGCTACTCTTCCAATTGCGGAACACATAGGTGCTTTACAGCCTGATGACGTTAGTCTTGGCCCAGTTTTTACAAATGACAATCCAATGAACGTATGTATGACTGTACCTCTTGACAAACCATCCGACGATCCTATACCTTCTGTTGTGATAGCAGATGAAGATGGTACTGTTATAGCTGACAAGAACCATGATATTGCAGACCCAGACGAAGGAAAAAGCTTACCAGAGACAGAAGGAATAAACGATGAATTGAATACGGAGAGCACATCACTTGAGATTTTGAATGAGAGTAGAAACAAGAAGAAAAGAAGAAAAATTAGTCAAATTGAAGGAACAGACAAGCAAAGTGTACAGACATAGTTTTTGACGTCGAAAACCGATTTCTCTAATTTAATTCCGTCCAATAACATATATTTTAAGCAATTTGTGCAGTTTAATAGTTATTTATGTTCACTTGAATGCCATATGTTACTAGGTGCATTTCACTAAATATTAACAAACTACAATCTGAAGTAAAATAGTCCCTATTCAAACAGTTTGTTTATGAACATGATGTCGACTTCCTGTGTCTTCAGGAGGTTACGACTGATGATTTTTCATATATTTTTGGCTGCACTAGTTATGTAAATCTTGGGGAGAAGCACTTTGGTACTGCGATCTTAGTTAAAGATGGCATTCATATTTCAGATATTAAAATGTTAGTTGATGGTCGTGGTATTGCTTTATATTGGGATCAAACTGTTATTGTAAATATATATGCTCCGAGTGGGCATCAAAACAGGGAAGCTCGAGAAGTGTTTTATAATGCCGACATTTTATATCTGTTTACAGGCACCTTCAATAACATAATTTTAATAGGTGATACTAATTGTCACCTTCGACCACAAGACTGTCAGGGTGTGCCTTCGTATAGTGCAGCATTACAACTCCTCATCGATCAATTCCATTTAGTTGATTGTGCTATTCAGTGTAAACGAGATCAACTATTTACATATCTCAGGAATAATGCTGGTTCTAGAATAGATAGGTGCTATGTTACTCGTACTATCATTTTACACTTAGTTGATTATAATGTCTACCCTGCGCCCTTCACAGATCATTCTGCAATTAAACTAGAGCTTGCCATTGGAAAACCTTTTGTCTCTTATGGGAAATGTTATTGGAAAATGAATGCCCAGCTCTTAGAACGCCAAGACTTCAATGAGTTGTTTTCTGAAGAATGGAAATTATGGGTTGAGTACAAGCAGCGATATTCCACAACAACCCAGTGGTGGCAGACGTATGTTAAGAAAAATATAAAATGGTTTTGTATACAATATGCTAGGGAAATACAAAATACAGATAAATATACTATGGATTATTATATGAAATGTTTAGCAGAAACAACCAAACTTTCTCACGATAATCCTGAGATTTCCTACAGGGATGGGAAATATTTCAAACGTAAAATATTACAGCTACAATGTAAGAAAATAGCAAAATTTAGAACTTCATGTCGAAATACTGATATTTTATCTGACGAAAAGTTAACATTATACCAGTTGATTAAACACCGTGCAAGGAGACAGAAACAATTGATTACCCAACTGGAAACTGATTCCGGCAATGTACTATCATCACAGGCTGACATTTCCTTATGTATATATGAACATTTCAAAAATTTATTTGACAAAGAATTTACAACAGATCTAACTAATCTTGTAGACATTTCTGATGCGATACAAATTACACCTGCTGCTAATGATATGTTAATGGAATTGTATACAGAGAAAGAAATATGGGAAGTTATTAAAAATCTTAAAAGAAACAAGACGCCAGGGTTAGACGGTCTAATAGCAGAATTTTACCAGAAATTTTTTGGCACCATTGGAGCAGACTTCACTCAAATGGTGAATGAAATTCTTTTCGGTAACGTTAGTCATCCGAATTTCTCCCAAGGTGTCATTATTCTAATTCCGAAAACTAGATATTCACGTAAAATTAAAGATTATCGTCCATTATCTATGCTTTGTGTGGATTACAAAATCATTGCTAAATGCTTAGCCAATAGGCTAATGAAGGTTATACCCTCTACATTACATCCAATGCAAGCTGGATTTAATGATCGGAACATGATTGATTTGCTGATGGATTTAAGAGACACAGTGTCATATTTGGATTACAGCAAAAAATCACATGGAATATTATCAATAGATTTTCAAGGTGCTTTTGATTTAGTAAATCGTGACTATTTATATCACGTGATGAGTAATATTGGGTTTCGAATGGATGTCATACAACAAGTCAAAGCATTATATACTATATCGAGATCCAAAGTGCAGGTTAATGGATATTTTACTCCATCCTTTGCTGTTAAACGATCAGTGAGACAAGGATGTCCATTATCCATGATCCTTTTTAATATATATATGATGCCTTTGCTTTATACACTTGAAGTAAACATATCCGGTATACAATTCGCGGATTTACAATTTAAACTTTTTTCCTACGCAGACGATTTAACTGTCCTTGTTAAAGATACAATTGAGTTGGATAGTGTCATTGCCACTATTCATGCCTTTGCAAAATATAGTGGTGCACAACTTAATATGGAGAAAACAAAATTACTTAACTTTGGAAACTGGAATAATGAACACAATATACCAATCTCCCAAGTTGACAATCTCAAGATCTTAGGAATCTGGGTTTGTAGGTCTGTACATGAAATGATTACTTACAACTGGAATGTGATTATTCAAAACATCAAAGTTACGTGCCATAAATGGAAAGATCGTAATTTCTGTTTAGAGGAAAGAGTTTGGATTTCTAATACATATTTAGCTGCGAAAATTTGGTTTGTTGCCCAACTCTTGCCCTTGCCATTACGTTGTAGTAGGCAAATTCAGACTGCACTCTATTGGTTTGTGTGGAAAGGGTCCATCTTTAAAACTCCTGTGTATGTAATAACACAACCCAAATCTAATGGAGGATTGAATTTAGTTGATGTTCACATTAAGTGTAAAGTTTTGTATTTCCTTAAATGGTTCTACATTCTTCATTCAGAAAAATCGTTATTTGTGAAAGTGTGGAGCTTATACTGGATAGAGAAAACAGGGACTGTAGCTCCTCTTAACCTCACAGTGATTCCCTCCTGTGTCAGATACATTCAGGACAATATTTTTGAAAGTAGTTATAATGTTCTCGATCCAAGTGTACCAGTAAGAGTTAGTGTCAAAAATATGTATCAGTCCTTACAACTCACACAGACAGTGATGTACAGAAGTCTCAAGTTTCATCCAAATCACAATTGGAATCAGATTTGGGAAAATGTAAATAATACAATTCTTAATGCCAAACAACGATCTCTTTGGTATAAAGTAGTGCATGATTTGGTACCAACAAAAGGCAGACTACACAAGATTCATCTCAGTCAATCCCCAAATTGTGTGTCTTGCTCTGAACTTGATAACCTTCAACATAGACTAAGAACCTGCAGTCTAGTTAGCCCCATCTGGCTCCTTCTCGGAACTATTTTACGCATTATATGTCGTTGCAGTATTGATACGTTTTCGCCAGACTTTATGTTATTTCCAGATTTTAAATACTTTCCATCACAAAAACACAATGCAGTGATTTGGCTTTGTGGAATTACGATACAATATCTTTTGACACATCAGGGATATACAGTGGACAGTTACAAATATCATGTTTTCAAAGAAAAATGGAAATTTTCTCCCAGTGTAAGGCAAAAGAACTTTGGCAATTTTCTGGTTGTTTTAAATGAACAATTAACACCATGATGTACTGGTCCATAGTTTTTTCAATCTTATTCCATGAGACCTCTTTTGAAATGTCTAATTTCCTGTTACCTGTACACTGTATTTGTGTTAGTTAAATAAATACATAAATTAAGAAAAAAAAGTGGTAGAGAGTTCACTTCTGGTGCTTGGGGTCTCTGGTTCGATCCCAGCAGGCGCCGTGTGAACTTTGAGGTGAACAAACACCGGGCTCGTGGATTTTTTCGGGATTCTCACGTTTCCTCCCACTTTCCTCATTCCACCATTTCATTAATTTCTCATCATCACCGTCTTCTTTAACCTAACCAGCGTAATCGTGCGACGTAAAACTGAAAGATTTCGTTTCATTTCTTTTCAGTTCCTGAAAAAAAATCTTTCAGTTTAACGTCCCACACTTATACCTGTTAGGCTGAAAGAAGGATTAGTGGGAGGAGAATGTGAGAGGAAACGGAAGTATCCAGAGAAACCCCACGAACACAATGTTGTCCACCACAAACTTACTTGGCTGGGTATCGATAAGGGCCCCCACGCACCAGAGGTAAACGTTCTACCACTGAACCACTGTGCCGCCCGGTGCATGAAAAGAAAAGTCCTCACCCACCCACATAAAATCCTTGAACTAACTTTACCTTCATTACTAGAGTAAATCAGATCTTTAATACTTTAGAGTAAGTTCCCAGATGTCGAGTCTTCGCCCATAATCTCTGTGAAGAAAAGGAGATCAAGCTCTGAGCTATACTTTTATCGAATATCGTTTTTTCTAACTTTTCTTTTTTTCCTTACGTAAGAACTCATTATTGTTTGACCCGTTTTTTTTCAGAAGATGCTATAGAAAAACTTACTGAAACGAGCAAACTATGAGTATTATATAAACTTCTTCGGAAGCGTGTTCCTTTTCATGTGCGAGCATTTTACCTTACAATATTTTTTTCTTCAGCTAGCTGACATTTTTATTCTTCAATCACTTCTCCTAAACTTTATTTCCGTTTCCTCGGCGATCAAATTATCACTACGGAGACAACAATCTTATATATATACACCAGAATACACCTACAATCAATGTGAAAGGAAGTCTTATCAAAGGCTTTAGCAATATCCATCCTTATAGAAAACTTTCGTGTATCATTTATATATATCATAGGTTATATATTGCGAGGAGTAGACATTGATGTCTCTCAAACTCTTTTTCTTTTTAGCTATTGGAACTGTCTTTGGACTTTTTTCTAGCTTAAAAATTATGAGGAAGTCTATTTAATGATCTCACAATATGGTAGTTAGAGAATAAATTGTGAGCAGCGTGGTTTAAGCTTCTATCATAAATTTACGTATAAAATAGCTCCAATTTTCCGCATTATAGGCTTCAAGCAGGAATCCTATCTTTCGCATTAGTTTAGGAACTTTCGAGTAAGGAAAGATGCCAAATAGAAATGTCAAACCCTTTATGAAAGTATGACTAGACTACTGAATAGGCTATATTTATAACTAAGAGTAAGCACAAGCAAGATAAATGGAGTTTAGAAAATCAGATATGAGGTTTGTGCACAAATCGACTCTGTTTTATATACTTTCTCAATTAGTGACGCAATTTGAGACAATCAGACAACACACTCAATTCATGATTCCAAGTGAGTAATGAACGGGACATTTGAGAAAATCAGGGCAGTGGTCTCTTTGTGGGTAGCAATATCATAAGAGATATTCAGAAAAAAAAATCTTCGGGGTAGAAATGAGCTGATTCCCAATATTGTATTAATTACTAATGAACTCTCAGGGGCCGCGGTGGCTCAGTGGTAGAGCGTTCACCTCTGGCGCTTGGGGTCCCGAGTTCCATTCCAGCCCCTGCCAAGTGAACTTTGTGGTGGACAAACACCGTGTGCGTAGGTTTTCTCGGGGCTCTCCCGTTTCCTCCCACTTTCTTTATTCCACCATTTCATTCATTACTCATCACCACCGTCTCCTTTAGTCTAACCGGCATAATCGTGGGACGTAAAACTCAAAGATTTCACTTCATTTTTTTAAATGAACTCTCAAACTCTATGATGCGAATGTACCAAACATCTTAAACTTTGTAACTAAAGGAATAAGCTTTAGTTGCTTAGCTACAGAAACCAAGTACGGAGCGTTTGATCTGTAACCATCAAGACACTTTTATGAACTTAACTGTCCATTGTACTGACATCAGTGTTGTCCAATTTATGCATCTTGCACAATATGTACTCCATTTCCTCACCTATGAAGGGGAACATAAAACATATGTCCAATTGTGTCTGTGGTTTTATCTAGTATGACTTTCACATCGAGTTTAACTCCTTCCTCATAATTTCTTACACGGTTTCGTAACTCAATACAATGTTTTCTTAAAGTGCCCTTATCGGTACTAAACTTTGTGTGAATTTTTCGATAAATTACTTGAAAATTGGGTAGTTTGTTTCACTCAGTAAACACAGAAATTAGCATTACACTATTCTAAATTTCAACTTCAAAAAATTGCTTGTTCAAAGACAATTCATAATAGAGGTTATCGGATTTTTTTATTTATTTTTTTAAGCTTTTGGAATGTAGCAGTGAAAAGGAGAGAAAAGGTGGGGATTAAAGGCAGATTAAGAGGAAAATGTATCAAAAAGGGAAAAAGAATAAAGGGTCCAAAAGTAAGGGAAAAGATGCTGGAAAATTATGTCTATTCATGTCCAAAGGCAACATTGGGTATAGTAGGTACTTTATGAGGACCTTTTCTTGCATTAAAAGGAAAAGGTGCGTATCTAAAATCGTAGCCTTAATAATCGCAATATCTCTCAACAAACTTCTTAATAAACTTACAATTTTATGCAGTTTTGATAGTTCCCAATCGATAGGTGTTTTTTTTTTTTTTTTTTTTTGTCCCATATGCTTGTATTCTATTTATTTCCATCCAATATACCATTTATAGAAAAAATTAAACAGCATAAAGAAAGAGATAGGGCAGTCATTTCCAACGTCATATTTACTGCCCTCTTTCTCAGTGAGAGGGCAAAGTACAGGTAGGTAATGTGACGTTGGGTAATATGGAAATAAGAATCTTTACAGCGTAGTGGATGGTATTGCAGGCATCTTATTGTGGACTCATGACTACGTGTACACTGCCAACACTTGCTCTCTTACGTCATCTTTTTTCTTTCTTTCCTCATTGTATATTACTTTCTGCTTTCTTTAGATTGTAAAACCACGCGTCTACGTTATATATCGGTCAGCTCAAGATGAGTGGTATGGGGAAATTATGTGTAAACTGAACCAACTTTCCTTATCATCAGTAAAACTCTTACTAAAGCATGAAACAATCTTCATTTCGTTTGAAAGCGACGCCCCGAGTATCTATTTAAATGTTGTTAGCAAATGAGAGAGTCACCGCTTTGTCATGTCTTTCATCTACTAATCTGTCACCTGCTCATTGCTTATGCTGCAGTGCGTCTCTTTAGCCACATTATTTTATCACATGGGAATGTCGCGTCACAGCTTTGGTTTCATTCGCTATATAACACACACTATCAAGTTTGTCTCACGTTTTAGCAAGTTTCCGTATAGAAGAAACTATTTCATTGCTTTTTAACTAGTAGAGACACATTGCATTCACTTCCCTTTAACAGATTGGTTAAATCCAGGCCTGAAATTTGCTGACTAAATAATTCGAGAACTAAAGATCTCCAGTCGACCATATCTGAAATGTTGGTAGGCTTTGGTTATCTTACCAGTCATATGAATTATTATGTTCAGCACGGTTTTGATTCCGGACTTATTTCCCATCAGAAGATTTGAAGTTTGGTCTTATTGAAAGAGAGTAAATTAAACTTCCATCTTTGATGATCAATAACTAGAGAACTGCACAGTGATATTTCATATACGTACTAAGCTCACAAAGGTCTACCAAAGGTCATGCCAAATTTGATCAAGATCAAATAGGTTTTCATCAGTTGTTGTTTAGTCACATTTTTTTGTCATTCCATTATGTCTAAATCCAGATTTGATGAATAATAACTGAAGTACCAATTAACTGCTAAACGTGGCCTATCACCATACACAATTTGGTCAAAATCAGATTAGGATGTTGGATATTATATTCCATATATAATATTCTTTAACTAAGCCCAATCAGAAGTTAGATGACCAATAAGTCAGGAACCAAAGACCTAAACACCATAATATTTAATATGTGCACCAAGCTTGTGAAGTTCTAACACCATCCCAATTCCGGCGAAAATTATATGAGTTTCATGAATCGTGTACGATTGTGATTGATCTATTTAAGAAGAATGAAATGAAGAAGAAAAAGAGCATTAGCTGCCATGAGCTAACTATCAGTGCATCGAATGCGACTACAAAATAATACAAAGAGTTAACCACTTTCAATTGTCATCAGAAGGCACTAGGAAGACTGATGACATTAAACTTGAATAATGATAGACTTGATCTTAGAGAAAAAAAGTTAGTTTCTTTTGTATGCAGACTATAAGAACCCAAGTGATAATAATTTATGTACTTTACCTTCTCATTGTTGTCAACCAGTATAGTGATTCTTGTCTATGACTACATTACTGCCGACATCCCCACTACAGCTTAGTTGGTCTGCTGAAAAATCTAGAATAGTCATACTTCCAACTAGGTGCTCTGTAACGTTACCGCTTGATACTTCCATTCTCAGTAAATCATGCGGAGAGAAATAGAAGTAGACAAAAAAAACTGCTGTTGATAAGATACACAGTTGTGACAGGTAAACAAAGCATATTACATAATTTTACAGATACACTAATCATTGATTCATGATTAATCGTACGCTAGCAATACTTACTTATTTCATTCCTCTATCTTATCCCTTGTCAGTTTTTTGAATAGCCTTTTCTGTCTGTTCTTTCTCTGATCCGAAACGCATGATCATACAATGGTCATCTGGAAATGTCTGATTTGGATCGATGTCAAAGGAGAAGCAGACTACGATCTGGATGTTCTATGTCGCGTGACATGAGTCTTCCACATTGAATAATTACAATTTCTGTTAGTGTACATAACTTTGAATATCTCAAACCCATCGTTGTCCCACGTTGATTCCTAAAATAAATTATATCCTTGTAATGTATATGTAGTGAGAATGTAAGAAAGAAAAAATCAATTTTAGATGTAAATGAATGAAAGTAAGAAAGAAAGAAAGAAAGAAGACTGAATAATTGGTTGTAAAGTTGGCGGAAAAGGAACTATGTAACGATGAACGTACTGGAACATACGGTACCAGGAAAAAGAGAAAGAGGAGAAATAAGTTACAGTTGATTGATTATATTGGAACAGAATCTTCGTACATGAGTATAGCAACTAACAGACATGATGCAGGAGGCTTCTCAGTTCATGGCCAATGATCTGCCAATAATGGTAGAATATTTATGTTAATGACTATGATGGTTATGAGGGATGTTCATAAGTTGTTTTATTCTTTTGTGGCTACTCTGGTACACCTTATTTCGTTTTGAACAGCAACAAAATTAACAACAAAGTGGTAATTAAATGATATTGCAAAATATATAACTTCTGAATAAGTGAAAAACATAAGCATTGCGGCAAACTTATAAAAAAAAATATGTACTCGTAATAAACTATTTATATTCCTGGAACTAACTCATTTTGTCACGTTTCGTAGAAAATCATATTTCAGGGGACTAACTTTGTGAAGCACCGTTAAAATTAAATTCAATTACATCTTTTTTAAATAGAATAGAAATGAATTGCAGACATCTTATTGAAGATTCTGCTAAACCTTATACGTATGTCTATGGTCGATTTTTTTTCTGTAATTCTCTTTCTTCAACTCGTCTCAGCAACCCTCAATACATTTTTTCTGTCAGTTGTTGTCAAATTGAGTTGAAACCGTATATTTCAAGATTGATTTTTCGTGGCAGAATGAAATACGATCTAATAAAGGAAGTAAGAACATTTTTTTTCCAAATACCCACATAACATCACATTACACCAGTAAAAAAAATACGAAAAGAAGAGGATAAAAAAGAATAAAGGTTTTCTAAAAGTGAAGATCAAAATAACATTTCTACTTGGATGTAATCGATAGAGCTGATTATAATTACATTCAACCTAAAGCAACTGACATTCTGATCAATTTTAGAAATGAATCCCTCTTCGACATAAAAATTGCATTTGTCAACTGAAATTCCATAGAAGCAGATACAATTCTTAGTAAGTAATGAATATTTATTTACTGTCTTAGAAACGAAATAAAAAAATGAGATCTTTAAGTTTTACGTCCCACACTTGTGCCGGCTAGGCTGAAGGAGACGGTGATTATGAGAAATAAACGAATGAAGAATACCGAGAAAGGCCACGCACATGGTGTTTGTTCATTACAAACCACACTTGGCGCGAGCTGAGATCGAACCAAGTATCCCATGCACCAGAGGTGAAAGCTCTACCACTAAGGCGCCGCGGCCCTATCTAACTAATGCTTGACTTATTTAATTTATAAAGGGTGTTCAGTAACAATACTAAACACTTTGGAAAATGAATCCTCACACGAAAACAAAAGGAAACATAGACAAAATATACAGAGTGATTCTTTTAAAACTCACGGATTTCATTTCGGTCTAGAATTTCTAACTGAGGTCCGATTTCCATGTGGTTAATGGCAAATGATCAAGTAAGGATGGTACATTTATGGGTCTATATTTACTGGTTTAAATTCATCCGGGGTAATATCGGCCACGCCTCAAGAAAAACAGCAAATATTCGCGAGTATACCTTGCAATTGGAATGATGTTTTGGATTTTTGAAGCGAAATTGCAGAATACAAATTGTTAGTGAGAATACAAATTAAGTGTTAGCGGTAACACCCAAAAATCCCATGTTGAATATCTACAGCCGATTTCTTGTGGCAACGGAGAGTTTTCTTGGGCGACTTAAGGAGTCGATAAATGACAATTTCCACAAGAGCTGCCTACAGAGTCCGATACTTCCCTGTCTCACTCAGAAGCGATCCTGTTTCCTCCAATTTATTCACTAGCGTCCATAGGTATATTATGTTACTATCTGGGGCAGAACGTGAGGCAAATGTGTTTCTAAATGGTATTCGCGAAGCAATAACAGATTCTGTTTACCAAAAACTTTTAACGATAAACTCATGTTGCTCCAAAGAGTACATATTCTCACTGTGTCCTGATTATGCTCACACCGTAGCACAGAATTGTACAGCGCAATTCCCAATACAACGGCCCAGTTTCCTATTTCTTATTCTTATTGACCTTGGCGAGGTTTCCGTGTACGAAGAAAACTCAAATCTTCACACCGCACCGCACTTGATTCCAATTGTAAGGGACACTGGCGAATATTTGCGGTTTTTCTTGAGGTGTGGCCGATATTACCCCAGATTAATTTAAATCAGTAAACATGGTCCCATAAATCTCCCATCCCTCCTTGATCATTTGCCATAAACCGCATGAAAATCAGAATTCTGTTAGAAATGCTAGACCCAAATGAAATCCGTGCCCTTTTTTTCCTGTATAAACAATATGGGTGGACAGGTATGTGTTTCGAAGCTATAGGCCACGGCAAATTGTTCCGAACGACATGGTCGTAACATATAAACGAAATATCATATAAAGGTCTGATAAAAGAATATAATTGTTATCTTGAGCCAAGAGTCTGCTAATGTATCAGTGGATATGGAATTTTGGCTAGTTTTCCGTACCTGATCTCTCATTTTTCGTTTCTACAAGACCTGCATGTTAATGATACCTAGTCTCCAAGTAATCAGTATGATCTTTCACTTGACCTTCATCCGTCATTTAGTTTTCGAGTTGCAACTCTTTTTCAGAAATTTTCAAGTAATGTCTGATAACCAGTGGTGTGTTTACAATTTTGTTTCGGGAAGGCTTGCTAACTTTATTCCTGGAAATGTGAAAATTTTGCAAGATATTTTATTTACTTTAAAATAGTAAATAAAATTTCGGGTGAGGGACTTCAGCCTGGAATCCCCCTTTAAATACGCCACTTCTGATTAACATTGTTCACTTTATTACTGGAGTTGAGTTTGTACAATTGTTTCAGTGAGTGGATTAGTCCTTTATTTACTTGAACATTACACATAGCTTTATTGAAATTGTATTGATTCTTTACGTATTTATGGACATTTTGAGACATGAGTTGAGTTTAACATGACAACACATCCGTTACCGCTGACCTAGTGGCTAACACGTGTATCTTTGGTGTGCGGAATCCCGGATTAGATTCCTGGTGGAACATTGAAATTAGAACCCACGAAGATAGTTGAAATTCCACCTCAAATTATACGTCCACGCTTGGGGCTGAAAATGGGTGTTAAGCTTTAGGGAAACGTCTGTTTTACTGGTGGGAAGAATCAAAGGCTAACGTAAATCCAGAATAGTCACCACATCATATGTTTCAAAACACTAATATAAACAATGCTGATCAGCACTGAGAAACTATGAAAGCTATAGAATGGCAATACATTTATATAATTGCCAAGGGAGGTGAACAAATTAATGTCCACTACAATATACAGGACAGAAATCAAGAAGTCAATATTTTAGCACTAATACCACAACCAATCTAAGCCAAACAGCTTAGTGGTTATCAGTCTTCTGCCGTGCAACTCTAGCGTTAGATATAACAGGATTATCAAATCATTAAATGGTTACTTCCCAAACTCTACATACGTATATACAGAGAGGATTCCCAAACACTTTCAGTATGATACATGCATACAACCATCCAACAAACAGATGTACGGCCTAGGTTTACCACTGTCAATGCTATGTCCCGAAAGAAACGGAACTAATACATAATGCAAGGATGCAGAGTTTCTCCTCCTGATTAGATAACATTTACTCAGTATACCGGCTAATTAGTTCATTTCCATCTCTGAACGCATTTGCGTACAGCCAAAAGTAATTGTACAGTGCTCTTGCTTCACAATAGAGATGTTCCGTTTTCGAATCCAGTTACCATGAATCTGATTTAAGATTTCCATTTTTTTTTATCAATTCCTCTAGATTAATGCAGAGATGTTACGATTAAATGTAGACCCTGGCCGGATTCTTTCCATTTTCTTTCTCATTTCTTATTGTTAATGATTCCGGTTTATATTGACTTCCCAGACAGGGTCTTAAAGTTTGTTAAATAGGTAAAAAAGATTTTTCTGCATGTTCGAATGTGTGCATGTTCCATTAGCTCTGTATTGTACATCAAAATAGAAACTTAATTCTAGATTTGAGCATTAAAATTTGTTTTCTTATTTGCATTTGCCAATTATCTTTTATTTTAAATTGACTACTGCGTGAATATTCCATCCTACACTTTATACTTAACCCTAGAATACTCAGAAGGGTTCTATGACACCCGACGAGTTCTTTGTTTACCTGCAGACAATATACTGAACATTCCGGCGAGTTTTACTTTATTGAACTTATGATTTAGACCTACTATTGCGATGACATGTTTAATTAATTGCATTTTAAGTTATATTTACGTAGCTTACTTTGGGGTTCTCTGGCATTCCATCTGTGTATTTCTGAATTTTTAAAATTTATTTAAAGGTGTGTAATAATTTCTCTTTAAACTAATTCAATGTGGATCACTTGGAACCAACTGATAGTAGTTTTGGAAATGCTATAGTATTACTATTGAAGACCATGTGTTACGCATTGCTTATTCCTTACCACCACGGACGACAATACAAGAGGTTTACCGTCACACATCTATACCAACACTCTTACCACATCTGTACAGTCTTCGCTCTCGTTACACTCAACGCAGTATGGCACATGCTCATCTGATTCTCCGTGGACTCTTAGACCAGACTCCAGCTCTACCACGTTAAGAGGCTCTATCACTGCGAAATTAAAATACCGCTAATTTTACAGTAATTACGTGATATCTTCAAATAGATAAAAGATAATTGGAAAGTGGAACAAGACCTCCCTAGACAATGTTATTTTGCATGAGTTACCGTTATCACGAGTCACCTAGTAGCTTTCCGTTTGCAGTTATTTAGAAACGCGAAAATAAATGCCGATTTTCTAAATGGTTGGAAATCGAAAGCAGATAAGTGAGTCGTGATAACGGCATCTCATATAACATAATATTGTCTAGGGAGGTCTTGTTCCACTTTTCGATTATCTTTAATCTATTGGAAGGTATCACACAATTACTGTAAAAATAGCGGTATTTTAATTTTGCAGTGATGGGGCCTCTTAAGCATATTTACCATTAGATAACCTTCTTGCTATTCATGAACATGATCTGGCCACCGCTCACTATAACTCCTGTAGTCATGTATATTGTCACTATCCATTCATTAATTACACATCATTTCATCAATGAACTACTCTGTTTTCTAACTAACGAGGCTTCAAGTGTTTGAACCCGCTCTGAGTAGCCCCAGAGCAGAAGATTAACACCCTGGTCGCAACTAACATCATATATCCTTGTGTTCTGCTACTGCACTTCATTTCATCATATAAATTACCCACCGTGCTCAGGTCTACTTCTTCTGTATGCCTAACCAGATAATTATATCAATAAATAGATAAATTTTGATACCTATCTCCCAATGATACTACCAATAAATGAATGCTCATGGCCCCAGAGAAGGAGTTACCGTCTACGTCCCGCCCATCTTCGGATGGGAATAAAATTTCACGTAAAAATATTTTGGTTTAAAGAACTAGCTTCCGCTTCGACAAGGGCAATGGAAACGGTACCGAACATATTGTAGTATACCAAATTTAAGAACCACGAAATTATTTGTAAAATGTAAAAAAAAAAAAAATAAAAGGCTGACATGAGTAGAAAATATTAACTGTCTGAATTGAATGAATTAAGTCAAGGTTGTTTCCAAAATCAAATGCCATCTATTGAAATAAACCTAAAACTTATTTAATTCTATCAGACATACACATGAAACTTCCAGACAAGGAAATATGAACCATGTAGATTGCATTCCGCAATTTTATATTTAAAAAAATACTATCTACGTTCACTCAATACACTTCAAATCTACACTTGAGCTCTAGACTTCTTATTCGTCTATGAGTTACGTAAGTCAAGGAGAGGCAAAGTCTTCGAGGTTTACTTCAACT
Source organism: Thermobia domestica (assembly GCF_964235325.1). Taxonomy (NCBI): domain Eukaryota; kingdom Metazoa; phylum Arthropoda; class Insecta; order Zygentoma; family Lepismatidae; genus Thermobia; species Thermobia domestica. Next base: position 165,772,035 of record NC_137466.1, on the reverse strand, counting down.
ACCACAAGGAGCACAATGTAAATGCCTGTTCATATTGATTTTTTCTAATAGTTTCAGATTCCTTGCTTCGTATCTCAAACACGGACTTCATACACGTTACGAGAACAAGTAATAAAATTGAAAACTCTTTATCACTCAATTATCAATTGTCCACTCTTTTCAATTAATGTTTGTTTCTCTCTCTGTGAAAAATCAATCTAAGTTTAGATAGACTGAGAACCTACAACTGTTTCGATTCTCATTTGTCACTTCCAGAATTTAGTATTTTTCACAAAATAACAATATATATATATATAAGCAGCGGTAGAGGTTTTATAGCCCCCTACGTCAGAGGACGAACTATGCTATGACATTCATACCATTGCAACTTCTATCCAAGCAGCCAGCTCACTTTATATACCAGCCGCTACATCAATGCCTTTTCGACTGACATTGCCACCACAAACTTCACATGTATCACTTGATCTCGACAGTTTTATCATGACTATCAACGGATAAAAAATCCCGAATCACTCCAACATCACCAGTAACTTCAAAAAATGGTTAAGAATTGCATCTGTGCTCACAAACTTCATTGTTGGTTTAAAGCCTGTAATTCTCTTTCTGACGTCACTCATCCCAGTAAGTACTGGAAACGTGTTTTTAATGCTCTTTACGGAAATTTTAAAAATACGATATCCACTATTAAACGAGGACTTACCTATCGAAACCGATTCAGCCAAAACTGACGCTTTTGCTGATTTTCTTCAAGATACTTTAACACCACTCAGTCCCGCACATACATATAGACATCAAGCTGACACAGTCAATCTTCCACATAAACAACTTCTGACAGAGGCAATCACAGTTCAAGATATCACTACGTTGTTAACAATAACAATGTACCTGGCTTCGATGACTTTTCGCCATATAAAAAAGGCCGCTTATATTACATACCTTGTTAGCCATCATCTTTACTTTCATTCTCCGAAAAGGCTATTTGCCTGTCACCTGGAAAACTTCCAAGACGTTAATGTCTCCAAAACCAAAGAAACTCTGCCAACATATCATCTTAGCATCCGATGCAATTAACGTTTACTTTTAGTAAGATTCTCTAGCGTATTCTAGTAAGATGTCTGCATGTATACATTGAAAGATGCCAGATTCTTCCCACTCACCAAGAAGGATTTCGCCCAAGTTATTCCATCAACGATCAACTACTTCAATTAATCACTTATGTAGTATACATAACAATAATAGCTCTGTCATAAAGTCATATCTTACATTCTTTGACATCGAGAACGCATTTGGCAGGGTATAGCACATGACACTTATATATTAGTTAATTCATTTCCGATTTCCTGTCCCATGTATACCACTGATCTACAATTTCTTAATCGACCGTCTCTCATATGTTTTAATAATTAACTGTCCCTCACATTCGATTTTCCTTCACTCTGAAGTACCGCAAGGATCGGCTCTGTCACCACTTCTTTATCTTCTCTATGTTGCAGATATGCCTCCATTTCCTGATACAATTCACTTCTTTCAATACATTGCTGACACTGCTTTCCTTGAATTAGGATCAACTTCATTACCTGCATTGGCCGATATAAAAAACATGTATGACACTTGAATAGGGCATGACACTTGGAAAACCTTGCTTGTTAGTGTTCTGCTGTGACAACACACCTGGCCTCATCCTTCATGCTCTTCATCAACAGTTTCTACGAGTATGATATAATTTAATCGTCTCTATATACACATTATTCTTTACACATTTCCACTGCACATTCCTCGATAATTCCCTGCCAAATGTTAAGGATCGCAAAGGTCCTTAAGACTTTAGAAATGATTCTAATATAATATTAAATAACGAAATTATCTGAGACCGTCACTCAATTCATTTTCCGCTGTCTACGCATCACTCTTTCCTAAGAGAAAGCACAACCTTCTAAAATGATGTTATGCATCAATGTGCAGCAACAAACGCACACAACCCAGAATATGTATTATATTTGTGTGCGCTACTTCTATACACACACAAATATCATTTTAGTACCTATATATCTCCTGTGTATTACTTGTACTTACTCACAGTATTAGCACCATACTATATCTCTTAGACACGTGAAGGAGAATTATTTTCCTACTGAATTACAACACTACCCAGACATGGACACAGCAATTTCTACATAAGGAGATAAAAGCAATACAATATATCTGTGTGCAGTCCCAGACTCTCACAACCTCGATTGAATAATCAACACTTCATTACATACGCGATGGAAATCGTCAGCAGAAGGGAAGCAATTTCAACTCTAATTTTTTTTTTTTTTTTTAGGTTTCACATGAAACTAACATCCGTAGAATTCAAATTGAAAAAAGCAAGAAGGACACTAATATGTGTATTCTATTGGCTGTACACAGAGAAAAATCCGTTCTCCGGACAGCGGTATATTGTACAAATATACAGTATCCTCTTGCTTACTACAGAAATCAGTATGGAGCATACGTTATCCGTATGCTACATAGGCACTGCCCATAGATGTTACATCAGGCCGTTGCAGGATGTCTGACATCTAACAGTTTTCCGTATATCACATGCATATACACTGAGAAAAAAATGTAGGTGGCGTAATTAAAAAGATAGTTTACATGCGTAATTCCTGTAGTTTTTGGACTTAACGTACAGCAGACTTATATCTAAAAACACATGTTTTATAATACTTTCTGTATAAGTGTTCCACCTATACGTACTTTCCGTATGAAACAATGTAGACGGTCGGGATCTCACATACAAATAGACATCTACCTCCTCTGTCATTGTCTTTTTAATATTCTTGAGACAGTGATAAGGTTTTTTTTTAACTTTTGCTTTGTTTAACTTTAAAGTGGGTTTTCCCTTTACATTGTCTTTCTTTTATTTTTAATATTATAAGAGACTGAATCGCCTAGTACTTCTTTCAGTTTTTATCTTGGAAATTACTCTAGGCCGTCAGGCTCCGAGACTATAATATTGTATTATGCTGTTTTTGAAAATAAAATGAAATCTTTAAGTTTTAAATCCCACGCTTATGCCGGCTAGGCTAAAGGAGATGGTGTTGATGAGAAATGAATAAAATGGTGGAATGAGGAGAATGGTAGGAAACGGGAGAACCTCGAGAAAACCCCTACACACGGTGTTTTTCCACCACAAAGCTAATTTGGCGCGAGCTGAGATCGAACCAAGGATCCCATGTGCCAGAGGTGAACTCTCTACCACTGAGCCACAGCTACCCAATTTGCTGTTTTTGCTTTATCTATTTCTGCAAAATCAGGGAAATAATTATTAGCTTTTTTGTGTTAATGCGGATGGTTTTGGAATAAATTTTGTTTTATAAAATCCAGCTAGTTTGTAACTCTTAAGTTTAAAAGATGTTTTACGAATGTACAGATTTGATTCATTATAAGAAATTTGTTGAGTGGCCATGATGTTCATGAGTTTCATTTGCCTTTGTCTGAACTGGCATTCCGCAGAAGTTTTCTAGTGTCCTAATCCACAATGAAATAAGTTAGTATTAGCGTTATTATATGTTTCTGAACTGTTTTCCCCCAAATTTTCAGCATTTGATGTGGATGTCTTTACATTAGCTACGTAAATATCCGCATCGTCAACATTTGGCAATCAAGAGTATATACATTCCAACAGGAATTCTATAATAGTAAAAACCTATGTCGATTGGAAAAGATTGAATTAAATGCTAATACTTCCGACTGCGTGTTTATCTTAGATCCGTTTGCTTAAGTTCCCATGATCCTTCTGGCTGACAAAACCTCCTCTTTGTATTTTATAACTTGAAGGAGATCTTCTACTGAGATATGTACGTATGTAAATTTTGCCCCAGAAAGCAGATAGGTGCTAAGCGCCACTTTCCTTGATTTCCATGTAAGTGCATGTAATAACTACCCATTTCATGTTTAATGTTGTGCAGAAACGATACAAGTGGCAGGGGACAATATGAAAGGTATGCAGTGAAAACTGAATTCTAGAAGAAAAAAAGAATCGGAATTAATTAGTATTTCATACGTTTTTATACTCTCCTGAGAAATACGCATTTTGGCGCTTAGCATCTTCTGCTTTCTGGGGACGATTTGTTTAATAACACCTACTTTTGTAATAGCATGATTTGGAATGTAAGTCCGCCAGTCCTGCTGTTTTAAAACTTCGTGATTCAGAAAATCATTTGCTTTCTGACCTGTTCTAAAAGTTAATTAGTAAAATTTCTACCTCTTTTGAAATTAACTATACTCACTCTTTATATCCGCTAAGTATAGATGTCTGCTTATTCTCATACGATGGCTTGAATCTTTATCTTTGGTTTCCAAATGTATATAATACTTTGTGAGGTGATTTTTTTAGTATTTATTTATAAGAGAACTCTGTAGGATTAAAGACTTCTTTTTCATGCATTAAATATTTACTATAATTTTCATCACGATTATATGTTACATCTGCTTATGTACATACATACATATATATTTCTGAACTTTTCTGTACTATACATAACTTGTTTTGTTTAACCTTTTTCGTGTATAACAATATTTTCTTTTATACATTTCATTAGTTGGATACAGTGACTACGCCAGCTTTAAGTTCTTAGGGGCAAAGGAGGGGCAGATACATTTTCAGGGGTCGGCTATTTTCCACACCAAAAATGACATTTATTATGTTTGACTTACTTTACATTACATTGTGTATTTTGCTGTTGTTTTTATATTAGACCTATATGATCAATTTATTTCAAGTAAAATTTGTAACTAACAAATAAGCACATGAAATTTTTCAATGCAACTTTTGAAACCTAAACATAAATTGAATTACTTTCGCGTATGCTACAAGTAACACATTTGTCTAGTACTATATGCTATATATATATATATATATATATATATATATATATATATATATAATTTATGAGGGGCAGCCGCTGAAACTCTCGTTGTCCAACCCAGAAGGAATGTAGGTTCTAGGTACAAAGATGAAACTGTAGTTTTGAAAACCATATCTCTGTATGTATATACAAATACAAATTTTCATATTAATAATAAAATTCTTGTTGCTTTCTCAGGCTGATTATATGTGCTCAAACAGCAAATTTCACGAACATCCAGATCTCAACTGTTATAACGTTTTCGTCGAAAAAGTGTAAAACGCTTTTTAGGCCGGCCAGCCACCCTAAATGAGGTTTTCCTGGGTTTTCCTCATTGCTACTAGGCAAATGCCGGGGTGGTACCTAACTTATAGGTCCCAGGCTGCTTCCTTCCTTCCCCAATTCTTTCTTCCTTCCCTTTCCCCGGATAGTGTGCTCGCCGAGGGAGTCATCCCTCAAAACGTGACGGGCTAAATGGCCTTAGATGCCGAAAGCCCTGAAATCTAAATCCTAAATCCTCCCTTTGTTCCACCAAGGATAGTCACCGAAATAAATTAATGAGGAAATCAGTGAAACACTACGATACTCTCCTCCGTTAAATACAGTGGTGAAGAAGTAAGTGGCTTAGTTTAAACGTGACAATTTCTCAACAAATTATGCTTTACATCCAGGATGACTGAAAGCAGTGACTGTTCCCGAAATCATGGATGCAATTTGTGACAATATTCTTTAAAATTGCAGCATTTCAACCAGTGGTAGATATAGCCCTAGGCCACCCCAGTTTTTAAGTGACAAAAATAATTTAAGTTATTGTTTATATACTTTTTAAAGTGTATAGTAAACCCACGATATACTTATTATAGTCTGAGGTGTGGCTGCACCCCGCTTTCTCAGTTCTCACCTTCTCAGCAAAACTTGTGTCAGAGATTGTGGTCATTTTTTGGAACGCGTCGTAGCATAGTTCAGAATGGCTTGGGTATGTGCAAGTTCTCGACATAATGGATTCCCAAAAAATGTCAGGAGAATAAAAGAGTGACGGCATTAAGAGAAGTAATCTTCCAATTTGACTGTAATGCTGATCATTTCGCTCACGAGTAGTAACCATGGACGAAATATGGTTGTACCACTATGATCCTGGAACGAAAGAACAGTCAATGGAGTAGTAGCACTCATTTCTCCCTCGCCCCAGGAATTTCAAGACACAGAAGTAGGTTGAGAAACTGCAACGTTCTTCTGGGATAAGTATAGAGTCGTATTCATAGACTACCTCCGCAACGGTCAGATATTTAATCCAGAATCTCTACATTACTCACAAAACTGAAAGAAAAATTCAAAGTTCAACACCACAGAAAATGAAAAAAAGAAATTCTGTTCCCTCAGGAGAATACACCTGTCCATCAAGCCCCTGCGAACACACTTGGCATTGCATAATCTAGGATTTCAATGTCTAGATCATCCTTATTCCCAAGATTTAGCTCCGTCTAACTATTGCCTGTACTTATTTCCCAACTTAAATAACACTTGAAAGGACACCATTTTAGATCTGATAAGGTTAGTGCTACGAACAGTAGTGCGAGGAAGTCTCCAGATTTTCTTAACGTTTCTGCGAAAACTGGAGCACTGTATAAGGTAGTAAAAGTAAATCACTCTGGGTTGGGATAAAACCTGGGTTGGGCTCAAATCACTCTTATTAGATAATCCAATATATGATGTAGAAGAGTTTTACGAAATTACAAAGCAGTTAAAGTGAAAAATAACATAGCATTGAAGAACTATGAGAAAAATGAATGGACATGTATAGTACGAGTAGTTATCTATTGTATTGTATTTTAATCGTTGTATTGTATTGGAATTACAATCGAGATTTCATATATATTAGGTTATGTATTACAATCTTTATATATATATTGTTTCTTTCTTTTCTGTATCCATATCTGTAAATATTCTGTACTCATTTTTTACCTTTTTGTAAATATTCAGTATGCATTTTAATCTGTAACTTTAAGATCTGACGATTATAATGCTTTGGATGTCCTCCTGCAATAAAGACGATATGAATATGAATATGAATATTGACTCTCGGGGGAAGTGTAGGTTTTATTATAAATAATTATTTTGTACTCAGCAGTGTCATTTCTAATTTTACTTGGGAGGCAAAACCTTGGGAGGATCAGGAGAGCACAGTAGTCTTCAACATTGGGAGGCGGGCAATTTTGAGACATTCTGGGGGGACATCAATTTAATCTCACTTTCTTTTGTGTCAATCGGACACAAAGCATCACATTTTTTCCCAGAAAGGACATTTCAAATCGGATCCAGTTGCAAGATTGGAGGGGCCTTGTCCCCCTCATCCCTCCGGGATTGGCGCCAGTGAGAACATTAGAATATGCTAGTGAACATTCATAATTTTTCTCCAATCAAAATTACATGTTGTTGTTCTATGGAAATCAATTTATGTTCTCATCCAGTGTGGCTCTGTGTAGCAAAATAATTAACGCACATACGTCAGTTAAGATTGATCTATGATTGGGTATGTTATTTTATTGACGCTACTTGGAGGTTACCTGATTTGACATGAAACAGATTCCAGTTTGATAAGCAAAAGTAACGACGAGTTACTCGATATGCTAATGTTAACACATAACTTAATTCAAAAGCTGTTATAATACTGGTGTGAAACATCTTAAAATCAAGCATTTTACAATCATACATACCATAAAATAGTAACAAATTAGATGTATTGTTATTGCTGTTTAGAAATCAATTTTATTATTATTCTAGTGTTTTTGCTTCATGATATTTTACAACTTGTAAAAAACATATTACAAGACTAGTAATTTCGAGAAATAGGCTTCTGGGCGACTATTGACCTACCTGGCCTGGAAAGCCAGGACATTCAGTTCAGTTCTTACCTAAATCTGTGTCATAAGCAAGTATACGTCCAACGGTTATACTGCCTAGGCTAAAGGTCCACAATTGCATGAGAAATGAATGCAATTATGGAACGAATAAAGTGGGAGGAAACGGGAGAATCCTGAGAAAACCTACGAACACAATTTTTGTTCATTACAAAACCCACTTGGCGCTAGTTGGGATCGAACCAAAGACCCCACGCATTAGATGTGAACACTCTACCAGTGAGCCACGGTGCCCCCAGTATTAAGTAAGACTAGAACACACACGTGGTTAGAGTGGTATACCCGGATTCGATTCCAGTATGAGATTGTGATTCGGATCTTAGGTTAGTCTGCAGGTCCACGTCCCATATCGCCTTGGTGTTGGAAGGGGTGCTAATTCCAATTCCGCTAACTAAAAATCGTGCTCCACCATATCAATCCCTAATTGTAATTAATCGTACTTGCAGAAGTATTTCCAAGAAATAAAATGAAATACCGGTAATAATTTATTAACTACGAAACCAGCAAGATAAACAAGACATATAAATCTTAGCAAATCCTGAACTCACTGTGGACTACCGTATTATTCATGCCTTGAGTTTTAAAAACAAAAACGATCTTTCAAATTATACACATCTGTGTGATAAACTTTCCAGAATCCATTAAATAGATTTTCTCAATAGATGTCCCCTGCAAGGTCGGAAATAATTAGTCCGTCAGCAAAATCATCTCTCTGCTAATTAAGCCTTCTAATTACATAATAAGAGAAAGAATGTCAGCGTCGTATGCGACCACGTCGAGTGATATATATATATAGAAACTTGACGTTCAGTGTCTCTTTCTGACCTTGTTTGCGAATTAGAGGTCACTATTTTTTTAATATGCAACAAGACATTTCATTTATGCTCGTGAGCGAGAGAAAGAAATATCTCTAAATTACAAAGTAGGGATGCAAGTGGAGTAAAAAAAAAAAAAAAAAAAAAAAAGGAGGGGCACCTAAAATTAAAGGAGTGTGTACTACTTTAGTTATAACAGCTAGGTCAGAACATTTTATTTAAGATGGACTTTAAAGAAAATTTCAAAAGCGACATTGCATATTTTTTTTCCGTTTTAACAAAGATTTATATTCTTTCTTTCAAATATAACAAACACACTACTAAACTTTCCAAGCTGCGACCAACTTCAGTGCGAACTTGCTTTGATTTTAAGACATATGAGAACTAGAAATATATATCGAGTGAAGACACAAATTATGAGTTCCCATGTTCAAGAAAAAACAAGTAGCACTCCAAATTGTACACTGCGTGAAGAAATTTAACTCCTTATGACCTCTCAATTAGTATTGAGACCGTAAGTCAGTGACGTATTTAGAATTTTGTTTCGGGGGGCTATGCACAACATGTGAATAAGCCCTTATGTTTTTCCTTTTCCCAATTTAAAACCCAAACACACAAGGGCGTCATTGGAGAAGCAGGGGGCAATTGCCCACCTGAGTTTGATAATTAAATATATTTTAATCGATTGTCTGGTAATATACTACGAACAAACGTGAAACTCGTATATCGGTGCAGGATCTTATCCTCCAGGCAAATCTGAAATGACACTTCTGAAAAAAAAAGTTTAATATTTGTGTTCTCACTTCCACTTAATTGATTTCATTTCCAGTTTTATCTGTGTACGTTTTTTACCTGAAAGAAAACGTTGAGACAAGTTGGAGCTGAAATATAGTGATTGCAGTCTTAATGGCAAGAATTGCAGATTAGTAAATCTTATGTGATATGATACAAAAATTTAGCAGTGAATCTAATATATTATTGTGTTCATGGAAGGAAACTGAAGCATCCGCTTGGTCTACCTAATTTTCCGGGCTCTTGATTTTCTTTAATTCAAACATTTACCTTTCTTTTTAACAAAACGACGTAAATATTCCCTTGCTACAATAACTAAAGCCCCGTGAAAGTTGGAGTGAAACACCAGTTTCGCATATCAGTTTCTCTTACAAGCAAGATTTTTCAAGTGTCACGCTCCGATTTGCTTGAAACTCCTGGAGTAAATAAAGGAATCAAAAGTATGAGCTATAGTGTCTGATGAAGGATATGTTAGATATACGAAACCGTTACACGTAATAGTTTAAAATACAGTGTGTGTGTTTAAGCTTTGGTCAGTGTTTCTTTTGCTGCAATGTCCGATCCAAAGACTTGTATAGTGTTGTTATAAAAGTAGGAGATACGTGTTTTTTATACTGGCCAACGTGGGGGATGAAAGGAGTAAACACTCCCCTAAACTACGAATATAAGCAACACTACACCTGTTAAGAAGACCATAACTAGTTACGCCGATAGAGATGGAAAACAGTTATAAGTTTGGCCACTTTACGTGAACCAATATTGACTGCCTGCGTAAATGCTGACATCCACGTTTTTGTGGCCGTAAATGAAGCGAGGTTATGCTCCTGAGTTGCCTGAAGAGCCCGCCGCTGCAGGTTCCCGTTATGCAGCGGTAAATGTGCACCGACTTCGGTTTGAAAGTTTGGAAGCACGGCCAGCGACACCTCACGGAATTGTCTTTGCTTGTTCCACCTGAAGAGACTTGCTTTTCCCAGTGGACGTTACTTTCTTGTAGTGTACCATAACTGACGTTACGACAATCTGTTTCGTTTTTCACTTTTCCATAATTCAACTGCATTCCTCTTCTATCCCAAGTCCACAGACTCACCACTCACAATACCTCAGATCCCCGATGCTCTACTTCGCAGATGTTCCTCGTAAGTTTCATCCACTTCTCCAGAGTCGGTGATATTATTTGGTTTCATGACCTCCCCCATCCAAATCAAAGTATACAGTAACGTCTTCGTTGTATATTGACATGGCTCTATCTGCAGAGTCATTGATCAATTCCTGGAGGTAGTTTGCAAGGTATATCTCTGTCCTGTTTGGAGGTGGTCCTGGAATGTCTACAATAGCAAAATAGACTGCAAGTAGACGAATGACATTTAATGGGTTTAAACCCATTTTGGATAGGGCCCTATAGCTTTGACTTATTACAGCCCAATAAACCTAATGATAAGCATGTTTTATTATGCATATATAATATGCCGTTTAGTGCACATCATCAATGGTATATAGGACACAAGGCATACGATTAACACATTTTGTTCACTGATGACTTATCGGCACATTTGTGCTTGAATATATTGCTCTGATAGATGCTTTACTCTGGCGTAATTGTCGTTTTATTAATACGAAATACATTCCACTTGTAACAAAGATAAAACAAATTAAGTTCAGAGTCCAATTGTGTTATGAAGTTTTAGTAATTATAACTTAATTTCCTGTATCGTGTGATGTAACCATGCTCTAAACACTCAAGATATTACTTTCTAAAACAGGTACAAACTACAATTCAAACTGTAGTAACGAATTCAAATCTTATCTCTCACCTTGGCCAATATTGAAAAGGGATCCATTTATTGTTTTTCTTAAACCTCTCCATAGCAAGAACAATTCATAACACCTTTCACATTGCATGTAGAGGATGACACAATATTTGTACTTGATCCGCCACTTACCAGACGTATCGACTATTATTACAATGTTTTCGACTTATTGTTTCTCCCTCTACGAATTTGAAAAGTGTCTAACGAATCGAAATAGTCCGTTGCTCGTTATGGCCTTTCCTACATGGTGTTATATTGCCCAATGTTGGCAGTTTAGGGGATGTTTACCCCTTCATCCCCCACGTTGGCCGATATAAAAAAAAACATATATGTCCTACTTTTAATTTCTTTCTTCACTCCAGGAGTTTCAAGCAAATTCCCATTGTGTGTTGCTAGTTATGGCCTTGCTAAAATGTGTCATATTGCCCTATGTTCGCACTTTAGAGGAGTGTTTACTCCTTCATCCCCCACGTTGGTCGATATAAAAAAACACGTATCTCCTACTCCTGATTCCTTTATTCACTCCAGGACTTTCAAGCAAATCAGAGTGTGACACTTGAGAAACATTGCTTGTTAGTTTTGATGTTACTGACAACGGCCGACTTGAATCACAATTAACAACTGTCGAAATTATGACAGGAGAAACGAAAGAAAGTAACAGAGAAATACAAACAGAGGAGTAGAATAGACGAAACGAAGTTTGACAAATACAGTATTATTTCTGAACAAAAAGCATAAGAAAATGGAAAGTCAATGAAATTCTTAGAAATGGTAAGAAAGAGTATATTATTGTGCGTGGAATGCGAAACACTAACAAATGTATGTCGGGGGAAGTAGGGCTTGAGCTCGAAATACCCCTAAATATACCACTGCCGTAATTAGTAGTATTTCTTGTTCTACTTCAAAGATTAGAGTAGAAAAGGAAAATATCGTTGGCACACTTAATTCATTGCATCCGTCTCACTGTCATATTACTGTACCATTTTTATTCAATAGCGATCACATTAAAATCAGATGTGATTGCTTTCTAACACTTCTGGTTTGAATTGAACGTTTCGAGAGGAGAGGGTATACCTATTCTTAGAACATTAAATCGATTCCAAAAATTAAAAAGTAAACTCTCGTCGCTAAATCTGAACGTTTTTGCTCTATGTAGATTAATAGCAAAACCGGAAGTTCAAGTGGATTTGTATCCCTTCCGGTTTCAGTAGAGAGTTTAGGATGGAAATGAAATGTATACTTGAAACGCTTAAGTGAATCTCAGAAACCCTCTTCTCGCTATCTATCACTGTTTTACTTCTACAGTGAAAAACTTTAAAACCGATTAAGGTAGAGTCCTATTACTTTCAGTTTAAAATTCCCTGCATCAAGAAACTCTGGTTTTTATTTTTTGAACCTCTGTATCCTCGCCAAAATTGATGGCCATCTTTTGGTAGTTCTTGAGATATTTTAGTCTCTTAAACAGATGGACACATATTTATTATACGGTACCCAAATAGACAGAGCTAATATACAGAATCATTCAAGCTCTAAAAGGAGCTCCTGATAGAGGTCTTAAAATGAAATGTTTCAAAATAATCAAATGTGGACTTGATTCTCTTGTATACTGAACGTGGTGTATGGGGAAATTTTAATATTTTCTTTTCTTTGAAATGGTTTGGTTTTATGTAATTGATTTCTTCTTCAAGTGTAGTTAAATATACCTTATTTCGTCAAAATTAAATATTGTGGAATGTAAAATTTAAATATTTATATGTCAAATTTAACTTGAGTGATACTGAATCCTAATAATAAACGCTAACATCTAAGTTTGCGCGTTACGGTAATACTAATAGTAAGAACTCATGCTAATGGACGCCGCCACGAGGGCTATTGATTGCCTGTGGGATGTTAAGTCATTTCCAGAGATATTGGACATCGAACTGTAGCAAAGTATTTATCAGTTTAAAACTGTTCTGCAAGTTTAATTGCACTTAAAACTTATATAATACTTATTTTATTATATGAAAATGTGACGATATAACTGCATATTGAAGCTGTATTATTCCAATTTAATTATTTCCAAATAGGACATGAGAAGACTCTTATACATGGTCATATTGCCTGGTTGTCAGCTTCACAGTACTTCTATAGCAAATTACAAGTCCTGGCACGTCACGTGCTGCGCATTGCTTACTCATTACCGGCACATACTCCTACTTGAGAGGTCTATCGTCGCACCATCATCCCCACGTATTTGTCGCATCTTTATCGTCTCCCCAATCGATATATTCATCACCATATAGCGGAAGCACATCTCATCCTTGGTGAACTACTAGATCAGATTCCTGTACGACCGCGGCATGCCTATACACCTGTTGACCATTTACTCGCTCTACATGAACTTGAACAGGCCACTGCTACATATAACCCTCGTCGTAGAATATATCATTGCCATTCACATATCTATAACCCATAATCTCTGTCCCGAACACATTTGGTTTTCATCCACGCTGATGCACTTCTTCCAAATCTATAAACAGAATTATGATAATAAAGCTCCACTTCTCATAGCACCCTGAACTCCATCCATAAACCATAGCATCAAACAACTTCGTTTTCACAGGCCCAAGAGAAGGCGTTACCTTCTGTGGCCCGCCGCGTTTCGACTGTGAATGAAATTGCAGGTAAAAAAAAGAAGAGAGGACAGTTTTAAAGAAAGCACATCGATCCAGCACAATTTCAAGTATTAATACGCGTACTTGGGTATCCTAGAAAAAGTTGTTTTTCTAATTCTTGGGCCCCACTTTCCATCTTTCTCTTACTTTTTATGGGCCCCGGAGCCTGTGGGCCCTCCCGCATGGCAAGGTCTGCAGGGCCGTTAGTTACGCCTCTGTTCCCGTTCCATATATGACAAATTAATTAAGGGAACAATATTGACAAATCTCAAAGCCATACGAATAAATATTATTTCTAGAGTCCCTAATAGTTGACATTTTTTTACTGAAATGAGCCCACGACTCATTTTTGTTTCATTTACCTTTTTTGTGCTGTTTTATGTATGTAACGTAGTGAACCTGTTTGATGCTTCATTTATAATTCCATGTTCGTGTCGTATATTGAGTAAGAAAATTTTGTCTTAAAATGGGTCCCCTTCGAACGGCGGGGAGCTTCCCTGGGGGGCAGTTGCCCCCTTCCCCCATAAGTTACGGCCTGGCAAAATGTATATCTAATGTAAACATAAGTTCATCAATTCCAAGGAATTAAAACTTTTAACAAATTCATGGTTTGCTATCAGCTAATTACATGATATTTCCAACTTCCCAATTTTTAAATACAACTTTTGCCAGAAAAAAATACATAATGGTACTCCAACTTCTACGTCCGTACAAGGAAAATTAGTCTATTTAAATATTGGAATTTATTTACAAAAATACACATGCCGCTTCCAAGAATCCCTTTCATCTCTGGGATGAATCTCAAGTGTGTACTATTATTAAGTACTGTGTAGGTGAATGGAATAAAATTACGGCTCTTGAACAGGAAATGTTAGTTTATACTTCTGGAATCAAAATACGTGTTGCACGAAGCTACCATGATTGATAACATGGATGGAAGTTTGTGAGTAAACAGGTTATACATTTACATTTCATGTAACTTTCAGTAAAAGGCTTCGATATTATTTGTATCTGTACACCATCTACTTCAAGTGAAACAATGCTAAAAATCGATTTGTTACCATAACAACCCAAGAGAAATATTTGCAAAACTCAGATAGTTCTGACGTTTTCTTCCTATTTTAGTTAAACCATAATCACTCACAGAAGTCGTTTTAAGCCAATTCCTCATAAAATGATAAAACATCTAATGGATGAAGCACATTTTACAGTTAATTGCAGTTTTACATGGTAAATTGAAACTATGAGATTACTGTCAATTCAATGTATGTTTGTGCTTTTGTTATTTTATTAATAACCTTTTGAAAAGTTGTCATAATGCGTCACCAAAGTTTCCATATCTGTTCTGATTTTATGGATTTACTTACTACACACTATAGGTACAAACAATCCATTTAGCGATACTAAATTATGTAAATCTATTCACATGAGTTGCCAAATTAGAATTCAAATTGATTGAAAAGTCAACTTATAGCATCTATTTAAATTCAAAATATTAAATATGTTGCAAATAAACTTCTCAAATGACAATAAGGAAAATAGCTGTATTTCGTTTTGTTTAAAGATGCTAATTTCAATGGAGCGAAAGAGGCTCGATGCCTCAGTAGTAAAACACTTTGAGCGGGTTCTATAGTTCGATTCCGGACCAAGTAAATTTGTGATGGACGACATCGTGTTCGTGGGTTTTCTTGGATATTCTTGTTTCCTTCACCATTTTCATTCTACCAATTCTTCTATCATCATTCACTTGCCTTAATCATCCGTCTCCCTTAGCCTAAAGGGCATAATCGTAGGACGTTAAACTGAAAGCTTTCATTTTCAATGGAATGAAGTTCATCAAACACTTTGCTAGTTAATTATAACTACAGTCAAGAAATGTTATCACACATTTAGTTAAGATTTATGTTTATCGGACACGTTGTTCATAAATTGATAGTTTAATTAAGAATAAAAATCTTATTGCATTATTCATCTTGGACGCTTGACTCATTTAAGACAAACATTTAACGATAAATGGGACTAGAGTACAATCAAGAGAAAGGTTTATCGAACAAGTTACTTATATACTCTTATTTCCACCAAGAGAAGTTAAGACAAAATGTTTATATGGTATTTTGTTCATAGTTTAGTCAAATCAACGTTTATTGCACTTTTTTAATGGTAGAGGCTTAATTCAGCTCAAAAAACTGTTTATCGAAATGTTTATGCTGATAGACGAACGTTTCGAAAGAAATATTGGTTGAATGATTACTGCAATAAAGAAAAATATTAAGTGAAGTCTTCGTCTTTTTCGTTCATTTTGGTTATAGGTGCTTCATTAAGGTAGTTAGTATCTCTGATATGCTAATAAATGTTCAATTTGATAGAGAAAAATGATATATCTTATCTTGCACTTTGCTGATAGATGCTCAATTTGATTCAAAAACAGTATCTCTGATATGCTAATTAATGCTCAATTTGATAGAGAAAAATAGTATCTCTGATATTGCTGATAAATGCTCAATTTGATTAGGAAAACAGTATCTCTGAGATGCTAATAAATGTTCAATTTGATAAAGAAAAATAATATCTATGATATTACTGATAAATGCTCAATTTGATTCAGAGAACATTATCTCTGATATGCTAATAAATGCTCAATTTGATAGAGAAAAATAATATCTCTGATATTGCTGATAAATGCTCAATTTGATTCAGAAAACAATATCTCTGATATACTAATAAATGCTCAATTTCATAGAGAAAAATAATATCTCTGATATTGCTGACAATGTTAAATTTGATTCACTAAACAATATCTCTGATATGCTAATAAGTGCTCAATTTGATAGAGAAAAATAATATCTTTGATATTGCTGATAAATACTCAATTTGATTCAGAAAATAATATCTCTGATCTGTTTATAAATACTCAGTTTGATAGAAAAAAATTGAAATATCTCTGATACAATGTTGATGCCTCTAAGTTGAAGTACGTCGCCTACAAGGAAACTTAACAATAAAGTTACTCTGAACTAAGTTTCAAAAGTGTTCTGTCCCGTTTTACTGATAGACGTTTAAGTTAGTCTAAGGGAAACAAATGTCAGCCTGTTCTCTTATTCTTCTTGTAGAAGATTTGTTCAACCAAAATAAGTGTTATCATACTCTTTGGTTACGTACAGCATATTCAAATGAAAACAGGTGATAATGCTCCAAGAGGATTGCCAGAACGAATTTTTAAAGAATTTATTTCTTGTTAACTTCTACAGGCTTTATACCAATTGTTCTTTGTACTTTATTGTTATACTCATTTAAAAATTCTTGTAATATATCCATCCATTTATAATTTCCTTGAGTACTAAATTTTTTCCACATGCTTTGTTTAAGAGTTCTGTTACAACGTTCTACGATATGTTATTGTACGAAGACATATGCTCAAAATGGGGCTCGAAATTGAAAAATTCGCAAAATATCATATTTCTATGACTTACGGTTCCCGAGATATGGTTCCTTAAATCGCCCGAAATTCGAACATTTTTGATCAATATGTGGAAAACGGTGGCCAATTGGCCAGTGCTCAGCGGTTACTACTTAGTACCAAAATGTTCACATATCCTCTTGGGTATTGATCAACACCAATATGATCCCTCTATGACTTACGGTTCCCGAGATATGACTTCTTAAATCTTCCGAAATAGGAATTTTTTGAGGCAATATCTCGGGAAAGGTAAAAGTAACGCGAAGGTAGTTTTTAAAGCTCTATCGAATGGAGAGTTCAAAATTGAAAAAATTGCAAATAACACACACACACACACACATAGGTATAGAGAATTCAGTAACGATTTTTTTAAGTTGGTTGAAACGTGTGTCAAACACTTTGCGCATATTAGTTTGGCCCAATGTAGATAATATTTATTTGTAAGTAGACATTTAATTCAGATCAGATAAACAAACGTAATTCAGCCCTTAACTTTCTCTCGAAATATGTCAAATTTTATAGTACAACGCTCTCCCATTTAAATTAATATATATAATTTGTTTTGAATGCACTTCAACTAGATTTATTTTACGATGGGGTCTGAATATTAATATTTGTAAAAAAAAAATAGAGAAATGTCTATTTTCTTGTCTGTCATCAGGAACATTAATTATTTATATACATAGCGTACTTATATTTAGTTGTGGAACACCTCCTTTTAGATGCGAGTGGACAGGAAATGTGACATAAACGACAAATAGCAATTATTGTTCCTGTGACAAATGTTGCAACAAAGACTAGCTTTAAAAAGTCCAATCTGTTGCTATGCTCACTTCGCGTTGTTGTAGTTTAGTCATTACAATTATCATGTTTTCCTCTTTCATGCACACATCAACGAAGGTATTGTGAACAGAGATCTATTGTACGCAACTGACCAAAGAGATGAGAACTAACAGGTGTGCAAGGATAAAAGAGAAACACACGATCAATTCAAACTTCATTGATGTTTCACTGTTTCACAGACGAATAGAAAAAGAAAAAACAAACATGATAATTAAAAATGCCTTCTGTGATTTAATAGAACACATGTTTGCATACACATATATGTGTGTTTCATTTGCCTTCAGGGCTGTATAAACATCTATTTTGACAGCTTGATGATGGCTATTTTCAAATTGACTATTTTGTACAAGCTTTTGAGTAAAATGCATAATAGATTGTTTTTTAAAATATTTATAAGTGTCCTTATTTTTTATCAATGAGAAACTAAATGTAATTTAGTTTCAAAGTATTTTAAATTTAATTCTAATACATTTTGTTCTATATGGTCCCTATCTACCTGAATAAAAGCACTCTGACTTCCTATATAGTGGAGGCTGCTCGCAAAAAGAAACTGCAAATCGTGATAAGGAAAGTACCACCAGGCCCGTATACACGGGGGTTCTAGGGGGCCGGCCCCCTAAATTTTGCCGCCTCCCTAAAAGTTTCACCGTAGGCTTGCAAACGAACTATAATATGGTTGGATCGCCCCCCCCCCCTAACTTCTACCCGACTCTCCCCATATTTTGGGGCTGGCTACCGGCCTAGGTACCGCTAGGTACTTTAATTCTTTAGATCACTAGAGAAATTTATAAGATTAGCACATTAAAGTTTTAAGAATTTATATGTATTATGACTTCAATATATATTATTATTCACTATAGTATATATTGTTATATACTATTATTTCGAAATGAGCCGTACATTCTACATTATCCACCAACCTATTCTAAAAGTTTAATTTTTATAATCAGAATATTATGAAATTATTTATTCTATTTGAAAAATTATTGACTGATTTTCAGGTTGTGTTCTCATCGCCATGAAATGTAAGCGTGTCTCCCCACCTTACATATATTCTAGAGAACTTATTCGCAAAGCGGCACTTTGTTATCAAGATTTGCAATTATATTACGGAAATTAATCTATGTGACTAGTGTCCTATATAAATCAAGTAAAGTAATTTATAAACAACTATTCTAAACTGATACAATAATTAATAACCAAGAGGTGAAAGTTATAATACGATAAGCGTTATAGATCACCAATACAGCACTTCAATTACAACATAAAATCATGTATTTTGTGTTCTCTGTGGGAATCCCATTATAGAACTCAGCCTTGTTAAGCTTCTTTCTTCTTTCCTTCTTTCGTAAGATTGCTGCAACAAGGCTTCGCCCGTTTTCTTATCAACAAACTTACTTCAAAAAGCCGTTTCTGCTTTCAAGCGTCTTCTCTAACACAGAAGAGACCAACTTCTACAGAGTTCTGTTCTTTTTCACCCCCAGAACAAGAAACAAAGGGAGAACAATGAATGAGTAGAGATATATATTTTTTGAACAGTTTGCTTTTCCCTTCAAGTCTTGAAAGGGTTTGTTAAGTTTTGGACCTCAGTATTCAAATATCCTAATTTATCTCCAGTAACAGAAGTAAACTTCTATGATTAATATACTGGATAAAAGATCAATGGGTTATTGTACGCTGCTCTCATAAACAGAACAATGACTACTGTTTTATAGCTGAGGCGTACAGAGCACAAGGGCATCAACTTCAGTCACCAAAGTTGAGAGACAAAGAAATGTAAAGTTTGTACGGTACGATCAGATATACGTATATGGAAAATTTAAGACTGTTTTGTACTTGAAATTTTAATCGTTTCATTATGATGATTTGTTCTTCAAATTTAGTTAAATGATTTTTTTAAATGTGTTTCCGTTATATATACATATTATCTTTCGAAATAAATGGGATTACTAAATATTAAAACTATATGCTGTGGCTATCATAATATATCTGAATAGAGACTTGTTTTCTGCGAAAATATTTTCTTTATCACTTTGGTTACCAAACCCATTTTGCAAAGTAAGGCCTCTAGTAAAGGTCCGACTTTTTAAAAAGGAAAAGTACAATATGCAAGTAATAAGGCACTAATTCAGCCTAGTCGAGTAATCGAGTACTCACAACCGACAAAAATCAGAAATTATATTATAGTATAGGTACAGAAACCAGCAAAAATATGCCCTCCCCCCTAAATGCTCTAATTCCATTACTTGGGGTCCAGATATTTTAAAGTCGAGATAACGCCTGGTGCTAGATGCAACCCAACTTACATGTAACTTTTCTCGGCACTGACAGCAGTTGATAGCACTGAGCAAGGTGTTTATGTACGTAATATTGTCAAGTAGGTAAATAACGAAACAGCTCTCCATTCTAAGATGAATCTCTATGGTTCAGTTCGTGTTGTGCAATAAATATCACATATTCTCAATATTGCTGTGTATGTAATGTATTATTTCCTTATGTTCTGTTGTAACGATTAACTTCTTATTACATTCAGCTCACACTTCGTGTAATTTTAGATATGTCAACATGATCAAATTACATTAAATCAGACAAATCACTAGTAGCAACATTACCTTTTTATTTTCATAACCTTTCATGAAAATTATTATTCTGTTGTCATAGAAACCAAACAAAACAGCTATTTTCTTTTTAACAACTGACACTATCAGATTATCTATATAAAATCAACAATATATATATTCTTTTTTCTTCTTCTTCTACTCAACAGATTGATTAATTTTAAGCACCGTTGCCCAAAATCAAGATACAAAAAAATGGAAGTAATTTATCGCATAGATATACAATATCGTTGTATATATGGCTCCTGACGAGTACGTCTTAAATTGATTACAATTTAAGAAAGAATCCTCTTCCGTTACATATTCTTACATACATAGTTACCTTACTTTTCGAATAGCACTCATATATATATATATATATAGTAATTTCATTTTATATCAACAATAATCTTACATTTATTTAATAATCAATTGTTTTAATTCTATAAATTATCGTCGAAGAGTACTTATTCAAAACGCAATTAACTTATTTAATTATTCAGGTCCTAAGGCATATTTTTAATTCAATATAGATAGAGCTCATTAAATCATTAAACAAACGTACATTGACATATTACACAACTTATTCCTTCCATTTGAGCAAAAGTACAATACTGATAAGTAAAACTAATAATTACAAAGAAATCATAACAATACACTAAATGAAACAAAATTATCAATATCATAACAAGGATTAATGCAAATCAATCTGAAAATTCAACGTTATATATGTTAATCTTGGATAAAACTTCTGAAGGAACTAATGTCTTAACTAACTATATCCATTTACTTTTAGTATATTTTGACGGACACCATATTTTCAATTTGTCAATATTACGTAAACCAAAAAGTTTACCAGTTTTCACATCCATTAATTCAAAAACTTTAGGGTTAATTTGTTTGATACACAAATAAGGTCCTGCATATAAATCGCAAAACTTATAAATCCTTTTTAATGACGCATCGCTTTGAGGATGCAACCTCGCAAAAACTAGGTCATTTACCTGAATGTTAGATTTACCTGCTTGTTGATGTTCAATCTTCTGATTTTGTGAAATAAATTTTCGGATCCTGCGAAAACGTACCATACTTACAAGATGCGAAATCCATTTAATCAGTTTCACTAAGTTTAATGCCAAAATATTGTTTTATTGGCTTTATAGTGTCTGTTCCATTATGAATATTCGCCGGAGCGACACCCAATGCTTCCGAAACTGAATAATTTTAAAAAGATAATAATTTCTGTGACATATTTAATCCTATCAGTGTGTTTGTCCCGAACTAAGTGTCTAAATAGCATACCGAGATTTCGATGGACATTTTCAACAATAGAACTACTTGGGTGATATGGTGTAACAAAATGCACTTTAATGTTGGCATTATTCATCGCACAGATAAATATATTGCTGCGAAACTGTCCACCATTATCACAAAGTATATGTCCAATTGGAACACAATGTGGTATGTATACATTCAGAATTCGATTCACAATTGACGATGAAGTCGTCTGCGCATAGAATACGCTACTAAATATCTAGTAAATATATACATAACTTTAAAGAGCAAATTTTCACATGTGGCTGCTCGAGGCAGAGGTCCATATAAGTCTACAGAAATAAAAGAGTGAGGTTTTTCTGGATGTATCGACATCATAGGTTTATATATATAGACTGATAGTTATGCCTAACTCTCATTCACTCCTCGCAATCATTGATATAACTTGATTTGCGTCCTAATCCTATAACTTTTGATTTCCAATAAAAGGATTTACTAATTATTGCATATACTTTCAAATATCCAAAATGCCAGAAATGGTGTAATTTTCATGATATGCTTTTAATATACGTGATAACAATGTTGGGGGAATGCAATTTTTTCCTATTTTTAAATTTAAAATCTTAATCAAAATACACCATTAGATATTTGATACAGAGAATTCTAGTTACGAGGACAACCACAATCCTGAGAACAAGAAGTTAAGTGATACATAATTGATTATTAAATAAATGTAAGATTATTGTTGATATAAAACGAAATTAATATACCGGTATATGTATTATAATATGCATATATGAGTGCTCTTCGGAAAGTAATGTAACTCAATATGTAACATATGTAACGGTCCAGGGTTCTTTCTTAAATTGCAACCAATTAAAGAAGTCTTAGTTGGGAGCCATTTATACAACGATATTGTATATCTATGCGATCAATTACTTCCGTTTTTTCTACACTAGCTTCACTATAATCATTTTCTGAATATCCTACAAATAAATTACTATCTTCCATTACTACCCTGGATTCAAATGAAATAGGTTAAACATTGACAGCCGGAACTCGATCACCATTTGCAGTACTAGACTTTTCTCTGATAGCATTTACTTATTCTTGTATTCCCTGATCTGATTAGTATGGTCGTTAACTAAAGTTTCCACAACTTCTGCCGAACTTTGTACATCAGTAAACCGATGTAAAATCTGTTCCATCTTATGATTTGTTCGTTCTAGTTTTAAATGTATTTGTTGGTTTATTTGATCCAATTTACCATCCATTTTGATGTCCATTTGATTAGTTATTTGCTCAAACTTAGAATTCATCTGTTTTGCTAGTTGCTGTCTTATAGATTGTGTTATTTGTTGGTTTATTTGCTCCAATTTACTATCCATTTTAGTGTCCATTTAATTAGATATTTGTTCAAACTTAGCATCCATCTGTTGTGCTAGAAGTGACATTTGCTCCAGAATGGTATCCATGTTTTGCTGTTCTTGAGATATTGCTGACCAAACTGTCTTATAAGATCAGCCACATTGGTTGATGAGTTCGTACCTGGTAGCTCTACATCACCACTTTCCTCAATTATATTTTCATTTTCAGAAACACTCATTTTAATGTTTCTATAAATCTTTTTCCCACTCCTAAGTAAAGTATACTCCGTGTTGAATGCTATGATGAGACTGCTTTGTTGAACTTCAAACTAATCTAAAAGTATTCTTGATCGATAAACCACCATCTAAAATATAACGATTAACTTCTTGTTACATTCAGCCCACAGTTCGTGTAATTTTAGATACGTCAACACGATCAAATTATATTAAATCAGACATGTCACTTGTAGCAACTATACCTTTTTATTTTCAGAACCTTTCATGAAAATTATTATTATGTTGTCATAGAAACCAAACAAAATAACTATCTTTTTTAACAACTCACACTATCTGATTATCCATATAAAATCAACAACATATATATTATTTTTCTTCTTCATCTTGTACTCAACAGATTGTATACTTTCAAGCATGTTGCCCAAATCAAGATACAAAAAAATGGAAGTAATTTATCGCATAGATATATAATATCATTGTACTGTATATCCAGAGAAATAAAAATACTGACCACGCATGAATCAGAAAATGCTTAAAAGTAGTGAAAATATCAAATCTAAAACAACTGCTGAAATAAGTTTGTAAATGATTGCCTTCATTGACAAAATTTCTCCAATTACCTCATTCCAACATCTTTTTCTTTCTGGACAGAAGATCTTCCTTGTCACACTGACTATGTATTGAAATTTATATTGAAATATTTGAGGAAGTATAAACCTGGCCGGAATTTGAACCCGAGTCCGCAGAATAGTTCAATACGCTAACCACTTAATTGCATCGTCACTTGATCTTCTACCTAAACTACTAGCTAGTTAAAGTCATTAAAGTCGTGTTCGAATCCCTTCCCGGCAACTATTTTTTAATTTTATTGGAAGGTATAGATTACATAGTCGATATTGTAATTCTGTTATTTATTATTATTATTATTATTATTATTATTATTATTATTATTATTATTATTATTATTATTATTACTATTGAGAAGTCGAGATTGGTTACACATTTTATATTTTATGAAGTTTCTAATTGGAGAACGTTTTTTTTTTTTTTAGTTGTTGTTGAAGAATCAACACACTTCATTATAAGGGGTTAGGGGAGGGAATTATCAATATGAATTTTATTTGTTTGTTGCTAGCACGCTACACCAAGCTGCATATTACATTTCAGCTTTATATATCTGCAGGAAGTATCCTAAAGGTATTTCCGATCGCAGAAAATAAAAACACAGACCACTCATGAATCAGAAAATGCTTGAAAGTAGATGAAAATATCGAAATCTAGAACAATTGCTGGAAATAAATTTGTTAATCATTGTCTACATTGACTGAACTTCTCCAATTCTCTTCTTTCCAAAATCTGTTTCTTTCTGGAGGAGAAGATCTTGCTTGTCATACTGAGTATGAATTGAGATTGAAATTCAAACATTTGAAAAGTTTGAACCTTCCGGGGATTTAAACTCGGGTCAACCGAATAGAAGTTCAATACGCTAACCACTTACCTACCGCGCCACTTCACTTCCCGCCCAAACTATTAGCTAGTTAAAATCACTTCATTTGAAACCATACACAAAATGCTAATGCTCATATAAGGAGACGTTCCTTATGTGAGTGTCACAATAACTTAATCGAAACTTCTTTGTTTAATTCAAAAACAAGTAATATAGACTTTCCTCAATAAGGAAAATATCACAAAGCGTTCTTCAAGTTGAGGCTACGTCATCGTTTTCAACGATGGTCCAAATTTACATAGCATTTCTTCCTCACTTTAACTTCTAATTTTCAAAGAAAAGACTGCAGAAATTATTTTCACATTCTCTGAATTGTATCGACACGTGTGTAAACAGTGTATTCTATATTTATCTAACATAACTACTAGTTTACTATCTTACCTTTGCATGAGGAATTGCTAGCAAATTGTGAAGGCACAAAACTGCCATTACAGCGACCCGGGTTCGAATACCGTTCTGGCAATTATTTTTTCTTTATTGGAGTAACTTTTTACGAAATTGGTATTATAATTCTGTTATTCCTTTATTATTATTATTATTATTATTATTATTATTATTATTATTATTATTATTATTATTATTATTATTATTCAAAGTCGACACTTGGGCACATATTTTATATTTTATGAAGTTTCTGACTGGATTTCAAGTCTTTTTGTTGAATAATCAACACACTCCATTCTAAGGGGTCTGGTGGAGGAAATATAATCTTGTTTCTTTTTGTTCGTTTACTTCCACTCTGCACCATGCCTAGATACTACATTTCGCCTTTCTATATTTACGGGAAGTACCCAAAAGATTTTGATGAGCATAAGCGAGTCAGTGAATAAGTAAAGAGATCAATGAACTTTGCGTATTAACAACATTTAAAGTATCAGGTTGTAGGAAAAGTCATGTTGTATTTCGGTAAAATAAGACAAATGATGATTCGTGGATATACTAGAGGTATTCGGATCATGCAATAGTTATGCAGGACCGTCGCCTCACCCGCTCCCCTTACGGCACGTCATTGAGCCTCTTAAGGGTTTGAAGCCCTCTAAAGGCCAGTTTCTTCTTCATGTCCTTTCGTGTTTGTATGTATTTTTGATTTTGAATTTAAAGTTTAATTCTCTGAACTATTCTTTCTACGTAACACTATTTTATCATGACTGAAATCAGAAAGTTTCATGATCACATTGGAATCGTAAAAGTGTGTAATTTACGGAATTCACTGCACATCCAGTATTTTTCCTTCTCCCAGAATAGTGATATCTTAGAAGTGGCTTAAGCGTTAGTTTCACAACGTTGGGTAGGGCTGTGCGATATCCGGTTTTGAATATCGAACTTCGATATGGACCAAATATCGAAAGTCGATCGATATATCGAATATCGAAATATCGAAGGTTTGATAATATATCGGTCGATAATATCGAAAAATATCGAAGTTACGAAATATCGAAAAATATCGAAATATCGAAAAATATCGAAGTATTGAAATATCAAAGTATCGAAAAATATCGAAGTATCGAAATATCGAAGTGTCGAAATATCGAAAAATATCGAAGTATCGAAATATCGATGTATCGAAAATATCGAAGTATCGAAATATCGAAAAATATCGAAGTATCGAAAAATATCGAAGAAAAAAATGCTATGGATATTAGAAAGTAGGGCATGACAGTGCTTGCTTCTAAGCTTTCCAGCCACTTTCAGGGCCAGTTCTAATAAAATGTCTCTATATCTCTCAACCGTCAGATGTGAGGTGAAAAATTTTCTTCTATATTTTTCCGGAAAATTTTCCGTTCTTAACAAATAGCAGTGATCAAGTAACAGCTCTTCAGTATTCATAAAATTGATTCAAATCATGTATAGAAATGTTCAAAAGTGAAAGATCGTTTAAAGAATCTGAAAATTTTCATGGCTCATACAATTTTCAGTACTATGTAGGAAAAAGTTAAACAATTTTTCATGAATCGAAGAATTGTCCGTCCTGTTGAGTGATGAAAATTTTCCGAAAAATTTTGAAACGGAAAATTTTCCGATTCATAAAAACATACTCCACGTATTCCTATATCGTTGTTTAGCCGTGATGTGAGGTGGAAAATTTTCTTCTATATTTTTCCGGAAAATGTTCCGTTCTTAACAAATATCAGTGATCAAGTAACAGTTCCTCAGTATTCATAAAATTGATTGAAATCATGTATTAAAATGTTAAAAAGTGAAAGATCTTTTAAAGAATCTGAAAATATTCATGGCTCACAATTTTCAGTACTATGTAGGAACAAGTGAAATAATGTTTCATAAATCGAAATAGTTTGTGTCTTGTATGCAAAAATTGAAGAATTGTTTTATGAGTCGGAAAATTTTCGTCATTTTGTAGGAAAAAGTAAAACAACTTTTTGTGAATCGGAAAGTTTCATTGCTCTGTAGAAACAAATGTAAGGAATTTTCATGAATCGGAAAAGTTTTCATCACGATGTAGAAACAAGTGAAAACACTTTTCATAATCAGGACAGTTTTGGCTATTATGTATAGTGATGTTAGGTGGGAAATTTTCCACTATATTTAACTGCAAATTGAGATATACGATTCCTGTAGAGGAAAATTAGACAGCAACAAATTATAATTTTCCAATTAGATTTCGGGAACCTGAAAATTTTCTAATATTTTAAGTTGGGAAGTAAAAATTTACGTAGTGTTTCTCTCTCTCTCTCTTTCTCTCTCTATTATATCTACTTATTTATAAATGTTGCAGAATGTAAATCTATAAAAGTAGTAAAGCTATGATAAAACAGTCTTATGCGTATTAAACTGACGAAATCTAATATTGTAATATCAAAGGTGGATTCTGAGAGAAGAACACATTCAAGTTTTTGAAACATTCTTGAAATGAAGAATCGTTAGATTTTCACTTCATGAAACTTTTTAAGACAATATTTATTACCAATAAATTTTATGGCTATACAACGATATATGAATAAGTGGAGTATGTTTTTATGAATCGGAAAACACTCATGACTTTTAATAAATTGAAATTTTAAATAATGGAATGGGACATTTGTACTCTACGAAGTCATGTCCTCTGCACTTGGCATACACACACACACACACACACACAGAGAGAGAGAGAGAGAGAGAGAGAGAGAGAGGAGTTGAATTGAGTTGATTTTGAGTTAACGTCCCTTTCAGCAGCGACATATAAGACGGGACCAACTGATTAACGTGAACCGAACTACATGAGCTCCTGCTGTGAACCGAAGCCAGGTCTTCCATGCCAAAGGCACGTATGCTAACCGCTTAGCAACGAAGGAGCTCGCAGATGAAAAGAGAGAGAGAAACACTGTGTAAAATTTTACTTCCCAACTTGAAATATTGGAAACTTTTCCGGTTCCCGAAAGCTAATTGGAAAATTATAATTTGTTGCTGACTAACTTTCCTCTACAGAAATTCAATTTCGTAGCTGACTGTGCAGTTAAATATAGTAAAAAATTTTCCACTTAACATCACTATACATAATATCCAAAATTGTCCGGCTTATGAAAAGTTTTTCCACTTGTTTCTACATCGTGATGAAAATTTTCCGATCTATGAAAATTCCTTTCACTTGTTTCTGCAGAGCAATAAAACTTTCCGATTCACAAAAACTTTGTTTTACTCTTTGGTTCAAAATGACGAAAATTTTGCGACTCAAAAAACGTTCTTCAATTTTTTCATATAAGACAGAAAATATTTCTATTGATGAAAAATTGTTTCACTTGTTCTTACATAGTACTGAAAAATTATCTGAGCCATGAAAATTTTCAGATTCTTTAAACGAACTTCCACATTTTTACATTTCTGTACATGAATTCAACCAATTTTATGATTACTGATGAATTGTTACTTGATTACTGATATTTTTTAGAACGGAAAATTTTCCGGAAAAATATAGCGGAAAATTTTCCACCTCACATTACTAATGGTATACTGACATGCAAGTCTATTTGTCTATATTACATCACTAATTTCTTTAAGCAGAACTGATTGAATTATTTGCTATATAATAAAATGTAGCTATCATTTTTATAAATTTTAAAATATTTGCTTTTTGAAGTTGTGAACACGTCACAACATATTTTGAATATGACAAATATGATAATTGTATGATGCTTTACAAAATAAAAATTGGTAAGGTTTTATTACCTACTCTTAAAAAAGGATTGAAATATTGTCAGGTTTACAAAAACACGTTAGATATCAGAAGAGTACTGTGTAATTTTTAAAGATAGCACTGTAACATTTAAGTAAGACTTCGCTTATCTAGTCCGGTGGTATAACATTATTGTTCTTTCTTTTTTAATGAGATTTGTGTAAGGAAGAGAAAGTTTATCTTAATTCCTATTGAGTGCAAGTTTTGATCAGTTATTGATCTGCGGCGCTCAGCCATCTATTTACGGGCAAACTGCACGCAACATTTTTATATTTATTTTTTGTAATTAAAACATGTTTTCTAGTAATTATGGGGACCACCTCCATTATCAAACTATCGAATGGTATCGAAGTATCGAAATATCGAAGTATCGAAAAATATCGAAATATCGAAAAATATCGAAGTATCGAAATATCGAAAAATATCGAAATATCGAAAAATATCGAGTTATCGAAATATCGAAAATATCGAAGTA
Organism: Thermobia domestica; assembly: GCF_964235325.1. NCBI lineage: Eukaryota > Metazoa > Arthropoda > Insecta > Zygentoma > Lepismatidae > Thermobia > Thermobia domestica. Next base: position 165,742,227 of record NC_137466.1, on the reverse strand, counting down.
TCGATATATCGATTTTGATATTTACAAAATATCGAAATTTCGATATTCACAAAATATCGATCGATCGATCGATATATCGAAGTATCGCACATCCCTAACGTTGGGATCGCATGTTCGATTCCCGCTGAGGTAATTAACGAAATTTTTTATCATTTGCAATATTAATATTTCTGATGTATACTAACATGAAAAATATTCAATTTCTCTGGGTCTCGAAGTTGAGACGACTTCCTTCACAGGTGAAATGCCAACAACACAAAATTAGTTCATCTGTATCAACCTTGATTCGTACTGTCTGGGAACGTAGGTTTAGCCAACAATTGATGAATAGATAAGGCTCATCCTTACTGTTAGTATGGGCCAAATAGTGTTGTTTCCTAGGAATTCTGGATTTGCTCCTATCTGTGCACAAATTGCAAATAGTTATCGAACTTAAAACTCTAATCACTAGAATGATCCTATTTAAGATATCATCTCACTTTCTATCTAAAAGAAGGGAGAAAGAAAATTCATTATTGTTATCTGCTAACAAACATTTATACTCCATTTCTTTTTATCATAAAATGATAATTCTATCTGTAAATCCATACACGTGATATTATTGGGTTCATGTGTAAACCTAAGAAACATCCTACAAGTATCTTTCCTGGTCCTATAAACAGATTCTAGATTCTACTATGTGACTTTTGCTTTCCTTCTCTTGTAATAATGATAATGATAATAATAATAATAATAATAATAATAATAATAATAATAATAATAATAATAATAATAATAATAATAATAATAATAATAATAAAGGAATTACAGAATTACAACAACAATTTCGTTAACAATACCCTCCAATAAAGAAAAATAATAACTGCCACGATGGGATTTGGATCCGGGTCTCTGCAAAGGGTGTTTTCTGTTTTACCCTTTGCTACAAATTCCTCATACAAAGATAAGAAAATATACTAGTAGTTATAGAAGATAAACGTTTCTATTTCTACAGGTGTTGATATAATTCAAAGATGTGAAAATAATTTCTACCGTCTTTCTTTGGAAATTAGAAGGTAAGGTAAAGAAGAATTGTAATTTAAATCGAGACCTTAGTTGAAAACGGTGATGTAGCCTGAACTTGAATAACGTTTCGTGATATTTTCCTCTTTGAGGAATGTCTATATAACTTCTTTCTATGTTAAACAAGGAAATCTCGAATAAGTCATTGTGACACTCATAAAAGGAACTTATACCAGCATTAGTATATTCTGTATAGTTTTCCACGAAACGATTTTAACTAACTATTAGCTTAGGTGAAAGTTAAAGTAGGTAAACTGGTTAGTGCATTGAACTTCTATTTGGCTGACCCGGCTTCAAATCCCGGCCAGCTCAAACTTTTTCAAATGTTTTAATTTTAATTTTATTACATACTCAATGTGACGAGCAAGATATTGTTTTCTCCTTAAAGAAAAAAAAAGTTGGAATGAGGAGAGTTATAGAAGATGTCTCAATGGAGACAAACATTTACGAACTTATTTCCAGTAGTTGTTTTAGATTTAATCTTTTCATCTATTTTCTAGCATTTTCTGATTCATGCGTGGTCAGTATTTTTATTTCCCTGAACATACAATGTATAACGAGATAATACATTACATACACAGCAATGTTGAGAATAATATATGGTGTTCACTGGACAACACCGTTTGAACCATTGAGATTCATTTTAGAATGGAGAACTGTTTCGTGTGTCATCTACTCACAATTATCCTTGTACAAAAATCTGAGTCAGTGGTAAAAATTGCTGTCAGTGCCGAGAAAAGTTAAGTGTAAGTTGGGTTGCATGTGTTCAGGCGTTCTTACAACTTCAAATTTTCTAGACTCCAAGTAATGGAATTAGAGCACTTACGTTAGGGGAAGATACTTTTGCTGGTGACTGTGCATTCAGTAGACTGTTGCCTCGAGGAGGGGAGGAAGGAAAAGAAAATGGCCCCAATTATGAATGTTATTTTACTATGGAGGAAGGAAGACAAGTTGACTTGTACTCATAAAAATGTAATTTAGCATGATCAGTCGCGTACTTCGAATCAACAGGCTTCCGATTTTGAGGCTTGAATGTTAGCCATTCCGTTCAATCCTTCCTTTAAAAAGAAGAAAGAAAGAAATTATTTAAAAGTGTTATGCCTTTCTCAAGTTATTTTTTCTACTTTCTGCACGCATCCATCTTTGCCTAGTCTCAATTCAGAAAACGTGGATAAACGGAATAACCACCTGGTGTTTTACTTCAGAAGCTGGATGGAATAAGGAGAATTCAATTGGACTGTTACTTTAACTCTGCTATGTAAGCACACATCACTAAGGCGTAATGTGGGTTGCGTAAAGACAAGGCATTCTTAAAGTCCTTTGTAGCGTTTTGTGCTGATTTCATGCGTCGCTATAGAATTGATTGACACAAGTGTGCTTGGAAATTCAAAACGAAAATGTTCTTTAACATAGACATGTGGCTTGCTTCAGAAGTACGCGTCGACAGTAAATATTCACTGCTGTATTGAAAACGGGATTATTATTACTCACAGGCAACGCGTTACACCTCAACATGCGTTCTGTAATCAAAATGACCGTCTGCTCTCTACGCACAAAAAACGATTGTCGCATACTACACGCTGACGACATCTACAGTCAGGTTAGCTAATTATCTAGCCGACACGTAGGCAACCACTAACTAAATTTCAGAAATTGCTAGAGCGTGAATGCTCAATGTCAATGTGCTCACTACAAATGATGTCCCCGATAAAATGTTCATCCGTTACTTCACACACACACACACACACACACACACACCATTCGTTATTAAACTACCTTAAATTTATCAATTGTCCATTTTTCATCTTAGTATACTTTGTTTTTCGTTAATCGCTGAAAGAGACTGTGGCTAATTCTTTAGACCCAAAAGAATTAGTGTCTAGTAATAGTTGTAACATGATAATATACTATTGTTATATATCTGGATGTAGAGCTTTTGCGAGATAACTAAAGGTTGAGTTTGCATTTAGAAAATTACACTATACGTAAAATCTCCCCGTATTTCTCTCTACTGCTATGCCATACCTTAAGAACTTTATCGTCCTTTTATGTCACATAACTTAAGACAGCAGAAAATTCTCAGGGACTGAGGAGTGTGGAAAGTATAGAGCAGATGGTACTTAATTCCTAGGAGAAAACAGACAAAAAGGTAAGAAAGGTATAACATAATCGTGTTTAAAAAATAAACATGAAAAAGTACCAGAGCTTAAAGACGACCTGTGACATTTCCTTGCAAAGTCTTACAGAAGTTGTATCGACCAATAACGTACAACAAATGGTGGTAAAAAGGAAATATAACAACTCTGGTTTCCTAATACTTTCTTCTCGCCTTATAATTTCTAGTAACTTTTATGCATAAACTTTGTACTTAATTAACGTCATATGTTGGAAACCATGAAGGTTCATCGCTACAGTAGGAAGACGTCCTTCTTGTTCTAATATCGAGCACGCTCACATTTTGGAGTGCAGAGTCCCGAGTGCGATTTCTGATATGAGCCTTGTCATTAAAACGCAGTTAACTGGTATGCATTTTACTTTAAACTGTGGGTTCACGTCTCATATAGCATCGGTCCTGAAACGGACACTAAACTTCAATCGAACCAATCAAGGGACGGAAATGAAACTTCTTCACTGGACTATATACCCTGCTAAGGTAATCCAATACCGGTTATTACTCCTCTTCTCAAGACCCTCACCATACTATAATCTTATGTTGTTCTTGATATATTCAAAGATATTTTTACTCCTATGATGGGAACTTTACATACAGGGTATTTCAAAACAACACCTACAACGTATTGGAGGTGATTCCTAACACCAAGATAAGACAAAAAGTATAGACCATCCTGGGTATAGACAAAAAGTATAGACCATACCGTAGTCGGGTCAAGACTTTACTTAGGAAATAACATGCGCTCTGTACAAAAATACATGTTTCAGAATCCTAAGGTACTCACGCAACAATTTTCATACAGAGAGTTTGGCTACCGGCATTTAATTGGAAGTATTCAGCAACTACCTCTATAAAACTTGTTGCGGAAGTACCATAGGATTCTGAAACTTGGACATTTAGATAGGGAACATACGTACAAAGTGAAGTTTTGACTCGACTACGATAGGTCCCATTGTTTTGGAGCTATGTACTTTAAAGTTCATTTTTCTTCTTTTCGGCAGCCTATAACTCCGAAAGGAAGCATTTGTGCAACCACGATGGTCTATACTTTTTGTCTTATCTTGGTGTGAGGAATCACCTCCCAAACGTTGTCGGTGTTGCTTTGAAACACCCTGTATTATTTTTTCTAGTATATTATCTATAAACATGTAACGTTCTGATATATATTATTGGTAGTGTGATTTTTCGTATAACTACTTTTTTAAGGTGGATGCTAAACATTATATATAAAAAAATAAGTATACAGTCTTCGTCGCTTCGTAACCTTTCCTTCGAGCCTATCTTAATACACGTATACATAGTCCAACTCACTTAAAAATTTTCGGAATACGGTAAAAAAATCAAAATGGCAGATACGATTTTGTTTCTTCTATTCCTAAAAATGAAATCAATTTTGTGTGTGGCGTAAAATTATTCGAGGCGCTAATAAAGCCTATTAGGGAAAACATGTTTCAAATTATCGGAAACTCACTTTGTTGCTCAGAATGGAGTCAAATTTCGTTGTCGACAGATTGGAAAGCACATGTAAAAAGTTTTGTTGGGAGACGTCCAAGCGGGAAATCCCAGCCCTCTAATCACAAGTGAACCAGATTAAACTTCACCAAGACAAGGCATCCAGCCACACGATGAAAACATTCCTGGAATTTTATCACCGTTTGGAACAGAAAACTGGAATCTCAGTATTCACTTCTTCGATATCGCTGAACCAGATTAAACTTCACCAAGACAAGGCATCCAGCCACACGATGAAAACATTACTGGAATTTTATTACCGTTTGGAACAGAAAACTGGAATCTCAGTATTCACTTCTTCGATATCGCTGAACCAGATTACCAGCCACATGATGAAAACATTACTGAAATTTTATCACTGTTTGGAACAGAAAACTGGAATCTCAGTATTCACTTCTTCGATATCGCTGAACCAGATTACCAGCCACACGATGAAAACATTACTGAAATTTTATCACTGTTTGGAACAGAAAACTGGAATCTCAGTATTCACTTCTTCGATATCGCTGAACCAGATTACCAGCCACACGATGAAAACATTACTGAAATTTTATCACCGTTTGGAACAGAAAACTGGAATCTCAGTATTCACTTCTTCGATATCGCTGAACCAGATTACCAGCCACACGATGAAAACATTACTGAAATTTTATCACTGTTTGGAACAGAAAACTGGAATCTCAGTATTCACTTCTTCGATATCGCTGAACCAGATTACCAGCCACATGATGAAAACATTACTGGAATTTTATCACCGTTTGGAACAGAAAACTGGAATCTCAGTATTCACTTCTTCGATGTCGCTGAACCAGATTACTAGCCACATGAGGAAAACATTACTGGTATTTTATCACCGTTTGGAACAGGAAACTGGAATTTCAGTATTCACTTCTTCGATATCGCTGCCAAGAGTCCTGTTGTCAACCCAATTGACTGTTATACTATCGAACTCCTCAATCGGCGCCTGTCACATCGTGCGTGACCGCACAGTCACCGGCCTATGGAGAACCTGTAAAGAGGACCGGAATACAATACCCATGGTCCAGCTGCAACGCAGACACCTGAAATGGAGATGCGATACAATAGTTATTAAAGGTGGTCTGTAGATCGAACATAACGGATTCCTTGGTAAGTAACACATTCAACATCGGCTCAATATAAGTGAAATAACCTGTGCTGCGCTCGTACAAATGTAATTCTATTTCAAACTGCTATACCGACTTCATAAAATACTAATTTCTTACAAAATGCAAAATACAGCAATTATAGTTACGTTTAGTTTTCCGTTCACAAATATTCAACGTAGCTTCTTCCGGCTGCACGCACACATCAACTCAATAGTAGAACTATTCTCATACGTTGAATACTGGCCGGAGTTGGTAGTTGACTCATGGTTGACGGGACATGTCACTAGTGACTAGTGAAACTTGCATTCTTCCTCTTCCGAATATATTTCTTTAAAATTTATAACACTTTGAAATCGGTGTAGACTATAGAAAACATCCTGTATGAGATGAAGAGTCCCTGGGAGACCACGATGTCTTACAAGGACAAAATAAACTTTGGTAAACAAACTTGGGGGCAATTTTTTTCAAGATGAAAGTCCATATTTAATGTGTTCATATTACAAACTGGGAGAGCTCAATGGCCTAATATAGCAGAGGAAAAGCGTCTTAAAGTTTTCGACTCGCCGCATAAGTCCTAAGTTGCACCAATTTATCAATTGACAGAGTGGCAGAATCAGTAGCATCTGTGAATCCCGTGCTAAGGGTCACGGGTTCGATTCTCTCTGGCATCAACCATTTCCGTTTTTTGCTTCAACCAATAAAGTGGCCACTTGTAGCTACAAATAAAATGTTAATTCACCATATATTTATAATAAACTAAAATAATAGAAATATTAAAATCAGTTGTAAAATCTATCAATGTTCCATGTTAATTAGCAATGAAATGTAATCTATTTCGTAAATGAATTGATATCACGAAATGGGGTTTCCAGTTTGATCCCAACCCGCGTTAAGTGGGATTTTAGTGGACAAATATCGTGAGTTTTCTTGAAATTCTCCCATTTTCTTCCACTACCTTTTCTCCACCACTTATCTCATTACTATTGTCCCTCGCCTCGGAGCATAACGTGAGACTTAAAAAGGAAAGAAAAATAAATTTAAAGCACTCTGAACATTGCATATTATATTATTTCCAGTCTGCACCGAGTCTTCGTTTTCTATTGTTTAAACATTTTCTCTTTCGTTGACATCCGTTACATTTTGCTTGATATTCCTGCAATAAAGTGAAGCTCGAAGAATTGTCTCCACTGTCTGGCTAATTATATTATATGCATGGAAGAAATCGGTTTCATAGGTTCTTGCATAACAAAGGCTTTTACTCTATTATGAAAATATTGTTTTGTCTCAACCGCGAAATGCATTGTTTTGAAATAACAGGGCACGCAGTTTCTTGAAGTGGCTATGCTTAAAGAAGCCACAGATTGTTTCTAAAGATACAGAAGTCAATATTAAAGAGAAAAATCTTAAGAGATTTAACGTTTATTTCATTCCATGTTGCCTGGCAACAGAAACAATTGCAGTTTGTTCTGAAGTTAATCCTTTGCGTCTGGACATGTCTGGTTTTCAGCGGTTTGGCACGTCAAGTCTAATTGGAGAATTTCTTAATCAAACACACAAAGTATCTAAATTTTGCGTTTAGTTTCACAATACAATGTTGTTAGATATTAATATAGAAGTAAATAAACAAGAATTTGTTTGCGATTATGACGTCTTGGGATCTTGGTAAAATCTCCAGTAAAAGCTTCGTGGTTAGCAAAATAAAATATTTACTTCTTTACATTAGTTTTACTTAAGATTGATTATAGGAGAGAAACGTCGTGTGATCCTCAAAATAAAACTTAAATTCAATAAAAGACTTCATCGGATTTATCCATGTCATAATCCATACAAACATAAGTATTAAAACAATTACTTTGGAAATCAGCCTGTCTGTTCGTGTTGCTGTTCGTACCGATTTATGTAGAGGTCTAGAGACTATACCGTTCAACATATAGCTAATATTCGTAACAAATTTTAAACTTAAAATCTTTAATTGGATTCTTCATTTAAAAAAAAATCATCTTATACTCTTTAATAATAGGAAATTTACTGGGGAGAGAAACTCTGATTTTCTTTCCGAAAATGATTCAAATGATTTTATTTCATGAAGCAATGTATCGTTAATAACCTTTTATTATGGTATAAGTCGCAGGGGCGTAGGAAACATTCTTATTTTATATATAAATAAAACTCATTCCAGAGTTTGGAGCTCTTCAAAGTAGCTCTAAGTAGCAGTAGCACAACCCACCGTCCCCCTCCAGATGTCTGTCCTGGATTCGCCCCTGATAAGTCATCTGCAGTGCTATAATGAAAGTATGCTATCTTACTTCATCGAAAACATATAGAGATATTTGGGGTACTTACTTTTTGATGGAACTTCGTGTATCGGTTTGTATCTCACCTGAGTTTGATGTCAGTCGTAATCACTTCCACTAACTGTCAAAGAACCCAAGTTCACCTTAAGAGAAAATCCTTCTTGCGCAATAGCTTTAAGATTCCAAGGTCCAATCGTCTTCACATCGAAAATAACCTCTCCGTTAAAAGCTGAACCCCTGGTTTGGCCCAAATCACCACCTCGATCCATCGAGCGAGGAACTAATGTTAGCGGTTCGCTGTACCTTAATAGCATGTAAGGCAAAAGCGTAAATGAAAATCACAATATCACGGAGGGGAAAACACTGAAACTATGTCGTAACTTGTTGTACATTTGACGTGAATTGCTTAATAGGGAAATTGATTAAGTACACATCATCATACGTATTCCCCATTATTAGCAAGTAACTTGCCACAAATGAGAAGCTTGTATGCTCCACAGCCATCCGCTAACCTCTTCGTCTTCAAGTACTATTGTTCAGTTTAGATACCATCCATCAATTGTAGCCTCCTTAGCCCCCTCCCTTTCTTTCCTTTCACTATAGCCTCTATCACGTCTCTTATGACATAGTTCCTTCTTAGCCAATGTCCCAACCAGTTTATCTTACTTTTTTCAATAATATCTAAAATTATTCTTCTCTCCACCATCATTTCTAACACCCTCTCATTCGTTTTCCACTCGACCCAGCTAGTTCTCTTTATTTTTCTCCACACCCACCTTTCGAAAGCTTCCAATTGCTTTTCATCAATTTTATGGAATATCCATGTCTTTGCCCCATACAGCACAATACTTCATACAAAGCATTTTACGAGTCTTTTACTCAACTATTTAGTCAAGGTTCCAAAAAATAAATTTTTCTTTCTAAAGGTTTTCTTCTCCATTCCTATCCTTCACGTTATTTAGAGAGGATGCACAAAACTAAGTAATATTGTTAGTCCGTTCTAACAGTTTTCATCATCTTCAACATACACAAATACGTATAATTTTAATGGAAACACCCTGACTTAGAAACACCTGGACCTGACCGAGCTATTGATGGTGGCATGTGAGGACAAACTCCGTATTACGTGAGGAGTAGTAGAACGACAGTATGCAATGAACTGAGCAGATGGTGATAGTGTACAATGGACGATTTGTCTGATTCTCAAAAAGGCCAAATTGTTGACATTCGGTTAATGTGGTGCGTACGTGACGAATTTGATGGGTTTGTTGAGGATGTCGCGAGAGACAATATCTAATGTGATGATGGCCGCCAAAAGTTACTGAAAATCCAGATCGGCGAAGAGAAACAGTGGTCAGAACAAAAACCTCAGTGGCAGGTTCAACCGAGCCTTAAAGCGGATAGCCACACTTAGAACGGTCGTGCGATTGTGATGCAAAACAAGCAGCACTTCCTACTGTTTGTGTCAACAGTCTCTGTCCGCCGTGAGTTACGTACAAGGTCGGATTCTGTGGGCCAAACTGCCAATAAGAGAATACCACGCTTTACCAACACGTCAGAAGAGCCGCAAACATGTAACATGGACTCCTGATGACTGGAAAAGTGTGATACGACCAGATGGGTCGTCATTCACCTCATTTTAAACTAAGGATCCAAATAAGCGTATTATCCGCAGCATTTTTGCCCAACCATGAAATATGGCCGCGACTCTGTAATGCTACGACCTCAGTAATGCTCAGTATTCAGGTTTTCAATAGACCCTGTACTGACTCTTAAAGGTCGCCTCACTGTCCCTGATTATGTCGCAGTTTTAGTAAACCCTGATACAGGACGTCATATATCAGGATGATAATAGGTCCGGTCCATTCTTATAGGTGGGCCTGTTGTAGAGTGGTTCGAAGGACATTGGGATGAAATTGAACACCTTCCTTCACCCACCCGGTATCCTGACCTGGACATGATTGAAAATCTGTTACCCATTTTGGATACATAAATCTTATGCAGATTTTCGCCCCATCCTCTCTCACAGATCTGAGTGACGCACTTCACGCAGAGTGGTTTAATATTGCACTTGCTACCATTTAACAAATCTATGGCTCCATTCCACATGGTGCTAGAGCTGTTCTGGGTACGAAAGGTGATCCCGAGTTATGTTAATATGGTAAGTTGTAGTTTTGTAAGGTGTTTCCATTAAATCGATAAGTACCTCTAAATCGCTAATGTACCATTTTGTTTTTAAAAACAAGAATTCTAGGAATGATCCAAAAAATGGATCAAAAGATTGCGACCTTGGCCAAAAATTTTAAGGAATGATCAAAAAATGTATCAAAAGATTGCAATCTTGGCCAATAACTAGTTTTTGGATCAGGGGCCACACAATTTTTGAACGGCCCCTAAAGCGAGTATTGGTATTTTTTACGGAATAAGTACATCATACTGAGTTAAGTGATAGTTTGGGTTTGGCAACACTATAGGCCTACGTAGTTCTCCAGATATCAGGCCTATAAGAAATGTTTTCCTGAAATATAGTGGATCTTTTGATCCCCAAATAGTTTTCTCAATAAAAACAACAACAAAAATACATAGTTCTAATGAAGGATTTTTCTTCAGGAGTGATCCTTAGTATTTCTTTTGTTTCAGTTTGCGTTGGGTGATATGAGCTTAAATGAAAACAAACTTATATAAGACATAACATTTCCATATTTTAACTATCCAAGACAAGCATAAAAGGAGTATTTAGATAAAGTGTTAGAATGGCTCCAACTCAGGTATAGCTAATGCCACCAATCGATTTCTTTTTAGATTTGTAGAAGGAAAAGGAAATTGCCTCCTCCTTTCCAAGTGGAAAAAATAAATGGAAATCCGATTGCGAAAGAAGAAAGGTTTACGAACAAATCCTTCGTATTAGATGACCCTGCAATTCCTTTTCCAATTGTGTAATTTTGTACACCGGGATTTTCTCTGTTATTACTCTTCTTCCTTCCTTTCGTGGGGTAGTGTTATCCTCTTTCTTAAAGCAAGAACATTCCAAATGGTAGGTACTCAATTCAAATTAGGATATTTAAAACAAAATCAATTATAAATTAAACAATTACGTTCGCAATTCAAAATCGTTTCCTTATGATTCAGTAATATTTAAAAGGAAATTGAATCAGAAATGGATGAATTATTATCATGAAGAGCAAGCGTTTTTTGTGATTTGATAACAATAGAAGTTTTTTTTTTACAAATTATTACCAGAGAGACATGCATTTTCAAAATATTTGTCAGATGATGACAATTAATCTATTTAAAGAAAATGAAATTTGAACTAAACAATTAAGAAATTCCATTAGAATTCACTCAAGAAATTCCAAAATTCGAGGTGAACAATCAGCGTTTACAGGTTACGTATGTCATTATCTTATAAATATGTTAATTACTATATGTGCCTCCATTTTACAATTTTGTAGAAAATTTAAATTAAATATACAAATCGCTGAGCAAGGCAATGTTTATTTATAAACTATTAAATGTGTGACAGTTACTCCAACTAACTGAACATATTTTCTTCCTCAGACACTGTCAATCGTAAGCGAAATTAGACGTCAAGCCTAACTTATAATTTTTACAAATAAAATTTACAGGAAACGTTAATGACGTCAATCGTTAGTGCTATGTTAGGGCTGGTATGTAGTAAAAGCACAACGTTAATGCTCCTATGTAGAAAACTTATTGACAAATTAGTAGCGATTCTAGTTTGACGTCACGCCAAAGTTAGACCGTTTACAAATAAACTTTGTAGAGCATAAAAATATCTTAGTTATTACTGATAAGTTAGTGTTGGTTAGTGTTGGTTAGCATAGAGCTTCTACATACGAAAAGGTTTTTAGAAAATCAAATAAAGCGGCAGTCAAACCAGAATCGGCCTTTTTACTGATAAACATTCCAATAAACGAAAACAATATCAATCTTTACGGTCATTTTAGTGGTGCATAGCGCTACAATTACAACATTAGTGTTCAAAGGTACGGAAAGTTATTAACAAAATGAAGACTGCTACTTATACAAATAAGCTTGGGGAAGAACAATAGAGATGTAAATCGTTAGTGATTGTTAGTGCTCCAACATAGTGAAAGTTATTAACAAACTAAAATGATGGTGAAACCAGAATAACCATTTTTACAAACAAGTTTTTCAGGAAACGTAAAGGCAGTGAATTGCTAGAAGCATAAAATTAGTGTTCCTACTTACAGGAAAATATTACAAATTGAAGTGGAATTCTAGCTTGAATTCAATCAAATATCGCCACTTTTAGATAAGCTTAGGAAAGGAATGTCAGTCATTAGTGCTACAGTCAAGGGTAATAGTGAGGGGGGACGCGGAGGGACACAATCCTCCCAAGTCCAAGAAATATGTAAGGCGTCACCCTACTTCCTGAAAAAAACTACAACGGGCAAAGATAGGCAGGGGGCGGTGTGACGTAACGCCGCTACCTACCTTCCCCCTACCTTTTCAAAACCACTTTTACCCCTGGCTACATTAGTGGTAAAAGCACAACGTTAATACTCCTACGTACAAGATGATATGTACAAATAAAAGTGATGATTCTGGCTTTTACTTCAAACCAAAATAGACGCTTTAATTTAATACCACTCTGTACATAAGAGCAATAATGTTTAGTTGTAGCACTAACCAACAATAACACACTACTAATGGCTGAAAATCTTTCCGTTTTCTGTAAAAATTATTTGTAAAAATGGTGATAGTGTAGTGTGGTTTGTAGAGAGCTCATGTGCTAGGACTTTTCTTCTTTGATGAACATGTAATGGATGAGATTTACCTGAATATGCTGATAGACAAATTGATGCCTCAAATTGAGCATTTGGATGAGGGCTTTCAGCAGGATAGGGCCCGTGCCCCTTTTGCCGCAGCTGTTAGAGATTGGTTGAATGACAATTTTCCTCACTGAATTGGGAGAAGAGGTCATGTGGAGTGGTCCCCTCGTTCGCCAAACCTTTCTCCCCTTGATTTCTTTTTCTAATGTATGCTGAAGGAGAAAGTTTACTCGACGATGATTAGAAATTTAAATCACCTGACGGAATGCATTATCAGTCAGTGTGCTGAATTTGATGGCAATTTAGACCTATTCCATCGAGTTCGGCTTAATCTTGCAAAGCGCATCAAATTATGCATTGAATAGCACGGAAATCATGTTGAAAATGTAATTCACTAACATTAAATTGACTAAAATGTGCTTTTTATTATATACACAGACTTTATGGACACCCTGTACATGGAATGTCTATTTTCGGCGGTGGACATGCTGTGGGGATACATATATCCCGGAAAGACATTTCTGGGTCCTTGTGGGATAGGATGGCTTTTAAACATTCAAATATTGTCCCCTGAACGACAAATCCCAATGCATGTATTCTATATAGTAAATCTAAGCCATAAACAATTCACGTATAACTTTTGTTTCATTTGCTTTCGCTCTACATTTATATAATTCTTCTTGTTGGTTTAGTGACTAACGTGTGTGGTTTTGGTGCACGTGGTACCGCGTTCGATCCCCGCTGGATTAAACAAAAAAGTTTAATTTCACTATCATTCACTTTCATAATCATCCTCCGTCAACTTTAACCTAAAGGGCATAATAGTGGAAGGTTAAAACTAAGAAAATAATTTTGTTTTTCTACATTTATGTACGTACTTCTCTTCCTTATTGATGCATGTACTTCCTATTTACTGAGTAAACCAGTAAGTTTGAAACACTAACACATCGTGATCTACCGCTTATTTACATACTATGACTTTATTATGTGCCTTCATATAGTCCAACATCAAAATTTGCTTTCCTCCGTAATTAATTACTCGACAATGTTGACCTAGGTTGCTCTTTTTGTTATTCTCATGCTTAAATTTATCTAATTTTTGTTATCTAATTTTGTTACTTTTCTCGTAAATTTTGTATTCCTTTTCTACCGTCAGCGGAAACTTAACCCAAAATTCATTCATAGCTCCTGATTAGTAATAAAGTATTTATTTAGAAATATTTGGGTAAAGAAAATGCTTATAACCATTCTTGAGAAATGTATCCAAAAATATATTCACGCCACATATGAACTACCATTTATAACGTTTTCAAGTTGGTTAATAAATTCATTTGTGAAATATTAACCAAACTGGTAGTCATTTTCCAGTTTATTGATGGTAAGTCCTATAGATTTGACAATAAGTTACAGTTCAGTATCAACATATATTGTTATATTACCCTTATATATTGTTTTTGGTAAGATAAGAAAATAAGTTAGAAGATATGTTATTAGTGACCTTTTATCATGTTATCTTTCTGCCTTGAAACATAAGAGAAAATAGAAAGAAAAATGCCTCTTTCAATGCCGAAAGAACAAAACACCTCCTACACAACACACGTAGGATGATGTTACTCCAAAGATGAAAGCTAAAAGGCTTCCACACATTATAGAATAATAAAATAAATGGGTCTTTAGATAGGCAAGTGGGAGACTATTGTTCATTGTGTAAACTCTAATGACATATACACTCATATAGATAATTCCACATCCATTGTCAGCAGGTCAATAGAACTTTCATTAGAAGATAATGAACTACAATCTGACCTTGGGTCAATGTCCAGAGATCAATAAAGGTTAACCGATAGACATCACAACTAGCTTCAAAGGAAAATAAATGTTAATACACAGGCGCCGGCATGACTTTGAAACAGGGCATACTAAAACCTTGAGATTCAAGACTCGAACATTGGTCAAATTTCATATAAAAACGTAAAATGTATTCTAAATAGTTTCTCTGCTGAAACAATGGCGAGATATAAAATTACGGGAAATTTTGCATTTTTTCTTTCAGAATTTTGTCTATTTCATTTATGTTTTAGCGGAGTTTTGCGGAAAAAAATTATAAATTATCGTAAACAGAAACATACATATCTAAATTGATTGGATAAAACCAAGCCAAACTGGAAGATCATCTCTTGTCATCTGTCCACGACTGTTCATTCCATATATTCGCAGCTAGACCTATATCTAGAGACCTCCTCGTTCCGTAACATTAGAGTGCTCTATACCGTAGTGGCACGGTACACGTTACACGGCTTTTCTCTGTGTCCCGAAGTTGCTCAATAATGCCGTTCAGTTCATAGAGGTCGTTCAGTTCAAAGAATGTCGTTTCCAGTCCATAGAGGTAATTTAGGAAAATGCAACGAGAGTGCTGCACACTATTAATAAAAGTTATTTTCAGCAGATGTTCCAAAATTGGAAGAAACAGTGCCAACGGTGTATTGACAATAGAGGAGATTATTTTGAAGAAGATGGGGATAAAAATTTGAATAATGAGCAACAAAGCAAGAGGTCAGTGTTTTTTTTTTTTTTAACATATCTCATATTGCATTAGAGTTTGCATGATGATGGACTTTTTCGTGACACCATTTGAACTATGTACTTGTGAATTCTGCTTTCAAGTTGGAAATATGATTGACTTTTGAGTCTGAGAATGCAGTTGTGAAACAAAATCAAGTGAAGGCTACGTATCAATAATAATAATAAAAAAAAAACACTACTGTTAAAAATATTGATCACTCTAATTATTGCTTGCTTAGAAATTTAGAAGAATTTAAGTCATTATTTTACAAAGCAGTACTTTCGTTTTTTGCAAGCTCACTACATGACTGAGGCTTTTCGAGGAGCATGTACATACATAATTTGGTCTTTCCTCTGAAAGCGTGTGACAACGCTCACGAAGACCGAGAAATGTTCACCAGGTGAATAACAAAATCAAAGCAATGTTGATTGTGTTTTTCGATTGCCGATGCAACGTATATCATGAGAATGTACAGGTAATATGAACTTTCTTCAGACATTTTCCGTCCTTTACGAGACGCTCTTTGTTCGAAATGACCAGACCTAAAGAACTCAAGTCCCGAAAAACTGCACCGGGATAAGTATCGCTATCCAACAAAAAACAACACACGAAGACACGAACATTTTCGTTACGCAGTAATTATTTATAATATTTGATAGTAAATAGCAAATGAATATGAAATTAATAATATTGTATGTAACAATTAGATCAATAAATATATAGCATATATATAGAGATCCTTTCTACCTGTAACTTCTGAATAAGGGCGCTTAGAGCACAAGGGATTCAAGTCCAATTATTATAATTATCAAAGTTGTGAGGAAGCGATATAAAGTTTGTGCACTCTGTTTAAATACATGTAAAAAGTGAATTTCTTTCTTTCTTTTTTTTACATTAGAAGAGTTATTTACAATAATTGGGCAAGCATATTTTAAGCACTGAAAGACGCATTAGGTAAAAATCTTAAACATGAAATTTGTCTATAACCATCAAAAGCTAACTTAATTTTTTTTTTCTGCACTGAGCAACTCCATATGTTAGTAACATTCAGGAGCAGAAAGAGTGCATAACATGTGCTCAGATGTCTATGTTATTGTCACCATTGTTTTTACAGACCATCTCCTCGTAGTGTTATCTTTGGAAATGACATTTGTATTCAATGTGTTCCTTTTGAAACGTAACATTTATTTATTTTTATTTTTTTTAAAAAAAAAAACATTATTTAGAAAATGATATGTTGTGCCATCTACCTTTAGTTTCATGCCTTATTTCCTTCGTTTACAGAGACAAGAAAATAAAAACGTTTTATTTTTTTCTCGGAGTTGCGTACAAAACAGAACTAGGATGTAGTTATGAGAAAGAGAGAGAAAGTAAACAGGAAAGAGTGACAAAAATAAACAACTTTCCGTTTTACATTTACTATCATTGAGTTGCTCTAGTTAGGGATATAGTAACGCTATGCGATTGTCACATGTTTGTATCTTCTCTCTTAACAGTAGTGTATGATGAAATGAGGCTCTTTGTATCAAAATCCTCCATAACCATTTTGCTTAGTTTCGAGTAATCTCGCAAAACGTGCAGTGAAACTCCATATACACGCGTACAAAGTCCCATATTTGAACTAGTTTTTTAGTATGAAATATTAAGCTTTTAAACGAAATTCTGTTTCTATGGAATTTCTTTAGATCAAACGTATAACAAGCAATATAACTCAATTTCGTTTTTTTAATGAATTTAGCGACTTTTGATACTAGCCGCCTCAAATATTCCATATGTCTTAGATAAAATGTGCTTTTGTATAGAGAACAGACGGAATTTGTAAAATATTCTAGATGATTCTTTTTAACACCTACTAGGCCTGTCGGAAAAGTATCCCACCTTGTTGCTTTTCGGGGAAACTACATGGCACAAGTTAGCCAAATTTTACGTCCTGAAAGGGTTCATGATGTCTCGCCAGCAGATGGCGTTACTTTAACTTGTTTCTGCTGTTGTGGTATGAAGAAGTAATTATATTGGGTAGTTTTGTGTGGTTTCGGGGCAGATCTAAAATGGAAAAGACGTGGGTATAAGGGTAGAATCCGAAAACGAAGTCACACTTGACTCATTTTATACAACTGATCTCATCAAGGCTTGACAACGCTCGCGAAGACCCAGAAATGTTCACCAGGTGCATAGCAAAATCAAAGTAATGTTGATTGTGTTCTTCGATTGCCGAGGCAACGTATATCATGAGAATGTACAGGTACAAAGAACTTTTATTTAGACATTTTCCGTCCTTTACATGACGCTCTATTTCCGAAATGACCAGACCTAAGGAACTAAAGTCCCGGAAAGCTGCACCCGGATAGTGATTCCATTAATGTACCTCACGTAATTATCTTTTTCGGTAGAGCACATTTCGATAGTTCAAGCTTCATACTCTCCAGGAATAACTTCCTAAGACTTTCTTCTTTTCCCCCCAAAACCAAAAAGTATAAGAAAGAAACTCCCGTTCACACCCGAGAGATTTAGCGCAACTGATAGGGTATTTAGAAGATGGCTGCTCTTGTAGCACTAGCTGATGATACTTTTCAGATATTTTTCAAGCAGTGGAAAGATCACCAAACTCGGCGTGTGGAACCAAAAGAGAACCTGTTTGAAGGGGGATTTGCATGACGAAAACACCAACTGAGTGTATTAACTTGCGGGACCATAATACTTCTCTGATTAACCTCTTATACTACATATAAGGAGTGAGTTTTGTTTTTAATTGAATGAATGCTAAGAGAAATCAATATTGAAACCGGACGTGGAATATCAAGCACTTTCAGTCACAATACAGGAATCCACTCGGAGACGAAAATTGTTCTTGGTACGGTCAACATATATTAAAGGCAGTTTTTCGTGTTCTCTATTGTTTTTGCTGTACGGGGATATTTTAACTGTAAATGGCAATAGTTCTTATTCTTGGGGGCCGTGGTCGCTCAGTGGTGGAGCGCTCACCTCTGGTGCGGGCGTCTCTGGTTCGATTCCAGCTAGCATCAGGTAGTCTTTGTGGTGGATAAACACTGTTTGTGTGAGTTTTCTGGTTATTTCTCCCGTTTCCTCCCACTTTCTTCATTCTATCATTATCAGCCATCTCATCATCACCGTCTACCTTACAATCGTTGAGTAATTGCCGAACGTTAAACTAAAATGAAAGTTGTTATTATTTCAGTTTCTATAAAAGAATAATAGCTAAGTTGAAATCTAGCTAGGGATCCTGAATCCGTACCGAGTAAAAGAAATCCGTTGCTTTCTATTACCGTTTCGCGCTTTCTGGGAATATGTGCATACATATTGAAACTGAAAATGTAGTATATTTCTTCACTTCTGTTTTTAGTAGAGTAGAAATAAGGGTGGTTGGACAAGTAACTTATTGCTACGACGCTGAATGTATTTCAAGAACATGTTACTCACAATCAATTTCCTTTCTTTTGCTCTCTCTCCTCGATGCTGATTCATATTGAAACCGAAAATCGTACGTTTTCATTACTTCAGGGTTCGAATAAAAGTTGATAACTAAAAGGAGCAAAAGGGATAAAAAATTGATAACTAAAAGAGATAAAATTGATAAAAGTTAATAACTAAAAGGGATAAAAGTTGATAACTAAAAGAGATAAAAGTAGATAACTAAAAGGGATAAAAGTTGATAATTAAAAGAAATAAAAGGATAAAAATTGACAACTAAAAGGGTTAAAAGGGGTAAAAGTTGATCACTGATAGGAACAAAAGGAATAAAAGTTGATAAATGTGACAACCACGTATTTGGGTTAATGTGTGTTCAGAATATCGGCTCATTTCCAGGAGTGTCACTTGGGTAGGTTAAGAGGCAATTACACTTCCCTGAGTTTGAGAGATCCATACATTTTAATCGATTGTATATTAATATGGTAATAAAAAAACGTTAATGAAGTGTCTTACCCTCTGTGGCAAAATCTGAAATGGCGCTACTGCTCCTTTTGCTGTTAATTATGACTTTCTAGAGTGGAATTCGGTATTACTTTCTGTCAAATAGCTCCCCATTTGTCCTCATGACGGTGAAATATCAAAATCATTTGGTGAGTATGAATGGTCATCCATTTTTCTGGTGGGGTTTTGGTTCCAACACTACAAGACATTACGTCTATGCATTATTCAACCAATGTGACCTTGCATCCAAAAAGACAATAAGTAGTTGTTAAGCACTGCCATCTATATTCTCCTAAACAATGTAGAATCATATTGCTTTTACAAGAAAAAAATATACATGAATTGTAAGATCAAATATTAGGCTATGTCATAATTTCTTTGCTAACCAAATATAGCTTTATTAAGAAAGTGTACAAATTGAATATCAAATTACGATTTTTTTTTTAAAGGGAGAATCCGCTCCTGCTAGGCTCCCGCATAGATGCAACCCTGCTGTAAAAATGTTCAACTCCCAAACGTCCCGCCAAACAGCAAAGCTAGGTACTAAATGAAAGCGAGTATGAGCAAACTTTCTCTGCTATACAGTATATACATAGAAAACCATTCATCTGTAATTTTGTACTTGCAAAGCAGTTTCACAGAATGTTTGCATTTTGTTTGTATTCACAGTTTTGTATAACGAAGAGAAAAGAATAGAAAAACAGGAGATACCAGCGCATATTGATTTTATGCTAGGAAATAAAAATCGCTCCAGGAAAGTCAACACTTACTTTACTATTGGAGACTATGCATATTTTTCCTCCAAATGTAGAGCAGAGATAACGTTTAGATAGTATATCTGCATGCACATCTGGTGAAGCAATATTTTCTGTTATATAGACCACATATAGCACTGTGTTGCCATGTGTTAAAACTTTTGCAATTCATCGCTATTTCCTCTCTTTCTCTCTCTCTTTTTTTTAAATTTATTCAAAAAACAAAATGAATTAGACAAACGTGCTCGTGAATTAATTTTAGTAAACAGTCATGCTTCCTATTTTAAATTTATATAGAGAACAGTTCCTGTGATTTTTTTTCTGTATGCAATACGATTAGGAAAATAAAATATATTTATTGTTAGAACATCATACAGAGTCCTTATATTGATAATGTAAACAGGATAACTTGGAATATTTTATTTTTACTTGTATATTTTTGTTGAGTATGTCTGGACCACATTTTGAACCAGATAAGTTTTCTTTTTTAATACGTGGTACAAAAATATCGTCTAAATCAGTGGTCGCCAAATTGATGAAGCTCCTGAGCTACCATACGTTTGTAAATCCTACTGTGAGCTGCAAACCAAAATAACTTCCAGCATTAAAAAAAAAAAAAATCTTACATTTATTTATTGGCTATAAACTTAAGTTTCTAGTAAATATGAAATCAATTTTAATTAAATTGATTGTATATAACAAAAAGAAACAAATTAAATTGTATATACATAAGAAATAAAATTAATGTGTACATAGTTAGTAATAAATAACAAATGTAATAACAGATTTTTTAAATCAGACTTATAAACTTTAATGAGAAGGATGGCGCTCTTTTTTGCCATCAACAAGTTTTTTTTTTTAATGTTGGGTGAGTAGGTAGTGGCTGCCATTCGAATACAGTTGTCTCATTGTTCATTAGCGAGTCTGTTTCTGTACTTATTTTTAACAAATTTCATCCTGGAAAAAGAAATCTCACATAGATATGTAGAGCTCAACATTACCTTCAGTTTGAAACAAAAATGAACCCAACTCCTCTAGATTTAGCAACTTTTATCTCAAATTGGCAGCACTGATGAAGGTTAGGCAACCGAAGCGTTAACGCGATCTACCGAAAATATACCCGCGAGCTACTAATAGCTTGCTATCGACGGTTTGGTGATCATTAGTCTAAATATATACTACTATATAAGACAAATTCGCTCAATTTCGTGTCTCGGATAATTTTGTGATAATTACACGGTTGACAATTGCGTACATTATCTGACAATAAGACAAGGACAAATGGGTTTTCATAGACGGAAGATGAGTGTAGTTAATGTAGTGAAAGTCGTGAAACGATAGCAGAGCTCTGGTGAATTTTCAAGAAATTAATTTAACAGATTACGTTATTATCATTGTAATAATGATGAACAGTTTGTTTGTTTTCGAGTGAGTAGTATTGTGTTAGGAAGAATTTGTGGGTGGGATCACGGGCACGCCCGCGGTGGAGGGTCTCTTATAAAAACAACGTAGTTATATTTTATATATATATATATATATATATATATATATATATATATATATATATATATATATATATATATATATATATATATTTTTTTTTTTTTTTTTGAAAATACAAGTGGAAGTACTTTACAATTAGGCTACTTATCGGCAGGGCCGGGTTTAAGCCGAATGGGCCAATTGCTCCCAATCGGGATACGCCTAAGGGGGCCCCGTTCTAGTGCCGTCTCTTTTACTCTCCAGTGCCGTTTTAACAGTATATTAGGCCCCAAAGTAAACAAGTATGTTGTGATCATTATGACCAAACTTTGCTCCTAATACATGTGATTAATACATACCTTTCTGCTCATGGGACCCCGAATGCTTGCGGGGACCCCGGCCAAGTGGCTATGGTGCCGTTAAGATGGCTCTATTACTCTCGGTTGTAAAGTATACACAACACATTGCAATGCAGGTACACCCATAGACTGCACAAGGAATGGTATGGCCTCTCCCTAACAAGTAAATGATTACTTTATATTAAATTTCCGGACATAAGCAAATATTTTCTGAATTTAATACTGCAGTAGATTCTTTATTTTATTACGTTTACAACTTCTATTGTCAAAAATAAATATTATATCCAGGGAGTATTCTGCATTCCCCCAATACTCCTCCAAATTTCCTTATATATGTCCTTGGGCGTATTTTTTTTTTTTTTTTTTTTTTTTTTTGAATTTGTGTAAAAATGTATATCATTATTCCGGGTGCATACCCTCTTTTATTTTGAACACCTCGTTAAGTAAAAGTTGCTGGGGTTCTTACTGATTGTCATGTGATACTACCGTGAATACCTAGATCGTATCGAATAAATTAACCTCAGTGCGACTTCTTTGTACACCCTTTCTCTTATTAGAGCTACATTAAAAATGCAAAACCAGAGAACAAACTTTGCCCTCTCTTGCGAAAAGTCCAGTGGAGATTAAAAAAAAAAAAAAAAAAAAGAAAAAAAGAAAAGAAAATCAAGTCAGGAAATCTGAATGTATACTAGTGCATCCTGAATGGGTACCTGCTTACGAAAGTTTATATTCTAACTCGAATAATCCAATGGAAAATATGTCATCCATCTCCCATCAGTTCTTTAAGGTTTGTGCTCGTTTCATCACCATTTCATTTTGTCTGCAGTTGATAACGATTTCATGCTGCTTATACCTTTCATAAGTGGCTACCTACGATGTTCTCACTAGAGAACATTAAGTTTTTCTGACTTGAATCCTTTTCAAAAAGATACAGCTATTAAAAAATCTTTGAACCAACGAATTCATATCAATGTGCATTTCATTAAGTCTTAGAAATATAAACACACCCAAATATAAGAAATATAAACTTCACCATTGTATTTCTCGTGAAATTCTAGCCCAATTTGATATAATACATGACTCCTTTCCTATTTAAAAAAGTTGAGCGAGATACAAGATGACTGACTTCAAGATGGCGGTCTTGATAAGCATACCCTCAAATAGATGTCTACTCCTCAAAGTATCGGTAAATGTGTTTTTTTTTTATTCCTTTATACGTTTTACAAATAAAATGAAATTTTCAAACTTGAAACACATTGTTATGGCGTATTCTGATCAATCAGGATACTGCGACCGTCTTTATGGACGGAAGCACTTTAAATTTTGCTTACGTTCGTTTCTTGATATTCCACACTTCTCTCCCAAGTTGGGTCAAGAAACTAGATTTCGACATCGATAGGTTTACTTGTAAAAGAAGAAAACTATGAAATATTAGTACAGAACCTTCTTGAAAAATTGCGAAGCACAAGGGTGAAATAGGTATTTTAAAATTCATTCAATGTCTGCATTTCTATTTGAGTTACTTCTCTGAAAAATTAGCTGCTGTAAGCAATGAACAGGACCAGAACATTTTGCAGATGGAAAAACATTTTAATCTCCTGCCGCCCAGAGGAAATCAATTACATGAAGGAGGATGAATTTTTGTTTCGTTTTTTAATAGTTGAAAGTTTGGGGTCCAAAGATTAATAATTTGTGAATTTTCAGGCTTTCTGATTGTGCGCATGCTCATAATCGACTGTATAGCTATCTCTACACTGGGTATTTTGGGGAGAATAATATAAATGGAAATTTATATGAGGTCTTTAGCATTATGGAAATCGTTTAATGTTAGACATGTAAATGTGGTCTTCTACGTGCATACATTTCTTCTAACAATACTCATAGTAATTAACATTTGTAATATTACTTTGATCCTGTACAATAAACGAACATTATTTTGAAAAAAAAATATGAATACATTTTTAGTTGTAAAATGACAGGCCTACCTGAGTCTTTATAATTGACAATGTTCGCACACTGAACCTTTTATGACATGTTTATTCACATTTTAGTTTGAAATCTTAGGAAAGAATTTACGTTCAGGTTGAACGCACAGAAATACCTTGCACCAGATACATCGTATTCTGGAGAAATGCTTACATCCAGGATTTCTGCACCTTGGATAGTTTTGCATCTTTAAGCTCTTCGGGCAAATGCTGTGCATTTGCATATTTGGATGCTGTATAGTCACAAAAGAAAGTATTCTTCAGTTAGCAAAATTCTTTTCTTAATAACTCAACAATAAATTAACCTATTACAGTACCGATTTTGGCAAGTTATCAAATTATAATTATCCTATGAATAACAACAAAAAGATTCAAATTAATTCATTTTTCCCCGAGGTATTGGCAAAAGAAAATGTGTCAACTGTCAAATACTTTCTTTGCCGTGTGTACATGGAAGTAGTGTTCTTTTTTCGCCTGTGGCCTGCTGGATCGTCTTCTTGGAGAGCGTTTTCCTGAAGTTGGTCTTGCTCTGGAAAAGTATGCTCCTCAGCTAGAGACATTTGGAATTCATGAAATTTCAGGATATTTTTGGATGGAAAGTTGTTTAATTTACATTGTCGTTTGTACCTAAACCATGCCTTTACGGCTGCCAGATCGAAGAAGTGAAAAATTGTTCGGAGTGTCCATTTCTTGGTTCGGTCTTGCATCCTGTAAAACGACATCATTCAATTGCAAACATCTACTCCTCTTATACAATTATTGTATTCTGCAACCGCTGCTGGCATAGGTTTTGTGTTTATTTGTTTTCGTTTTCTGTGGTCCTTTCCTTTTCCTTTTGTATATCCTTTTCTTTTTCAGCATCAGGCACATCATTATCAAATACTACTTTTATTTTTGTGTGAAGGTCCTGGTAACGACTATGAGTCGTGTTAGAGATATAATAATCGATTACTCATAAGTTTAATACTTTAATATATCTTTTCTTTTCCAGCTTAGAAGCGGCAATTTAAAAATAGTTTTTTTTTTCTTTCAGGTGAATTTAGTCATATGTTTCAACTATAGCTTATTCTATTTTGTTCAAGATGACACACGAGGATGTACATCTGGTTACCAAGATAGAACCTTTTCAAGACACTTTTGCAAGATTAGAAAAGTAAAGTAAAGAGAGCTGGGCTCAGTTGGATAGGTTAGAACAAAGAGCGAATGCAAATAAAGAGAATTTTGCAACATTAGAGCAAAAAGTAGACAAAAATGAAGAGAATTTTGTTAGATTAGAAAACAAAAGTAAAAAGGATTTTGTTGAGTTACGGGACGAGTTTCTTGAAAATAACCATCAAATACAGAGTAATGAAAACAGAACACCGGAATCTGAACCCCAATTAGAGACAGATATTCCTAGTGAAAATAGAATACTGGAATTTGAACCCCAGTAGAGACAGATACTTCTAGCGAAATTGAAGCACAGAAATCTGAATCACAATCAGAGATAGGCATTCCAAACCAACCTCGTAATGGACACGACAATGATTCTGACTATTCAGAATCCAATGACACCACTACTACTAATAGTAGTGAAAATTCTGAACTTAAAGCTGTATACGATAGAAGTCATAAGCATACTAAAACAGCTCCTACCAAAAATCGTAGAGGGAGAAGGCAGAAGCGAGGTAATAGTTATATCAATAAGCAAAGATATCAAGATCAGTGTGTAAATAACACGAAGCTTAAAAGGAATCAGAACCAAGACCGCACACGAAAAAAACAAGAGACAGAAGGAATCGAAAACCAAGATCACGTAAGTAGAAACGGGTCCTCCAATGTCCTAATATTACATTGTGACTACGTGTATGTATTCGGCTGGATATGGACTCTTCTTGCAGCAGCCAGGAACTTACTTCGTGGAATTACTTTAGTGTTACCCCACAGTGTTAACCCCCACATCCATTAGTGAGTTGTGTGAGAAAAGTGTTTGTGGTGAACCCCCAAATATTTGATACATATGTGATATAAAAGTAAAGGGTTATTGTCTCGCGGAATGTGAAGTGTAATTTTGTTTGTAGAAATAGTCAAGTGTCTATACCCATATCAGTGTTTAGTGTTGTGATTTTTTCTTCCTCATTTTTTACATAGTGTATTTAATAAATAAGCATAAATAAGTATTATTCTATTTAATGTGTTTTCGTTGCATGTGTGAAGGATATTTTTGTGTGTAGTGGTCTGAGCGATCATCCGGATGTCCGTGAGGATTTCGAGATGAGACACCCGAATCTCTCGGTGCTTGATGCTCATCTCATTGTTGAGACCGAAGGGCGATCCGGAAAAACTTCTGTAATCCCTTTTTGAAAATGTTCTTTGATGTCTTAAACAGGTAAGTTTAGGCTTCCTGAAAGTACTCGTTGGTGGGACAGCAAGGGGGGCAGATTCAGAAAGCGGTTACGCCGTATTTACGAGGCGGATTTTGTTTCGACGGGGATTTGCTAACATTATTCCTAAAATGTGAAAATTGCGCAAGATATTTCATTTACTTTAAAATAATACATAAAATTTCGGGGACCTTAAGCCCTGAAGCCGCTCTTAAATATGCTATTGGATGCAGCTCACTTTTAACACAGACGGAATATTTCTTCCTCCTCTTTCTAAAAGGTTATCTAGGAAATGAATGTAAGATTGCAAAACTTATAAATAATCTCAGTAGCGTCTTACTTCCTTCATAGATACGTATTTGACAGCCACGAATTAAAGACAGTGACAACTAAAATAAATAAGAGAAAACTCGGTCATTATAAAATTAATTCTGAACGAATAGAGAAACTATTTTTACCAGAATGTAGTTTATGATCTTCAGTGTCAGAATCTTCAAACATATCTATTGTCTCACTTCCGTTCTAAACAGATATATGACAGCCTGGAATTGAAGACAGTAAAAACTACCATTACTGTATGAAACATCATTCTAAAAATTTATCTTCAACGAATATGAAAGCTATAATTAAGCAAGATGCAACTTTGATCTTGAATTGTCTCACCCCCGTTTCTACAAGGATACTTAACGGAGCATAAATTACAACTAATCTAAAACTAATTATTAAAAAAAACAGAGAATCTATAACTTACAAAGATGTAGCTCATTTTACTGTTATAATCTTAAAAATATCCTCCTTCCGAAAGACCACTGAATGTTGAACGGCGTTACATCCTTCTTGCAGAACAGACGATATAAGCTTGAATGCAATAAGACAACGATGATATTAGTTTGCCTAGAAAATGGAAGGTTTAGAACAATGTAAATATTCCTCAAGACGCCTAATCACTGCGAAATTAAAACACCACTAATTTTACAGTAATTATGTAGTATCTTCAAATACATAAAACATAATTGAAATGTTGGACAAGAGTGCTCTAGATAATATTATTTTGCATGAGGTACCGTTTAGGGATGGCCGGATCCGGATCTGATTGGGTCCGGATCCTTCGGATCCGGATTTCGGATCTGGATCCGGATCCGGATCTCGAATTTCGGATCTGGATCCGGATCTCAAATCTCGGATCTGGATTCGGATCTCGGATCTGGGTTCGAAATTCGCATCTGGGTTGGAAATTCGGATCTGGGTTCGAAATTCGGATCTGCATCCGAAATCCGGATCTCAGATCTTGATTCTTATCCAAACCCACATCCCACCCAAATTGTGATAAACTTGAATATCAAAAATTCACCGAAAGTAATTTCACGAAGTCCTGACAGTGAAGAAGAAAACAAAATTAAGACGGATATTGACAAGTCTATTTGTCTCCTTCATTCTACACTAAAGATCAAATGCTTGCCTTACTAAAAAATAATCTGATTTGACCCGGATGAGAATTCGAATGTCGAATCTAGGTCCACCCGGTTGCAGGACCGAGATGAAATACGCACATATTTATATTTGAAACCGGAATACAAAACTTGAATATTTAAAATTCCTCAATACACTATTTCATTGACAGTTAAGAAAACAAACAGTTAAGACAAGTTATCTTGCTCAGTCTGCTCTAAATATCAAATGTATACCTTACAATTAGATTTAATAATTATTTAGCAAATCACAATATGAGCACCGAGAATAAACTATGAATTTTGGTGCCCCTTATCTAGATTTGAAATTTCGGATTCATACATAGAATCAGGCTGAAAGATAAATATTTGAGATCTGGACACCGAAACAAGTGCTAGTACCAAGATCGTAGCCGTTTTACCTAGGTAATGCGAGAGGAAGGTGAGCACTAATTCCGCATGTACCGGTACTTTGGGGAACACGAGAAACTTAAAACAGATAAATCTTCTTTTTCAGGGGCAAGTTGCGCTTTAACATGACTTTTCATGAGTGTTGTGTTCAAATACGAAAACTGTAATGGCGACTTGTTTGAAATAAATGCCTTTTCTTTTTTAGCAATGAAGTTAGGTACTTTCACATTGAATAAAAATGAGCAAAACACATTTCACTGATTAGAGTGCTGGTTCTTATGGAAGCTTTCACACTGAACCGAATATTTCCTTATGTGGGTATCGGATTGCCACAATTCACCTTGCTGAAAGACGTGGTTTATCAGGAGGTCGGCCAAGATTCTTTTGGACTTAGCCTGTAGACTGCTTCTGGTCTCAATTATTCCCATATAACAAGACTAACCACATATAAAGTTGGTTCGAAATGATTTAAAATATCACTAATTGATCTTAAGGGGATAATCGCGATTTAAATATTCGTAAAACAGAAGAGATGTAAAAGTTAAGCGTTAAAATAAATCCGATAATTCCTAATGCAACCTAATGATAGCAATAAAACTCCTTATGTAACATTTTCAAAGCTAAGATTAACAGTTTTGTTCCTGAAGAGGGATTATGGCAACATAGAATATTATAAATCCAATTATCATAAGTAGTACCTCTGACAGCCCCGCATTTCACATCACCATCGCCCTTCATCCTGAAAAGTGGGCAATTCACTTACCCACAATGACTTTTCAGGTATTCCAGTGACATCAATATCTCAGTTTGGGTTTGGGATCATGCTTCGGTGAACCTTGACTATCACCATCAGCAGCTATTAGAGAATCAGAACTTATTTCTGTATTAGATAATGTGGGTAACTATAGCTTTTCGTCTATAGAAGACAGAGAGCGTGCCTTAGGTGCCTGTGGTCATGGGTTCAATTCCCGGAGAGGCACTCAACAATTTCGATGTTGACCCAGCATCGTGAGGACAATTGGGGAGTTATCGTAAGTAAGAGGTAGCGGACTGCAGTCTAGAAAGCCGGCATTAGGGACTTAGGGTGTCGATGCGTTGACTACACATCCCCACTTTCAACGTAAGCCCGCTGGTAGGAACCAAAGGACTGTCGTGCCAAGAGTTTAGTTTGTTTTAATTATCATAAATGGCTTCTTTATTATTAAATTTTATCCAATATTTTGTTTCAACTAGTTTGGGAAACAATCTTTTACAACTAATCACTAAGGAAAAACAATTTTTTCAATAAAATTCGCCTCGCGTCTTTCGTAGCTTGAAGTGTAGTTACTTTTAGTTTTTTTTTTTTTTTTAAGTTGAAGGGCGGTTTATCATTTTCCCCTCGCTTACCCTATTCTTTTTTCTAGTTTTACCTATGTTTCTTTGCACGGACATTGCGTCTATACGCACGTGCTTAGTGTGTTCGTTTACAAAAGCGGCCATTTTCCTGCCACTATAGAAAGTAAGAGTGCACTGTATCAGAGAAATATTAATTGACGTATGTAAGTGAATATATCTGTGACGAAGTCATAATTACTCAGTTTTTGCATCGTATATAGTTCCCTCATCCTCATTAATCTCTTCACCCCCGCTTCCTGAATTCCAGTTCTAGTATTCTTTCTTAATGGGGGACTGATGTCTCATGTAGGCTTATTAACTATAACATCAGCAATAAAGAAAGTACGGTTTAATGTGCACTAATTTTAAAACATTACGTTAATTAAATAATAATAATAATAATAATAATAATAATAATAATAATAATAATAATAATAATAATAATAATAATAATAATACGGAGCGAGCTCAGGCTACTTGTTAGGATTATTGCTTCGCAATTGGATAATACCGGGTTCGAATTCGGAGACCAGCCATCCTGACAGGGTTGTTCCTCAGTTATACTGGGCAAATGCTAGGTTAGTACCTTGATCTAAGGCTCTGGAGACCTTCCTTTCATTCCTTTTCCAATGTTTTCATCTGTTGATTACTACAGTGTAAAATGGCCTCTGAGGATGTATCTGGTAGCTTATAGTAAATAAACAATAACGACGTAATATATCTTCACGAAACGTGTGGGTTAATTTAACTACAGCCTTACAGTCCCAATAGATAGCTAAAGTTTTAATATCAATTTCCTGACTTTTATATACTATTTTCATATTGTTTCAGCTTTCAATTTTCTCATGTATGTTCCCACCGAGAATTGAACCTGAGATCACATGAACAAATGCGAATATGTTAAATATTTTTGAACACTTTAATATACAAATCACAAAACGCTTCAATGATACGATGCATGGATATGTTGTGGTTACGTCCTGCAATGTATGATTAAAGAAGCCAGGAGGGTGAAGAAAAAATAACAGAAATCTCTTTTATATTTACTCCTTCAACAAACTCCCGACCTCAGAAGGGCAAGCCATACGTTAGGTAATAAAGTCATACAACGAACACTACCATATCGCTCTACTGAAATTCTCGTGTGTATGTTTAAAAATCTACTGTTGTTCCACGCCAACCAGTCTATATTTTTTGTTATATATACCTTCGAAGTGAAAGATATTTATTGTTGGTGGTTGGACTCGTGAGTCAGAAACTACTATTAATAAAGAGTTTGTTTTGTCTACTATCCCTGCGATTAGAAGGGCCTTATTTAAAAGATATTTCATTGTATATGAGAAAAGAAGAAAGTTTATTTTCTAAGAATAAAATAAATATTTTCAATGTGAAGCTAACATTAAGTTTCGAAGAGGAGCTAAACAGAAGAATTTGTTACCATTTACATCAGTTTTCAGACAGTTCACTATACTATGAAATGGGAAGAAATCAAACTGGAAAACATTTTACTAAAGAGACTTCGACAGAAAGTGCAACATGTAAATTTTGCAAGGTTAAAATAAAATAAAGAGCAAAGGTAACACAAACGTGTTATGGAAACATTTAAAAGCACAGCAACCTACTATATTAGTGAATCCTAAAAAAGTTTTAACGAATTTTAGATATTCCATTTTATCATCACAATTTCAGATGTAGGTTTGGATACGAATCAAGATCTGAGATTCGAATTTCGGATCCAGAACCGAGATCCGGATCCAGGTCCGAAATCCGAATTTTGGATCCAGATCCGAGATCCGGATCTGAGGTTAGGATCCGAAATCCGGATCTGAGATTCGGATCTGAGATCCGGATCTAGGTCCGGATCCGGCAAGATCCGGATCCGGATCTCACTGGATCCGTGATATCCGGATCCGAAAATGTTTGGCCATCCCTAGTACCGTTATCACGAACTACCTAGTACCTTTCTGTTTGCAGTCATTTACAAACGCGAAAATAAATGTCAATTTTCTAAACGGCTGGAAATCGAAAGCAGGTTAGTGAGTCGTGATAACGGTATATCATGTAAAATAATATTGTCTAATGCATTTTGTTCCATATTTCTATTATCTTTTATCTATTGGAAGATATCATATAATTACTTTAAAATTAGCGGTATTTTAATTTCGCTGTGATAGCGCCTAGGAAGCGAACAGGTTGTTCCCTTTGCTTCATGGAGAAATTGCTACTGGAATGACCTATTTGTTTTATACAACTAATTTTAGTTTTTGCCGTATTCAATTATTTGGCTACAAAATTGTTCTTTTGAAACAGTGTGGGTAAATAGATATTTTTAAAACCTGAAAGAGTAGAGAGACTGGGATAAAGTTTTTTTTTTTTTTTTTTTTTGCTTCAAGTTTTACTTCAATTTGGAATTATGTCAATACATAAAGAAGTGTTGATTTCAGTTTGTCTGAATACTAGGATTGATGTTTTTTCTCTCTTTTTTTATTTATTCTTTTTAGTGTGGTAGGTTATTTCATTTGTTTTCTGTGTTTGAGAAAAGTTTGTTAATTTAATGATTTAAATGCTGGAATTGTTTTTGTAATATTCTGTAGGGCAGATTACCTATTTTTTTACTTGGTCTCTTTCTATATCGTAACAAGCGACTAACGTGTAACTAACAATTTGTAACTAACGTAGAATTGCAAATTACGTTTTACGTGAATTTAACACTCAAACTTGAAGTAGTACATTCTATAACTACTGGTTACAATGCAGGATCAAAAATAAAATTATTTTCCTCGGACGCTGAATCCATATAAAAAATCTGCTTGTCCTTAACTATTTCCGTTTTATCTTAGCAATTAATGTTGTAAGTGAAAAATCGTAGATTGTCACCATTTCCGTTTCAATAGAAAAGTCGATATAAAACACATTCTTCGGACCCTGAATCTTTTTTCAAAAAAGAAAAGGAAAAGAAAAGGAAGAAGAAGAAGTTTGGTTTAATCCCTCGCCATTTCTGCTCTATGAAAATAAGTATTGAAACTCTTAAGTACTACTAAATTCCAGCCACTTCTTGTTTTGGTAGTGTTGAAGGTTGTGACGGTATGCTCTCTTGAGACTCTGAATCTATTGCTGTAAATCCTTGATTGCTATAAATTGCTATTCTTGTTCTTTGATTGATCAACGTTGAAACTGGAAATGGTTGATTTCTAATACTTCCGGTTTGAACAGAGGGTTAACGGAGGAGATGCGATCTATTCTTGGGAGGCCGAATTCATAGTAAAGAACCGTTTCTTATCTCTTACAGTTTTTGCTCTATATTGAAACCGGAAATCAATATTGAAACCGGAAATATTAGTAAATTTCAACCACTTCCAGTTTTCATACATTATACCGGTGTAAGGATATGTTCTCTTAAGACGCTGATTAAATTGGAAAAAAAAATGTTTGTCACTGGTTTATTTCTTTCATTTTCAGTTTGAATAAATTGTTAGCTTAGAATATGAACATTATTTTGGGAACGCTGAATTTATTAAAATAAACCATTTGTCGATAGCTTTTAACGTTTTTGCTGAATGGGAATCAGTATTGAACGCGGAAGTACTAGAAAACTTCAACCACTTCCGGTTCCGGTAGAATATTACGAATGGTGACGATATGTTTTTTTTCTGAGTTGGTTAATCGATTAAAACAAACTGTTAGTCACTATTGATTTCCATTTTTGTTCTAAAACGATGGAATCGGAAATGGCGAAATACGATGGAATCGGAAATGGCTAATTTCCATCACTTCCGGTTTGAATAAGATGTTAACAAAGGAGATGGAAGCAATTTTTGGGACCTCGAATTGATCGCAAAATAAATTTTAAAACTTTTCGATGTTTCTTACCGTTTTTACTCTGATACAAACAGATGGACGGTGGGAAGAACATAGCCGTCTTAAGACTTCCGACACTTACTTATGATACCTCCCAAGATGACAGGTATCATGTGACGGAAAAATTTGGAACACCCTATATATATAAATAAATTAGATATTGTAGATAGACGTGTATTTCCTGGTAGAAATTTTTATTTTTGGTCGTATTTCGTGTAAAGAACATTGTTCAATATAGTAAATGTAATACAGATAGAGAAGGTGAACACTCTGTGCAACTGAACAAGAGAAATGTAGCATGACTGTACACATTACATTATTTTTCTTTATTTAAAATTTTCTTGAGATACCAATTAAATAGATAAAATTTGAAACCTAATATTTTTATTTCAAATAAATACAGAGAAAACCCAGTAGTTTAGGGAATTTAGGTACGTTTGAACCAAATGGTACAAGGATAGATTCAGTAACAACGGTCTGTAATAATTATAGTGAAAAGATCAACTGAAAGTGAAACGGTACAGATAGCGTTTGAGGGGAACCCAAAAGTAGACATAACAACCTTTTCAAAATTTATTATTTTTTAATTTTTTTTTTCTTTCGGTCGTTGCGCAGAATCAAAGAAATTTTTCACACATTACCCCGTTCGAGTTCAGCGTTCTCACATGATAGTGGAGTGCACGAATGTTTTGTGGGTTGCCAGGCGCACTTCTGTGGGGGCCCAAACAGGTCTGTGACTGGTTAAACTTGCAATGCATTTGGGCACACTTCAATCAAGGGAAGGTGAACGTCATACAATACACAAGTCAGATGCGTAATTACATTTTCTTTTATTTATTTATTTCTGGGTAGATACAAAACTGGTTTACCAGCCAAGATTTTCTTTTATTATTTATTTATTTATTTATTTACTAATTTTTGTTTGAGAGTAACAAAAATGGCGCCTTTTCAGCCAGGATTATGTCTGGTTTTGGAACTGTCAAACTTTATTTGTACCGGAAGACACCAATGTAATGCAAGCCTTAAAAGAATGAACATGTTAGTAAAATAATTTTGTGTGAAGATAAATCTTAACTAAGTATTGATCGAAAAAATAGGTTAAGGTTAAAAAAAAAGTCTGTAATCATAGGTACTTTCCTTTTCTCGAGAGTAATGTAGTTGCATGTGAGTGTTTGGAAGGTAGTCTCTGGGGAACAATGTGAAATAGAAAAAGAATAATGGGAAGTCAAAAGTCTAGTACAGAAACTCATGAAGTGGAAGAATATATGTGCTGCCAAGAGCAAATAGAAGGATATAGTGTATTTTGCGACGGTTGTCGATTGTGGATACACACAAAATGTTATGATCTTTCCGATGAGGAAGTTGCAAAATTGGATAAAAACGCAGACCCTTGGTTATGTTAAAATTGTGAGTTAAATAAGATTTCACGGGTCAATCTTCCTGAGTCTTCGGACAATTGTGACGATAACGATGGTCGCACGGACGAAACTACCTCAATTAGTGCGCACGAAAATACAGGTGTAGATAAAGTGCCGGTGCCGATTGAGACAGGGTCTTCAGTCAATATGACTGCCATGTTAGAACAATCTGCACAAATGTTGAGTACAAATTTAGACAGAAAAATTGAACAAATTAATGAAAATGTAAATGAGAACTTTGCCAAGATGAATGAAAAATTTGAAAGGTTCAAAATCGAGATAGCTCAATCTGTTTCTGAAAAAGTAGAATCTGTGAGTAGGGACGTTTAGGAAATTCAAACGGAAGTTAAGGACCTTCAGTCCACATTCAGTAATTTTCAAGGACAGGTGAACAACAAAGTCACAAAAATGGAAAAAGAGTTGACATTGTCGGAAGACACTTTGAATCGTAGATGCGATACTCTTGCGAAAGAGTTATCACATCTTGAATCAAAGCAAAAAGATTGCTTTCGCTTACTTGATGTGAAGGTGCAGACCTTAACTAACCGCGTCAATCGTGTTGAAGTTAGTTCACGTAAACGATCGCTCAAGCGTGTGTATACTGGTTCCGGTGGATCGGATACGTCAGATTACGATATCCAGGTGGAAGTTCCGGTATCTTCTACTGGAGAAACAGGAGCAGTCACCACGATGACGGTGTCTGTCTGCCATTTAACGGCCAGTGATACTGTGAATGTGGGTTCAATAATGAAAACAGGTCAATTGACAGCGATTGATGGGAGTACGGTACTGATCAATGAAAGAATTGGTGGAATGCCGAGTGTTGTAGGAATTTCTGGTTTACCTGTGTCCAATTCTGTTAGTAATGCTTCGCAAGGTTGTTGTAGGTTAAGTCATTCGCCTCGTATGTCTAGCCAGGTGGTTTCCAATCCGGTTTCTATGAACGTTGGAGTTCCGGAGGGTGTCTACAATCATACGGTTACCTCTGCACCAGAAACATATCATTTAGGACAAAATTGTGTAACTATACCCTTTCCGGAACAAAATTCGCAACGGGCAAAGAGTGCCGTACTTGGTTGTAACACTCTTCCGAACGCCAACTATCGCAATGAAACTTTAACAGGTAATAGACCATTAAACTTTAATTTATCAGAGATAAGAAATTTACCGATTTTTGCGGGTGAATATGGTTTAGCTGGATCCTTTTTAGAAGACCTTGAACGGACTTTTGAGTTGTTAGCCGTTTCAGAGCGTAGTAAATTATTACTATTACTACAGTGTCTTACGGCACGAGCAAAAGCTTGGTATCGAACGATAGTACACAAAATTCAGTGTTATTCGGACTTCTGTGGGGGCCCAAACAGGCCTGTGACTGGTTAAACTTGCAATGCATTTGGGCACACTTCAATCAAGGGAAGGTGAACGTCATACAATACACAAGTCAGATGCGTAATTACATTTTCTTTTATTTATTTATTTCTGTGTAGATACAAAACTGGTTTTACCAGCCAAGATTTTCTTTTATTATTTATTTATTTATTTACTAATTTTTGTTTGAGAGTAACACTTTTAGCAGTTTGGAAATCTAATAATTCTCAAATGATGGTTAGATGGAGATAACGAGATTATATTTTCATTAGTTCACTAAAATGTTAAGTTTATTAGAAACATTAATGACTTTGTTTTCAAGATCCAATATAAATTTCAATCATTTTTTCTTGTACTCCTTATATCTTGATAACTACATGTAGTGTAGCCAAACGAAAACTACCACTTATCTCAGCATGATAAGCTTATCAAATAGAAAATATAAAAACGCGATTTAGGGGCTGTTCAAAAATGTTATGGTCCCTGATCCAAAAACTAATTACTGGCCAAATCGCAATCTTTTGAGTCCTTTTCTTAGATCATTCCTAAAATTCTTGGCCAAGATTACTATCAAAAAGATTACTTAAAATTATAAATAACTCTTAGAACTACAGTATAATATAGTTCAAGCATGATACATGCATTAGTCGTTAATTGATATGTTGATGAAAAAGCCCTGATTGAGGGTATATTCATGAACATTTTTTGAGAAAAACAAGCTTCTTTTTACAGCTCTGAAAATATAACATTAGCTGTCAATGATATCTGATAATTTTCAGTTCTGGAAAAATAAATTGCTTGTGCGGAACGTGTATATATCATTGTTAAATAACAGATTGTATCTTTGGTCATTTGTATTCTCCTAATGGTGACATGAACTTCTAATATTAACCCATATCTGCTGCTAAGAGTGGTGCATATAGTATACTACACGTTCAGTTATAAATTAAATTTTAATAGGATCGAATACGGAAATAGCTTCGTCACTAACTATACATGAAACATTTTTCATGATATGGAAATAAAATTATTAATTGTAAATCTTATCCAATGGAGACGCTAGTTTTAATTTCTGAAGGAAAAAGGAGGGCAAAGAAAGGAGTAAAAATTTGAGTGGTGACAGGCTATTTATTTGTATACTGAAAAAGGATAGTTTGTGTTATTAGACATAAATTGCAATACTATATGTCTTGGGGAGGAGCAGTTCGAAGCAGGCACAGAAGCCAATGAGCTCGCCCTATTGCCTTTCTCTTTGCATCGTCACTTTTGGTACCTCTTGGTCAGTGGTCTTTGAAATGGCGTCCAAATAATTTCAAGGAATTTTAGTTCTATTCGTTTATTGAGTTTATTTTATTAATTCGAATTATTTCTAAATAAGATTACCTATATTCCTGTTGTTGCATACCAAGACACTTTGGTGGTAGGTAGTAATCTTCCTAACCAATCACTTTGGCGGGAGATTTAATTTCACTACTTTTATCGGTAGAAAGTAAACAGCACAAAAGACACTTTTAGCTTATTCCTGTTGGACGAATTAGTAGTGATGGTTCGGATCAGGTCTACTTCCGTGAGCTGCAGTTTATTACCTTTGCCTTTTCTTTGTATCAGAGATGGCGTGAGTCAGCGAAAATTTGACCCATGACACACTTACCCACCACCCACCGCGATGTACTCTATTATACCACTCACCATACAACGATAATGTATATTTTTGTATGTATCTTTTAAGTATTGTTAATATTTACGGGCAAAAGTGCTATTTTAAAGGCACAAGCAATTAAGAAGAAGAAGAAAAAATATAAAGAAATAATTTAAATATTTGTATCATATCGAGTTTTTTTCTTAATTTCGTTGCTATGACGACTTGTTTATCTGTTTGATGTTGTTATGGTAACTATGAAAGATAAAGAGAACGAAGAGCCATCTTGTATAGACTGAATGTATAATATTTTAAAGTGAATATATTCAAAAGTGCATAATTGTGTTGTTTGATTCATGATAATCTGGTGAACTCTATAAATATACATTTCGAATCAGGGAATATAACGTAACGAAAGTAAATAACGTTACAGCCAAAACTCATGGACGACTCTGACCCATGATCCATGCCCCCCTCTGTACTGACTAAAAAGTTTACACTTGTAATACAACAGGGCTGTCAAATTATAAGAAATCGGAGTTTGAATTTGTACTCTCAATCGCACAAGCATCGACCTGTTACGATACCGGTGGATCTGATCTTTAAGATATAAAATGGTAAAGTGTTTGTCATAGGGGACATATTGCGATGAATTTTAATTTAATTATCATATATACTTATTTCTTTGTTGAATTACATATACTTTTCACTGGAAAATAGTCTGAAATTTCAAGGTCTCAAATATAGGTAAGGTAGGCCAACGTAAAGAAAAAATAAAAAGTATAAATTTGACTGTCTCGAATGCCAAGTAGTAAACCCTATTGCCATTATTACAATTACAAATATCAATATCCAAAAGTGGCTGAAGTTTATTTTTTTCACATAGATATACTCATCTCAGGTTAAGTAAATAGAAACAAATAAAAAAGGGAAGAAAAACGGAGGCCTTGAAAGTAAAGTGTAGTAAATTGTAGACACTGTTCAGAAGATGCTGTATACAATGCACTGAACAGAGTGGATCAGTGAGTCTTACTGGATCATATTGGGTCATGGTGTATCGTTGTTCATGGCGGGTCATAATGTGTCAAAGTGGGTCACGTCCTGTTGACTCATGATCAACTGACCCACTCACAAATCTTCACTCACCTGATTCACTTGAACCACGACCCACTCCATCTCTGCTTTGTACTGTTTACTTCCATGGTTTGATCTAAAAAATATATTATAGATCTATAAAATATATCTACTACAGCAATAAAAACTGTAAATGTTTATATTGGAAGTTTGGTTTACTCTTGGTTGGAAATCCTATTAACCAGTGCTCCTGAAATATCAATAAAGAATTGTCTTTGATGTGTAGTGTCCTTGCTTTTTCTGTGTCTACAATCTCTTGTAGTCTAGCAATTCCATTTTCCTAGTACCATACTGTAACTTGTAGCTTTACTTAAACATCGAATGTAACGCATAGGAAATGCTTTCAGAATATTAATTGTTGTACCATTGGGAACATAAGAAGATAAGAAGCTTAATTAACTAAGAAACTCTATAACTTTACTCATTTTCTTTTTCTGTTCTTGTTACATCCATTTATGACTTTACTGTTTGCCGTAAATGTATTTCCTTTTCCTGCACTGTGCACTTTATAATAAATTTATAAGACCATTACATTGAAACGCTCTTCACATTTAAATGGATTTTGTCTTCCTTGTTTCTGGGAAATTCTTGAAAAGTGTTTCGATACTACTCGTGGCAACACATTAAATATTAGACATTTCATGATGAATTAGACTGGACATTTTCGTTTGTTTGTTTTTTCAATCATTTACCTAATATTGGTGTCACTTAAACCCAGTTTTCTCTTTTGATATCGTGCATTAATTGTTGTCTCCTTCACCCCCTCCCTCTCTTTCCTGCCATTATATCCTCTAGCATGTTCCTCATGAGACAGTTCCTTCTTAGTCCATGTCCCAACCACTTTCTCTTCCTCTTCCTCTTCATAATCATATCTAAAATTATTCTTTTCTCCTCCACACCCTCCATTCGTTTTACGCTCGATCCAACTAATTTTCTAAATTCTTCTCCATACCCACATATCTAAAGCTTCCAGTCATTTTTCATCATTTTTGCGTAATGTCCATGTTCCTGACCGACACAGTACAGTACTCCACACAAACTATTTCATGATTATTTTTCTCAACTCAGGCCCCACAAAATAATATTTGCTTCCTCCCAAAGTCTTCTTTCAGCATTCCTATCCTTGCTTTTATTTCATCTTCACACTTCATATCATCAGTAATAATGCTACCCAGGTATCGAAAACTGGATTTTTTTTTATTTTCTTCCCTCCTACTTGTATATTTGACATCGTGGTCCCGCGAAGCGTAGCCGCTAACGCTCTCGCCTTCGTTGCGAACGGTCCCTGGTTCGATTCCTGGTGGGAGCACTCGGTCGAAAAAGTGTAAAACGCTTTTTCAGGATAGCCATCCTAAATGGGTTTTCCTCATTCTCATGAGGCAAATGCCAGGATAGTATCTAACTTCTAGGTCCCAGGTCGCTTCCTTCCTTCCCTTTCCCCGGATAGTGTACTCGCCGAGGGACGTCATTCCTCATCCGTGACGGTCTAAATGGCCGTAGATGCCGGAAGCCCAGACATCTAAATTTATCCTATATTTGACACTGACCGCCCGAAGAGGTTAGTGGAAGAGCATGGAGCATCTCCGCTGTGGCAACTGACTTGACAACAATGGCAGAATACCTACGATGATGATGATAACGATGAATAAACCTAGTAGCATAGTTAAGGTGGCTAAGCAGCAAAACTAATATCTCATAATAATTCTAAAATACAGCTTTTAATGACAAAAATGTTCAAAGCTGAGGGTGATGTCAATCAATAGATCCTACTGAGCTCAAGAATGTGAAATGTGAAGTCCTCATGGGCTCATGCGTAGTTTAAGAGAAAATAGAGTTTTTTTTTAAACATTAAATCTATGCTGTACGAAACCCATGCTATGCATTATTTTCTAAGATGAAACTGAACCTGAAGTTTACACTAATCAAGATTTTTATTAGTACACTGGTAGGATGACAATATACTGTATGAATAATGAAATACATCACAAAATTATGAGTGTATGAGACTACATGAATCGAAATATCACATGGAGCTGAACACAGTGGCATACATTCTGATGCGTAGTTTTCGATAAAACTAAGAACAAACTAACCTTTATTGCGTTAAAAATTATGCCGTTCGTTTACGAATCTCATGCAGCTGAAAGTTTCTTGTGCTCATGAAGAACAGCTTATTTATTAACTTTTGCACTGGAGATGATAAATATGTTCTGTTAACTAACAGACTGTATCTATCGTTGTTTCATTTCTTTTTTTTCCTTTTTTTTTACATCAGCACAAGTAGACAAAACAATGAAACATATAATTTTGACAATGATACATACTCCTACTAGTGACGAACATACTATTTACAACTCTATCTGATAATTCTAGGCTATCTGGTAGCTCTCTGCAAGAGCAAAGTTGCATTGTTCTGATAACAGTTTAGAAACTATATACGATCGATGTTCCAAAAGTATCGAAAATTTGGTTGACAAAAATACATTTATTGATTTGCAAGTTCGAAACACTAATTGCCTTTAAGAGGCCTCATCACTGCGAAATTAAAATACCGCTAATTTTACAGTAATTATGTGATATCTTCACATAGATAAAAGATAATCGTAAAGTGGAACAAGACCTCCCCAGACAGTATTATTTTGCATGAGATACCGTTATCACGACTTATTTATCTGCTTTCGATTTCCAGCCATTTAGAAAATCGGCATTTATTTTCGCGTTTCTAAATAACAGCAAACGAAAAGCTACTAGGTGACTCGTGAGAACGGTACCTCATGCAAAATAACATCGTCTAGGGAGGTCTTGATCCACTTTTCGATTATATTTTATCTATTTGAAGATATCACATAATTATTGTAAAATTAGCGGTATTTTAATTTCGCAGTGATAAAGACTCTTACAGTAGTCTCCTTGATAACGCATACATTACTCACAGCGCTCCCACCACTGTTGGAAATACTTTTGAAACGCAGGTTTTGAATGGTTAGCAACCGTGCGTATCATTTCACATGATGTCTTCTCTTGACTCGAATCAGGTCCTTTTTAGTGGCATTTTCAGGTTCGGAAATAGCCAAAAGTCACACGAAGCCATATCGGGTGAGTAGGGAGCATGGCGACACTCAGGAATGTTGTGTTTGGCAATGGAAGCCTGAATCAAATTTCGCGGACACTCTCCTCATGCCCAAATTCTCGTTCAAAATTGAATGTACCGATCCGATTCAATGGTTTCTGCTTGGGTATTGCCAAGCATTTTGGCAAAAATTGATGCAATATCGCTGCTGAAATTTTTCTGTCATTTTACAAAAGAAATAAAATAAGACTCACTACACGTTTTCACTCGTTGGCCGACTGCCAGCGATTGCCGCTTTCTGTGGAAGGGGGGGGGAGGACTCACGACTGCGCGTAAGTGTCCCCTCCACATCTACACTGACGAAAGTATCCCATGCTTCATTGGTTTATGCGGGGGGAAAATAAAGTTCGATACTTTTTGAACACACCTCGTATATATAATTTTTCCAAAATATCACTTCCTATTATTAAGATTAACATTTCTTGTCATGAAATAGCTCGGAACGTCAACATTTCATATTCACTATTGTAATATCTAAACTAATATCAAATTGGGCTTAATATTGAACTTTTAAAGATATTATACCTGGATTTGGTGAACTTATCTTAAATTTATCATGATTTAAGAAGACACAATTCATACTCTACGGCAACTTGTGGAGGAAATATATTCAGGAACAAGTAGCAATGTACACCACTTAGTAGGGGTGGGGTGGGGATTCTGCGCCACTTCATCATTTCCAATAACAATCTAGCACACCATCAATAATAATAGCGCACCCCTAATAACAATAGCGCATCCCCCTACCTCCAAATAACTTCTAAACTACCCCTAATAATTTCTACCGCACTCCCTACTTCCCAAATAACTTCTATCATCATATCAAATAACTTCTATCTTACTCATAATAACTTCTAATGCATTCTATCACTAAATCTAGTTACAAAAATCATTAAATCTGGTTATAAAAAATTACTAAATCTAGTTACAAAAATCACTAAATCCAGTTACAAAATCACTAAATCTAGTTACAAAATCTGGTTATAACCGGTTTTGACTTTAAAAAATCACTAAATTTGGTTACAAAATCTGGTTATAACCGGTTTAGACTTCAAAAATCACTAAATCTGGTTACAAAAAATCACTAAATCTAGTTACAAAAACAAAAAAAATTACTAAATCTAACAACATTTAACAAGAATAAACAATTGCATTTTAAACTCTGATACATACTCTTTTAAATGCCGTTTGAATTATCAAAATCGGATAAAAAATAACGAATTTAGCATTTTGCCGCCTGTATTTATACAACCCAACACAACACACACACACACATTTACAATTCAGTTTCCTTCTCTCTTTCTTCTGAGTATGTAATAATAACAACACCAAAACTGTCCGTCCTGGCTGTCTGTC
This sequence comes from Thermobia domestica, assembly GCF_964235325.1. Taxonomy (NCBI): domain Eukaryota; kingdom Metazoa; phylum Arthropoda; class Insecta; order Zygentoma; family Lepismatidae; genus Thermobia; species Thermobia domestica. The sequence goes on along the minus strand of NC_137466.1, from coordinate 165,698,669 downwards.
CAGGCTGTCTGTCCTAGGTGTCACGGCTTCTTGTCAGTCCCGCTTTTTTCGATTCACGGTCATCACTTTGAAGAAAATTCTTGATACAAAATCTGTCCGCAACTCTCTAGCTTTTATTACTCTGAAACATACCGCATGCCACACCATCTATTGAGTAGGTGAGTAACTTATTGATCATAGTCACCTAGGTGGTAAATATAGCTAAAACATTAATGTTCAAAAAAGAAAAAGTCAGTGTATCCAACTCCATATATTCTTTCGGAACGTTCCAGGATTTTAATTTTTCAAGATATCGCTTTAAAACATATAGGGATGAATTCACCCCATTACTAATAAATATGATAATTGTTAAAAATGAGTTGGCAACACTGGAAGTCACACCCCAAATAACGTTATTATTTTATACCTCTGTCCCTAATTAACCAATTTCAAAAATTCAAACGGCAAATGAATACTAATGACATAACCAATTTTTTAAAATGCATAGATGGTTGCATAACCCAAAGGATACTTTTCCCTTTTTCAATATCTCCACAAAATTTCAACAAATCGAAAAAATAAAAATACTACCATAAGTCAAATAAAATTTTAAGACTTTTTTAAAGAATAACATTTTCCCGAAAACTCAAAAATAAACCCGTAAAAAATTCCCGAAATTTTGAACTTGCTATAAAATCGTCAAATATTAACCGATTTTCAAAATTCAAACGGTAAATGGTTTCTATTTTCTTATAATTTTTTTCTAACGCGTTACTGGTTGTGTATGTCTAAGGATAAAATTATAAAAAAATCAAAAATCTTCGCTATGTAAGAATGTATTAAGGAAATTTAAACAGGACATAAATACTAGACTACAAAACAATTATTTTCATGCATTACTGGTTGCCTATGTCTAAGGATAAAATTACAAAAACAACTTTTATGACTTAAAAATATAAATTTTACCTAAAACTAAACTATACATTATTACTCACTAACACCTATCAACTACACCACACATAAAAGTTAATTAAATTTTACCTAAAACTAAACTATACATAAAAGTTAATTAAATATGACCTAAAACTAAACTATACATAAAAGTTAATTAAATATGACTTAAAAGTAAATTACACCACACATAAAAGTTAATTAAATATGACCTAAAAATAAACTACACCTCACATAAAAGTTAATTAAATATGACCTAAAACTAAACTATACATAAAGGTTAATTAAATATGACCTAAAACTAAACTATACATAAAGGTTAATTAAATATGACTTAAAACTAAGCTACACATAAATACATTTTAACTATACCTTATAATGCCCCCAAGCTAATGTACTTACACCACCCTCTAATATATATCTTTTATCATCATTCGAATCTAAAGCTAATTTATTTACAGCTATGGTATACACATCATGCTTACAACTTCGAATTAGATTTATATTTTTATATGTTTTCACATCATTGAATAGGGTTTGCTTATAATCATCAAATTGTAACTCTTTTGCTACTACACATTTTGTTATTCCTTTTGCTTTTTTCTCCTCTTTATTTTCAACTTTAAAGGCATACATTTTCGACCTTAACCCAATAAATTCTGTCATTATTTTACCATTGTTTTCATCCTTCATCTTTCCTAATACTTTTTTGTTTACTAATGGTATTCCATATTGATTATCCTTTCCATAATCACTTGTATCAAATAAATCAATCATTTCATTTAAGTCTTTGTAGAAGTCATCTGTCCCAATTTCATATATAAAACTATCAGTATCCGTATAACATAAGTTTATATCAATATCATATTTAGGTTTCATAATGTTGTAATGGAAGTCATACATTAATAGTTTTGATAAATCTAACACACTCATACCAACATATATAGGTTTGTTGAAGATCAATTTTTCTTTTTTCATATGTATCGCACACAAATCTTCAGTAAATATTGTTCTATAATCAAAGTTCGGTTTCGCTATTAACTTTTCCACCCTCATTGGATCACATTCTAAAGTAATTGATGGCCTCTTTCTAATGTTTTCCATTGTTTTACCAAATACACTATTATTCATTAACTTGTAAAAATCTTTCTCGAAATTATTCTTAGCTTGCGTTCTCATATTTGTATTTAGATCAATATATTCCTTTAACCAGTTTGATTGCTTGAACTCTAATACTCGGTGAATTTTCTTTAATATCATTCCAAGGGACATATATAATTTTAAATTTCTATAGTGAATAACATATCTTTCTTTATTGTAAAGCGTTGTTAATAATTTTGATTGTTTCGATCCTGGTGGGCACATATTTTCTGGAGCTAATGGTAGATCTGTATGTTTATCATGTAAGTATTCTGGATATTCTAAATCAACTTCTAATATGTAGCCAGTTTCTGAATCATCTGGAATATTCATTATGTTTATGTAAGGTTGAACCCATTTAAAGTCTTTGTAAGGCATGTATTGACTCATTGCCCATCCATATAAATTATTTGCATCTAGATAAGTTAAATACTTTGAAAGTTCATCTTTATTATAAGTTTTCATATACTTATTATTTGCTTTTACATACCTCTTACTACATTGTGAAATTCCACCTCTTATACCTTTTTCAATCATTAATATTTTGTCATAGTCAGTTAACATTTCTAGTTCGATTTTAGTCAACTTTAACATTGAATCCCACGATAAACCAGGAGCAGTGAAATACCAAGCAGGATCTAAACCATATGCCTTTAAACACACATCTCTAAAATTTTCAAATACATCGGCTAATATTAATACATCTGTCCTGTTATAAAGTTCTGTATATTTACCTAGATTTTTAATATTGAATGACTTCCAAACATTTTTCGCATGCTCATAATCTTCATCACTGATGTGGGTGTTAGTAAGTTTATTAAAGAACATTTCTTTTGAAGGTAGTTTTGTTTCTTCTAATCTTTCAATTGAGTCAATATAATCATATGGGTACACACCTTTTTTAATTACTAAATCTAACAAATCATTAGGGAAGTACTTTGACGTTTCTCTATATTGTTCTTTTGTAAGGTTATTTGCTAGTTCTGCTAAACTCCTTGGCATAAACCTAAATTAATCTAGAAATCGTAAATTAATTCCATTCTTTTTATCAACCTTCACATATTTTGAGTATGTTATATATTTTTCCTCATTATTTGCAATTAGTTTTATTTCATTCTTATCATAAGCAAGTTCTTTAACAAACAGGTGAGTATCATAACCACTTAAATTGTGAATAAATACTGGAATAAAATTAGGATTTCGATAGCTTAAGTTACAATAACTGTGAGCTGCACCTCTAAACTTTCCAGTTAAATGATCATGATCTCTTACTTTTGCTTTATTTATATTTATATTTTTCAAACATTTACCTAATTCATGTTTCCATTCTTCTAATTTTTCAACCATGCTATCATTATTTTTAGCGAATTTTATTTTCTTATTTAACATATTTATTTGTTTTTCAATTGCTGGTGGTAAATCATTCAAGTTTCTCTCACATATATGACAACTATTGGAATTATTATATTTATTTTCCTCATCTTTAGTTAGGTCAATCATTTCAACTGTTTTGTTATATATTTTCTTTATTTCTATTGCTTCTTGTTTTAAATTCTCCACAAACACCTTTGCAGCATCTAAACCAATATAACTAACAGGCCTTTTATACACACCATTTGAGTATTTGATGTAATAACAGAAACTCATTGGTAAATGCTTTTGATACTTCACAGTTTTAGAACAATTATGGTCTACATCCATTTTACATAACAAGCATTCAAAATCGGCATATATCGCAAATGGTACCCTCAATGATCTATTATAATTTTGAAATTGTATTTGATTGTTATATGGTTTTGGAAGTTCTATTCTAACAGATTCATGCTCCTTACAATATAGTTCATGTTCTTGTAATTGTATCTCATTTCTAAAATGTCTTGTTAAACACCTATCACAAAAGTATAATTCTTCCTTATGCTTTGTTACTTGACTTCTTATTAATCTTGATAAATCCTTTATCCAACAAAAGTGATCATTATTTTCATCTTTTACATATAATAAATTGATGTGGTTATCCTGCTTATTTTTTGTGATTTGAAGTGGGTATATATTATATTCATCATCATAGGTATACACGTTAATGGATATGTTACTTCTTTTTTCAAACTTTACTATATCTTTTAATTGTACAGGAAATTCAATACCCTTACAATATTTCTCTTGTAATTCATCCACAATTTCTGTATAGTTTGAAGGCCGTTGAGGATGTGATTGATGATCTATAGGTTTTAAATAACATGCAATAGAATATAAGAAACATTTATTATCTTTATTTTGAACATTAATCACTGCTATTTTATCTTTAATTGGTTTAGGAAGGTCAATATAGGAAGAAGCTCGTAATGGTACATATTTATTTAATCTGATTTCTAAATATTTAATTTGATGTAATGACCAACCTGAACCTCTTCCTTGAAATTCCTCCATCTCTCTACATAGTTTTTGTTTAGCATTGGTTATATATTCATCTAAGTCAGTTGATTGTAATATTCTTTCATTCATAGTTTTAAAATTGCGTTCTTGTACTTCTTTATCTTTAATATAATCACAAATGAATACAAGGTTGACTTTTAATGGATGGTGCTTTAATTCTTCCTTGATTTTATTAATAACTACTTTCCCACTTATATTTAAAAACTTCACCGGATCCTTATATCCTCCTATGTTTTCGATTGTGATAGTTTGTAATCGTTTCTGTATTGCTGTTTCCTTTGTTTGTACTTTTATTGGTATTCGTTGTGGTTTGGATTCTTCAAAAACATCTTGTTTAAATATGTTTCTAATTTGTGATCTGTTTTGTTCATCTTCATATTTTATAATACGGTCAATAAGTTCAGCCTTTCTTAATTTAGAATAACCTTTTATCCCCTTCCTTTTACAATGGTTTTTTAGTTCATCAACTTTCATTGTGTATATAACTTTCAATTCATCTGGTTCATTTTGGTATTGTTCGATTTTTTTGATTAATTCACTCTTATTTAAATAACTATAGCCGCGGATTTTCTTGACTTTACATATTGGTTTTAGTTTTGTAATTGACATCTCCTTCATCTCCTCACCAGTAAAATTAACATTATTCATACTCATTTTATATGGAAAAACACTGTATCGTAATTTTATATTCACTAAATTTTTTAATTCATTTTCATAATATTTTTATACCAACATTAGCATACTTATTTTTCTAATACAGCTGTTAATGTCGACATAAAAAAATGATACAGTGTTTTTCCATATAATAACACACCTTATATGAAAAAACACTGTATCATTTTTTATATTTACCAGATTTTTTAATTCATTTTCATAATATTTTTCATGTTTAAACAAATTAAATTACATTACAACATTTATAATATTATATTATTTTTATTTATTTAATTATTATGCAAATTATTAAACCCTAACCATTTAATAAACTAATTATTTAATTATTACGCAAATTATTTATTTAATTATTAATGCAAATTATTTATTTAATTATTATGCAAATTATTTATTTAATTATTATGCAAATTATTAAACCCTAACCATTTAATAAACACTTTATTACCTTTTATGAAAATATTTATAAAAGTTAAACACATTAAATTACATTACAACATTTATAATATTATATTATTTTTATTTATTTATTATGCAAATTATTAAACCCTAACCATTTAATAAACTAATTATTTAATTATTATGCAAATTATTTATTTAATTATTAATGCAAATTATTTATTTAATTATTATGCAAATTATTTATTTAATTATTATGCAAATTATTAAACCCTAACCATTTAATAAACACTTTATTACCTTTTATGAAAATATTTATAAAAGTTAAACACATTAAATTACACTACAACATTTATAATATTATATTATGCAAATTATTAAACCCTAACCATTTAATAAACTCTAATTATTTAATTATTATGCAAATTATTTATTTAATTATTAATGCAAATTATTTATTTAATTATTATGTAAATTATTAAACCCTAACCATTTAATAAACCCTAATTATTTAATTATTATGTAAATTATTAAACCCTAACCATTTAATAAACCCTAATTATTTAACAAACACTTTATTACCTTGTATGAAAATATTCATAAAAGTTAAACACATTAAATTTACACTACAACATTTTCTTTATCTATCCAACTATTATGTGAATTATCAAACCCTAACCATTTAACAAACACTTTATTACCTTTCTTTCTCAATATTTTTTCAACCAAATACTCATCCTTATATTTAGTTTTCAATAATTCTGGTTCATAAAATCTTCCTTTAACTTCTTCATTGTTTAAATCTTTAATTTTATATGTTGGTGGATTAGATGGTATAACCTCATTAATAACAAACACTTCTGCTGACCAATTTGGTGTATAACCTTTTTCAAACAAACCTTTAATTTTACTTATACGAACATAATCACCAATCTTATACTTTAACTTAACAGACTTATATTCTTTCTTATACACTTTTTTCAATATCGCATGCTCATTTTTCTTATTCACTTCTACAGGTTTCACACCAATTGTTCTATGTACTTTATTATTATATTCATCAACCAAACCTTGCAATATTTTTAACCACTTATAATTACCTTGAACAGTAAATTTTTTCCACATATTTTGTTTAAGTGTTTTGTTAAATCTTTCAACAACAGAAGCTTTTTTACCACTATATGTTGAGTAATGATTGATATTGTTTTTTCCCATCAAATCTTCAAATTCTTTATTATAAAACTCTTTACCTTGATCAGTTTGTAAATTATTAGGTTTTCTTACTTTTAACACTGATTCAAATGCTTCTGTAACATTTTTCCCACTCTTATCTTTAACAGGAACAGTAAACGCATATTTTGAAAACACATCTATAATTGTTAGTAAATACTTATAACCTTTATTTAATTTTGAAACACCTTTTAACACACCACTATCCATTTCCACAAGATCAGCTTGCCATAAATCATCTATACCTTTAACAATAACACTTAACCTAGCATAATTTTTTCTAGATGGTTTATGAATTTCTTCTATAATATCTTCTCTAATACCTTCACCTTCATATAGTCAATCGGGCTTTTTAATGAATTGGGATTTATTAGTACCACATACAACACATATACCTTTCTTAATATATCTTCCATTATTTGTTTGTTCTATTCTAATGTTATCTATTTTTGTATCTGTTGATTTCTTACACTTAACACAATACATCATACTATTTATTATATGGAAAATTATTAACCTCAATCTATAATTCAAACACTATATCAACTAACAACATAATTCTAAAGATCGGCCTAATTCAAACTATAATTCAAACTATAATTCAAGCATATGTTTGTTTGATGCTGTTGCCGATATTTGATGATTAATACTGTAATTAACGGGTGTCGGTATTTGATGATTAATACTATAATTAACGGGTGTCGGTATTTGATGATTAATACTATAATTAACGGGTGTCGGTATTTGATGATTAATACTATAATTAACGGGTGTCGGTATTTGATGATTAATACTATAATTAATGCTGTTGCTGATTAATACTATAATTAATGCTGTTGCTGATTAATACTATAATTAATGCTGTTGTTGGTATTTGTTGATTAATACTATAATTGATCATGAACTTCAATCTATAATTCAATCTATAATCAATCTATATAATAACTTCTACAATTCAAACACTGTTCATCTATATAATTTAATCAATATAACATTCTATAACTTAGTCTATAATTCGAACAATAATCCAATCTCCAATAATCCAATAATCCAATAAACTTCACTTACATGATTGAGGTTTGTAGTCCTCGTTTTAGTATTACCAAATATATCCATATTTATTATATAACAATTCAAATTATTTAACAGCAAGTAAAACAGTTATGCGAGCTCCACCAAAATCAATCAAATCACCATTTTCATCTTTAATTGAAACTTTCAAATTATTAAATTTATTGTGATGTATTGGGAAAAATATCTTTTCATTAGGTTCATATATAATTGGTTCTCTAAACTCTGCATTTGTTCTAAATGTTGCAATTAAGTCTGTTTCGTTGTGTGTTGTATCATTGTGTTTTAAAATCATACCTTCTGCTAAATCACAATGAATATTTATAGTATCAAATGGATGAAACCTTGGTGGTTTATCTCCAATATGTTCTATGTTATTAGCCAAGTTTTTATCACTAAAACCTAATACAGTGTTAATGGTATCTAAGGTTATATCACAAACCTCACTAAATATTTTAACTCTATTTCTTTTCCTGTCTTCTGTAATTTCAAAAGTATCTTTGAATTCATCAGTGTAGAATGGAAGGTTTGATTTAATATATTCTTCTAATTCTTTTAAACTATATTGACCAGGTTGAACTATGGCTTGTCTTGTAACTTCAGGTTCTTCAGTGCAAAACGTTAATTAATTGTTCTTTTCTGTAATGTTTGGTGTTAAGTATGTTGTATAAAATCCTGCAACAGCTACTTCTAAATCGTTTTCAAATGGGTAGTGCAAAGACATGTTTAATACAGATGAATAACCATTTAAATTAAATACTTTCATTTATTATATAATAAATAATTAAAATGGATAATTGGGATATTAAAGTAAGGTTAACAGAAGAAACGGCGAAGAGTAAGAGAAATGGAGAGTTGTTACCTGATGATATAAGATGTTTAATAGTTGGGCCTAGTGGTTGTGGTAAAACGACGTTAATGATTGATAATTTTTTGTTAGCACCTAAATGGTTAAAATATGCAAATGTTTATATATATTCTAAAAGTTTAAATCAACCTAAATACCAACACTTAATACAACTTTTTCGAGATATTGAACGTAATATTAAAGACACAATAGCAATAATAAAAGGAAACAATGAAGAGATTATTCCATTAGATGAATGTGAGGACTATTCTGTGGTAGTATTTGATGATTTCATATTAGAAGAACAAAGTCACGTTAGAGAATATTTTACTCGAGGGCATCATAAGGGTTTGAACTGTTTCTATCTTGGACAAACATATTCTAAAGTGCCAAAACAATTAATTAGGGACAACTTAAACTTTCTTTGTATATTTAGACAGGACAATATAAATTTAAAACATATATATGATGAATTTGTTGCATCTGATATGTCGTTTGAAAAATTACAATTATTATGTAGCAAGTGTTGGAGTGAAGAACGTGGTTTCTTAACAATAGATATGACTAGGAAGGTGAATAATGGTAAATATAGAAATAAAATTAAAGAATTTCTAAAAGTGTAAACTAAACGTATATGAATGCAGGTGAACGTATATGTTATATTATGTTATGTTATGTTATGTTTTTATTTTTTCTTTATATAATAAATGGATGTTAATAAAGCTAAGAAGTATATTAAGTTAAAAGAAGAACTTATTAAAAGATTTAAGGAAATTAAACAAAGTAATCGAAGTAAGTATGAAAAATTTAAAGAACAAGATCAGCCTATAATTGATGCAATTAAAGATTTAGGGCAAGATATATCAAAAGTAGCAGAAGAAAATAAAAATCTAATTCAAGAGTTAGTTCCAGTTGTACATAAAAGTGCTAGAGTGGATTCAAGCTTATTAGAAACACCGCCTATGTATGATAGTTCTATAAATGAAAGTGATACGCCTATAACAGAAGAAATAAAACACATGAAAAAACAAATTAAATATAAAGTAGAAGGAATAGAATCTTTAGCAACAACTCATTTTGGTAATATTGCCTCAAGATATTATGCAACTAGAGATGATAAAAGTTTTGGAATATAACCATATGATGAAGATGGGAAAATTATACATATGATAGGAAATGCGGAAGTTAAAATTCATGGTGACGATTTAGTTATTAATAATCGACATTATACAGGAACAGAAGGTTTATGGGAATTATTGACAAAACATAATCCAACAAATTATAATGATGATGATCTAGAAAAATATAAACAAATAGTAATTGATTCTAGTGTTGCATTTCATAATAATGATCCAAGTACAAGAAAACAAAAATCTAGTAAAGGTAAAAAATAAAGAAATTATCAAACCTATTTGGGATGAATATATAAAACCAACAACACCTTCAAAAAAGACACCAAAATCTGGAGAAGGAATAAAGGTATATAACGAATTATCAAAAGAATACATATGGATGGATGATGTGAGAAAACTGATTGATCGCTTGATTGTTATTGATGGGGAAGAAAAATCTGGAAATGATAACTTTTATAATGAGAAAGTAGGTATTATGGATATGATTAATTCTAAACTTGCACAATTTATACCTAATGATCCAAAAGGTATAGGTTATTTGATAAAGATATTGAATACGCTGCCACCAAAATTTTGGAATAGTGAAAAGTATGGAAAAGGATTAGTAAATGATTTGATTAATAAACTTCCATTTGAGTTGCATATTCCAGGATTTAGATTTTGCGGGCCTGGGACTAAGTTAGAAGAAAGATTAGAAAGAGGTGATGAAGGTATTAACAAATTAGATGAGGCTTGTAAAGAACATGATATATACTATAGGGATAATAAAGATACAGAATCAAGACATATTGCAGATAAGGAATTAGAAAATAAAGCTTGGGAAAGAGTTTTTGATAAAGATGCTAATTTAATAACTGAAAAACTACCTGCTCTTGGAACTGCTTTAATGATGAATACAAAAGTAAGATTTGGCTTAGGTTTATAAGTAATGAAAGTAAGATTAGGTTTATAAGTATTTTTTAGATTTAGGTTTATATATGTACTTTTTATGGAATTTTTTCATAAAAAGCTTTTAATTTATATAATAAATATGCAGTTAAAAGGTTTTACATTTACGATTCCTAATCAGGAACTTAAACAATTAAATATAGATCACATTTTAACTAACAAACAACTCAAACAAAAGGAGGCAAAACTAAGTAAAGGACAATGTATGTCTCTATCTCTTTCTATACCACAACTTAAGAAAATAAACAAAGAAATGAAGGCAAATGATAATAAAGTTCATTATGGTGGTTTTATATTTACTATTCCAACGATTTTAGCTTTAATAGGTGCTCTAGGTTCTGTTGCTGGAGGTGCGGCTGCTATTGCTAAGACTGTAGATGATGCAAAAAAGAATAAAATGGAATTAGAAGAACAAAAGCGACATAACTTAGCAATGGAAGAAAAACAAGGTGGTAAGCTTTCAAAAAACGTAAACTCCAAAACAGTAAAGAAAAAGAAGAAATTAAACCTTTAAGTAATTTAGATCTAATACAACTTGTTAAAAAACTTAAGATAAGAAACTTTAGAGGTGTATTTATGAGTGATGAATTGTCTAAACATCCAAAGAAGAATGAGTGTGGTATTGTTAATTTTGAAACGTCTAAGAATATAGGAACGCATTGGATTTGTTATTGGAAAAAAGGAAATAGAAAGTATGTGTTTGATTCATTTGGAGGTAATCCGCCAAAAACGCTCGTAAAATATCTTGGTCATAATATAAAGTACAATAGCAGCCGTATACAACATTTTAACGAGGTAATTTGTGGACACTTATGCATTACAGTATTAAAAATGTTTACAGATGGGTATAGTTTTTCAGAAATTATTAGTCAGGTGAATAGGAATAAGGATATTTGGAGAAGTTATATTTAAGTTTTTATGGGTTTATTTTATGGGCTTAATTCATAAAACGATTATAAATATTTTTATAATAAATATGGATAAGATAGAATCATATGAATTACAATCCTTTAAACCTAATCAAAAAACAATCGAGAATTTAAATAAGCCAAACAGGTCTATTGAATTTGATATTGACGTGGGTGATGGCTTCATACATCCTTATTATGCTGATATTTATGTAACTTTTGAAATTAGAGGTAGAGATGGTGATGGAGAATATACTACTGGTCAAAATATTAGACTTATTAATAATTTCTTCCCACATTTGTTTTCTCAAATTCAAGTTAGTAAGCATGGTCAGATATTGGATACTATTGATTATCCTGGTTTAACTTCAACAGCTGTAAACACATGTACGATTTCAAAACCAGAGGCAAATCACTATGATGAATGTGGATGGGAAGGAATTACGTGGGCAAGAACAGATGAAGAAATAGTGTTTTTGCTAAGACTTTTGCCAGGATTTTGTTCAGATTTTAAAGATATTATGTGGAAAGGAGGTTTGAAATATACATTTAAAAGAAGTGGTTCTGATGATAATGCATTTGCTATTTGGAAAACAAAAAAGCAGGATGGAACATATGAGAATGATCAACCACATCCAGGTAAAATTAAGATTACAAATATGGAGTTAAGAATGCCTATTGTTAATTATGAACCTAACTATGCCACCTTGTTAAGATCTAATATGTTAAAAGAAGGTAAGATTCCTATTTCATTTAACACGTATCAATGTTTACAGAAATCAGTTAGTGGAAAGTATTTAGAATTCGATTTAACCACACAATTTAACTCAAGTGAATTTGATATGCCTAATTTTGTGATTGTCTTTTTCCAAACTGATAGGAATGATAATCAAGAAAGAGATTCAAGCTATTTTGATCATTGTAAAGTTCAGAATATCCATTTTCGTAATTCTAGAAATGAATCTTTCCCATTAGAATCTTTAAACTTAGATTTTGCAAAACATAAGTATTTGAAAGTTTATGAAATGTATACGGTATATAAGCGAGCTACAATTGGAAATACTGAGATGTTTTATTATCCTAAGGAATTTTTAGAAAATAGGCCGATGTTCGTAATTAATACAAGCAAGCATAAATCAGTAACTGTAAGTGATAGAACTAATTTGAAACTGACTGTTAATTTTGAAAGTGATGTACCAGATAAAACAATTTGCTATGTTGTTATGATTGGTAAGAAAAATTTAGAGTATGATGTTGAGAAAGAAAAAATAATTGAGAAGATATAAATCAATTATATGTTTATTAGATTTGTTTAGTTTGTAAGTGTTTTTATGATAATATCATAAAAACTTATTTAATAAAATGACTATTCCAGATAACATTCCACGTGAGAATTTAATTGTGTTAATTGAAGATACTATATTAAATCTTGAGAAGTTATTAATGAAAAACAAAAGAAAGTTTAAGAGAATAAAATGTGTTTATATTACTCTTATTACGTTATCAATTCTATTATCAGCTTCTACAGGGTTCATCAATGTATTTATTCCTGTTACAGTGTATTCAATTATTACAACTGCATTTGCTTCGGCTTCTGCTGTTATCACTGGTCTATCAACACGGTTTAATATAGCTTCAAAGAAAGAATATTATAAAAATATGGTGAATCGAATTGGGATGTTTAAAGATGAGCTTAATGTAATTAAGCTCATGAATGGCGAATTAACAGATGAAAATGTAAGAGATATTGTTAACAGAATCAATGACATACTTAACGAAATTCGAGGCTATTAGAAACTGATTTTTAAAAAGTTTTAATATAATAAATACGATGGCGAGTCATATTGAACTTTTAAATAAACTTGGAAGTCTTGAACAAAAATAGGTTATTGGATTAAGAGAATTAGAATTAAATACAGAATATAAGATTGTGAAAATGGAAAAGATTAAAACTAAGTTTGGAAAGAGCATTTTAGTTGAATGTGAAGAGTTTAAGGTATTTCTTCCACCTAGATTTACAAAACACTTAACAGATAAAATGATTGATGAGATCGTTAAAGATGGAATAAAAATCAAATACACTGGTTTAAAAGATAACTATCCAACTGTTGAGTTCTGTATCTGAATCCAAAAAATAATAAAAATGATCAAAAATATGTTGTCAGAAGTAAAAAATGGAGTGAATAGAATGGATCCTCAAAAGAAATTTATACTTACTAATAACTTCAATGTAATTGTGAAAAATGTGCAAACCGAAGTTCAAGTTGTTTTTGATATTAACGGCTGTCTATTCAGTTTGAATTATGATCAGTGGACAGAGTTTAAGAAGTCATTGTTTCCTATAGAGAACGAGGTTAGCAGAAGATTCCATTATCAGTATCCGAACTTGTAACTATTAATATACTAATTTGTAAGTATTATGTAATTATGTAGAATTTAGTTAACTTTTATGGTAAAATCATAAAAGTGTTTTATAATTTAATTTTACTAAATTTAGTGATTTTTATAACTAGATTTAGTGATTTTTTTTGCTTTTGTAACTTGATTTAATGATTTTTTGTATCCAAATTTAGTGACTTTTTTGTAACTAGATTTAGTGATAGAATGCATTAGAAGTTATTATGAGTAAGATAGAAGTTATTTGATATGGTGATAGAAGTTATTTGGGAAGTAGGGAGTGCGGTAGAAGTTATTAGGGGTAGTTTAGAAGTTATTTGGAGGTAGGGGGATGCGCTATTGTTATTAGGGGTGCGCTATTATTATTGATGGTGTGCTAGATTGTTATTGGAAATGATGAAGTGGCGCAGAATCCCCACCCCACCCCTACTCCACTTGAAGTAGTTTGGTTTCGGTTTTGGTCAACCAAACTCTATACCAAGCTAAATTTTGTTAAGCATAAACCAAAATATACAATTTTATCTTAAATCAAAAGAAGTATACGTTAACATGAGTGAATATTTGAAAGTACAAGATATTTAAGTGTTTATATTTGTCGAGAAGAAAGTCATTTTGTTTCATTTTAAAGTAGTATTCCACGTACAGATTAGTATTTTACATCCTGAGTATTATACTAACCCTCTAATCTCGAAAAACATTGTGGGTAGTATATCAAGCAAGGATGATATAAGTACTCCAATAGAAATATATGGGGAACCGGTTTTTGACTCTCCATATCTTAGGATGAAATGAATGGACCTCTTCTATTAACGAACTCAATTCGTAACTGTTCACTCTCTACTTTCTGGTCAAAATCTGATGGTAATTCAGAAAGTAATTCTTGAAAATTTTTGTCTTGTGGAAGGCCACACGGACAGATTAAACACCTAAAGTAGCTTCTGCTAAACCAAACTCCTTTAATGAAAGATAAAAGTTCATTAAATTCTAAGGATACGTATTTTGCATAATTTACAGAGATATGCGTATAGAGCAATAGTTAAATACAAATTATACGAAAGAACAACGAAGATATCACCCCAAAATATTATCTTATGAAAATAATTCGAAACTTGTTCCAACAAAGAACAGCATGTCCTACGGACTTATATTAGACTTCCTATAAGTTCCAAACATACCCAGAAAACATTCAGAATTCGCAGGAAAACTTTCAGGACAGTGGAAATATGCACAGGATTTCCCTTTGATTTGACATGTACACGATCTGTGATTATCCTGTATGGATCTGAAAACATGTTCCATAGAAATTCCGCAGGAATTCTCACAGAGTGTCGAAGGGATGTTCATTCGAAAAATTTCACTTAGAGAGAAGTCAAGAAGTTTTTAATGCAAGTAGAATTCTCCACCCACCCAGACTTGACTATCCATTTACGACAGTGACAATCCTCCCATGAGACGTACATTGAAAAAATTGACGTCTCATGGACAACCCAATATTTCGGAACTTGTGTCCCTTACATGCAAGAGTTATCAATGTACTTTGTGGGTGGTCAAAATCTAAATAATTTGCCTTGCATAATACAATCTTCGCTTTTTGGAAAGTGGTTTCAAAATAAAATATATGAATGTCGGCACTATGCTTTATAGCTTGTTTCACAAATTAAATCATGTTTTAGCTGCAGTTATTAATAAATTATTTATTTATGGAAATTCTTGAGTGAAATTACAATAGCCTTAAGCATATGGAGAAAACATTCTGTATTGTTATCGTTGGGACGAAACTACCTCACATCAGCAAATTATCATTTCAGAAATTTTTGTAATAAAAACTAATTGTGCAATACTTGAATATTGTTAATTAAATATCTTGTTTGAAATATAAGCATTTAATAATTAAAATGTTATTTGAGAAAAAAGCTGGTTTTAATTTTGTTCTTCAATAATCCGCTTTTATATATATTAGGTGTAGAATGAAAATGTAATGGAGTATACCTCAATTCATTTTGTTTATTTGTTCGTCCTCAATGCAGTGTTTCCAAGCTATAACCAAATGAATTTACGGACACTTTTGTTTGGAATTGATTAAAACTTCTCTCTGGCGTTTCCTTGTTTTTTTGAAGTATTTAAACTAAACTTATATCAAAAGGAAGGCTACATAATCGTAACTCACATGTGTTATAACTAGTATTCATACTTTGATTGTGGATTGAGCTATATAGATCTTAGCAAAAGCTTACGATTTTGCAAGAAGGGAAAATATTATAAGTGCTGGAACCGTTAAATACATTTTTCTGCCAAACTAATTGGCAAAATTTACATGAACTTTGCCATGTAAAGTGCCAGAGACTGAACACGAACATAATCTAGTTGAGAAGAAATAATAGGTATGAGACCTCTCTCTTATGTTTTGGATTATATATACGACTATAACATATACCTCAATGTGACGTTCTAAAGGCTGTATATCCTAAACCGTTTGAGCTTTGCCCCTAAAACTTCCCTGACATATTTAGCACACTTAGTACTACTCTATCATATATGTCTCGGGCAGCACTCGATTCACCCAAACGTAACGTTTACTTGTTAGACTATATTTGTCGTTCATCTCTTCTTGTGTTTTTAAACCTTCAGCCAATTTCATATTTTTTTTTTATAAACGTCATTTTCGAGCTCTCTCGTGACTATATAGTAAATATACGCGTCTTGGCGCGGAAAACCTGCGTCCGATTCCCAGTGTAGTTTGGATGACACGTTAGGTTGTAGATCCATGTCTCACATCATCTCAATGCTGAATGGTAGGCTAATCAACGCTTTTTATCATTCTTAATATTGTAAAGTTGTAATTTTTTGGGAAACAACAATGTAAAGCTTTGGGCTCCGAGCTGGAAAAAAGACTCCAAAATTAACTGCTGGAAAACTCCAAAATTGAAGTTTTCCAGGAGTGAAATTTTAAGTGTAATATCGCATGAACAATTCATATTTCTGTTATGTTAGCAACCAAACTCATAACTAAGCATTTTGTGGCATTATAATTTACTGTTTACAAAAATCTTCTGTTTAAAAGAAGTGAATGAAAGCACCAATCCTTTTTTTTTAGTTTGTGAAATTAGGCAAGTTTTCATCCAAGCGATCCATGTGATGGTATGAATCAATAACGTTCCCCCACGGTTGTTCTCTTTAGGATAAAAAAAAAAGATTGAAATAAATGACAATAGTAGGATTTGTGGGATGAAGCTAATGAATGGAAATGCTAGAATGCTGAGAAATGTCACAGACACGACCTAATCAAGCACAAATTTGCATATGTATGTTGGATGCAAACAAGGAAACTTCGTGCTAAAATTGAGCGTAGTAGTACTACTCTATTGATTTTTCTTTCCGAAGACCTGCTAGTCATTGCAGCTGTCATTAATGTTATACATGGCTACATTTATCATTTCTAAATAACTTCCAGGTAGAAGCCCTTAAAAGTTAGGATCACAGGCCTACGCAGTGCTTTTAATTCAATGTTGAAAATACCTTTGATCCTCTAAAGAGATCCTAAGCTGCAAACCATTATCAAAATATAACTTATATTATTTTATGAACAAGTGACTAACATGTGTGATTTTTATGAGTGTGGTCCCAAGTTAAATATCTGATGGTTGATTTTATAGTTGATAGTTGATTTTAGTTTAGCGTCTCTTTCAGCAGCGAAGCTATGAGACATGGACCTACAGATTAACGTGGAATCTGAACCACATGAGCTCCCGCCAGGAATCGAAGCCGGGTCCCCCACACCAAACCCCACACCACACCAAGAATAAACACCCACACTGCGCGTACGCTAACCGCTTAGCCACGAGGGAGCTCTCAATCAGAATTGGAGTCTCTAAATATTGAAACGGAACGAAATCTTTGATTCTATGATCTCAAAGCGAATGGAAGGACGCCTAGCATTTCTGCTTTTTTGTCCAGTGTATCCGGTGCCTCTTAAGTAGTTGGCAGCGGTATCCGGGGTTGCTAGTAATATACATAGACCCAGAGCAAGCCTAAAACGGGCCTACAATTTGTTTCCTTGTTTCCTTGTTGTGTAGGGTAATATATTAGCTAGTAGATTTTCTGTCTTTCTCTGCAGTATTTTTTATGCTTAGTCTTTCTGCTTTAGCTGCTGTTTTGTAGATACTGTGTTTATTCTTGTACAGACAGCATGATTTGAAATTAGATTTAAACAGAATATTCTGCGTCATGCAGCCCTGGCCCTGGCGTTAAACTCTTAATTAATCCAGCGACCAGGAACAAGGAGTAACATGTACACTCATGTCCAAAATTATTGTCGCATATCTATAACTGTCTTCTTGTAAGAATATAATTTGATAATGATTTTGCAGGGTACTTTTAATACTGATACTATCTGTATAATTGGGAAATGTATATTTGTGGTAAATTTCATAGGAAAAGAGTTATAAATACGAAAATTATAATGGGTAAAATAAAAAATGCTAAATGGACAAGACAATTTTATTTTCGTTTTATTGTTCTTATTTGCTGGTCTTTTGACACGAAATTTGCTACATACATGTCTTTGCTGATTATACACACAATAACATTATAAGAAAATACAGGGCGAATTCGTTATCAAATTATATTCCGAGAACAACATATTTATAGATATGCGACAATAATTTTGGACATGAGGGTACATCATACAAAGAAATTCGGTTTGTATGGTGTGATATGTTTTCAATTAGTATTGAAACCGAAATTGGCAGTAGATATCTACTATTTCTGGTTCTATTAGAGAGATTATTCAGATATAATATATTCGTCACCTTAATTCGTCTTATTTAAACAAGGAACGCCTGATTGATTGTAGAAGATCGTTTCTCTCGATTTATACTTCACTCTTAACGTTAAGACTGGAAGTGGTTATCATGAAACATATTCATCATTTCTGCCACGTACGGTTTTAGTAGAGAAATTAAATTTCATACTGAATATGTTCTCGGAATGCTTAATTGACTGCAGAAAACCTCTTCTCGTTATCTATTACCGCTTTAACTCTATAGTGATCAACGTTAAATCCGAAAGTGAATGATTTATGGCACTTTCGGTTTGAATATAGGGTTAAGAGTCTTCATACCGGCGAAATTAAAATACCGCTAATTTCATAGTAATTATGTAATATCTTCAAATAGATAAAAGATAATCGAAATGTGGAACAAGAGGACCCTAGACAATATTATTTTACATGAGAAACCGTTATCACGACTCACTTATCTGCTTTCGATTTCGAGCCATTTTGAAAATCGGCATTTATTTTCGCGTTTCTAAACAGCTGAAAACCGAAAGCCACTAGGTGATTTGTGATAACGGTTCCTCACCCAAAATAATATTGTCTAGGGCGCTCTTGTTCCATATTTCAATTATCTTTTATCTATTTGAAGACATCACATAATTACTGTAAAATTAGCGGTATTTTATTTTCGCCGGGATGAAGACTCTTTAAGAAAGAAAATGGTGCATATTCTTAGAACGTTAAATCGATTCTAAGAAAAAACGTTTCTCACTATATTTTATCGTTTTTGCCATACAATAGATTAATATTGAAACCGGAAGTTGTAGTGGATTTCTATTATTTCCGGTTTTAGTAGAGACTTAAGGATGGAGAGGAAATATGTTCTTGGGACGTTAAATCGATTACTGTATAGGCTACCACTTTTCCTTATCTGTGACCGTTTTCACTCTATCTATTGTGATCAACGTAAAAACCGGAAGTGGTGGAAATCAAACACTTCCGGTTGGAATATAATCTACATCAATGAACTTTGTTCTTAGCTTTTAACATTCTACATCCTAACGAAAATTGGTGGTGATTAATCAAGCAGCTTCAGACAGAGTTGGCGTGGGTCAATGAAAACTTGACCCACGACCCACAATGACCCACCACCCACATTGACCCACCCACTCTGACCCACCATCCATCATGAGCCACTGTGACCCACCATGACCTACCACCCACCGTGACCCACTGACCCACCGAGACCCACCACCCACCATGAACCACTCTTATCCACTGTGACCTACTCTGGCTTCAGAGACAGCCAGATAGACACACAGCAAGAGTAAATATGTGAAGAAGTTTTAGTGAACTAAACTTTTAAATACTATGGTAACAAGCATAAAATTGATATTACTTGCACTTGCAACCTTGCTTCAAAATGAGAGTATAATTCTAAGTTCGCTGAGACTAACTCACGGATTTGTATGAAACTTCAATATAGCACGAAACCAGGAATTTCTATAGCTCATTGTTATGTGTTGATTAACTCTGGAAACGTGTTTCATGACACAAAAACGAAGGGAAATCCCATTCTCTCAAGATCTACAATGCACCCTTTGCTAAAGGAGAGGCAACCATGTTTTCAGTGAATTAAGTACTTCAACAATAAGAAGGATTAAACTGTTGATGAGAAAAAGAAACTGTAAGTACTGTAAAAATAAGTAACAAAATTCTTAATTTAGTCTGGCTTGTAAATTTCATGTTTACTTTTTAGCTAGTTTCTCAAAGAAAACAAAAGAACTTAATAAATTTTGAAGTGGCACTTTCGATAAGTTCCAGTTATTTATCTACAAAGAGGATTAACCCACAACATTCTTTTCACAAAGAACCAAACGCATTGAAACATGAACTAGTTTCTTATTGCTACATGTTAAATTTGCTGAAATAATAATTCCTGCAAAGAATAGATGCCTGTTATTCTAAGAATTCATCGTACTATTAATTTTATTTTTATTATTATAGAAGTAGTAATAGCCGTAGTTTTTTAAAATGCTTGTGATTGTAACAGTTCTCACTCGTTGATAGTTAACAAAATAATGAAAACACTCATATAGGCTACTTCAACACATAACCATTTTGAGCTTGGAGTCACGAAGGCTTAGGGGTAGAACGTTCACCTCTCGTGCATGAGATCTTTGGTTCGATTCGAACTCACGCCAATTAAACTTTGTGGTGGACAAACACCATGGGTTTTTCTCGGTATTCTCCCGTTTCCTCACACTTTCTTAATTCCACCATTTGCTTCATTTCAAATCATCACCATCTTGTTTAGCCTAGCCGGCATAACCATGAGACGTAAAACTTAAAGATTTCATTTCGATTTTGAGCTTGTAACACTGAATATTCGTGCAATGTAAGTGATGTGTAAGTAGTATTGTTAGTAAGTAGTGTTGTTGTGTAAGTAGTGTGTATATTTGAAAGAAATTAGTACGTGTTGAATGTATGTAGTAAGGATACGTTTTGGCAAAAGTTTAGATATCGATGATACAAAATGAATAAAAAGATATCTCTGATTTTTCAAACAAGGAAAAAAGTAGGTGCTCGATTAACTAGAACAAATTTATTCAAAACTACCATTGTGATAAATGTCTCGAAACAAGAGTATCTATGATGATAGCATATAGATAACTTATCATCAAAGAAGAGAAATACTAGGCGAAAATTAAATCTGAATGAAAAGGATCGCAGTGCATTGAAGAGAATTATCTCATGAAAACTAGAACTAATGTGGTACAACTGTTTGCAGAACTTAATTAGCATCTCGAACAACCTATTTCCTTTCAATCACAACCCAACGCGAGTTTCAGTATTATTGAAACAATCTGTTTTCTTACAGTCTCAATTAAAGAGATCTGCATAACTTAATCAGGATCCGAAACAACCTGTTTTCTTACATTCACAGCCCGACGAGACCTGCATAATTTAATCAATATCTAAAAAGAATCTGTTTTTTCCACAGATCCGATCAATCAGGATCCGACGACATCTCTAGAATTTAATCGCATCTGAAACAACCTGTTTTTTAATTTTTTTTAAAAAATTTTTGCAATCACAGTCCGTCGAGACGTGCATAATTTAATCAGCATCTGAAACAACCTGTTTCCTTATAATCACAGCCCGACGAGACCTGGGTAACTTAATCAGCATCTGATACAACCTGTTTTCTCACAATCTCAGTCCGACGAAAGGTGTATAAATAATCACACCTGAATCAAGCTGTTTTCTTAAATTACAGTCTGACGAGAACTCCAGAACTTAATCAGCATCTCAAACAACCGGTTTTCTTACAATCTCAGACCGACGACAGCTGTATAACTTAATCTGCACCTGAAATAACCTGTTTTCTTACAATCACTGCCTGATGAGACCTGCATAATTTAATCAGGATCTGAAACAACCTATTTCTTCCAATCACAGTCTGACGAGAGCTTAATAACTTCAACATTCGCGGTCAAATTGCAATTTCAAATACTTACCATTGCCATCAAAGCGGCATAACGAAAAAGACGGCGCTGAAAACAGCCGATGGTCGGAAAAGAGCAATAGAGATGAGTTAATTTTGATTTTCATTTGGGTCAAGTGAATTATGTCGAAACTCACATTACTGACACCTCAAATGATCTGCAAATAACGTATTAATACATATTTTTAATAAAGTAAAAATAATAAGACTATTCTTTAATAAATATTTAAACTGATAAAGTTACTTTGATTTAAGGCCTGGAGCTTTGAGATATCTACCTAACCCAAGCCTCTTAGCTTGTCTGGAGCTCTAAGGTTCTTTGCCCACTTACACCGAGAAAAATCCGTTATCCGAACAGCGGTATGCTGTACAAATGTATAGAATCCTCTTGCTTACTACAGAAATCAGTACGGGAAATACGTCATCAATATGCTACATACGCACTGCCCTTAGATGTTACACCATGCCGTTGCAATATGTTTGACATCTAACAGTCTTCCGTATAATACATACATATACGTATGTTATATACGTCAACTATATGTTATATACGTCCATTTGTATGTGAGATCCTAACCGCCTATATTGTTTCATACGGAAAGTACATATAAATGGAACACTTATACAGAAAGTATTATAAAACATGTGTTTTCAGTTATACGTTTATATACGTTAAGTCCAAAAACTACAGGAATTACATACGTAACATTAGTTTTCACTTACGCCGCATACGATTTTTTCTCAGTGTAGCTTGCCTAAAACTCTGTGGATACTTGAGCACAGTCTCTTTGCTTGACTGGAGCACTGAGAGTTCCTAACCTCAACTCCTTAGCTTGTCTGGAGATCTGGAGTATCCTTCCCTTGGCTTCCTATGCGTTGGGACCATCCATTTGCCTATAAAACCCTATGGACAACATTGGTTTGATCCACGGACCACAGGTGGAATTATTTGTGTTATATTTGTATACGTAACTGGATTTTGGTAATAAAAGATTATAGAAGAAATACCGGAAATCTAGTGTGCTAATTGTTCTTGTTTTTTTCTCTTAAAAGTATAAACAAAAACTATTTGGCTGAGGTAGATCCAGATCCAGCAAGTTCATTTACACAGATACCACAGAAAATATGACCGAACAGGGTTTTAGACTACTATTTAGTATCCGACATTTAACGAAATACTACGAATCCGGTTTTTCCGAGGATCCCGACTGTTTTTAAATATTATTTGAGTTTTTTACACTACGTACTTCAGGTGTGGACTGCGGTAAAAAAAAAAAAAAAAAAAAAAAGGAGTGACTTCCTATGCACTTACAAGATGTCAGTCTGAACAGTTTTTCAATTAAAAGATCAAAATCAATTGGATAGTCATATATATATGAACAGTTAAAGAAAAAATTTCTAATATTAAGTTGCCCTAAGTTGCCAACCTGCATGGCAAAATTCAAAATGCACGTATATATGTAAAACAGAAAAGTGGAAACAAACCCATAGACACATACTTTTTAACGAAATTATTAAAACAGGTAACGCAACAAGTAAAGAAGGAACAAAAAATACATTATATGTCTTTATCTCTAAAAAAGAGCTTTTTGCAGAGGATAACCTCACCATCTTTCCAGATTGTACGGTCATTACAGGACCACCTGAACACATTGGAAACCATACAACATTTTCTTAAAAAAAAAAAAAAGAAAGAAAAACAGACTTTATTGAATTATCGACATCGATTTATTCCTTTTGCGGTCTGCTTTCTAATACGATACTTGTATCTCTACCTATAAGTGAATCCAATCTTCTTGCTGTTGCTAATTTCTGTTTATCTATGTATAGTCAACAAGCAAACCTTATCGTCTATCATTACCGTCAAAATTGGCAAAAATTCCCAAAACCTAAGTAAAAATTTGCGATTTCTGAGAGTGTTGGTCGTTTTTTTTTTATCAATCACCACTTACAGCAACAGCTTTTTTATCAATCGCCAGCCATTTTATACTGGATATCTATCAACAACAACAATAACAGTAGAAAGGATTTGGGAAGGTATCGGGCAGGGCCTGTTTAGTAGGTACCATCTCGGCATTTGCCTGAAGGACTGGGGTTTTCCAGGGTTTTCCTCAGTCCTACCAGGCAAATACCAGGATGGTAGCTACTAAACAGGCTCTGCCCGATACCTTCCCAAATCCTTTCTACTGTTATTGTTGTTGTTGTTAGATATCCAGTATAAAATGGCCTCTGAGCTGTATCTGGTGATTGTTTAAAAAAATTAAATAATTTATCGACACTCTCAGAAATCGCAAATTCTACTTTCAGCACCATTACTATAAGGTGCTGCACAAAATCAATCATGAACCTGCACTGCCCCCCAACAATCATAATGGTCAAAGTTTCCTCTTGCCATACTAACACTAGTCAATTACCGGAGAATAATTCAACTGACAATAAACAAGATTGCCAACCAAAGCTTTCTCTACTTGTCGCATAGATTGCCATCCGGATCTCTCAATTTAGAGGAAATAAAGGCTTCTGGAATAATGGTCAGCAACAAAGAAATTGGAACAACGGAAAAATATGATGAAAGGTAGAAGAAATAATAACAATAATAATTTTAACGGAAATAGCAATAATAAGAAAAATTAATGGTGAAAAGATATCAGTATGTGCAACGTGATATAAGAAAGGGCACGGTGTAAGTCAATGCTATCGAAATAATGAAACGAAAAACATGTAACCGAGGCCCAGAACAACCCGCCAGTTCTGCGGACTACAAAATGGGAAACAAAACAACAATCTAGTAGGCAATGTAACGCAAATTTCCAGGCAGAGGACGAAAATTGAAATTGTCTTCTTATTTCCAAAATATGCCGGAAGTGCCATGTTTCTGATTGCAACTTCCTACTCTTAAACATAAGAGCAATTCTTGACTGTTGTGGGCTGCACTTTTATGGTTTTCTGTTGATCCTATTATTAATTACTACTAGTGATTATGTTGATATTTAGGGGGTCAGGTGATATTTTAGGGAACCACTGGATGTAGATGCTGCCCACTAATAATGACACATTTCTAAAAATGATAATAAACCAATACGTACCTGATTTGAGTGGTTTGAAGCAGTTTAACATTTACCTTTGCCAGCCCAATCCTCCAGTTTCAATAGTATTAAACATTTATGATCATTTCTAGAGTAATCAATCTGAATAGAATTATTCCTCTGCCATCGCTGATGTAATTGGGTGTTGCACTTCATGAAGGATAGTCCACTATGCTTCTGCTCCAATATTGTATTAGTCAAATTAGTGGAATTTTAAAGACGTTTACATTATTTTGATAAACATCTATCTATCTGTCTTCTCAATGCACTTGTGTCTGGTTTAGTGTGCGATGGCTTACGTTTGGGTTTTGGTGAAAATATAGTTATCCGAATTGACCTGCACAGAAGCAATTGGCGGAATACCAGAATTTAGTGTAGCTATAGAACCTCCGTCAAAAAGGAAAATTTGACAATGAATGTCGATTTTTTGACAATAGATTACCCAGTTGAAGAGCATCTGACCAATTTTCCCTTATTTGATCTGTAACGTTCTCCTATAGATCTGTAAGTTTTCCTATAGATTAGTAGATCTACTAATAGCAACAGAAGTATTATTAATTGAAGTAAGCGTAGCCTAGTTTATATCATTCGATTCGATCTGCATTTGTATGTCTGTTCGTCTGTTCCACGATATCTGTTGCAATAATAATTCGATTCTAATGAAAGTTGATATGTGCTTTCCCTCAAGCTGTAAATATGATCCTATTGTTCGAGGTTGCAATCCACCAAGAATAAAGGGATAAAATCCACCTTATGTTGCACGTTCATAGGTATATATGGAACAATTTTCCAATATAAGCCACATAAAAAGTATTCAGTGTTGATAGAACACTGCATATATTATTTCAGGGCGTCACGATCAATTCTTTATCTGTAGATGAAGAAACCAGGAGCCAAATCCGCTCAAAGATTTTGATGCAATATGGTATATGTATTGTTAGAGGCTTCTCTATCACTCCTATTGAATGGAGCTAAAATCAGTCAAGAATTAAGGATTAAACTTATACATCCAGTATTTTAGAAAGGAACTTCCGACATAAGTTTAATTGAAATTTATGCAATGTGATGTATATGTTCTTTAAGTCTTTCTCAGAGTTGTCACTGCACGAGTTTGAAATATAAAAAAAAAGTTGAGAATGCTTCAAGAGCATTGCCAGAACGAACTTTAAAAGAAATAATATTTTTTGAAATTTATGAGGAATTGTATATTATATTTATTTGATTAAATTCAATAAATACAGTTACATATTTGGAATCTATGTATCATTGAATCTATTGAATTAGCTATATCGGCTGTCACTTTTAATCATATGCTGAAAATGCATGTATAACGAGCTGCCACCGGTTATTATTTGATACCAAAATGTTCATCATCCTCTTAGGTATTGATCAAACACCAATATCATCTCTCTATGACTTACATTTCCCGAGATATGGTTCCTTAAATCTCCCGAAATCGAAACATTTTTGGCCCAATAGCTCGGGAACGATAAGATTGAAGCGAAAAATTCCATCACTTCTTTGAGATAGTTTTTGATGCTCTATCGAATGGAGTGCTCAAAATTGAAAAATTCGCAAATAACAGACAAACAAACAAACAAACAAACACACGCACGCACACATAGACTTAGAGAATGTAGTAACAAACGTTTTAAGTTCGTTGAAAATTACGGGCTTGATTTACCCTCTTAATTTAAAACAGTATGGTCCAGGATAACTTTCGTTAACAAAATATTCAATATTGATGGAATATAGTTTATGCTGTAGTTTCTGAGACCTCGTTCTCACTGCTTCGGTCTAAAATCAGTAAAGAATAAAGGCGTGATTTTATCTACCTCTGAAATTACCAAAAAAAAAAATGTGTTCCTTGATAACTTTCGTAAGAACAAATGCAATTTTGATACAATAGAATGTATGAATCGTAAGGTTTTCCCCACAATTACTACTTTTAAAACTTGAAATGAGTCAGTAATGAGAAATCGAATTCAACCACTACCATTGATTAAACAAATAGGTTTTGCTGAAATTTCTTAGAAAATGTCCATTTGATATGAAACATAGTTAAATTGGTAAAGGATAAGATTATAAAACTCTTCAATAGAAAAAATGAAAATAAGTAAAGAGAACTTTTGATCACTTCTACAAAGCACATCAGTAGCAGTAATAACATGTCAATAGTGTTTCATTACGCTAGTTTGGTTACTTATTTTCATAATTTTTCAGAATGAGTGACGTATGTCCAACGATGGATTTCTATTAATCTAAATATAGTGCGTCTAGGCAACCGCTTAGTGTTTTCGTACTGTGATAAGGAAATCAAGAGTTCGAACCCTGCAGACGAGCTATTTTGAACTATCTTTTCATTTTTGGTCATTCCTACCACACAAAGGATAGGATGATAACTTTTAATATAGTATGCCTTGGTTTGCTGTTTTTGCTCCTTTTATTGATTACGCACCTACACATAAATATATTGCATTAACAAGTAAATAAATTAATAAATTTTATCTTTTTTATGCAATGCCTTGAACTGTCAATCCCACATTTTTTATTATACTTGTAATGAACTTTGGAAAGGAAAATAAATACATGTGGCAAGATACCCCCCCCACACACACACACACTTTAGAAAATTGAAACAATGACTAGGTCATTCGTTTGTACTACGGTTGTACCGTTTGTACCGAAAATATTTTCGTTTGTATCGTTTTTTCCTTATAGGGTTACTTCAGAGGCCAACTGGGGGGCTATCTCGGCGCCAAGATCGCCCCCCCCCCGTATTACAGTACAAAAAAATTGAAATACACCATTCAAAAGCAAATCGTTTGTACCGTTTGTACCGAAAAAAGCTTTGTTTGTATACTGATAGTTTTCGAGAAAGAGAGGATGACATTTCGAGAAAGAGGGGATGACATAGCCCCCCAAATGTCATCCCATCTTTTTCGAAAACTATCAGGGTACAAACAAAACGTTTTTCGGTACTAACGGTACAAACGATTTGCTTTCGAATGGTGTATTTCAATTTTTTTGTGCTGTGATACTGGGAGCTATCTTGGCTCCAAGATAGCCCCCCCCCCCCAGTTGACCTTGCAAGTGACCCTATAAGGAAAAGGGTACAAACGAAAATATTTTCGGTACAAACGGTACAACCGTAGTACAAACGAATGACCTATCTTGCCATACGTAAAATAAATAGTACAGTTTCACCTATGAGTGAGAGTAGAAATCTTTTCAAAGATGTACTAGTTTTTAAAATACGAATTATGTTACTTAAGGAGTAAAATAACGAGAAGGAATAGGTGGAAACGATGTAGATCAAATATAGCTCAGGGATAGAAGGCATTCGAGAAAAGTCAGACGCTTCTAATCAGTTAGAAGAATCGGCATAGAACTGAAGAATAGGCTGCTGAAAGCATATGTGTAAAATCTGGGGTTGTATGACTATGAGACATGGACACTAAGAAGAGGAAAAACAGAGGATGCAATCCTTCGAAATGTTGCCTTATAGAAGGATGGTTGGAAATTAGGTGAGTGGATAAGGTGTGCAATGGTAATGTTCCAATTGGTATGAGGAGAAAGAAACGTACTGAAGAAATATTTTGAAGAAAAAAGAGAGAGAATGATTAACTAGGTATACACATAAGATTTGGAAGAAGCATTCTATTAGCTATGGAGGATATTTTTCCTTATAAGAAGGCTACAATTAAAATATATGGACAAAATAATACTTGTACAAGATACAGGGAATAAATGTACATGATAATTTAAAGTCTAGCTCAGGATAGGGACGAGTGGAAATATGTGTTAAACCTATCAGAAGATTGCTAACTTGAGACGAAAAAGATATTATTCTTATTCTCCACTTCGTTTTTCGTTAAACCAATTTTTCTGCCTCTTACAGTACAAGAAGCAACACGAAACATTTGACAAATCTTCTTTGGAATTATTTACTTGCTAACTCACAAAATATGATTTCCTTCTACTTTTAAAAGTTTATTTCACAATTCCTATTCTTGCTTTTATTTCTCATTTACACCGCACAACTTGACTAATAATGCAAGGACACAAAAAATTAGTCATCATTTAACCTTCAACTTCTAATATTAACTAACAGTGCTTTTATCATTTTAATTGTTATCACTTTTGTCTCTTTTGAGTTTAATGTATTTTAATTGCGTATTATTTCCAGATTCATAGTGAAGGTAAAAGAGTTAAATACCATAGTAGTAATATAATAACCGTTGTGATTTTATCTTCAAATTGTTATAGAGAGTTAGGTAGAATAGACGAAGTTCATCAGACCTTATATATACATCTAAAATCTCTTGCCGGTGGTAATCTCAGCATCTTGGTTTTCAGCTTTTCTTTACCTACCTCTCGTTTAATGAAACATATTCCTGGCAAAATAACGACTAGCATGCAGCACATTGTGTCCTTGAATGTGACATAACCCTTTAAAGTAGAGATAAACTTCTCTCTGCATGTGTATGTTCTTATCTCTACATGAACTTTCTTGTTCTTAGCGTTTGGAGTTTTGCCATAACGAAGACGCACCATCTTTACGTTTTACATTTTCTTCTATTTTTGTCTGTCTGCCTAGTTCCTTAAGAGAAACGTTAGACTTTTCGTAGCAGCAGGACTTAAAAATCTAACGTTTGACGGAAATCTCTTTGAAGACTAAATTTCTTTTAGTTTTCGTCGCTTCTTCTCTCAACCTAATGCACTTTCTGTATGCTTCTCTTATTTCACTCTTTAACCCACAGAAATGTCTTCTATAAAGGGCAACTTGTGAGCCATTTCCTTTTCTTTGTAAATGCCGGGAGTCATACAGTTCATAAGAATATATGCAAAATGTATTTCCATAGACATTGTTAAAGCTTTCATTGTACTACTAAAATTGAATTAGAATTCAACTTGATTATATTTACAGAGGAAAATAGGGAAGAAAAAAGTTTACCAGGACTCATGTATCTAAAGAATTCAACTACTGGAATTGCGGATACTCCTAAAAGACCAAGTGCTCTGGGAAACTGTTTGCATATATTGTAAAACTTCTTGGTAGGTAGAGCTAGATAATAAAAGCAATGTTTGGAATTGACTTTTACTGCAGATTTATTTATAAAAATTTACTGTATGACAGTACTTACATAAAATACTATGAAAGTGCTTTCTTGAAATTTGTTAGGTTGAAATTAGGTAGCTTTTGATCGTATGGCCGATAATAGGATTTCCACAGAGCCCCGAAGCAGGCTAAGCAGAGTAACGAAGGAAACCCCAATGCTCCAAAGCAAGCGGTGAGGAGGTTTAGAAGTTACAGAGCCTTGAAGCAGGTTAAGCAACTGTGGTAGGAATTTTAATAAAGCCCATAAGAAGGCTAAGCCCGGAGGAAAACAAGAGCCAAAAGTTTCAAAGCTGACTAGAAGCTTGGGGATAGCTTACTCCTAATGCTTAGAAGTAAGTAGTAGGTGGAACACCAGATAATTGGTATTGGTCCACTGGTTGCTGTCGAATTTATAGGCATTCAGAGCGGCGGTGGAGGTGCTGCCGTTCTGTTGTTATGTGCTTTATAAAAGGTACTAGTATTCCATCTCCTGTTACTCGTAATAATCCCATGTGGTGTGTAGTAAATACATGTAATAATATTTATAAACAAAAATACATGACATTGTTTGTATACATAAGCACGCAGTACATTACTATATATATATATATATATATATATATATATATATATATATATATATATACACACATTAGGGTAGTCCTTAATTGTATGGAGATTTTTTTCGAATTTCTTTGCTGCCATCCCATAAATTGGTTCCATGTCGGACCAAATTAATCCATGAAAAAAAAAATTGCTCAATTGAAGAATATTTAACCGAACCCCAGGCGACCTAAACTTTTGAATTGGACATAGTATATGGCAAAAGTTTAGAACAGACTCTTGCAATTTTGAAACGACTGAAGGAGAAGGGGTCATATTTTTCATAGAGATAATGGAAGTAGATCCACTGAGTAGTGCCATGATGGCGGCCATCTTGAAGTCCGCCATCTTAGATTCAGACCAAAATTTTTAAATAGAAATAGGGTCGTGTGACGTATCATTTTGGGGTAGCGTTTCACCACAAACGCATACCTGTCTTTATTTTCAACTTATTTCTGGTCATGAAATAGTTATTACCTTTATTATAACTGTTTAAAATCCTTCAATATTGTCTTTTTCTCATTTTTACAGAAGTATTTAAAAATAGGTACATGAAAGTAACAAGAAAGCAACTATATATGTTGTTTTATACTAACATATTCCATTCCAATGCACACCAACCTATGTTGAAAGTATTTACATGAAGTACGCAAAAATACATAATTAATATAATGAAGGTTTAAAATGAAAATAATAATTAAACCTGAAGGCTGTGAATAACTACCCAAATTCTACTGCCTGATTAAACCAATTTTTGTACCACCTGGATACTCTTTGCTGTATTCAATGATGATCTGCAGTATGAATTGCTTTTCTTTCTCGTCCTTGGATAGAATGTTCCCGTATTCTTGTATCAGCTTCACCCCCATCTCTGCCACATGGTTCACCAACATAATGTCTTTCAATACCTCCAACTTATGTTGAAAGTTGGTATCTTGTTTCCAAGTAGACGGGCATATTTTTAGAAAATTTGCATCTTAATTGAGCAAATCTGCATCTTTAGAAAATCTTGAGAAACATTTCTTCGAATCTGCGGAATCGGAGTCCAAGAATTCTTTTCCTTTGAAACTGCTGACCTGTACGTCATATTCTTCTGTACTCCCCGTTATATTAGAAACTATTTTTTCCGTCACATGTTGCGGTACTTCATCGTCAAATAATGCGAAAGCCCTAGTTTCCGGAGACAGATACCATATATAGTTAGCGACTTTTATCCCAGTCGCTATCCCAGTTCCGTAATTTCTTTAGTCAATCGACGACCAGGATTGCGTAAATCTTTTAAACAAAAACACATCACTCCCGTTACTTGTACTGGCAAGAGTAGCAGCATCCATTACTGCGTCAAAACTACTTTGAAGAACTAATTAGAATATGTGACGTCGGCACGGTAGGTACAGTAAATCACGATCAAACTTCTTCTGAAGGTTTGTACAAGCGCTACTTATTCTGCCGGTGTTACCTGCAGTTGTATTGAAGTACAAGGCTTGTATTTAGTGTTCTATGCTCTATTTGTCCCCTGCTTCGTAAACAGCTGCTCCTTCTACTTCTCCTGTAGATGATGGTATTTCAGGGATGCCTAATAATTGTTCTTTACCCTTAAAAGTTATAAATATTCGCTAGACTGTCAACCTTCTCAATGCTACTTGCATCTGGGGTACCCACACCTTAAATTTTCGACACTAGCGCATTCTAGCATCGTTACAGAAAGTGTATATTTATATGTACATGTACATATTTCTATTCCAAAGATGCTAATTATTACATGATCAGAGATAAGTGGAAAATAAAGACAGATGTGTGTTTGTGGTGAAATGCTACCCCAAAACGATATATACTCCATTTCCATTTAAAATTTTGGGTCTGAATCCAAGATGACGGACTCCAAGTGGCCATCATGGTACTACTCAGTTTCAGGTGTGGATCTACCTCTATTACCTCTCTGCAAAATATAATCCCTTTTTCCTTCAGCCGTTTCAAAGTTTCAAGGATTTATTCCAAACTTTTGCCATATACTATGTATTATAAATAATGCACTCAAGAGTTTAGGTCGCTGGGGGTCGGTTAAATATTGTTCAATTGAACCAACTTTTTCATGGGGTAATTTGGTCCAACATGGACAGGGCCGGATTTAGCATTTTGGCGCCCCTAGGACCAATAATTTTTTCCGCCCCCTAGTCTGGTTAAAATTACTTTCCTAAAAACCTTTTTTTTAAAAAAAATTATATCAGGCCTATATGTTAATTGCTTAAACACCACTCCACGATATAATTTTATCATTGCAAGTTTTTTGAGGAATTTACTTGGTTCTGGGCTTAACAAAATACCGTTAATGTATTAACAAAAGATTGGTGAACTTTACCAACAATTATTTGTTCCAATGAACTTCAAAATCAGAGTGCTTTATTAGCCTGATTTTTAAAATCAATTCAAAAAATATGTTAAGTTATGGCTATTTATTTTTATTTCTAGATATTTTTTATTTTTTTCTCGGCCGTGCGCCCCCTGGGAGCTTGCGCCCATAGGCCCGGGCCTACCGGACCTATTGGAAAATCCGGCCCTGAACATGGAATGAATTTAGGGATTGGGAACAAAGAAATTCGGAAATCGAAAATTAAGAACCACCCGAATATACATATGACAGGAATATAAAAAGTACACATAAAAACACATGGAATATATATCAAAAGATTTATGACATACCGATAGGAATCAGTTGATACTTCTCGAAACACAAAATACTGCTTCATTTTTTAAAAAGCAGTATTTTATATTTCGAGACGTATCAACTGATTCCTATCGGTATGTCATAAATCTTTTGATATATGTTACATGTGTTTTTATGTGTACTTTCTATATTTCTGTCATACCAAAAAAATATGATAAGTACGTCTTACACTGATTGAAAATGTAAACAGCAGGGGTACAGTGGACACACGATGGTTCAGTGATAGAGCGCTAACCTTTGGAGAGTAGGGTCCCTCATTCGATCTCAGGCCATATGAGTTTATGGTGGGATCGTATCGTGTTCGTAGGTTTTCTCTCACGTTATCATTCCATCGATTGCGTTCATAGTCATTTACTGTCAATTATTATCCGTCTTCTATACTTTACAGGACATAACCGTAGGACGTAAAAGTAAAAGATTTGATTTATCATTTACAATTGTAATCCCCCATATATATAGGCCTATGTAGTTAAATATTGCCGTCCCAGTTCGATTAAAATTACTTTATTAAACTTATCACGATAGTTTTTTCAATAAATTAAACTATTTCCTTAAGACTGCAAAAATTAAAAATACACTTTAATCACTTACAAGTTTAAACAAGTCTGGCCACAAGATTTGCTTTCATAAAGTACAGGACGATTGTCCTAGTTGCCCTATAAGTAAATATACATAAACATTATCGTTGCACAATGAAAAAAAAATGCTTACGTATTTTTGTTCTTGTTTGCAACTTGTACATGTGTTTGAAAGAATTTTCTGTGTTACTTAGTTTATATTTTTTTCGAGTTTTAAGCTCTTCGATTTGCACTCATTGTTAATACACAGGACAATGTGATTTTGTTTATATAGCAAGAAGTTTGTTGAAACCAAATAATCATATTCTGCAATGCATTCTTGTATTTATATTAGCCTAAGGATGCAGAAAATACGCATATTAAAAGTTAAAAAGTAGTAAAATATATACATTTATATGACATATGATTCACTGTTTACTGCGAATATCTTCTCACATAAAAGCAGTATCTAGCAGTGATCTATAGATTTTGCTGTTTCTCAGTTTCTCTCTATGTATTATAGATAAAACATTTTGCTTTCGGACAATATGCAAATTCTATAACGTTTTATGGAAAATATTTTCAGATGCAGAGATATTTTCAATTCTTAGTATTATTTTATTTTCTAAAGCGCATTTTCTTTCAGAAAAAAAAAAAAGGCGTGCAGCAGCTGTAAGTTGGAGTTTTTCCATTATTCATCACAGAAATAAAAGAAACAAAATTCAAGAAAAGACTTCTGTGAAGAGGAAAATGATATATTTTCAGATTCAGTCTTTTCTTGTTATTGTGTACGTTGTGAGCAATAGCTACAAAATTGAAAGTGTTCTACCGTATTGATATATCCGCTGAAGTCAGGTTGAATGAACTTTTCCTACGCGGCAAAACGTCTTTTTTTTCTTTTTCTATTGATGCGCCATTTGTAGAGGCAGATGCTCCCATATGTGTGTCAATACCGGTATATGTGTGTGTGTGTGTTGGTATCAAATACGTTGAACCCTTAGGTGTATCTCATTCTGAGATACTCAATCACGTATTATGGCCGTCTTTAGGCTGTTTTTTTCTTCAATAAAGGTTTCCAAGCACAAAATTGGTCCTATTAGCTTCTTAGATGTTGACCGCAACAAACTAAGAGACGGTTCTGAATTGCCAATCTGACTTAGATGAATCTGCCTTCATACAATCTATATTTATCTGTCTTTCTACAATCAAAGTAAGGTTAATGTTTTTCAATCTCATTTTAGCTAAATTTAGGATTTAGGATTGAGATTTCTGGGCTTTCAGCATGGATGGGCATTTTAAACCGTCACGCATGAGGGATGACGTCCCTCGGCGAGCACACTATCAGGGAAAATGGAAGGAAGAAAGAATTGAGGAAGGAAGGAAGCGGCCTGGGACCTATACGTTAGGTACCACCCCGGTATTTGCCTGGTGTGAATGAGGGAAACCCAAGAAAACCTAATTCAGAATGACTGGTCTGGAAAAGCTTTTTACACTTTTTCGACCGAGTGCCCTTACCAAGAATCGAACCCGGGACCGCTCGCTCCGAAGGCGTCATTGTAACTAGAATTCAACTGCATTTAACATTTTAAGAGGCTCTATCACTGCGAAATTAAAATACCGCTAATTTTACAGTAATTACGTGATGTCTTCAAATATATAACAGATAATTGAAAAGTGGAACAAGACCTCCCTAGACAATGTTATTTTGCATAAGTTACCGTTATCACAAGTCACCTAGTAGCTTTTCGTTTCCAGTTATTTAGAAACGCGAAAATAAATGCCGATTTTCTAAATGGTTGGAAATCGAAAGCTGATAAGTGAGTCGTGATAACGGTATCTCACGTAACATAATATTGCCTAGGGAGCTCTTGTTCCACTTTTCGATTATCTTTAATCTATTGGAAGATATCACACAATTACTGTAAAATTAGCGGTATTTTAATTTCGTAGTGATAGGGCCTCTTAAACTTCTAACCTATGATATGAATAAGTGTGGGAAGTCTTATTAAACGATTCTGTCAGTCCATTTGTCTGTCCTTACGTATCAGAGCAAAACTAATTAGATGTGATGATAAACCATTATTCTATTTAGAATCAGTGTTCCACGAAAAAGTTTGATCTTCTCTTTTTTCTAAAACCTAAATTGGAAGAAAACAATCAGATCTAATTCAACGTTGTTCATCACATCAACAAAACCGGTAAAAGATTAGTATAACCCACGAGAGAAAACGTTCTCTTCTTAACTCGTAAATTTTGTACATTTTATAGCGATAAATGTTGAAACCGAAAATCCTTACTTTGAACTAGTTACGGTTTAAACAGAGGCTTAATGGAGAAGATGGAACCTATTCTTGGGAACCTGAGTGAATTGCAAAAAATCACTCCTCAATGTCTTTTACCATTTTCACTCTATGGTAATTAGTATAGAAACCGTTAGTAATAGTATATTTCAACCACTTCCGAGTATTTTGGGCTCTGATGGTATATTCTCTTGAAACTCTGGATCGTGTGCAGAAAACCGTTTGTCACCATCTAACATAATTTTGTTCTATAATGATAAAACCGGCGAAACCGAAAATCATTAATTTGAACCACTTCCGGTTTGAATAGAGGATTAACTTAGAATAGGAACCTATTCTTGGAACGTGGAATCAATGCCAAGAAACTTCATCTCGATATCTCTTACCGATTTTGCTCTATGATTAACGGTATTGAAACCGAAAGTAGTAATAAATCTCAACCACTTCCGGTTTTTAATAGTGTTGTGAATTGTGATGGCATGTATTCTTGAAGACCTGAGTCGATTGCCGAAAACCGCTTCTTGCTATCTGTTGCCATTTTCGTTCTATGCAATAAACGTTGAAACCGGAAATTACTAATTTGAACCACGTGGTTTGAGTAAAGGGCTAGCGGAGGAGGTGGAACTTATTCTTGGAACGCTGAATCAACTTCAATAAACTCCATCTCAATATATCTTTTTTGTTTTATAATAATCAGTATTAAAACCGGAAATAGTAATAAATATCAACCACTTCCTCTTTCTGTAGAGTGTTGTTAGTTTTGCAGGCATGTAGTCTTGAGACCCTAAAGCGATTGCAGAAAACCACTTCTCGCTATATGTTTTTTTTTTTTTTTTTATTCTATGGCGATAAACGTTGGAACCGAAAACGACTAATTTGAACCATATCCGGTTAGAATAGAGAGTTAACGAAGGAGATGCGACCTATTCTTGATGCGCTGGACCGATTGCAGAAAACAGAATCTTGATATATCTTACCGTTTTTGCTCTAATACCGGTAGACGGACTGACGGACAAAGCCATTGTATTCGTATAAGATTTCCAACACTTACGCGTTGGCATAATTTGGAAGTTTAAAAACAGAAAGAGATGGTAAGAATCTGTTTCTGGTATGAATTCAGCATGCCAATAAAAGGTTTTGTCTCTGACTCTATTCCTGTATTGCACCCGTCAGTGATAGATTCTACCAGATTTAATATTGAATCTTCGAACCTTACAGGTCTACCATAGTTTCACAATCTGGAACGGCTAACACTTCTGTAACTCTGACACGAGCTTCTCTCACAAAACGTTAATATGCATTTGAGAATCTGCTTTCGTTTTAAAAAAGAAAATTATCTTTATATTCACTTGGAAGAAATTTAATGTACACTCATGTCCAAAATTATTGTCGTATGTCTTTAAATATGTTATTGTACGAATATAATTTGATAACGAACTCGCTCGGTATTTCTTATAATGTTAGTATGTATATAATCGGCAGACATGTATGTGGCAAATTTCATGTCGAAAGAGCAATAAATAAGAACGATAATAGAACAAAAATAAAACTTTCTTGTTCGTTTAGCAACGTTTTGTTTTACTCATTCTAATTTTTCTTATTTATAATTCTTTTCCTATGAAATTTACCACAAATATACATTTCCCGATTATACACATAGTATCAGTATTAAAAGTACCCTGCCAAATCATTACCAAATTATATTCTTACAAGAAGACTGTTATAGATATGCGACAATCATTTTGGACATGAGTCTACCAACAGTAATCAGAGGAAAGTATATCCTAAGTATATACTTACTAAACCCAAAAGTATTTCAACTAACTTCAGTAATTAACTATGCACATTTTGATTTTCTTTCTTTTTTCTTTTCTTTTCTTTTCTTTTTTCTTTTTTTTTTTTACAAGGTTGTAACTTTGTACGTTTTCAGTACTCCTTTACAAAAATGGAACTTCGTTAAAGAAATTGTTATTTTTGTTATTTTAGCGCAAAACTACAACGCAATTTGCAATGTAAAATTCGTAATCTTAAGACTCTTTCTCATTTGGGCACTAGTCGCGTGCTTAGAGATCATTAGTGTTTTTAACGCTTGGGAAGATTTGACCGTACTATCGTGCTTTGAATGCATGTGGAATACGCTCTGTGTTTTAGAAGAGAGAGGTTATTCATTTTTATACTCTCAATTTCTAATATCCCATTGGTCTCTATTTATACTTAACTTTCATTACTAACTAATAAAAGTCACTTTCATCTTCTTCAAATTAAAAAGAGAATTAAGATTGGGAGTTAGATTTCTGGGCGTTAGCATCTATGGCCATGTCAGCCTGTCACAAGGAAGAAATGAAGTGGCCTTGGACTTGTATATTAGGTACCACCCCAACATTTACCTGGTGTGAATGAGATAAGCCTCATTCAGGATGACTGCCATGAAAAATCTTTTACACTTTTATGACCGAGTATTCACACAGGAAATTTACAACAATAAATTCGAGCAGTAGAATAGGTATCTCCAACAATTTCAGATCTTCAAAGAATCGCATACTATAAACTAAATCATTCTGCTTATATAAGCTATACAAATTTTGAATGTGAATGGTCTAAATATTATATATAAAAAGAGTTCATTCGGCGACACGGGTTTGATCCCGGTGGGAGCGGTAAATGTTTCCCGTTCTACCCTTGTTCCAACGCGACTCTGAGTTTCTCTCTCCCTTAGCAGAGGTATTTGACGACAGCAGGGGGAATCAAATAGGCCATAGCACTGTGGTAATTATCATATATCACCTCACTGCTGTCTAAGAGCAGAAAGCACTGAGCTTTTACTTCCACCCGCAGCCCTTGGGCGTTCATGGTCTGTCCCGAAAGGATAGTAATCTTTATTTTGTTTACTTTACTTTTGATTCATTAGAAAAGTAACTACTGACATAAGCAGACATCTATGTGCTTCTTTTGTTTTAAAAGAAGAAAGAGAAAACGTAGTTTCTGCATGGCTGTCTTTTCAGTTCATTGGCATGGTTACGCTGTCTTTTCAGTTCACTGCATGGTTACACAGTCTTTTCAGTTCACACATGTGATCGGTACTAGGTGATTCTACATTATTTTCTCGGTGGACATCATTGGTAATATTGTAGTATATCCACTGAAGCCAAACCTTATTTT
Source organism: Thermobia domestica (assembly GCF_964235325.1). Taxonomy (NCBI): domain Eukaryota; kingdom Metazoa; phylum Arthropoda; class Insecta; order Zygentoma; family Lepismatidae; genus Thermobia; species Thermobia domestica. Next base: position 165,658,748 of record NC_137466.1, on the reverse strand, counting down.
CTTTACTTTTTAAATGAAGTTTTATTCACGAAGACTGGAACTTAGAAGGGAAGTACTTGAAGTGGTAAGCGGGGATCTGTATACGTTATATATCGTTGGTCACACCAACTATACCTCCCATGTTACATAGGGGGTGGGACGTGGCGATCATTTAAAGGTCAGAACATGACGAAGGCACGTTCCGGAACACCAGAAAACTTGGACAAAATAGGAAGCTATGATGTAATTGTTTTGAGACGTGGTATATGTAGGTTTAAAAGGTAGCTGAATACGAATCTGACATAAAATGTTTACAAATCAAAATGTCGGATCCAACATGGCGGGCACAAATTACAAAGAACAAGCTATTGATCTAAAATTGGGTATAAAAGGATATTCTACCGCACTATGTATGAATCGGATACCAAAAGTGAAAAAATGAAAATGGGTGATCCAAAATGGCGGACAAAATGCAAAACACTGCTATGGAACTGAAAGCGTGTAAGTAGAGGTTTACATGGACGATGAGTACGAATTCAATGTTAAATGTGCAAAACGCAATATGATGGATCCAATGTGGCGAAGAAAAAGTGCAAAAAGTATGTACAGAACGGACATGCGTGATTCTTACATATGTAGTAGAAAAAATACCTATAGTACATAACAAGGTAAGTAGGGGCAGATGATGTTTTTACAATACGTTTTGCTATACAATCATATCAGAATTGAGGCACGGAATGCAGGGCAGCTTTTGTAGCGCACGTGAAAGTTTCATGATACGAACAGATTGCAATCATAGACCTTACTTATTTTACTACCAACTGCCTCCCCTGGTCCCAAAGAGATACGCAAGGATCGGCATGTACATATATCGTTGAAAAGCTCGCACCTAGTACACTTTACATCCGTAACATCTCGCTTCAATGGAGCCTGTAGGGTAGGTTGCGATTAGTTGAAATACCATCTGGAGATACAAAAACAATGACAGTGAAAAGTGCTCGTTGGAATTTAAAACATTGTTATGCCTGAACAGCTTACTTTCTGATTTCACATTATGCCGTGTACTCTTGGTAGCCATATGTATGAAAAATGTATACTGGATCCTTCTTATTGCATTTTGCACTTATAACATTGGACTCGTACTACACAAACCACGAAAATCTCTACCTATTCGCTTTCAGTTCCATGGCAGTGTTTTGCATTTTGTCCGTCATCTAGGATTCGCCATTTTCAATTTTATACTTTTGGTATCCGATTCTTACATAGCGACGTTGAATATTTCTGTTGTTCTCGCCACGCCCCTACAGGCCCCATTGAAGCGAGATAATTCACATCTGAGGTGTACTTGGTGTAACCTTTATAACACACGCAGATTCCCGCGTACCAAGTACTTTCCTTGTTAGAAGTTTACACCTAACTAGTGATTATTATATATTAGGAGATATTAGGAGATATTTAGTTTGGCCAATACATGAGCAGTGATGGCTCAATCTCTGAGGTATTTCGTAGGCAGTTAAGAGATATAAAAATATAACTACAGATGTATTATATTCTTCATTTAATCTTAGAACCCTTACACTATTAGCCGACTAAGCTTCCAGTATATTCTGTTTCAAATAATTGTGATTATTACTGAAATTACTACAATACTAGGTTGAAAAGATATTATTTTAGAAGGCAAAATATTGTAAGTATTAAATGATTATCCAAACATTATTCTTCACAATAAAAGCTCCATAAACTGAAAGGAAAAACTTCTTTGTTATAGCAATGTGTAAACGGTATAATATGGACTTGTATATACATTGGCCATAGCTGCGATAGAATCAAACGAATTGAGACACTAAAGTTGGAGTGTCGCGTCGTTTTCAGCACTTAATTTCATTGCTTAGTTAGCGTAATTGCTTTCTAAGCACGTGATTGGTGCATTGTTGCCATATTACCCGATTTTAGCGGGTACAACCCGATTTTGACGTCCTATATTCGTCCCCCGCTTAATCATCTCTTAACCACGAAAAACCATCCGCTTTTTTTTCTTCTGATTGGAGAAAAGTCTAAGAGGTCTTTGTTGATAAAGTGTTGTTATATTCAACGTAAATTGCTACATCTCTATGTCAATCTCAACCACGATTCCGCGATTGAGTTAAATTTGGACTCGCGCTCAGGCTCAGGCTATGAGCTATTTGCCCAGTGCGCGTGCACAGAACCGTTTGCTAATAAGAGATTTGCTCTAATGCACAGTGGTTTTCTTTGTGTAGTTAACGTAATTTTAATGTAATGTACTGGAGGTTCTATATAAATGAATATTCGTTTGTAGATGTTGTGACAAACCTACCTAGGTACTTGAATTATTCATGACTTCATATAAATTATTTTGTGTTTCTTACAGTTAGAGAGGAAACCGTAGGCCTATGAACAATATCTGCCATATATCGCTTGCCTTTTTTATTTTATTTTATTTTATTTTTTTATTTTTATTTATTTATTTATTTATTTATTTATGGGAAAACTTGAATTACACATATCTTTACAATTACAGATACCTTACTGTAATACTTACTTTACAATTCGAGATTCATATTTGTTGAACTTAATAAGGCATTAAAGGCAAAAAATCAATTTGTTTTACTTTAGTTTCGTTAGAAAAGTACATTAGAAGTAGCTATCTCTTAACAGAGAAATCACTCCTAAAAAATGGTCCGAAGGATCCCAGGTCAGTATTTGTAATATATAAGTTCACATCAATACTTACGGTGTAGACTTCCCCGCTTTTCCAATTTTAGAATATGGCAACCCTAGATTGGTGCCAGTATAAGAATGTGCCTTTAGTTTGTTTTACCCTTTTCCAAACGATTTATATTTATTTTTTCTCAAGTTTTGATAGTTCTAATATTTACAGTAAGGATATCTTACCTAATCAAAAGAACTACCTAATGTTCACTGATATCAGGTTATCAGGTTTTCATAAAGTTGATTTACTTTTATTCAATAACAAAACTCCAGACGTAGATGTTTTGAGCATATTTTACTTCTATCCGTAGTAATTTAAACAAATCACATATATACGTATATGTGTTGTTCTTCAAAGAGTTAAGAAAGGACACTTCATTTGTTTTAACATTTATCAAATATCCATACAGGTGATAATTCTTCCATATCTATATTTTATTTCGTAGTCGATTTGCCAAATGTAAAGTCTATTCTCTGCCAAACCTAGCAGTGCATGTATATTTTTATCTTTCTGTGGTAGAATAAGGACGTGGTACTTCTACGTTGACCTACTAAACACTTGTGTATACAGGGTTTTTCAAAACAACACCGACAACGTTTGGGAGGTGATTCCTGACACCAAGATAAAACAAAAAGTAAAGATCAACTTGGTGCACAAACGCTTCCTTTCGGAATTATAAGCTGCCGAAAACATGAAAAAAATAAATTAACTTTAAAGGTTCATAGCTTTAAAACTACAGGACCTCCCATAGTCGGGTCAATACTTCACTTAGAAACTAGTATGTGCCCTAGCCAAAAATTAATGTTTCAGAATCCTAAGGTACTCACAGAACAATTTTTATAGAAGGAGTGCGGCCATCTCCCAAACGTTGTCGATGTTGTTTTGAAGCACCCTGTATAAGTTGCATCATGTGTCATAGAATTATGCTGATTCTTACTACTTTTGAGGAAATAATGTTGTTTGTGTAAATAACATTCTGATATTAATGCTTTTGGCATTGGGTAATGGTCTTTAATGGATAATATAACACTCATGAGAGCCTCTCATTGATTTGTAATGAGTTGTATATATGTATATGTGTATATATGTATATACCCATAAAAGAGTCTTAGCCAATGCTAAGGGCATACATATCAAAATGTTATTTAAACAAACAGCATTGTTTGCTCAACACAAGTAGGAATAAGAATAATTCTATGACATATGATAACATTATATATTAACTAACTAACTCTATGGCCTAAGGAATCCTGAGGATCAATGCCGTTTTCACGAAAGCTCTCCACTGACTTCTATCCTTAGCCAATTGAATCCGGTTTCTACTTTGTATTCCTCTCTCTGCGAGATCCATCTTAATATTGGCCTCCCATCTGCTCCTAGAGCTTCCTAATGGTCGTTTTTCGATTGGCCTTCCAGATAAGATTTTGAAAGCGTTTCTACTTTCTTCCATTCTGGCTATATGACCTGCCAATCTGAGCCTCCTACGTTTGATGACCCTAACAATCTTTGGTAAACTGTATAAATTATGTACCGGTAGTTCCTCATTATGAAGTTTTCGCCATTCCCCATTCCAGTTCTCTTGGGTCTATGTTCTACCCGACTACGGTAGGTCTCATAGTTTTAGAACTAGAGACCTTTAAAGTTCATTTTCTCATGTTTTCGACAGCCTATAATTCTGAATGGAAGCATTTGTGCACCCAAGTTGGTCTATACTTTTGGTCTTATGTCGGTGTCAGGAATCACCTCCCAAACGTTGTTGGTGTTGTTTTGAAATACATTGTATATATTATTATCATGTGCTTAGAGAAATGTAATGTTTCAATTTTATTCACTTTATTTAGTAGTATTGATTTTTGAAATACAATATTAAATTTATTTCAAGAGTACGTGCAGTAGTGTGTCTCTTGATAAAAACTTGCTAAAATTGCATTTCTAAAAGTTAACAGAAATATGATCCGTATAGCTTCAGAAAACTACTTGGAGCTACAGGAAGAATTACTACATTACATAAAATTAATTTTTTGATTATGCAACGTCTTTTAAGAGGCACTACCGATTGCATGGTATATAGATCTATCCAAGTTAATCTTGGCAATCGAGTTTTGGAGTGTTTGGAAATACGAACTCTCAAGATTTAATTAGTTAAATATTGTTAAGTTTCGGAAGGAGGTAAAGCAAAGATTTAATAAAAAACAGTTCGCACGTTTGAAGATTATAATCGACAATTTGAATAGAGTAAGACTGTTAATTGGTTGTTCATTTGGAGCAGTAAGCAAAATCCTTTCTAAATTTTGCGGGGCTGCGGTGGCTCAGTGGTAGATCGTTCACCTCTGGTGCTTGGGGTCCCGGATTCGATCCTGGCCCCCACCAAGTAAAATTTCTGGTGGACAAACACTGTGTGCGTGGGTTTCCTCGGGGTTCTTCCGTTTCCTCCCATTTTCTTCATTCCACCATTTCATTCATTGCTCATCATCACCGTCTCCTTTAGCCTAACCGGCATAATCGTGGGACGTAAAACTCAAAGATTTAATTTCCCTTCTAAGAATTTGAAATTTTGCTGCAAATGACTATATTCAGTTCTTTATCAGCAATAAAGTCTCGTGCACAAGTCTCCTCCTGAACCTGAACAAATTCTTCCCACATGTTTATTCATATACATATATTTAAATTATCCTTTACATATTTGAAATTTAAAATGTTTACGAATTGATATTAAATTTCAAAAGGGCTTCAGAAAGACTCTAAACTTAAAATGTAAAATGAAATTGTAAAACTTTAGTTTAAATTCCCGTGTTGATACTTCTAGAAATGGAAAAGTTTTAAGGATTAAATTAATGAGGATATTTTGTAATAAGGAAGAAACTGCAAAATCTCACAGAATTACATGGGTATGATTGTCCAACACAAAGCACTCATGATTTGGATCGAACCAGGAACTTTTGCTTTAGCGGCAGAAGTTCTACAACTGAGACAACATGCTTCCTTATCCTTTGACTCAACATGTTTTCAAACTTGAGTAGAAAGGTAGCAGCAGGTGAGTTCTACTTGAATCTTCAAACAAATACTTAAAATCCTGAAATCTGATAAACTTTATAAGGCTAAGGACAAAAATCTTGGGGATACCCATCCTTAATCCACATTAGCTCACAGGTCGTAAGAGTAACATTGAAAGATCTAATTTTATTTCGTTGTTATATAAATTTCTTAGTTATACACTTCCAAATTAGTAGCCAACTTCATCATTCAAATCTAATTTTCACAAACATTTTATCATTATTGTCAGGCTACTTAAAGCATACTGATCATTGCACAATCATCCTTTCTTATTACCATTACGATCCTTTATCTACTCACTACTTATCGTCTCCGTACATATGCACAAATCGGTAACAACTTTAAAATAGAATGTATGATCTTCCCTCTAGCCAAACTTTATTAGTTAACTAGTCTATTAACAAATTAACTGAAAAGAAGTTTTGTGAATCAAACGAACATTCATTAGCACAACTGAGAGTTCCTCAAATTATATGATTTTTTTTCATAATTACTTTTAATAGATGTAATTAAAACAGATTCTCTGTTCCTGCTGTGAGTGACAATTTTTACTTTGTTTACCACCAATTTATTGCTCTTCATGCTTCATGTAACTTTCGCGGTTCAAAAGCGGCCCATTTAATAACATTTCTTTCATTTGTAAATAGTACCATGGTTATTTACATTTTACATAAACAGCACAGATACATGTTCCAATATATATATATATATATATATATATATATATATATATATATATATATATATATATATATATATATATATATGTGTGTGTGTGTGTGTGTGTGTGTGTATATATATATATGTATATATATGTATATATATATACTGTTTAACTATTTCTGATTAAAAAGTCAACTCATTAACAGAAGCATTGAAAATAGTAAAGCAATGTAAATTTAGATAAGTGGCATATTTTTTTTATTAAAGTAATTTATAACCTAGTATTTTTAATGCTTTTATTCCCTAATTTCACGTATTAGTTTGCTCTATTAGTAAAAAGCTTCTTCATGGTCTGGTGGCTAATGTGCATAGCATGACTACGTACTTCATATTTACACAAATCTAGCTTCCATTGCTAAAATGTTTATAAACTAGATAATGATGTAAAATATCAATGTATTTCTAACTCTACACCCTAGCAGTCAGATACTAGTTATTCAGATGGTATACGATATATACAGTTAAATCAGTATGTTCGTCTTCTGATCAGCTAATTTCGTTTAATCGAAAGTAGTTCTACAATTATTAGTTTAAAAGTCAAAACCAATAAATGGAATCGGAATTTGAATAAGAAAAATTTGGAGATAGTACGGTACTTATAACGAAAATGATAGCTAGTAGTCATGACAAAGGGGAAGAAAACAACTGGAAAAGGGAGACTCGTTATTGATAAAGATTAGGCCTTACGAAGAGTGAATGTTTATTCCAAGGAAGTACACAACTTGCGTGATGAGAGGTACACGTATAAGCAAATAGAGGAAGAATTAGTTACAGAAACAACAATAACTGTAAGTTTCTAAGAACCGATGGAATGACTACTCAAATGGAAAAGCAATTTGGTGAAATTAGAAGAGGTGCTAAAGAAGCAAGCCAATGGTATAGGAGAAACAATAATTGTGAATTTGAAATAATTGATGTTATGACTAATTAGATGAAGCAGCAATTTGGAGAAAGTTATTCTATGATCGCGTAATTGGAAAAACTTATAAATAAGCAAATATTAGTAGCATGAAATGGATACAAGAAGCATTTACAAAAATAGATCACAGTTTTTTAAAATGCAGGAAAGCCTTTGAAATCGAACTATTGACACAGGTTCTCAAGTATTTACGTAATTTTAATCAAGTTCAAACCTAGTGCCTCAGCTTCTATTTGTCTGAAATACACAAAACGGAAACATCCAGCCCTGATTTGTCTTTGTTTTATTCCAGAAATAAATTGCATAATGCGTTTTTCCACAATATCACCTAAAGACTGACATTTTGACGAGTATAGAATATAATTTGGTTTCTGTGAAGTAGTTAGAAAATTATACATCAATTAAATTGGGTGCTTTATGTGATTTTAAGTAGGGTTTGTTAGCATGCTGAGCTATGTGATCGGACACATGCAAAGTGAATAATCGCAAATACCAAAGGACCCCACTCAGAGCTTATGGAAATCCGATTTCCCGTTAATTTGGCTGATATAGCAATATGTTGTATATTTTGGTCCCATGATGAAAAGTCTCAATGGGCACGAAGCTAGAAAATCCCACGTTTTTGAGATATCCGCTGATTATTATCGTCACTTGAAGACATATGCTCTATCGTAAACTACAAATAGTAATTAAGTCGACATGTTATCTATGAAGTATGAATAAGTTACACTAGGGTATATTAGGGTTTTTGGGGTCACTGATTCCGAATCCGAGATCAATTAACCTCCATCACGTCGGGTTCTAGGTCATTTGAAGGTCAAATCGAGACAGAACGTTACAAAAATCTGAACAAAATGTACGTAAATGTTTGGATTCAATTATGTCATTTTCTTCACCCGACAAGGTCATTTTAAGGTCATTTCAGGGTCATTTCAAGGCCAAACTTGAGAAACTGTCAGAAAAATCTAAAAAAAAAAAAAATCATAGATCGGATTTTAGAGTGAACCAGGATCAGTGTTCGAATTAACAGAGGGGATGGCAGGGAAATCCCCCTCTCATAAAATATCATCCCCGGTTCGTATGACAGGAATAACATAACATCCTTGCCTGGGATAAATATTTCCCTCTTGTATATATATACCGACATTGTATATACAAGCATCTCCATCTCGTCCAGAAGTTTAATTCGCATACTGCCAGGATTGTTATGTTTTAGAATCTTTTGAAGATTTAGAAAGGCTACTTGGTATCAGCTTTGGACACACTTTGCAGTGAATGATGATGAATTGCCGTCAATGGAAGTAGAAGATGGTCCGATATTAGGGTATTATTTCACTTGTAAGACCGGTGCCAGGACATTATGTTGTGCTCATGCAGCCAGTGTTCTATGATTTTTAGGATGAGCTCGACATCAACAACAAATCAAATACCTAGTCGAGGTTTACTGGAATACATATAAAATGCTAGTAATCATAATGTGAATAACGTTGGAAATGAACGTGCAATATTGGAGGTTGAAATTCAAGAATGATGAAGTGAGAGATGCAGAACAAATCTTTATTGAAGACGAAGACACTGTAAATGACTGACTGGAAAAGTAAATGGACATTATTAATGGTAAATTCGATTAACACCTGTAACAGCCAAGGTGGGTAATGTTACCATTACCGCCCCTTCCCAGAAAAACTAAAGCTTTGAAAATCAGGAAAGAAAGTTTTACGTTCCCTTCCCTCTACTCAAACAAGTAGCCCCTCCGAGAAGAGTTTCCCGGGCCAGGTATGTGGTTCACAACGCCGCTTAGCGCACGTAAAAATGTAGGCTACTGAAAAAGAATGGTATGCTAAAGCTCAACAAATAATAATACGTCTTCAAAGGCTGCAGGAAACACTAACAAATTTTATTTTTAATAAAACAACAAAAAAATATACGTAATGTTGAATAGAACAACGAATTTGTGAAGTTCGAAAACGTTTTGTCTCATCTTGAGAAATATTCTCAACCACTAGTAGATTTAAATAAATTCGATTCATGCAAAAACCATAAGAAATTTATAATTACTGAAAAATTCATCAGGCACATGATGTATGAAGTAAAATTCCAAGATGGCTCCTGCCTTACCACAAGTCATATTCAGCGTAAGCCATATTTAAAATATAATTATTTTATATCACAGAAATTCAATAACAATATTTGAACTGATGGTTCAATTAGAATATTTAACAAATTTTTATCTACATGTTATTTTTATATACTCACGGAAAACCCAGAATATGATTTTAAATTCAGAAATAAATTATACTACACACAATATTAAATATGGTATTACACATACCTCGCGAAGAGAACAAGTGACGGGCCCAGGCTCCTTCATCGGAAGGATAAACAACCAAACAAATTCAAATATAGCAATCACATGACTTATTAACAAAAGACCCCAACCATAATACCAGACCATTTAAATTAAGAAAATACCAAACTCTATATCCCAAAAAAATATACTGTAGTGGAATACAAGGAGGAAAAAAGGAAGGTGAATAGGTTACCAATAAATAAATAAATAAATAAAATAAAATAAAAGGAAACAGCGCTGTTTCTATTTTAAATTAAATCCCTTTTGTATTCATTTTACTCTATAATACCAATAATTACGCAAAAGTAAAGATCACTACGGCACACACCCACCTCGGATTCGTAACCAAGTACCCTAAACCAGTGCTGGATCTAGTCCGGAGCCGGGGGACCTAGGCCCCCAGTTTTTTAGTGTCGAAGTAATTAAAGCTATTATTTATATAATTTTGAAAGTTTATAGTAAACTTATGATGTACCTATGAAATGACCCTGAAATGACCTTGTCGGGTCAAGAAAATTACATAATCGGATCCAGCGCACAGTGGGGCGAAAACGCAAAAAGCTGGCCAAAAGTAAAAAAACGAAAGTTAGTAATATAGGAATTTTTTATGTAGTTGGCTAGAGTGATGTTAGAAGGGCCCAAATCCATAAATAGAATAGGATTTTTACTTTATTCCAACTACCTGAGCCACTCTTAAGTAGACCCTTCACCAGGTCAAATGAGTAGAGAACAATAGAAGAATTGTGACGCGTCCGTTTAAACGGTTGTAACTTTCGAACGCGTTCATAGTTTTTAAATCTGTAAAGTTTTGCTATATCGTACTGGTAAGTAGAATAAGTGTATGAAGTGAAAAATTAATAATAATGATGTAATAATTTATAATTTGATTAGCAAGTCAGGCAAAATTTTCACATTGTTGAAATATTTTATTAACTTAAAGCGTTGAAAACATTATGTGCAGCTCGTGCACCACGTTCATATTTTGTAGAATGGTAGTCTGAATATTAATTTATGCTCTCGACAAAAATGTAGCTGCCAAAACGTGCCAATTACGAAGCGTGTTGATGTTAATTATTGTTCATTAATGTTACAGTGACAAGCCGTTGCAGTTATCATAACGGAATCAAATACCAATAATTTGTGTCATTTAAGTAATAATACATTTCTAATAAATAAGAACGTAAGTAACAAGTAATTGTTCATCAAAATATGTGAAAAAAGTGAATGTTGTTAAAGATACATTGTGAAAATTATGAAGTATGTTGACATTCTTTTTATTCCTCCATTTTGGATCCGTCATTTTGTTTTTTTAACTTGAGTTGCAGAATCGTAATCAGCAACCTCAATAACCCCTTTATCGCCATTTTTGAGAATATTTCTACGACTTTTTCGACTTTTGCAAATTTTATTCCGCCATTTTGGATCCGCCATTTTGTGTTTTTCAACTTTAGTTGCAGAATCGTAATCAGCAACTTCAATAACCCCTTAATACTAAATTTCATTCAATTTGAATATAGTTATCATATTTTGGCCAGCTTTTTGCGTTTTCGCCCCACTGTGCAGCGTCTCAAAAACATTTACGTACTTTTTGTTCAGATTTTTGTAATCTTACCCCTCGATATGACCTTTAAATAATCTTGAACCCGATGTGATAGAGGTTAACAGACCTCGGATTTGGAATCAGCGACCCTAAAAACCCTAGTATACCCTAGTGAGACTCATTCATACTTCACAGATAAAATGTCGACCTAATTATTTCCCGTTTTGGATGGAATGTATGCATTTAAATGACGATAATAATCAGCAGATATCTGAAACACGTGGGGTTTTCTGGCTTCGAGTCCATTGAGACTTTCCATCAGGAGACCAAAATACACAACATACTGCAATATCAGCCAATTTAATGGAAACCGGATTTCCATAAGCTCTGAGCGGGGTCCTTTGAATATGTAATATGAATAAATGTGATAATATGTGTAATTAAATATTGAAATTGTTTTCATCCAAATAAAGTGTTAGAGGGAAAAATTGCTATCGTATTGAGTTATAGGTAATAGTGGTAGGCTTGGTTGATAGTCATAGTGGTAATAGTTATAAGTAAAAGTGGTTGGGCACTGAGCGTAATGCAAATTTGAACGACTATCTATTTGGTAAAATTTATTACAGATCAATTTCAGTGGTTAAATTCAATAATGAATCCGAAAAGACCCAACAATGACCACTTAAGCTTTTCAAGGTAAACTATACATTTTTTTTGTAGCTAAGCACATACATATAAGTGAAATGACTTAGACCACATCACTAACATTATTTATGTATTGCTAGTCACTAACTAGCCAAACACTAACACTATTTATGTATTGCTTGTATATCTTGAAAACTTGTTCCGTAATTTCAAATAACTTTTACATTTGTTGTAATTGTTTTTTCTGCTTATGCAACCAATATCATGTAGATTTGTATTGGCTAGTAGATGACTTCCTATTGTCTTTCCATTATCAACTGATTTTCTAGTTTGTAGTTCTTTTATTTACTATTCTTAGTCCAAGTATTTCCTCCAAATTAAGGGCGTACTCATATATGGAAGAACCGTATGGTATGCAGTGTCTCTGCCTATCCGGAAAACATGGCGGCTACTTAGGGATGTCATTGACTGCAATACCCTGGTTTTGAGTGAGTTATGTGCTGATACAGATCGCGTCACTGCCCGTGATCATGTCACCATTTTAGGGACCATGTATATCCAATGGTCCACATATTATTTCTGGACAATGATGCCATACTCCAAGATGGAAATGCGCCCATTCACATAGTGAAGTTGTTTAAGATATTTGGGATCAAGATGAACACCTTCTCTGGCCCGACCATTCCCCGGATCTACAGATCTGTGATCAGTTTTGGAGACACAAATTCGGTGCATGGAAGGTTGATTTGTGGTTGTTCATATTGGTGTGGTGCGCCCAGAACTCTGCGCCGCATATTTTCGTATAATACGATTCACAGTGGCATGATCTACACTAAAATTATACACGCCACCCTAAACTTAGCGTCGGAAAGAGCCACAATGAAATTCCCTCTTAGAGTATGTTCAGTTTCATCGGCATCAGACTACATTCGTTCACATTGGTCTATGCGTGACTAAGGAAATACTATTGCTGGCAAGCTCATGGGTTGCGCATGCGCGGTATAGTTGAACATTGAATTCGGGTCAACCTCTGTATAACATTACATCAATACATTTTGGTACTCGTAATTTCAGCAATTTAATGAAATTAAATATTTGTAAGTAGCGTTCATTACCAATCTTTGCCAATGTTCATTATATCTCCAAAATAGTTTTAGATATCAAATTGCTGTAAACTGCATTATGATCTCTACGTCTGTTGAAACCCTTTTGTGTGATTGCATGTGATAATTACCTAAACAGTTCTTTTTTTCGAAAAGAAGAATTTAAAAAGTCAAGATATCCCCTTGTAACTTCGTTCCTGTTCATTCGAAATATATTATACGGTATTTTGATCACGCTATTGACAGTTTTTTTTGCATTAAGTATTTTGAATAATTGTTACCATTTCAATCCCACGTTATTGTTTCTCCAAAATTTGGATGTCTGTGATATTATAGGGTCATTAGTTTCTAATACTAAATAATAGTGATACTGTAAGTTATCATAATGTAGATTTGAAATATGAAGTAGTCCGGCTTAGTGTCATTTGAAAAAAAAAATACTAATTTGTATTGGGTTTCCAACACTATTAATCTGGTGATATAGCGGAGAAGGTCAAACAATTTATCTCTGTTGACGTTAGCATCGTGTAAAATTTCAGGATATGTAATAATTGAAATTTACAAAGGCATTTCAAGACAAAGGCTCCATCCAATATATATATATACAGGATCGGATCCAGGATTTTCTGAGAGGGTGCACCATAATTACCAAAATAACCAGTCTCGTTGAAACTCTTCAAAGTGACATGTGACAATATTCTTTACAACTGATACATAGAACGGGGAGGGGGTATTTTAAAGAGGTTTTTAAGTTATATGCAGGAAAAATTGTTCTTCTCTCTTCCTGGCTTCTGTTTTCTTCCTACTTGACAAATATTATATTGCTTAGCTTGGTGAATCTTTTCCTTCAACCTTCAGAAAATCGACTTAAAACATTGTTTTTGCAAGACCCCTCTTTCTTTCAAGCCCCAGATTGAAACATGACTTCAGAACGTCTCGGAAAATTTGCTATTTTCAGCTAACTTCTCATTTTAGACAGTGTATATTTACAACGAAGGGGTGGGTGCATGTGCACCGGTGCACCCCTAAATACGGCCCTATATATATATTTTCAACTTAGGTGAGGTTCGGGCCTGAGATGGTTTTTATCATTTCACTTTGACAGTTCAAGTTAGAAGAGGGGGAGAAAGAGAGAGAGATATTTAAAAATGACCCAAAATGACCAATATTATTGTTGAATCCATAGTTTTCTGGTTTGCTGAGATGAACAGTGATATTTTCAATGACGTTTAAGTACAAATTTAGTCCTGCAACTTGAGGGAGGGGATATATATCTAGTATAAATGATCGAAAATGGCCTATATCAGTGTCGAATCCATAGTTTTCGGGTCGCTGAAACGAGTAATGACACTTCCAATGCGTTTAAATCTAAATTCATCCCTTTACGTCCAAAATGAAATGTATTCTCCCCGTGCGAAGAAAGGGTATCTGCAAGTATTTTATACGTCGGAACATATATAAACTAAGGACTAATGCTATTCAAAAGACAAAAAAGTATAAATTTATTGGACGAGTTTAATTCTTTATAAACGGTGTTCCTAACGCACATGTAAGAAATAATATACATTGAAATATTTCCTTTTCTTTTCCATGATTATTTTCCCGAAAAGAAACATACAAGTATAAAATTATCATTGTCATTTAAAGTTAAAAAATGTTCTTTATTTCCATACAAATAAGTCTTATATCTCTTGACATTGATTTTGAAGAGGCTAACTAATTGCATTTTTAAGTTGATAGGTTCCTTTATAAAGCTCAAGAAAGAAGGGGAAAATTTCTTTTAAAAGCGTTCTATAACCCATTACTAAACCCCAGATTTTTCGCTCTATTTCTTCTTGAAAGTTGTGCAAATTTGTTTTCAACTACGAATATCGATGGATTGAAAGAAAAGCTGTGGAGCAAAAAATGTTCTGTTTCTCGTTTCAGAGTGGAGAAAAAGCACTGAAAAAACTTTTCGTAGGAAGAAATGGCAGGAAAGAAAAGAATAGTAGACGAAGAGAAGAAAGACGGAAGAAAGAAAGGCTGAATGGCTCACTTCTGGTCAAAAATCCAAAATGGCTTCCGGAGTTTAAGCCCAAAAATTGAACCTATATCTTTACATCCACAGATCTGCTTACAAGAGAAATCTCTTTTCTCTCCATTCTGTTATAGAGTAATGTGCGTGTTTTATAATAGAAATAGATCAAACGTACATTGCTTCCAAATAAATATACAAGTAGCATGTAGAAAACAATCATAAAATACAAGTAAATAAATAAATAAACAAAAGTTAAAAATTGCTGTTGAATTATACCAAATTCAAGCCTGTAGACAGCACACTATCAACATAACAAACAAGGGAGGCTCAAATTCCTTTAATTTAGTTAATAACGTAGCGAATCCGCCAATCAATGTTTATTTTAATATGGATTCGAATCCTGTTTACAAAAAACTATTTTCTTTTCGTTTAGTTTATTAAGAAACTGCATTTAACTGAAGAAATTAAAAAATATATCATAGATATATAATATAGACTACAAAACATGAACTGATATTTGGTACCGAAGATCATGATGAACATGCATACTTTTGATGGAAGCAGCACTAAGACGCAGGTCAACGTAATGACATCACGGCATGACAGACGTCGTAGGAAGCAACGTCGAAGGGCAAGTGGTCCCTGTGTTACATATTTAGATTACAGCAGAGGCTAAAGAACAAGTAACAGCTGAAACAAATAGTATTGTATTAGGAATCAATCGGTTGAAAATCCATAGTCATTTGAAGTCGGTAAGAGTCAAGATGTCAATGTACTAGAGAATCTAAAGAGTATGAAGCAGAGAGTGGCATCTTAGACCCTGAGGTAGGGTGCGACGTCCGAGAGTTTGAAGTAAAGGTAGACATTCCAGATATTGAACAAGAAAACCATATTAGGTTATAGAGCTAAGCAGAAGACTTAATTGGTCCTAAGAGGAGTTATGGAACATGTACCAGTAATGAAAACCTACACAAATAACATAGATATGACGCGTCTAGTATCAAAATCTGCCACATCAAGTTCGCTTAGTTTCGAGTAATATTGCAAAACATGCAGTGAAGCTCCATATCCACGCGTACAAAGTCCCATATTTAAACTAGTTTTTTAGTATGAAATATTAAGCTTTTAAACAAAGTTCTGTTTCCATGGAATTCCTTTAGATCAAAAATATAATAAGCGATATATAACTCAATTTCGGTTGAAAAAAATGGATTTGGTGGTTTTTAATACTAGATGCCTCATATAATAAGATAGGGAGACGTATGGATTATACTGTGCAGCCGCTCCTTGTCATTTCAAAAGCTCAGATAACGTGTTCGAAATAAGGTCCCTTATAATGTGTACAAATTCATATATCTTCACAATACTACTCAGAGAACAAGGATTGCTCAAGTACATATTATCAGATTCAGTGCTATAAATTTCATATGAATCAGAAAGGGACTCTTCAAGTTGGATTTTCTCAAGTAGGAAAAGTATTAGATGGCTTTAATGAAATCTTAGGTAACTTCAAAGAGTCTTAGGTGACTTGACAAATTTTTCGGATAATTTCGAACACAAAGTAATGGAGGTTATAATGATAGTTAATAAAGGTTGAGGGGGGCGCGATGACTCAGTGGCAGAACGTTCACCTCTGGTGAGCAGGGTTCCTGGTTCGAACCCAGCAAGCACCAAGTGAGTTTTCTGGTGGACAAACACCGTGTTTTTTTTTCCCCCGTGGTTCTCCCGTTCCATCCCACTTTATTCATTCCACAATTTCATTAATTTTTTATCATTACCATCTTCTTTAGCCTTTCCGGCATAAGTGTGGGACGTTAAACTGGAAGATTTCATTTCATTTTGCAATAAAGGTTGAAGTAGATGTAATAAAGAAAAAAACCTACTGGCTACATTCTGAAATCGGTCGAAAATAATAGTGTTTCATATACGTTTTGATTCATTTTTATAGGAGGGAGTGAGTTGCTTGGATTTATTAAAGGATTTGTGTCAGAAGAGCTATATTGGAGATCTATTGGGCTATTATCTGACGTGAGAAGAATTGACTAGAGTTTCTATATATTTTACAATGTTTGGAGTGTTGTGTATGTTGATGTTTGTATTAATACGTTTTGTAGAACTATTCATGGTTTATGTGTGAATTTACACGAATAGAAACTCTGGTGTAATTTAGTGTGAAATTACAGGAAAAACTAAACATAAAGGGAAAATAAACATAATACAAATGATAGTTAACACTGAGAAATATCCGTTCTCCGGACAGCGGTATATTGTACAAATATACGAAATCCTGTTGCTTACTACAGAAATCAGTACCGAGCATACGTTATCCGTATGCTACATGGCCTCTGCCTTTAGATGTTACATCGTGCTGTTGAAGGATATCTGATATCTAACAGTCTTCCATATATTACGTCCATATATGTATGTTACCTTCGTCAGGTATTTGTTATATGCGTCCATTTGTATATGAGATCCTGATCACCCATATTGTTTCATGCGGAAAGTATGTATCCCGTTTTTTCCCGGTGTTCCAATATTGGAACAATTTTATGGATGACAGAAATACCGGCTGAGCTGGGTACATTGTATCGCGATTAGTTGGGAACGTGCCAACTGCATTCACAAGGGATGGAATGATGAGACGATGTACTTATTTCCTGCTCTATTAGCTTTTGCACCTCGCGGTAGTGACATCATTGTCAACGAAATTCCTACATGCGCCATGGAGGAAAGAAAGAAAATATTTTTTTTTTTATTTTTATAATTTTGTCTGTTTATTGCCTCAGATACCTTGATTAACAGTTGTTTCAAGTCATATATACAACGATATTGTATATCAGTGAATTACTTTCATTTTTATCTTGTAGTTATTTTGGGCAACCGAGGTTAAAAGTACACAATTTGTTGTGAAGAAGAAGAAGAAAAGAATGTATTATATATATATATATATATATATATATATATATATATATGTGTGTGTGTGTGTGTGTGTGTGTGTGTGTATGTGTGTGTGTGTGTCGATATCAGATAGATATTCATGTAATGGTAGTTACAGTAACAAGATATAGTTGTTTGTTTAACAGTTGCTATCACAACTGAAAAAAAATATTATTAATGAAGAATTGAGAATAAAAAAAGATATTTGTGATGCGTATTAGATGTGTCTAATTTCCAGGTTATGCAATTGCTAGTTCTTGTGGTGCATAATAGTGGTGACTTATCTATTCGAACTGTGGGCATAAATGTAACGTATAAAAGAGAGAATTACGTATAAAGTAAGAAAAAATATTATATATTAGTAAACTGTTACATATTAAAGAGTTGTAAAGAAATTAATAATTATAACTTGCACAGTGTAATATAAAGTACAATGTTCCACCATGAATGGAGCACCAGGAACGAATGGGTCTATTATTTTCATTATTGTAAAATTTTATTTCTGTCTCACAACTTGGAATGTATATTACTTTCTTATTCAAATGAAAATGTTTTTTGCTTTACATACGATTTCTCTGTTTATATTTAATTTGTTTCCAATTACAGTGGCGCAAACACTAATATCATTCTAAAAGTATCACAAATAGCTCAGAATATTATTTGGTTGTATTTCCCTACTATTTGCACTATATAATAAATTATTTTTTTGAAAAGGTATGGAGCAAGTATGCATGTTTTATATATCATTTTTCACTGAACTAGTCACTATCACGCATGTATTTGGTGCACCGAGTCCAGGGTTCAATTCCTATTGAAGGAGGATTGTACATTCTACATAGATACCCGATGGTTTTGTGAATCTTTTTTTTTTAATTTAAGAAAAAACATGTACCTTCAACAGCAAACTTATATGAGACTATACTTAGAGCTTAACATGGGATTTGAATTGCATGTGTTCTCGCAGGGAATCGAAGCTGATTCTCTTGTACCAAAGGCTAGAATGTTAACCATTTAGTCATAAGAGATTATTATTATTATTATTATTATTATTATTATTATTATTATTATTATTATTATTATTATTATTATTATTATTATTATTATTATTATTATTATAACCGATTATAATTTGTGTGACAATTCCTTTCATATTTGTGTGGTGCATGTGTGAACCTCGAGGATATCTAGTACAGTTTCAGTCCATATGTTGGACGAGATGTAAACAGACCTAAAGACGCTGGCTTGGGAGAATATGTTGTAATGTAGTTGACAAACTGCCTTCCAAAGATATGCATTTCAAGATATACGCAGATAGACTATTTTCTTCACTTTCATTAGCAAGTGATTTAGCAGAATTGGGTATTGTTTCATTGGAAAAGTTATGAAGAACCAAATAGAGCATTGCCCACTAAAAGATCAACGGGAACTAAAGAAAGAAGGTAGGGGGCATTTGAATTCAAAACCAACGCAATTAGCAAATGCATGGTGGTGGAATGGAATGACAATCGCGTAGCTTATTTGGTAACTACATGCGATGCTGTGGAGCCTCTTGGTTCTGCAAACAGATGGATGTAGAAGAAGAAATTTCGAGTTCCTCAACCTAAGACTGTTTCAAGGTATATCAAGTTCACGTGAAGAATAGATACAATGAATAAACATTGAAAGTTACAGAATTTCAATCAGATTCAAAAAATGGAGATGGCTTATTTTTGCGTTCTGTATTGATACCCTTTTCCACAATGTTTGCCAACTCTACATGGAAAACGAAACAAACGCATCATTAGATTATCTCGGTGTCACAAGAAGTATAGTCCAAACATATTTGGAGTAATAAAGTTCTTACCATCTTCAAGCAGAAAGGCGAAAACAAGCAGGGAATTTCTGTCACGCATCGCTAGAGATCTAAGATATGACAATTCTGGTCATTGGATAGCTCCGACTAATAAGCAAGGAAGATACGCAGTTTGCAAGAACACCACGAATGTTGTGAAAAATGCAAAAGAATTACATAATATGTGCTTCAAACCTTACCACAGTCAAATGAATTTCAGTTCTTGAATTGGTCAGATCTATCGGGAAGAAAATCAAACCTACTTTCTAAATATCAGTCTACATGGATTTTGAAATATACCTGAAAATTTAATATGTTAATATTTTATTTCTATACCTCCCTATAAGAACAATATAATACATAGTTTAGAATCACTAAAGAATATGTATATTCATATATTGTAGTAAACATTCACATTTTATACTGTTCGTACTATATTTAATGCTATAATATTTATACCAAACATATTTGCAAAATCAAAATATGAAAATGATCGGCTGTTTTGTAACGATATTTGTTTCTAGCTAATGTAGAGATATAGAGAGGTGTTCTATTTTGCAGAATAAATTTCACATATAACAAACATTACTGTCACGCTCGTTCGGAATGTCAGCGTTTAGGAAAAATCTTACTGGGACCGTTTGTTCCTGGTGTTAAAATATTGGAACATGGCCATACAAGCGAAATAATTACGAAAAGTGGCAGAATTTAATATTAATCGTACAAATAGAAGTCTCTCATTTAGAAAACAAAAATTTTCAAAACCATTCCAAAGTAAAAAAAGAAAAAAAGAAAAGAAAAAAATCGGGCATAGGCTCCGCCCTTAGATGTTACATCGTGCTGTTGCAAGATGTCTGACTTCTAAAATTCTTCCTTATATTACATCCATATATGTATGTTACCTTCATCAGCTATATATTATATACATCCATTTGTATGTGAGATCCTGATCACCTATATTGTTTCATGCGAAAAATACGTATAGATGGAACACTTATACAGAAAGTATTATAAAACATGTGTTTTCAGTTAAACGTTTGCTGTAGACCTACGTTAATTCCAAAAACTACAGAATTTACAAATGTAACATGCGGTTTTACGTACGCCACATACATTTTTTTCTCAGTGTACTTATTAACGAAAATATGTTTTTATGTGCATTTGCTTAACAATTACTGAGAGTAATATATTTAAAGCACATATGATAATAGCAGAACTTTAAATTCAATTGAGGCAGCACAAGAACTTAATTTAGCTTCTATAGTTATTAAACATGGAAATAATACTGTCAAATACGTATATTATTCAACATATAGATAACGTTATTAAATACGGTTTTATTAACCATGGAGATAATGATGTTCATTATTAAAAATGGAAATAATGTTACTAAATACGTTCATTATTAAACACGAAAAAAGGTAATCAGATACATCCCTTCCTAAACACTGAAATAATAAAATATTCAGTATTAAATGGAAATAAGGTTATAAAGTACATTCATTATTAAACATGAAAATGTAAATGTTACTAAATACTCGTACGTTTATAGTAAAGTGGTTCTATCTAACTGTTCGGTGACAGCAAGTATAGGATGGACACAAAGTACCGTTACTTCGTTAAAATAACTAACATAAAATACTAAACGTATGTAAATAACTACACAGAAAGAACTGAATGATATGAACAACAATGCTTTCGAGAAATTTTATTGAGATAGGAAACATTAAGTGTCCAAATGACCATTCTGTCGACTGTCATTCTCATGACAAAGGATAATACGCTGCCAAGTGCTGTGCGACATTTTGCGGAGCATTGCAGGTGCAACTTGAGTGAAAGCTTGTTTCATAGCTTCTGTAAGTTCGGCAGTGGCATGGTAACGGCTTTGTGCAACAATGTCCTTTATATACCCACATAGCGCATTTCACAGGTGATGAGAAGTCTGGGCTTTGTGGTTGCTAGGAAAGGTGCGGGCATATCCGGACTATAACGATCAATCCAACGCTCTGAAAGACTTCCGTAAGATATTCAAGTACGGCGAGGGCATAATGAACAGGCGCCCTATTATGCTGAAACCAACATGCCTTTTGATTCCGTGCTCCTCCAGGAGAGGAACAAACTACTTTTGCAACATGTCCAGGTATCGCTGGTGATTCATAATACTGTCGAAAAAGAATGACCCAAACACGAGTCTGCTGTTCACGGCTGCCTATATCACCACATGTGGGGAATTTTGTTCCAACTCTTCATGAACGTCTGGATTGTTCTTACAGCAAAAGACCACATTGCGTGCCCGAGAACTCCTATAAATTGCACTCTCATCGGTAAAGATCACTTTGTCGCATTTTGGTATTGTGTTGAACGTCTGAAGGAGTGCCACACATGCCTCCATTCTCCGATTCATGTCTGCGTCTGATTTTTGCACCGGGATAGGTCAGTATGGGTACAGTAATAAGTCTTGAGTCATGTGCTTTTGCATAGTTGTCGGGATATACCCAGTTCCCCAGTTCGTTTACTCACCGATATCTCCATGGACGCCGCGACGAAACGACAGGTTTCTGCTCGTGTGGACGGTCTGTCACTTCTTTCCTTATCCTTCACACTTCCTGTGGCAAATAGTTTTTGTTGTCATTGTAAAAGTGTTTGTTGCGGAAAGATTTCGTTGAGAGTCTGCATGCACTTCTGTCAGTGTCTTACCTGTGTAATTTCTCTCTGTACTCAAGAACTTGTAATAACACGTTGATCAATATTGTAGCTGGAAGTATCAACTATAGTTCACACAATCTGAAACAATGGAACATCTTACATGAGCATTTATGGAGGAGGACCTGCAAAACTTCCATTACTATTTATCAAGGGGTAATAAGACTTTGTGGCCACCCTGTATAAAAACTATTAGTAGAGAAAAACTCTGTGTATTTTAAGCTAAAGGGTAATACAATATAGGGGGACATGAAGGTCATTCGTAGTAATAGACGACACGAGTTTCTGATAGGTTATATTGTGTCCGGGGAATATTTCAGGGTTCTTCAATTTCCTCCCACATTCCCATTCAACCAATTCTGTCATCATTCACTTCGATTAATCATCTGTCTCTTCATTAGCCAAAGGGTCATAGAACGCGAGGCATAAAACCTCAAATTTCATTTCATTTCATAGGTAGGACCATTTATCTTAATATGTAACTTTTAAAACAATAGGCAAAAAAAGTTGTAATTTTGCACCATGCAAATTTTGGCAAGGAGATATTTTTTAGTATATCCTGTGATACCATAAGGTTAATAACTTGGCCAACTCAACATAAAGTTTTTTTTTTCAAATAGTTGTATGTTAAGTTATTACATATTTTAAATCTATGTGTAAAACTAAAACTGACAATATCACATATGTTATTCAGTATTGCAAACTAAGGATGCCACAATATCACAACAAAACAACGAAAGTTTGGAGAGTTTTACACAGTGGCGTATTTAAGGGGGCTTCCGGGCTTAAGACCCCCGAAATGTTATTTACTATTTTAAAATAAACGACATATCTTGCAGGATTTTCACATTTCCAGGAATAAAGTTAACAAAGCTCCCGAAACGAAATCGTAAATACGCCACTGGTTCTACAATAGTGGTAACGCAAGCGAGACAGAAAAGATAATACACATTGAAAGAAAAATTAAGAACAAAGTTACAAGAAATTGAAAGTTTGACTTTGATCAAAGACCTTCATTTCGAAAAAAGTATAAAGTATCACATCCAATTTCATACGAAATTTTCAATAGAAATAAACATTATAATGCCGTTTACAGCAATTTGATATTTCAAACCATTCGGAAGATATGGAAAAAAATGTAAAATTAGATGTATTGTTTAAAATGGAGTATTCGTGGGAACATTTTAAATCAATTTTTGATGTACTTTGCTTTTGTAACATTACAACAAAACTTTTTGGTAGGTGTAATTACAACAAGTTCTCGGAATTTAAATTTTCAGCAGTGTTGCAAACTTCAACAGTTTTTATCCTATCTCCAGAACGGTTTGAGATATCAAATCGGTGAAAGAGGTATTGTGATCTTCAGATCTATAGAAAATCATCTATGCAATTAGATGAAGTATTTATCTGAACAGTTTCGAGAAATAAAGGCTTTTGAAAAATATCAAATTTTTAATCCCTTGTAACTTTAATCGTAGTAATTTAAAATAGGTCATATCACGATCATATGGTATTAGACACTAAAGCACTCTAGATATGGAATGCCTCATCTGTCTTACTTGCGTTTTCACTGCTGTAGAGACTACCAGAATTTAGATCTTTATAATGCAGTAGTGTCCTTAGTTTGCAAAACTGAAAAATAAATGTAGCATTCTAAGTTTTCCTTTTAGATATAGATTTGAAATCTCTAATAACCTAACTCAGTACTATTTGAAAAAAAAATACAACGTTATCTTGGGTTGACAGCACTGTTAACCTTGTGTCATCACAGATTATGCCAAATAATGTCATTCTGCCGATGTTTGCGTGGTACAAAATTTTAGCGTTTGTTGTTTATTAATTTAAAAGTTACAACTGCTTTCCACTCTGTATATTTCTTGTTATTTATTGCCATCTCTAATCTATGAAGATTAATATTGGGACCAGGGATGAGCCCGAGACAAGATTTGAGACTGTCTCGTCTCGAAAATGTGCTGTAAAAGTGATGTCTCGACTCGAAAAATATATATTTTTCTATTGGAAGAGCTGTGCCTCGACTCGAATTTTGTCAGGAAAATTCTGTCTCGACTCGACTCGAGCGCATCCCTAATTGGGACAGGGAGCTGCAGTAGATTTCACCGAATTCCTTGTTCAACTGAGGCATTAAACCTTAGTTGAAAGCTATTTTCGTACAGTTAAATCTCAATCAAAGATGTCTCTAATGCATTCTATGATCACTTTGGATCTTTCAGGTCAATATTGAAACTGGAAGTTGAAGTCTATTTCAATAACGGGCGGTTTAAGTAAATTTAAGGTCGAACATGAGTCTGTCGTTGGAACGGTAAATAAGTAAGTAATAGTAATAAATGTTTCTCGCTATCTGTTACAACTTTTGTGGAATGGTGATCCATATTTAAAAAAAATATTTGGAAAATCATAATACTATATAACTTATATTTTTGTCATACCTGCTTGATAAAGAGAGATAAGAACGAAAATGGAATCTTCCTGGAATTCCTTATCTATATCAGACGACCGCTTGCCACTATCTCTTACTTTTTATGCTCTGATATCTGTCAACTGACTGACGGATGGACGGACATAGCCAAAACTTCAGATGGTTATTAATTGCACAGCTTGGAACTATAATAATAATAATAATAATAATAATAATAATAATAATAATAATAATAATAATAATAATAATAATAATAATAATAATAGGATTTTTTCTGTACTTATT
The DNA here is from genome assembly GCF_964235325.1 of Thermobia domestica. Lineage (NCBI taxonomy): Eukaryota > Metazoa > Arthropoda > Insecta > Zygentoma > Lepismatidae > Thermobia > Thermobia domestica. The sequence goes on along the minus strand of NC_137466.1, from coordinate 165,633,494 downwards.
GTAAAAGTTCGTATTAGTAAAAGGCTAAATTCTTATTAAAGCAAGAATGGGGAGAGGAGAGAGGGGTGATTGCAGAGCGAAACACAAGTTTTTTTTCTACTTTTTTATCTTTCTTTCTTCGTATCTCTTAAGAGTCGCAGGTGTTCAATTCACTGAAGGACCATCATATTAACCACTTAGAAGGGAACTTTCCTACAACCAATAGTCTCTAAAAGCTCTCTTTACAACTTTATTTTTTTTTATATGAACTAATATGTCTTTCTATATAATCCACATAACAACATATTTTACTTCATATAACCATGCTTACGAATTTTCTTTTATCTTTTAGAGGGTAGGAGTAGACTCCCTTTCTTGCACACGTTAGTATGAGAACCATGGGAAAATCGTAAGTTCTGAATTTTTCTAAGACGGGAAAACCACTGAAAAGAAATCTGAACAATTTTCAAATATAGTCTTCTTTTAGGGCTACATATCGGTATATTCGTATGACGGTGCTTTGCAGGCATATATTTTAATCACGTTCGACCCTAGTCATAGGAGCTAAATACACGGTTCTGATTGGTTGAACTTATCCATTTCTCGCCACGTAGTATACATATAGCACAAATCAAACACCAGGTGCTGTCGGTTCTCGTAGCTGAGCATGCTAGCGAATGGGCTAGTGATGAAAGTTTTTTTTTTTTTTCGTGACTTCAAACCCAGATTTCTTTTGTAACTTTTCATAACACTTTTAACACTAAAATAAGATGAAAATAATACTCATTGTACGTAATATATAATGCATAAATTGTGCTTTTCCCACCGTTTACCTAGGGATTTCTGATAGCCCTTATAAACAGAGGTGCAAAGGTAGGCATACGCTTCCTTGCCTTTCCTTGGGGTGTAGTTAAATTTACATTGAAGTTGCACTATCTGGTCGTAACGTAATGTCACGTGGTAATTTAGTCCACTTTCCACACACAACTTTATTGATAAAAAAAAATATACGTTACGCACCATGGTTGAGCGAGCATCAGCGAGCGAATGGGGTTAGAAGCCTTGCAGGGCTCGTTTTATTCCACCTTTCTGCCATGATAATACCACGTGACATTACGTCACATTCGGGTGTTGTAACTTCGATGTAAATCTAACCTCACTCGCTTCCCTTGTGACCAACTTAAAAAGATTTGGTTAGGGTAGCGCGTGAAAACATATATGCGCTTTGCAGTGCTACGAATCTAACCACTTAGAGGTGTATGCAAAGATTATATACACTAAAAATCCACAGTATGAATGATGTTATCGGCACGGGACATGGCCATAAATCTTTTTTCTCAACCATGCCTAATTTCTCGTTGGGTGAAATGATAGGATTCTGGTAGTACAAAATCAGGAGGATTCGAGCAATGTTCTCGAAATTCGAACCCAAAATCATTGGTGGTTGATATGGCAACAATGGTGAATGCAAATGTGGATATGATTACTCCGAAAATAATCTCAGTACACAGGGTGGCCCAAAAGTAAGTATACAGTACCGTAATCAGCTCATTGCATTTTATATAATTTCGTATTGTTATCCATCAGGTAGACTTAGTTTCTTTATTGTTCTTAATGTGTTTCTTACTTACATCTTAAGTTCGGAAGAGCCGAAGCAAATAAACCTATAAACTAGAATGTTATACTTGATCAATGCAGTGGTGTATACCTACTTTTGAATAGCTTCTCGGTGCTATTATCGTCCTAATTATATCGCAACTGGGTACTTGTCAGATGCATCGATTTTTGATTTCAATTTTCTTGTTACCACTTGATGTCAACCTTCGTTTAATTGTTTAAAGCTTACACTTCTAAAAAAAATTATAGCTGATAATAAATTATTTTTTGCCTTTTAACAATTTATTATTATTTTCTACGCTTTTAGTTTTTAAAGTCGGTTTATATTTTTTTAAAGTTTTTATTTTAAAGGACATTTTGTGTGCCGTTTGCAATTTTCTTGGGACCTTGGACGGTTGTCTAAAAAAAAAATGACAATCTCGTTGAGAACGTGATGTGTGATCACTCTACTGTAGCACCAATGCTTTCTCTGCAAGAAAGAGAAAAAAACAATCTATCGTTGTAAACAATAAATTAGCAAGCATGAGTCAAATAGGTATATACCTTAAGACGGGGTAACTTTGCACAAAATATGAAAAGAGTTGCACAGTCCTCTGTCGGTAAAATCATGAACTGTAAAGAGAAAGTTCCAACTGCCACCATAAGATAGAACATTTAACTGTATTTTGGCTATAATGTTGGCGATTAACATCAGTTCCCGGATTTGATTCCCGGCGGGAGCTCATGTGGTTCGAATTCCATTAGGTGCACGTCTCATATAGCCTCGCTGCTGAACGAGACGGAATATATTACAATGTGCCTATTGAAAACATTGAAGAGATACATCCAGTGTGTTTCAGCTTTGAGGATCGTAATATTTTGAACACGTTTCTTTCTTTGGGATTTCACATTGGGTTCTTTTCAGTATCAACGTTAAAAGTGAAACTCAACCCTCCTCGCTGATATAGTGGCTAGGGCACGTGACTTTGTTCCATGGATTCTATGATCCGATTCCTATTGGTAGAGCGTTGAAGTTTAAAAGCATTAGAGTGGTTCGAGTTACTAGTAGATCCACGTCTGATATTGCCTCGGTGCTGAAGGGTACGCTAAATTCCAATCCAACCAGCAAAGTTATGTGAGATTCGGTCTCATATTAACGAGGGATCTATACAACATGATGTTTCACTGAAGATTGAGTGGGAGTCTCTCATGCCAAAGGCAGGAAATCTATCGATTTAGCAATGATAAAGTTATTTACAAAGATGTATCAAAAAAGTGAGATGAATTATCGATTTACTGAAAGACGTGCAGAGTTAAATATCTGAAACTGTATCATGTTTAATACATGGTATCACACTATCATTCGACATAGGAACTAGGGATGGTACTGAGACGGACTTTTCTATACCGAGACGAGACCGAAACCGAGACAGACCTCTATAAATCGAGACGAGACCAAGAGGAGACTTAGGTCAGTCTCGGTTTCGTCTCGAATATTGATAGCTATTAATATTGCCTTTACTCAAAATTTGTTTTGTTGCTGAGTTAGATATGGGAAGGTTGACTGATGTACAGTGGCGTATTTAGGGGACGGCTATCGGGCTTAAGACCCTTTGGAAATAAATTTATGATCAGTTTTTCGCATTGTACGTACAACGCAAATGTTTCTTACTCGTTCCTCAAGCCTCTCCCAAAACAAAATCCACTGCCGATCTACAACCTTTTCTCTCTCTCTCTCTCTCTCTCTCTCTCTCTATATATATATATATATATATATATATATATATATATATATATATATATATACAGCTGCAGATCCAAGATATGATGAAGGGAGGGGCTAAACCATAGTTTGCCGCTTTATCCAGTGTAAAGAAAGTAGGATTGAAGCCCATTTTATTCAGTGTATACCTGAGCGTCAAGGGGGCTATAGCTTCCATAGCCCTCCCCTTGGATCCGCTATATATATACACCCAGAAAAAACAAAATAGTTGTAGTGTACATGGGGGAAATTCCGTCCCGTTTAGAAGTGACTGCATGTCGAAAGCATGGGAACATGAACTTCAGAGGCCAACAGTTCAAAAACAATACACCGTAGAGAATGTGGTTAAATACGTCATTTAGAAAGTCATACTTACTCTATTGAAAAATGCACGTTTCAAAACGCAGCTATGCGTGTGCACGGAATTAATAACGTGGGACACTTCTTTCCTTCGCAGTATGTTCAGGAATGCCCCCGTTCCTCTGGGAAATCCCGTGCGCACGCATAGCGGCGTTATCAACAGCATTTTTCAATACAGTAGGTATGTCCTCTTAAGTGACGTTTTTAACCGCACTCTCTATGGTGTATTGTTTTTTTAACTATTGGCCTCAGAAATCCATGTTCCCACACTTTCGACAGGCTGTCACTCCTAAACAAGGCAGAATTTCCCCCTGTTCATTAGGAGCTTTTTGCTTCTTCTTGGACGAACAATCACCCCTCCACGTTTGTCCCCTTAGTTAGAACTCACCCTATATATATATTAAAAATGCTGGAATTTTGTACCACGTTGTGTGAAATATTGAAGGGGAAATTCTTCTAGATATTCTGGAATACCACTAGATAAACAAGTAGTGTTTCCAACGCAACATAAAGTTTTTTTTTTTTAAATTGCACTACGTAAGGTATTACATATTTCTAATTTAGATATTAAATAAAACCACAATACCACATACATTATTCAGTGTAACAAAGGACAATACAGTATCACTAACATCAACATTTTGGAGATCTCTAGTAACTCAATGGTATGAACGGTGATATGCGCATCAATTGTATCTTAGCGTCAAATATAATCATGGTATAATGTATTTCGAATAAATGAAGGAACAAAGCTACAACAAATGGAAAATTTAACCTTTTCTAAAGAATTACCTTTTCGAAAACGTGCTGACATATCACGTCTTATCATGTAGATGCTTCCAAAAGACTTAAATGACCATAATGCCTTTTACAATGATTCTTATTTCTAACCGTTTCAGAGATACCAAACACATGGGTAGTTATTGTTATACTGCTTAAAATGACGCATTTGTTTTAAATTTTTATAATGATCGTTGCTTTGCTTTGCTTCTATAACATTACAATAATAGTTTTTGGTGGTTTTAATTACAACAAGTCGCGGGGCCGCGGTGGTTCAGTGGTAGAGCGTTCACCTCTGCTGTACGGGGGCCCGGGTTCAATCCTGAACTTTGTGGTGGATAAACACCGTGTGCGTGGGTTTCCTCGGGTTTCTCCCGTTTCCTCCCACTTTCTTCATTCCACCATTTCATTCATTTCTCATTATCACCGTCTCCTTTAGCCTAGCCCGCCTTTTTACAGCAAGTCGCAGTTACATTATTTTATGCAGTGTTACTACCCTACATAAATTGATAAATATTATTCAAAATATAGTGCAAATAACGTAGCTAAACTGCAAAATATTTTAAAATTTTAAAATTACTCGTAATTTGTTTTATGGTGCAAGAATGTTTTGAAAAGACGACGTTTTTCATAGTCTTTGGGCTACTTGTCAGCAATACAGGTAAATGCAAATTGTAACTGAAATTAAATGTAACTGATAACTTTTCAGTCACACTAGTTATTCCCCCTAAGCCTTAGGTCCAGTGTATACTTTAGATTAAAACCGTTCTTAATTAAAAGTTCTAATTACACCTTCATTACATTTCACTTGTTTTAGTTTGACCACCGTCCACCTCAAACTCGATCCATACCATATAGCTATATGCAATTACTCAAGGACTTACAGTTAGTAATACACATTGTGTTGACTTTTGCTTGTTTAATTTTAGTTTAACTTCATACGCTTATGTTACGGCAGCTAAAGGAGACGTGCAGGTACTGATTATAGTGGAATCCGAACCACTTTGGTCGTTCAACTTTTCCCCTACCGAGAATCGAACGCGGGACCACAAGTACTGAAGTCTAGCATGCTAGCCGCTAAATCAAATGGGGGTCCTGACATTGTGTTGATTCAAATCATTGAGTCAGTGTTGCCAGATAAAAAAAATCAAAAATTAGCTTGTCTATGCTCCAAAAGTAGCGGATTTGAACTTTGATATTTGTAGCCCAAATATATAGAAATGAATTATTTGACAACTAATGACTGGTGTTAAGGAAATAATGTTTTACATGTGCTGGACATATTGCAAGTATAAATTATGATCGATGAACGAAAACAATGGATACCACGAAACAAAAACAGCCTAGGAAACGTCCGCACACACAAAGGTGTGACGAAATCAAGAACCACTGGGGAAGTAATCTGTATAAGAATTGCCCAAGATAGATAGTTGTGGAGAAGGCTTGAAAAGACTTTCATCCAGCAGTGGATTGATAGAGTCTAATGGTTGATTATGATGATGGTGATGATTATTCAATATATGATGATTATGATATTCAATACCGTATATGATTATTCAATCCTTCATGTTGCAGAAAAACTACGAAAATTAATACAAAAGCAAACTAGAAAATTAAGAATCACTTGTTTTGGCGGGAGAGAGAAAATAGATGCAGATAGCTCGAACTACCTATATACTTATACAGTATGTATGTCTGTTTCGCAAGTAATTTTCAATCAATATACTTCAACCAATTTATACTTCACAAATTACTGCGACGAGTAGGATGAAGAGTAAATCAAGATAATTCCGAAAAAAAAAAGAGTTAGTGTTTTGTCCTACTTAGTTGAGTAACAAACTCTGTGGGCCCAGAAAGCTGATATCGTTGCCAAAGAGGGACGACATTTTTCCTGTAGTACAAACAGGTAAGTCTGCAGTGTCCATGACAATTTATTCAAATTAAGTACTAAATTCTTCAATTTCTTAGGTATTATCCTTTATTCCGTTCTCAAAGTAGAATTTTTTTTTAAGCCTAACTGGTTTTTGCTAAAGCCTTATGAGTGAGGGTTCCAGGACACTGTCCCAGTTGCTCCTGCCTAGTTACGGCACTGGATATACTCGTATGCTTATGAAATGCATTACGACCTTATGATCTTGTATAAGAAACAGAATGTATATAAAGTGAGACGCGAACTATGCGAAACATCGGTCTTTGAATCTAACTCGTTTGGTGATCCAACTCGAGACGACACATAGCAAAGATGAGTGCCGTAGCTCCCACCACAAGGTTCAGGAAGTTCGTGTTATAAAATATATTGAAACGGTAATAAAGCATTTGATCAATTTGAAACAAAATATTAAAGTATTAATTTACCCTATTTGTTAAGATAATGAAAGTGATAGGCTCATTTTGTTTATAAAATGACAGTCAAAGCAGAACGTATTGGATAATAAATGAGAAATTGTAAAATTTCAATTTCGGTACGATTATATACATTCGTGCTGCTATATGTTGCGTTATATGTTAGAAGGTATTGAACAATTCTGATTCAAAGGAAGAAAATTAACTACTGTATATACTGGAGTTAATTTATTAGAATTTAATTGTATAAGCAGTACTGAGGCTACATCAGACAATGTCTATTGCTGAAAGCAGGGTTCCTACTGGTCAGAGAAGTCGGAGAAGTCAGGGAAACTCAGGGAAAAAGACTGGAAATCAGGGAAAGTCTAGGAAAGTTTATAAGATATATTTTTTCTAACAATAATTGTACACAAATTTCAGCTTAGCCAACCATAAATGATCACAGTATGGGACGTTGCTCAGATTTTTATGGGTGGTAAGTGGAATGTACGTATGAGCAATTAATTACTATTTGTCTCTATAGAATAAATGTTCTCATATAGATATATAAATATTTACCGCTATTTATTCCTTATTTATATGCCAACGTTATCGGCACCTGTCAGGAAAGTCAGGGAATTTCCTGCCAGAGGTCAGGGAAGATCAGGGAGAAGTCAGGGAAATAGATTTCCCCAGATCAGTAGGAACTCTGTGAAAGTGAAATATGGGTTACTATTAGCGTTTTATCTCAGGTATGATATACCCACTGTCACTGATGATTGAACCTTCAACACAGGAAAAGAAAGCATTAGTGCTAGCAAATTAGCTATGAAGAGGAAAACCATACCATAATTCTGTCAAGAATGAGGGCAAGAAATAAGAAGAGGAAACGACCGACTGTACGATAATAATACTTTCAGAATTTTAATTTCACATTATTATTTTCGAGACTTTCGAAACTTTCGAGACGAGAACGAGACTTGGCCCTCGAGATCGAGATCGAGACAAGCATCTGTTAACCGAGACGAGACCGAGACTGCAGAAAGTCTCGTCTCGTCTCGTCTCGATACCATCCCTAATAGGAACCAGTGCGGACCAAACATGTATTCCAACGTAACACTAAATCGTCCATACCCTTAGTAAAGATGTGTTGCTGCAGGTTCCCAAACCAGGTAACCGTGGCCTGTTGTGCCTCTTCCAGTGTATTGAAACGCCGCTCACGGAGGTGTTTCTTTAGGAGACCAAATAAATTATTGTTGGAAGGGGTTATATCAGAGTTATACGGAATATGGTCAAGAATTTCCCATTTGAAACTGATGATGTGTATACGAACCCGTTCGGTTACATGTGGTCGTGCGTTATAGTACATTTCATAGTGCCCCCTCTGGTTTCTGATTTATAGCTGCTTTCAGCCTATCCATGTTTGACAGTACGTGTTCGCTGTAATGCTCGCACTCTTTGCCAGAAATGCAACATGAATAACATCCTGACGGTCCCAAAATACAGTACCGTAAACGCGGGCTACTTGGACCCAATTTTGCAATAAATTCGTTCTTTCGGCCTGTTTTCATCCACGAAAACTCCAAAGTTATTGTCATAACCCATATTAAGTGGAACTACAGGCTTTATTGTACATATCCAGGACAGTTTTAGTTACATATATTGAAAACAAAACACAGGCGATTATTGTAAAAAAAAATGGGTCCAAGTAAGACTCGCGTTCGGGCTACTTGAACCCACCCCCATATTTTCCTACAGAAAACCACTGAAATCTGCTCTGAGACTAAGTAGGACGTAGGTGTTCCAAGAACAACACTTTTTATTTACTGCAAACCACAAAGAGAACATATTAAGAGGTACTATCAAATATAATGACTGTAATAGCTGATTACGTTTTCTTCTACAGCTGCACGAGCCCTATCTATATTAGCAGCGAATCTAGTCGTTAACTGGAGGTGCAATTTCTAAAGTAACTTCACCCAATCTCGACTGGGAAGATTGTCTTAGAAAGCAATCACAGTTCTCCCATGCATGGCTAAATAGGACTTCACAATAAATCTGAAATCAAGTTAATTAACGAGGAATCCGAAATCACAAACTTTATCAAGATGACTAGCGAAGGCTAATTCTTCTTCTTCAGTGAACACTTTCAGATGGTCCGGATTCTGCCTTGACCTATTCTTTAATCTTCTTTCTATGGTGGAATGACTTATCTTGAAGTGAGCTTCTGTTTCTTTTCGCGACATTTTCCCCGACTGAATTGCTGGTAAACATTCTTCAAGCTGTTGTGAAAAATCAGCATATTTTCGACCTGAAGGCAATCTTTTATATTGATGTACCATTTTGTACCGGTATCCTTAAGGAAACAATGAAAAGTCCTTACTTGTGTGACACGTGACAACAGACCTTTATTTTTCATTGATAAAGATAACAAAGGATGGGGTGGGATAAAGATAACAAAAGATGTGGGACAAAATATCCGTGTTTTCCAGGTCATATGTACACACTTCATATACTGTATAATGCAATTACGCACACATCTTATTGTATATGAGAAAGTTTACCATGTCAGTTTCATTAACCTATATGTAACTACTTATGTGTTTACTTAGCATTGGTTCCACTTCCTTGCAAATAGTGTCCACACATAAAAGTTTGGCGCTCAATAAATACACTCTTTTCGACCTTTCTCACCAATGCTGCTCAATCGTAGCCTACCACAGAACTAGTTTCAATGTGTGTACGCCTCCATTATGATCCCATCTAACGGATCTAACTCTGAACTCACTCATTATTGCAGTGCATATGGGACTTTAAACGTTTTTTTGGTATGGGTCCAAGTAGCCCCTTAAGGGTCCAAGTAGCCCGCAATTATGGTAACCATTGTTTTTGGCAGATGATGTGGTCTTGAATTTCATGGCTCCTGGTGACGACAGATGTTTCCATGGCACGCTCTGTTGTTGTGACTCAGCTTTCCATAGGGGTATTAGGATTTCGAGGCTCGTTATGATGTGATGACGGGGGCATGTCGTGTGAAGTTGGTCAGAGAAATATCCATTCGAAGGTGTTTTTGGTCCTCACTCAAATGTCTCAGCACCCAGCGTACATACACTTTCCTGAAGCCAAGTTGATAATGGACTGTACTCCTTACTAAATCATATAGGATTTGCAATGCATCTGCAATGTCATGCAACATTTTTCTTCTGTTTTCGCAAATCATCGCATCGACGTTACACACATTTCTGTCGGTGGTGGACATTCCTGGTCTTCCGCTTCTGTCGCATATGTCACAGTCCTCCCCCAACTTGGGAATGCGTTGCATAATGCATACACTTGTTTCTGCAAAATAACTCTTTCCTTATACTTCCGCCAATTCTGGATGAATATCAGATAGTTTCTGTCGAATAACACCTCCACCTCATTCTTGCAGTAATGTTCAAGTCAACGTGTCGTCTTAAATTTACTCTAGATACTAGATGGGTTGACGTAGAAGGTTGCAATTACCGTGAGACTTCCATCATCTTGGTATCAACAGCATATGAATATCTTAATTAGCTGCATAAGAAAATCTGGGTTTTAGAACCAAATTCACTTTGTTTTTTGTTTTTTTCTGATACAGCTTTGTATACCATGAATTTACAAGGCTATAAACAAATTGGAAACGATTGGACAATATAATGTAATATTGTCAATAGTAATGTTCGAAATGAATTTTTCAAAACAACACAAATGAACTCTAAATCATTTAATGTTTCAAACACAAAATAAAAATATATAAACATATTGTAACTTAAACTATATATTTGATATTATATTCGTCCTCAATATAGAAATAAAAATAAATACCATAATTCGAAAACTTTTTAAGTCAATATTTAGCTTAAAGAAATATTTTGTAAAGGATGATGCGATAACAGTGCCTCGAAATGAAATCACGTTCCCTCATTTTCTTCTTGGGAGAAAGCTGCCCTCTGGTAGTGCCAAGGGATATAAGAGACAGACATTTCAGAAACTGTGAAGAGGAGATAATAAAATCCAGGGAAAACAAGTGGAAATTGCTAGAAAGAGACTGTTCAAAGTTAGTTTACAGCAGGAGCAAAGAGATATCGAAAAGGTTTTGAGGAGAAATAATCAATTTCTCTTAAGCTTCAACAAGTTGCGTGGAAAACAGATTCCATGTCTGTCTGGATATCAAGCAAAATCTTAGAAATTTCAAGTAATGTTCTTGAAGTGAAAAAGCAAATGAATCAAATTTATATTGTTTGTTTGTAGGGATTACACTCTGCAACTAGGGTGACCATAATTTCAACTGCTAAAATCGGGAGACCGAAAAATATGTAAAAAGCTAAAAAATATGAAATTGTGAAACAAATATTGTTTATCTTTAGTTGTAAACATAAAACAGTTGGTTGGAGTCTAGATCGCTTTTCAGCATCGAAAACTATAAGAGACATGGACATACGTTCAAATTTCAAAGCTGTTCTATCGGTAATAGAATCAGAGTTCCATAAATAAAGCAATGTTGCATAATACAAGTATAAATACATCACAATAAAACTTAATTATGGTGTTTTGAAGTGACGAAAAATGTTTGTTAAGTACTGTCATTAACTCATTAGTTATTGCAAACGATTAACTTATTTTAATTACTCTAAGCATTCTTGCTTGAGGTCCTCTTACATTCAATAAGTCAGATTTACGCCCCTACAAAACTATAATCAACTATGAAAGATACTATAACTATTATCGAATAATTCGAAAATAAAACACCAATCGATCCGGTACACCTTGATTTCACACTAACAAACTTTACCACAACTTTTACCGAAAATGAAAATATAACATCTCCAGAAAGCAAACAAGAGCTCCATGTAATTTATTTGATTTTATCACCATGTGTCAGAATCAGTATTTAGAATTTAACGAGCTGGATCCGATAACTTAATCTAGCAAGTGATTAAAAAGAACTGCAGTTTCACCCTTGAATGACAATAACAAACTATGAAGTTGTTGAACCAATATCGGAAGACCTTTAATTAACAAAATTACAACAAAGATGCATACGAAAGTTAGTGTAATCCTCTCAACGACGATGTACTTCAAACAGTAGGTATTTTTGCACCAAGAATAAAGTACAACATGAAACACAGTCCACGACACCAATCAGAAAAAAAAAACACGGTTTTCGAACAGAATATATTCGTAACATGTTCGTTATCCAGCTTTGCAGTATACTTACTGGAACAAGCCAATGTATCAGGGAGATCTGAATTGGTTGTACGTACATGGTTGATTGAAACTGAATTTCACTGTTTCTTTTGAATACTCGGAATTCTTTCATTGTCAGCTTAAAATGGTACTGAAGAGTCTTAATTTAACTCTTCCACGATCCAATCCAAGTCCAAAAATTTCCCAGTAGTTGGCATATTGCCAATCATGACTGTTTAACAACTCCGAGCGCCTCGCTTGTACCAGTCTTAACCTTGGCCCCTTTGATAATGTAGCAAAAGATTCTGATGTTCTGGACTCGCTGGTTCAGCAAATGACTATTAAAGTCACTTGATTAGATCTGTTTCGTTCATTATAGGCTGCAATGCTTTGAGGCGTCGGAAAACAATATTGCGTTGTTTCAACTTATTTTCCCAAGCAGAAACCCCAAATTTCACAAAACTCTCTAGCTACAAAAGCCAGTGACAAAATTTGACCTCTTTTCTTTCCAAAGCCGCGGGAACAAATGTATGTTTTTGTCTCCGTGAGTAACGCGTGATATGGTAGATAGTTATAAATGTTAAGTTTCTCCATAAATTGAAGAACCATTGAATTTGGAGAGGAAAAAAATTAAATTTTGTCAACTTCGTGCTATATATTGCTGGTTGATTGGGGTTTTGTTTAAGTTCATTCGAAATTTCACGACAATTTCTTCCGTTTGCAATTATTAAATCATCCCCACTCTGACTTACTACTCTGTATAATCGAGGATTACCGGTATTGTAGAAAATTAGCCACATTGTCTTTTTGTATTAGATATTAATATTATGAATGTCAAAACATATAGTGTACGAATTGTGGCTGGATGCTGAACACTTCAAAAGAAATTCTTGATAATAATGAAAAACTGTTTTAATAAACCTATGTACGCCTAGAAGTAGTGTTATTCATAGCTCCGTTTTAGAAAATTTCAACTTCCTAGACCAATTGGTTTAATCCATTTTTCCTTCTCATAGATGTCGATTTCAGAAATTTCTCTTATCCGTAGTGTAAACTGAAGAAATTATTTTTAGAAAACTTCAGTTAACTATGCCCAATTATCTTGAAGATCTGGTTGACAGAGGAAAAACACTATACGCCTACTTTTCCTCCTAAAGTTCACTTTTCATAAAACTCTATCCTATGCTCAACGTGGATTTAGTGAGCACATTTGTACAAAATTTCGAGTTCCAAAGATCTGCTAGAAATTGAAAGTATGGTTTAAGGCTTAAAGAAAAGTTTAAGGTAAAACAAGCTACGTTACTCCAACTTATGAGAAGCATTACACAACATATTCTTGATGTAGGAGAAGTATTCAACGGTCGCCTCATCTAGAGCTTGAAATTCCATTATAAAAGTTGTACAAAATTTCAAGGTTTTACGCCTAATAGTTTCTGAGATCTAGCGTAATGACAGAGAAACATCCAAGTACCTTGAACTCCCTTTAGAGACCGAATTTTATAAAATTTCTTTTTATCTACAGTCTAGAGCAAAAGGGGAATAATTACACAAATTTCAAGGGTTTGTGCATAATAATTTCAGATATCGAGGGCAAGCCCGTAGCAGCCCAAAAATGAAGGGGGCCGGCTGAAGTTAGGGGGACCCGACCGAACCATATTATAGTTCATTTGGAAGCCTACCGTGAAATTTTAGGGGGCCGGCAAAAATTTAGGAGGGGCAGCTCCCCTAGACCTCCCTGGATACGGGCCTGATCGAGGGTACAACAAAAATTATAATCAAAGCTCCGTTATTCATTTTTGGTAACCTCGTTTATAAATGTTTGGCTTATCTACAACTTAAACTGCAAGGAGAAACTTTATGCAAAATTTCAAGGTTATACGCCTAATAGCTTTGAAAATCTGGCGACCGGCAAAAGAATCATTCAAACACCGTTATTCCCTCTGATGGGATGTAATTAAAAAAATCCTGCGTACTCTGCTGCCCACAGTACAAGGCAAACATTTATTAAAGAAATTCAAGATTCCACTTCCAATAGCTTGGGAGATCTGGTGAACGGCAAGAAATCATTCAAACATTGTTATCACATGTTAAGGGTGCATTTCGAAAATTCCATCCGATCTACAGCTTATGGCCCATGTGAAACATTTGTTCAAAATTTGAATGTTCTACGCTTAATAATTAGTTTCGGTGATTTGTTGGTGAGTGAATTAGTGGCTTTACTCTTTTACAATATAAATTTCATAAAATTAATTTTAATTGCAACATGCAACCAATAGATACTGCTTTAATCGCAATGTCAACATATTTGGAAGTTCTGCGTTTATTAAAAATATATAATAGAAAAATATAAAAGAGTTTTAAGCCATTTATTATATTGTTTAGCAAAAAAGTGCAATATTGAATGACTCCTATACATATTTATGTTCCTATTTTATTTTGAGATTACGCTAGTAGTGGGACGTGTATATGAAGATCATATTATCAAGGGTTCATAAATATATGTAAAGTTTGATGTTCTTGTTAGTTGTGGCGAATGAGTAGAACTAAGATTTGACGTATCAGGCACGTAGCCAGGATTTCGTGAAGGGGGGGTTTGTGACATGAAATACTATGGTCATAACAGGAGCTCGATCATTCTAAACTATTTTACTGGAACATATATTGGTTCGCTCAGCCAGGATTTCGTAACACGGGGGGGGGGGGGGGCGTGACATGAAATTCTGAATGCCAAGGAGCTCGATCAATCTAAACTTCTTTACTATCAACATATATTGGTTTGTTAGGACAATAAAATGAGGTTATGTTAGTAAATATTTAAATAACAAACTATGAGAAATCTCGAGTAAAATAATTAAAAAAAAAAAAAAAAAAAACGCGTTGTAAAAGATCTTACAAAATTTACATCCTTCCTCTGTTCACTCAAATATAACAATTTTTCTTTCATTATGACTACAACCATTATAAAAAGTGTACATATTCACTATTATAAAAAGTACATGCTCAATAATGTCTTGTAAATTATTTTACAATATCTGCGTTCCTTTCTCTGTTGAATCAAATGTTAATAGAACTTTCTTTCCATATATTTTTTTTGTTTTTATTATTCGGTTAACTACTGTATGTTCCAATGACAGGTTAAAGGAATAGTAGAAAATTGTTTTTGCAATAACATGTGTGATACTGCAAAGATGCGATGACGAAAATTTATGACAAAAAATGTCCAAGTTGATACACGACGGTACTACATTTTCGGAAGCTTGAAATCTCCCTTGAAATCCCCCCCGACTAGTAGCGGAAATTCTGAGAATTCCGTAACTCTTCTTGAAATCCTGAGAATTCCGTAACTTTTCTAGAAATTTCAAATTCCCTGACTCTTCCAGGATATCTCGCTCACCTCGCCACCATGTATTTCAAGTAATAAAAATCTCTTCATAAGAAAGAGTAACCAAAAGCTTCCTGAGTTTTTAAAATTTTTAACGCGATCCTTTTTTCTCTCATTTCATTTTTCATGCTTCCATATTTTTTTCAATTTTGGTCTCGAAGGGGGGGGTCCGGACCCTCCGGACCCCCCTTTGGCTACGTGCCTGGACGTATGATACCGTTGTATTTGAATCACATTGTAAACAACACAACACAACACAACAACAACAAAAATAAGTAAAGTTATATACATCTGAAATTTTCAACATCAAGAGAAAAGTCTGTCTGAGTGGAATGAAATTTATACCACAAATTTGGTAAACATTACAGTGCTTATTTGGTACACACAAAGAAACAGTATTTATTGCTTTCTTTTTGCTTTCCTGTGAAAACATCAATAACTTTCAAGTCTCCTCACATGTGTCATTTGAGTTGATGCATTCGATCTAGTCCACTACCGCACTTGTAACTTCAAACATTTGCTTTGTATGGGTACTGAATTATCTAATGATTAGATTTACAGAAAAAGCCTTTCACATTTGAGAAGCAAAAGTAACAATCTGATATATGATACATTTGTTTGTGCAAAATCATAGGAACAACGAATTTCATAACAATATGTTTTTCTTGCAATCAGTTCAGGGACGTCATTTGAGATTTCGCTTGGAGTGGGCAAGAGCACCACAGACATAGGACTTTTACGTTTTGTACTAGTATATTAGTAAACAATCTATTAATGTTTATGTATTCCTCAAACTCTTCGGGGAGGGGGGGCAATTGCCCCTCCTGCCCTCCCTAAATGACGCCCCTGAATCAGTTTCTCAAATTTGTGGAACACGTAATGCACCATATGTGTGGTGTCCAAGACATACTGGTTAGCAACCTCACAGCCAGGTACAGTTAATAGTTATTTTTAAAAAAAGTGTAATACTAACTTTTTAATTCTTAGAAGTAAGTTCACCGCGGTTATAACAAAGTGGACTACGGCTATTTTGCACGCACAGGACATTATATTCAACTGCACTTCACATAAATACTTATTTAGTGCTAAAAATCTACTCTGTTACTCAGTCGGAGTTTGTAAACAATGTGTGTCAATTGCGCTACCACCTGCAAGGAAAATAAGTAATGATATGCAATATGGAGAACCAGTGTT
This sequence comes from Thermobia domestica, assembly GCF_964235325.1. Taxonomy (NCBI): domain Eukaryota; kingdom Metazoa; phylum Arthropoda; class Insecta; order Zygentoma; family Lepismatidae; genus Thermobia; species Thermobia domestica. The sequence continues at coordinate 165,616,911 of NC_137466.1, read as the reverse complement.
CTCTATTTACGCAGAATAAGTCTGATTGGATGAATGAGAGTAAATTCCAATCTGTGAACACTGTATCCCTATCTGAAAAGTTAGAAAAATTTGTCGCTGGAGTGTTTATATGAACGTATAATATATGAATAATTTTCTTCGTAAGCACATTCCATCTCCACCAGTAAAATGGACCATACTTCTTATACTACTGGCCTTATGTAAATTACAAGCTTGTCGTTTAAAATGGTATACGTCACATTAAAACAACTACATATTTGATTTTCTCATGGAAAATATATCAGAAAAAACATATTTTTATGTAAACGACAGAATTTGTGTTATACAGTATTAAGAGCATTAAATGATTTCATTTAACTTTACTTATTGATTTATATTTTAGTTACTCCACCAAATAATGTGCAGAAAATCAAATACCTAAATACTTGTCTCATATAGTCTCGATGCTGAAAGGGACAATAAACTGAAAATAAAATCAAAATATCGTTATGTCGCTTGTCCCTTTTAAAATAATTAAATGGCCCTGCGTAGTGTAGTTGCTAATGGTATACGCCTTTGGTGCGAGCATTCCCGTGTTTGATTTCTGGTGGGGGCACTCGGTTGAAAATGTGTAACAAGTTTTTCGCGCCAACCAGGTTTTCCAGGGTTTACCTCGTTCAAACCAAGCTAATGCCGGGTTGGTACTTAGCATACAGCTTCCAGACCGCTTCCTTCCTTTCCCATTCCTTTCTTTCTTTAAACTTACCCTTAAAATGTCGTCGCCGAGAGATGTCATCCGTTATACTTGACGGACTTAAGGTCATAATTGCCGGTAATACCCGAAAAATATATGTATGTATACATAAACATATCGTCATCATAGATTTTCTATCTCCATTGGCAGGTCACTTACTGCAAATGAGAAGCAAGGGCGCTGATCCTGGAAGCCGAGGGACCCGCCCCCCAAAGCTCATGTGGGCTCCCTATTGTATTTATGAATATACAATATTTGGCATAATTTGAGACAATTTGTCTTAAAATCTTCATATATATACCTTCTGCATCCATATGCCACCTCCCAAATTTACAGACAAATCGGCGCCCTTGCGGAGGAGCTTCCATACTCCACGGTCTTCCTCTAACCTGTTCGTCTTCACGTACGATTTTTTCTGTTTTCATATCGTCCATTAATTGTAGTCTCCTTCACTCCCTCCCTCTCTTTCCTGTTTCCATATCGTTCTTCAGGATACACTTCCTTCTTAGCCCATGTCTCGACCAATTTCTCTTCCTCTTTTTAATAATATCTAAAATTGTTATTTTTCCCCACAATTTCTAACACCCTCTCATTCGTTTTGCCCAGCTAATTCCCTCCATTCTTCTCCATACCCACATTTCGAAAGCTTCCAGTCCTTTTTTCATCATTTTTGCATAATGTCCATGTTTTCGTCCCATAGACGAAGCGTTTTATGAGTTCTATTTTTTCAACTGTTTATTAAAGGTCTCACAAAATAGTATTTTCTTCCTCCTAAAGGCTTCTTTCACCATTCCTATCCTTGCTTTTATTTCACGTTCATGTTCACTTTGTTATGTATGTAAATAAATAATAAAATAATTCAGTTGAAACAAAGCAGGTTTCAACATCTAAATTGAGGTAATTCTTGCAATTGCCTGCACGCTAGTGACATCTATTAGCGTCAGGAAGAAGGCAGCGTAACTAGCGACAACTATTAATATGAATTACCATGAGACTCTGACATGTTTGTCTGTTATATTGTAAGAAGGATTTTAAAATTAGACGATTGTCCTCCTCCTTTCGTTCCTTCGTCATGATTTTTAAAAAAGAGCGATTTTCTGTATTTACTCGCATTAAAGAAAATAATCAGTGTATTTGTAAGAACAATCGTTCAGAAAGTTGAAGTTGTACTTAAGAAGAAAAAAAGAATGAAAAATGTTAATTTTCAAGATAATTATGAAAATTAAAACATCGCCAGCTCTGAATATATTTACTTAGATCACAAAAAATCCCATTTTCATTTTGAATTATAAAAACAGCTTTAATAGAAAAATGGAGAATTTGTGCTGATGGAATTGCTTTTAATCAATTCCTAAGAATATTCCATACAAATATTGATAAAAGTTTCCATTTTTCAGTTTGTTGACAAAAGTTTCAAGATTTAATGCCCACGCTGCTGAGATTTTTCGTTTTGGAGAATTAATTTAATTAATGATTAAAGTGTGACATCTTCGGAAGAAAGATTATTGCAAAATTATGGACGTAACGTGTAGAGAAGTTCGTATATGCATATGTACGAAAAACGCAATACCAGGAAGAATTTCAATTAGAAATTCAAATTCATAATTTTATACAGTATAATACAGTTTGATTGTAAGTTCATAGAATACATTTTAAGTAGTAGTGAACATTAAGTATTTTTGAAATACAAAGGGGGTGTTTATTATATTGTAAACGTAATTGTGAGATTACAAAATTCAATGAAATAATTGCATCATCATTCCTCACTATAAAAACAAGAGTAGAAGGCGTTGGAATGTATCGTTCAGTCTCACTAAGATGTGGGACATTGACACACAGCGCTGCCTATGAAAGCCGCAGGAGCCCATGAATGCTCCTGTGCACAGAGCAGCTGTTTCCATAGCTGCTGGGGGAGGGCGCGGTGGCTCAGTGGTAGAGCGTTCACCTCTGGTGCTTGGGGGCCCTGGTTCGATCCCAGCTCGCGCCGTGTGGACTTTGTGGTGGACAAACACCGTACTCATGGGTTTTCTCGGGGTTCTCCCGTTTCCTCCCACTTTCTTCATTCCACCATTTCGTTCATTTCTCATCTTCACCCTCTCATTTAGCCTAACTGCATAACCGTTGAACGTTAAACTTAAAGATTTCATTTTTTTCATACCTGCTGGGCGGCGCGATGGCTCGGTGGTAGGGGCGCTTACTTCTGGTGCGCGGGGTCACTAGTTCCATCCCTGGCCAACATCGTATCCGTGAGTTTTCTCGGGCATTCTCATTTCCTCCCGCATTGTCATTACACCACTTCTTGCATAATCATTCACTTGCCTTACTGATCCCTTTTTCTTAGTCTACAGGGCATAAACGTGGGAAGTTAAACTGGATCATTTCATTTTATTTATTTTTTTTTTCAAAGCTGCTAATTAACAGCGGATTCCAGCAACTTTGTTATCCACCCTATTCTCAAGAATATCGTTTAACATTAGGGAAAGTTTTGCATTCCCTCTTGCCACGCTGAACTTATGTGAGGCAATAAAGTTATTCTTTCTGCAGCGATAAACCTTTAAACATTTTAGACTTCAAAGCTAATATGGGCGTAAATGTGGAAAGGAAGTCCTGATAGGAAGACTCTGGCTTCGTTCTTCTGTCGACAAATATCAGAGCAAAAAACGTTATAGTTGCATGAAAATGTATTTCTTTTATATGGATTCGTCGTCTCAAGAACTCGTTCCAACTCTATTGAAATTGAAAGCGGTTGTAGCCCTTTCAGTGGTCGCTATATGTATCACGATTTCAAACGGAGCTCACTTGTTAAAGGCGTAAAGTTAGTGGCTATTAAAAACAAATTCCCTGTAGCTACGAGAGGCATTTAAACAACTGTCAAAAAGAATTAAATAAACTCTGCTAAAGACAGTAAAAGAGGATCAGGCGAATCCATACTTTTTTTTACTACAGACAATTAATATTTTTTGCTGTAATAAAAGGTTGCAGTTATAGATTTTAAATAGGATATGGAAATTCACCGTTAAAATCACCAATATCTATTGATCTTCGCGACATCTACTGACTACTGTGTATTTTAAATGTCCTTGTACACTTTTATTATTATGTATAGATCTTTGCAACATTTATTGAGTAATATGTGTTGGAATATGCCAAAACAAAATATTCTTAGTTGGCCTGTATAACAACTTCATATTTAATTAATGGAACTAATATTAGGTACTTCATCTGTGTTGTATTTATTTTATTTTCAGTTAACAAGATTATATGTGACGAAGTAACGAAATGATAACTGCAATAGTCGTCGGAATGATAGGCAGTCATGGATACTATATTTTTCATCGTAATGTATCAAAACAAACTGACTACTGAAACGAAAATCATCACTACAAATAAGTCATCATTTCCGAAACGTGCCTTAGTAATTGAATTAATTGATTCATTAATTTTTATTTACATTCTCTGTCAGGAAGAGATTTACACTTTAAGTCTGATCTTAAACACTAAATTATAATTGAGTTGGAGAAACGGTCATGCACTCTGGAACCACCAGATTAGGAAGGAGAGAAGGACTGAAATATAGAGAACTGATCACTCTAATCGTGACTCAGTCGTACAGTACCTGCTGGATAAACTTGGGAGCACCCTAATAGGACGCTTGGTCGGCCCAATCTAGGAATAATAATCGATATACACCCGCCGGAAAAACTCTTCGGACCTCATACCATAAACACATTAAATACATAAAATGTATGCGAAAAGCTATTATTAATGCATCACATACAACAGACAATGCATGCATTAAGGTGGATCACCACCCGGAAGTCAGTATTGTACTATAAGATTCAGTTATGTTTCAGCTACAACACAAGATACTGATTCATTTGGTTCTCTCTCCTGATATCGAAAAATGTAACAAATAAAAGAAAATATTTGATTCGTTTTACAATGAGTACACAAGATGGCACTTGCTGTTAAATCTTACTAGAAGTGCCCCGTTTTATGAAATTTTTATTTGTATGTGTAAAGTATTTTAAAGTAACAATCTTATTACGAAATAGCTATATTGATTGACCGTTTTTCGCGTTATGATTCATATTTTATTTAAATATTAATTTACATTTAAGGAAATAGATTTTGAGACGAAACTTGCACAGAACGCCATAATGTGTTGTTGCCAAATTTGTACGCTTACTGCAGTAGTCACAATAAGAAAATTCCTGGATTCTAGCGTTGCAGTTTGAGAAGAGGAATCGCGGTAGGGTCGAAAAATAATTTCTCCAGTAAGCAGAAATACATGCTTACTCCATTCATTATCGGACATCAGTAAACACTTGACACTATCTGGCAATGTCGCATTACTCAAGCGGCGTTTAGAATAGTACCGAGAACACCTAGTGATCCACCTTTGCCTTTATTTTTGAGAACAATTTGAACGCGCATGAGCATGGAGTCACTAAGATTTCGGAAATAATTAAAGTCCATGCCAATACACCACATTTCCTTCATGTTTGTCCCAAGAACTTCTTCATACGATGCAAGCAATTTTCGATTGGAATTAGATCGGGGCTATTCCCAGGCCATTCTAACATCTTGATATGTTGCTCCTCAAGAAAATTCGCTACCTTTTTAGTCTTGTGACAAGGAGAGTTATCATGCATGAAAAAAATCACAATTGTGGATATGGAGCATATCCACTTAATGGTCCTGAAGAACGTTGATATACTGATCTGTGTTCATCGTTACATTTTGTGGTCAGAAATATAAACCTTCTTTACCATTTTCACCTGAAAAACATCCCCAAACCATGACTGAAAGTGTCTAACGGTCGGAACCGTATACGATGGGTCGTATCGACCTGAAGATGATGGACATCGAACAGTTCCCATTCGGGACAGTTGGAATATGCTTTCGTCGGGAAACATGACTTTCCTCCACTGTGCTAGTGTCCAGTGTGCATATTTCTTTGCGAAAGCAAGACGTTCGGTGAGTAGTAGCTTCTTAGCAGCAGTGCGACACGGCAAGCACTAGTGTTTTTGCAAATGGTGCTGAATTATACGAACACTAACGATTTCCAACAGGCACGGGTGCATTTCTTTAAGTTTAGCTCCTCTAAGTCGAGGGTTCTTCTTTATTTGTCTCATTAGGAGTGTGTCTGAAGATTATTATTATTATTATTATTATTATTATTTTGGCCTCCCACTACCGAATTCGTTCTTTGGAACTCAGTCGGAGGCAGTTCTTTGGCGGCAGCCAGAACCTTCATTATGATTGATTTTGCACGACCTGTACGTTTGCATATCTTCTTTATGGGGACGTTTTCATTTTTCCAAGCAATGATACTGGCTTTTTCCGCACTGCTACAGTACTTTCCTCGCATATCACAAATGCTCAACACAAATACAGTACTAAATTACGTAACGTTATATTTATGTTACATTCCAGCCCACAGTTCTCGTAATTTTTAGCTATATCATATGATATTTGCTCTAAATTAGCATCCATCTGTTGTGCTAGTTGTTGAGTTTGATGTGACATTTGCTCTAGCTTGGCATCCATTTTTTGCTGTTGCTGCGACATTTGCTGACCAAGTTTGTAATGCGCCACTAAAATATACCTGTACCTAGCGCATTACTAAATGTTCGTGAACTGCAATTTGGATTTTAATTCGTGTCCCAGGATTTTAAAATTGGATTACAATTGGATTTTGTTCTGCATCTCAAGATGTTAAAACTGAAATTTGCTGAAAATTAATAAAATGGATAAGAGATGGCGCTGTAAGCACTAAATATTGGGAGCTTTGCTCTCATTTTTTAAATTCAATTTTTACTATTTACAATTCATTACTTTGGACAATTTTATTATTTGTACAATTTTCATATACTATATTTCATTTTCAATATGTTCATGCGCCGCTTTTCCTTCTGTATTATTACATTAATAGTGTGATAAACAATTTTATTTAAAACAGGCAAATTCGGCCATCTTGGCTCGTGCCATTTTAGTACATTTACTTATTTCAAACAATTTATAATTAAAACAAATATAGTGATGTAGTCCACAAGGCCCTAATGGCTGGGACTTCCTTTATAAATCTCCCGTAAGGGAGGTAACTGAAAAAAATTAATAAAATGTTTTCGAATCAAGAATAATATATATGCGTGTATTAACTAAAAGATTTAAAAGTTGGTGTGTATTATTGAAAATATAAATGTAATTCTTCTGTACACGGAATTTGAGGATTAAAATAACTATACCAGGTAACCTAGAAATAAGGACCAATAAAAATTTTGTGGAAAAGGAAAGAAATAATAAAGAATGAAGTGCTAAACTTAAAATTATTGGGGAGAGATTTCTCTCCCCTATCATCGTTTACCACCATGTCATCTTTTAAATGACCTATTCTAGGAGATAAAATATAACAAAATTCCAGTCCAAACTTCATGTGTAACAATTAAATTCTCAAAATTCCTTGATATCCTATCCTAAAAACTTTATAATAAATTATACAATGTTATTTATTTCTTGGCATAATATATTAAGCATGCAGAAACGAAATGGCGACGTTTTAGGAAATGATTATTGTACAACCAATTTACTCGATAATTATGTTATTAAGTAAAATAGAGTGTGAAGGAAAAAGAATATAAATAAGGACCAATAAAATGAAGAATGAGAAATAATAATGGGATATAGTATACGTAAGACGGCATCAGTTCCAGAAGGAGCTGGACGCTCACACTTTTAGGGATTATTCATTGAGTATCTACAAACTTATCAAGGGGGTAACAAACCGACTTTGATTTACCTACTTCTCGAGTGATACGATCGAGTGAAACAGACAAGAGTTCCAAGATTGAATGCCCACGCTGCTGAGATTCTTCGTTTTGGAGAATTAATTTAATTAATGATTAAAGTCTGATATCATCGGAAGAAAGATTATTGCAAAATTATGAACGTAACGTGTAGAGAAGTTCGTATATGCATATGTACGAAAAACGCAATACCAGGAACAATTTCAATTAGAAATTCAAATTCATAATTTTATACAGTATAATACAGTTTGATTGGAAATTCATAGAATACATTTTAAGTAGTAGTGAACATTAAGTATTTTTGAATTACAAACGGGGTGTTTATTATATTGTAAACGTAATTGTGAGATTACAAAATTCAATGAAACAATTGCATCATCATTCCTCACCATAAAAACAAGAGTAGAAGGCGCTGGAATATATCGTTCAGACTCACTAAGGTGCGGGATATTGACACCCAGTGATGCCTATGAAAGCTGCACGAGAATGCTCCTGTGCACAGAGCAGCTGTTTCCATAGCTGCTGGAGGGGAAGGCGGTGGCTCAGTGGTAGAGCGTTCCCCTCGATCGGGGTCCCTGATTCAATCCCAGCTCGCGTCGTGTGAACTTTGTGGTGGACAAACACCGTACTCATGGGTTTTCTCGGGGTTCTCCCGTTTCCTCCCATTTTCTTCATTCCACCATTTTATTCATTTCTCATCTTCACCCTCTCATTTAGCCTAACTGCATAACCGTTGGACGTTAAACTTAAAGATTTCATTTTTTTTTCATACCTGCTGGGCGGCGCGATGGCTCGGTGGTAGGGGCGCTTACTTCTGGTGCGCGGGGTCACTAGTTCCATCCCTGGCCAACATCGTATCCGTGAGTTTTCTCGGGCATTCTCATTTCCTCCCGCATTGTCATTACACCACTTCTTGCATAATCATTCACTTGCCTTACTGAACCCTTTTTCTTAGTCTACAGGGCATAAACGTGGGAAGTTAAACTGGATCATTTCATTTAATTTATTTTTTTTTTCAAAGCTGCTAATTAACAGCGGATTCCAGCAACTTTGTTATCCACCCTATTCTCAAGAATATCGTTTAACATTAGGGAAAGTTTTGCATTCCCTCTTGCCACGCTGAACTTATGTGAGGCAATATAGTTATTCTTTCTGCAGCGATAAACCTTTAAACATTTTAGACTTCAAAGCTAATATGCGCGTAAATGTGGAAAGCCCACAGTTCCCAGCCCACATTCCAGCCCACAGTTCTCGTAATTTTTAGCTATATCATATGATATTTGCTCTAAATTAGCATCCATCTGTTGTGCTAGTTGTTGAGTTTGATGTGACATTTGCTCTAGCTTGGCATCCATTTTTTGCTGTTGCTGCGACATTTGCTGACCAAGTTTGTAATGCGCCACTAAAATATACCTGTACCTAGCGCATTACTAAATGTTCGTGAACTGCAATATATTCAACCAGATAAAATATAACAAAATTCCAGTCCAAACTTCATGTGTAACAATTAAATTCTCAAAATTCCTTGATATCCTATCCTAAAAACTTTATAATAAATTATACAATGTTATTTATTTCTTGGCATAATATATTAAGCATGCAGAAACGAAATGGCGACGTTTTAGGAAATGATTATTGTACAACCAATTTACTCGATAATTATGTTATTAAGTAAAATAGAGTGTGAAGGAAAAAGAATATAAATAAGGACCAATAAAATGAAGAATGAGAAATAATAATGGGATATAGTATACGTAAGACGGCATCAGTTCCAGAAGGAGCTGGACGCTCACACTTTTAGGGATTATTCATTGAGTATCTACAAACTTATCAAGGGGGTAACAAACCGACTTTGATTTACCTACTTCTCGAGTGATACGAAAATAAAAAAGAACGTACTTTTCCTCGCCTTTGTTGTTCTCCTTACACTTTGTTTTTCTTCACGGCGAACGCTCTTCAAATGATTGAGAGCTGTATGCAGTAGTAGCAGGTCTAGCGTGATTGCTTAACGGTGTTTGCAGACAGAATGAGAGATTTGGGGGTCATTTCGTACAGGTTTTCGTGAAGGGAATGCAACGCGAAGTTTGCTTTTTCATGTTTACTTTTAGTTTTTTGGTAATTTACATGCGAACTATAATGCTTAGAATTATGTGTATAAATTGAGTAAAATTCCTCGCTGATCGTATTACATCTTGGAACTCTAAGTATAGGTGTGTTTTCCGTGCATATGGCATTCCTAGTTTTGGGTCTGCGCACATTGACGGCAGGTGTTCTTCCGGTAGAAGAAGACAGAAGAAGGAAGATGGAGGGGAAAATGTTATGTAATTTCGTGTTGTTAACAATCTTGGTTATAGGTACATCGTCTACTGGAAATAAGTACAAAATAAAAAACTAGTGAAGTGCGCTGCTTGGACGGGTAAGTTGTGTTATGTATGTGGTAGGGATGCGGTTTTTGGGAACAAAAAAACATAATTTTGTAGAACATGTGGCCTCCTTTCTTTTGAAGAAAAAGTATCCCCTACAAACGCGGTTTCATAACTTTCTCTTGGATGTAGCTGGAATATATCCTCCTAGTATTTGATTGTGATTCGATATGAATGCTTTCTGCTCCTTATTGTCTTTTTACTTTCATTCCTCACATTTGCCCTTGTACTTTATAATATCTGCATGTGTAGTGCCCTTGTACTTTATATATGACTGTGGGGGGGGGGGGATTTAACGCATATCGCATGTCTTGTGCTCCAGAATACTTCTTATTCTTGCATTACGTAGGGAAATGGTATTTCATGTCGAAGTGGTAATAGAACACAGAAGAAACGCAGATCAGGGTGTATTCACACTTTATATTGGATAATCTTGTATTCACACTCCAATATAAAGTGTGAATACACCCTGATCTGCGTTTCTTCTGTGTTCTATTACCACTTCGACATGAAATACCATTTCCCTACGTAATGCAAGAGTAAGAAGTATCCTGGAGCACCGGAAACAAGGGCGGTCTCATGTATACTATTACCGTCTGCTAATTGTAGAAGATAGAGGTAGATATTGGATCTTCTAAATTTTATTTCCCCAAGCCAGTTTGAGCGAGGGTGGCCACTCCGTTGCACAGGGCCAAAACTTAGCTCAGTTCTCGCGAAGGAAAATCCCGGGAGTTTCATCGCAGGACTGGGCTAACTAAAAGGAAGCTGTTTCAACTAAAGAGAACCTTACAACTGTTTGTGAAGTTGTTGAATTGCAAGGAAGTTAGTACCCAAAATAATACCTTATAGACGTCTACTTGCAGAAGGACACGACAACATCTAACACTTAAGAAAGAGGTTCGTATTCACCTAAAATCAATATTTAGCATCTCGTAAAACAATGCACTACGTGCATTACGTAAACTTATCAATTTCCAGCTAGAAGTTGGTGTGGTGTATAACAAGCTGTCTTATAAGGTCAGCCACGTTCGTTGATGAGTTCATACCAGATAGCTCTATATCACCACCTTTTTCATTTATATTTTCACTTCCAGAAACATTCATTTTGATGTTTCTATGAATTTTCTTTGTACTTCTGAGACTCCGTGTTGAAAGCGGGTGCTCAGTGGGAGAGCGTTCATCTCCGGTGCTTGGGGTTCCTGGTCGATCCCAGCTCGCGCCGTGTAGACTTTGTAGTGCACAAACACCGTGCTCGTGGGTTTTCTTGGGGTTCTCCCGTTTCCTCCCACTTTCTTCATTCCACCATTTCACTCATCTCTCATCATCACCGTCTCTTTAGCCTAACCGGCATAATTGTGGGACGTAAAACTTAAAGATTTCATTTCTTCTGTGTTGAAAGCTATGATGAGACTGCTTTACTGAACTTCAAACTAATCTCAAGGTACTCCCGGTCGGTAAACACCATCTAAAATGTAACGTTATATTTATGTTACTTCCAGCCCACAATTCGCGTAATTTTTAGCTATATCAACACGATCAAATTGCATTAAATAAGACACGCCCCCTTGTGTGATTATTACCTTTTATTGCTTTTCACTTAACTTCATTAATAATAATAATTAGAGCAACCCAAAAGCATAAAAAGGCATAATAGCGATTTACGCATATGGTTGGTACCTTAAACATGGTTGTGGTTATCTAAGGGTCCAGAAGAAACTAATTTTAAAAGCATGATAAAGCATAATTTTAGAAGATAAAGCATAAAGCATAATTTAAAATGTATAGCACAATTCTTGAAAAATTCTGTTTAACTGCAAGTTTAACATACTGTATTAATATCTTTTAAAACCAATATTTACACCGCAACAATGAAAAGCTTATTTTTATTCTTGTAAACTTCTTTTCGGTGTAATACTTTGATGTGGAGAAAAAAGTAAAAGAAGAAGAAAATTTTCCGCCAACACTGAATAGTATACAAGATCTCCACACTGTATTGTTGTGTGTACCTCTTGAACTCGAGCACTTTCTGTGCTTTCTGTGTCAGTTTTTGGTGGCATCTTTTACTTTCCCTTTCTGTATATACGCACCTCTAAGGTGCACACAAGTGATAAGAAAAACCAACTCTAGCAGATATCTCTTTACAGTGCATTAAGTAGAAAGTTCATTAAATATGAATGAAATTGGTTGCATAAAGTATTAATAAATAGATCAAGATATTTAAAATATTTAACCCGAGAAAGGTAAACTACGTAATTTTTACGTGTACAAGTTGCAAACACTGATGTGACGTGGCAGGAATTGTGCGTAGAAATACAAACCTCTAGATATGCTATCACGGGTTAGTTGACTTGATTTTCCGACGTTAATTACTTCTGTATGTGTTATGTTATCTGTGCCAAATGATTGAATGTAGAACCTTATACGTAAATTTGACGTATGTTTACCTTTTAATGTAAATTCTTACACGTAAGTTTAGCGTGTGTTTACCTTTAACATTAGTTTTCTTGCACGCATTTTGTACGTATGTTTACCATCAATGGACTATTGTCATTCGTAAAGGATTAATTATTACTACAAAAATCGACGAGGGTGGAGCAATAAATAGAAAGAAGCTATTTTAGGAATATTAGAGAAGACCTCAGATTCAGAAATGGAGGAAGATAACGTTGAATTTTATGTTAGATCAAAAGAAGAAGCAGATGACTCCGACAAAGATCCAGATTACTATCCCTGTGAAATTGATATTGAACAACATTTTGTGTCAGCAATTTAAACTGTTGAATGTGGAACCACAAATCCAACCAAAGAAGCGGAAAGTTTCCAAATGTAAAAACGAAAATAGCAGTCTCGCCACGCATTCAAGAGAAGAATCTGGATAAAATTAGACAGAGAGGGCAGTATATTTTACAGATGAGAGGGCAAAATGAACTTCCATTTGACGAAAGGCAAGTGAAAGTTAGTTGTGTTACTGAATTGCTAGGAAAGAATGGTTTTCCTAGGAAGACAAATCCAATGACAGATTCAACTGGGGAGATCCCAAGAAGGAACACTGCCGTCACTGCAATAAGCCAGTAAGTGATGAACATCAGATCAAAATGTGTCCTAACTGTGTGTGATTTAGGAACCAAACTCACATGTAATGTGAGAGAACAATTCAATATCAATTCAATATTTCGAAGTAACAAAAATAATCAGTGATATATCTTGACTTTCTCAGACGTTTGTTCTTAAGTGTTAATAATATTTATTTTGCTCTTCTATGTACTTCTAAAAGATTTAAGATAATAGCCGCACCGTAACTTATGATTTTTTCCTGGGGGAAAGCATTAATACGCGTATTTGGTCCCACTAGAAAATGTTTTTTCTAATTCTTGGGCTCCCTCTCTTTCCATTTTCTCTTAGTCTTTATGAGCCCCCCAAGCCTGTGGGGGCTCCCACACGGCAAGATCTGCGGGGCGGTTACTTACGCCCCTGGGCCCGTTCCATACAGCACAAATTAATTAAGGGGATAATATTGACAAATCTCAAAGCCATACTAATAAATATTATTACTAGTGCCCTTAATTGTAGATCTTTATTTTACTGAAATGGGCCCACGACTCATGTTTGTTTTATATACCTTTTGTATAGTGTTTTGTTTTTGTAATGTAGGGAACCTGTTTGATGCTACATTTATAATTTCATGTTCGTATCGTATATGGAGTAAGAAATTTCTTTCTTAAAATGGGACCCCTCGAACGGCTTGAGCTTCTCTAGGTTGCAGTTGTCTCCCCTGCCCCCACAAATTACGGCCCTGGATAATAGTTGTGCTGTCATACTATCTAAACAATAAAACTTCGATTTTGGCACCTTGAGCAAAGCAACAATATTAGTTTCTAAATGAATCGTATATTTATAGATCATTATTTAGTGTGTACGTAAATATTACGTATGTTTACCTTTAATGGGTTGATAGTGAAGTTTGCCTTTCTAGGGTTAATATATAGCAAATATTATACATTATACACGATTAATGTAAAACAATGATTGAAATTAGCAATAAAGCATAATTAAACAAAAAAATAAAGCATAATATGGGTTGCTCTAATAATAATTTTCCTTGTTAGTTGTCATAGCAACTTTTAAATAAACAATTATCTGTTGTGCGGTAACTAAGATAAACGATTATACACATAAAATGAACGTATATCTTCAGCTACTAAGATTAAATCTTATTTCTTTCTATTTAGAATCAACAACATTTATTCTTTTTTCTTCTTCTTCTACACAATAGATTGTGTACTTTTATGCACTGTTGCTCAAAACCAAGATATAAAAATAGAAGAAATTCACAAAAAAGATATACAATATCGTTGTAATTATAAAACACAAAGTACACCATACAAAAACAAATCATTTTATAACACACACTATAGCAGAAAACCACCCTTCATATGTTAACCAACAATACAAAATGAACTGAACTCGCTTATCAGCAGTAATAGACTGTTGCCAGATACATTCATGCAGATACAATCTGTGTTTAAAACAAAACAACACTAGATACAAGAATACCAAGTGATAGATCTCCTACTACGACAGCTTTCATATGAGGTCCAAAGAGATTTTACGGCGGGTGTAGTTAGGTATTGGTTATTACAATAAACAAAATTGAAAAATATGTTGACCCAATGTAGTTTGAAGTGTATGTTGGGCAACCAACAATTACCCGTCTTTGGTTGGGAATTGGTAATCGCAAAAATAAAGTAGAAAAATTAGTTGACCCCACGTTGTTAACATGTGTCATTGCATCTGATAGTGTACGTGGTACCTCAACACCGTAAAAATAGAGGGAGTCTCAGCGGAGAGACCCTACCGGGGAAGAGCAATGGTCATGGTCTCCTTCTCCCAAATGATGATGATTTACACGTACTATTGAGTCCGGGAGGAGATACCGAGTATTTCAACGTGTTCGTGGTGCCTCATCACGTAGAAGAGAGGAATTTCCGTATAGCTTGGACGAGCTTACCAGGGAAGTTATCCTCTCCCAAATAGCCATGTCTTGAAAGGTAGACAGTCTACATTAGTCAACGACTCTCGTAATGTACGGTGTATCTCTATCATAATTCCACGAAGTCCTGTATTTCTTGGACGACCCTACCGGGAGGGAAATCTCAGTTTATTGCCTGGAAGAGGACCGAACGGAGACTGTGGAAAAGTACCGATGGCAGATATCTGGCAAAGGTATACGATCCCGATCCCATTAGAAGGGAGGAAGGTCTACAGGATAAAGAGCTGACATGAAACTCAAATGGTACTCATCTAACATGTACCATTGGATCTGAGAGTTCTCCACGTGTGTGCGGTATTTCTACGCAGAAAGCAGTGACTATTGAATGATAGAAGTTAGCAGGGCCAGAAACGAACAATCCTCTTAGGGCGCGCCTGAAGCTCTCACAATTGAGTTGGGCTTTCCGGGCAGTGGGCAAACCGTGAGATTCTGTAGCTTGTGAAGTTTATCCTAGGATCCTAGGAATCAACAAGCGAGCACAGGCAAGAGGTGAGCTTGTCTTATAACACTCGGGCAATGTTTGAAGAGCATGGGGAGCCTTGACCCGCTAGCAAGACCGTCTCCACTAGTCGGAAAGTGCGGCCGCCCAAAGGTAAAAGGAAGTATCTACATTTTATTTATTTTGAGAACAGCAGCAAAAAAAAGTGGTTTTTGATAATTAACTTACTGTTAAAGATTTTGTTTTCTTTTCGGTATCAATGAGCAATAAGTGCTGATTGACGCCGAAAAGAAAACAAGTCTTTAACAGTAAGGTTAATTATCAAAATCACTTTTTTGCGATTATTCTCAAAAGAAACAAAATCTAGATACTTCCTTTTACCTCTGGGCGGCCGAGTGGCACTCAGGACTTCGGTCTGGCCGCGCAGTGGGCATATCGTACTCCCTTAGAGTATAAGATTACATCGCAATTTCGACACAAGGTTCAATGACACGCCTTGAGAGTGTACACGTGGACTAATCGTCCACTATTGAGAAACTCCTGACAGGATGCATCTAGGGATGCCGTTCCAAGACTTGGGCTAAATGGCGCAGCTAGTCACAAGTGGTGAGCGAAATATGGCAGTAGACCACTTTGATCCTATTTTGGCCAAGTAACAATTTGCCGTCATTTGTTGGAAACTGGCAATTTCAAAAATGAATTTGAAAACTACGGTGACTCAACGTTGTTAAAAGTGTATTTTGGGCAACCATCATTTACCCAACAGTTTCAATCTCGTACAACCAATCGCACAACCTTACTTCTTTCCTAGTGGGTCACGCTGATAATTGCGTTTGTTGGCAAACGCTTGGCAAAGTGACTAATTACACTATAAGACCAAATTATGTATTTGGCTAGTCTACCACTGTAGGCCCTGCTGTTCATTATAGAGGAATATTCATTTCTCTTCGTTTTTTAAAATTTGAGTTTCTTTCAGTATTCGGGTATCCTATATTGATTTTCACATCAAGCAAACGTATTCTGACAGGCATCGCAAAAGGTCGATAATAAATCGCTGTGTCTGTCGTTGGTTAAAGTCTTAGTCATGGAATGAGAGTTTTAAAAAGATCTGAAACTTTTTGTGTCATATTGATTTGAGTAGATAAGTAAAACGAAAATGAATTAAAGTTAAAAGGAATAACGAGAAATCACCTAAAAACAAAGAACAGTATATTCGATACTTCATTCTAGAAAAGAAAAACGTGTTAGCGTTCATTATTCGGAGGCATTAGGTACCGCGTTCGAATCCAGTAGGTGTCAACTTGTCCAGGGTTCTGCACCGTCATGAACAATGATTTCCAAACGCCAAAACTTAAAATCACTTGTGAAAAAAACAGGAATTAGTTTTAGAAACTGAGCATGGCTCAGATTCGTTTAATCATCCCAGCTTTAATTTAATGGGGTACCATGTGTAAACACATTCTATCAATATTTACAGGAAATATTGACGTCACGAGACAATCGTATCTGTTAATATTCATGAAATTTTCGTAAACCACGCTTCCCTTAGTTTACATAATCTCTCGTTCTAATTAAATGCAACACACACAGATCATGAGAGAGATCAAAGTTTTAAAAAATAATAAAATAAAAAGACCGAGATGTTTGATGTAATGATTAAAATATGCAAAAAAAAAAAAAAAGGGGGGGAAAAAATATGTCATTCTGTTTGTGACAATTGAATTGAAAGAATAACAGGGAGGAAACATGTAGGTCTATATCTCTGTACGATTTACTTTTAATGAAAATGCTTGAGGCACTCTTAAAATTAGTTTAATTCAATGAAATGCAAGGATATTTGCCCCAAGATTAGTTGTGGTTGCATATGACTGACGGCATTTTGGATAATGGAAATCACATTTCAGTCGTCTTTTTTACAACATATGCGAAATGTACAACAGAAAATCCTTATATACTTAATTATATTATTATTTTTAACCTTGGATCAAAATACAAAAATTATGGAAAGTAACTTCTGTTTTACTATTAGATAGACTCTTAGCAAGATATAGTCATTATTTTGCAATTTCTTATTCAGCTCAAAGTACAGTCAAAGCAAGGATATCTCCGAATTATCGTTTAAAATCAAGATTTAAATTTCTAGACTTAGCTTATTATGAATGTTCATATATAAACCGCATGAGGGATATTGACAATAAACCGCTCGCTAGTCAGATGCACATTCAAAATTCTTTTTTTTGGATGGTCCAAGCATTGGAGAAAGTCAAGTACTACAAGCCACCATATCTTTGTAGTATTGAACGAGTATTCGTGTTACTATTCGGTTCAAAATCTCTTGTCGTCGCGAATTATGTAGCTTTAAGGAATTTGAAGCTTAAAATATACAAAACTATAATCATGCCTCTTGTTCTGCATGGTTGCGAAACATGGTCGCTTACTCTGAGGGAAGAACATAGACTGAAAGTATTTGAGAACAAGATCCTGAGAAGAATATTCGGACACAAGAGGAACGGGAATGGGGAATGGCGGAAACTTCATAACGAGGAACTACATAATTTATATGGTTTACCCAACATTGTTAGGGTCGTCAAATCTAGGAAGCTTAGGCGGGCGGGTCATGTAGCTAGAATGGAAGAAAGTAGAAACGCTTTCAAAGTCTTGACAGGAAGACCAATCGGAAAACGACCATTAGGAAGACCTAGGCGCAGATGGGAGGACAATATTAAGATGGACCTCGCAGAGATTGGAATACAAAGTAGAAACTGGATGCAGTTAGCTAAGGATAGAAGTCAGTGGAGAGCTTTTGTGAACGCGGCGTTGAACCTCCGGGTTCCATAGGCCATAGAGTTAGTTAGTTAGTTAGTAAGTTAGTTATTGAACGAGTATTATTCTGCTCCCGAAAAGACAATAAGTAATTGTAGAATACTTCCAACTATATTTATTAGAAAAAGTGATAGATTGTTTTTATGAAAGAAAGAGTTGAGTTGATTTTGAGTTTAACGTTCCGTTCAGCAGCGAGGCTATATGAGACGTTATGAAAGCAAGAGTACAGATAAAGAGTAAGATCAAATGTTCATGCTACATCAATCATTTCCCTGTTAAACAAGTCTAGTTTTATTGAAAAAGTGTACAAATGTATGTTGAGTTAGGAAGTTTTAGGGCGGTCCAGCCCCGTGGACTCCTCCGTGGGTGCACCTCTGCTGGCAGTGTTGGTGAGGAGAACTATTGAAAGTAACCACCTGTGAAAATGAATTTCGAAGTAAATTGAGGTTAACACTCTGGATCGCAATTTATGAAATTATAACAAGGATTTGCAAAATGAAACAAAAAGTGACAGCAAAGTGAGAAAAATTTATTGCAAACAACCATGTCAATATAATTTTGGAAAAAAAAATATTTTAAACAATTTAGCACCACCGGTATATCTAACTTCTTAAGAATTACTTATTATAATTTTTAACTACTTTTACCGAATACCTATCTAATGTCGCCAATTACTTTGCAGAAAAAATAAATGGCTATGTTATGATGAGACAGTAACGAAAAAGTACGAGGAATGGTCAATATGTAACAACAATTTCCCAATATTTTCCATCAGATTATGTTCATTGCCTTCTACCCTCACATGTCATAACATTATACTATTGACTTACAAAAGTTTTATCTTATTATATCAATTTTTCTTTCTTCTACTGCCGCAAGGAAGTGTGCTGCAAGGAAGAACAGAGGACAGTGATCTTGCCACACCGTTTGGTGCAAATTTCTGGCTTGTGATTATTACCAAATAAATTATTGTGTTTTGCACTGTTAACTTTATAATCTTTTCCCAAGTAGTCTTCCAGAGCATCACCTTCTCTGCAGAAGTTTGAGTCTAGAATATCTTTTTCATTAACGATCCTGTGTATTTCCACTCTATACTACCTCTCTGGATTTAGGCTTATAATGAGGAATCAAACGTTTCATCTCCTATGATTATTCTGCTCAAATATTCATCGCCTTAAATGTTATAACGGTCGAATAAATGGAGAAGGTTGACTCGTATCCTGTTTCTTCTTTTTGAGTCTTGCTTCTTCAGCTAGTTTTCTCCTCTCTCCTCTTGTACACACTTCTACGTCATAAGAGCACTGCTTCTGTATTGTGTTGAAAGTCTCCGATGAATTTCAGCCCCTAACATACCTTTAGACCACAAAACTCGCATCACTATCGTCTGTTCTTCTTTGGTGTACATACAATGCCAGCGGAGCGGTCATGTTTTCTCTGCAATAAAAGAAAGACTAGTTTAGATAATTAAGATCAAACTTGTAGCATTACTACAACAGTACAATAATACAACATACAAAGACATAATTCAATGGGCGCAATCTAAAGAGAGATATGAGGAATTAACGTTATATTGTGACGTTTCTTCAGGCATCTATCTATTCCCCCGTAAATACGCCACTACCTATACAGATACAAACCCAAGTAGTGATTATGATTCTACTTAAATAATAGGCCTCGTCTCAAACTCTTGGTACTGAAAAGGGATATTAAACTAAAATAAACTATCTACCAACAATTCTAATGTAAGTCACCATTATAAAAAATTAGCAACTAATTTACTAATTGTGTGGCATAAGAAATGGAAGGTTCATCGCCACGTGAATGAAAATTCTTCATTGGATTCTATCCTGAGTAGAATAAATCCACTTAGGTTTTCATTTCCTGTCCTGCTAAGAAGCTGCTGTATTACTTCTCTTCGTCTATCTGCCACAGTCTTTTGCGAAAGAACTTTGTGATCGATCCGAGCTATGACGTTGTAACTGGGAACACTCACGTTCTTTTTTATTGCTTCATTCTGCTAATCAATTTCATATTCTCATCTTTGTGGTTGCATTCTGTCCAACAGGGCACCAATGTCACAGATGAATAAATCTGCAATGGAGATATGTCATAAATCATTCACCATTAAGCACGGTGCCTCAGTTGTAGAGCGCTTACCTCTAAGGAGTGAGGTCCCTGGTTCGATCCCCCGGCCTAGTAAATTTGTGGTGAACAACATTGTGCTTGTGGATTTTTTTGGGGTACTTCTGTTTCCACCTACTTTCTCATTCCACCAATTCCTTCATCATCATTTACTTGCTTTTATCTCATCTCTCTTAGCCTAAAGGGCATAATCGTCGCGCGTTAAACAAAGAAACTTCATTTCATTTTCATTCGCTATTAAAGGAAATCTACTAGATAGCTGACACATTCTACGATAAGCCATTATTTGATCATCAGACACGATCAAATCACGCCAACAATCAGTAACTGACCTGTGGCTCCCTGTTCGGTTTGGGTACCAAACCTCGCGGACCAAAACCTCTCTCAACCAAAACCACGCCGCCCAAAATCTCGCCAGGCCAAAACATTGCATGATTAAAACATCGCCGCCAAAAATTTCGCAACATAGAATCACGCCTGGCCTAAACTACGCGGGATGTAATCTCTCCTGGGGGAAAAAAATGTCGTCTGTATAAAACCTCGTCACAACGATTTCATCGATATAGAATGTTATATGTATTGCTAGATGTATGCATTTAGTAACAATACATAATTGCATTAAAATGATGACGAGAAAAAATTCTAACGTGTGTTTTGTAAATTTATATAAATCAACTGATTCACTTATAGGCATATCTATGAAAATATTAATCATAAAATCTTGAAATTTTGTACAAATGATCCTGTTGTACCCGAGAGGTGTTTTGTATTGCTTTTAGGCGTTCGTGAGATCTCTGAATCTAACACCAAAACAATTGGTTACATTAGATATATTGTTGTCTTTAGGTAAAACAATCTCTGTCCGTTGGTACGAAATGACCTGCACTCTCTCTTAAAAAAAAAAAAAAATGCTCTGGTCTTTATAATAGAAGCTGGATAATGTATTTTTTCCTGCATCCTATCGCAAATACATGCATTTCAGAAAAACAAAATACGTATAAAAACTGTACATCCTTATGGCACTTCTAGGGCTGGGGTCTTTTACCTCTACAGTTCAGAGTTAAGGGGCATTTTTAAGGCTACTTTTTGCTACATCTAATGATGCTGTGCATTGTTGAAGCAATCAACCCTTCCTCTCTCCTCTGATTAAAATTTAGTTTCAACTCTTAAAGCGTAAGAGTAAATCTCTAATCTCCAACAATTAAAAACTGAGTTTTTACACAATTTTTTAAAAAATGTTTTATTTAAAATTGGGGAAGATGAATTCACACCCTCATTATTGAACTATTTTAAGTCAAAACAGTACACCGCAAAAAGAAAAAAATAACAGAAACTGCTTTTAGACACAGTAGGACACTGTACACATTACGAACACTCTTTGAACACTTTTAGATGACACATATTCACCCCTTGTAGATACTGTGTTGTCCAAGTATGCCCCAGATGTATGTACAAAATGTACAAAATGTAAGTCGCCACTTTGTTTTCTAGTTGTTTGCCAGAAAGAAGTGTTTTAAATATGACATACTATACACACACATACGCGAAGCACACTTTTGGACACACGCGAAGCACACTTTGTAGACACACACATGATATATTTCCCCCTCAACATCTGTTCTAAAAAATTTTAAATGCTATTTTATAGGGGAAAGTCTTACAGTACCGGACAAATTTACATGTTCTATTGTTACCTGAGAATCATTAGTTCTATTGGGAATTTAATACAATACTACAATACTTCAATATATGTTTTATCAATGTTATTCACGATTTATTCAAACTGATACATTAAGTGCACAATATTTGAAAAACAAAAAATGGTTACAATTTTCAAAAAATCAAAATTGGTCTTCCAGTACCGGACAGAAGCTTTTCTACACTAAGACTCTTATGTCTGAAGTCATACCTTATTCTGGCAACGTTCACAAGTGAAGTAAGCAATACTGTCTTCATCTGCACAGTTGACATGTGCCCAGCCTCTGCAGTCCAGACATTGCACCCATTCTTCTTGAAAGGTTTCAGTGCAAATGATGCATTCTGTTTCTTCATTCTTGTCTCCGCCAAAATCTAATTTCTTCTTAGATCCTGCTTTGGCTGTATGGGCATGATCTTCCTCTTGATTGTTTAGATCGACCTGTCTTTCAGTACTGTCTGCTTTCTTCTTCTTCATATTCTGTTCCTTGGTGTCCTCCTCAGGTATTAGCTTCCGTGTTCTTCCTCTTCTTCTGTTCTCTGCTGACGTCCTCCTCTTGTACTGTAGATCATCTTTGTAGGGGGTGGACGTAAGAACCTCACTCTTTTGTGTTCTTCGAGTTCTTTTTCTTGTTGCCTCTTTTGTTGGTGTTGTCACTTGGGGAGAAATTTTTGCAATAATTTGTTTCAGATCGGACGTTGAAGTTGAAGGTTGAGGTGTCGAAGTTTCTGGCGAACGTCCCTCATTGACAGATGCAGGCTCTCCAAAATGCTCAGACGGAATGAAGTCTAAATCGGTAAATATGCCTGGATTCAAGGGATACAGTCCTGTACAAGCAAAAGCAGATTGGGCAAGTTCCATTCGGCAAATTGAGGAGAAGGCAGTATTCACTAATCCAGCAACATCTTTTAGGGTGATTTTCAGTGGTTCGTATTTTCTCAACCAGACACTACACGCTTGATTGTAGGCGGCTTTGAATGGACGCATTACAGCTCGGTCCAATGGTTGCATTTTATGGGTAGTGTGCGGGGGGAGGCTTATCATGTGTACATTATGTTCTCGTGCGAACAAAATAACTTCCAGATCCTTGTGTGTGCTATGGCCATCTAATATAAGGAGTACAGGTTCTTCTTTCGTAGGATGAGTTCGCTCAACAAAAAGGTTCATCCACTTCATAAATGATTTGACTGTAATCCAACCTGTTTCTTCTGCTGCAAACACACTGCCTCTAGGAGCATCCTTCTTCAGGATTTCATCTATCCGAGATTTGTTGGGGAAAACAAAAAGAGGGGGGATGAAGTTGTCACCAGCAGCATTGATACAAAGCAGAACAGTCACATTTCTTCCTCTTTCTCCGGATGTTATTTTACTGACTTGTTTTTTACCCTTTTGAGATATCACTTTCACATCGTTATCGTGTACAATGGAAACACCCGTTTCGTCACAATTGTAAATTTTGTCCTTGCCAAAATTGTACTTGTCAAGCAACTGTTGATATTTTGTAAAAAAAAATGTCAACTTGTTGTCTGTTAAAGCCTTTGGCTCTCTGAAGGCTCGTCGATTCAGGCGATCGAAGGGACAGATCTGGATGACGTCGCATAAAATCATAATAAAACTGTTTACCTGCAGATTTATCTTCCTTCTTAAATTGATGTGGAACTTTCATATACTCGGCCAAAGAAAACACTAATTTTAGGAATTCCTTTCTATTTAAAGGCATAAACATGTTGTCCAACTCTTTGATGTACGAAACTAGTTGATCTTCCATTCTCTCATCAAATGTCTTTTTAAATCTGCCCATTTGTGGAGTCAAACTTACTGAGTTCCCGCGTTTGATGCACTTCACTCTATCACCCAGCGAACTTTTCGGGACATTAAAAGTTTTACTTGCTTGTCTGATCGTCATACGACCGGATATAACTTCGGTTACTGCATGTTTCATATGTTCCTCTGTCCACTTTCCTTTCCTCTTCTTCTCATTAGTAACCATATTGCTATAAGAGAAAAGGAAAATACATTACACAACGATCACTCGAAACTTCGTTTTGTCCGGTACTGGAAGAACGACGGATGTCCGGTACTGTAAGAATACAACATATCAACAAGTTTCACCATTCTTCAGTTCTGTGTAATGTAATCACAGGACTAACATATTTTTTTATAACTTACTATAATAAGGATAAAGTATATTATGCAACATAGTCAGCAACTTACCTTGGACAGGATAATGAACGGGATAAAAATATCTTTTGACAGACGAATTTCACACCAACTTCTTTTCACAGCCACAACTCACACTAAACTGAACAAAGCAAAACGCGCCCAAATTATGTTGCATGTTGGTGCCTGCCCCTCGTACTGGTGTGTACACTCTCTTGCCATCTAGTGCTCAACGCAAGATACAGCTTTGTCCGGTACTATAAGACGTCCGGTATTGTAAGACTTTCCCCTATGTTTACAGTGTAAAGATGATTGAGAATAGCTAGACAAATTTACACTATATTGCACCAAAATTGAATAATTTTATTTTATGAAAGATTCTGAAAATGAAATGAAATCTATAAGTTTTACGTCCCACGTTATGTCGCGTGCGAAAGTTTTGTGTAACCTTTCTTTTTAGATCACATAGTGCACATGTGAGCATAATGGGGAAGTTGAGGGGGTTAAGTCTCTCTTCATTTCTGACCGACTTCAAATCCAAGTTTTTTATTATTATTATTATTATTTGTAATATTGGATTGCATATTAAGAAATTCATTGGGTAAATTTTATGGAGACGTTTCATCCCGCAAGTTTTTTTTTTTTTTTTTTTTTTTTTCTTAAGTAAGATTTTAATTAGCGAGGTTTTGACCAGTAAGATTCTGGTCCACGAGATTTTGGGCGGCGATGTTTCCGAGAAATCATCGGATTTTTTCCCAAATCGGAATGTTTCCGAATTCTTGAATTTTCCGATTTTACTTTCCGGATTCCGGAAAGTAAAAATTCCGGAATTGGCCATCCCTAGTATTTGCCATTACGGAAAATATTTTCTATTTACACTCATTTTCCATACCATTAATAATAATAATAATAATAGTAATAATAATAATAATAATAATAATAATAATAATAATAATAATAATAATAATAATAATAATAATAATAATAATAATAATAATAATAATAATTCCCAAAAGGAAGGAAAAGTTCCCATCATGGCAGTGTGAAGGTGGTTTGTGCTCCGCAGATTTTTGTGTATTAATATGGGAAGAAATATCCGATATTGAACTAGTTTTAGTGTGAAGTGAACAGTAAGTACTGTAGATTATAATGGATTAACTTTACTAGCTACTTGTTCATTTCAGTAAATTATCAGCAATGAAACATTGAAGTGATCGGTCTAAAGAATGTAAACAAACCAGTGACAGTACTGGAAACTCAGTGTGAGAAAATTATTGTGATGGAAATTCAGTGTTACTAGGTCACATCTCGAAACTTTCATAACTGAAATTGCCGTGTTATATCAGTGTCATAGATACTTTTTAAAGCTACACTACGACTAATTACTTTTATTAAATATGGTTAACATGAGATTTCCCAGTTTTTGTTAATAAAATTACGAATTTGGAGCAAGTTTTTGTACTTTTTGTTAAATATCAACAAATTTATTGTTAAATATGGGAGTTTGTAGTAAATGTTCCAAAGCTGTTCCCAGGCAAGAACTGAATCTGAAAATTCAATGCAAAGCTTGTAAAAACATATATCACGGTACTTGTGTTAATCTCGCGGAAGATGATATTAAATTTCTTCGATCGGATGATGAAGCTTGGCGTTGCGACAATTGCGATCGAGCTAGGCGTTCTAGTATGGATAGTGACAAGTTACTGGAGACAACAACACAGTGTCCCTCCTTACTTGAAGTTTATCACTTACTGTTATCTATTAAAGAAGAAATTAGTGACTTGAAAAAATCGAACAAGGAAGTCGAAGATGAATTAGGAAAGTCGTTAAACTTAGCACACGAAAAATTAGATGAAAATTCGAAGCTTCTCCAAAATCAAAGTGAACTGTTAAAAGCATGCCAGGAAACTATCGATACTTTAAAAAGTGAAAATTTAAGGTTGCAAAAACAAATAGATAAAATGAACTTACAAATTGATGAGTTGGATCAATACGGACGGCGTAACGTTGGAACTGTGCGGCGTTCCTGAACTACCAAATGAAAACATATTAACTACTGTAAAATATATAGGTCGTGCTATAGACATAGATATTAATGACAACATGATTGATGCGT
The DNA here is from genome assembly GCF_964235325.1 of Thermobia domestica. Lineage (NCBI taxonomy): Eukaryota > Metazoa > Arthropoda > Insecta > Zygentoma > Lepismatidae > Thermobia > Thermobia domestica. The sequence goes on along the minus strand of NC_137466.1, from coordinate 165,590,520 downwards.
GCCACAGAGTAAAAAAACATCCCGGTCAGGATGCTGCTAATAAAGTTGTTAAATTTGTAAGGAGAATAGATAAAGATAGGTTCTTACATAGAAGAAAGGTTAAACGTAATTTAAAATGTAAAGATATTGGCTTTACTACAGGGGGACCTATTTACGTAAACCAATGTCTCTCTGTACAAAGAAAAATTGTATTCAGTGAGGCGCGGAAAATTAAAGAGAAAAAAATTACGAATATTTGTTTGTCGATTGGTCTGGTAACATTAAGTTGAGAAAAAGAGCAGATGACTCTGTAATTTATACACTTCGTACAATAGAGGATATTCGACAACTAACATAATTTATGAGTAATAATGATAGAGTGATTTCAATATGTTACCAGAATGTACGAGGAATTAATACTAAATTAAATGAAATATATACTAGTATTTTAACAGAAAACTATGATTTCATTGTATTGACAGAAACATGGTTGAATAATAGTGTGTTTGATAGTGAATTTATTGATGACAGATATATAGTTTTTCGACAAAATAGACCAGGAGGAGGTTCACTTATAGCAGTATTAAAAAAGTTTCAAGTACAAGAAATTAGGATAAACATTGAACATGTTCAAATTGTCTGTATTAAGATGATAACAGGAGGTAGTACTTATATTATTGTATCAGTATACTTTCCACCTAACTCAAAAATTGAATCATATTATGATTTTTTTAGAAAATCTGAGGAGATCACTAATTTTCAGTTCTATAATATTATTATCGTAGGTGACTTTAACATACCCTCAATTACTGATTCCAGTTTTAATCTTATAACTGGAGGTCATATTTGTGTTGCGCTTGCAAACTTTTTGTCTTTATTTAATCTTCAATCATACAATAATATAATGAATAATAATGGAAGAACATTAGATTTATTATTAACAAACTTAAAATATATTAATATTACTAGGAATAATTGTCCTTTAGTAACTGAGGACTTACATCATCCTCCTTTATTAATTGAATTCTCTATTACATCTAAATGTTTAAAAACAAAGTTTAATCCAACTATTATCTTTAACTATTGTAAAGCTGACTTTTACAATTTGTATAAGGATCTACATAAAATGGATTGGGGTCAGATATATCAATATGAGAACCCGAATGATTCATTAAATTATTTTTATAAAAAACTTGATGCTGTAATTAATAAGAAAGTTCCTAAACGAAAAATAAATAAAAGAAGATCTTACCCATGTTGGTTTACAGCTGAGATTATAAATCTTATAAAACAGAAAGAATATTTTAGAAGAAAAAGGAATCGTTCCAATTTTAATTTCCTCAAATTTGTTGAATTACGCAAAAAGTTGAAAGGTATGATAAGTATATCTTACAAATTATACATTAGTAAGGTAGAGAATAATATAATTGAGAATCCAAAAAAATTTTGGAGTTTCATAAATAAAAAAAGAGGGATAACAGGAAACAGAATCAGATACTTGTGAAGGTAAATTGCTTAATTCCAGTAAAGAAATAGTGGATTCTTTTGCAGATCATTTTAAGTGTGTTTATTCCTCGGATTGCTCTTCTTATACAATTTCTGAACCGAGTTATCAAGAAACAACCCACTGTTTAAATATTTCTACTATCACTGTAAAAGATTACGAGATATCTGTAAAAAAAATTAAAATCAAGTAAAGTGAGTGGTACTTATATATTTAAAGCATGTGGGGAAGTTCTTCGTGTTCCTCTTTTATATATATATACAATAGCATCTTGAAATCTCAAATATTTCCAGATATTTGGAAAATTAGTAAAATGTACCTATTTTCAAGTCGGGCAATCCATGTGAAGTAAAAAATTATCGGCCGATTTCATTTATATCTGTTCCTTCGAAAATATTTGAGCAAATTTTATACCAGAAAATTTTTGAGCATGTTAAATCTTATATATCAACTTATCAACATGGCTTTTATCCGAAAAGATGTACTGTTACTAACTTGGTCACATTTACTCAATTTATTTCTGATTCTTTCAATGATGGCTACTCTGTGGACGCAATATACACTGATTTTGCTAAAGCATTTGATAAATTGGATCATACCATTTTGCTTCAGAAGTTGTCTAATTTTGGTTTTTCTTATGAATTACTAAAATTAATTTCTTCTTACTTAAGCAACCGGAAGCAGTTTGTAATATATAAGCAATTACATTCTTTTATGTTCAATGTTAATTCAGGTGTACCACAGGGATCCAATGTGGGACCATTGTTTTTTTTTTTAATATTTATAAATGACTTACCACGTGTTATTAACTTCTCAAAATGTCTTTTATTTGCTGACGACCTTAAAATTTATAAGAAGATAACTAATCAACTCGGTTGTATTGAGCTACAACACGATATAGATAGTTGTTACATATGGTCGCTGCAAAATAAACTTAATTTTAATGTAAAGAAATGCTTAGTCTGTACATTTTCAAGACAATGTACTCCATACATCCATGAATATGTTATGAATCGTGAAACATTAACCAGAGTAAATTTTACTAAAGATCTGGGTGTATGGCTAAACAACAAACTTACATATGAATTACACATTGAAAAAGTAGTTAATGAATCTTATAAGGCACTTGGTTTTGTGCTACGAAATTCTAAAGTTTTAAATAATATTCAAACTGCATTCAAGCTATTTAATAGCTATGTAAGAAGCAGACTAGAGTACGCAAGTGTGGTATGGAATCCTTTTTATCACTGTTATATTAAGAAAATTCAAAGAATTCAAATTAAATTTTTGCGACATATGTACTACAAGAAATATAGAAGATCTTCATATGAAGAAAATATTTCTTATGATAATTTAGTTAATGAATTTACTTGTGACACATTAGAATTAAGGAGAGAAATAACAGATCATTTATTTTTGTATAAAATTGTAAATGGCCTTCTGGAATGTGATGAGTGTTTACAACTATTGAACTTCAATGTTAAAATGAAGGCGTTACGTAATCGGCAACCATTCTATTGTAAGAAATCTAATTCAGTGTCTCATCAAAACTCACCACTTATAAGACTCTCCAGGAAACATAATAATGCCATTAAAGGAAAAAATGAAATTGATTTTGCAATGACAATGAAAGTATTTTTGGCGAATTTAAGGGAAAATTTAAGTACATGAAATAATAGTACTGGTAATTGTGAATAACGCCAAGTATTACTAAATTTAGAAATTATTTTGAAATATTGAATTTATATTGCCTTAAAGAGATTATTGTTGTGTAATTTCATGTATATGTATTTTTGCTTTGCTTCGATTTATTGTGTTATTTTATTCCTTAAGTCTTTTTTTCTTATTTTTGATATTCTTCTTCACAGTATGCTGTGGCTGTAATGTTGTGTAATGGTTAAGAATTATCATGTAATTGCAAATATTTATATTATATTAATTATTTGTACAATGTAATTTCGAATATGTTTATTATATTGATTATTTGTACAATGTGATAGCTTATGTATGTTGTGATGTATGTTTGTAAATCTGCATATTACTAATTACATAGTTATAATGCCTATTGTAATTGGAGCTCAAGCTCTGTTATAGGATAGATAATAATAAAATAAAATAAAATAAAATAAAATAATAATAATAATAATAATAATAATAATAATAATAATAATAATAATAATAATAATAATAATAATAATAATAATAATAAAAATGATGTTTGTTTTCACTTCACTACTTAACCATTTTAAACTTTAGATGCATTTCGAGGGTCAAATTGACTTCCCAGGTGTTCTTTTTTTTTGTATTTTAAGTGTACGATTTAAAAAAAAATCATAATGGTTCTTTCTGACATCTTGCAATAGGCTCTTCTGTATTATTAATTTATATTTATTTAATAATTTCATTTATAAAAACAGTAGGCATGAGACTCTACATATACTACATATTTTCATTTGGGTCGTTAATTTAGCCCTTTCTTTAATGTTGTTCTGTTTTGGTGGAATTTTGTACAAGGTTTCATATTTAAGTGATGATAGTTACTCCACCGTCTTTTATAAGCGCAAGAAGAAGAAGTGTAAGAAAATGGCCTGATGATTCTCTAAGTGCTGGGAGATTTTTATTACGTCAGGTAACTGATGTCTAAGGACTGCGTCTAGTGTTTGCTAGCCAGCATTTGAGACACTTAACTAAACAGATTGCAGGTTATGACAATTGGGTGAGTACTGCACCAAACTTTGCCAATCATTATTCATGAAACACAAGACAGTATATATACACTGCACACTGTAGAAAACTTCTGCTTAGTTCATATAAGGTTGTGGTTATCTTGGCATAATCTCTCCATTCGGCTAGTAACACAACTTTTTTTAGTCTCATACAAGATTCTGCAAGCAACTGAATACTTTGGCTAAACGTCCAAACTTCCTTGTAATTACAACGTATGTATTAATGGTGTCATGTAGAACTTCCGTGATGGTACGGAAATACTACAGGATGAATTGGAGGATAACGGGACTCATTAATACGCTGAATATAGCTTATGCTATCTTGCTCAAGCCTCTTGACGTTTAAGGCGTGGCCTCTTTTTTACAATATCCAATGAAAGTTACGCGATGTTGTCTAATAGTCAGTACTGGTAGAAATATTATTTGCACTCAAAAACGGCTTTGTTCATATAATGTTAGTGCATGCTTAGTAAAAACGGAAATCATTTCAAAATAGGGGAAATCATTTAAATTGTTAGGGGGAGAAAGCATGATTATACGCACAGTGGTTCGCTATTTTATTCTAAGATTGCTTTTTTGTACACAAGTCAATTTAAACCAGTGTTTATTCTTTCACCTTCTAGGGTTGAAGATTTACTTCGTTCTGTCGTCTGTGTTTCATGAAAGAAACGTTTCACAATATTCTTGTACAGGAAAGAAAATGAAATCTGATAACGTCGCTCTTAAGTGCCATTGGCTTTAGCCAAACGTTAAGAGGTTTGAGCCGGACAGTAGATGAAGGAAATAAGGGAAATATTTTGATTCACCTTGCACGCGTTGCTGCCCAGCAGATGGACGCTTATACAAACGTAATTAGTTTCACTATTCGGGTTTTTCGAAGCTTCAAAATTGTATTGAATGATGCATATTATATTGTCTATAAAAGTTTAAAAGGTCCAGAGTAATATTTTAATGCAAAAGACCATAGAAAGTTGACGGGCTCGCTCTATGTAAAAGCCTCCAGTGGTACTACTACAATTCCTAGGTTAAATATTTGCTAAGTTTCATTTAAAGGTATGGTTTAATAATGGGTGTTTACCTTAACCTTTTTAAGTGTTTGCATGAAATATGAACTGCAGAGAAAGTTTTTTTAGTATTTTGAGTGGGCATAAGAAATATTCAGTATGTTTGTGTTGTTATGGGGTTACCGAATTCACGTATTTGGTTATAGATGTCTTGCAAGGAATAAACAATTGGCTGAGATTTTCGTTATGGAAGAGAATGTTAATTACTGTGTTGTACGTACATTGCTATAAGCTTTCTTGAAAAGAGAGGAATTGCGAAAAGAGTAAATTGGAGAACTGATTTAATTTAGGTGCTATAGAATTGAGTCAAAAAGAGTTGCATTTGGCATTGGCTGTAACATTTTTAAAATGTTCAGACATTTATTTTTCGAGCTCATTACATTTTCAATCTTTAAATATTTCTCAGAGCAGCAATATGCTTAACGTAACTATACACTGTGACTATAAACCTAAACCTAAATTAACATGTTTACATACTAGAGTGTGGCCCATAATTATGTATATTATATTTCAAAGACTATGATAAAGAAACTAGCAGCATAACTTAAACATAAAATTGAACATGAACACATTACTATCATACATTTTCTTACAATAATTTTATTCTTTGCTGTTCGTGCCATGATCCACCAACGCACCATGCCTGCAGACAAAGAGCAATGTTGTCACAAGAAGCTAGACAGACCCGTAGGGCCTATTGATATCCTGTGGAACTCTTCTGAGATAGCTTCTCGTAGTTCGACAAAATTGCGTATGTGATGTTGATACTCTTTGTCCTTTAAAACACCCGATAAGAAAAAGTAGGTGGTGACAAATTGGGAGATCGAGCTGGCCACTCCACAGGCTCACGTGGACCGATTCCGCGGTTCGGGAATGTTTCGTTCAGCCACTTCTCGCACTGGTATGGCATACTCTAAAGGTTCTAAGTCCAATGCCCGTTATTCCCATTTTCAGGTTACACAGTATTTCCATATCGAAATATTTTGGCCAGAATTACAAATACTACAGTTGATCAAACATAATTATGGGCCACCCTGTATATATGAAGATGCTCTGGTTTATGAGGTGTTCCTAGTCAGGGCTGGCAAATTACTTCTCTAATCTCGCTCTCTTGAAGGTGAGAAATAGTCTGTACTGAGAGGATTAATGGTGCATTATTCTCAGTGCATTCACCAACAGTACTGCGTTCAAAACTCTGTTGTGGTCCGGAGCGCAAATTAATAGTAATTTCAGTCCTTTATGTATTCTGTGTTGGATAAGAACTCAAAACACACAACCAGGTAAAAGATTATTAAGCTATATGATACTCAAGGTGAATCTATCGCGAAGCAAACTCGAATCCTACGTACATAGAATACAGATTTGATGCTTAAGAAAACTGATATAGTAGCTTTATCTTGCCCAGGTATACGTGTAAAACGATCATGTATAATCCAAACTTCACAATTTTGAAATGAAATGAATCTTTTAGTTTATAACGTTCCACAATTGTGCCCATTAGGTTAAGGAAGACGATGAAGAAAGATGGAAGAATTGGTGGGATCAGAAAGTAAGGGAAACAGGAATATCCCGAGAAAACCTGCGGATACAATGTTGTCAACCGGGAACTTATTTGTCCGGGGATCGAACCAGGGACCCCACGCACCAGACTCAATATTTTGTCCTTCAAAAGTACACACGTATGGTCTAGCAGTTTCCAATCCCACATATTCCTAAATACGAAGTTATATTTGCTCTAAATCCAAAACAAACTAAGAAACGTGTAATGTATCATTTATGATTCTTTTTAAAATGAACGTAATTCCTAGTTCGTTCAAACAAAAAGAAAGAAAATATGCTCCCTTGTTTCGATCCTGTAAAATGAACAAATTTCAAGAAACTAGTACCCTGAGAAAACACTGTTCTTTCCCTCCTCTTCACCACTTCTGATCCCAGTCCCCGCCAAGTGAACTTTGTGGTGGACAAACACCGTGCTCGTGGGTTTTCTCGGGGTTCTCCCGTTTCCTCCCACTTTCTTCATTCCACCATTTCACTCATCTCTCATTATCACCGTCTCCTTTAGCCTAACCGGCATAACCGTGGGACGTAAAACTCAAAGATTTCATTTTATTTCATTTCACCACTTCTGGATACTGCATTGATTCTCTAAAGTATTTTCGTGTAAATAAATGTTACACTTTTTATATAAAGTTGTAGCTGTTGTTGTAAATAATTCAACTAATGTTTCTCGACGTCCTAAAATTTCGACGCATTTCGAGTCATGAACCCATTGTGTGTACCGCTACCGTAGCTTTACAGCTACCAATACAACACATTTTGAATCGGTAATGTGTTGTCAAGGCCTCAATAACATTTTGTCCGTTTTTCTTGACTAGATTTCACAAAATGTTAATATAAGTAATTCCGTAAAAAAAACTATACAAAGTTAGCTGAACTCCGAAACTTGAATACCTTACTAGAATAGAAATCTTTACCATTAGTGTTTCTTCCAGACATGTTTTTTGGAGGGGGTACTATACCCCCCGGAGCTCTGAGAGTAGCTCCCCGGAGGAGACCAAATAATACGTCTATGATATAGTTATAAAGAGAATAGTACCAGCAGTGTACCTCCGGAGTGCTAAGGGTGCCGGTAACTACATGTGACTACGTGCGGGTAAAAACTACAATTCAGTTAAAATGAATAGCAACATGGTCAGGCCAGCACCCAGAAATTTTTGTTGGGAAAGGTCCAAGCTTGTGAATTTGATTGCTTTTATAAGAAAAAGAGTACAGATGAAGTTTAATTTTCACGCTATGTCAATCATTTTCGTGTTAAACAAGTATAGTATTATTGAGAAAGTAGCCGTAGGTGAGCCCCTGAACGTGGTCCAGAATACCTTTGAAGTAGTGATTTACCGTGTTCTCCAAATATATTTGTTGAAACTAACTTTGTATTTCTGTACACAGAATAGTTTGTAGAATTCTAACTTTGTCTTATAATAACAATAATCATGGTTTTCTATATTCTTTTAAACGATATACATTGATCAACTAAAATCATTAGTTTTTATATTTCTTACTTTTTTCTTGAAATGACGATAAATATAGTATTATTTGTTCTTTCAAGTGCTATAAATGATTTAGTTGATAAATTAATATTGTTATTGTTTCACTTTGTACTGTATTAGAAAAACAATAACTACAACGTTATTATTTATGTTTTTTTTTAAATATTTTTCTCATAATTGAAAGTCGTAAGTTCATCTACTAGTTAACTTTGTAGATATCTCACTTTATTCTACAATATTGTGCCGGGGCGATTCGTCAGTTCTACTAGCTGAGATATTAAATTTTGATTTGGCAATAAATTGCTTTAAAATTATCAAACCAAGGGAATTTTAGAACTCTCAAACAAAGAAGATAAGAATTGACAACTCATATTCAACTGATGAACTCAACTATTTCAAATTGACAGAATAGTGACTAGGTTATGTGGAAGGTAAAAGAGGGAGAGAAGAAGGGATTTAGCTAAAAGAATAGAAATGGGCATTTGCCTCAGTTCTTTGCCCTTCATGATGAAGAATAAAGGGTAGACTCCTTGGAAGGGTAGACTTCCCGGCTGGCAGTTGAAGAAACCAAATGGAGTTGACGATTGGATTCTCCTCCCGTCAAATCTGCTAGGATGGATGAATGAAATATGTAAAGTGGTCTAATGATGTTCGTTGGATAGTGACCTGGGTTTCCCTCATGAACTGTTTCTGCTGCGTAGAACCTTTAGTGTCTCAGTGACCGGGTATGGCTGGAGATGGCTTCTTTCTGAAATTGTGTCTGGGTTGCTCTCTTACTTCTCGCCACACATTCGGTTGCTTGACTATGACTTCCTCTTGAAGCGTGTCTGCAATGGTTTTGTTAAGAAAGAACATTGACGATGGAGATCATTCAACTAGAAGGCTTGTCCAATCTAAAGGAACGTGTTATGATGGTGAAAAGGATACTAGTCCTTCATTTATTGGCTAATTTACACAATGACGAAGTGAATTTATTGATTCTACAAATAATGTCTGAGGATGCGCATACACTGAGAAAAATCCGTTATCCGGACAACGATATGTTGTACAGCGGTGGACACTTCTAAATGGTACACCTTAGCCGTAAATCTCCATATGGCTGTACCATTTAGAAGTGTCCACCGCTGTGCATATATACGAAATAAATATGTTTACTATAAAAATCAGTACGGAGCATATGTTAACCATATGCTACCTAAGCACTGTCCTTTTGACCGCTAAGATGTTACATCATGCCATTGTATGATGTCTGACATCTAACAGTCTTCCGTATATTACGTATGTATGCATATGTTACATATATCAGCTATATGTCACATACGTCGAGCTCCTTCGTAGCTAAGCGGTTAGCGTACGCGCCTTTGGCTTGGGAGGCCCAGGTTCGATTCCCAGCGGGAGTCATGTGGTTCGGATTCCACGTTAATAAGTAGATCCCGTCTCATAAGCCTCGCTGCTGAAACGTTAAACTCAAAATAAACTGAACTGTATGTGAGATCCTGACCGTTTATGTAAAGTTCTTCTTTTCGTACGGTAAGTAAAGGTATGTTTATTCAGAAAACTTGTACGGACAGTACGTTTAAAATATACTTTCTCAGTTATACGTTTACTGTACGTTAAGTCCAAAAACTATAGTATTTACACAGTAACCTACGTTTTCTCCGTATACCACATACGTTTTTTCTCAGTGAACATGGTCAAATGTTCTGTAAAGCTGAATTAATGAATTAAATTAAATTTAAAATAATTTGATTTTAAGAATGATTTAAAAAGTCGAATAATCATAATTGTAATTGCTTTTTACTGTTGACACAATATAACAGTAACGTGCATCACTGTCGAGTACTGCACAATATCAACAATTATGGCATTGTTTGGTATTTTAGATTTCATAAATTGATCTACTAGGCAAATTAGTTTTTAATTTGTCACTTTGCCTTACGAAAACAAAAATAATTACGGTGTTATTTGTTCTTCCATATAAGAAAAAAATACAGAAAGAAGAAATAATTCAAAAAGACTATTTAAATAAGACTAAGACATGATGCTGAAACTCAATTTTGAATTATGTTTTGATGCGCAGTTAACAAAGTAGAAAAAGAAATCTCTGAAGGCGATACAAGGATTTTCAAGAGGAAAAATTTCTACAAGCATTTTAGTAGTTGTTATCTGTATTGCGTCGAGATAAACGTTTATATTGTTTTTCTTACATCCAAAGAAAGCTTAAAGCCCTGAAGGGCATTAACGAAAAAATAACATTAAAACCACCGACAGAAGAAGTTGTTATTCTTAAGTCCAAAGAGAGATGTTTTTCTTTCGTCTCTTCGAAATTTTGTTAGATTAAATCTTTTCTCCTCAACGTCGGTTTTTCAAGCTCTTCAAATATATTATTTCTCTAAAAATCTTGTATCTTTTTTTTACTTCTTTTTTTAAAAAAGGCCAGACATAGAAGAAACATTTAGAAACTTGAAAAAACTAGCTTTAACAAAGTCAAACAAAATAATAACTATTGTTTACTAACTAGCTTGAATCAAAGAGAGGTCATCATTTCACACTGTAGAGCAGCGTTTCCCAACCGGCGTGCCGCGACAAACTGGTGTGCCGTGAATGGGCCGCTGGTGCCGCGAGGAATCGAAACAAAATTATTAATTTTAGAGCAATTAAATTGAAAAACATAGGGGAAAATGTATATTTTTATTTTATTTTATTTTAAGTATTTGTTATCATTGTTATGACCATTATTGCTTCTTTATTGTTGCAGACTATTTCGTAACTTGAAAATTTAAAATATCATTCAATCCTCTCGACAAACTACCTACATGAAAAATAAGCATAATGATTTACCACGAGGAAAAACAAGTGATAGAGCTTTCTTCTCTACGAGGAGGAGATCAATAATCACAGACAAAAATACTCTGTGTTTTATAGTTACAAATAATAATATCTATAAGTGTGCCGCGAGAATCCAAGTAACACCCGTAGTGTGCCGCAAGTTAAAAAAGGTTGGGAAACGCTGCTCTAGAGCATGATTTTATTGACAGATGTTGAAGTACTGTCAATCATTATACCTGTATCAGCGGATTTAGGATTTAGCATTTAGATTTCTGTGCTTTTAGCATCTATGGCCATTTAGCCTGTTACGTATGAGGGATGGCGTCCCTCGCGAGCAGATTATCAGGAGAAAGGAAAGGAAAGACGCGGCATGGGACCTATATGTTAGGTACCGCCCCGGCATTTGTCTGGTATGAATGAAGAAAATCCAGGAAAACCTCATTCAGAATGGAAGGCCTGAAAAAGCTCGTGCTTCCACCGGGAATCTAACCGGGGACCACTCGCATCAAAGGCTAGAGCGTTAGCGACTACGCTACACCTGTATGAGCGGACATATATATGATAAGAGTCACTTCTGGTGAAACTGAGTTATAAGGTGGAATGGGTTGAGATTGAATTATAGAACAGTATGTAAGTATTTTTAATTTCGGAAATGTACAAGCAGATGGCAGGAGAAGCTTGTTTGGTACATATCATTGCATTGAATTGCATGGGAATTTTGAACTTTTTTTTTTTTACATTGAATTGCATGGGAATGTTGAACCTTCTTTTGCCTCGAATTGCATGGAAATGTTGAACCTCTTTGCCAATGAATAGTAAATTTACAAAACGTGCTATACCATTGTTTCCCTGAGTAACTCATGTTCAAAGCAGGGCGGATCCAGGACGGACTTCTGGGGGGGGGGCGGTGGGTTGTAATACTACTACTTAGAGCTACTTTTAAGAGCGTCAAAAATAAACTATATATTTTATTTATGTATAAAATAAAAAGTTTCCACTTCTGAGGGGGGCGATCGCCCCTAGTTCAAAGCAAGATTCCACTAGTATAAGTCAAATGAGCGTTACCGTGGGTGAAGTTAAGTGTTCAAGCCAATTTAGTGTTGTCACTGAAAGAAGAAATTAGATATTATTCTCTTTGAGTATTCTTTCTGTCTCGTCTCGATTCTAAACAAGCTTTTCTCATCTGTCTCGAATGTTTCTCGTCTCATCATGCACTTGACTTTTGTAAGTAGTCTTTGGTTTAACAAAAAATGCTCTAAATAACTGAAAATCCAAATGTTGTACTGGAATAATAGTTGAATGATTAGCATTATATACAGGGTGGTCCATATATTTTGATACTTTTAAACTAATACAAATAGGACGTTGACATTTTGTATGTTGCAAATATCGGCATGGAGACATTGTTTCGCATTCTCCGTGAAATTACAAATTCAACAGTGTTTCCTATCTAGCATAAAGTTGTACGGTATCTTTTCAAATAGTACTATGTCAGGTAATTACACATTTGAAATATATACAGTAAAAAGAAAACATATAATACCACACTTGTGATGTAGTAGTTAGAAACTAAGGACATTATAGTATCACAAACGTCCATTTTGTTGGTCTCTACAACCATAATTTCGTAAATGAGACAAACAGGGCAATATACACCCAAAGTACTGTAGTGTTTAATACTATGTTCATCATATGACAGATCTTGAATCAATGCGAACGAAGTTACAGGTCAGCGCCGTAACTTAGAGTAGGGACATGCCGAAGATACCTCGCGATCGAGGTCGAGGTTTAAGTCGCGGTCGCACCCTCGATACTGGCACAAACCCATGTATTCAAATGAGTAAGCGCATGCCGAAGATGTACGCTACATCGCGACCTAGAAGTGGACCGCGAGGTCTAACGTGGTCGCGATGATGAACAACTGAGTTTGTTTTTACATCGATGTTCAGCGGAAGCATCGCTGTGGCTCGTGTTCTCATTGGCTCTCCCTGAAGCGTTACACGGAATAAAGTCTTCATTTGTTAAAAATTTCGTCTGCAGAGGATTGTGTGTGTTTATGCTCGAGAGGTTTTATTGCACTATTATATTTAATTATGAAAGACATATTAATAGAACTAATAAGGAATGTTCCAGCAATATGCAATAAAAAACACAAACAACATCGTAATAGGCACGTTTTAAATAGAAAATGGCAGAAAATAGCAACTGAAATGGAAATTTCAGATAAGTTATTTATTTAGAATTATACTGTAGCTTTGTATTATATAAGGCAGTGGCGGTCACAGGAAGGGGACTTTCGGGCTTAAGTACGTAAATTGTAGAATTTATAAAGAAAAAAAGAAGCTACTGTTAATCATATCTATGGTTAAAAACTCCACCACCACCCCAATTACGAGATTAATAAAGAGGGTTTCTTCTAAATTCGTTATTGATATAACGTAAAGAAATACCTGTAAAGACAGGCACGTACACATAGGGAAGAAACGTCAAATAATGGAATTGCACTGCATCAAAACCTGAAGACATACCTGATTATTTATTTATTTATTTATTTATTAAATTTACTGGTAAATTTACTGAGTGCTGAAAGAGGGCATTTCTTCACAGAAAATTGAATAAAAGGTAAAAGTCTTTGATTTAGAATATTGCCAGAGATGAACAAGAGATGAGACTCAAATATTTTTGCGAAACAAGAGACGAGACTTTGGCATTTCTCATATCTTGTCTTGCGTCCATCCCTATTTATAAACTGTTTGGTCCTTTCAACTTCAAAATATGGTTTCGAAGTGATTTTTATGCACTGATGGAATAATTTCGCATGCGTCACAGCAATGTTTCTCCTTAAACTGAGAACTTAACAGCGAGGGTGCAATCTCCTCGCTATGTGCGCCCTTCATCTATTGCGACCTAGACATCGAGGTAGCGACCGCGACTTAAACCTCGACCTCGATCGCGAGGTATCTTCGGCATGTCCCTACCCTTAGATTTTTTCTGAGAGGCAAGCATAGATACGCGTATTTGGGCAACTAGAAAAGTTGTTGTTCCAATTCTTGAGCCCCTCTTCCCATCTTTCGCTTACTCTTTATCTGCCCACGGGGCCTGTGGGCCCTCCCGTACGGCAAGGTCTGATGGGCCGTTAGTTATGCCCCTGAGCCCATTCCATATATGGCAAATTATATTAAGGGGACAATGTTGACAAATCTCAAAGCCATACGAATAGATATTATTTCTAGGACCCTTAACCCTTTACGGATCCTGGCTTTTTTTGCTATTTTTAGACTTTCAGTCAAGCAGCTACTGTATCGTCACTATTTATCCTAGGATCATGGTTCATACCTCATTCTCTTAAGAATAGAGCTGGCTTTCAAATGGTACCACTTGCATGCTCATACCATATACCAGAAGCGGGAAAAAATGTCAAAGTGAAAGTTTTGGAAGGAAATTTTTTTCTCGAACTTTGCCCCCCTGGACCCCCCCCCTGTGTGAACGTAGCCATCTAAAAATATCTGAAAAATAGTACTTGGTATACTGAATGTGTGTGCCAAATTTCAAGTTTCTATCTTGAATAGTAAGGGAGGGAGAAATTTTATCAAAATTTCCCACAATGTCCCAAATTACCACAAAACACTATGATCTCGGGGGAAAAAAATCCTGAGACATCCCTAATTACCCTAGGGTCATGTGTCGCCCATATTCTCTTCTGAATAGAACCGCCTTTCAGGCGGTACCATTCACATGTCTCCATCATGTATCTAAGGCGGGAAATTGCAAAAAAAAAGAAATTTTTTGGTCTAAATTTCCCTTTTTTCAACTTTTAGCCTCTCTGGACCCCCCCTGTTTTAACGCAGAAATCTGAAAAAATCTGTTAAATACTACTCGGTGGACTGAATGTTTGTGCACAATTTCGATCTTCTAGGTGCAAAAATAAGCCCGCCAGAAAAAATTCAGAAGTTTCCCCATGTTACCCTATACAGAAGTATATTTTGAAAAAATTCACTGAGACGTCCCTAATTACCCGAGAATAATAATTCGACCGTCATTCTCTTCAGAATGGAACTGCCTTTCAGACAGTATGACTCACGTGTCCCCAGCATGTATGTGAGGCGGGAAAATCCTGGAAAACGGGATTTTTTGGTCTAAAAATCCCTTTTTTCAGTTTCCCCCCCTCTGGACACCCCCTGTTTTAATGCAGAGATCTGAAAAAAATCTGATAAATACTACTAGGTAGGCTGAATGTTTGTGCACAATTTCAATCTTCTAGGTACAAAAGTAAGCCCACCAAAAAAAAAATACCCACCATGTCCCATTTTTCCCTATATAGAAGTATATTTTTCAAAAAATCCCTGAGACGTCCCTAATTACCCTAGAACAATGATTCGACCGTCATTCTCTTTAGAATGGAACTGCCTTTCAGATGGTATAACTCACGTGTCCCCATCATGTATGTGAGGCGGGAAGAAAATGACCAAAAACGGGATTTTGGGGGTAAAAATATCCCTTTTTTCAACCCTTTGTCCCTCTGGTTCCCCCCTGTTTTAGCACTGACATCGGAACAAAACATCTGGTAAATACTACTCGGTGGGCTGAATGTTTGTGCAAAATTTCAATCTTCTACGTGGAAAAATAAGCCCGACAAAAAATATTGAACATAGGCTTAGAAAATGAGAAAATAAATTTTTGACTTATGACGTCATCACTTCCTATGTCTGGACGCAGGAAGGTCTGAAACTATACGTAATGTCTTCTACAAGGCCTCTGGACTTGGAAAACCAAAAAAAAAAAAAAAAAAAAAAAAGGACGAAAAAGCTCAAATAGAAGAGAAATCACGCAATGTACCATGAAAAATGCGTATGGTACAAATTTTACCATAGGATCCCCAAGGGGCTAATAGTAGACATTTTTTTTTTTTTTTTACTGAAATGGGTCCAAGACTCGTTTTTGTTTTGTTTATCTTTCGTGTATTGCTTTGTTTATGTAATGTAGTGAACCTATTTGATGCTTCATTTACAATTTCATGTTCGTATCGTATATGGAGTATGAAAATTTTGTTTTAAAATGGGTCTCCCTCGAACGGCAGGGAGCTTTCCTGAAAGGGGGGCAGCTGCCCCCTCACAAATTACGGTCCTGTTACAAGGGATTGAGAATTTGACACTTAAGCCTTTATTTCGAAAAACTGCTTAGATAAGCACCTCATCCAGTTGGATAGATGGTTTTCAATAGATACGAAGATTGCAATGCCATGTTCAGTAATGTGATATCTCAAATCGTTCTGGAGATATGCCAAAAATTTTGAAGTTTACAACAATGCTCAAAATTATATAATTCTGACAATTTACTGTAATTATCCCTACCAAAAAGTACTGTAGTAATGTTATAGAAGCAAAGTAAATTAAAGGTTATTTTAGAATGTCCCCACAAGTATGCCATTTTAAGCAATATCGGTGTATTAAATTTTACCATTTTTTGTATCTCCCGAATGGTTTGAGATATCAAATTGCTGTTAACAGCATTATGATCTTTATGTCTATTGAAGAACATGTACGTTATTCGATGTGACACTTATCTAAACACTTTTTCGAAATAAAATCCTTTGAAAAAAGTCAGTTTTTTTTATTTCCTTGTAACTTTGTTTCTACTTGCTCGAAATAAGTCATATGATGACCGTAGTATTCGACATTAAGTTACTTCAGATGTACATTACTCCGTCTGTGTCATTTGCATAATTACCGTTGTAAAACACTCCACATGTTTATCGATGTTTATGATACTTTAGAGTTCTTAGTTTGCAACTCCAAAAAAATAAGTAATTGTATGTTTTTTTTTTCTATATGTAGATTTGAAATACAGTATATCCGTCTCATATATCCTTGCTGCTGCAAGACACGCTAAACTAAAAATCAAATCAAAATTAAACAACAAAATAAAACGAAAACTGATCATGTATGTTGATTTTTGCTGTTTTCAACAAACTTTAAAAGTTCGCTACTGAATTCTCTTTATCATGTGTGTGTACGTGTCTCTGTTATTTGCGAATTTTTCAATTTTAAGTGCTCCATTCGATAGAGCATCAAAAATTATTTAAAAAAAAAAATGTAATCTTTCACGTCGCTCTCACCGTTCCCGAGATGTTGGCCAAAAAACATTCTGATTTCGGGATATTTAAGGAGCCAAATCTCGGGAACCGTAAGTCATACAGAGATGATATTGGTGTTGATCAATACCTAAGAGGATGCTGAACATTTTGGTACCAAATAGTAATCAGTCGCCACTGGTTATATCTGCATTTTCAGTATATATATATATATATACGATGATAAAAGTGACATCTCAATATAGCTAATTCAATACGCAAATTCCAAATATGTAAATGTATTATATATTGAATTTAATCAAATAAATTTCATGTAGATTTCAAATAAATAAATAAATAAATAAATAAAGTTCTTTCTGGCAATGCTTCTCAAGCATACTCAGCCGGTTATATGCTGTTAAATCTGTAAAATGCTCTAGATAGCCATTATATCTCTCATGCCTATAATCCTTGATCCAATAATAAGTTATTGCATACAAATAAAACAACAAAACCCTAGAAGAAAACTGTACATTATTAACTCATTTATTGTGTGTTAATTCAAGTGCAAAAAGGAAGAAAGAAAATTTGATTGTTAAAAGAGCAAAATTAATAGCAAAATACACTAACGCCAGCAACTAAGTGGCTTTCTTTTTTTCTCTCTCTCTAAGAAAAATTTAATAATGCATAAACTTATACGGTACCCTCTTTTATCTTTTGTTCAAGTTTATATATGCAACAGTTAAATGCAAATGAACCAATTACTTCAAAAGAGCAGGAAACTTTTCCTTTTGTTAAAATTTCCCAGTCTCTGCATGGAAGGAGAATAACGATAAAACGTAAGAAAAGAGAAAAAAACAAACAAAGACAGATGATTACGAAGCAAAGCGACGAGAAGAACAGATCTAATATAGAGCTTCTCTATCGCAGAAAGCACATTTTGAGAGAGAGAGGTTCTGACGAAGGAGCCGAAATGAAAACATCAATTATGAACAAGCGACTGCAGTTATTTGACACTGGCGGCACGGGTTGGGTTGGTAGAGAATACGAGAGCGAACAAGCGTATGTCGTTTTTTTGAATTCGAGAGGGAACGAACAAGTTAGCGCGAGTAGTCAGCTGAAATTCAACTATGCACATGATTACGTATGCATAAATACATAACATTTTCCGCTCGAACCTCAAATAAATGAAAGGATCTGGCACGATTTGTAATTACATTGAAGTGTGTTTTCCGGCAAATACTAATCCTCAACCTCTCTCTTTATAATTGTTAGTATCTGAATATTATCATAGCTTCTACTTCCGCAAGAATTCTCTTTTTGTGTAAGTGAAGGAAAACGAACATTCTTCGCAAAAGAAAATTTAAAAAAAAAAAAGTAATTTTATCGATCTATTCAAGAGGTTTTGGAGCAAATTTAATCTTTTGTGGTTTCTCATATATATGGAAACAAATAACGTTTCAGACTGCTATGATTCGAACTCTATACATTTTCACTCTTTCATATTCGCACATGAAAAGCAACTTCAAGAAAACTGCTCAAAGAAGCCCGAAGATTGTTCGGTGGAAGAAATGCAGGAACAGATAGGAACATAACAGATACAAACTAGGAAACAAGATTTAAATTCCAGATTAGCTCAAAAGCTGCAAGTATTTAGGGAAAAGGAAAAACTTCTAAAAAAAAATGTTAGTACTGTTTCACAGTGCAAAACTAAAACTTCCAAACTATGAGAATTCAATACTCAAACTTGAAGTAGTGCATCTATGAATAGTGTGGCTGCTATTAAGATCGAAAATACAACCTGTTCGTCGAAAGCTGAATCCATATTTAAAAAGCCATTACTCCCTATCTTTAATGGTTTTGTTCTATGGGAATACGTGTTGAAACCAAACATAGTTTATTTCAACCACTTCTGGTTTGAATAAGAGCTGAGGAAGGAGATAGAACCTATCCTTGGGACGCTGAATCGATTGAAGAAAACAAAAACTGTGTTTCGATATCTCTTACCATTTATGCTCTGAAGAAGAGACTGGTGGACGGACGGACGGACAAAGCCGTTCTATAAGACTTCGACACTTATGCATAGTTTGAAAGATTTAAAGGACTGGAAATATCAACATCAAGCCCGGGAAAAGACTAATGAAACATGTATCTGGAATGTGATACTGCATGAATGTGTAGTGGCCTCGCATAGCGTAGTCGCTTCTGTGCGAGCGGTCCCGGTGCTGGCACTGGTCGTAAAAGTGTTAAACGCTTTTGCAGGCCAGCCATTCTGAATGAGGTTTTCCTGGGTTTTTCTCATTTACACCAGGCAAATGCCGGGGTGGTACCTCACTTACAGGTCCCAGGCCGCTTCCTTCCTTCCCCAGTCCTTTCTTCCTTCCCTTTCCCCGGATAGTGTGCTCGCCGAGGGACGTCAATCCTCAAACGTGACGGCCCAGAAATCTAAATCCTACACGTAAATCCTTAATCCTCAATCCCGCATGAATGTGAAACTTACAAATGCGTGTGTGTGTGTGTGTGAAGATTACGAATATGGGATCTTTTCAATTGTAGAATAATGTTGAAAACAAGATGAGTGAATAAGCCATTGAATGATAGAGTGATAAAAATGACAACAATGAAATAGAGGAATGTAGTGAAGACTATTAAGAAAAGAGGAGATTGGATGATTGGATACATTATGAGATACGAAAAAAAAATACATTATTGTCTACAGAAGAAGTAAAAATACTAAAAGATGGTAGAGACTCGAAAGTTCGAACCAAGTAATACGAGGTGTAGAAAAGAAAGATCAGAAAATCCTGCTTCAGGAAGCATTACTATTTGTATCAAATCAATCCAGAGATTGCTGACTAAGAATTATTTATCTTGAAGATAAATAGTTTGAACATCTCACTCCTGGAGAATGGCATTCTACTGATTATTATAGAAAATGTAGATATTTAACCCTTGTCCGGGCAAGATATTTTTGTAACGTAGACGGGCAACTGGGATCTTACCAACTCCATTAGCCTTACCAACTCGATATGTTCATGACTTTAACTTCGACTAAAGATAAAAGAATTCAGAATTTTATGTCATCGAAATATCTGTGGTTATCGCGAAATTCGAAAGAAATTTACGAAGCTACTGGGCATGGGAGGCCCCGCTTGATCGGATAAGGGTTAATTTCCAATCTAAGCTAAGTGATCCGGAAATCAAACATTTAGTAAAGGAATCCAATAGATTATTATATATAAATTGTGTGGTTTAAAAGGACTGTATGAAAAATTTATAACGCATACAGTAAGAAATGTTATACCCATATGGCAATATACAGACAGGGTCTATGTTGCAGACACACTGTTACAAAGGTTTGATATCACTTTATTTCGTCACACGATACACATCTATGCGGTAATCTACTTGCTCAACACGTGCTCTAGCATATTACTCTACGAAAGATCATAAATGTAGGTGTAATGTAATCCTGGTGCTCACCCAACATTGTTGGTAGTGGAAACATATATATACTGTATCTTTCATATCCCCCCAAAAGGGGAAAAATCACAAACTGGTTGGAAAAGAGGTTTATGGTACCATCTTTTACCTTGAGTGAAGTTTAGAAATATGAGACATTAAACTTTCAAATCTGTTATTTTGTTTCATCATTAGCAGAAAAGTATTGTTTTAATAGCTTTCAATATGTTTCACTTCAAACCCCAAGAATAATTTATAATCATCTTGTACTTTATGGCAATAGATAATGCAAAGAAAATCAAAAGAATTTTCTAATACATATTATTTAAAACAATGTCTTGAATGTATGACCTGTGGGTCTAAAATGGCCCTCGCCAATTTCAGAAATTATGTAGCTACTTACCATTAAACCCGATTGGACCAAAGAAAGAAAGAGAATATTTAAAAAAAAAAAAATAGTGTCTGTAGTGAATAGTTATGAAAGCTGGGCCAAGGGCTCGAGCCGGCTCAGTTGGGTAACTGATGAAATGAGAAACGGGCTAATTCTGACAAAATCGACGAACACATTATTGAGTTGATTTTGAGTTTAGCATCCCATTCAGCAGCGAATCTATATGAGACGTGGATCTACCTATTAACGTGGAATCCGAAGCACATAAGCTCCCGCCGGGAAACGAACCGAGTCTCCCACGCCAAAGGCGTGTACACTAACTACTTAGCCACGAAGGAGCTCCACGGTCACATTGTTGTCTGCCAGAAAGATACACGCCTCAATGTCAGTATCCCTCAGTATCCCTTGTACGAAAGGTAAGTGCTCCTGCCACTGTGCCCCTTCCTTCCATGAAAGAAGATTAAAAACAGCTCTACCGTCTTACGGCTTCACGACCCGAGAACGTGTTTGAAATTGTTAATACGTCTCGCAGTGTCTGACGAGTTGAAGATTCCTGATTTAAAAAGTGGGAGATTATTAAATAGGTTTATTTTCACGATGTATCATTATTATTCTAATGTCTTTTTTTCACATAGACACTCTGCTTGTTTTATTAATAATTTTGCACTGATCTGACAATGACCCTAACAAAAATTAAAATTGTATAACTCTCTCGTGCTTATACCATTTGTTTAAGAGCTTTCGCAGAGAAGTCTCAGGTTCGATTTCCGGTGGAAACTACACTACCAGGGGACACTATGTATTAGTTAGTAATGTAATTAAATAATTATCCTCAAATACTACTTGATACTAATTTTTATTTGTATATAATAGGTAAATAACATACAGTAATCTTCGTGCATTGTTTATCTGATATGAACATCAAGAAAGAAAAATTTTCATGTTTTGAGACAATTTTTGCTCAATCGTCACTACCTGTATAACTAAAGTTAAGTCTCACGACAGTAGTTAAGGATCACGAAACTACTATACACACTATAGGGATTTAGTATGCATGTACAAATTAACACTGAAATCAAATAAAGCTTGTCTTAAGCATATACCGGATTCAATCGCAATCTGTCATCAATTTCCCATCAATACAATGTTGTTAACTGTTTTTCACTCTAGTAGACTAATCAATTGCATTCAGATCAGAGAAGAGTCAACATAATATACAGATAAAATAGAAGTAAATTGAATAAAGCTAACGTTGAAAGGTCTTGTGGTCTATATACTGCTCAGCTGACCATCGACAACCTCTATTATTTGACAGGATAATTCTTATTGCATGAAGAAATTCTGAAAACAGAAACTAAACAATCAAGAGAAATGTTTCCTGCAGGTTATTAGAGATCACAAAAAAATAACGGGAAAAGGAAATTTGCCTGTATTAGCAAAACGAAAGCAATAAAAAGTATGTTGCTATAAATTAGTAGCGTTTTTTCATTTTTGCTTGGGCAATGGAATGCGGGCGGCGGGGGGGGGGGGGACGCTCTGTTACTAGAAGATTTTTCCACGGTTTTCGTTCATATACTTCTATATTGATTGAAATGTATATGTATCTTAATCAAAGAGGTAGGATTAAGTCGGGTAAATACTCAATGGATAGACAAATCAGGACCTTAGAAGAGAAAGGGCGAATCCTGAAATCAGGATGTTGGGAAATCAAGCTGAAAGTTTTGCAAGTACTTTAAGATAGCAAGGGCGAATCTTTGTTTGTCTATAAACTGTGAGAATACTAAGGACGAACCAGGGCAAAACGCGGTATCTATGTGTTTTCCAGACCTATCAGATGCGAGGAAGAAAAACAAAAGAAATACGTACATTTTTCGTGTTCGCCCTGTCTCTTCCAAAGTCCTGAAATGAAAAACGGATATTTCGCCTTTCTCTATTTCCCCATACAAAACTGAGTATTTTTCAAAAGTGTAATATTTATGAAGGTATTTGAGTTGTTAGTGATACCATTAGTTTCTTTAATAGTTTCTGTAATTACGAAATAGTTCGAATATGGCACATAGGATATTTTACACAGAAACGCATAGCAAAAATTAGGGTTATAATAAATCATGCGCTACGTTTTAGTGCGAGATATTACCCGATGGTGGTTTGGTTGTAGCAGAAAAACTGACTATTTTATTCCTACAAAAGTATTAACTATATATCTACTTATTTAAATATTCATTGGTGGGAGCAATTGCATTTCCCCCTAAATGCCCAAATGACGCCACTGCTGTGAAGGTTAAATGTAGAAAACACGTCAAGCAAATAATTAATCCTAACACTCTTCATATAATCCTTGTCTCCGAGACAAAATTGTCGTTACTAGTTCAACTTCTTTAGGGAAATAACCGTCACCTCCAACATAAAATGTCACTATTAGCTTACGACCTTCAACAACTTTTACATGCTGGGCTGATAAAGAAAGTCAAATTATCCGAAAGGAAACCTTCAATGTTAGATTGACTAATAGCTTGATTGCAATTTATTACCCCTTACCAGGAGATCAATTATATAATAACATTAGAGCACAAAAAAGCTCAAATGGAAACATATAGTATATCGAGCAACAGATCTAATCGAAGTGAACAAAATGACTTGTTTGACAGGAAATCTTCATGCGTTCTTTTGGACAAAATAGACGAAAATTAATATTTACGGAGGAAAGAAAATAATGTTGTTTATTGTCAATAAAAATAGGCTCAAAAACATGTAACTTATCAAGGAGAAAACAAATACTAAAATATACCGCCATCACGTTTCATTAAAACACTAGCAAGGTTATTGCTAGCAAAGTACATTATCGCAGTATACAGTATACGAGGGTAACTCAAAAATTATCCGCAATTTTGACATGATTCTCCTTACGTTGTACATATTGACCTCTGTCGTAGTTTATTTTATTATTATGCTGTGAAAATTTGATCCTGCTTCCTTCATTTGTCTTCGTTTTGTTGCAGATAGATCGTGGCTCCTTCATTAGAAGCTTGCACCAAAGAGGAACAACGAGCAGTCATATGGTTTTTGTGGTCGGAAGGTGTATCAGGAACCATGACCAATTTCCAGACGATATGCCACTTCATCAATAGTCATTCGTCTGTTTATCAGAACCATGCCATTTGCAAGCTCAATATTGTCATCATTTGTGGCTATAGATGGTCGTCCTCCTCCTTCCTTGTGCGTAACACTTATGAGACCATTTTTGAATTTTTCAATCCATTCGTAGACACTCCGTTGCGGCAAGACACTGTTCCCGTATTGTGCCGAAAGTCTTTCATGGATTGCGGCCCCTGATCACTGGTCGTTGTTCTTCTTTGGTGCAAATTTCTAATGGAGGTGGCCATGATCTATCTGCAACGAAAGGGAGACAAATAGAGGAATTAGGATCAAACTTTCACAGACCACAACAGCATAACAATAAAATAAACAACGACAGAGGTCAATGTACAATGTACAATGTAAGAAGAATCATGTCAAAATTGCGGATTTGATTTACCTCGTAGTTAATAAGATATAATAACCTAAATCAATCATTTACTCTTAAACTTCAATTTAAGTATTTTTCCTTTCAGTTTAACGTTTTATTATTATGCACCAAATCTGAGGAAGATGGTGATGATGATGATGACAATAAACGAAATGTTGGAATGAAGAAAGTAGGAGGGAACGGAAGAACCGACCCATAAGGCTCACTTGGTACAAGTTGAAATTGAACTAAAATATCTTCCAACTAATGATTTCAGCGTTATATATATATATATATATATATATATATATATATATATATATATATATATATATATATACTGTTTATTTTTATATTGTATTCATGTAATGTATTGTATATATATTACATTTATTGGGTTTTAATATCGGTTCTCATTCAAGAATTAAAAAAAATCTGTACTGCGTTCGGTGCTCTCCTACCGGGAATTGAACCGAACCCCGTGCGCCGAAAACTTTCACAAGGAATACAACGTCGAAGACACCTATGCTAACAATATAGGCAACAGGGAGATCTGCCAGTAGACTAAGGGCTATTATTCGGATATGAATCCACGGTAAGTACCCCCACAGGCACGTAGCCAGGATTTCATAAAGGAAGGGTCCGTGATATGAAATACTATGGTCATCATACCAGGGGTTCGATTATACTAAACTATTTTACTGGCAACATTTACTGGTTCGTTTAGCTAGGATTTCGTAATCAGGGGGAGGGAGGCGTGACATGAAATACTGTGGTTATCACATCATGAGCTCGATTAATCTAAACTATTTTGCTGGCAACATATATTGATTTGCTAGAACAGTAAAATGAGAATATATTAGTAAGTATTTTAATAAAAAACTATGAAGAAATCTCGAGTAAAAGAATAAAAAAAGGTATTGAAAAAGATTTTACAATATTTACGTTCCTTCCTTTGTTCATTCAAATATAACAATTTTCCTTTCATTATGACTTCAACTGTTATAAAATTATAGCATGTATTAGCACTTATTGCAAGTATTTAATGTAAACTATTTTACAATATCTGCGTTCCTTTCTCTGTTGAATCAAATGTTAACAGAACTTTCTTTCCACATAACTTTTTTGTTTTCATTATTCCGTCAACTA
Organism: Thermobia domestica; assembly: GCF_964235325.1. Lineage (NCBI taxonomy): Eukaryota > Metazoa > Arthropoda > Insecta > Zygentoma > Lepismatidae > Thermobia > Thermobia domestica. Next base: position 165,564,794 of record NC_137466.1, on the reverse strand, counting down.
CTGTCTGATCCAAATGACAAGTTAAAGAAGCAGTAGAAAATTGTTTCTGAAATAATATGTTTGACACTGCAGAGAAAAGTTGACGAAAAATTATAAGAAAAAAAATGTCCACGCTGTTACAGAACGGCACTATGCTTTCGAAAGTTTGAAATTTACCTGATTAGTGGCAAGAATTCTGAGGATTTCTTAACATTTCTAGAAACTTCAAATTCCCTGACTTTTCCAGGATATCCCGCTCATTCGCCACAATGTATTTATTTATTTAACAACCACCAGATACAGGTCAGAGGCCATTTTATACT